>NW_027518700.1:16630000-17880000 GCF_043159265.1 Tasmannia lanceolata
TTCTCTTTCCTTTTCCAAAAAATTAACATGGTATATTCCCATCCATTGGCCATAATTTCCATAAGCAATTTATGGTGACCCATTTCTTCCTCTAGAAAATATCGTGATTTATTTTGGTGGGATTTCTTAAACCACTCTCTTTCCCTTTTGAAATCTCTTTCCACTTAAATCTCTTTTTCTAAATTGGTAATGGAGTAAGGGACTAACAATGGAACCGAACACACCTCAACGTGTCACATAGTGTAATACCCGGTCCCAAGTATTTGGGTAATTATCCTTATCAAAGTGAACATATGATTTTTTTTTATAATGGGTGTCATTATAAAAAATTAAGCCAAGATTAATTGTTAGAAATGGGTGTTAGTATCAAATAAAAGTTGTGAATTTTCTTTGATATGGGTAATAATATCAAATGGACTAAAGTTAAATTAGGAATCAAATATGCAATCATTTTCAATATTCAATCATAAGGTAACAATCATGTGCTATTATCATCAATGACTAAAGTTAAATTAGGAATCAAATATGCAATCATTTTCAATATTCTATCTTAAGATAGCAATCATTTCAATATTGAAAAAGAAAGAAATGTGTGGGATGTTTGGAACCTTACGAGACTACAACCTTCTTCTTTTTTTTCTCTCCACTCTCTTCTCTACAACTTTCTCACCACAACCTTTTCTCTCCACTCTCTTGCCTACAACTTTTTCTCTCCACTCTCTTCTCTCATTGGATGAAGGTTAGTTGTTGTGGGATTTAGAAAGGGGTGGTGTTGATGAAGGTTAGTAGTTGTGGGCTTTAGAAAGGGGTGGTGTTGATGAAGATTAGTTGTTGTGGGCTTTAGAAAGGGGTGGTGTTGATGAAGGTTAGTTGTTGTGGGCTTTAGAAAGAAGAAATATAGGTGTTGGATGTAGTTGTTGTGGGCTTTAGAAAGAAGAAATATAGGTGTTGGATGTAGTTGTTGTGGGCTTTAGAAAGAGGGAATATAGGTGGTGTTTGAGGCCATTGAGATGCTTGTAACTCTCCTACATTGGGATGCTTGTAACTCTCCTACAAGACCAAGTTCTACACCACTTTAGAACCATTGCAAAACAGTCCTAGAAGCCTTGCAAAACAGTCCTAGAAGCCCTTGCAAAACAGTCCTAGAAGCCATTGCAAAACAGTCCTAGAAGCCATTGCAAAACAGTCCTAGAAACCTCTGCAAATTGCTATTGCTGCCGGTAAATAAACTACTTTCCATCATCTTGTTGCCATAACCTTGTGTCCAAGAATCAAGGCCTACAAGACCTCATATTCCATCACATATGTCTTGAGATCAACTACGGTTGGGTGGATCTTCATCACGAATAATTGCCAAAATTCTGTAAGTTCATATTCTTACTCAGTCACCTTCTAGTTTCAGCTTTGCAAATTCCCTTCCTTGACAAGAACAAAAAGGAGGAAAAGAGTAGTCTTAATTAAATAAATTTGGTTGAGCAAATGGGATTGGAGTTTAGGTGCGAATAAATTTGGTTGAGCAAATGGGATTGGAGTTTAGGTGCGATGTGTTAGAAATGAGTTTTTAGAGCCGTCCTAATTTCTTTTCTTTTTAGAGGCACAATCAAATATGAAATCTTATTTAATAGGGACTGTTACACATTAGGATAGTTAAATGACCTTGGTTTACTTACTAATGTGAAGGGGAAAAAGAGGAGTTTTTGTCAACGTCAACGTCGTCCTAGAGAAAACAAAACAAAGTCAGAAATTCGTGCAAGAGGTAGGTGATCCTACCCTATGTCAGTGTATTATCAAATAATTACATTAGCTAAGTTGAAAGCTTTCTATTTCAATTTTTGCATATCTACTTTGACTTGGAACTTCTTTTGGAGAAGATTTTTACTGAACGTTTTTTTAGTATGTCATTCTACATAGTTGAATATCATTATGCATGGTATCCTTTAGTCTTGACATGTTTTCATCCCTATACATAAAAAGCTTTATGAAGAACATGATTTAGAAAACTAGAATTCATGAAGCAACAATTTGAAAAGCACTTTGTTTACGATATGTTTTCGTAGATTTGAAATGAGGGAAGTTCCCTATGGCTTGAAGCGTTACAAATTTATGGCATGGTATTGCAAACATTAAAATTGCTTCTCTCTATAATTGCATACAGTCTTGGTATGGAATGGATTCCGCCAGTAAGGTTGATCTCTGGTGGGGATCTAGTGCCCAACCTACCAGTGGGTGAGTACACTGGACGTGATCACGTAGACCGGTCAAATTTTATCTACCCGTAAGGTTGATCTCGGGCGGCCAGTAGGGAGTCCTCTGGCTATTGATATTGTGACATTGCGCACTTTTGGACCTGTGAGTCCTGCGAACGAGTGTTCGCCTTGGGTTACGCTACTTGCCAATAAGGTTGGAAATTGGCCACAGAGAAGACTGTTATGTTTGAAAATATATTACTGTTAAGTATTTGATTTCCAAGTGGAAAAATGCAAAATCAAGTGTTTGAAAATATATATTCTTGTCATTGATTTCCAAGTGAAAAACTGCATAACCGAGTGGTTGGAACTGTTTTGTAAAAACATGTATTTTTCTTATATAGCTTATGTAGAAATGATCTTTTTAATTCTTATCAATTTCTGCATTGGCTAAATTTTATGGCATGCTACGTCTTTTCCGCACAAGTTTGTTTTTGGTTTTCCTATTAGCTGGCTTGGATTTGGAAAACCGGCTGGGCTGTTAGCTCATTATGTGGTTTAACAAATTTCAGATACAGAGGAGCGGCAGTAGATTTGCTGAGATCAGGCACTTGGATTGGAGCCTAGGAGATTTGTTCTTTATTTCATTGTTCCAATTTAGAAACCTTTGATATTTTATTAAGGTGATTGTCTTGAAATAATTATTGTTGGATTTAGACTTATGGACCTAATCTATATTTGTATTTCATTATGAGACTAAAATTTCCGCATTTATTAGTTACTCTGATTGTTGAGAATAGTTGATCGAAAAAGGAGCCTTGCATGCTTGTGGGGGCGACCCTATGGGCGTGCGGCGGCTGTCACGTGCGCCTTACCTAGAATTATGGGTTCGGGGCGTGACAGTAAAGTGGTATCAGAGCAATAGGTTTAAGAACCGGTAGGACCTTAGGCAAAGGCAAATTGTATTTTTACTACAGGACCTTAGGCAAAGGCAAATTGTATTTTTACTACTTAGGTAAAGGCAAATTGTATTTTTACAATTTTTACTACTTACCTTCCGATTAGATGTAGGTATTTTATAATCTAGAGCCTTACTAGTGTTTGCTATTGTTGGGATAGGTATGGCTCGTACCAAGAGAATGACTGACCTTGCTCGTAGCACGACCCGACTTCAGCGAAACCCTATACCGGCTCCAGTGCAGCCAAATCAGGCGCAAGAGGAGGAGCCTCCCACCCCTATCATCCATACTGCAGAGGGAGGGACTCATCAGGAAGAGCAAGGGTTACCCCGATTAGAGCGGATGATGGAGACTTTGGTTGGGGTGGTGACCCAACAGCAGCAGCAGCCTCAGCATCATCCGCCACAGGTCGAGCCTCGTCAGCAGAATAGGATGACCGAGTTTCGGAGGATGGCCAATACATTTGGAGGGACCACTGATCCTCTCGTGGCTGATGAATGGTTGCAAGAGACCGAGAAAATCTTTGAATTTCTGGGGATGGCAGCGCCGGACAAAGTAGTAGCTGCCACGTTCATGCTTAGAGGAAGTGCAGATGCTTGGTGGAAGATGGAGAAGCGTGTCAGGGGGAGCGCTATCATTGCATGGGATGAATTCTCTACAGCTTTCTATGACAAATATTTTCCTGATAGTGTGAGGATTCTTAAGGAAAATGATTTTTTCAATTTAAAGCAAGGGAACAGATCTGTCATAGATTATGAGGCAGAGTTTACGAGATTGGGGATGTTTGCACCCATATCGGTCATGGAGGACGACGGGCTTCTTGCTCGCCGTTTCCAAGACGGACTCAGGGAGCCTATCAGGCATCGAGTAAAAGATTTCCAGCTTAAAACCTATGCAGATGTGTTGAGTAAGGCTTTACAGGTTGAGGAAGGAGTCATCAGGTCCCAACAGCATAGGGACCAGCAGAAGAAGAGATTCAGGGCAGGAGGTCAGCAGGATGGCCAGATTTCAGGAGAGCCATCTAAGAGGCCTAATTCCTACCGCCAGGGAGGTGGATCACAGCAGAGGTCAGGCGACCATCGCCCGCAGCATCAGAGTGCTGGTCAGAGGTCTAGCTTGTGTGCCAAATGCAAGAAACATCATGCAGAAAAGGATTGCCCATGGATCACTGGGGCATGTTTTGAGTGTGGCCAGTTGGGTCACAAGGTAGCAGATTGTCCTCGGAAGAGAAATTTTCAGTTTTCAGGAGCACCCCCAGCAGCGCGAGTTCCGCCCACAGGAGAGAATCGGGCACCTCCAGCGGTGCGAGTCCCGCCCACAGGAGAGAATCAGGCATGGAATAAGAAGCAGAGGATCCCAAGCCGAGTCTATGCACTAACCGAGCAGGACGCTATGGCCTCTAATGCAGTGGTGACAGGTATGTCATTAGTTAGTTGTTGATATTCTTATTCATATAAATGTCTATAAAATTTCAACGTATTGCATTTTGATGTTTGCTTAGTTAATAGTGGGAATAGGTTAACCTATGTTTGCTTAGTTAATAGTGGGAATGGGTTAACCTATGACAGGTACCCTTCCAATAGCTTCGGTCTATGCATGTGTATTATTTGATTCGGGTGCCTCACATTCTTTTATATCATCCCGGTTTGTTGTGAAGCATGGATTAGTTCATGAGCCTTTAGATGTAGAGTTATGTGTAGACACACCTGTAGGAGGTAGCCTGATTACCGACAGGATTTGCAAGTCGTGTGCAGTGAAGATCGGTGACAGGGAGTTACCCGCTGATTTGGTAGTCTTGGAGATGAAGGATTTTGATGTTATTCTTGGGATGGATTGGCTGGCTGCTAATCATGCCAGCCTAGACTGTCACAGTAAGTTAGTGACTTTTCAGATGCCAGGACAGCGAAGGTTCAGTTTTATTGGTAGTCCTGGTGGTGCGCCCACCCAAATCATTTCGGCTTGCAAGGCTAGCAGATTGTTAAGGAAGGGTTGTGAGGGATTTCTTGCCTCTATATCAGAAGTCAGTCAGGAGGCCCTCAGGCTAGAGGACATCACAATTGTACGAGACTTCCCTGATGTATTCCCTGAAGACTTGCCGGGGTTGCCTCCAGATAGAGAGATCGAATTCTCCATTGATCTTGTACCTAGCACGGGTCCCATTTCTAAGGCTCCCTATCGAATGGCTCCAGTAGAGCTTAAGGAGTTGAGTGGGCAGTTGCAAGAACTTCTTGATAAGGGGTTGATCAGACCTAGTGTTTCTCCTTGGGGTGCACCAGTGCTATTTGTGAAGAAGAAAGATGGGAGTATGCGGTTGTGCATCGATTATAGAGAGCTAAACAAGGTAACTGTGAGAAATAAGTATCCATTGCCCAGGATCGAGGATCTATTTGATCAGTTACAGGGGTCTAAAGTATTCTCTAAGATCGATCTTCGCTCGGGTTACCATCAGTTGAAGATCAAGCCAGAAGATGTGCCCAAGTCAGCTTTCAGGACTAGATATGGACACTACGAGTTCTTAGTGTTGCCATTTGGTTTGACTAACGCACCCGCGGCATTTATGGATTTGATGAATAGGGTGTTCAAGCCATTCTTAGACAGATTTGTAGTAGTGTTCATAGATGACATCCTAATCTACTCAAAGAGCCATGAAGAGCATGAAAATCACTTAAGGCAGGTGTTGCAGGTATTGAGAGCAGAGCAGCTATATGCGAAATTCAAGAAGTGTGAGTTTTGGCTTGATAGAGTGGCTTTTCTGGGGCATGTGATTTCTAAGGATGGAGTGTCTGTGGACCCCCAAAAGATTGAGGCCGTAGTGGATTGGAGCAGGCCGTCTAATGTCGCCGAAATTCGCAGTTTCTTAGGTCTGGCGGGATATTACAGGAAATTCGTAGAGGGATTTTCACGGATTGCCGTACCACTGACCCGTCTAACGCATAAGGGAACCAAGTTTGAATGGTCTGATAAGTGCGAGGAGAGCTTCCAAGAGTTGAAACGAAGGTTAGTATCGGCCCCAATCCTCACTATACCATCTGAGAGTGGAGGATTCACCATATATAGTGATGCCTCTAAGAGTGGTTTAGGTTGTGTGTTGATGCAACACGGAAAGGTAGTGGCCTATGCCTCCAGGCAGTTGAAGCCATATGAGCAGAACTATCCGACGCATGATCTAGAGTTAGCAGCAGTAGTGTTTGCATTGAAAATTTGGAGACACTACCTTTATGGGGAGCCATGTGAGGTCTTCACTGACCATAAGAGCCTAAAGTACTTGTTCACGCAAAAGGAGCTAAATATGCGTCAGAGGAGATGGCTTGAATTGCTACAGGACTATGACCTGACCATCAGCTATCATCCAGGGAAGGCTAATGTAGTAGCAGATGCTTTGAGCAGAAAGGCCCAGGGTAAGATGGCATCTTTGATAACTAATCAAAGGCAGATCATTGAGGACTTGAGGAGGTTGAGTATTGAGGTAAGACAGCACGAGCCTGGTCTGCAAATTGCGAACCTGAGAGTTCAGCCCACTTTGTTAGAGAGAATAAAGATTTCTCAGAGTACTGATGAGAGACTCCATAAGATCAGGGCAGAAGTTGAGGCAGGATCCCAATTAGATTTTCGAGTCCATGAGGATGGGTCCTTGAGGTTCGGAACTCGGTTGTGTGTGCCTGCTGATGCGGATCTCAAGAGGGAGATTATGGATGAGGCCCATAGTTCTACTTATTCAGTGCACCCTGGAAGCACCAAAATGTACAGGGACCTCAGAGAAATTTTCTGGTGGAATAACATGAAGCGAGAGATTGCAGAGTTTGTGGCTCGTTGTATAATCTGCCAGCAGGTCAAGATAGAGCATCAGAGACCTGCCGGGAAGTTAGAGCCCCTCCCTATTCCAGAGTGGAAATGGGAGCACATCACTATGGATTTTGTGACCGGTTTGCCAAAGACATTGAAGAAAAATGATGCCATTTGGGTTATAGTCGACAGGTTGACTAAGTCGGCTCACTTCTTGGCTTATAGAGTGGGTTCGACATTGGATCAGATGGCAGAGTGGTACTTGGAGGAGATTGTCAGGCTACATGGAGTGCCAGTGTCGATTGTGTCTGACAGAGACCCAAGGTTCGTGTCTCAGTTCTGGAGGAGTTTCCATAAGGCTTTGGGAACTAGGTTGAACTTCAGTACAGCGTATCATCCACAAACCGATGGCCAGTCAGAACGGACGATCCAGATATTGGAAGACATGCTGAGAGCATGTGCCTTGGATTTTAGAGGTTCTTGGGATCGGCAGTTACCTTTGGTGGAGTTCGCATACAACAATAGCTACCAATCCAGCATTCAGATGGCCCCTTATGAGGCCCTCTATGGTAGAAAGTGCAGGTCTCCCATCCATTGGGATGAGGTTGGTGAGAGGCAGATTTTGGGCCCGGAGCTAGTGCATCAGGCAGAAGAAAAGGTTCAATTGATCAGAGAGCGTCTCCGAGCAGCACAAAGCAGGCAGAAGAGCTACGCTGATGTCAGGAGGCGTGAGCTTGAATTTGAAGTTGGAGATCGTGTTTTCTTGAGGGTGTCTCCCACTAAAGGAGTGGTCAGATTTGGCATTAGAGGAAAGTTGAATCCCAAGTATGTTGGGCCATACGAAATTCTTAAAAGGGTCGGGACAGTTGCCTATCGCCTTGCACTACCACCCAGTTTGGCTGGGGTGCATAATGTCTTCCATGTCTCTATGCTGAGGAAGTATGTTCCGGACCCGGACCGTGTAGTAGAATTGGCCCCTTTGCAACTCAGAGAGGATATGTCATATGAGGAACACCCGGTGCGTATCGTTGATCGAAAGGACCAAGTTCTTAGAAAACGCACCATTCCCTATGTCAAGGTACAGTGGAGAAATCACTCTGAGCGAGAGGCAACTTGGGAGCTTGAGGAGGAGATGCAGGAAAAGTACCCCCAGCTTTTTCAAGCACCAGGTATGTGAAATTCGAGGACGAAATTCTTTTTAGGGGGGTATGATGTAATACCCGGTCCCAAGTATTTGGGTAATTATCCTTATCAAAGTGAACATATGATTTTTTTTTATAATGGGTGTCATTATAAAAAATTAAGCCAAGATTAATTGTTAGAAATGGGTGTTAGTATCAAATAAAAGTTGTGAATTTTCTTTGATATGGGTAATAATATCAAATGGACTAAAGTTAAATTAGGAATCAAATATGCAATCATTTTCAATATTCAATCATAAGGTAACAATCATGTGCTATTATCATCAATGACTAAAGTTAAATTAGGAATCAAATATGCAATCATTTTCAATATTCTATCTTAAGATAGCAATCATTTCAATATTGAAAAAGAAAGAAATGTGTGGGATGTTTGGAACCTTACGAGACTACAACCTTCTTCTTTTTTTTCTCTCCACTCTCTTCTCTACAACTTTCTCACCACAACCTTTTCTCTCCACTCTCTTGCCTACAACTTTTTCTCTCCACTCTCTTCTCTCATTGGATGAAGGTTAGTTGTTGTGGGATTTAGAAAGGGGTGGTGTTGATGAAGGTTAGTAGTTGTGGGCTTTAGAAAGGGGTGGTGTTGATGAAGATTAGTTGTTGTGGGCTTTAGAAAGGGGTGGTGTTGATGAAGGTTAGTTGTTGTGGGCTTTAGAAAGAAGAAATATAGGTGTTGGATGTAGTTGTTGTGGGCTTTAGAAAGAAGAAATATAGGTGTTGGATGTAGTTGTTGTGGGCTTTAGAAAGAGGGAATATAGGTGGTGTTTGAGGCCATTGAGATGCTTGTAACTCTCCTACATTGGGATGCTTGTAACTCTCCTACAAGACCAAGTTCTACACCACTTTAGAACCATTGCAAAACAGTCCTAGAAGCCTTGCAAAACAGTCCTAGAAGCCCTTGCAAAACAGTCCTAGAAGCCATTGCAAAACAGTCCTAGAAGCCATTGCAAAACAGTCCTAGAAACCTCTGCAAATTGCTATTGCTGCCGGTAAATAAACTACTTTCCATCATCTTGTTGCCATAACCTTGTGTCCAAGAATCAAGGCCTACAAGACCTCATATTCCATCACATATGTCTTGAGATCAACTACGGTTGGGTGGATCTTCATCACGAATAATTGCCAAAATTCTGTAAGTTCATATTCTTACTCAGTCACCTTCTAGTTTCAGCTTTGCAAATTCCCTTCCTTGACAAGAACAAAAAGGAGGAAAAGAGTAGTCTTAATTAAATAAATTTGGTTGAGCAAATGGGATTGGAGTTTAGGTGCGAATAAATTTGGTTGAGCAAATGGGATTGGAGTTTAGGTGCGATGTGTTAGAAATGAGTTTTTAGAGCCGTCCTAATTTCTTTTCTTTTTAGAGGCACAATCAAATATGAAATCTTATTTAATAGGGACTGTTACACATTAGGATAGTTAAATGACCTTGGTTTACTTACTAATGTGAAGGGGAAAAAGAGGAGTTTTTGTCAACGTCAACGTCGTCCTAGAGAAAACAAAACAAAGTCAGAAATTCGTGCAAGAGGTAGGTGATCCTACCCTATGTCAGTGTATTATCAAATAATTACATTAGCTAAGTTGAAAGCTTTCTATTTCAATTTTTGCATATCTACTTTGACTTGGAACTTCTTTTGGAGAAGATTTTTACTGAACGTTTTTTTAGTATGTCATTCTACATAGTTGAATATCATTATGCATGGTATCCTTTAGTCTTGACATGTTTTCATCCCTATACATAAAAAGCTTTATGAAGAACATGATTTAGAAAACTAGAATTCATGAAGCAACAATTTGAAAAGCACTTTGTTTACGATATGTTTTCGTAGATTTGAAATGAGGGAAGTTCCCTATGGCTTGAAGCGTTACAAATTTATGGCATGGTATTGCAAACATTAAAATTGCTTCTCTCTATAATTGCATACAGTCTTGGTATGGAATGGATTCCGCCAGTAAGGTTGATCTCTGGTGGGGATCTAGTGCCCAACCTACCAGTGGGTGAGTACACTGGACGTGATCACGTAGACCGGTCAAATTTTATCTACCCGTAAGGTTGATCTCGGGCGGCCAGTAGGGAGTCCTCTGGCTATTGATATTGTGACATTGCGCACTTTTGGACCTGTGAGTCCTGCGAACGAGTGTTCGCCTTGGGTTACGCTACTTGCCAATAAGGTTGGAAATTGGCCACAGAGAAGACTGTTATGTTTGAAAATATATTACTGTTAAGTATTTGATTTCCAAGTGGAAAAATGCAAAATCAAGTGTTTGAAAATATATATTCTTGTCATTGATTTCCAAGTGAAAAACTGCATAACCGAGTGGTTGGAACTGTTTTGTAAAAACATGTATTTTTCTTATATAGCTTATGTAGAAATGATCTTTTTAATTCTTATCAATTTCTGCATTGGCTAAATTTTATGGCATGCTACGTCTTTTCCGCACAAGTTTGTTTTTGGTTTTCCTATTAGCTGGCTTGGATTTGGAAAACCGGCTGGGCTGTTAGCTCATTATGTGGTTTAACAAATTTCAGATACAGAGGAGCGGCAGTAGATTTGCTGAGATCAGGCACTTGGATTGGAGCCTAGGAGATTTGTTCTTTATTTCATTGTTCCAATTTAGAAACCTTTGATATTTTATTAAGGTGATTGTGTGGAACCCGATCCGAGACGGGGGCGCGAGGGGACGGGCCCCCGCGCGAGTCTCTCTAGATCGTCCACGTGAAGGAGAGCCCCACCAAGGAACTCTCGAAAGAGTGCCCCTCACAGCATGAGCGGCGATGTAAAGTGAGATACCTCTCGATTCGGGGACTAGCCCAGATTCGAGGCGTATCTTAAACAAAGAAGGAGTCGCCATCCAAGGAAGTGGGCCCTGGATCCCATGCTGTGCTCTGTCGCAACAGATAACCAGAGATACAAAGGGTTCGTGCCTGATGACGAATGGGGAAGGGATTAGGCGCCCCCAATTCGCCCAAGTGCTAGCACCTGGTCTCTTATGCCATTTATTATTAATTTTGAAGAGTTTTGGGAGAAAATCATGTGAAATGGGAACGAATATCTCCGAGATAACGTCTAGCTAATCATGCATGTCTCGGAGATGAATAAGAAACACACACAAAAGAAATGAAAGAAGTGTCGCCTAAGAATAGTTAGATTATATGTGACATGCCTAATTGGTGTCTAAGTTCTGGTGGACAAGCACATGCATGCTACAGCTAAAGGTATAGGATCTGTACATGAAAATAAGAAAACACAGCAAAATACGCAACACACGACTCAACAAGACAAATCCTAAAATTCTAATGTAGGACTTGACTCGGACCAGAATGGCCATCCATCCTAGCTGCACTACGTATCCCAGCCTCGGGAAGAATCAGAGCCAACGTAGTTCGGTGCCCTATTCTAAACTACGATGCCTAAAACTCTAGGACCGCTATCCTAGACTCGATCCACTAGACTCGACTGATGTTTAAAGCTTTTTGTGCGATTGCTTAAATTCAAGTGGATTGTAATTTTTAGGACTCTATATGCCCTAACTAATGCAAGTTGATTAGCCTTAAGCTAATGCAGGTGGGCCCTATATCCTATGTGTATCTAGGCTGTGCATTCTAAGGAAAACCATGGGCTGACTATATGCTTCCTAGTCTAGCCATCGGTTCGACTAAGTGTCTGACCGATCGACTCGCGGCCTCCTAACTCTAGGGACACTCACACGACAGGACACACCATATCAATACAAATCAGGACCGACTCCTAACTCTAAAACACCCTAAATATCTAGGACAGACTCCTAACTCTAGGGGAAGATCTTTTTTGAAAAGGTTTTGAAGTTTTTTGTATTTTGAGAATATTTGAAATGTTTATTTTTAAAGGTTTGGCTGGACCTGGGATGTGGATCCCAAGCTGCACTACGTACCCTGTTGAAAGGGATCAAGCCAACGTAGTTCGGACTAGAATTCCTAACTACTCTGCACATGACTCAAGATTTTTTGAAATTTTGATTTTTAAAATGTTTTTGGATTTTGAATTGTTTTTTAGATGTTTTTGAATTTTCAAGTGTTTTTTGGAATGTTTTTGTTGTTTTCAAGTATTTTTGAAATGTTTTTATTGTTTTTTGACACCAGAGAATAAAATCCTATCATCATAAGGGTAGGGAGACTTCTGGAATCCCGCAAAGGTTGGACATCATCCTATACTTTGCGGGGGGAACGAACAGGAAAATAACTCGGCAAGGGTTGGACAGCATCCTATACCTTGCAGGAGCGGGTAAAGATCACAACTTGATGGGAGGATGGACAGAATCCTAACCCCTATGATGACAGGAAAAATTCCTGGACTGACTGAAGGACTGACTCCTGTGCTGAAGACTGTTATAATTACTATTTATAATTACTATACAAGATTACTATTCAAAAATACTATTCATAATTACTATTTATAGGTACTATTCAAAACTACTATTCATAATTACTATTTATAAGTACTATTCAAAACTACTATTCATAGTAGGACCCGCTGATGTGGGACCCGCTGTTGTGGGACCCGCTGATGAGTGACCTGCTGTGGGACCCGCCGATGTGGGACCCATTGATGTGGGACCCGCTGTGGGACCCACTGATGTGGGACCCGCTGTGGGACTCGCTGTTGTGGGACCCTCTGTGGGACCTACTGATCTGGGACCCGCTGTGGGACCCGCTGATGTGGGACCCGCTGTGGGACCCGCTGGGACCCGTTGTGGGACCCACTGATGTGGGACCCGCTGTGGGACCCGCTGATGTGGGACCCGCTGATGTGGGACCTACTGATGTGGGACCCGCTGTGGGACCCGCTGATGTGGGACCCGTGTAGTGCAAAGAATGAATAATTATAAAATAAAAAAATTGAACTTACGCCAGCTATAGGAGGAACAAGAGATCCAGGAAGGTATTGACAGAGTCGTGCTTGTGTGGGGCCCGCTGATGTGGGACCCGCTGATGTAGGACCCGCTGATGTGGGACCCGCTGGTGGTGGGGCCCGCTGGAGGTGGGGTGGAGGAGATGTGGATGCCGGTGGAGCTCCGGTGGTTGGTTGGGAGGATGCCGGAGAAGGTGGCCGGAATCCGGTTGGGTTGCCGGAGGAGAAGAGGTGGTGGTCTGTGGTGGATGGAGGGTCGGATGATGGTGGTGGTGATCGGTGGATGGTCGGTCGGAAATGGGTTTGGCCTCGCCGGATTCCGGCTGGGTTGCCGGAGGAGAAGACTCTCTCTCTCTCTCTTTCTCTCCCTCTCTCTCTCTCTCTCTCTCCCCTCTGGTGATCTCTCTCTCTCTCCCCCTCCCCTCTGCAGATCTCTCTCTCTCTCTCCCCTCTGGTTTTTCTTCTACTGTCCTTTTCTTTTCTTTTTTTTCTGGTTTTTCTTCGCGAGAGAGAAGAAAACCATCATGAGTCATCATGAGGGGGAGAGAAAAATGAGAGTGGTTGTCCCCCTCATGTCCCCCCCATTTTCTTAATTTTTCAAAAAAAATAAAATAAAAAAATCATTACATGCATAGGATACCAAAAGAAAACAAAAAACATAATCATTACGCCCGTTTTAAAAATCAAAAGAAAATGATGATGTCCTTATTCTCTATTTGAATACAAGCGGATCTCACATTAGCGGGCCCCACACAAACGGGTCCCACACAAGTGGGCCCCACATTCTCTTTTGCTCGGATTAATTCCATTCGAATACGCGGGTTTAGGGCCCTGTCAAAATGGGGTGTCTACAGATGCCCCTCTTTGGCAGAGTGTGCTTGTCGCGCGAATGTCAAAGCTGAACAGACAACACATTTTGACTGGCCCAAAATTTATTTTACAAAGATTGAACTCGTGGAGGGAACAGATGTCTCAGGGGTCTCACTCGAATTGGAGGGAAGGGATGCCTCAGGGGTTTTGAATGAAAAGGATTTTGATTATTGGCTTGATGCTCTCAAAGATGCTCTCAGAGAGACTTTCGTTTTAAAATTTCACATTCAACATGACTTAATATTAATTTGGTGAAATGCTGGACACATAACTCAGCATTCAAAACATATTGGTGAGATAGCCTCCCACCAGAGAAATAACTCGAGTAACACATCGGTCACACTCGAGTAACACATCGGTCACACAGGTATTCCTGACTCCACACTTGGGTGACGGCACACTGTGGAACGACGGACCATGACTTGACAACAAAATAACTAGAGAGAGTTGTTGTCCAGCTTTTCACCAAATTAGACAAGGAAGAACAACAGTTGAATGAAAATTTTGATCAGGGGTCCATGGTAATAAGCCATGAAGAGCCTTGCAGAAAATGAGGGTCCACGGTGGTGAACCGTGAAGAGCCAAGCAAACGGGAATCGAGGGTCCATGGTAGTAAGCCACGAAGAGCCTCGCGGAACGAAATTTATTTATATTTTTTTTATTTTTAGGAAACTAGAAATCGAGGGTCCACGGCAACAAACCGCGAAGAGCCAAGTCATAATCCGGGGTCCGTGGTAATAAGCCACGAAGAACCTTGCAAGAAAGATATTGAGTGATTAATGGATTAGAAAAACTGAGAATCAAGGGTTCATAGCCATAAGCTATGAAGAGCCAAGAAGTAATCGAGGGTCCACGGTGACCAGCCGTGAAGAGCCACGCAATGAATCTAGGGTCCATGGCAAGAAACCATGAAGAGCCCAGCAGAAAGGAATTTAGGGTCCACGGCAATACTCCGTGAAGAGCCAAACATTGAATTTGGGGTCCATGACAATAAGCCATGAAGAGCCCAACATGCAGAAACAAATGATATGTAAAAGATATGAATGGAATGACTATGAATAGTGGGTCCATGATATTTCTGGAAGGACATATCACGAAGAGCCAATCGGGGAGCATGGGTCCATAGTATACCTGAATGGTAGACCATGAAGAGCCAAGAAGTAATCGAGGGTCCACGGCAACAAACCGTGAAGAGCCACGCAATGAATCTAAGGTCCATGGCAAGAAACCATGAAGAGCCCAGCAGAAAGGAATCAAGGGTCCACGGCAATACTCCGTGAAGAGCCAAACATTGAATTTGGGGTCCATGACAATAAGCCATGAAGAGCCCAACATGCAGAAACAAATGACATGTAAAAGATATGAATGGAATGACTATGAATAGTGGGTCCATGATATTTCTGGAAGGACATATCACGAAGAGCCAATCGGGGAGCATGGGTCCGTAGTATACCTGAATGGTAGACCATGAAGAGCCAAGAAGTAATCGAGGGTCCACGACAACAAACCGTGAAGAGCCACGCAATGAATCTAAGGTCCATGGCAAGAAACCATGAAGAGCCCAGCAGAAAGGAATCAAGGGTCCACGGCAATACTCCGTGAAGAGCCAAACATTGAATTTGGGGTCCATGACAATAAGCCATGAAGAGCCCAACATGCAGAAACAAATGACATGTAAAAGATATGAATGGAATGACTATGAATAGTGGGTCCATGATATTTCTGGAAGGACATATCACGAAGAGCCAATCGGGGAGCATGGGTCCGTAGTATACCTGAATGGTAGACCATGAAGAGCCAAGAAGTAATCGAGGGTCCACGGCAACAAACCGTGAAGAGCCACGCAATGAATCTAAGGTCCATGGCAAGAAACCATGAAGAGCCTAGAATGAAATTTGGGGTCCATGACAATAAGCCACGAAGAGCCCAACAAGAATAACAAGTAATGGAGATGAATGAAATGAGCATGGAGAGCGGGTCCATGATATATCCTAAAGGACAGATCACGAAGAGCCATTCCGGGAGCAAGGGTCCATGATGTGCCTGCCTGACAAACCACGAAGAGCCTTGGAAGGACAGTGATATTGCTGAGAATTGATTGATTTCGAATGATGATTTTTTTTTTTTAGACTGATTGCCTCTTGCCGAGGAAATTGGGAGTATGAGTTCCTTGCTGAGAATTGGACTCAGATAACTTGCAGGGATTTGGATATTGACCATTTTTTCTGATTTTGCCGGGGATTGAAGGCTGCGCGAGCAAATTCTAGACTCCGCTTGGGAAACTGATTTTCTTAGAGAATTGACTCTTCTGAAGAGAGGACTCAACTGAGGAGTTTAGAGGTTTGGCTTGAGATGTGCTCGTACCCCTCTTATCTTAACTTGCTGGAGGCCTTATTACTGATTGCCTTTGTGTGCTTGACATCTTTTATGACGCGAGTCATAAAAGATGCCCCTAGTATATTGTGTTTCCATGACAGGAGTTTTAAGGAGGCAGGACAATGATGGTTGAAGAAAAGATGTTTCATTTCATGAAGGCTTGAGGTTGCACAGTTTTTTTTTTTTTTGTATGGAGAGAGTAGGACAATCACCATGATGGCCGAGTCTGAGAATCCCTTCTTTCGTATTGCTAACTTTTGGAGGCTTAAGGTCTCTGGTAGGTTTGAATAAGATGTCTCTCGCCCCTTCTGATACCTAAACCAGGATTTACTCTGAATTTTCTTTGCATTTTGGAAGACACGCTCCCATTCTTCTAGCACCCGACAGTTTGGACTTTGCAAGGAAAGGGAACACAAATATGAAGGAGGAACAGATTTCCAAGGACTCAATCAAAGAAGACTCTTTTTGCTTTAAGGACTCGACTCGCTTTCGACTCACTCTTGGATCTGATGTGTTATTTTTCAAGGGTATGGCTTAGCCACTCTTAGAGTATTTCGAAGACCATGTCAAGAGGCACTACTCTCCTCTTTCGGTGTTTCCGTCATGGTTATTATCCCTTTCGGATTGCTCGGTTTCAATGCCCCCAGTTTAGAGGAATGTTAAAGTAAGCTTGCTGGCACTACTTGGACTCCGAGGTTTTACCTTGGTTGAAGACTGTTTCTCCATCTCAATGATTCGTTTTTTTTGTAGGAAGTCATTGCCATTGACCAGATTGCCTTGTCAGGTTTTCAATCTGGCGGACCGCTTGCCCTAACTTTTGCCTGGATCGCCCTTTCGGGTTTTCAATCCAGCGGGCCTGCTACCCTAACTTTTGCCTAACCCGACTTTTCAGTTGTCAACTTAGCGGGTGAATGACCCTAAATTTTGCCTAGACCGCCCTCTCGGGTTTTCAGCCTAGCGGGTCTTCAAACTCCATCATTTTTTCTTCTTGACTTTGAACCACTGCTTGTTCACCAGAAGGACTTTCTAGGCGGGCTTGGGTTCAAAAGGGTTAGATATCGGAAGTTCAAACGATTTGGATCGAATCTGGTCTTGCCAGACTACCTACGTACCCCAAAAATGGAGGATCAGATCCGCGTAGTTTGCTGGGGTTTGGAACACAATGATTTGGCTTTAAGCTCAAAAGTTGAAAGGGAATAATTTGATTTTTATTCCAAAGGTTGAAAGGGAATAATTTGACTTTTATTCCCAAGGTTGACCGAACCTGAATTGATCAGGTTGCCTACGTACCCCCGAAGAGTTGGGGATCAGGTCAGACGTAGTTCGGGTCGAAATGCCCCTGGTTTGTGGGTGTTTGAAAAGAATGTTTGATTTTGTTGAGGCTCAAAGGTGTTTGCAAAAGGATTTTTCAAACTTGGGATTTTTGGCGTTTAAAGCGCAGGCGTCCAAGGATGGCCTTCTGGTGTTTTGGCATACAAGCTTTTTGAATGGCTAAGGTTCAATGGCTTTGAACTTTTTTCTCTTTTTTTTTTAGGAGTCTGGCGGCATTTCCTGGCAAGACTTCATCTGTACTGCGCAAACTTGACTGATTGAATTCCCACTTTGTCTTTGGGATCTTGCACTGATGCTCAGTATTCTAAGACTCAGGGTCTTCTCTATATGCTGAAGATGCTTTAAAACCGACTCAAATTCTCGGGATTCTGATATTTCTAAGGAGTTGACGTGGGGCATGCTCCCTTCTCCTTTCGTCTCTGGATTCTATCTTATTTTTCTTTGTTCATTCTGATTTTTATTTTTTTGCTTGGATGTGGGGAATGCCCCTACGCCTGGAATGCTTTAACTTGAAATTCCATCGCAATGTATAGCCCAAGTATTCTTTTTGGGGTTCATGCTCTATGCTCATGACTTTGTTGTCTGAAAGTCTTCTCTCAATTTTTCATTCACTGCATTTGATGTTTGGTATTCTTCATTTGAATTTTTTTGCTCTTTCGACCTGATGTCTGAAGCTGAGGGTGACTCACGTTGAACAGTGCCAAGGCACGCTTCTGATTTATCCTCATAGGACCAAGCAACACTTCCTTGAACCCTCTAAATAGGTTTATCGACTCTTTGCGCTCTTCGGGAGATTTTGCTAATCCTTATTTCCCGAGTTTCGGATTTCGATAACACTATCCACGGTATCGATTTCATCTTCAAGTGGCTTTGCTCAACACTCTTCCTCTCGTTTGATCATCTTTCAAATCTCGAGGAGAATTTCATCGGCATCCTCGTCCGAGGAGGGTGTCTTAATTTGTTTATTAACATTAGATCCAAGAGTGAACATATACAAGAATAATGACGACACTGGAATCAAATGTTCGTTGCGTTGAATGTTTGAAGTACATACATTGATTTTTGACGCGCCACGATAGGCTCTCCATCAAATTCAACAAAAGATTGGACATTGGTTCACAATGAGAGAGACCAATAAACACAACGTACGTAGAATTGATATTGGCATGGTTAGGCTTACCAACTTTGACAGGAGGGTTGGTATACACTCTTCCAAACAAATTTCAAAGATGAGACACTTCATCGGAGGCAACGGATTGGCGCTGAAAGTTCAAGGACAACGTGCCTTCATTGATAATGATTGGAGAGAGCAATCCTGGAGTTAGAATCTCAGAAGAGAGGGCCTCTTTGGTTTCTGTTAATCCAGCTCAAATTGTCCTTTAGCACCTGACAATGGCAAGGCTTTCTCTGGTATAATGTTTTCAAGGAGTTCAAGCTCTGACATTTTTCTTTTCCCTTCCTAATCATTTTCCAGCCCAGAGGTGGTATAGGTAGAGGTGGTAAGATCTGTGAAGGGTTGAATGAGTTGAATGGTTCCCATGGTGGGTGAAAGAAGTGCAACACGGTTATGTGCAGGGTTCTCAGAAGCATTTGAGTTCGAGAAGACTGAGGGGATCCCCGTCTATCAGGTCATGGATGTCATCACCATCTCTCTCATTTCTCTCAAGACGAGACTTTCAGCATACTCAGCCATCTGGGCAATGTGAGAGGAAAAAGGTATAGCGGGCTAGACCAAGCGAGTTTAGAGATGAAAGCTTTTTGGGGTTGATGGTAAACGAGTGACTAAGACTCCTGTCATGGACATCATAAACACTAGGCTCAATGAGAATTAATCCCATAGCAATGTAATGTGCAAGTTGAGACAAAAGGTAGCGCCAACACATCCTTCCCTTGGATCAAAATCCGACAGCTTAACGGTTGTGCATGAAGATGTGGTACGACAAGTACATGGTTTGTCAACAAGCCTAAAAGGATGATGACCACACTCAAGGTATTTGGAGAAAATTCGGCAGCATAACGGCTATACCAGGAGATGTGGTAAGGTAAGCACATGGTTTGTCAATGAACCCAAAAGGATAATGATTACGCTCAAGGGTTCTAAAAAAAATTGGCAGCATGACGGCTATACTAGGAGGGTCTCAGCAACTAAACATGAAGAGTATGCCGTCATGGTCAAGATAAAGCAGGGTTCTCAGCAAGAACACACACTCCGATAATGATAATGGCAAGATAGACTCACAATCGACATGTGGAACACGGTCTGATCAGGATCAATCAAATGATCAAGCTCACGGAAGACAGATCATGACTAAAAGAGCCAAGAATCTGATGATAATCCACAGAATGGATAGATGGGGAAAAATTGATTAGATTAGAAGGAAACCTAACTAAGAAGCAAGCCCTAATCTAATAATAAATATATACATATATATATATATATATATACATCCTAACCAGGGGCACCAACCCTAGTCTAACTAGCGGAGTCAAGGAAGTCTCGACTCAAGACAGACTGATGAGTGTACTAGGACCGCTGTAGCCATGTCAAAATGAACTACCCTAGTCTACAAAGGGGACAAAGCTCCTAACTCTAGGCTCCACACGTGTGAGCAACACATGTTCGTCCTATATGAGTACATATATATAGTGTCCTAGCAAGGGTTCCCTAATTTTGGTTCTAAAGGGAGCAACTAATATATATACATAATATAATGAAATGAAAGTAGGGCCCAGGCATTTCTGCAGGGTACTATGCCTATGACCATACCCTTGATGTATAACGCCAGCACACCCAGCATTATACAGAGTATGTTCATTGCTCATCGGCTGCTGTAGAACACCAGCACACCCAGTGTCTACGGCTGCAGCTCCGGCGCATAGCTAGGAAATAGATACAACGGCTCCCATCTGGTGCGCGTCATATCTATTCCCTGAGGCCAATAAGGAAAATAATGAAAGAAATAAAGAATATGACAATGCATGATGTGCAGTGTGTGAATCCCTTGTTTTATTTACGCACCTACTTGGTGCCCCTGGATTTCTAACGATAAAGTTCCCATTTAACTCGATTTTGGCCCAAATTTCCTCAAAATTAGTAACAATGGCATTTTTACAGAGTTAGGCAATGTTTCAAGAAATCCCCAGCAGAGTCGCCAGCCTGTGGACCCAGATCCGGGACGGGGCGGCGTGGAGGACGGGCCCCCGCGCGAGTCTCAGGAGATCGTCCACGTGAAGGAGAGCCCCACCAAGGAACTCTCGAAAGAGTGCCCCTCACAGCATGAGCGGCGATGTAAAGTGAGATACCTCTCGATTCGGGGACTAGCCCAGATTCGAGGCGTATCTTAAACAAAGAAGGAGTCGCCATCCAAGGAAGTGGGCCCTGGATCCCATGCTGTGCTCTGTCGCAACAGATAACCAGAGATACAAAGGGTTCGTGCCTGATGACGAATGGGGAAGGGATTAGGCGCCCCCAATTCGCCCAAGTGCTAGCACCTGGTCTCTTATGCCATTTATTATTAATTTTGAAGAGTTTTGGGAGAAAATCATGTGAAATGGGAACGAATATCTCCGAGATAACGTCTAGCTAATCATGCATGTCTCGGAGATGAATAAGAAACACACACAAAAGAAATGAAAGAAGTGTCGCCTAAGAATAGTTAGATTATATGTGACATGCCTAATTGGTGTCTAAGTTCTGGTGGACAAGCACATGCATGCTACAGCTAAAGGTATAGGATCTGTACATGAAAATAAGAAAACACAGCAAAATACGCAACACACGACTCAACAAGACAAATCCTAAAATTCTAATGTAGGACTTGACTCGGACCAGAATGGCCATCCATCCTAGCTGCACTACGTATCCCAGCCTCGGGAAGAATCAGAGCCAACGTAGTTCGGTGCCCTATTCTAAACTACGATGCCTAAAACTCTAGGACCGCTATCCTAGACTCGATCCACTAGACTCGACTGATGTTTAAAGCTTTTTGTGCGATTGCTTAAATTCAAGTGGATTGTAATTTTTAGGACTCTATATGCCCTAACTAATGCAAGTTGATTAGCCTTAAGCTAATGCAGGTGGGCCCTATATCCTATGTGTATCTAGGCTGTGCATTCTAAGGAAAACCATGGGCTGACTATATGCTTCCTAGTCTAGCCATCGGTTCGACTAAGTGTCTGACCGATCGACTCGCGGCCTCCTAACTCTAGGGACACTCACACGACAGGACACACCATATCAATACAAATCAGGACCGACTCCTAACTCTAAAACACCCTAAATATCTAGGACAGACTCCTAACTCTAGGGGAAGATCTTTTTTGAAAAGGTTTTGAAGTTTTTTGTATTTTGAGAATATTTGAAATGTTTATTTTTAAAGGTTTGGCTGGACCTGGGATGTGGATCCCAAGCTGCACTACGTACCCTGTTGAAAGGGATCAAGCCAACGTAGTTCGGACTAGAATTCCTAACTACTCTGCACATGACTCAAGATTTTTTGAAATTTTGATTTTTAAAATGTTTTTGGATTTTGAATTGTTTTTTAGATGTTTTTGAATTTTCAAGTGTTTTTTGGAATGTTTTTGTTGTTTTCAAGTATTTTTGAAATGTTTTTATTGTTTTTTGACACCAGAGAATAAAATCCTATCATCATAAGGGTAGGGAGACTTCTGGAATCCCGCAAAGGTTGGACATCATCCTATACTTTGCGGGGGGAACGAACAGGAAAATAACTCGGCAAGGGTTGGACAGCATCCTATACCTTGCAGGAGCGGGTAAAGATCACAACTTGATGGGAGGATGGACAGAATCCTAACCCCTATGATGACAGGAAAAATTCCTGGACTGACTGAAGGACTGACTCCTGTGCTGAAGACTGTTATAATTACTATTTATAATTACTATACAAGATTACTATTCAAAAATACTATTCATAATTACTATTTATAGGTACTATTCAAAACTACTATTCATAATTACTATTTATAAGTACTATTCAAAACTACTATTCATAGTAGGACCCGCTGATGTGGGACCCGCTGTTGTGGGACCCGCTGATGAGTGACCTGCTGTGGGACCCGCCGATGTGGGACCCATTGATGTGGGACCCGCTGTGGGACCCACTGATGTGGGACCCGCTGTGGGACTCGCTGTTGTGGGACCCTCTGTGGGACCTACTGATCTGGGACCCGCTGTGGGACCCGCTGATGTGGGACCCGCTGTGGGACCCGCTGGGACCCGTTGTGGGACCCACTGATGTGGGACCCGCTGTGGGACCCGCTGATGTGGGACCCGCTGATGTGGGACCTACTGATGTGGGACCCGCTGTGGGACCCGCTGATGTGGGACCCGTGTAGTGCAAAGAATGAATAATTATAAAATAAAACAATTGAACTTACGCCAGCTATAGGAGGAACAAGAGATCCAGGAAGGTATTGACAGAGTCGTGCTTGTGTGGGGCCCGCTGATGTGGGACCCGCTGATGTAGGACCCGCTGATGTGGGACCCGCTGGTGGTGGGGCCCGCTGGAGGTGGGGTGGAGGAGATGTGGATGCCGGTGGAGCTCCGGTGGTTGGTTGGGAGGATGCCGGAGAAGGTGGCCGGAATCCGGTTGGGTTGCCGGAGGAGAAGAGGTGGTGGTCTGTGGTGGATGGAGGGTCGGATGATGGTGGTGGTGATCGGTGGATGGTCGGTCGGAAATGGGTTTGGCCTCGCCGGATTCCGGCTGGGTTGCCGGAGGAGAAGACTCTCTCTCTCTCTCTTTCTCTCCCTCTCTCTCTCTCTCTCTCTCCCCTCTGGTGATCTCTCTCTCTCTCCCCCTCCCCTCTGCAGATCTCTCTCTCTCTCTCCCCTCTGGTTTTTCTTCTACTGTCCTTTTCTTTTCTTTTTTTTCTGGTTTTTCTTCGCGAGAGAGAAGAAAACCATCATGAGTCATCATGAGGGGGAGAGAAAAATGAGAGTGGTTGTCCCCCTCATGTCCCCCCCATTTTCTTAATTTTTCAAAAAAAATAAAATAAAAAAATCATTACATGCATAGGATACCAAAAGAAAACAAAAAACATAATCATTACGCCCGTTTTAAAAATCAAAAGAAAATGATGATGTCCTTATTCTCTATTTGAATACAAGCGGATCTCACATTAGCGGGCCCCACACAAACGGGTCCCACACAAGTGGGCCCCACATTCTCTTTTGCTCGGATTAATTCCATTCGAATACGCGGGTTTAGGGCCCTGTCAAAATGGGGTGTCTACAGATTGTCTTGAAATAATTATTGTTGGATTTAGACTTATGGACCTAATCTATATTTGTATTTCATTATGAGACTAAAATTTCCGCATTTATTAGTTACTCTGATTGTTGAGAATAGTTGATCGAAAAAGGAGCCTTGCATGCTTGTGGGGGCGACCCTATGGGCGTGCGGCGGCTGTCACGTGCGCCTTACCTAGAATTATGGGTTCGGGGCGTGACACATAGCACGAGAGGGTGATTTTCCCATTTCAAAGATAGAAGTTAAAAATCAAATAAGTTGTTTGTTCGGTTCCACTGTGGGTTCATTACTTGGTTATCTTATGACTATTTATTTCTTTCCCAAAAGGCCCTCACTATCAAATGAGAAAGAAAAAAAACAAGATGAGTTTGCATATTAATATTTCTTGTGGGACTTATATGGGATTGCCAAAAATAAAACAGTTCAATTTGCTCCAACTGAAAGAAGGCCAATTTGAGGAGAGAGAAGACTAGTCCCTAAATCTCAAAACGTGAAATCCAATGGGGCTAATAAATTGCTGTAGCATTTCGTTGGGTGATCAAGACCATCCCATTGGCTGATCCGAGCCATGCAAATACCGAGATAAATTATGCTTAGAAAGTCATTTCCATGGGCTGATCCGAGACAACAAATGCCGAGATAGATGTGAATTGGTTGCGCCCCCTAACTCATTTCCTTATAATAATCAAGAACTTCTCATTAATGGACCACAAAGCAAATTGGCCGTGCCCTCTTAAACCTTTTCCATCAGTTGATCCAAACCGGGCTGCAATGTGAATTAGGTGCGCCTCCTCCAACACCACCTTGAACTGATCCAAACCGCCCAATTGATGGGTCACAATATAAATTAGGCTACACCTACAAATCATCTTGATGGGATGATCCTAGCTGTCCATTGGCCGAAATACACTATGCCCGTTATGAAAACAACGCAGTACACACTTGCTTGATCCAAATCTAATCGAAATGTTCAATGTGAGGCCACCTAGTGGGTCCAAATTCTCTCTTGTTTTGATTCTTGTGAATAACCCTTCTCAACACTTAGCAAGACAACGCAAAACATGGCGGAAATGATTGAAAAGATCGAGAAAGCATAATGGACGGACAAGGGAACGGAAAACACAGAAACAGACTGATAACAAGAACACTAACTCCTTTGTTAATTAAAGCAGAGCAAAATGGGGGTGTCTACAGATACATCGGCGTGGGTATGAGCATTGGGATGGATAAGTAGTGTAGTTTCGGGTATGGGTCTATGCCGAGATTGGTGTCGGGCTAGGTACGGGATGGACCAATTAGATTGAGCCGGACTGGGTTTACTTGGATGGGCTGGGTTGAACTTGGGCCGACTCGGTTTCACTCGGATCGACTCGGGTTGAACAAGGGCTGACTCGGTTTGACTCGGATCGACTCGGGCTGAACTTGGGCTGACTCGGTTTGACTCGGATGGACTCGGGTTGAACAAGGGCTGACTCGGTTTGACTCGGATCGACTCGGGTTGAACTTGGGCTGACTCGGTTTGACTCGGATCGACTCGGTTTGAACAAGGGCTGACTCGGTTTGACTCGGATCGACTCGGGTTGAACTTGGGCTGACTCGGTTTGGGTAGGGGCTGCGGGTTCGGGCTTAGGTGTGATTACTGGTTAGGTTGGATTGGGTTAATGGTTAGGGTCAAGTGAGTCGGGTCTAAGTTAGGAGCAAACCCAAGACTAGCCATGGTCTAACCAGGAGGAAGCAGGGTATGAACCAGGGTGCGGACCAGGGCGAACCAGGGTCTAACCAGGGGCTAACCAGGGGGAACCAGGGTGTGAACCATGGTGCGGGCCAGGGTGAACCAGGGTGCGAACCAGGGTAGAACCAGGGTGTGAACCAGGGTGCGACCAGGGTGCGAATTAGTAGGGAACCAGGGTGCGAACCAGCAGGGAACCAGGGTGCAACCAGCATCGAACCTGGGTGCAACCAGCAGCGAACCTGGGTGCAACCAGGGTGCGAACCAGGGTCTAACCAGGGGCTAACCAGGGGGAAGCAAGATGTGAATCAGGGTGTGAACCAGGGTGAACCAGGGTAAGAACTAGGGTACAACCAGGGGCAAGCAGAGTGTGAACCAGGGTGCGGGCTTAGCGTAGTGGCCGATTGATAATGGAGTAGGTTCTACAGAAGTTTGGAGAGGGCTTCATATTGTAAAAATAAAATAAAGGAAGATAGATTGAGAGAGATGAGAGATGCATCCTATGATTATGAATTTTTCATTAATATGATTCTAACATAAAAGAAGATGAGAGATGAACATGAATGTGGGTGCATGAATAAGATGACCATGAAATCTAGCTCCTACATGAATTCTAATTTAATATGAATCTTAAACTTAAATAATAACAAATAAACCAACCTCTCCCGTTGTTTGATGTCGATCCTCACTCCTTTGCTTCTTAAAAAGTGATGGAGATTTTGGGTATCCTTTGAATAGGACAAGATTTGAAGGCGGGGATATGGAGGATTTCTCTAGTCGTTTTCTTTTAGTCTTATTTCTCTTTTTTCTTTTTTTGAGAAAGAAGAGAACATGGGTATTTATAGATGAGGGATGAGCCAGGTTGCCATCTTTAGGGCCTAGAGGTGTAGGGTGGAGATTGAGTGATGGAAAAAGGAAGGGGAAAGAATGGCCAAGATCGGATTTTTCTAGAATATTCTCCCTCTTCGTTGGCATCTTCCATTTAAGCCATGGCTATGTTCAAAATGGCAGGCACCTATGCGGCCAGGATCAAGCACTAAAGATTTAGGAACAATTCAAGGTCCAAGATGATGCCATTTGTCCTTGGAATCTTTGTAGATTTTGGAAGCAAATTTCAAGGCAAGGGAAATGTCCAATTTGGTTGCCTTTTTAGAGAATGGCAATGATTTGGATGGTTGCGATTAACTGCAATCTCCATGTGATCGAAAGAACGGGCGAGATCGGGTCTCCAAATATCCTGAAATCTTTGCAATGATATGGAATAAGATTGGGTGGTTGAGATCAATTTCGATCGAAAGAATGGACGAGATGATGCCTCCAAATCTCCTAGAATCTTGTAAAAAAAATTTCAAATATTTTGAATGTGAAAATCGAAAAATGCGGTTTTCAGGAGATTTTGAAGTCCGATTTCGATAATTCTTTCGCCATTAAAATCGTTGATTTTTCCTCTTGCATTTAAGCCCAATATTGCCATAGAAATATTATTTTCAGAATTTTTGACCAATGCGAGCCGTCGGTTTTTAACAGCGAATCGTTTTTCCAATCGCTGATCAAATTGACGATTCGATTGGTCCAACCAACTTGATCAATTTTTGATGAATGATCCTAACCTTTGAAATATGAATTTTGACAACAATTAAAGTACTGAAAGTATTGTTGTTGATAATTTGGTTAAATTATTTCGACGGCTCCCATTCACCCGCATTGATCCATGGCTTTTCGTTGGTTTTTTTTTTTTTTTTTTTGCTCAATTAAGTGATCTGATGTTTAATCCGGATTTGAAATCAATCTTGAACAATCTGATTTTGATTAAATGATCACAAATTATTGGTAAAGAAAGATACCTAGGTCAAGATTTGCCCTTGATCTGGCGATTTACGAAAATTGGGTCTCGGAATGGAATCAGGGCCCGGGCTGTGAAGTGACCCTAGCTTATTTTGTCCCGATTGATAATCCGTAAAGTCAGATCGAGATATTAATGACCTAAAACATATAAATCCATGATAGAGGGGCTCTCACATGGATTTAACACACTAAATTCACCAATCAGAGTATTTTTCAATTTTTCAGATCTAATCATCTCACCAGGTACATCTCATTATCATTTTGGTTTTTCAAAAAATTTGAGGATGCATACTTTACCAATGAAATTTCACGGATCAATATATTAGGCTATTGTTGGTTAAAGTGTAGCAAAATGAGGGTGTCTACAGATTGTATGTTGTTAATTAATAATCAAGGATTGTGGATAGTATTAGCGAGATGTTTGTTCCTCCCAATATATACATTTTGTTCAAAATCAATTGGAAACCCATATTCCTTAACTACACCCATGAGAGATGATTACGAGTTTATTACAAATTTCCGATCTCGTGGTGTAGGGAAAGATAATGTTTTGCAATTGGATTTTTGGAACAAATGAAAAAGATATGTAAATAATGTCATTCCTTGCGCATTCTGAATGTAGTTAATCAATGGCCACCAAGAATGTGGTTGCAGACCTTACTAAGCGTGAAAAACTAGTAGGAACCAATTATGACATTTGGCATAGGAAGATCCAATATTTGCTTAATGAGCAAGATCTTATGGAACACTTGATCATTACCATGGACCCACCGCCTGAAGGAACTACGGCCCAACACCGTCGTGATCTTGAAGCCTACTAGGCTTGGTTCAAGAAAGATTGTAGCGCGCGCTTTACTATGTTAAGTAGCATGCATGATGATCTTATTGGGGAATATGAGAACCACCCTACTGCAAGGGCCATGTGGGACGAGCTGAAATTTGACTTTGGTGGTACCTCAACTACTAGGCTTAGAAGCCTTACCCTGAAATTTGAGGGTTACAGTAAGAATCCCAGCCACACTATGTCTGAGCACCTTCGAGTGATGTTAGCTATAATACGTGATCTTAGGAGTGCTGGAAATGTTTACTGATGAGCAGCAGGTCCAGGCTGTGATTAGCTCCCTGCCCGACTTGTGGACCCACATGAAGCAAATTATGACCCACAATGACAACATTACGAATTTTGCTGAAATCTCACGACATGTGGAATTAGAAGCGGAACGCCAAGAGGCGGCCCGTACCACTGCTTTTGTTGCCCAAGGTGGCAAGCGTCAGGATTCTGGGCCTAAGTGCAAAGGACATAGCAATAAGGGTGGGTAGAACAACACAATGAATCTTGCACCTAAGGTAGGAAAGATAGCCAAGCACCGTAGAGGCGAGTGTGGTGGAAAGAAAGACAAGTCCAAGATGAAGTGCTACAATTGTGGCAAGCTGGGTCACTTCGCTCGTGAGTGCACTGAGCCGAAGGAGGTACCATCTTCCCCTAATTCTCTCTCCATTTATGTATGTTCTCATGTTTTAGTTGCTCACACTCTCCCTGAATGGATTGTAGACACAGGAGCAACAAAACATGTAGCTCGAGATCGAGGAGGCTTTGTAGATTATCGGCGTATTTCAGTAGGCACCCAAAAAGTCTACATGGGTAATGGCACTAGTGAAGAAGTAATTGGAGTTGGTACCTATCAGCTCCCATTATGATTTGGACGCATACTACTACACGATGTGCTCTATGCTCCTGGAATTCAGCATAATCTACTTTCAGTGATAGCACTTCTTGCTTTAGGAATTTCTTTCTGTTTCGTTGGCGATAGGTTGGACATCTTTTTAGATGACGTAATAGTAAATAAATTAGATTTCTTTAAATTAGATTTAACTGATTCCGTTTTCTCTATATCTTGTGTGGTTGATGGTAATAATAAATAAAATGATTCTATTATTTGGCATGCTAGACTAGGACATATAGGACAGGATAGAATGACCCGATTGGCCAGAGAAGGCCTATTAGGCCCACTTGCTAAGGTCACTCTACCTATATGTGAGCCTTGTTTAGCTTGTAAAGCATGTAGAAAGCCTTTTGGAAATGTAAAAATAGCTACTCAACCTTTAGAACTAGTTGATTCAGATATATGCGGACCTATGAATGTAAAGGCACACCATGGCGCCTCTTACTCCCTTACTTTGATAGATGATTACACGCGATACGATTATGTCTATCTGATAGCTCACCGCTATGAAGCTTTGGATTGTTTCAAATGCTTTATAGCAGAGGTTGAGAATCAGAAAGAAAAGAGCTTAAAGTCTCTCTGTACTGACCGTGGACGCTAAGGCGGCAACTCGAGCCGGGTTTTACTCGACCCGCATCGACCCGACCGGAAAATAGCTTGGGTTGGGTTCAGGTTTCATGGGTTTCGGGTCGAGCTGGGTTGAGCATCCAAAAGCCCGCATGAATCTCGGGTCGAGTTGGGTTTGAAGGGGCCCGACCCGACCCGACCCGAGTTACATAAGTTATAGTATGTACTTTTTTTTCTATTTTTAGTTAAAAGTTAAAAGTGAAAACCCACTCACCCACTGTTGTAGTATGTGAGTGTAATTTCTGCTTCTATGAGTTGAGTCGATTCAAGTGTTTGATTCAGCATTGTTTGATTGTAATTACAACATGTTTGATTACAACATTGTTTGATTCAAGTGTAATGTGAGTGTAATTACATCATTGTTTGATTCAAGTGTAATGTGAGTGTAATTTCTGCTTCTATGAGTTGAGTTTGCCTTGCCAAACAAGAGTTTTCCTTAAAAAATTGCGTCAACGTGAAAAAACCCGACCCGACTCGAGATTTATCATGGGTAGGGCCGCGTTTGGGAATCGTGGGTTTTCCGAAAAAAAAACCCGACCCGAGATATTTCTCTGGTAGGGTTGGGTTCTCCAAAACCCGACCCGCCCGACCCGAGTTGCATCCCTAGTGGACGCGAGTAATTATCGGATCCGTTCAAGGAACTATGTGAGGAGAAGGGGATACGCAGACAACTTACTATTGCTAGCACTCCGCAACAAAACGGTGTAGCGTAAAGGAGAAATAGAACCTTATTGGATATGGTGAGGTCCATGATGGCACAAGCCAACCTCCCAATATCCTTTGGGGGGGATGCTATCTGGATGGTTGCTATGAAAGATGAGTTAAGCTCCATGGCTAACAATCGGGTTTGGGAATTAGTTGACCTTCCGCCTGGGCGAAAGGCCATTGGAAACAAATGGGTCTTTAAAATTAAACGCAAGGTAGATGGTTCAATTGATAAATATAAGTCGTGTCTTGTGGCGAAAGGTTATTCCCAACGAGAGGGTGTAGATTATGGAGGCACATTCTCCCCAGTGGTGAGGTTTGCCTCTATATACCTTATCCTAGCTATTGTCGCGCAACATGATTTGGAACTTTTTTCAGATGGATGTTAAAACTGCATTTCTCAATGGAGAACTAGACAGAAAGATTTACATGGCTCAACCAGTGTGTTTTTTAGTCAAGGGAGGAGAGGGCAAAGTATGTCGTCCCAAATGTTCCATTTATGGTCTCAAGCAATCATCTAGGCAATGGTAATCTAGGTTTCACAATTTCATTGCCTCTGCTGGTTTTGAAATGGTTGAAGAAGACCATTGGGTGTACATAAAACGATCCAAGAAGAGTGTTCTTATCCTATCTTTGTATGTTGACGACATTCTCCTAGTTGGGAATGATATGGATTCCATTCTCGCCACTAAGAAGTGGCTATCCTTTACTTTTGAGATGAAGGATATGGGTCAAGCAGATTATGTGCTTGGAGTTAAGGTCATAAGAGACCGCTCAAAGAAGCTTCAAGGTTTGTCTCAAGAGACTTACATTAAGAAGATCATTGAGCGCTTCCGCATGCATAACTCTAAACCTATTGACACTCCAATGGAGAAGGGATGCATATTAAGCCTAGACCAATGCCTAAAGACTGATGAGGAAAAGTATCAAATGTCTAAAGTACCTTATGCAGCTGTGGTAGGAAGTCTTATGTACGCTATGTTGTGTACACATCCAGACATTTGCTACGTAGTTGGCATGGTTAGTCGTTACCAAAGCAATCCAAGATTTGCTCATTGGAAGGCAGTGAAAAGGATCCTTCGTTACCTTCATGGGACCGCTAACCTCGTCTTATGTTGTCATGGTGGAAACTTGAGACCAAGAGGTTACAGCGATGCTGCTTGGGAAAATGATAGAGATGGCCATAATTCCACAACTGGTTACACATTTCTACTAGCAGGAGGAGCTGTCTCTTAGTGTAGTAAGAAGCAGACTTGCGTTGCCTTGTCCGCGATGGAGGTGGAGTACGTAGCATGTTCAGCAATGGTTCAAGAAGCTGTTTTTTCTGTGGAGGTTCTTATAACTACTGGATTTTACAGCGTATACTGACGAAGCTGTACTGATTTACTGTGATAGCACAACTGCTCTAGCATATGCTAAGGATCTCAAGTACCATGGGAAGACTAAGCATATTGATGTTCGTTACCACTTCATTCGAGATAAAGTTGTGCAAGGAGAAGTAGTCCTAAGGCACATCTCCACTGGTAATATGGTTACTGATTCCTTGACTAAGCCCATAACCAGAGATTTGTTCCTTTCTCATGTCAGGAGTATGGGACTTAGTAGGATTTGATGTGTTTATTATTTTATGGACATTTTTTTGTGATCGACATTATTATCATTCATTCTATTTAGATTTGCATTTTCTTTATGGAATGTTTTTCTTTGTGTTTGACTACATGTCTTTAGTATAATGTCATCGGGCTTGAATCGACCCAGTCACACGGGTGATTCACCTTGGCGCTTAGATAGCAAGCAAGATGAGACATAAATATCTTTCGCACCTGAATTGTGAGCAAACAAAGCTTATATGCTATCTGTCGCCTTAGTTGGAGCTAAGGTGAGACCATCAATTGGTCGATCATAGAGGATTTTCACGATTCTATGTAGCCTGTATGTAGCCGAATGTGAGATTTCAGGCAGGCACTGTGAGAGTGACTATGCTGAAACTCAGGTTAGGCACTTGTATTTAGCGACTAGACTAAGATTCGTATGGCGTTCTGAAAGTCACATACCCATTTTCATGGGAATCACGCCATAACATACATATCATACTGTATGTGCTTAACGACGATTGATTGTGGGAGTGATGAATGAATCCCTACTTCGTCATTGTGTGAGCCACATGGACCATAACTCATACTTTGATCCTATTTGTGCCCTTTATTTGATCTGAGACTATGTCATGAAGAAGAAACTCAATGACGCTACTTTAGCATGTACCTTAGGATCGTGATTGATACGATCTTGCGGGGCATGTCTAGGAAATCTATTCAGCCTATTTGAACTGGAATGAGGGATAAGGGAAGATTGTTTGTTACTACACCATGTTGTGTAACTCATAGCCATGGCGACTATGTTGGAATTGTATTTTTCGATATGAGTCATGAGTACATTACATATCTTGGGGTATTGCACTGCTTAATTTTTTAGGGATTAAAAGTGTTGAATCCAGTGTATTCAAACCGTCTGGGGCATAGACAAGATATTTTTGAGTGATGTGCTGTGTTAGTTAGATGATGACTTAACACAGGACTCCTATTGTTATCTTTCCCTTCTCGTTAGGTCGCACGCTCCATTTCCGGTATCAGAAGATGAGTACATGAGATTTTTGATGAGAGAGATTGCTTGCCCTATGTGTGCGAGTGGGAGATGTTGGGATAAGGATTGGTTTACCCGTAACCCAAAGAAACGCCCACATAGGTGGTGGGCCCCCCAACAAGTTAAATGGATAAATCCAATTAGTTATCATGAGATATTAGAACTCTCGTTTTGGCTTATCTTAATAAGCAATTAGAGTTGGGCTTGGGTGGGATTCCTAGACTTCTATCTTGAGAAGGAGCCTTATAATCCCGGAATACTATTATTATTAAGTAGTCGATATCTCTAGAAAAGATCATATCATGAGACGTCCAATCTCTCCTCCTTCTCTCTCCCAAGTTTCGTTCTCTCTCCTTACTCTCTCTAGAGCCATCATCCATAGGCTCTCCGATTTGTGATCGTGAAGAACAAATGAGTGACACTAGTAGCCTCTCCTACGACAAACAATGAGATCGTTACCGGATCGATTGCGATATCAACGGGCTCGTAACATCGAGCCAAGATCCTCACTTCCGCGTTTGGTTTGCGCAAATAAGGTATGACTTGCTAACCGTCTGTGTACAAGATGGTTAGTGATTGCTTATTTTTTATAACAAGGTGTCTTGATATGGAGAGTTTTCGTATTTGCAATGGCATAAAGTCACATTGTCTATCTTCTAAAAGAGAAGATTGCCTTAAACTGTTTGTGCTCGTTGGCATGGTGGAAACTTTGTAACCATTACAGCACAGATTTAAAAGAAAAACCTTGATGGCCTTAGTCCCAGTACACTTCATTGATTTCCGACTTAATATATGTGGAAAAACCAATTGCTCAAAAAGCTTAAGCTGTTGGAGAAGGCATTATTTAATCCTTATACTTCCCTCACGTGTGGCCCTTCTTCTTTTTTTTGGGTTGGCCTACACGTGGCACATGTGGCCCCGCTTCTGGGTTGGCCATTGCATGTGGATTTTTTAATATCAAGGAGTTTTAAATAGAGGACCTTTGCTATGATACCATGTCAAACAACCAATTACTCCAAAAGCTTAAGATTTTGAAGCAATTGGTTGTTCCACAATATATAGCGGATTTTTATCAATATCTCCCTTTCCTTTTTTCTTATTTCTTGTTTCATTTAACTCCTACACCCAAATATCAAGAATAAAAAAGGTTACTAAAATTGATTAGTGTAGCCATTACCAATGAACTTAATCTCTATACAATAACATCTTATTGAAGAAAAAATGATTATGTAAGAGGTTCCATCTATCTTCAAGGGGAATGATGATTTAATGTTTTGGTAAATCATCTCAAAGTCTTGAATTTTTGTTGCAATTGGCTTCGTAAGATAAATAATTTTGTCTGCTGGGGCTTGAAGGAAAGAATAGGCTGTAAAATGAATTTCTTATTTGAATTTATGATGTTGGGACCAAGAAGATCTAAAACTGGGATAAATGAATAACTTAAACTGTGGCAGTATAAATCTGGACTTTCCATTTTAAGATTGGATCTAGATATTGCAAGAGCAGAAATTAAGTTGCAAGGCAAAACAGTGTTGAAGTGTCTCTTCATTAGTTTTCTCTCTCATATCTAGCATTGGCTTCTTTAATATTTAATCAAATTCTGCACCAACACTTAGGTGGGATCAAAATCAGCATTACTTCAGAAATTTAGTTGCTACTTTGGAGACATTGTTGATTTCATTGGTTTACATGGAGTTTAATGAAAGGAATATCAAATTGAAGATCTGATCCTCTTTCTAGACTGCATTTGGAAGGTGTAATCTTGTCAATTTTTGAAATTTCTTTTTAAATACAGGTGTGAAGACAGTTAGGATCCGAGGTCCCAGATATGGAGATGCAAATGGAGGCTTGGGAAGCATTAAGAAAATTAAATCCAACTCAAGATTAATAGGGAAAAGGATGTGAAAAAGTTCCTTCCCTGTAGTGAAACTCTGTTGACATCATAGTATGCCGGCATCTTTTTATTTTTTTTATTTATTTATTTTTGAATGCTTCTTTTTAGTGCATTTTCCTCATGATCCTATTTCTGGACCCCGCATTTGGAAGGTGAAATTTTGTCAATTCTTGAAATTTCTTTTTAACTACAACCATGAAAGACAGTTAGGATCCATGGTCCCAGATATGGAGATACAAATGAAGGCTTGAGAAGCATTAAGAAAACTAAAACCAACTCAAGATCAATAGGGAAAAGGATAGATAAATTTTTTGTCACTGCAGTGTATCTCTATTGACATCATAGTGTGCTTACCTCTTTTTTTTTTTTTTGAATGGTTCTATGCCAACCACTTTTTAAGTGCATTTTCCTCATGATCCTATAGTGTGTCTATAATATGTGTGTCAGTATGTGCGTGTGTTGTTGTGTGTGGGGGTGTTGGGGGAGGGGGCTGTCATAAGTTACGATTGGAACTCCCCTAGCACTTCTATTAGTATTTATTTGCATGTTACTGTATTTTTATCTCTTATTTTTCATAATTGCTTAGGATTGGAACTACCCTAGCACTTCTATTAGTATTTATTTGCATGTTACTGTATTTTTTCTTTTATTTTTCATAATTGCTGGAGAATGGTAGTTAGCCCCGAACCAAGTACTTAAAACTCACAAGTTCTCCTGTGAATTTTACAAAATATACCCCAATTTTCATACTTGGGCAAAGAGATGGTCCTTGGAGTGCCTTACTGGTGAAGCTTTTGAGTTCTTTTGCGAAGATAAGTGGAGAGATAGGGCTTAAATATGGTAGTAAGTGATGTAGGCCCAAATATATGAGAGATAGGTCTCACTAGGTTTCTGATTCCCTCGTACTTCTTATTCTTCTCCTTTCTTCTTCTTCTTGCTTGCTTTGGCTTGTGTGCTGAGAATACCCTAAGAGGTGTCGCTACTCATATTCCTCAACAAAGATTTAAGAGTGTACAATAAGAGTGTTAGCAATCAGTACGTTTCTTGAGAGAAAATAACAAGGTCATACGCTTGTTGTGCGCACTCATATTTTTGCTTGGGCGCAAGGCTTATGTGTTTATTGGTATTCACTGCATATGACTGAATATCTTTGTTGAATAAACGATTGATCTCAAGTAAGGATCTAAAAACAGTCTCTGAGGTCGCATTAGAGCCTTTTGAAGCAAACCAGCCTTTCACCTTAGTTCCTTCACAATAAATGTGAGAATTTTTGCATTGAAAGAAGTTGAAAGCTTCTTGGATCTAGCCACCAATGTCGAAATAGACAAAGTGACTGAGTAGTCTTTCTAAAATCTATAAACAGCAGAACTCTAGTCCGATTAATTCTAGATAGGGATTTGAGGAAAGATTTCTCTAGGCATGGCAATCTCATAGTAAAAGTGGTGTAGGCCCGAGGAGAGAAGTAGAAGAAATGGGAGAAAAAGAGAAGAAGAAGAGAAGAGAATAGAAGAATGGGAGAAAAAGGAGAAAAAGGAGAAGAAGAGAAGAGAAGAATAGAGGAGGAAGAAGAAGAAATCTTGGGGAGAAGAAGAGAGGAAATTAGAGGGGAGAATCACAATCGATATCAATTCATCAAAACTTAAAATCTCTAGTACATGAAGCCTATATATAGGCAAATAAATTCCATGAAAAATAAAAGCCCTAAAACTAAAAACATAGAAATAAAATCCTAGAAACTAAATAACATGGCAATAAATCCTAATGGGCAAATATGCCTCTTATTTGGCCTACATTCTGCATCAAAAAGACTTGAAGCTATGCACTCGAGTTTGTGACTAAGCATAGATTGAAACTAAAGCCAAGCCTGAAAGGAGCAATGTTATCTCAAAAATTCATCCACAACAGATGACAACGGTTTTACCTTGGAGTCTTCATCTGTATTTAAATTTGGCCAGCCTAGAGGGGGAGACATCCAAGTGATTGGGATGATGGTAAGAACAGTTACTAAACAAATCAGATTCGGTTTTGAATGAACGAATGATGAGGATGAACTATATATCCTTCACCCAAAGCTGCTTATGTAATTGAAGAAAGCCCTTCCAGCAGAATTCAACATTGTGAATAATTTTGTATCAAGAAATCTCGGTTCCATTGAATTTAGTTACATTATGAGATGATCAGATGTGACAAATCACAAAGCAAAATGAAGATATCACATACTTCTTACACTTGATGCCAAAAAAAAAAAATGTTTCCAATTCTCCAATACGAAATAGCTCCAAAATGGAGGGCCAGAATCCAGGGATGTTAATCCATAGTTCAAAGAAAGGCACAGAAAACTTACAAAAATGGGCAAGAAAAAAGAATATGTTCTTTGATGCTAATCCGAATTTTATCAACCAAATACAAACTTTAGAATACTCCTGTATTGTTATATTTATGTTCCATATTTTACCTCATGTATATTCCTCTATACCCCTAAAATTATAATGTGGGCTCGAAGGATCCCTGTTTAATGTCGGTCGTGCTGGGGGTTTTCATACTTCAATGCACTACCGAGTAACTTTATTTTTGGGTCCTCTCTTCTTCTCGTCAGACTTTATCTCATACATTTTTTAACTTAATTTAGGATCGGTTTCGATGTGAACCTACCAGCACAGGCTTTTTAAACTGCAGTTTACACACAAACTCGTGCCCAAAATGTTATTGTTTCTGACATTCAAACTTAGCCAAAGACATCTCCACAAATAGAAATTAGTAACCTCCGCATAAGACCATCATTATTAACAGAGTTTTTATATGGTGGCCGACCGTCCACCAATAAAGGCAGAGAGAGAAAAACTCTCCCCTTTGATTTTTGATCGAGGTCAAACCCCCTTTTTTGACTTCCCCCTTGATAAAAAATCAAGGGGGTTGATGTTTTCTCTCTCCACCCTTTATTTGTAAAGGGCGGCCACTATATAATTTCTCTTATTAACAAATCCGACATAAGGAGCTGACATCCAAAGCACCTTTTTAGATTAAACTTCTCTGATTGGTAAATAGCTTCTTTGTAATCATAACAATCAAGGAGAGAATTTAAAATAAATATCAAAATTTTGGGATAATAATCTTAGCTTCCTCATCAATCACATGAAGGCTGGAGGAACATGCACTCAAAATCTCCATATTTTTAAATCATCTTTTATTTTTATTTTTTTCTACTTGCAAAACCAGTGTTTCAAATTGTAAATGCGAGCCAAAATGCTGTCAAAGTGAATTCTAGTCGATTCGGCACAGTGAGACCGAGTACCCAATTGATGCAACGACTACACGGTTGACGCAGTCATAACAAGGTAGAGTAAAAGGAGTTTTGATTGACTTTGTAGGTAAAAACGTGGACTCAAACATTGAGCAAGCATCTATAAATGTGATGAAGTAACCATTTTCTGTTCTGACATTTAACATGAAATTTATGTCTAATTTTGAGTTCAATAATCAGTTTTGGACTCACAATCGGTTCCCAAAATCCAAAACAAACAGGACCTATGCAGTTAATTTCTACTAAGAATGTGTATCTTGATGAATAAATATTTGCACTCATACAATCAGCATTTAAGGAGGGTTGCAAAGTTCACACCACCTCCATGTAGAAAAAAACAGTTTTGGCGAGCCTCTCTCTTATGCCCTGTTCGTTTTAGAATATGAAAACAGACTGTGAGTCCAAAACCAATTATTTGGTTTTAGACTCACAATTAGTTGTCATATCTAAAATGAACAGGGCCTTAGCATTTAAGGAGGGTTGCAAAGTTCACACCACCTCCATGTAGAAAAAAACAGTTTTGGCGAGCCTCTCTCTTATGCCCTGTTCGTTTTAGAATATGAAAACAGACTGTGAGTCCAAAACGAATTATTTGGTTTTGGACTCACAATTAGTTGTCATATCTAAAATGAACAGGGCCTTAGAAGATAGATAATGTGACTTCATGCGGCTGCAATTACAAAAACTTTCCATACCTAGGACACCTAACATAACTGAAAAATCAATCCAGAATACAACATTTATGGAGAGCCTGAATTCCCAATTTTAAAGGTTTTCTGTTTAGCTGAATCAGGACCATTTGGGACTGCTCCATTGTTTCTCCACTGACCCTGACTAACCCATTTGTTCTCCATGGGCCTTTCCCAATCTAGTTCATTATGTGGATTGCTAAAGTTGAGTTCCTAGATCCCCCACACAACAATAATAGGCTTTGTCCATTTGTCCACCTTACTCAAACAAAATGGGATGACAAAAGAAGAATAACCATGATTCCAATCTATAGCTTTAACACTTACCAGGAAACACTAGCGCAAATAAATGAAGTCAGTAACCTTGCAGGGACAAGTAATGTACATTAGAAAATTTATTAAACTCCAGATATAAATAAGTAATTTATCAGACTAATAGAATGGGAATAATTTGCTATCTTTATAGGCAAGGATCTCAAAATTAGTGCCCAACGAATCCTTATCAAAGAGCACAAACTAAACTTATTTGGGTTTCCTATAATACATTGAATCATAAGAGTTAATCAATAGCCATGCTGAACCCTTGATAGAAACACATTCAAACATCATATAAAACCAGTACTCAAACATGGATTAGACCTACTCAAGATATGAACAAATTGGGCTTGATTGTTAACCCAACTTAAGAGAAATTGCACCAACTTCATAAATTCTGAACTCTGTTTTCCTTTGTTAAAATAGCATCTAATAAATGATTATTAAAACCGATCAATGAGAGGTTATTTTCAAGTGTAAGATTATCATGAAATAATGGGAAATGTTTCATTGAATTTTTGTACAAATAATGTTGACAAAAATGATAGCAGCTTGAAGAACAGAAAAGGTAAAACCCATTAAAGGGCTTGAACTGTATGTCTCTACAAGAAATGAAAAGTAAAACCCATTAAAGGGTGAATAGAAAAGGTAAAACCCATTAAGGGTCTAGAACTGTATGTACCAAAAAGATTAAGATTGTTCGAAGGAGAATGTGAAAATAGAAAAAAAATCAGAATTCAGCCCAAAAATATGGGAAATGAATTGGCTCCAGCTGACTAAAAATATCGTTTTCCGAAGGCACCGAAACTGGCACCGCAGTTCCTTCCTGGGCACATGTGAGATGAAGAGGGGGATTGGCAAGTGGTACAGGATTCTCAACCTTGGCATGTGCTGAAGCAAGCTCGTCCACACGTCTTACCATATTTTCTCTGACTTGTTCCATCTTCCTTATCAATGCCGTCTGATCTTCAATGGGTAGTTCTCCCAATTCCTCCATATTGATTCTATCCCACCAGTAGTCCCTACCATCACCACTGTCATCATTCCCGCCCATCTTGATTTTCTTTTGCTCTTTCTCTAGCTGGTGTTCGAGTTGCGAGACCTGATTGGAGAGTATGGGAACTCTAACAAGGGCATGTGAAGGAGTAGGGCCGCCAAGGTAGTAGTCGAGGACGGCATCAACGGAGGGGTGGGCGAAGACATAGGGCTTCCCACCGGGGGAGAAGGTTATAATGGCAATCTGGGAGTCGCAGAGGATGCAAAGCTCGGATGCTTTCTTGAAAAGGCCTGTGCGCCTCTTTGAGAAACACACCTGCCTCACATTCTTGTTCTCAATCTTCTTAATTTCTATCTTCCTCTTTCCCATCCTTCTTTCTCTCTCTTTTAGTACAGAATTCATCAGAGATGGGTTTCTTCTTCTAGTAGCTCTCTTTCTTTGAACCAAATTCCAGCGATAAAAGATGGGTTTCTTCAAGTAATCGCTCTCTTTCTTTTTCTTGACCTCGATTCAAGATGAAGGAGATGATCTGCAGAGATGGGTCTCTTCTTTCAACAGAGATGGGTTTCTTCTTCTAATAGTTCTCTTTATTTGAACCGATTTCCAGCAATCAAAGATGGGTTTCTTCAAGTAATCGCTCTCTTTCTTTTTGTTGAACCCAATTCAAGTTGAAGGGGAAAGGGGATGATCGGCTGAGAAGGGTCTCTACTTTCACTCTCTTTTCTTCTCTTGAAGCAAATCCGAAATGAAGGAGATGATCGGTACAGAAGGATTTTAATCCCTATGTTTCCTTTTACATTTCCCTGCATTGGTTTTCAAATATATGACCGTTGCTATGCTTACCAGGGTTCTAAAATATATGACCGTTGGTAACTCCTCGCCAACGAGAAACGGTATCCCGCATCAGCTAGTGAGAGTGTCTATATCAAATATGACCGTTGCTACGTTTCCTTTGCAGTAAACCGCCAACGACCAACAGAAAAGTCTAAAATGCAGATTTTGATTCCATAGGTGGGCCACATCTAAACTGATATAATTAGAAGGCAATGATAAATTCGCACCCCCTGTAGGATGATTCACACCCCTGTAACGTGATTTGAGGTTGGATACGCTGATTTTAGAATCCAGGTTTTTAGTTTGAAAACAGTGTAAAAGAGGGTTCATGATCAGGCTGCTATGTGCTGTCCTGGCAGCGTTTCTTGGATTTTAAGAAAGAAAATCAGGTTTTAAAAATCTGTCGCCTAAAAAAGCGCCACTAAAGTGCCACTATGCGCCACTATGCGCCCTATAGCCCATTGCCCACGCCGCGCGCGCGCACGCGTGCGCGTGTGCGAACGGTGCGTTGCACCGTCCCGCGGGTCCAACCATGGGTTCAACCCAATGTGCAATCAACAAGAGTTAGAAAAGGTAGTGCTTTATAAGCCCTTCTCTTTCTTTTCTCTCATCCGATGTTGAACTATCTTTTGTAAAAGCAAATATTTCCAAGAAAACATTTTCTTTTTCCCAAACGCTTTTGATAAAACATTTTCCAAAACACTAAAACATGTAATATACCTGATTTTGAAAATGCAAAATCACTAACATTAATCAATAGCCATGCTGAACCCTTGATAGAAACACATTCAAACATCATATAAAACCAGTACTGAAACATGGATTAGACCTACTCAAGATATGAACAAATTGGGCTTGATTGTTAACCCAACTTAAGAGAAATTGCACCAACTTCATAAATTCTGAACTCTGTTTTCCTTTGTTAAAATAGCATCCAATAAATGATTATTAAAACCGATCAATGAGAGGTTATTTTCAAGTATAAGATTATCATGAAATAATGGGAAATGTTTCATTGAATTTTTGTACAAATAATGTTGACAAAAATGATAGCAGCTTGAAAAACAGAAAAGGTAAAACCCATTAAAGGGCTTGAACTGTATGTCTGTACAAGAAATGAAAAGTAAAACCCATTAAAGGGTGAATAGAAAAGATAAAACCCATTAAGGGTCTAGAACTCTAAGTACCAAAAAGATTAAGATTGTTCGAAGGAGAATGTGAAAATAGAAAAAAAAAATCAGAATTCAGCCCAAAAATATGGGAAATGAATTGGCTCGAGCTGACTAAAAATATCGTTTTCCGAAGGCACCGAAACTGGCACCGCAGTTCCTTCCTGGGCACATGTGAGATGAAGAGGGGGATTGGCAAGTGGTACAGGATTCTCAACCTTGGCATGTCCTGAACCAAGCTCATCCAGAAGTCTTACCATATTCTCTCTAACTTGTTCCATCTTCCTTATCAATGCCTTCTGATCTTCAATGGGTAGTTCTCCCAATTCCTCGATATTGATTCTATCCCACCAGTAGTCCCTACCATCACCACTCTCATCATTATCGCCCATCTTGATTTTCTTTTGCTCTTTCTCTAGCTGGTGTTCGAGTTGCGAGACCTGATTGGAGAGTATGGGAACTCTAGCAAGGGCACGTGAAGGAGTAGGGCCGCCGAGGTAGTAGTCGAGGACGGTATCAACGGAGGGGTGGGCGAAGACATAGGGCTTCCCACCGGGGGAGAAGATTATAATGGCAATCTGGGAGTCGCAGAGGATGCAAAGCTCGGATGCTTTCTTGAAAAGGCCTGTGCGCCTCTTTGAGAAACACACCTGCCCCACATTCTTGTTCTCAATCTTCTTAATTTCTATCTTCCTCTTTCCCATCCTTCTTTCTCTCTCTTTTAGTACAGAATTCATCAGAGATGGGTTTCTTCTTCTAGTAGCTCTCTTTCTTTGAACCAAATTCCAGCGATAAAAGATTGGTTTCTTCAACTAATCGCTCTCTTTCTTTTTCTTGACCTCAATTCAAGATGAAGGAGATGATCTGCAGAGATGGGTCTCTTCTTTCAACAGAGATGGGTTTCTTCTTCTAATAGTTCTCTTTATTTGAACCGATTTGCAGCAATCAAAGATGGGTTTCTTCAAGTAATCGCTCTCTTTCTTTTTCTTGAACCCAATTCAAGTTGAAGGGGAAAGGGGATGATCGGCTGAGAAGGGTCCCTACTTTCACTCTCTTTTCTTCTCTTGAAGCAAATCCCAAATGAAGGAGATGATCGGTACAGAAGGATTTTAATCCCTCTGTTTCCTTTTACATATCCCTGCATTGGTTTTCAAATATATGACGGTTGCTACGCTTACCAGGGTTCTAAAATAAATGACCGTTGGCAACTCCTCGCCAACGAGAAACGGTATCCCGCATCAGCTAGTGAGAGTGTCTATATCAAATATGACCGTTGCTACGTTTCCTTTGCAGTAAACGCCAACGACCAACTGAAAAGTCTAAAATGCAGATTTTGATTCCATAGGTGGGCCACATCTAAACTGATATAATTAGAAGGCAATGATAAATTCGCACCCCCTGTAGGATGATTCACACCCCTGTAACGTGATTTGAGGTTGGATGCGCTGATTTTAGAATCCAGGTTTTTAGTTTGAAAACAGTGTAAAAGAGGATTCATGATCAGGCTGCTATGTGCTGTCCTGGCAACGGTCATATATTTGAAAAGCCCTTGTAGAGATATGAAAAAGGAAACAGAAGGGGATTAAAAGAAGAAACCCTTGTGTAACGATCATCTCCTTCATCTGAAATTTTGTTCAACATAAGGAAAGAGAGCAATTGAAAGAAGAAACCCATCTCTGGTGATATCTCCTTCATCTTGAATTCGGTTCAAAAGTGAGTGATTAATTGAAGAAATCCTTCTTTGTTGAATTCTGCTCAAAGGTTTTCTTCTAGAGAGAGAAGAGGAAGATAGAAATAAAGATAATTGGCAACAAGAAATCTCACGAGCTTTGCATCATGTGCAACTCTCAGATCGCAATTATAACCTTCTCCCCCAATGGGAAGCCCTATGCCTTCGCCCATCCCTCTATTGATGCTGTCCTTGACTACTACCTTGGCGGCCCCACTCCTACACACGCCCTTTCCATAGTTCCCAAACTCTCGAACCAGGACTCTCAACTCGAACACCAGCTAGAGAAAGAGCAAAATCAAAGCAAGATGGGAAGGAATGATGAGTGGCGGTGGGATGTATTAGTGGAATAGAGTCAATATGGAGGAATTGGGAGAACTACCCATTGAAGATCACAAGGCATTGATAAGGAAGATGGAACAAGTTAGAGAGAATATGCTAAGACGCGCGGACGAGCTTGCTTCAGAACATGCCGAGGTTGAGTATCCTGTGCCCATTGCTGATCCGCCTATTCATCTCACATGTGCAGAGGAAGGGAGGATGGTGCCAGTTGCAATGCCCTCGGAAAATGATATTTTTAGTCAGCTCGAGCCAATTTTTTTCCCAGATTTTTTCAGTGAATTATGATTATTTTTTTTTGGTTTCCACACATTCTCCTTCGGATAATTTCTTGTTGGGGATAGGCAATTTTGAGTTTTTTTTCCCAATCTTGACCTTGTGTTTCTTTTTGACACATACAGTTCTAGCCCTTTTATCAGTTTATTGGGTTTACATTTTCTATTCACCCTTTAATGGGTTTTACCTTTTCTGTTTTCCCAGATGTTATCATTTTTGTCAACATTATTTGTACAGAAATTCAATGAAAATATTCCCCATTTTGTACATGATAATTGTATACTTGAAAACAACCTTTCATTGATCGGTTTTAAACATTGTTTATTACATGTTATTTTAACAAAGGTAAGTAGAGTTCAGAATTTATGAACTTGTTGCAATTTTTCCGAAGTTGGAATGGCAAGCCCAATTTATTCATATCTTGAGTAGGACAAATCCATGTTTCAGTTCTGGTTTTATATGATGTAGGAATGGGTTTTATATGTTTCAGTGCTGATTTTATATTCATTCTCAGTAGAAATGATATGTTTAGCATTATTGGTCTATTTGAAAAATTAACTAGAAAGTCATTGCTAAGTTTCGTTGTTTTGAAAACTATAAATGTTGTTCAGCCTTTTCTATGCCATGTTGAACTCAAGAGAATGGGTCATCACATTTATAGATGCTTACTCAAAGTACAATTACTTTTAGGGGCCGTTTGGATACGCGGATTTTAGAATCTTGGAATTCCTCAAAATCATAGATGGGAGACGAGACAAGAAGGAGACCAGCTGTCGTTTTCTGATTTCTTGCCCTTCTTTCCGTAAGCAAGAGATTAGGAGATCATCCCATGTTTCCAGGTTTTAGAAATCTCAGGATGGGGGAGAGGTTTCTAAAACCTGATTTTCATACTTAAAAATCCAAGATTCTAAAGAGAAGCAAATCGGGCAATCTCCTTCTTCTCTTTAGAATCTTGCATTTTAAGTAAGCAATTCAGGTTTTAGAAATCTTTCCCCCATCCGAGTCAACTCCTTCATCTCCCATCTCTGGTCAATCTATTCCAACCGCTCCCTTGAAGGCGAAACAATGATTGAAATCCCTATTCCGATCCTAGTAAGAGTACCGTGATTCCCTTGAATGCCCATCTCCTGCTCCTGGGGCGGGTATTGGTCCCGCTTCCCCTTTTCCGGTATATTTAGGCACCAAGAGATTTAAGTCCTTGAAGGCTGACTTCTACACTAACCAAATCAATTAGAAACTGACTTTCATCAAACTAAATAAAACATCAAATAATTGGGGATCAACATCGTTCCTTCAGGCAAGTTCAGCTAGAGAAGTTGAAGAGGAGGGGGCATCCAATTCTTATCTCATGCACTTTCTTCCAGATCCCCAAACCGACGTTTGAGCTTGCCCAGGCGCCGACGATCCAGTCCCCTCTGTGATTCTAAAACCTGGAAACAAGGGATGATCTCCTACTCTCTTGCTGACGGAAAGAAAGGCGAGAAATCAGAAAACGACAGCGTGGTTCATATTCAGATAGTTCAAAGTGTTCAAACGGTTCCAATAGTTCAAAGTTCAAACTGGTAGTGTCAAAGGTTCAAAGTTCAGAACAAATATTCATAAATGGTTATTTTCAAGGTTCAGAGTTCAGAACAATTATTTCAAAGGTTCTAAAGTAGCAGCAGATGAAACAAATGGCATGCTAGGCTTAAAGCTAATTCAGAGATTCAAGGGCATCAATACAGGTTTCCAAAGTCAATAGTAATTCAAATTGAAGAGGGTTTACAGATACCCAAAGTAGTACGTTACTATGTACCTCAAAGATGTTCGATTCCTTTCTTATTTCTGATTATGATTCAATATCCTGATCTGAACAGAACATAAGTAACAAATAAGGGCCCTAAAAGGTAACCCAAAAGCCAAGAGTCGAAGTTCAAACTCAAAATCCAAATTCAGGCGCTCCAGTCGAGTGGTCCCACCAGGGACCACTCGACTGACCCTCAACTACTATTTTAGTCTTAAAACACAGTTTTGGCACGCCAGTAGACTGGTCCGGGCCAGTCGACTGGCCCTCTATTACTGTTTTGGTGTAAAACATGGTTTTTGGACGAGCCAGTCGACTGCCCTTCGAAAATGTGATTTTCTTGGGTTTTACCCGATTTTCAAATAACTTCAATATCTCATAACTTTTCCGTTCGGACTCCAAATTACGCGATGTCGGATCTGATGGACTCGTATCGACGAGAAGAATCCATTAAACCTTACTTCCCGCTCCGAATTCAAACACACAATTTAAGAAAAATCGCTAAAGATTCTAATTCGAATCTTCAAAACACAAATTTCTGAATTCAGATTCCTATCAATCGACTTTGAGTTCGTTGGAACTGTAAAATAATATTAGGCCCAAGAACTCAAGATCAATCCAACGATTTCTTATTTCTAATCCATGTTAATCAAAATTCTTATTTCTTTCTTCTTATCAAACCCTTGTTTTAGGGTTTCTAATATTCCAAATCGTTCATAGTTCGTAGATCTTACCTGGATTCGCCGCTTTGACTCCGTAATCTCGATCTCTTCGGTCTTTTCCTCCTCTTTCACTGATTTCTTTCTCAAGGGCTTAACAAAATGTTTAGGGTTTGTTTAGCCACAAAACAATATATTTCTAGGCTTCCTTAAGAAGCCCTAACCTGAGTCAAATACATATGGACAAAAATGCCCCTCTTTATAAGAGGGGAACGAAATTTTAAGTAAGGGTATTTTTGGGTATTTTGCATCTTCTCCTTCCCTTTGCACATTGGTGACTGGTAATCACTAACCTTTCTTATATGTTTATGCTTAATTGAACAAGGGTTAGTAAATACACATGATAGGAATATCTAAACCCTAATTTTATTATCTTGGTTATTTGAACAAGAGTTAGATAATTAGTGCTTAATTGATAAATTAATTTTAATAATCCACTTAATTATGCCAATTCACCCCCCCCCCTCTTGGGTTGTCACACTTGCATTTCAATAAATTTGACTAATTCCATGATCATGTAGTGATTTTTTATCATTTTTTCTTTCGGCAAATTTCTTGAGTGGTGGCAAAGATGGCTACGTGAGGTTATATGACTTCGATCTAGATTACTTCAACATCAAGATGTAGCTCTAGAAACATGTAACTTTATGCGATTTTTCCATTTTTTGCTTCTTGATCTTAAATCACATACAATGGCTTATGATCTAACAAATGGTACAGGCACGTCATTTCGATAAGTAATCTTAGGTTCTAGATGGAAATCTGCTTGAATTGACTAGAATACTCTTCATATGGAGGACTTTTTCTATCATGGAGTAGTGTGATTCGAGGGTTATTTATGTTGTTTTAGTCACTATGCATTATTAAAGTGTCAAATAATGGAAATCATAAAATAAATTGATTTTTTCATGTGTTGATCGACTTATGCCTACAGATGAAGAAGCTACTAGAGCCCTGGATGCTTTGGGCTTTCTAAGATTGTTATAAGGTGTGGATCCCGGATAGGCAGAGGGGAGCGCGAATCGCCACATCTCTCCACGCATCTCCCCACACTCGTGGTGGTGGTGTGTGCTTCGTTTGTTGATTGTCCTCTTATTCCCTTTTTGGTTAGGGGTGTGTTTGTGTCTGCGTTTCCTGTGAATTTGGGATAAAGATCCGAACTTCACGGAAAAAGAGAAGTTCTCAGAGTCTCCACCTAGGTTAGGGCCTAGGACCCATGATCTGCATTTCTAGTGAATTTGGAATGAGGATCCAAAATACACGAGAAAGGCGATAATCAAAGTTCCAGTCTACTTTGGGGCCTAAACCCCTGATTACTCTTTTCGGGATGGTCTTGTCAGAAATCTGTGTAAAGGATATGGTCACGTGAAGGGAAGTTCTTAGGCACCCCCTCATGCCCGGGAAAACCCGGTCTCTTGACTTGAATTGGGATGGTGGAAAACTTTAGCAAAATTGATTTTAAACTCTTTTGTACGATTAAGCTTATTCTTGAGTTGCTTTTAAACAGAAAGGAAAGAGAATAAGGGCAAGGAAAGTGCGTTTTTTGCTTTCAAATACAGAGGAAAAATAGAATTTGCAAGACTTTGGGGAAATAAAGAAAGGCAATACAAAAATAAATAAAGGAATTTCTTAAAGTAAACTTATTTACGGTAAAAAGATTGAGATAGACCATACAACACTTGAATCTAGCCCGTTCTAGGCGCCGAGATGCATGGTCAATCTCTAATCAGATTGATTGTTGAATACAAACAACCGGATTAAGGAAATGGTCTTTGTTTAGACTTTATAGGCAATAAAAGAATCTCTTTAATCTAGTATGCTCATAGACAACATACTAAAAGATTGAGATAGACCATGCAACACTTGGATCTAACTTCTGCAAGGCACCGAGATGCATGGTCAATCACTAATCAGATCGATTGTTGAAGACAAACAACCGGAATTAAGGAAATAGCGTTTGTTTAGACTTTATACAAAATAAAGGAATCTCTTTAATCTAGTATGTTCATAGATAACAATACTAGAAAGATTGAGATAGACCATGCAACACTTGTCTCTATCCACTGTTAGACATCGAGATGCATGGTCAATTTCTAATCTGATCAATTGTCGAATACAAATTAAAGGAATTAAGGAAATAGCTTGTTTAGATTTTACAGACAATAAGGGAATATCTTTAATCTAGTATGTTCATAGACAACAATATCAGAAAGATTGAGATAGACCATGGAACACTTGGCTCTAATCACTGTTAGGCACCGAGATGCATGGTCAATCTCTAATCATCTTGATTGTTGAATACAAATAACCCCAGAATGAAGGAAACACCTTTAATGTTAAAAAGGGGGACAAAGAGGTGATTTATGCTAAGGGTTTGGGGCCAAAGGACCCCCAAACCCTATAGCTATCTGCTATCGGTCTTGGAAAGGAAAGTTCAGAATGCTGTAAATATACATAGTTAAAGGGGTTGGTGCTGCTCCAAATCCTCAAAATTTGGGCAGCACTCCGACATCTGGTGATATATCAGAGGAAATTTTGGCATAACTCCAATACCTGGTGATATAACAGAAGAGTTTTCAACTGAAACTAGTTCACAAAATCTCCCCAAGCTTCTCTAACTTTCTCTCTCTAGGTTCTTAAATCAAAGGGGAAACGGGTGTGAATACACAAGAGGGAGGGGTGCTAAAGGCTAAAGGGGGTGTGGTTATCAAAGAAGTTGGGGTACTAATGTTAAAAGGGAGTGAATATAAAAAAGGGGTGGGAAAACCAGTACAAAGTGAAAATGGTATGGGAAAGGGATGAGAACTGAGGGAGGGGTGAGCCTCCTTTTATAGATTTTCAAAATAAATTCGCAGGGAGGAATCCCCTACGATTTTAGAGTCCCAAGGAATCACTAAAATCGTAGTGACTCTCCCCTGCGATTTTGGAACGTGCGTCCCCCCACCAAAAATGGGTTATGGGGCTCCGATCAGGGTTTCTGGGCACTAGGAATGGGTTTTGGAACTTCGAGAGTGAGTTTCTGGCTGTAGGGATTCTTGTCCGTTCCGAAAAAGTTATTTCAATATCCCAAATTGATCTCTAGTTTTCAAAAAATGGTTCTAAGCAGTAAAAAAGCAACTTTTGGTAGTTACTTTATGGTTTTTGGTTACCGAAACGCGGCCAATTGCTTTTGGTCATTGGTAAATGGCTTCAGGTTTCAATGAAATTTCTTTGGTAGCCAAATGTGATCTTTGGTTCTTAAGGAGTATTTTTTGGTAACTGAGGGTGGTTTTTGGTTCCTGAAAAGTGGTTTTTGGTTCCCGAAAAGTGGTTTCTGGTGACCAAAAGTGGTTTCCGGGTCTTGGAAATGGGTTCGGGTCCCTAGAAGTTGGTCACGGGTCCATGGTTTTTTGTTCTAGTTTGTGGGTTGCTTGAAAAGTGGTTTCCTAGCTCTAGGAATGTCGTTCCTAGTTTCCAAAGTGGTTTCTACATGTAGATGTCTTTGTCAATCTCATCTTACAAAAATTCATTTTAACATCAAATTGAAACAATTTCCAGCCATGACAAGCGACCAATCAGATAACGACTCGAACGAAAGTCATCTTTGTAACGGGACTAAAGGTCTCCTCATAATTCTCTCCATACTTTTAAGAGAACCCTCTAGCCACCAACCTTCCTTTGAACCTATCCATACTCCCATCCGCTTTCCAAGTCAATTTATACACCCATTTACATGTAACTGGGTTCACATCATTAGGCTTAGAAATAAGATACCAAGTCCCATTTTTCACAAGTGCATTCATCTCTTCGTCCATGGCATCCTTCCATTCTCCTACCCCTTTATTTCATCAAAGCAAGAAGGCCCATTATCATCAAATGGACCAGAAAAGAAATAATAATAAGTGCTCACCTTGTTTTCATTCCGAGACCGTGCCAGCTTGACAATATTTCTTTTTGATCTTCTAAGATGTGATGTGCTACACTCTCCTTCATTAGTTTCTTCATTTTTTTTAGGCTTATAAGCACAAGTGGGATCCCTTTGTATACCATGATCACAACAAAATGTACAAAATTCATCAGAATTAAACTCCCAACCATTATTGGTTCTCAACCGCTTGATCTTCTTGTGAAGTACACCTTCAACGGTCTTCTTAAACTCTATAAACTTAGAGAATGCATCGGAATTCTCCTTTATAAAATCCACCAAAGTGAATCTAGTAAAATCACCAACAAATAACAACATGTAGTGGAAGTAGAAAAATAAAGGTGTCCTACAAGGTCCCATTACATCACTACAGATAAGCTCCATTGGGGCCTTTCACCTTGAAAGAGACTTATCAAATGGAAGACGATGTGCCATACCATATTGACAACCCTCACGCACCTTTCCACCACCAAAAGAATTTAAATTTGGTAGCACATTCACTATATTTTTAATCACCATGACCTTCAATTTATCCATGCTAATATGACCCAATCTAGCATGCCAAATTGAAGCGCCATCATTTGTACTCATTTTATCAAAGGTTGAAGCCGATAAAACAAACAAATATTTAACTCTCTTACCGGTATAGACAACATCCGCCTTCAAGCTTGAAATATTTTAAAACAATTTCACCTCTTTAGGCTCAAACAAAATATAATTTTCCGCATCTACCGCATTTGCCACCGAAAAAAAATTATTCTTCATGTCAGGAACATGAAACATACTCTTAAGTATAATCGGATCCTCATTCGCTCCACCAATGGTAATGATCCCTTCTTTCTCTACCGAATATTTGCTGTTGTCCGTCATGATGATAACATCATTGCTTCATATTTTCAAAACTTTGATTGGAATCTTCACCGGTTAGATAATGTCCACAACCAGAATCGATAATCCAATCATCCTCAAAATTGATGGATGCCAAAGCACTCACCATAGTAGTTTCTGCCATGAAACATCTACCCTAATCTTCTTCATTTTTTTGATCAACTTTTTTCTCTACATTGTTATCCTTCAATTTCACACAACAATTATTCTGTACATGCCCAAGTTCACCACATCGGTAACACTTAATGCCGTTTCGATTTACATTAACCATAATAGATGATCCTCCTTCATCTACAACTTTACTTGGAACATTTTTCTTCTCTTTGTTTTTGTTGAAAGGCTTCTTGTTGCTTGAAAACAATGCTTCTCCTTCACTCCCAGATATTGAACACCCTCCATTTGTCTAGCCAAAGACTCTTGTGAATCAATAAGATTCTCAAACTCCATCAATGATGGTTTCTGATCCCATCCTTGAACCGATGTGATATAAGGAATATATTCTTTTTTCAACCCACAAATAATATGCCGTCTCATTCGTGCCTCTAAAATAGGCTCTTTCGGATCCAATAGAGAAATCTCTGAACAAAGATTCTTGATCTTCAAAAAGAACTAGAAAATGGAGAGATTACCTTGTGTAGTATTTGCCAAATCATTTTCCAACATTTGTAGACGGGCTATATTTTCTTGTTAAGCAATCCATCAAGGGTAATCCAAATCTCACTCGCCGATTTACACACAATTATGTGCTAAAACAAGTAATGAGAAATAGATCTCTTTAAGAGAAATTCGGCCTTAGAATTATTCATCCTCCACGCTTTCAATTCATAGGCATTTTCTTGTGTATCTTCCGAAGCTACAAAGGCATTACCACAAACAACCTCCCATAAATATTCCCCCATAAGATAAGATTCCACACATGATCCCCATATCTTGTAATTTGACTGATTTCGCAACTCAATGCCGAGTCCAGTAACCCTTCCACTCATATCCATCTTCAAAGCACCAATTGACTTCTTCACCAAGGAAATCTTTACGAGCACCAACTACCACCCTTGTATCTCTAATACCATATAGAGAAAGATGGATTTCACAACACCGGAAAATCTTCTTCTCAAATGGTGAAACAAAAGTTTACACTAGCCCAAGATCAAGAACCAAAGTAGAAGGAGAACAACGCCCAAAAGGGATGTGCTTCAATATATGAAAGTAGAACATAACATACAACACAAGATCAAAAAGAGAGAAGAAAGCTTCAACAAGAAATCTTCAAAACATAGAGAAAATATGGGCAAGCTGGCCTTTTCTACAAATCTTAAGCTTGCACACAAGAAAGCTTCAATGGAGGTCTTGGTAGATAGTGGAGAATCTTTACAAAAGTGAGTAAAATTAGAATAGACTTAGTCAAAAGAAAGTAGAGAGTGGATGGCTTAGGTAAGTGGTAGTGGGAATGAGAAAGTGGGGACTTTAATGCTTAAGGAAGTGGTGGTGGGTTTAGAGTTTCAAGTAGGGTTTGAGTTTGAAACAGGAGGTAGCATGAAAAGATTGAGCAAACATGTGTGGCTCATACATGTGCAATGTTATGTGAATGCATTCGTTCTTATTATTCCATGACCACGTCACCTATGAATATTCAACTAACCTTTCAAATCCATCTCTATTGCATTGAATGCAAATTGACAAAAGATTCATCATGCGTGAGTTTGCTCCGTTTCTCCAATAATGACAATTGGACTTTGCTCTGATTTACAGCGATTTGCTCCGTTTCTCCAATAATGACAATTGGACTTTGCTCATCAACCTCGTGTATAAATTAAAGCAGTTGCAGAACGTTTTGGGCAGAGAATAAAGAGATAGATTTCCCTAGCTCAGAGAGTTTGACAGAAATTTGTATATACTAAGTTTTGTGTAAATCATCCATGAGGATAATTGGGTGTATTTCGCACTTAGGTTTGAGTGTTTGTGCTGCTACCACTTGTATTCCTATTTTTCCATAGTGAATACTTTTGATACTTCTTTGTCCATGTAGTAGGCTTTACGCCGAGCCACATTAAATACTTGTCTCCATTTGTGTGTGCAATTTACATTCATTTACTTTTACCATAAATTATCTTGTGATCATTTAACTCCAATATGCGGGCAATACTGTTTTACAATTAACAGTCCAATTCACAACAAACTGGTATCAGAGCTATTTTAGCTCTTTGTTACTATTGGAGATTCGAAGATGTCGAAAAAATATGAGATCGTAAAATTTAAGGGTAAAATTAGTTTCAGTTTATGGTGTGTCAAAATGCACGCCTTGTTAGTTCAACAGGGCTTACAACAGGCACTTTGGAGAAAAGAAAAATTGCATGCAGATGAAGGTGCAGAAAAAGGAACTGATGGCAAGGCTCCCGTTGCAACAGTTTCAGATGTGGAATTGGCAAAAATTGACGAGAAGGCTCATTGTGCAATTATTCTTAATTTGGCAGACAAGGTGTTATGTGAAGTCGTGGAGGAGGATACCGCGGCGAAATTGTGGCAGAAGCTCGGATGTTTGTACATGACCAAGTCTCTCACCAATAGGCTGTATTTAAAACAAAGCCTCTACACACTTCGAATGAAGGAAGGTATGCCAATTAAGGAACGCATTAATGAATTTAATCCGGTCGTTGATTTTAAAATTGAAGATGAAGATCAAGCCCTTATTTTATTGTGTTCATTGCCTCCTTCCTATGAGCATTTTGTTACAACAATACTTTATGGAAAAGACACCATTAGTCTGGAGGATGTTAAATCATCGTTAAATTCTCAAGAGTTAGGAAAAAAGCTGTCTAGCAATAATTTTGAAGGTCTTATTGAGAGGGGGAGGAGTCAGTATAAAGAATCTAGAAGTAAAGGCTGATCTAGATCAAAGTCTATATCTAGTCAAAATGTTGATTGCTACTATTGTCACAAAAAAGGGCACACCAAGTGGAATTGTCCAAAACTTAAGAAAAAGGAAAAATCCACTGAAAATTCTTCTATTGTTGCTAGAGTTGTGGAGAATAATTCTCTAGATGCCGAAAATGTCCTCTTTGTCACCGACGATGATTCTCACTCAAATAATGAGTGGATTCTTGATTCGGGTTGTTCTTATCATGTGTCCTAATAAAGACTGGTTTACCACGTATCAATCAGTTAATGGTGGTACAGTCTTGATGGGAAATAATATGGCCTATAAAATTGTTGGGATATGCACAATACATATCAAGATGTATGATGGCATTGTGAAGACTTTGACAGAGGTAAGGCATGTTCCAGATTTGAAGAAGAATTTAATTTCCTTGGGTACTCTCGATTGTAACGGTTGTAAGTTTTTTGATGAGGCTGGAATTTTGAGAGTTTCGAAAGGTGCTCTAACTGTGATGAAAGGGAAAAGGAGGAATGGTCTTTATTTTTTGCAGGGTGAAATGGTGTTTGGCTCTACATCAGTATCTTCATCAGAAGACTCAGATTTAGAGACTACTCGATTGTTGCATATGCGCTTGGGGCATATGAGTGAGAGGGGTATGACAGAGTTGAGCAAACAAGGTTTGATTTGTGGACAACACAGGTAAATTTGACTTTAGTGAGAATTGTGTTTTTTGTAAACAAACTATAGTTAAGTTTGCTATCACAGTGCGTAGAACTAGAGGTATGGTGGATTATATCCATTCGGATCTTTGGGGACCTTCACAAGTTCCCTCTCTTAGTGGTCAATACCTTAAAAAATTGGTAAACAGATAAGTTCCCTCTCTTAGTGTTCTTGGAAAGTTTGGATTTATACCTTAAAAAATTAAAGTGATGTGTTCCTTAATTTTAAGTAGTGAAAGGTAATGATTGAAAAGCAGACATTTAAAAAAGTGAAGCGTTTCCGGACTGATAATGGTTTAGAATTCTGTTCTAGAGAATTTGATGAGTTTTGCAGGAGCGAAGGCATCGTAAAACACCTTACAGTTAGAGGTACTCCATAACAAAATGGAGTTGTAGAACACATGAACAAAACTCTTTTGGAGAGAGCACGTTGTGTACTCTTTAGTGCAGGTCTGCCTAAGAAATTTTGGGCTGAAGCAGTTAATATCGCTTGCTATCTGGTGAACAAGTCTTCATCGACTGCTATTGAGTGTAAAACTCCTGAGGAGGTATGGTTCGGTTCTCCTGCTGATTATTCTGGTTTAAAATTTTTTGGATGTCCAGCTTATGATCGTGTCAACGAAGGAAAATTGGACCATAGAGCAAAGAAGTGTATTTTCCTTGAATATGGACAAGGAGTAAAAGGATACAGGTTGTGGTGTCCCTAATCCTAAATCTCCTAAATTTATAATCAGCAGAGATGTCATTTCTGATGAATCTTTTATGCTTCACCCTAGAAAGGAATCTGTTGACACAGGTGATTCTCAAAGTGATTTGCAACAGGTGGAACTAGAATTTGAAGCTTCAAATATGATGCATGAAGCTAATTTGGATCAGCCTAGTGAGGAGGCGGTGCAACATGATGATGCACCACAGCTACAACAGTACAATATTGCTACAAGGAGACAGTGCAGTCAGGTTAAGCCACCTGGAAGGTATGCTTGTGCGCCACCTGGAAGGTATGCTTGTGCAGATTTAGTTGCTCATGCTTTGTCTATGGCCGAAATTGTTGAAGACATAGAGGAACCTTCCACTTACGAAGATGCCATTGCAAGCAAAGAATCTTCAATGAAGTTTTCTCACCTGTGGTAAAACACAGTTCGATTTGTGTGCTACTTGCTATGGTTGCTTTGTTTGGCTTATAGCTTGAACAGCTCGATGTCAAAACTGCTTTTCTTCATGGTGAACTTGAAGAACAGATTTAAATGCACCAACCCAGGGGTTTTGTTGTCCAGGGAAAAGAAGACCGTGTTTTCCTGTTAAAAAAAATCACTGTATGGTTTGAAGCAGCCCCCCCCCCCCTCCCTCCCTCCCCCCAGACAGTGGTACTAACGGTTTGATACATTTATGATTTATCATGGTTATTCTAGAAGTAACTATGATAATTGGGTATATTTCAAGAAGCTCCCAGATGATTCGTATGTATATTTGTTACTATACATAGATGACATGCTTATTGCTGCTTGGGACTTGTCAGAAATTCAGAAGCTAAAATCTCAACTCAATGCCGAGTTTCAGATGAAAGATTTGGGTGCAGCTAGGAAAATTTTGGGGATGGAAATTCAAAGAGACCGTCAAGCAGGCAAAACTATGTTCCACTCAGAATAGTTATGTTGAAAAAGTGCTTGAACGATTTGGCATGCAAGATTACAAGCCGTTTAGTACACCACTTGCTGCTCATTTTCGCTTATCTGCAAAATTGTCACCAAAGACTGATGAGGAGAAGGGGCACATGTCACGTGTTCCATATGCTAGTGCAGTTGCAGTCTGATGTATGCTACGGTATGTACCCGTTCTGATATTTCACATGCTGTCAGTGTTGTTGCAGAACGTTTTGGGCAGCGAAAAAAGTGAGAGATATTGCTAGTTCAGAGAGTTTGACATAAAATTTTATATACTCCATTTTGTGTAAATCATTCGTGAGGATAATTGCGTGTATTTCACACTTGGGTTTGAGTGTTTGAGCTGCTACCACTTGTATTCCTGTTTTTCCATAGTGAATACTTTTGATCCATCCTTGCTCGTGGAGTAGGCTTTACGCCGAACCACATTAAATACTTGTCTCCATTTGTGTGTGCAATTAACATTCATTTACTTTTACAATAAATTATATCGTGATCATTTAACTCCAATATCCGATCCGGGCGGTACTGTTTTACAATTAACGGTCCAATTCACAACATGCAAGCTAGGCAAAATAACCACCATGCCCATGAACACAAAAATACAATTTTTTCCTCACTACATCTCTCAAAATTAAAAAAAAAAGCTACCCAAAAAATATACTTTAAAATTTAACACCTAGCTTTCGAAAAAAATTAATATTTCACAATTTAATTTTTATTTCTATTGGTTTATTTTTACACCCCAGTGGCCGTTCTTCTTCGAGGGAACCTTCATCTCTTATTTGCGTCATCTTCTTTCCCACATTCAATTGTCCAAGTTCATTATGTTAATGAACCGAACTCACATTTATTGGACAAATATAAAGAGATTGACTAGAAAGAATCACACAATTAAGGATCACCATCACCTGTGATTGACGATAACCTAAGGCCATGAGTACTGATTGTGAGTCGAAAACTGATTATTAGACTAAAAGTTACGTCTAGGCCTGTTGGGACCCAACTCACCCTCAAAAGCTAGCCGTTATGTGTGCGTGCGCGCGTGTGTGCTTTGGGGGGGTGGGGAGGGTGGTGGTTGTGGGAAAACCCTTATAAGCTCATCCACATCCCTTCACTTTTCTGATGGTGGGATCTCTTTTTGTTTTGGATTTTGAGAACCAATTGTAAGGGTTTGGACTCAAAATTAAAGCTCTGTTCATTTGAGTTTTTGACAACCAATTGAGAGGCCCAAACTGTTTTTTGAGTCCAATAATTGGTTTATGGCTCTCAATCGGTTGTCACAATCTAAAATGAACAGGGCTTAAACATAAATTTGGGTCCAGTAGTCAATTTTGGACTCCCTATCAGTTCTCAAAATCCAAAACAAACATGGCCTTAATTTTTAATTTCAATAATTTGGAATCAAAATCCAAAGCAAATTGGGCATTAGAAGGTATACTTGTGATAGCTAACAAGGGCTGGCTTGTTGCTCATGTTTTTCTTAATTCACTATCTCCATTTGTAACTTGTTGATGGGGGTAATTAGGATCACATACGCCTTGTCGTCTCTATGGTAGGGCCCACTAAATCAACGGCGGAGATGATTCATGAAAAGGTTGCTTACTGAACACATAAAAGCTTGATATGAATCCCCGTTTGGATTGCAAGAAAAACATTTGTGATGGAAAAAAAATTCTTTTCCATTGGAAATAATGTGATTGTGATTAATCTAGTGGGATATTATCATAAATTAAAGGTCCCCTCTAAATAAAAATTGAATCGGGTTGGGTCAAGTTATCAGTAATCTTTTTCATGAGTTGAAAAAGTAAAGAATTTTAGAAATATTTTTCCTCTCCAAACTTTTCCAAAAATTAAAGCAATTTAAACAACAGGGCCTAAAGGAAAATAATATTTGTCCTCTTTTTTACCCAGGCCACCTCCTTGTAGTTAGGGGTGGACATGGTTCGGTTCGGTTCGGTTTTGGGGTATACCCAGAACCGAACCATATATAATCGGTTCCCTGAAATTGGAACCGAACCAGAACCATATAAGTTTGGAACCGAACCGAACCAGAACCATATATAATCGGTTCGGTTCGGTTCGGTTCTGGGTTTACCCGATCTTCATCAAATCAACGGAATTTCTTCACAATAGTTGTTTGAATGTTTGGTTTTCTTTTCTTGAGATAGAATAATTTTTTGTTTCCAGCTTGTCATCATCATTATGGGAAAAGCAGAGCACAAAAGTCTCTAATGAAATGATGAATATGACTTTGTGGGGGCGTTATACAAACTACTCTCATAATATTTTACTATTTTTAAAAGCCTTTCACTTTCTTCTTACACTTACAAAAACTTTCAAGTTAATATTAAAAACAAAAAGGATTCCCACATCTTCTTTCCTGCCATTAAAATATTATTAAAATATTAAGGCTTGTTTGGTGAGATTAAAAATATTTGGGCAAGTGCTGAGATTAAAAAACTTGTTTTCCTGACTAAGGGTTTTAAGGTGGGTCGGTTCTTGGTTCGGTTCTCGGTTCCGGGATCCAAACCCAGAACCGAACCGAATTTCCATCGGTTCCAGGTTATTAGAACCAGAACCGAACCATATAACTATGGAACCGAACCGAACCGAACCATATGTGCCGGTTCGGTTCGGTTCCTCGGTTCGAACCGGAACCATGTCCACCCCTACTTGTAGTGCAAAAAGAGTATTAAAAATAAACTAGAGGGGGTGGTCTGAGGAAGTAAAGGGGTGAATATCACTTCCTTAAATCATACCAATTAAAGCTTTGTCGCGTTCATATTTGATATCGACACGCTTACTAGCTTAGGCTGGACACGGTTTCTCGTTGGGGAGGAGTTACATAGGCACTTGTAAAAGGAAAGTAATTTGAGAAGAAGGGAATTTGGGCAACGGTCTAATTTGTAAAACCTTGTGAAAAAGGAAACATAGGGCTTAACATAGAAACCCATCTCTCTCCAGAAATCAGATACCGCATTCTGGGTTATTTCCATTACAGGTTTGTATTGTTCTTGGGTTTTTCTTCTTCTTCCCATTTTCTTCTTGGGTTTTTCTTCTCCTTCCCATTTTCTTCTTGGGTTTTTCTTCTTCTTCCCATTTTCTAGCTGCACTTTTTGTTAAATTTTATCCCCTTGTTTCTAACAAACATTTGCAATACTCAGGTGAAAAAAGATATCCAAATTCTTACAGGTTTCTGTAAATTGAACGCAATTGTTCCTTCCGCCGTTCCAGGTTAGTCAATTTTTATCTTGGGTTTTTGTCCTTCTTCCCTTTTCAACGCTTTCTAAGTAGCTGAATTTTTTCTCCTTCTCTTTCTGACAAATTTTGTATTACCCAGGAGAAAAACAAGATACCCATTTGATTGAATTTCTGCTAAGAAGTCCAAGATTCCGAATCTTCAATTTCTATATTTCCTTTCCACAAATCAGAAACTTCCTTCAGGGTTTTTTTCATTTCAGGTTAGTCTGGTTCTTAATTGTTTTTTTTTTGTCATGGGTTCTTCTTCTTCTTCTTCTTCTTCTTCTTCTTCTTCCAATTTTCAATTTTATCCCATTCCCTCTCTGACAAACATTTACATTACCCCGGACAAAAAAGAGAACAAAGTGGCATCATGGATTCCAACTCCAAGGAAGAACAGCCCGATTTCAGTAATTTATTAATGTTGATAAATGCCTTTGAAACTGAGCTATCCTCCATCTCTCCTGCTCACTTTCCTCCGCCTATTTCCTCTTCTTCCAAGTTTTACCGTCGCCCATACAAGAAGCTCCGTTCGTCAAATTCACCACCCCACGGATGGCTCGTGTCACACCTACGGATGAGAGGAACTCCACCACTTTATTTTGGACATAAGGTCCTTACTCTGACAGATACAGGACCTAACCATTATCGGTTCTTGCTTTCCAAGGACATGGCAGGAAGAATCTTGTCGGAGAGCAACACTGCGATGACTGAAGCAGAGAAGGAGAGAGCAAGATCACCCAAGGGCGGTTTAAATGTGGTGGTGCTGGACCTGGCAGGTCGTGAATGGGAGCTCGAATTCAAGTATTGGAATAGCAACAAAGCCCAAGTCTTCTCTGGAAGAAAGTGGAGGGAACTGGTTGAGGCAAATGGATTGGTAGAAAAGGTCGACCGGATACATGTATTCGTCTTTCGTGCAGCTGGAATTGGTCCCGGAAATTCTCTGTTGCGGTTCGCCTTGATACATGAAACAAAAGAGTGATACAGTCATTGGAACCCAATTGTAGATGCTTAGCAGTTCAATCCCTCTTATGGGTTTTACATTTTCTTTTCGATTTTTTGTTTCTCCAATTGTTGTTTTTTGTCAACAAGTTGGTACAGAAATTCTTTGTTGCGGTTAGCCTTGATACGGGAAAAAAGAGTCATAGAGTCATTGTAGATGCCTAGCAGTTCAATACCTATTATGGATTTTACAATTTCTTTTCAATTTTTTGTTTCTTAAATTGTTATTTTTTGTCAACATTGTTGGTACAGAAATTCAATAACAATATGTCCCACTATTACAGGATGAGTGTATTTGAAAATAACCTCTCATAGATATGTTTTAAGCAGCATTCATTACATGTTATTTCAAAAACTGAAAGCACAGTTCAGAATTTTGAACATGATGCAATTTCTCTTATGTTGGAATAACATGTAAGCCTACTTTGCTTCACATCTTGGATTGGAATAATCCATGTTTCACTGCTGGTTTTATATGATGCTCAGAAGTTATATCTAACAGTGGTTGCTAGTGAGGCTTGTTGAAAAATCTCCAGATTAAAGACTTGACTATTTTCATAAAATTTCGGCATGGTTAGTGACAGACATTACGATTCCATATATTTTAAGCAATCCATATAAAGCAATCACTTTTATTTTGGACTCATTGTATAAGTTAATGATTTATATTTAGAGCTTACTCTTGAAAATTTCAGCATGGCTATTTAGTGGCTTTATTGAAATAGTAAACTACAGATTATTGGAAGTACTATTACTGAATGACTGATGCTGTTTTGGAGTACACAACTATCAGAGAGTTCTAATAAAATTTCTAACATGCATAGCACTTACTTGAAAGGTTATTGGTTTCATTTATTCCCAGTGGCATTCCCTGATAATTTGTAAAGCTATAGTTTGGGACATTGGGTGTTCTTATTTATTCATCCCATTTTAATTGGGTAAGATGGAGTGATGGACCAACAGACAAACCCTGTTATTGTTGTGTGGATTGATCCTGGATCTCAGCTTCAACAATTTGGGCAACGGTCTAATTTGTAAAACCCTTGTGAAAAAGGAAACAGAGTACTTAACATAGAAACCCATCTCTCTTAATTGTATTCTCTTAACATAGAAACCCATCTCTCTCCAGAAATCAGATACTGCATTCTGGGTTATTTCCATTACAAGTTTGTCTTCTTCTTCCCATTTTCTTCTTGGGTTTTTCTTCTACTTCCCATTTTCTTCTTGGGTTTTTCTTTTTCTTCCCATTTTCTAGCTGCACTTTTTGTTAAATTTTACCCCCCCTTGCTTCTAACAAACATTTGCATTACTCAGGTGCAAAAAGACGTCCAAATTCTCAAAGGTTTCTGTAAATTGAAAGCAATTGTTCTTTCTGCCATTCCAGCTTAGTCGTTTTTTTTCGTGGGTTTTTGTCCTTCTTCCCTTTTTCTCCTCTTTCTAAGTACCTGAAGTTTTTTGCTCCTTCTCTTTCTGACAAATTTTTGCATTACCCAGGAGAAAAATAAGATGCCCATTTGATTGAATTTCTGCTAAGAATTCCAAGATTCCGAATCCTCAATTGCTATCTTTCCTCTCCACAAATCAGAAACTTCCTTCAGGGTTAGTCTGGTTTTTAATTGTTTTTTTTTTTGTCATGGGTTTGTCTTCTTCTTCTTCTTCTTCTTCCAATTTTCTCCTCTTTCTTGGGAGCTGCATTTGTTCAATTTTATCCCATTCTGTCTCTGACAAACATTTACATTACCCAGGACAAAAAACATATCCAATTGAATTTGGCTAAAGAGAAGAAAGTGGGATCATGGATTCCAAGTCCAAGGAAGAACGACCCGATTTCAGTAATTTATTAATGTTGATAAATGTCGCTGAAACTGAGCTATCTGCCATCTCTCCTGCTCATCTTCCTCCCCCTATTTCTTCTTTTACATCATCATCTTCTTCCAAGTTTTACCGTCGCCCATACAAGAAGCTCCGCTCGTCAAGTTTGCCACGCCACGGATGGCTCGTGTCACACCTACGGATGAGAGGAACTCCACCACTTTATTTTGGACATAAGGTCCTTACTCTGATAGATACAGGATCTCATCATTATCGGTTCTCATTACCCAAGGACATGGCGAGAAGAATCTTGTCGGAGAGCAACACTGTGATGACTCAAGCAGAAAAGGAGAGAGCAAGATCACCCAACGTCGGTTTGAATGTGGTGGTGCTGGACCTGGCAGGTCGTGAATGGGAGCTCGAGTTCAAGTATTGGGGTAGCAACAAAGCCCAAGTCTTCACTGGAAGAAAGTGGAGGGAACTGGTTGAGGCAAATGGATTGGTAGAAAAGGTCGACCTTATACATGTATTCGTCTTTCGTGCAGCTGGCATTTGTCCCGGAAATTCTTTGTTGCGGTTCGCCTTGATACATGAAACAACAGAGTGATACAGTCATCGGACCCCAATTGCAGATGCCTAGCAGTTCAATCCTGGTTATGAGTTTACATTTTCTTTTTTTATTTTTTGTTTCGCCTATTGTTTTTTTTTTTGTCAACAAGTTGGTACAGAAATTCTTTGTTGCAGTTAGCCTTGATACAGGAAAAAAGAGTCATACAGTCATCAGAACCCAATTGTTATGGGTTTTACAATTTATTTTCGATTTTTTGTTTCTCCAATTGTTATTTTTTGTCAGCATTGTTTGTACATAAATTCAATAAGATTATGTCCCACTATTACAGGAAGAGTGTACATGAAAATAACCTCTCATAGATATGTTTTAAGCAGCATTCATTACATGTTATATCAAAAACTTAAAGCACAGTTCAGAATTTTGAACATGATGCAATTTCTCTTATGTTGGAATAACATGTAAGCCTACTTTACTTCATATCTTGAATTTGAATAATCCATATTTCACTGCTGATTTTATATGATGTTCAGAATTTGTATCTAACAGTGGTTACTCACGAGGCTTGTTGAAAAATCTAACAGTGGTTACTCATGAGACTTGATTATTTTCATAAAATTTCTACTTTACTTCCCTCACGTGTGGCCCTTCTTTGTTTTTTTGGGTTGGCCTACAAGTGGCAAATGTGGCCCTACTTTTGGGTTGGCCATTGCACGTGGAGTTTTTAATATCAAGGAGTGTTGAACAGAGGAGCTTTGCTCTGATACCATGTCAAACAACCAATTACGAGCAATTGGTTGTTCCACAATATATAGCAGATTTTTATCAATTTTTCCCTTTTCTTTCTACTTATTTCTTGTATCATTTAACTGCTAAACCAAATATCAAGAATAAAAAAAGGTTACTAAAATTGATTACTGTAGCCATTACCAATGAACTTAATCTCTATACATCTTACTGAAGAAAAAGGAATTATTTAAGACGTTCCATCTGTCTTCAAGGGGAATGATGATTTAATGTTTTGGTGCATCATCTAAAAGTCTTGAATTTTTGTTGCAAATGGCTTCGTAAGATAAATAATTTTGTCTGGTAGGGCTTGAAGGAAAGAATAGGCTGTAAAATGAATTTCTTATTTGCATTTCTGATGTTGGGACCAAGAAGATCTAAAACTGGGACAAATGAATAACGTATTCAACTGTGGCAGTATAAACCCTGGACTTTCCATTTTAAAATTGGATCTGGATATTGCAAGAGCAGAAATTAAGTTGCAAGGCAATACAGTGTTGAAGTGACTCTTCATTAGTTTTTTCTCTAATATTTAGTATTGGCTTCTTTAATATTTAATCAATTCTGCTCCTTAACACTCAAAATCAGCATCACTTGAGAAATGTAGTTGCAACTTTAGAGACATTGTTGATTTCATTGGGGTACATGGAGTTTAATGAAAGGAATATCAAATTGCAGATCTGATCTAGACTGCATTTGGAAGGTGTAATTTTGTCAATTATTGAAATTTCTTTTTAAATACAGGTGTAAAGACAGTTAGGATCCGAGGTCCCAGATATGGAGATGCAAATGGAGGCTTAGGAAGCACTAAGAAAAGTTAATCCAACTCAAGATTAAGAGGGAAAAGGATGTCAAAATTCCTTCTCTGTAGTGAACCTCTGTTGACATTTTAGTATGCATCTTTGTATTTTTTTTATTTTTTTATTTTTTTTATTTTTGAATGCTTCTATGCCAACCGCTATTTTAGTGCATTTTCCTCATGATCCTATTTCTAGACCCTGCATTTGGAAGGTGAAATTTTGTCAATTCTTGAAATTTCTTTTTAACTACAAGCATGAAAAACAGTTAGGATCCATAGTCCCAGATATGGAGATGCAAATGGAGGGTTGGGAAGCATTAAGAAAACTAAAACAAACTCAAGATTAATAGGGAAAACGATTTTTGAACTTAATTTAGGATCGGTTTGGATGTGAACCTACCTGCATTTTGGGTGCAAATTGTTTAAATTGCACCTAAAAGGTTTGTGTAAAGCGCAATAAGTACAGGCCTTTTAAACTGCAATTTACACACAAACTGGTGCCCAAAATGTTATTGGTTCTCACATGAAAATTAAGCCAAAGACTTCTCCTCAAATAGAAATTAGTAACCTCCACATAAGACCATCATTATTAACAAATCCGACATAAGGAGCCGACATCCGAAGCACCTTTTAGATTAAACTTCTCTGATTGGTAAACAGCTTCTTAGTAATCATAACAATCAATGAGAGAACTTTAAAGTAAGAGGTGTAAATATCAAATTTTTGGGATAATAATCTTAATTTTTAATCGTAAAAAACATAATATCAATCACATGAAGGCTGGAACATGCACTCAAAATCTCCATATTTTTAAATAATCTTTTATTTTTAATTTTTTCTACTTACAAAACCAGTGTTTCAAATTGTAAATGCGAGCCAAAAATCTGTCAAAGTGAATCCTAGTCGACTAGGCACAGTGAGACCGAGTACCTGGTTGATGCGACAAGTACAAGGTTGACGTTGTCATAACAAGGTAGAGTCAAAGGAGTTTTGATTGACTTGGTAGGGAAAAATGTGGACTCAAACATAGAGCAAGCATCTATGAATGTGATGAAGTAACCATTTTCTGTTCTGGCATTTGACATGAAATTTACATCTAATTCAGTTTTGGACTCACAATCGGTTCTCAAAATCCAAAACAAACAGGACCTAAGCAGTTAATTTCTACTGAGAATGTGTATCTTGATGAATAAAGTATTTGCACTTGTACAATTAGCATTTAAGGAGGGTAGCAAAGTTCACACCACCTCCATGTAGCAGAAAACAGTTTTGGCGAGCCTCTCTCTTATGCCCTGTTCGTTTAGAAAAACGGGCTGTGAGTCCAAAACCAATTATTGGACTCAGAATTAAAATAATTGGTTTTGGACTCACAATTAGTTGTCATATCTAAAATGAACAGGGCCTTAGAAGACAGATAATGTGACTTCATGCAGCTGCAATTACAAAAACTTTCCATAAGGACACCTAACATAACTGAAAAATCAATCCAGAATACAACATTTATGGAGAGCCTGAATTCCCAATTTTAAAGGTTTTCTGTTTACCTGAATCAGGACCATTTGGGAGTACTGCTCCATTGTTTCTCCACTGACCCGGACTAACCCATGTGTTCTCCATGGGCCTTTCCCAATCTAGTTCATTCTGTGGATTGCTAAAGTTGAGTTCCTAGGTCTCCCCCCCCGGTGATTGATCTTCTTAGAGGGAAGATCAGCCTCTTGATCCACTTTGAGGGAAATATCAGTCCTCTTTTGTGCAAAAAGACACAGTTTCTAAGATGGTTTCTTCATTGATTTCCATTAAATGTAATATGTGCTTATATAAAGCACTTACATATAAGCATAGAAAGATCTTATGATAATAAGAGAAATAACTAAATAAAAATTATCTTAATCTAAATTAGCATCCTAATAGATCCTAACTACTAGATATATAGCATCCTAAAATATCCTAACTACTAAATATATCAGATGTGGTAAGATCTAATCTTATTCTCTAAAATGCCGAAGTCATTTATTCCAACCCAAGCGGGACCCGTTTAGGCATGTAACATTCCACCCCCCTTGAAATCAACCTTGCCCTCAAGGTTGGAGATTAAGTATTGGCCAAATAGCGAAATTTGAGATCTTGCGTAGGACTTTCCATAATCCATCTCTTTTCTCTTCTTTTTTCTCGCTCCCTTTTTTCTTCTCTTCGTCTTGAGATTGGTGACCGTTTTGTATGTCGTCATCAATGGTTGAGGCAACTCCATTTTCAAATCGATCCCATGAAGCCGTTCATCAAAGGTCCTTAGATTTGTTATTTTGGAATGATTTGGAGGTTGACGCACGGATGATTGTTGCTTGGAATCTTTTCGATGGCCTTAGACAGTTTGAGAGGAACGATAGGCTCTTCGGCGACGCCTTTTCTTTTGTGGCTTTTTCGCCTTTTCTTCTATCTGATTTTTTTCGCTCTTCTTCTTTTCTCCCATTTTCCTGTTTCTTCTTTTCTTTTTCGGCACACCAGCCTTCTTGACGACGTTCTGGTTGAACTCTTCATTCAACTTCTTCAAACATGGGGGCTCTTTCTATCTTCACGCCAAGCAATAATGCCAACTTGTTGAAATTGGCATTCATATAAGCTAGATGCCTTTTCATCTCTCTTATATCTTCATCCCATTGATCCATTATTTCTTCGATTTTCTTCGACATGATGACGGATCGTGCCGCTTTGATACCAAACAACAAGCTACTTGAAAGCTAATGGCAAATATCAACAAGAAAAGTATGTCATCCGATTGGATTTTAAGAATTGCAAGAAATGTTTTTCTTTCTTTCTTTTTTTCTTTTTTTCTTTTTTTTTGGCTGCGGGGTGTGCAAATAAAAAAAGGGGTGAGAGTTGCTTGAAGTGATGAGACAAGCCATGGGAGACATATTAAAAGAGGGGCATCTCTATCAATTTTTGAGTTGGAAAAGGAGGTAGGTGGTGTACTGTTTTGATGAAGAAAGAAGAAAGGGCTGTGATGCTATAAATAACAGAGATTGAGTTTGCAATAAGAAGAGAGTTGAAACTTTCCTCCAAATAATACCCATTGGTTATGTGTAGAGACAAACAGTATCGAGAATGAAAACAATGACTTTAGATCCAAATTCAAGGCGGGGATCGTGGCAGCCATGGGTGCTATGTAGAAAAATGAATCTGTAACTTGGGTTTCACAATCTGCTTACTCGGTGAAATAAAGTAATAGATAAATCAAGCAAAAAGGATAGAAAATTTTTTTTATATCAAGTCATCAAGAGATTGAAGGGAACCGGGCGGACGGCGGCTGCCGCCCGCCCCACAACAAAATTGTAACTGTTGAGTCAAGCCAAGGTCGGATCAACCCGCTTTGATACCATGTCAAAATTTAGAGATTCCACTAACTTCTTGGATGATTTACATTGAAGACAAGGAGTGTTTTTATAGAACACTCAAATGATAAACATAGCAAGAGAATAAGATAATTATGGAAAGACATTATCCTAATCTAATTCACTTGCCTAATCTAACCCAACCAACCAATATAGCCTAATCAAATCAAATCTTCTAATATTATAATATTTGATCTGATTTGATTTCATTCTCTAATACCCCGCACAACAATAATAGGCTTTGTCCATTTGTCCACCTTACTCGCAAGCAAAATGGGATGACAAAAGAAGAATAACCATGGATTCCAATCTATAGCTTTAACAATTACCAGGAAACACTAGCCCAAATAAATGAAGCCAGTAACCTTGCAAGGAAGAGTAATGTACATTAGAAAATTTATTAAACTCCAGATATAAATAATTAATTTATCAGACTCATAAAATGGGAATAATTTTCTATCTTTATAGGCGGGGATCTGAAAATTAGTGCCCAACGAATCCTTATCAAAGAGCACAAACTAAACTTATTTGGGTTTCCTATAATACATTGAATCATAAGAGTTAATCAATAGCCAAGCTGAACCCTTGATAGAAACACATTCAAGCATCATATAAAACCAGTACTGAAACATGGATTAGACCTACTCAAGATATGAAGAAATTGGGCTTGATTGTTAACCCAACTTAAGAGAAATTTCACCAACTTCATAATTTCTGAACTCTGTTTTCCTTTGTTAAAATAACATGTAATAAATGATTATCAAAACCGATCAATGAGAGGTTATTTTCAAGTATAAGATTATCATGAAATAATGGGAAATGTTTCATTGAGATTTTGTACAAATAATGTTGACAAAAATGATAGCAGCTGGAAAAACAGAAAAGGTAAAACCCACTAAAGGGCTTGAACTGTATGTCTCTACAAGAAACGGAAAGTAAAACCCATTAAAGGGTGAATAGAAAAGGTAAAACCCATTAAGGGTCTAGAACTGTATGTAGCAAAAAGAAACAAAAGATTACGATTGTTCGAAGGAGAATGTGAAAATAGAAAAAATAATCAGAATTCTGCCCAAAAATATGGGAAATGAATAGGCTCGAGCTGACTAAAAATATCGTTTTCCGAAGGCACCGAAACTGGCACCGTAGTTCCTTCCTTGGCACATGTGAGATGAAGTGGCGCATCGGCAAGTGGTACAGGATTCTCAACCTTGGCATGTGCTGAAGCAAGCTCGTCCACACGTCTTACCATATTCGCTCTAACTTGTTCCATCTTCCTTATCAATGCCGTCTGATCTTCAATGGGTAGTTCTCCCAATTCCTCCATATTGATTCAATCCCACCAGTAGTCCCTACCATCACCACTCTCATCATTCCCGCCCATCTTGATTTTCTTTTGCTCTTTCTCTAGCTGGTGTTCGAGTTGCGAGACCTGATTGGAGAGTATGGGAACTCTAGCAAGGGCACGTGAAGGAGTAGGGCCGCCGAGGTAGTAGTCGAGGACGGCATCAACGGAGGGGTGGGCGAAGACATAGGGCTTCCCACCAGGGGAGAAGGTTATAATGGCAATCTGGGAGTCGCAGAGGATGCAAAGCTCGGATGCTTTCTTGAAGAGGCCTGTGCGCCTCTTTGAGAAACACACCTGCCTCACATTCTTGTTCTCAATCTTCTTAATTTCTATCTTCCTCTTTCCCATCCTTCTTTCTCTCTCTTTTAGTACAGAATTCATCAGAGATGGGTTTCTTCTTCTAGTAGCTCTCTTTCTTTGAACCAGATTCCAGCGATAAAAGATGGGTTTCTTCAAGTAATTGCTCTCTTTCTCTTTCTTGACCTCAATTCAAGATGAAGGAGATGAGCTGCAGAGATGGATCTCTTCTTTCAACAGAGATGGGTTTCTTCTTCTAATAGTTCACTTTATTTGAACCAAATTCCAGCAATCAAAGATGGGTTTCTTCAAGTAATCGCTCTCTTTCTTTTTCTTGAACCCAATTCAAGTTGAAGGGGAAAGGGGATGATCGGCTGAGATGGGTCTCTACTTTCACTCTCTTTTCTTCTCTTGAAGCAAATCCCAAATGAAGGAGTTGATCGGTACAGAAGGATTTCTTCTTTTAATCCCTCTGTTTCCTTTTACATATCCCTGCATTGGTTTTCAAATATATGACCGTTGCTATGCTTACCAGGGTTTTATAATATATGACCGTTGGTAACTCCTTGCCAACGAGAAACGGTATCCCGCATCAGCTAGTGAGAGTGTCTATATCAAATATGACCGTTTCTACGTTTCCTTTGCAGTAAACCGCCAACGACCAACTGAAAAGTTTAAAATGCAGATTTTGATTCCATAGGTGGGCCACATCTAAACTGATATAATTAGAAGGCAATGATAAATTCGCACCCCCTGTGGATGATTCACACCCCTGTAATGTGATTTGAGGTTGGATAGGCGGATTTTAGAATCCAGGTTTTTAGTTTGAAAACAGTGTAAAAAAGGCTTCATGATCAGTATGCTGTGTGCTGTCCTGGCAGCATTTCTTGGATTTTAAGAAAGAAAATCAGGTTTTAAAAATCTGTCATCAGATTTCTAAAACCTGGAAAATGGGAGGATCTTCTACTCTCTTGCTGATGGAAAGAAAGGGAGAGAAGTAAAAAATGAGTCAAAAACGACGGCTGGTCCGCTTCTTCTCTTGTCTCTAACCCTCTTTTACACTGTTTTCGTTTCAAACTGAAAACCTGGATTCTAAAATCCGCGTATCCAAACAGCCTAGGCTTTTTAACGTCAATTCACGTTGACACACGTGCGAATATATCATCGCCCGGGAACTGATAAACTTGCCCCCTTTTCTTCCTCGGGCACCCCATTTATGGTAAATACACTAGCCGGGGGGGGGGGTATGGAAGAATTGTCCACTTCCAAACTATTTTTCACTAGAGGGGGTACACCTTTTCTTCAATCATCTCAACCGTCATAAGAGAGAGGGATATGAAATAGAAAACAGAGGGAAATTCTCACGGTCATATATTTGAAAACCCTGGCAATAGAATTTGAAAAGAGGAAGCATAGCAACGGTCATATATTTGAAAACCCCTTACAGAGATATGAAAAAGGAAACATAGGGGATTAAAAGTGTTAGAATATGTGAGATATCACCAATAGGTTAGATTAGGTAACTATGGTTTGATTAGGTAGAATAAAATCACATCTTCCAAGATTTGATTTGAATTAATTGGGGAAGATTATGCAGGGAGGCTAGATTAGGTATTGAGATTATCTTCTCATATCTTGTCAAATCTCTTTCCATAAATCTTGTGATACTAGTTTCTATGTTTATCCTCGAGTGTTCTATATAAACACTCATTAGGCTTGATTGTAAGATAAGCAAAGATTAGTGGAAATCTTCAATATTTTACATGGTATAGAGCCACCGATCTTGGAGTGACCACAAGTAGTGCTCTCCTTACCAGCTTCATTAGTTTCAATCTCCTCGCATCCTTAGCATATATTCTTAGCATTCTTGTTTAATCTCCTTGCATTCTTTTCCCATCTAATTTTCAAGACTTTCTTGGTTGCCTTCAATAACCCCTCATCTTCTTGAATGCGCCCCTCTCATCATCTTGTGCCAATTACACGGTCTCCTTATTTTGCTGTCAACACCTTCACAAAAAAAAAAAAAAAAAGGGATTTGCATTTTCAAAACACATATTTGATATTTGCACACTTTCTCCCAATGTCTAATTTTTTGTCGATAATTGTTGCCACCATTCCTAGCTGTTATTTGTTGCTTTCTCTTCTATTTCTTTCCTCTCTTTCTTTATATTTTTGTCTTTCGCCTATTTCGGTTGAGGTACCTCTTTGTGGTGCGTGCCTGAAATAGGAGTTCTACTCAGTTGAGGGGCCTCTCTCCTTGAGGTTGGTGCCTGAGAGAGCAATTTCTCTCTTTCATAAGGATCGGTATCTCAAGCTGACCTGTGAAGTCTGCCCATTGAGGCTTTCTTTTGCCCATAGAGGCCATTTCTTGCCCATTCCGACATTCGTCCATTGTGACTCATTTCTTGCCCATTCTGGAATTGGTCCATTGTGACCCATTTTCAGAAGGTTCGATATTCTAATCGGCCTAATGACTCGCCCATTCAGGCTTGAGTCCAATCCAGTTCATTGAAGCTTTTTGCGGCTCACCTTTTCAATGCAACACATTCTTCAACAATAGGCGGCCATCATCCATCATCTTCAACAATATTGGCAACATACATCAAGCAGACATCAATCGTGACAACGTGCAACAAAATTGGCAAATTTTTACATTTTTTTGGGATATTCATTGTAATCAAATGTATATCAATTTTCAATCCATATACGTTTGAGGGGGCATGTTAGAATATGTGAGATATCACCAATAGGTTATGGTTTGATTAGGTAGAATAAAATCACATCTTCCAAGATTTGATTTGGATTAATTGGGGAAGATTATGCAGGGAGGCTAGATTAGGTATTGAGATTATCTTCTCATATCTTGTCAAATCTCTTTCTATAAATCTTGTGATACTAGTTTCTATGTTTATCCTCTTGAGTGTTCTACATAAACACTAATTAGGCTTGCTTGTCAGATAAGCAAAGATTAGTGGTAATCTTCAATATTTTATAAAAAGAAGAAACCCTTGTGTAACGATCATCTCCTTCATCTGAAATTTTGTTCAACATAAGAAAAGAGAGCAATTGAAAGAAGAAACCCATCTCTGTTGATATCTCCTTCATCTTGAATTTGGTTCAAAAGAGAATGATTAGTTGAAGAAACCCATCTTTGTTGAATTCTGCTCTAAGGTTTTCTTCAAGAGAGAGAAATATGGGAAAGAGGAAGATAGAATAAAGATAATTGGTAGCAAGAATGCTAGGCATGTGTGTTTCTCAAAGAGGCGCAAAGGCCTCTTCAAGAAAGCTCACGAGCTTTGCATCCTCTGCGACTCTCAGATCGCAATTATAACCTTCTCTCCCAGTGGGAAGCCCTAAGTCTTCGACCATCCCTCTATTGATGCTATCCTTGACTACTACCTTTGCAGCCCCACTCCTTCACACGCCCTTTCCATAGTTCCCATACTCTTGAACCAGGACTCTCAACTCGAACACCAGCTAGAGAAAGAGCAAAATCAAAGCAAGATGGGAAGGAATGATGAGAGTGGTGGTGGGGTCTATTAATGGAATAGAGTCAATATGGAGGAATTGAGAGAACTACCCATTGAAGATCACAAGGCATTGATAAGGAAGATGGACAAGTTAGAGAGAATATGCCATGACGCGCGGACGAGATTGCTTCAGAACATGCCGAGGTTGAGTATCCTGTACCCATTGCTGATCCGCCTAATCATCTCACATGTGCAGAGGAAGGGAGGATGGTGCCAGTTTCAGAGCCCTCGGAAAATGATATTTTTAGTCAACTTGAGCCAATTTTTTTCCTAGATTTTTTCAGTGAATTCTGATATATATTTTTGGTTTCCACTAGGGCTGCAACTCGAGCCGGGTTTTACCTGACCCGCATCGACCCGACCCGAAAATAGCCTGGGTTGGGTTCAGGTTTCATGGGTTTCGGGTCGAGCCGGGTTGAGCATTCAAAAGCCCGCATGAATCTCGGGTCGAGCCGGGTTTGAAGGGGCCCGACCCGACTCGATCCGAGTTACATAAGTTATAGTATGTACATTTTTTTCTATTGTTAGTTAAAATTTAAAGGTGAAAACCCACGCACCCACTGTTATTGTATGTGAGTGTAATTTCTGCTTCTATGAGTTGAGTTTATTCAAGTGTTTGATTCAGCATTGTTTGATTGTAATTACAACATTGTTTGATTACAGCATTGTTTGATTCAAGTGTAATGTGAGTGTAATTACATCATTGTTTGATTCAAGTGTAATGTGAGTGTAATTTCTGCTTCTATGAGTTGAGTTGCCTTGCCAAACAAGAATTTTCCTTAAAAAATTGCGTCAACGTGAAAAAACCCGACCCAACCCGACCCGACCTGAGATTTATCATGGGTAGGGCCGGGTTTGGGAATCGTGGGTTTTCCGGAAAAAAACCTGACCCGACCCGACCCGAGATATTTCTTGGGTAGGGTTGGGTTCCCCAAAACCCAACCCGCCCGACCCGAGTTGCAGCCCTAGTTTCCACATTCTCCTTTGGATAATTTCTTGTTGGGGATAGGCAATTCTGAGTTTTTTTCCCAATCTTGACCTTGTGTTTCGTTTTGACATACAGTTCTAGCCCTTTTATCAGTTTATTGGGTTTACCTTTTCTATTCACCCTTTAATGGGTTTTACCTTTTCTGTTTTCCCAGATGTTATCATTTTTGTCAACATTATTTGTACAGAAATTCAATGAAATTATTCCCCATTTTGTACGTGATAATTGTATACTTGAAAATAACCTTTCATTGATCGGTTTTAAACATTGTTTATTACTTGTTATTGAAAATCCGATATAGGGGGTCCCAAGTTGAATTAGAAATGGCAACTATGAGGAGGGAGAATACGGTTGTTTAAGAAAACTAGAATTTACCAATTTGAAAAACTTAAACCGATTAAGAGATCAAAAACAATATTTTAAGCATACAAGTTAAATCTAATGGTGCAATGCAAATGAAAGAGCAAAGAGATAGAAAGAGTGCACCCGAGATTTAAAGTGGTTCGGTCCTCAAACCCGAGGCCTACTCCACTCCACCAACCAAACCCGTTGATGGCTTCACTATTTGATCTTCTTAACCTTGGCGAAGATCGGTGCCAATTACAATTGCTTTAACCTTGGTGGCAATCCTCACCACGGAGAAAAAGGGCTCCGCTTCTCCGAATACTCGCCCGAATACAAATCTTGAAAGATGAAAGAGAGAACTAAAAAATCCCTTCACAAGGGTTACAAAAGATGTACAATTGAGAGCCTATGATCCAAATCCTAGAGTTGGTGATGAGAGGCACAATTGAAGCTTGATTCACTCTTGGGTATTCAAATGAAGTTTAAGAGTGTTAGGATTGATCGTTTGTATGTTTAGAACACCCATATTTATAGAAATAACAAAATATGACCGTTCAGTGGCATTATGGTAATTCCAGCAAAATTCCAAACGGCTCTTTTTCAGACCGTTGGAGTGTTCTCGGAGTTCCGAGAATAATTCTCGGAGTTCCGAGAATTCTCGGAGTTCCGAGAAAAAATCTCGGAGTTCCGAGAAGCCACACAGAAATTGGAAAAAGTCTACTGGACCATTTCTCGGAGTTCCGAGAAAACCTCTCGGAGTTCCGAGAAGCCTATGCAGAGCAGATTTTCAATTCTGTTTTTGGGCTTCCAGTTCTCAACCAAGATGGGATTGCTATGAGGGTTCCAAGGTGTTGGAATTCCACAAGTACAATCACTTGTTTATTTAGGGTGTGTGAGATTACTTTAATTATGCCTCTAAAAACCTAATCTAGGTTTGGATCAATTACATTTAAAAAAATGGTCTTCAATATTAATTTCTTCATGTCTTCAAGTCTTCATGACTTCTTGCTTGATGACTTTGGCCTTCCAATTAGTGGTCCAATGTGGGCTTCTTGGCCTTCAATCCAAGCATCCTTGATCTTACTTTATCAAGATCTACAACTTAGACAAACAAACACATTAGTGATAAATGATCACTTGTGAATTGGAATCATCAAAACAAGATGGGAATGCCAAGGTAAAAACCATTGGGCTTACAATCTCCCCCTTTTTGATGATGACAAGCACAAGAGATTTACAAATCAAAGCATATATTCTTTTCACATTTTTCTTACACTAGAGACTTTACTCTAGATTCTTCTCCCCCTTTGTCATCAACAAAAAGAAGGGGTAAGAAAAACAAGGGTTTAAAATTTACAATTTTAAAGCTCCCCCTTTTTCAAAGAAAAATTCAATTTTAACTCCCCCTAGTTAAAATAATTTTACAATACAAGAGGGGTTATCAAAAAAAACATACAAATGAAATATATTCAATTTTAAGTTCAAAAACCCCTAATCTACACAATATGAATATCATCATATGGGGGTTTTGGGAACCCAAGATTTCTTGGTCCCACATCTAGCCCTACTCTTGGATGCACATTGGAATTGGTAATGACCATTCATTCCACAAAAATGGCATCTAACAAGAGGGTTAGATACACTAGTCCTATCATGATAAGCATGTTGAGGTCTAAGACTAGTTTTACTTAGGATTATGTCAATAATTTTATTTCCATTTAGAAATCCATGTAAACATAATCTAAGTCTTTCATTTTCATTATGAAGATGGGATGTTTGAACTAAAAGCTCATTTCTTTCATCTTCATAAGAATTAGAGGAGCTTGCCATATTTTGAAATTTTAAAAGTTGGCAAGTTTTCTCATCCAAGCTACCCTTAAGGGTATTAATCTCAAGTTTATGATTTTCAAGTGTAACTTGTTCTTGAGATATGGAAGAAGATAAATCACTTTTCAAAAATTCAAGTTCTTTTTCTAACTTTAAAATGGATTTTTTAAGAACTTTGTTTTTGGAAATTTGGGCATGCAAGGTTTCACATAATTCATCATAAGGTATGCTATCACTTTTACTACTAGATGAAGAATATGAGGGGTTAGAGTTTACCTCAACTTCATGGGTGATTGTCATGAAGCAAAGATCATCTTTTTTATTTTCTTCCCCTTCACTTGAGCTTTTGCCCGATGTGCTTAACGCATCCCAACCGGCGGCAAGAGCCTTATGCTTCTTCCAATCCTTCTTACCCTTGTACTTAGAGGAAGTTGATTTTAGAAGTGGACAATCCGGTCTTTTGTGTCCTATCTTCCTGCAATTGAAGCATCTTAAGGCTCCATCAACATCACTTTCTTCTTTCTTTTTCTTATCTTTCTTATGCTTCTTTCTCCACAAGCTCTTGAATCTTCGTAAAGCTTCTTCTTCGTCACTATCCGCTTCACTTGATGAGTCTTCCTTGGAAGCCTTGAGTGCTAGGGATCTAAATTCCCTCTCCTTCTCCTTTGGCTTCTTTTCCTCTTGTCGGCTAGTAAGGAGCATCTCATGGGTGATGAGAGATCCTACAAGCTCCTCTATGGTTAGAGTCTTGAGATTTTTTGACTCCTGAATTGCGGTCACCTTTGGATCCCAATGGGGAGGAAGAGACCTAAGTAATTTACTCACAAGCTCATCGTTAGGATAAGATTTACCAAGATTAGCTAGTTCGTTAGAAATAATAGAAAAACGAGTATACATTTCCGAAATACTCTCGTTTGGACTCATTCTAAACATTTCATACTTGCTCTTTAACAAGTTTATTTTGGAATCCTTGACTTGTGATGTTCCCTCATGGGTAGTTGCAAGGGTATCCCAAATAGTCTTGGCGGAATCAAAAAGAGCAACTCTATTAAACTCCTCGGTAGCTAAGGCACAAAACAAGAAATTTATTGCTTTGTAGTTCAAATTAGCTTGCCTTTTCTCTACCACATTCCATTCTTCAAAAGGATTGGAAGGTACATTGTATCCATTTTCAACAATGTACCAAAGTTCCACATCTATCGAAAGAAGATAGATGCGCATCCTTGTTTTCCAATGTCCATAGTTTGACCCATTGAAGAAAGGAGGTCTAGTTGTGGAATGGCCTTCCGGAAGTCCGGTTCCAATTTGGTGTGCCATTTCACAATTAGAAGTTGCCAAATAAAATCTTTCCCTAGTTAGATTTTGAAATAACTTTTACAAAAATTTTAAAATCTTTTAAGAGCCAAGGCTCTGATACCAAGTGAAAATCCGATATAGGGGGTCCCAAGTTGAATTAGAAATGGCAACTATGAGGAGGGAGAATACGGTTGTTTAAGAAAACTAGAATTTACCAATTTGAAAAACTTAAACCGATTAAGAGATCAAAAACAATATTTTAAGCATACAAGTTAAATCTAATGGTGCAATGCAAATGAAAGAGCAAAGAGATAGAAAGAGTGCACCCGAGATTTAAAGTGGTTCGGTCCTCAAACCCGAGGCCTACTCCACTCCACCAACCAAACCCGTTGATGGCTTCACTATTTGATCTTCTTAACCTTGGCGAAGATCGGTGCCAATTACAATTGCTTTAACCTTGGTGGCAATCCTCACCACGGAGAAAAAGGGCTCCGCTTCTCCGAATACTCGCCCGAATACAAATCTTGAAAGATGAAAGAGAGAACTAAAAAATCCCTTCACAAGGGTTACAAAAGATGTACAATTGAGAGCCTATGATCCAAATCCTAGAGTTGGTGATGAGAGGCACAATTGAAGCTTGATTCACTCTTGGGTATTCAAATGAAGTTTAAGAGTGTTAGGATTGATCGTTTGTATGTTTAGAACACCCATATTTATAGAAATAACAAAATATGACCGTTCAGTGGCATTATGGTAATTCCAGCAAAATTCCAAATGGCTCTTTTTCAGACCGTTGGAGTGTTCTCGGAGTTCCGAGAATAATTCTCGGAGTTCCGAGAATTCTCGGAGTTCCGAGAAAAAATCTCGGAGTTCCGAGAAGCCACACAGAAATTGGAAAAAGTCTACTGGACCATTTCTCGGAGTTCCGAGAATAATTCTCGGAGTTCCGAGAATTCTCGGAGTTCCGAGAAAACCTCTCGGAGTTCCGAGAAGCCTATGCAGAGCAGATTTTCAATTCTGTTTTTGGGCTTCCAGTTCTCAACCAAGATGGGATTGCTATGAGGGTTCCAAGGTGTTGGAATTCCACAAGTACAATCACTTGTTTATTTAGGGTGTGTGAGATTACTTTAATTATGCCTCTAAAAACCTAATCTAGGTTTGGATCAATTACATTTAAAAAAATGGTCTTCAATATTAATTTCTTCATGTCTTCAAGTCTTCATGACTTCTTGCTTGATGACTTTGGCCTTCCAATTAGTGGTCCAATGTGGGCTTCTTGGCCTTCAATCCAAGCATCCTTGATCTTACTTTATCAAGATCTACAACTTAGACAAACAAACACATTAGTGATAAATGATCACTTGTGAATTGGAATCATCAAAACAAGATGGGAATGCCAAGGTAAAAACCATTGGGCTTACAGTTATTTTAACAAAGGTAAGTAGAGTTCAGAATTTATGAACTTGTTGCAATTTCTCCAAAGTTGGAATGGCAAGCCCAATTTATTCATATCTTGAGTAGGACAAATCCGTGTTTCAGTTCTGGTTTTATATGATGTAGAAATGGGTTTTGTATGTTTCAGTGTTGGTTTTATATTCATTCTCAGTAGAAATGATCTGTTTAGCATTATTGATCTATTTAAAAAATTAACTAGAAAGTCCTTGCTAAGTTTCGTTGTTTTGAAAACAATAAATGTTCTTTCTTCTAAACCCACCTCGAACCACAACCTCTTCTATTGGAAATCTCAAATTACTCGATGGGCCCAAGACCTTTCAGATTTGATGTGGACTTATGCGAAATCCCAGGGTTCGATGACAGAATTAGTGGGTGGTGGAAGGAGTTAGAGGCGGATGGTTGGGAGGGATATAAGTTCCGTAAAAAACTGAAAGGGCTAAAGATGAAGATTCGGGAAAGGCAGAAAGTTGAAGATGAGAGGGGTAAAAATAGAAAAGAGGAGTTACTGCAATCCTTACAATCTATGGAAACCAATGAGGACACCAATCCACTGAACCCATCGGAGAAGGAGGACCGAATTCGATTGAAGGAAGAATATGAGGAAATCATACGGAGGGAGGAGATTAGGTGGCAGCAGAAATCTCGTGCAACCTGGCTGCGGGAAGGTGATCATAACTGTAAATTCTTCCACAGAATGGCAAATGTTGGTAAAAGGATTAATGCCATTAATTGCTTAAAAATGGGGGATAATTTGGTTGAAGATGGAGAAGAAATCAAGAATCTCATCATCTCCTTCTTCGCCAAACTGTACTGCAAGGAGTACGTCTGGCGTCCTAAAGTGGAGGGGCTGAATTTCAGATCTATATCGAGAATACAGGCTGCTGATTTGGAAAGGGCTTTCAATGTTGAAGAAGGCGAAGCTGCGATTTTTTCTATGTCATAGGACAAAGCACCCGGCCCCGACGGATTCCCCTGCTTTCTTTCAGAATTACTGGAGCATCATTAAGGAGGATGTCATGGCTGTGCTACATGAATTACACAATCGAGGTACCTTTAATTGGGAAGCTAACACAACTTTCATCACATTGATCCCTAAGAAATGTGGTGTCCTTGGTCTCAAGGATTTCAGACCTATTAGCCTTACCCATAGTATCTCCAAAATTATTTCCAAAGTACTTGCCAGACGTTTGAAATCGGTTATGGGAGACCTGATATCGAAGTACCAAGGAGCATTTGTAGAGCGAAGACAGATTCTTGACAGCGTACTCATCGCCAATGAAGTCATCGCTTCGGTTAAGCGGGGTGGGAAAGGCGGGCTATTGCTAAAGATCGACATTGAGAAAGCCTATGATCACGTAGATTGGGATTTTCTGAGTTTCATAATGCGAAAAATCGGATTCGGGGAGAAATGGTGTGGATGGATCCGAGCGTCAATATCTACAACATCTTTCTCTATTCTGTTGAACGGATCAACAGAAGGTTTTTTCAAGAGCAGCAGAGGATTGAGACAAGGTGATCCGCTATCACCTTATCTTTTTATCATGGTTGTAGAAACTCTAAGTCAAATGATAAAAAGAGCGGAGGAAAAGCTATACATAAAGGGACTGAAGGCCAGTAACAATTCGGAAACCATCACTCACCTTCAGTTCGCAGACGATACGCTGGTCTTGATCGAGGAAGCTGAGGAAGTAGTTCGGAACATAAAAAGATTATTCAGATGGTTCGAAACTATATCAGGACTTAAAATCAACTTTAGTAGAAGCGTGGTGGCCGGAATCAATATTGCCAAGGAAAGAATTGATAGATATGCTCAAATTATAGGATGTAGCTCTGGAACCCTCCCCATATCATACCTGGGACTTCCGTTGGGTTTTGGAATTTCGTCTATTGCTCAATGGGATCCGGTGTTGGAAAGGATGGAGAGAAAACTTGCCACATGGAAGAAGAAATATATTTCTTTTGGGGGTAGAATCACTTTGATAAAGGCGGCGTTAGCTAATATGCCCGTATACTTCATGTCACTATTCTGTATTCCTTCGAAAATTGCACAAAAAATTGAGATGCTGCAGCGTGACTTTCTGTGGGAAGGAAACGAAAGTTCTAAAAGACTGAAACACCTGATTAGTTGGAAGAAGGTCACTAAGTTGAAGACACATGGGGGTCTTGGCATTGGTAAAATAAAGCTCTGCAACAAATCTCTCATGGGATCGTGGCTTTGGAGATATGGAGAGGATAGAAATTCTTTATGGCATGCCGATATCAGGGACAAATATGGTAGAAATGTGGCTGAGTGGTTTGTCAAGAAACCTGGTGTAAGAAAGGGATCCGGTGCTTGGAAATCAATTGCATCATCTTCGGCGGAATTTGAAGCTCTGACTCGATTTCGAGTTGGAAACGGAGAGGATGTTCGTTTTTGGTTGGACTTATGGGTAGGAGATAAAACCTTGAAAGAGGCTTTTCCAAAATGTTTTCCCTAGCTACAATGAAGGACTCTCTGGTGTCTCAAAATATGAGTAGGAACACCGAAGGAAGACGCGTCTCTTGGGACATCAGACTACGCAGAGATATGAAAGATGATGAAATTGGCGATCTAGCAGAGCTCCTTACGCTGCATGAAGACCAATATTGCAGAGATGTACCTGACGAGTGTGTATGGGTCCCTGAAGAACATGTTGGGTTTTCCGTCCGATCTTTTTTCTCTGCTTTAAACGATGGAGGGAAGAAAGCTTCTAGTCGAGCCTGCATTTGGAAGTCAAAAGCACTCCCAAGGGTCACTTCCTTTGCTTGGACTGTTGTCCACAAGAAAATAAACACATGCGATCAGTTAAAAAGGAGAAGTATTCAAATGGCCAGCAAGTGTGTACTGTGCAACAATGCTGAAGAATAAGAAAATAAACACATGCGATCAGTTAAAAAGGAGAAGTATTCAAATGGCCAGCAGGTGTGTACTGTGCAACAATGCTGAAGAATCGATCGACCATTTATTACTTCATTGCCCATTTTCTTTTCGCTTGTGGAATGGGCTGATAAAATCATTTGGAGTGAAATGGGTGTTCCAAAAATCTATCGGCAGGGTGCTATCTGGTTGGACGGGAGGAGCTTTTGGGGAAGTGGGTTAGTTGTTCTGGAAACTGCTTCCTTTCGCAACAATATGGTCCATTTGGAAAGAGAGAAATGAACGCACCTTTGAAAATAAAATTAGGTCTGTGGACAGGATCATCATTGAGGTCAAAGTCCTCCTTATAGCATGGGCAAGAAGCATTAGAGGAGTCTCTTATGGAACTAGTTCGATACTAAAGCACTGGAATGCAATCATTTTCGAACGGAAGTTCTCAGAAAAGATAACACCAAAATGCTAACCTCCGGTGGAAGGCTGGCTAAAACTGAATTTCGATGGAAGTGCTATGGGTAACCCGGGGCCGGCCGGCATTGGAGGCATTATCAAGGACGACAAAGGTAGAACAATCATGTTGTACTCTGGGCCACTTGGCAAGACGGATGCAAATGAAGCGGAAATTAGAGCACTCCTATTTGGCATTAAATGGTATGCCTCCAATCTCTCAGGGCCCTTCAACTAATGCAATTGCGTGGGGCACCGGCAAATGTAAGGGACCATGGAGACTACAGAACTATATCGCTGAAGTAAGGGACCTTGTACAAATTGTCAGGCCTTCGATCGTTCATAGGAGGAGAACGGCGAATCTGATGGCAGACGAATTGGCTAAACAGGGTGTTACTTTGGATACAACGTCCATCATTATCCCGTGAAATGTAATGGGGTGGGGGCTGGGTAGGAATTGCATTCTGAATTAATTGTTATATGTACTGGGCTGATCAGTCTTTGTATTGTAGGGGACATCTTGTCCCCTCTTTCTGTTTTTAATCAATAAAGTTGTTACCTTTCAAAAAAAAAACTATAAAGTTGTCCTACCTATCTATGCCATGTTGAACTCAAGAGAATGGGTCATCACATTTATAGATGCTTACTCAAGGTACAATTACTTTTAGGTCGCCGTTTGGATACGTGGATTTTAGAATCTTGGAATTCCTCAAAATCATAGATGGGAGGCGAGACAAGAAGGAAACCAGCTGTCGTTTTCTGATTTCTCGCCCTTCTTTCCGTCAGCAAAAGAGTAGGAGATCATCCCATGTTTCCATGTTTTAGAAATCTCAGGATGGGGGAGAGGTTTCTAAAACCTGATTTTCTTACTTAAAAATCCAAGATTCTAAAGAGAAGCGAATCGGGTGGTCTCCTTCTTCTCTTTAGAATCTTGCATTTTAAGTAAGCAATTCAGGTTTTAGAAATCTTTCCCCCATCTGAGTCAACTCCTTCATCTCCCATCTCTAGTCCATCTATTCCAACCGCTCCCCTGAAGGCGAAACAATGATTGAAATCCCTATTCTGATGCCAATAAGAGTACCTTGATTCCCTTGAATCCCTATCTCCTGGTCCTGGGGCGGGTATTGGTCCCGCTTCCCCTTTCCGGTATATTTAGGTACCAAGACATTTAAGTCCTTGAAGGCTGACTTCTACACTAACCAAATCAATCAGAAACTGACTTTCGTCAAACGAAATAAAACATCAAATCATTGGGGATCAACATCGTCCCTTCAGGCAGGTTCAGCTAGAGAAGTTGAAGAGGAGGGGGCATCCAATTCTTATCTCATTGCACTTTCTTCCAGATCCCCAAACCGACCTTTGAGCTTTCACAGGCGCCGCCGATCCAGCCCCCTTTGTGATTCTAAAACCTGGAAACAAGGGATGATCTCCTACTCTCTTGCTGACGGAAAGAAGGGCGAGAAATCAGAAAACGACAGCTTGTCTCCTTCTCTCTTCTCCTATCTAGGATTTTGAGGAAATCCAAGAATCTAAAATCTGTGTATCTAAACAACCCCTTAGTTTTATACATAGTTTCGAAACTCCACTGCACCATCGTTGACTTGCCCTAATCGACTCTCCTTTACCTTGGCTGTGTTCTTGTTCAAGTCTGCATTTTTTCCTTCAAAGTCAATCAAAACTCCTTTAACTCTCCCTAGTTATGACCATGACAACCAAGTACCCAGTCTCGTCAATCGAGTACTTGGTTTCACTGTGTAGATTCGACTAGGGTTTGATTTGGTGTATTTTGACCTGCTTCTGCATTTTGAAACAGGGGTTTTTAATTGGCAAATCTGAAATTGTTAACATCCTGCAGGAGATTTAAAAATTTAATGGAAAAGGCGGTCAGCGTGTGTGACAGAAAGGAGGGCATTGGAAATGAATCTTGGGAATTAATTTAGTACAAAAATAAATGTGAAAGACACATGTACATGGAGAGGAACCTGATATGGTATGCAATACCTGTCTTTATGAAACAGTAAGGCAAAACAACTTTTCTTACAAATTTGGAGATTTTGAGTGCATGTTCCATCCTTCATAAAATTGGTATTATGTCCCTAAGTTAAAAAAAAATGAGGAAGATAATATTATTATCCCACTAATTTGATATTTACATCTCTTAGTTTAAAGCTCTCTCATTGGTTGCTATGATTCCCAAGAACACCTGTCTACCAATCAGAGTATTTACACCTCTTAAAGCTCTCTTAGTTCAATATAAAAAATGCTGTGAATATCAGCTCCGGGTAAGATTTGTATATAATGATGGTCTTATGCGGAGGTTACTAATTTCTTCTGTTGAGAATTCTACTACTCAGTTGTGAGTGAGAACCAATTGCATTTTGGGCACAATTTGTTTGTATACTGCAATTTAAAAAGCCTTTCCTGATTGCAGTTTACACACTTATTTTTAGTACAGTTTGCATAATTTTCTCCCAGAATGCAAGTAGGAGTGCATCCAAGAAGATCCCAAAAAAAAAAAGAATCAAGAAAGGATGAAAAAAGATCCAGAAGAGGAGAAGAGATAACTAAAAGATAAAGTTTCTTGGAGATGCATTGAAGTATGAAAACCACTATATTTGTACCATAGCAAAGAAAAATGAAGTGACTTCATCATCGGAAATTGACTGTTGTGTGTGTGCATTTGGTTGTGACTGACTGATATACTCAGGAAACCAGAATGAGAGTTGTAGTTGCCTAAGCTTCCAATGCTGATCAGAAAACAGAGAAAAAAAACAGATTAGAAGTAGGGTGTAAAGAACTTCATTTTCCATTTTCTATACCAAATAAAACAGTATACCTGATTCCATAGCTGAGACCACAAGTGGCGTTTTTATTGTTGACGTTTGAAGAACCTGCTCTGATAGATATAAAGGTCTCCTACACCAAGAAACAGTTATAATGGCAGATTGTTAGCTGCGGGGTTGTTAAATGGAGTAAATAAGAAGATTTGGAAGCTTTATTACTTACCATTTCAGATGACAGAATTATATATTCCTAAGATATCCGAATTATCTGTGGATTCCATCAGTGTTGGGACATAGAGCAGGAGAACTTATTGAAATAGGTGCTGCTGCAATTGAGCTTGGTGGTGCTGAAATTGGGGGTTGTGCATGACCATGCTTTTGTTTTGTATGATTATGAAATCTTCCCTCTGTAAAAGGGAAGAAACCATACAATCAAATGAAGAAAACCAAAGAAAACATCTGGGTGCATTCCATGGTAACTTAACTCAGAGTAGGGACAAATTACAACGAGTTTCTAGGGAATGAATATATGAGACACTCAAACTTCCATAGAGATGGGTTTTTAAGTAGTTGGTCAGGATGTCATTCTCAGAATGCAACGAACCCAACTCATTTTGATGGGCATTATCACTATCAGATATAAAGTAACAAATTAAAGGGGTAACAAGTTACAGGCTAGTATCTTTTTTTTTTTTGATAGGTAAGCTGGGGGTTAGGCAAGACCCCTACCAGATAACATTAAAAAGATAGAAACATTACAAGGGGGGCCAAGAGGCCAGAACATAAGGGCCGACAGGCCGGGCTTCAGCCCTTACAATCTAAGATACAATGATCCATTCATGTCTTCAATTACAGCTAAAAGGAGGCTTTGAGTAGCCAAAAAAACCGTGGAAGGAAAGCCTTTATGTGGGTAATTCCTTTTTGACAGTTGATCAGCAGGGCAGTTTCCTTCTCTCCAAGAATGGGAAATTCTCCAATTCAGATGATCCAGATAGCTTCTGATTTTTCTAAGGGTTTGTTTTTGCTTCCAAGGGACACGTACAATTCCAAGGATGATATCCACTGCGAGTTTTGAATCCGATTCGATCCATAATTTCAGACAGTTCATGGACAGGGCAAGGACGATCCCTCTTTCAATAGCCTGCAATTCCAGCTCATAGATTTCCTTTCTGTCTACATTGATTGAGAAGAGATTTTTAATCATACCTTCATTATCTCTGATAAGGCCCCCCAGACCGCCTCCAAGTGAATCCAAAGATGCGTCCGAATTAAGCTTCAGTTCATCTTCATTTGGCGGAGACCAAGAGCAGTATCTACTAGAAGGATCGTCAGGGATGTGTTTGTATTTAAGATTTGTAGCCGTTGAGATGTTTCTTGGAGAGATCTTGTCTTTGATTTTCAGCCCATTCATCTTGATGCTGATCTCCGTGAGGATTTGATTAAGAACTAACCTCTTGTGCTTCTCAGAGGATTCACAAATTCTTCTGTTTCTTTCCATCCAGATGTTATGAATCAGAGAGCTAAAGCATAGCTTGAAGGCCACTGTGGCCTGCCCTTTCCCTTTTGAGTGGTGCCTGAGCCAATCTTCTTCAGCCAGAAGGGATTGATTTTTAGCTCTATGATGACCATTCCGCCATAGGATTGATTTCCAAAGCCAGGCTGAATAGCTGCATTTGAAAAAGAGATGATCAATTGATTCTGCTGCCGATTTGCAGAGGGGGCAGATGGGATCAATAACAGCACCCATTTTTATAAGTCTGTCTTTTGTACTGAGCTTCTGCTTTAGAGCCTTCCACGTAGTAAGGGCATGGGTAGGATTATTGCCAGCAAACCAAACAGAGGATATCCAAGGGGGCTTACCAGATTTCATTCTGAGAGTTTCCCACCCAATCTTTGTTGTGAAAACTCCATCAGTGGTCGGCTTCCAAATAGGAATGTTTATCGCATCCGAGTTAAGCATGGCTTCATTATCAGAGTTTTTGCTTCAAGGAGAGAAGGATTGTCTAACAAGGGGTTCCAGGTTCCATCTTTGAAGATTTCAGAGAGGAGATTCAGGGAGCTGAGGGAGTAGTTAGTCCGGCTTCTCGGGATAAGGGAGGATAGGGTGCCAAGGTTGGTCCCATAGGTCAATATCATCCTCCAAACCAATTTCAAAGCAGGTAAAAGGTTTTGCAAATTCTCGAGCTCTGAGGATCATCCTAAGGCCCCAAGATGGCTTTGATGGCATCGGCAAAGTCCATATGTTCTTATCTTCGACATATTTGGAGTATATCCACTTTGTCCACAGAGAATTCTTTTCCTGGAGCAGATGCCATAGTTGCTTAACTTGAAGAGACCTGCTTAATTCATCTAACTTTCTGATTCCAACTCCCCCTTCAGGTTTGGTTTTGCACATGTCAGCCCAGCTTATTGAGTGAAATCTTTTCGAGCCTTCAGATCCTCCCCAAATGAAGTCTCTAAAAAATTTTTCTAACAGAGTGAGGATGCCTTTTGGAAGGGCAACGGAGGCAGCCCAGTAGATATGAAAATACAGGCTAGTATCTGCCCCGAACTTGATGCCGTTAAAGATATCAGGCTCCTTCTCCGTGGATAGGTCAATGCATTTATTTTGTATAGCCAACCCCCCTTGAGATTTGACACTCCATTTTCACTCCAACAATGCTCATCGAGCAAGGTCAATAAGAAATTGTACCAACAGTCTATCTCACAAAATGCAAGCAATAGTAAATATGAATTAGAAGTAGCTTCTTCATAACGAGTTATCAGTACAAAACAGGTAATGTGCTTCCTCTGAATGGAAGAGGAACCCAAACTCACACTTGACCACTAGCACCTTCACAACAATACACACACACACATACATAAATCCTTATTTTGTTGATACGAGTGCAGATAAGTTATTGCATATCTATAGTAAGGGATTTTCTATATAGACCAGATACTTGTTGACAGAATAGTTCTTCAATTACCTATCTAAAAAAGAGAGAGTAGTTCTTGCTTGAATGTGACAGCAAGGGGATAGTCTTTATTTTTTTTCATCAATGTAAGCCCAAGGGTTCCCATGGGTTCAATCATTCACCTTACCTTCTTGTTTTGATGCTAGCAAACCAAATTTGATTAGCTTTTATGGACTAATGTGTTGCTTGGTAGTGTTGTGCCTTAGAGAGAAAATTTAGATGTCATATCACCATTATACATCTCTACTCAACACATGGTTTGCGGATCCACATACACAATGAACCACGAGCTTGTACACATATTGGAGACATCAACCTTGGAAGATGTTGAAGTCAAGAGCTCAAGACAAAGATCCCACAAGTTGCCTAGTAAGGTGCTAAAGAGAAGCTTGGAAATGAACTAGCATTGGTGGCCTTCTCATGCAACATTGAAGATGCGCAAGAGATGGAGGAAGCCACATGATCCGAAGAAAGTTAAAGAGTTCACTCGCAAGTCGAAGATGTCCAAGAAAGTGCGAAGGAGCCAAGCAATCCAAGAAGACTCAAGGTTATACATTTTTAGATTGCATTTGGAGTCCTCTTGTTTTAAATGTATTGGCACTTTCAAAGGTTTTCAAAATGATTTCTTAAAACAAATTTGATATGTTTTGAAACCATCCACCCTCCCCAAAAGGTGTTTGAAAACCTTGGACAAAAGCCCAAAGACCATGGCCCAACTCGCTGAAATTTTTAATATTAAAACTTAAATTTCAAAGTAGGGCCAGTCGACCGGGTCTTACCGGGCGACCGCAGTAAGGTGGCTGGAAGTCCAGCACCTACCGAATCTTAACAAGCCAGTCGACCGGGACCTCCCAGGCCACCGCGGATGTGTTTCTGAAAACTCAGAAACAATCCAGCATGGTTGGGCCTGTCGACCACCATAAGGCCGGGCAACCGCGGATAGGGACCTGTACAAAAATAAAAATTTCCAGGTTGCGCACCACGGGCAACCGCGACACCTCGGTTGACCGCGATGGCAAGAAAATTCAAAATAAAAAAGGTGAGCGCCCGATAGGGCGAGCGACTGTACGTGCAACCTCGGTCGACCGCGCCGGTATCGAAAAGTAGCCATTAGGACTCAAACGGCTAGATGTTTCTAAGCCAATTATTTATGATTTTACCCCCAAACGGTCATATCTTTGCATGGGCTATCTATACCCTATGCAAACCTAACTAAACAACCTTTTTAAAGATTATTTTCTTATCTTTGTGAGCTTACACCTTCAAATCTAAAGGTTTTTAGTTTTTCCTCTTTGAGCTTTGATTTATGCATTTTCATTTATCAAGTGGACCTCCATAGGCTTTATCTTTGCTATCTTTTGGAGAGAATTTGAGAGCTATCATTTTTATAATCCGCCTATTAAGAGGCTTTGAGAGTTTTTCTTTCTTGTTCTTCATTGTATTGAGGGTCTTGGATTCTGCCTGGTAACAAAGGTGAATCCGTTGTAAGAGGAAGTGTTCTCGCCAAAGCTTCGTGCGTAAAATGGTTTATTCTCTTGGAGTTGGAGAAGGTACATGTACGGCTTGGAGATTTGCCATTGAAGAATCCCACCTGTAGTGGAGTCCCCAAGGAGATAAAGTTGGAAGAGTGGAGTGGGTCTTGTGCTAGACCGAACCACTATAAATCTTGTGTTCCTTGTGGTAGCTTCTTCTTCTCCTTCCCTTTGCACATTGGTGATTGGTAATCTCTAACCTTTCTTATATGTTTATGCTTAATTGAACAAGGGTATGTAAATACACATGATAGGAGTATCTAAACCCTAATTTCATTAACTTGGTTATTTGCACAAGGGTTAGATTAATTAGTGCTTAATTGATAAATTAATTTTAATAATCAACTTAATTAAGCCAAAATTTTTAATTAACCAATTCACCCCCCCCTCTTGGGTTGTCACACTTGAATTTCATTTGGTATCAGAGCATAGGCTCTTAAAGAGATTTTTAATTTTAAAAATCTACAAGAGAAAAGATCCTTTGGCAACCTAATGGCATCTAGGCTTTTATGCTTTGATGGAACGGATTATGGATCTTGGTCGATCCATATGAAGTCCTATCTTAAAAGTCTAGATGGGGATCTCTTGAGGACAATTGAAAATGGATTTACATTGTCTAAGAGAACAAATGAAAATGATAAAAGACTATTTTGTTTAAATTCTAAAGCTATGATTATTATATGTTGTGCATTATCCTCAAACATGTTTGATAGAGTTTCCACATGTAAAAATGCTAGAGAATTATGGAGCTCTCTTGAAGAAAATTATAATGTAAAATGTTTGATGGCCTTAAAAAATAATGACAACTGTAATGTTGAATGGAACCCTCAAAATATTAACGAACTTCTAGAATTATGTGATAAATTGAAAAATAATCTTAATCATGAAGTTTCTAAAAATGAAAAACTTAAACAATCTCTTCCCTCTATCTCTAATGAGCTCTTGGAATTCAAAAAAGATTATCAAGATCTATTAGATGAAGAAAAAGAGTTATTTGAAAATAATAAGAAATTGGAAAAGGAAATAGAGAAAATGAGGATTAAAAATGAAGAACTAGTTTTGGAAAATCATACACTACAAGAAGACAAAGCCAAAAATGTTTGTGAACACTCTTGTAGCTTATCTTGCTCCTCATCTACCGATTCATTCTCATTTTGTGATTATTGTGGTAGATATGGACATTACAAATCTAGGTGTAGATTTAGATTTGTAAAAATTTTCAAGTTTCTATGGATTAAAAAGAATTCATTATATAAGACAAACTTGAGTGGGCCCAAGATGGTTTGGGTTCCAAAACCCCCTACTTGAGGCATTTTATATGCTTAGTAGATTTATGGGTTGTGCTCATATTGTTAAATCTTTTGAAAAATGTTGAGAAGAGACATAAATTTTAAGTCTATCACTTTGTATCTCATATGGACCTAATTGTCATATCTATTGAAAAGGTTCACTAGATACCTCACATTTTGTTTTTAGTCACTTTGTGCTTGAATGATTATATTTCTAGTAAATCTTGCACGCTAGATACATTATACTTAGTGGGTATTCATCTTGTATCTAGTAAATGAATGTTAGATACACAATGCTAATTTGACATCATTTGTATCTGAACATATCGTGCCAAAATGGTAAATCATTTGAATTAAATTCTAGACATGTTTAATGATTGAATATCATATGTCTAGGTGTTTCTACTTAAAGATCATATCCTTTTGAAGATGTACTATAGATACAAACATACTTACATTGCTTGATCCTTCATGTATCTATGATGTTGTGATCGTACCATCTATGACATGAATCAATTAGGTTAATCATATCATAGTATATAGTGAATTATATTCCCTTGTAATTGTATGATCATATTCCTAGATCTAAGTGTGTGACTTCACTAGAAACTTACTCATACACTTAGTACCTATGTCCAAATTCACATGTATACAATAGTTTCTCAATAACTCATGTGGACCATAGGTTTAGCTTAGGTCAAGTTAAATTCACAAGTGATATCATTGTAACTTGAACCTAAAATAGCTCATGTTTGACCCTTGCTAGATCCTATTGCACCCTCCTAGCAAAATTGCAACAAAACCTTCAAATCTTCAACTCAAATGGGTCAAAACATTGTACTTGATGAATTTCTAAACTCTTGGTTTAAATCATAAGAAAATCTCAAGTTAAAATGAGTGAGCTTATAAGTCTAAGGTATCTTTGACTAAAGAAAAATTGTCAAAAAACCCTTGACTTTTAGACATCCCTTTTTAAGCTTACAATTCTATAGTCCATTGAAGGAAAATTGTGTTAGATGCTAGGTTCAATGTGTATAATCACTTGATTATTCCAAAAATTATCATTGAACTAGTGTATATTCCTCATGTCAATGTTCCCCACTTGCACACTCTCATTTGACATGAAAATCATCACTTGTTGTAAAGACCTCTAATATGATCACATATCATTTTAACAAGTGAAAATGAATGTTTGTGAAGAAGTAAAAACCTTTATTATTCAAAACTCTTCACAAGTTGTATAAGTGTGCACATTGAAAACTCTTTATCATTATGGGATATGACTCACATGTTTTTATTATATCCATCTCCCATATGATTTTTGATTGGTTCACAAGTATGATCAAAATTGAAAGTCTCGTGTACTTGTGTCATAGAGGGTTGAAATAAACTAAGGGTTGAAACTTAAAAGAATTGGATAATCCCCTCTAGATAGACAAGCTAGTTAATCTACATAATAAGATTCACAAGAGCTAGTTGTCTTCTCTCACTAGAATAGAGTTGCTTTCCTTAGGATAGAATGTCTAAATAAGTCCATCTATTATCCTAAGTGTGATTCATTTGATAAAAAGTATAGCACTCTGTGTATGTGCTTAAATGATAAATCTTTCTTTTGGTTTCAAAGTCTATATGCTAAAAATTATTTACAATTAGACTTTGATATATTGCACTCAATTGAATATCATTCTAGAATATTTAGTCTAAGTGCATACATTGTGTTTTAAGTCTTCTTGCACCTAGTACTCATCCACAAAGGAAATCTACAATAGAAAATTCAATGTGAAAACCATATTGGAGCTTACATGAAAATCAACCACCATTAGACCCATGAGTTCAACTTAAAATAACAAATACATTTCTTTCATATTTGAACTCCATCTTGGACAAATTTGACGTTTGTTAGATCTTAGAGTATTTAACTTGTTTAGGATATCATTTCTAGTAAAATTAAGGAGGTAAAAGCAATGTTTAAGAAAATTCATTCAAATCCTTTCTTAGACATCTCTTGTGCCCTAGGTGAGTAAATATGTCTATTACTATGTACCTAGTTGTCCTTCATACCCACTCTTGTGTGCTTAATGGTTATCATTAAATGGATAAGAAATTATAGATGGGTTAAAGTAGATGTGTTCCAAAAGCTTAAAATGGATATCCTCTCATGACTAAGATGAACCTTGAAATTTAGATGAAATTATCTAGTCTTGGTAGTTCATTTTGGAATGCATATGTACAAGGTGTTACCACTTGTTGAATATTCTCTAAGTCCTTGGATCATTCCCTAAATATAAGAATATATTATAGAGGAAAGTTGAAAATGAGTCTAGATTCAATGTATAAAACTCATTTGAGTAAAATTAAAAATATCACAGGAATCTAGTATCATTGTTGGGTATTTACTCAATATGATGGTTGACATGCAATACATTGTGATGGGAACACTTATCTCTCTCACATTTTGGTTTTCTATGGCTTATGCACTTTTTGCTTAATGCCTTATCTTTATATAGGTGGTTTGTGGATGTAGACATAGATGTTTGGACCATGAACCTTATGTGTCATGTTCCTTGTGTCCATACATGGTAGACTATCCATGAATGCTTTAAAATATCATATCTTGCTCATGAATACTCATTTTATTATGCTCTCACTTGCATGAGCCATGGATGTCTCTCTTAGACATAGTTCTCTATAGTTTATTCCTCCTCTGTCTGAGTCTTATAGATTTGAGCTAAATTAGCATATTTATATAATCTATAGTTATCACCCCTTTTATGATATTAGCTATATGGTAAAGATGTTGAATCTTAAAGTTAAAAGCTACTTAATTGGTGCTTTTAGCCTTCTTACTTCTTAAGAAGGAGATTGTACCCTCATTTTTAATCAATGCATCTAATTATTTTGGCTTCTTGCCAGCATCTTAACCATGATAAGCCATATGTGCTTTGAAATGTTATATGTATATACCATATATGCACATAGTTAGGGGGAGCATGGTCAACTAGGTTATCATCTCTTTTGGGTATCATTTGATTACCCCTGGCAATCATGCATTAGTAGTCCAAGGGTTGTTTTTCAATCATTCACTTCTAAATCCCACGGTGACTCTGTTCGGACAGCCTTTTTGAGTCATACCTTGTATGAATCTTTAACAAAAGGGGAGCAATATATGTAAATATCTGTCCTTTTCTATCTTATCATATTGTGCTTGATATGTATACTCCAATACATATGATAAGTGCACTCATTTGGAGTCTCATTGCTCTGTTTGTGTTGTAATTGGGTCTTGTTTCATGCTTTCATTCTGAGATCATATCTCCTTTATGACAAGTACCCTTAGCTTGAGCCTCAATGTCATATCATCTTACGGTTTAGACTTATCTTGGATGAACTCATATGGAATCATCATTTCCAATGATAAGTATCTTGTTCTAGAGTTCAGTTTTGAAAACTCTCTAGAACTCCCATTCATAGGATCGTGCTTGAGTTGTTAATATAATTGCCTATGAATTCACTCTCTTATCATGTGCTTTATAAGTCATTTGCACTCACTTACCATGATAAGATCCAACGGCTATGCACTCACAGTCATATCTATAGCCATTCTGTATTGGCATGCCTTGCCTTATAGGTTTTATCAAAGGCCAATGACAAATACTTAGGGGGAGAGCCTAATTGTCTCATTCTCATCTTTATATGGACCATAGCGATGTGCTCACAATGTCCATAGCCCCATTAGTTATGCTTTTGAAAATCCGATATAGGGGGTCCCAAGTTGAATTAGAAATGGCAACTATGAGGAGGGAGAATACGGTTGTTTAAGAAAACTAGAATTTACCAATTTGAAAAACTTAAACCGATTAAGAGATCAAAAATAATATTTTAAGCATACAAGTTAAATCTAATGGTGCAATGCAAATGAAAGAGCAAAGAGATAGAAAGAGTGCACCCGAGATTTAAAGTGGTTCGGTCCTCAAACTCGAGGCCTACTCCACTCCACCAACCAAACCCGTTGATGGCTTCACTATTTGATCTTCTTAACCTTGGCGAAGATCGGTGCCAATTACAATTGCTTTAACCTTGGTGGCAATCCTCACCACGGAGAAAAAGGGCTCCGCTTCTCCGAATACTCGCCCGAATACAAATCTTGAAAGATGAAAGAAAGAACTAAAAGATCCCTTCACAAGGGTTACAAAAGATGTACAATTGAGAGCCTATGATCCAAATCCTAGAGTTGGTGATGAGAGGCACAATTGAAGCTTGATTCACTCTTGGGTATTCAAATGAAGTTTAATGGTGTTAGGATTGATGTTTTGTATGTTTAGAACACCCATATTTATAGGAAAAACAAAATATGACCGTTCAGTGGCATTACGGTAATTCCAGCAAAATTCCAAACGGCTCTTTCTCAGACCGTTGGTGTGTTCTCGGAGTTCCGAGAATTCTCGGAGTTCCGAGAAAAAATCTCGGAGTTCCGAGAAGCCTCACAGAAATTGGAAAAAGTCTACTGGACCATTTCTCGGAGTTCCGAGAATAATTCTCGGAGTTCCGAGAATTCTTCTCGGAGTTCCGAGAAAACCTCTCGGAGTTCCGAGAAGCCTATGCAGAGCAGATTTTCAATTCTGTTTTTGGGCTTCCTGTTCTCAATCAAGATGGGATTGCTATGAGGGTTCCAAGGTGTTGGAACTCCACAAGTACAATCACTTGTTTATTTAGGGTGTGTGAGATTACTTTAATTATGCCTCTAAAAACCTAATCTAGGTTTGGATCAATTACATTAAAAAATTGTCTTCAATATTAATTTCTTCATGTCTTCAAGTCTTCATGACTTCTTGCTTGATGACTTTGGCCTTCCAATTAGTGGTCCAATGTGGGCTTCTTGGCCTTCAATCCAAGCATCCTTGATCTTACTTTATCAAGATCTACAACTTAGATAAACAAACACATTAGTGATAAATGATCACTTGTGTATTGGAATCATCAAAACAAGATGGGAATGCCAAGGTAAAAACCATTGGGCTTACAATCTCCCCCTTTTTGATGATGACAAGCACAAGAGATTTACAAATCAAAGCATATACTCTTTTCACATTTTTCTTACACTAGAGACTTTACTCTAGATTCTTCTCCCCCTTTGTCATCAACAAAAAGAAGGGGTAAGAAAAAACAAGGGTTTAAAATTTACAATTTTAAAGCTCCCCCTTTTTCAAAGAAAAATTCAATTTTAACTCCCCCTAGTTAAAATAATTTTACAATACAAGAGGGGTTATTAAACAAAACATACAAATGAAATATATTCAATTTTAAGTTCAAAAACCCCTAATCTACACAATATGAATATCATCATATGGGGGTTTTGGGAACCCAAGATTTCTTGGTCCCACAACTAGCCCTACTCTTGGATGCACATTGGAATTGGTAATGACCATTCATTCCACAAAAATGGCATCTAACAAGAGGGTTAGATACACTAGTCCTATCATAAAAAGCATGTTGAGGTTTAAGACTAGTTTTACTTAGGATTATGTCAATTATTTTATTTCCATTTAGAAATCCATATAAACATAATCTAAGTCTTTCATTTTCATTATGAAGATGGGATGTTTGAACTAAAAGCTCATTTCTTTCATCTTCATAAGAGTTGGAGGAGCTTGCCATATTTTGAAATTTTAAAAGTTGGCAAGTTTTCTCATCCAAGCTACCCTTAAGGGTATTAATCTCAAGTTTATGATTTTCAAATGTAACTTGTTCTTGGGATATGGAAGAAGATAAATCACTTTTCAAAAATTCAAGTTCTTTTTCTAACTTTAAAATGGATTTTTTAAGAACTTTGTTTTTGGAAATTTGGGTATGCAAGGTTTCACATAATTCATCATAAGGTATACTATCACTTTTACTACTAGATGAAGAATATGAGGGGTTAGAGTTTACCTCAACTTCATGGGTGATTGTCATGAAGCAAAGATCATCTTTTTTATTTTCTTCCCCTTCACTTGAGCTTTTGCCCGATGTGCTTAACGCATCCCAACCGGCGGCAAGAGCCTTATGCTTCTTCCAATCCTTCTTACCCTTGTACTTAGAGGAAGTAGATTTTAGAAGTGGACAATCCGGTCTTTTGTGTCCAATCTTCTTGCAATTGAAGCATCTTAAGGCTCTTTCAACATCACTTTCCTCTTTCTTCTTCTTATCTTTCTTATGCTTCTTTCTCCACAAGCTCTTGAATCTTCGTAAAGCTTCTTCTTCGTCACTATCCGCTTCACTTGATGAGTCTTCCTTGGAAGCCTTGAGTGCTAGGGATCTAAATTCCCTCTCCTTCTCCTTTGGCTTCTTTTCCTCTTGTCGGCTAGTAAGGAGCATCTCATGGGTGATGAGAGATCCTACAAGCTCCTCTATGGTTAGAGTCTTGAGATTTTTTGACTCTTGAATCGCGGTCACCTTTGGATCCCAATGGGGAGGAAGAGACCTAAGTAACTTACTCACAAGCTCATCGTTAGGATAAGATTTACCAAGATTAGCTAGTTCGTTAGAAATAATAGAAAAACGAGTATACATTTCCGAAATACTCTCGTTTGGACTCATTCTAAACATTTCATACTTGCTCTTTAACAAGTTTATTTTGGAATCCTTGACTTGTGATGTTCCCTCATGGGTAGTTGCAAGGGTATCCCAAATAGTCTTGGCGGAATCAAAAAGAGCAACTCTATTAAACTCCTCGGTAGCTAAGGCACAAAACAATGAATTTATTGCTTTGTAGTTCAAATTAGCTTGCCTTTTCTCTACCACATTCCATTCTTCAAAAGGATTGGAAGGTACATTGTATCCATTTTCAACAATGTACCAAAGTTCCACATCTATCGAAAGAAGATAGATGCGCATCCTTGTTTTCCAATGTCCATAGTTTGACCCATTGAAGAAAGGAGGTCTAGTTGTGGAATGGCCTTCCGGAAGTCCGGTTCCAATTTGGTGTGCCATTTCACAATTAGAAGTTGCCAAATAAAATCTTTCCCTAGTTAGATTTTGAAATAACTTTGACAAAAATTTTAAAATCTTTTAAGAGCCAAGGCTCTGATACCAAGTGAAAATCCGATATAGGGGGTCCCAAGTTGAATTAGAAATGGCAACTATGAGGAGGGAGAATACGGTTGTTTAAGAAAACTAGAATTTACCAATTTGAAAAACTTAAACCGATTAAGAGATCAAAAACAATATTTTAAGCATACAAGTTAAATCTAATGGTGCAATGCAAATGAAAGAGCAAAGAGATAGAAAGAGTGCACCCGAGATTTAAAGTGGTTCGGTCCTCAAACTCGAGGCCTACTCCACTCCACCAACCAAACCCGTTGATGGCTTCACTATTTGATCTTCTTAACCTTGGCGAAGATCGGTGCCAATTACAATTGCTTTAACCTTGGTGGCAATCCTCACCACGGAGAAAAAGGGCTCCGCTTCTCCGAATACTCGCCCGAATACAAATCTTGAAAGATGAAAGAAAGAACTAAAAGATCCCTTCACAAGGGTTACAAAAGATGTACAATTGAGAGCCTATGATCCAAATCCTAGAGTTGGTGATGAGAGGCACAATTGAAGCTTGATTCACTCTTGGGTATTCAAATGAAGTTTAATGGTGTTAGGATTGATGTTTTGTATGTTTAGAACACCCATATTTATAGGAAAAACAAAATATGACCGTTCAGTGGCATTACGGTAATTCCAGCAAAATTCCAAACGGCTCTTTCTCAGACCGTTGGTGTGTTCTCGGAGTTCCGAGAATAATTCTCGGAGTTCCGAGAATTCTCGGAGTTCCGAGAAAAAATCTCGGAGTTCCGAGAAGCCTCACAGAAATTGGAAAAAGTCTACTGGACCATTTCTCGGAGTTCCGAGAATAATTCTCGGAGTTCCGAGAATTCTCGGAGTTCCGAGAAAACCTCTCGGAGTTCCGAGAAGCCTATGCAGAGCAGATTTTCAATTCTGTTTTTGGGCTTCCTGTTCTCAATCAAGATGGGATTGCTATGAGGGTTCCAAGGTGTTGGAACTCCACAAGTACAATCACTTGTTTATTTAGGGTGTGTGAGATTACTTTAATTATGCCTCTAAAAATCTAATCTAGGTTTGGATCAATTACATTAAAAAATGGTCTTCAATATTAATTTCTTCATGTCTTCAAGTCTTCATGACTTCTTGCTTGATGACTTTGGCCTTCCAATTAGTGGTCCAATGTGGGCTTCTTGGCCTTCAATCCAAGCATCCTTGATCTTACTTTATCAAGATCTACAACTTAGATAAACAAACACATTAGTGATAAATGATCACTTGTGTATTGGAATCATCAAAACAAGATGGGAATGCCAAGGTAAAAACCATTGGGCTTACAGCTTTACATTTAAATCTTTTAGATCAAAATAAATAAAAAATCTGCTTATCATGCACTTTGTTTGAATTTCCTTGTTGAATCTCCTTGATAAGCGTTAGATGAGCTTGAAATGTAATATCATTATTAGTTTCATGGGTCATAGGAGTGCTTTGTAGTATCTTAACATTCCTTTCATCTATGCACATCCACAAACATAGAAGTGTTTCATACTGTCATCTCATATGTTTATGTTTGATTGGTCTTATCATGCATATTTCACTTTTATCTTCTCATATACATGATAAGTAGATACGGAGAGTAATCATGGCACTATGTTTCGAACTTTAAATGTTAAAACCTTCCTTTTTATTGTTACCAAAAGGGAGAGAATTTTGGGAATTGATTAGGTAGTCCATAGTTATATGCACCACAGGTTTTACATTCACATATTATACTTGTGCATATAGTGAGAGGGAGCAATGCTCTACTGTATATCATTTGATCTCTATATGTTTATAATCTTAATATATCCTGCCTCCCTAATCAAGTTATTTGCCATCAACAAAATGGGGGAGAATGTAAGCCTAAGGGTTCCCATGGGTTCAATCATCCACCTTACCTTCTTGTTTTGATGCTAGCAAACTAAAATTGATTAGCTTTTATGGACTAATGTGTTTCTTGGTAGTGTTGTACCTTAGAGAGAAAATTTACATGTCATATCGCCATTACACAACTCTACTCAACACATGGCTTGCGGATCCACATACACAATGGACCAAGAGCTTGTACACATATTGGAGACATCAACCTTGGAAGATGTTCAAGTCAAGAACTCAAGACAAAGATCTCACAAGTTGCCTAGCAAGGTGCCAAAGAGAAGATTGGAGATGAACTAGCACTGGTGGCCTTCTCATGCAACATTGAAGAAGTCCAAGAGATGGAGGAAGCCACATGATCCGAAGAAAGTTGAAGAGTTCACTCGCAAGTCGAAGATGTCCAAGAAAGTGCGAAGGAGCCAAGCAATCCAAGAAGAGTCAAGGTTATACATTTTTATATTGTATTTGGAGTCCTCTTGTTTTAAATGTATTTGCACTTTCAAGTGTTTTCAAAATGATTTCTTAAAACGTATTGATAACTTTTAAAACCATCCACACTCCCCAAAAGGTGTTTGAAAACCTTGGACAAAAGCCCAAAGACCATGGCCCAAGTCCCTAAAAATTTTAATATTAAAACTAAAATTTCAAAGCAGGGCCAGTCGACCGGGTCTTACCGGGCGATCGCGGTAAGGTGGCTGGAAGTCCAGGGTGCTCACCACGGGCGGGCGACCGCCATAGGGCCGGGCGACTGCTGATAGGGACCTGGACAAAAATAAAAAAGTCCAGGGTGCTCACCACGGGCGACCGTGACGGTAAGAAAATTCAAAATAAAAAATGTGAGCGCCCAATAGGGCGGGCGACCGCGTAACTTCGGTTGACCACGCCGGTATAGAAAAGTAGCCGTTGAGGATCAAACAGCTAGATTTTTCTAAGCCAGTTACTTACGGTGTTACCCCCAAACGGTCATATATTTGCATGGGCTATTTATACCCTATCCAAACTTAACTAAATAACCTTTCGAAAGATTATTTTTGTATCTTTGTGAGCTTACACCTTCAAACTTAAAGGTTTTTAGTTTTTGCTCTTTGAGCTATGATTTGTGCATTTTCATTTATCAAGAGGACCTCCATAGGCTTTATCTTTGCTATCTTTTGGAGAGAATTTGAGAGCTATCATTTTTGTAATCCGCCTATTAAGAGGCTTTGAGAGTTTTTCTTTCTTGCTCTTCATTGTATTGAGGGTCTTAGATTCGGCCCGGTAACAAAGGTGAATCCAGTGTAAGAGAGAGTGTCCTCACCAAAGCTTCGTGCGCAAAAGGGTTTGTTCCCTTAGAGTTGGAGAAAGTACTTGTACAGCTTGGAGATTCGTCATTGAAGAATCTCACCTTTAGTGGAGTCCCCAAGGAGATAAACTTGGAAGAGTGGAGTAGGTCTTGTGATAGAAAGAACCACTATAAATGTTGTGTTCCTTGTGGTCGTTTCTTCTTCTCCTTTCCTTTGCACATTGGTGATTGGTAATCTCTAACCTTTCTTATATGTTTATGCTTAATTGAACAAGGGTTAGTAAATACACATGATAGGAATATCTAAACCCTAATTTCATTATCTTGGTTCTTTGAACAAGGGTTAGATTAATTAGTGCTTAGTTGATAAATTAATTTTAATAATCCACTTAATTAAGTCAAAATTTTTAATTAACCAATTCACCCCCTCCTCTTGGGTTGTCACACTTGCATTTCATTAAATTTGACTAATTCCATGATCATGTAGTGAGTTTTTACCATTTTTTTCTTTCGGTGAATTTCTTGAGTGGTGGCAAAGATGGCTATGTGAGATTACATCACTTCGATCTAGATTACTTCAACATGAAGATGTAGCTCTAGAAACATGTAACTGTATGCAATTTTTCCATTATTTGTTTCTTGATCTTAAATCATATACAATGGCTTTATGATCTAACAAATGGTACGGGCACATCATTTCGATAAGTAATCTTAGTTTCTAGATGGAAATCTGCTTGCACTGACCAGATTACTCTTCATATAGAGGGCTTTTTCTTTCATGGAGTGGTGTGATTCGAGAGTTATTTATGTTGTTTTAGTCTCTATGCATTATTAAAGTGTCAAATAATGGAAATCATAAAATAAATTGATCTTTTTTCATGTGTTGATGGACTTATGCCTACAGATGAAGAAGCTACTAGAGCCCTGGATGCTTTGGGCTTTCTAAGATTGTTATAAGGTGTGGATCCCAAATAGGCGGAGGGGCGTGCGCGTCGCCACGTCTCTCCACGCATCTCCCCACACTCGTGGTGGTGGTGTGTGCTTCGTTTGTTGATTGTCCTCTTATTACCTTTTTGGTTACGGGTGTGTTTGTATCTGTGTTTCCTGTGAATTTAGGATAAAGATCCGAACTTCACGGGAAAAGAGAAGTTCTCAGAGTCCCCACCTAGGTTAGCGCCTAGGACCCATGATCTGCATTTCTAGTGAATTTGGAATAAGGATCCAAATTACATGAGAAAGGCGATAATCAAAGTTGCTGTCTACTTTGGGACCTAAAACCCTGATTAACTCTCTTTTCGGGATGGTCTTGTCAGAAATCTGAGTAAATGATATGGTCAGGTGAAGGGAAGTTGTTAGGCACCCCTCATGCCCGGAAAAACCCGGTCTCTTAACTTGAATTGGGATGGTGGAAAACTTTAGCAAAATTGATTTTAAACTCTTTTGTATGATTAAGCATATTCTTGGGTTGTTTTTAAACAGAAAGGAAAGAGAATAAGGATAAAGAAAGTGTGTTTTTTACTTTCAATTACAGAGGAAAAATAGAATTTGCAAGACTTTGGAGAAATAAAGAAAGACAATACAAAAATAAATAAAGGAATTTCTTTAATTAAACTTATTGACCATAAAAAGATTGAGATAGACCATACAACACTTGGATCTAGCTCGTTCTAGGCGCCGAGATGCATGGTCAATCTCTAATCAGATTGATTGTTGAATACAAATAACCGTATTAAGGAAATGGTCTTTGTTTAAACTTTATAGAAAATAAAGAATCTCTTTAATCTAGTATGCTCATAGACAACATACTAAAAGATTGAGATAGACCATGCAACACTTGGATCTAACTTCTGCTAGGTACCGAGATGCATGGTCAATCACTAATCAGATCGATTGTTGAAGACAAACAACCGGAATTAAGGAAATAGCGTTTGTTTAGACTTTATAGAAAATAAAGGAATCTCTTTAATCTAGTATGTTCATAGATAACAATACTAGAAAGAATGAGATAGACCATGCAACATTTGTCTCTATCCACTGTTAGACACCTAGATGCATGGTCAATCTCTAATCTGATCGATTGTCGAATACAAATTAAAGGAATTAAGGAAATAGGCTTTGTTTAGATTTTACAGACAATAAGGGAATATCTTTAATCTAGTATGTTCATAGACAACAATACTAGAAAGATTGAGATAGACCATGGAACACTTGGCTCTAACCACTGCTAGGCACCGAGATGCATGGTCAATCTCTAATCATCTTGATTGTTGAATACAAATAACCCCAAAATGAAGGAAACTCCTTTAATGTTAAAAAGGGGGACAAAGAGGTGATTTATGCTAAGGGTTTGGGGCCAGAGGACCCCCAAACCCTATAGCTATCTTGGAAAGGAAAGTTCAGAATGCTGTAAATATACATAGTTAAAGGGATTGGTGCTACTCCAAATCCTCAAAAATTGGGCAGCACTCCGACGTCTGGTGGTATATCAGAGGAAATTTTGGCAGAACTCTAATACCTGGTGATATAACAGAAGAGATTTCAACTGAAACTGGTTCTCGAAATCTCCCCAAGCTTCTCTAACTTTCTCTCTTTCTCTCTTTAGGGTTTTCTAAAACCAAAAGGGAAAGGGGTGTGAATACCAAAGAGGGAGGGGTACTAAAGGCTATAGGGGGTGTGGTTATCAAAGAATTTGGGGTACTAATGCTAAAAGGGTGTGAATATAAAAAAGGCGTGGGAAAACCAGAGCAAAGTGAAAATGGTATGGGAAAGGGATGAGAAATGAGGGAGGAGTGAGCATCCTTTTATAGATTTTCAAAATAAATTCGCAGGGAGGAGTCCCCTATGATTTTAGAGTCCCAAGAAATCACTAAAATCTTAGGGACTCTCCCCTGCGATTTTGGAACGTGGGTCCCACCACCAAAAATGGGTTATGGGGGCTCTGATCAGGGTTTCTAGGCACCGGGAATGGGTTTTGGAACTTCGAGAGTGATTTTCTGGCTGTAGGGATTCTTGTCGGTTTCAAAAAAGTTATTTCCGTATCCCAAATTGATCTCCAGTTTCCGAAAAATGGTTCCGAGCAGTAAAAAAGTAACTTTTGGTAGTTACTTTATGGTTTTTGGTTACCGAAACGCGGTCAATTGCTTTTGGTCATTGGTAAATGGCTTCAGGTTTCAATGAAATTTCTTTGGTAGCCAAATGTGATCTTTGGTGCTTAAGGAGTATTTCTTGGTAACTGAGGGTGGTTTTTGGTTCCCAAAAAGTGGTTTCTGGTGACCAAAAGTGGTTTCCGGGTCTTGGAAATGGGTTCGGGTCCCTATAAGTTGGTCACTGGTCGATGGTTTTTTGTTCTGCTTTGTAGGTTGCTTGAAAAGTGGTTTCCTGGCGCTAGGAATATCGTTCCTAGTAGCCAAAGTGGTTTCTAGTTCCCAAAAAGTAGTATCTGGTGATCGAAAGGTGGTTCCGGTTCCCAGATATGGCTTCCGATAGAACCTTTGCTGAGTTTTAGTGTTTGGATCTTCAGGATGTTGTGTTTGCTATACAAAGCGGGTGTTGAGCTATCGGGCTTTATCCTTCGAACCTTTGTTTGACCAATTCAGGGCTTTTTTGGAAGGTTTTGGTGAACCAAGGGACCTTTGTTTGACCAATTCAGGGCACTTTTCGAAGGTTTTGGTAAACTTGGATGGTTCTAGATGTAGGCTTATGTCTTGGTTGTCTCGAGTATTGGGTGTCTGGGTTGTTAGCGTGGTTCGGGTAACTTTGGGTTCTTGAAAACCTTAGAGGAATATTGAGAGAGATATCGAGAGAAAGACCAGAGAAGCTTCAGGACTCATCATAGGATTCATCATCGCAGCAACCTATCATTAGTCCTGTCTTGACAAAATAAGGTGTCTACAGTTGCCCCTCTTTGGTAGAGAGTGCTTTAGCACGTGAATTCCATAGCGAGAGACACAACATCATTTTTTCAATAAGGACAAATGATAGGGGCGCAAGCCTTCATCGGGTCCTTAAGCGCAACGGCCTTCACCGAGAGGTCTTGCTGTCAGGTCCTTGAGCGGAAATCTCTGACTGAGAGTTTTAAGTTTTTGAAAATGTACAACTTCTAAGCCAGTCTTGGGCGGACACCGCGTTAACAGTTCGGGGACCAATGAGGGGCCAGGTTATTACTTGTTGGGGAGGGACATTTGAGGGGACTCCTTTCAGGCATCTGTTGCAAGATTTGATTTCAATTTTGAGGGGATTTCTTTGTTGGTATCTGATGTTTGCTGAAAGGTGGGTGTCGTGTGCTAAAGGGCTTAGAGTTTCTCGAAAAGGTAGGTTTAGAGTTTGTCGTGTGTTGACAAACTTGAAGGTTTTGCCAAAAGGCGGGCGCTGTTTAGAGTTTGTTGTTTGCTGACAGACTTAAAGATTTCGCTAAAAAGGAGGGTGCCGTTATGAGTTTGCTATGTGCTGACAGACTTAAAGGTTTTGCCAAAAGCCGAGTGTCGTGTCCAAGTAGGCTCACAGTTTGCCTTGTGCTGACAATCTTAAGAGATTTGCCAAAAGACAGGTGCCATGTTCAGACGGGCTTAGAGTTTGCCGTGTGCTGACAGTCTTTAAAGATTTGCCAAAAGGGAGGTGCCATGTTCTGACGGGCTTAGAGTTTGCTGTATGCTGACTGTCTTAAAATATTTGCACAAAGGCAGGTGTCGTGTTTTGACGGTCTTAGAGTTTGTCATGTGCGGACGGTCTTAAAAGATTTTCCAAAAGGCATATGACGTGTTCTGACGTACTTAGAGTTTGTCGTGTACTGAAGGTCTTAAAAGATTTGCCAAAAGGCAGGTGCCGTGTTCTGAAGGGCTTAGAGTTCGCCAAAAAGGTAGGTTTAGAGTTTGTCGTGTACCGACGGTCTTAAGAGACTTGCCAAAAGGCGGCTGCCATGTTCCTATGGCTTTAGAGTTTGCCATGTTCCTAGGGCTTTAGAGTTTGCCAGAAGGAAGGTGTTGTGTTTAGACGGGCTCAGAATTGATGACCTGGGTGATCATTCAGAGGTTGGTTTGAGTGACCGATGTATTGAAAATTTTGATTTTCATTTGGGTTTTATTGAAATTGGCTGATGCATTTGGAAGGTTGAATTGATCAAGATTGGCTCGACCAGAATTGACTGATTCAGAGAATTGACCGATTCGGAGAATTGACCGATTCGGAGAATTGGTCGGTTTGGATGCCAAATGAGGCAATTGGAGATGCCATTAAAGGAAATTAGAGATTCCATTAAATGATAATTGTAGAAGACCACTTGTGTTTTTAAAATTTGTAAATGACCACTCCCTATTTGCCTACATTTTACAATACACAACTTGCCATCAATTTCTCTTGGGAAATAGTGATGTGAATTTTATATGACTCTTGAACGAATGAACATAGCCCTATAATATTGAAGGCACAAAAAATATTGCTATTAAAAACTTATGTTAATTTATAGGGGATTTGCTAGGCAATAGCAGAAAGCCATTTCTGGTCTCACTTTTGCAGGAGAGAAAATAGGAGTGTTCTAAGAGTTTTTCCTTGTGTTAGGATTTTTTATTTTTCAAATATTCTTTTAATTTTTATTTTTCTACTTTTTCTCTTATTTGCTATGGATATAGAAAAACTTATTGTGGATATACAAACTTTGTGTAAGGGTATTTTGGTCATTTTTCATGAGATATGAGTTTTTAGTCATTTTTCATGAGTCAGCAGTATTTTTATCCTTTTAAATTTTCATCATTTTCTATGAAATAGAGGTATTTTGGTCATTTTTATGGTATAACAATATAGGGTTGCTGTGGGATTTTAAAAAAAAATTCTGCTTTATCATTTTTTACATTTTTTTTCTCAAAACATAATGTGCACACACAATTAAGTGTTAAATAAGATGAGATTTTATATGGTGTGTGCCTCTATAGCTATTACCATCGCTATACATTTCTCTCAGCATCATAGATCCAATGACTCATGTAACTTGTCTTCCTTGGTTCCATGGGTGGTCTCTTCCTTTCCTATCACCTACATTGGTTTTACTTTGATTTGATTTTCATCTAATTTGTTTCATTTTCATGATGTCTATTTTATCCTTAGCTTTTGAAAAATATTAATGAGTCACAATCAACTTTTTAATTTTGTTATTGGTTTATTTTTACACTTTTCATCTGATGTTTATTTAATCCCTCGTATAGAGAAAGAGGGATTTCACAACACTAGAAAATCCTCTTCTCAAATAGTTAAACCAAAGAGATGTGCTTCAATATATGAAAGAACACATACAAGACAGGAAAAAAAGAGAGAAGAAAGCTTCAATGAGAAAGCTTCAAAACATAGAGAAAATATGGGCAAGTTGGCCTTTTTCTTCAAATCTCACGCTTGGACACATGAGAGCTTCAATGGAGGCCTAGGTAGATAGTGGAGAATTTCTACAAAAGTGAGTAAAATGAGAACAGGCTTAGTCAAAGGAAAGTAGAGAGTGAATGACTTAGGTAAGTGGTAGTGGGTGTGGGTATGGGAAAGTGGGGACTCTAATGCTTAAGGAAGTGGTCGTGGGTTTAGAGTTTCAAGTAGGGTTTGAATTTGAAGTAGGATGTAGTGGGAAAAGATGGAGCAAACAAGTGTGGCTCACACATGTACAAGCTAGGCAAAATGACCAACATGCCCATGGACACAAAAGTACAATTTTGTCTTCACTACATCTCTCAAAATAAAATAAAATAAAATAAAAGCTATCCGAAAAATCGGCATCGGTAAATCCATTCAACACAAAATCAACTCCTCTCTTGTAAAGCAACCCAATGTCAAGGGTAGAATTCACATACTTCAAAATATTCTTTGCCGATTCCAAGTGTGATTTCAGTGGCTTGCATATAGAGACTAACAAGCCCAATGGAAAAAGAAATGTCTGATCTTCTGATAGTCAAGTAGATAAGACTAACCACAAGGGCACGATATAGCCGCAGATTCGAAAGAAGCTTGCCTTCTTCGCGCCTTATCTTTATGTTGGGATCAAGAGGAGTAGAAGATCTTTTACTTTGATTCATCCCAAATCTTCCAATTTATCCGCATAACCTTATTGAGAAACAAACACACCGCCCTTCAGGGTTTCCACCTCCAAGCCAAGAAAGTGACTTAGCTCTTGCTAGTTCTTCATCTCAAAATAAATAGATAGCTCCACCCTTAGCTTTTCAACCTCCACCTCATTGTTGTCGATAACTGTCATGTCGTCGACATAAAGGAGCACAATGAAAAGCAAGCCCTTCTCTTTCTTCACAAATAAATTAGAATCGGAGTTAGAAGCAAAATAACCACAAAATTACAAATATTTAGCAATCTTACCATACCACACCCTTGGAGCTGCTTCAACCCATAAAGAGTTCTTGAGCTTGCAAACATAGGTTGGATGATCACTAGAATTGCAACCCGTCGATTGCTCAATCTAGATGTCTTTGTCAATCTCATCATACAAAAATGCATTTTAACATCAAATTGAAACAATTTCCAACCATGACAAGCGACCAATGAGATAACGACTCGAACGAAAGTCATCTTTGTAACGGGACTAAAGGTCTCCTCATAATTCTCTCCATACTTTTGAAAGAACCCTCTAGCCACCAACCTTCCCTCGAACCTATCCATACTCCCATCCGCTTTTAAGTTCAATTTATACACCCATTTACATGTAACTGGGTTCACATCATTAGGCTTAGAAATAAGATCCCAAGTCTCATTTTTCACAAGTGCATTCATCTCTTCGTCCATGGCATCCTTCCATTCCCTTACCCCTTTATTTCATCAAAGCAAGAAGGCCCATTATCATCAAATGGACCAGAAAAGAAATAATAATAAGTGCTCACCATGTTTTCATTCTGATACCTTGCTGACTTGACAATATTTCTTTTCGATCTTCTAAGATATGATGTGCTACACTCTCCTTCATTAGTTTTTTCATTTTTTTTAGGCGTATAAGCACAAGTGGGATCCCTTTGCATACCATGATCACAACAAAATGTACAAAATTCATCAGAAGAAAACTCCCAACCATTATCGATTCTCAATCGCTTGATCTTCTTGTGAAGTACACCTTCAACGGTCTTCTTAAACTCTATAAACTTAGAGAATGCATCAGATTTCTCCTTTATAAAATATACCAAAGGGAACCTAGTAAAGTCACCAACAAATAACAACATGTAGCAGAAGTAGAAAAATAAAGGTGTCCTACAAGGTCCCATTACATCACTAAAGATAAGCTCCAATGGGGCCTTTCACCTTGAAAGAGACTTATCAAATGGAAGACGATGTGCCTTACCATATTGACAACCCTCACACACCTTTCCACTACCAAAAGAATTTAAATTTGGTAGTACATTCACTATATTTTTAATCACCATGACCTTCAATTTATCCATGCTAATATGACCCAATCTAGCATGCCAAATTGAAGCGCCATCATTTGTACTCATTTTATCAAAGGTTGAAGCCAATAAACCAAACAAATATTTAACTCTCTTACCGGTATAGACAACATCCGCCTTTAAGCTTGAAATATTCTGAAAAAATTTCACCTCCTTGGCTCAAACAAAATATAATTTCCCGCATCAACCGCATTTGCTACTGAAAAAAGATTATTCTTCATGTCGAGAACATGAAACACACTCTTAAGTATAATAGGATCCTCATTCGCTCCTCCAATGGCAATGATCCTTTCTTTCTCTATCAAATATATGGTGTTGTTCGTCGTGATGATAGCATCATTGCTTCATATTTTCAAAACTTTGAGAACTTGAAATCATCACCGGTTAGATAATGCCCACAACCGGAATCGTCAATCCAATCATCCTCAAAATTTATAGAGGCCAAAGCACTCACCATAGTAGTTTCCGCCACGAAACATCTACCCTAATCTTCTTCATTTTTTCGATTATCAACTTTTTTGGCTACATTGTTATCCTTCAATTTCACACAGCAATTCTTTTGTACATGCCCAAGTTCAGCACATCTGTAACACTTGATGCCCTTTCAATTTCCATTACCCATAACAGATGATCCTTCTTCATCTACAACTTGGAACATTTTTCTTCTCTTTGTACTTGTTGAAAGGCTTTTTGTTGCTTGAAAACAATGCTTCTCCTTCACTCCCAGATATTAAACACCCTCCATTTGTCTAGCCAAAGACTCTTGTGAATCAATAAGATTCTCAAACTCCACCAATGATGATTTCTGATCCCATCCTTGAATCAATGTGATATAACAAATATATTCTTTTTCAACCCACAAATAATATGCCGCTTCATTCGTGCCTCTGAAATGGGCTCTTTCGGATCCAACAGAGAAATCTCTGAACAAAATTCTTGATCTTAAAAAAGAACTAGGAAATAGACAGATTACCTTGTGTAGTATTTGCCAAATCATTTTCCAACATTTGTAGATGGGCTATATTTTCTTGTTAAGCAATCCATCAAGGGTAATCCAAATCTCACTCGCTGATTTACACACAATTATGTGATAAAACAAGTAATGAGAAATAGATCTCTTTAAGAGAAATTCAGCCTTAGAATTATTCATCCTCCATTCTTTTAATTCATAGGCATTTTCTTGTGTATCTTCCGAAGCTACAAAAGGCATTACCACAAACAACCTCCCATAAATCCTCCCCCATAAGATAATCAAATACAGGTGTGATAATCCAAGATGGGGGGAATTGGTCAATTAGAAATTTTAGGTTTAATTAAGAGAGATTAAAAATTAATCCATTTAATTAAGCACTAATTGGTCTAACCCTTGTTCAAATAGATATATCAATAAAAGCTAGGACTTAGACTTTTCTAATCATGCACATTTAGCTAACCCTTGTTCAAATAGATATTATACTGCTTAGGGTTTAAACATTTTAGCCAAGTACATTAACTAACCCTTGTTCCATTAAAACATAAACATAAGTAAGGGTTAGAGATTACCAATCACCACACGTGCAAGAGAGAAGGAAAAGAGACATCCATAAGGAACACAAGATTTATAGTGGTTCGGTCACAACTTGCCCTACTCCACTCTTCCAAGTTTACCTCCTTGGGATCTTCACTAAAATGATGAAGCCGTACACCCGACTCCTTCATCTTCAAAGGGAATAAACCCTTGCTTTTCCATTCTCAAGGGCCAAAGCAAAGCCCCTCGCACGAAGCCTTAGCGAGGTGACACACCATTGCACATGATTCACCTTTCTTCACGGGCCGAATCAGAGACCCTCGTCTTCACCTTTCTTCACGGGCCGAAGAGGAGACCCTTGTCTTCACAATTCTCAACGAGCCGAAGAGAAGACCCTCACATGAAGAACAAATAGAATGAAAATCATTCAATGCCTCTTAATAGGCGGATTACAAAGTTCAAGCTCACAATCACTCCCAAGAAATAAGCCAAAGGGAAGCCCTATGGAGTCCCTCTTAAAAGAATTTGTAAATACAAGTTCAAAGAGGTTTTTACTTTCGAAATAAAACTTGAAGCTCAAAGAAAAATGGGATTTGATATTTCTCAAATGTTCAAAAGCTTATAGAAATAAGTTTTAATCATGTATATATAGTGTATTTGAAAATATGACCATCTGGAGTAAAACTGTAAATATTTGGCTTGAAAAAGTCAAGCAGAAAATGCCACAACGGCTGGTTTGCTCGACCGCAGAGGTCGCCCGCCCCTATCGGGCGCCCTATTCTATTTTTAAATTTCTTACCGTCGCGGTCGACGGGCCACATGGCGGTTGCCCCGCGAGGGTTAACTGTTTACTCAAAGAATTTGGCTCAAAAACCTATCCCGATCGACCGACCCACGGCGGTCGCCCGCCCAAACCATGTAGGATTGTTTTGTTTTGAAACAGACACATATACCCGGTCGCCCTGCTTAACCCGGTCGACCGGCCCGATAAAATTCGAGATTGCCTGGATTTCCAGGTTCCATCCCGTGGTCGCCCGGCCTAGCCTGGTCGACTGGCCCTGGTAAAAATTACATTTTAACTTTAAAGATTAGGGGCTTTTGGGCTATGGTCTTTGGGCTAAAGTCCAAGGTTTTCAAACACATTTTTGGGTGTGTTGATGGTTTTCGAAAATGTAAAATGTCAAGTATAAAAACCATTTGAAAACCTATTGAAAGTGCATTTAAACATAAAATCAAGAGGACTCCAAATACATTCTAAAAATAAGAACCTTGAGTCTTCTTGGAATGTCTTGTCTCCTTTGCAGTTTCTTGGACTTCTTCAACTTGGGTGAACATCTTGTCCTTGTCCTGGCTCTTGTGAGTTGTCCTCTAATCTTCAATGCATGTTGAGGTACATGAGGTGTCACCATGGCATGTTCAACTCCAAGCTCCGTCTTGACACTTGTTTAGGAACTTGTGGGATCTTCATGTTGAGCTACTTTACTTGAGCATCTTCAAATGAGGATGACTCCAATGTAGGTGCAAGCTCTTGGTTCCTTTGATCCTTGATCCACAAGTCATGTGTTGTGAAGAGTTGTGTAATGGCGATTATGACATGCAATTCCTGTATACAACACAACACCTCAAAGCAACGAATCAGCCCATATATGCTAATCAATTTGGTTTGCTAGCATCAAAACAAGAAGGTAAGGTGAATGATTAACCCATGGAAACCCTTGGGGCTTACATTCTCCCCCTTTTTATGATGGCAAACAAATTGATTTGGGAGGTAGGAGATATTAAACAAATATTTGAATGAGTATTAAATACAATAAACAATTTAAGCAATGCTCCCCCTCACTATATGCACAAGTGTAAAATGACAAATGTAAAGCATATAGTACATATACAATTGGACTACCTAAGCAATTCCCAAAATTCTCCCCCTTTTGGCAACAGCAAAAAGGTAGGGATATACAAGTATGAGTGCAAGTGGGGTGTCAAGATGAAGAACATCTCATAAGAGTTATTCAAAGTGTATATGATGTGTCAATGAAGCTCATATGATGCTTATCAAAATCAAAACAAAGTGAAATGCATGATAAGCAGAGTTTTTTTTTTGTTCCAAAAGATATACTTGTTAAGCATAAATATGGGGGCAGTAGACTATGTAAGCATATCACAATGGTCTACATAAACATGAAAAAGCAATCATTTGGCTCTCCCCCTATTTATTTGTCATTGGCCCTAGGTGGAACCTATGTGAAAAGGGCATGACAAGACATAATGGTTAAAAAGGTGAGTGATTTAAACACTTGGGCTTCATTTGCAACTTGCAAGAAGATGAGTCTCTACCTTAGCAAGGATATACTCAAGTATTAGACATAACTTTCAAGTTCACAAGTTGCATTGTGTAGGGGATCTCTTGTCAATAAGCAGACAAGTCTCTTCCCGAGCATTGATATGCTTAGAACTATAACATAACATTTTTGAGATGATTTGTTTCTTGCTCATAGAGATTTACACATATCAAAGTGAAAGCTCCCCTTGACTGAGTACATCTAATTTAAATGTAATAGATCAAGGCACATGGAACCCATGATTTAATTAATCACCTTTAACCATTCTGATTGCTCAATTTATAAACCAATCACACTTTGAATATGAATAGATAATTATTAGACAGAGGATATAAGTTTAAGGCAGATGGTCTAATAAACACATGGATAAGAGAATGAAATCAATGAGGTACATATACATGGCAACCAAAAGATCATGTATAAATAGATGAGAACCATAAAGCTCAATATACATGATCAAAATGGAAGATTAATACCACATTTCTTTTATCACTTCGAGAAATGATAAAAGTGGTATTTGGAAATCTCTTGAAAGAAGTAAAACTAAACTTCTTTTCTTCTATCCGGGACTTCTACATATGATTATTTAGAAGAGCTTAGATCAATGCTTGACCCTTTCTTCCATGTAAGGGAGCATCATTTGACAAATCTTTCCGGATTGAGAGATTGGGTACTTGGTTTAAATCTTTTCCTTCAACAAAGGGTCATCCTTGAAAGGATGATCATGAAGTGCACATGCCAGCCTTTAGACAGAGTCTTCAATTTCTTTAATCTCTGTTCGTCCTTCACAGTGGAAGAATGTAGAGATAGACAGAGAAAAATTGAGTACATCTACCATCTTATTACATTTGGACGATGGAAGGAGACAAGTACCATAAATAAGCTACGAAGGACATGATCTGAGTGGGGTCCTCCGAAGCTAAAATCTTGGAAGAGATGATGGGACATGACAAACTCAAAAATATTTTTAAATCATCCATCTTCCAAGAAATTGTCATTGTCCTTTGATAATTCTTATAGTGCAAGACCTAACAATACACAATGGCTAGAGATAAGAATGTAAAATTACAGCCATTGGAACTTATCATGATTAAAGATGTTCTTATCTTTAAGAACACATGATAAGAGAATACCTCATAGACAACGAGAAGATCATCTCAATCATTGTCCAATGAAGAAGGGTTCTAGAGATTTTTCAAACTCTATAACAAGATACTTATCATTGGTAGAGATAGAAACATATAAGTCTATCCAAGATAAGTATAATGCCAGAAAAGATATGGCACTGAAGCATGGGCAAAGGGATCTTGTCAAAAGATGAGAGATGATCTCAAATTTAAAGAATAGGACAAGACCCAACTACAACACATATAGAGCAATGTGGCTCCATATGAGTGTACTTATCATCACACATCATATGATAAGGTGGATGGACAGACATTGAGCATGTATAACTCTTCCTTTGTAAGTAACTCATACAATGTATGAATCCAAAGGGATGTCCAACCCCATAGACACCAAGGGATTTAAAGGTGAATGATTTTCAAACCACCCTTGGGCCACTAAAGCATGATTGTTATAGGTAGTCATATGATATCAAAAGAGGTGACAACCTAGCAAACCATGCTCCCCCTAAATATGTGCAAATAATATATATGTATATATAACACACAAGACACATATGGCTTATTATGGTTAAGATGATGGATAAAAGCTAAAGTAATTAAATATTTTAATTAAAGATGAGTGTACACTCTCCATCTTATAGGGTAAGAGAACTAAGAGTACTAATTGAGTGATTTTTAAATTTAAGTTTACCATCTTTACTATGTACCTAGTAGCATACAGGGAAAAACTATAAAATCTATATATATTATCAATTAAGCACAGTTCTATAGAACTTAGACATTATAAGAGGGGTCAATAGAATCCCATGTCTAAGAGAGACATCCATGGCTCATCCATTGAGAGCATTCATGGATAGTCTACCATGTTTGGACACACAAATCATGGTCCAAACATCTATGCCTACATTCACAAACCACCATATAAAGATAGGGCATTTAAGCACAAAGTGCAAAAGGCCCATGAAAAACCAAGATGTGTGGGAAACAAGTGTTCCCATCACAATGTGTTACATGATAACCACAACAATGAATTGCTACCCAACAGAAATACTAGATTCCTATGACATTTTCAATTGTACTCACTTGATACATTGAATCTAGACTCATTTTCAATTCTCTACATAAACAAAGATTTTCATACAGGACTGTAGAGAATAATCTAAGGACTTCTAGAGAATGTCAAGTGATGGACACCTTGGAGACATGCATTCCAAAAAGAACTACTATGACTAGATAGTTTTATCTTAGTCATGAGAGGATATTCATTTTAGACATTTTTGGAATACATCAACTTAACCCATCAAGATTTCTTATACATTTAATGATAGTCATTAAGCACATAAGACTGGGTTAGAATGACAACTAGGTACATAGTAATAAACATACTTACTCACCTAAGGCAAAAGAGATGTCTAAGAACGGATTTGAGTGGATTTCCTTAGACATGGCTTTTACACTCAACTTTGCTAGAAATGATATTCTTCCTAAGTTGAATATACAGAGATCTAGGAAATGCCAAAATTGTCCTAGATAGAGTTCAAGAATGAAGGGAATGAACTTGAAAGATCAATTTGAACTCGAGGGCAAAAATGATGGTTAATTTTCATGGAAGCACACATATGGTTCTCACATTAAATTTTTTATTGTGGATTTACTATGTGGATGCTAAGTGCACAAGTGATGTGATTTGCACTTAGATAGGATTAATTAAGAAAGATATTCAATAAAGCACAAAAAGAAAAAGATGTGATCATTTAAGCACAATGAGCAAAGATACAAACTATTAAGAACATGAATAATGATAAGTATCTAATGCTCAAAAATAAAAAGATCTATCATTAAGCTCATGAAAACTAGATACAAAAATTATTCAATGAATTAAGTATTTAGCAAGAATGTGAATGATATAACAGTTTAACATAGCCCATAAACCAACTCATTCACTAATTAGTTTAGAGGGATTCTTTTGGAACCCAAATCCCTTTGGTTCCATCCAAGTTTGTTTGTGGGAGTTTACATTTTCTTATCCGAACAAACCTGTTAGATTTCACAATTCCAAGCTTACACTCAGAATTGTGATGCCCAAATCTACCACAATGATTATGATTGGTAGATGAGGTGCAATTAGAATCACATGACTTAGAAGTGTGTTTATCTTTTTCTTCTTGAAGTCTTTGATTCTTATTAGGGAGTTTTTCATTTATTTGTTCTTCATTTTCACAAACATGTTTATATTTTCCAATAAGTTCAATGTTTGTGATTTCAAGGCTTTTAATTTCTTTCTCAAAGGCATGGCATTTTTTAAATAAGTCAACATTTTTATTTATCAGAAATATGCTCAATTGACTTAATTTTTCATTTCTTTTCAAACATTCATTTCTTTTCATTTTCAAATTTTCAATTTGAATTTTGAAATCAGAAATTAAATGTTTGAAAGAAACTTCATTTGCAAAAGATTTTTCTGAAATCTCTTTTTGTCCAAGAATTTCATCATTTGAAAAGAGACAAACACTTTTCTCAAAAATATTTTCTAATGAAGTCTAAATATCTTTTGCATTGATGCAATTTGAAATTTTGTCAAAAATGTTAGAAGTTAAACCACAACACAATAAGATCATTGCCTTCGAGTTCAAGAAAAATAATTTTATATCACCTTCACTGCATTTCCTTGAAAAAGAAATTTTCTCTTTAATGACATCTAGAATGTCATTATCTATGGATTTGAGATAGGCTAGCATTTGTGCTTTCCAAGCTCCATAATTCTTTCCATCAAATAATGGAGTAATCAGGGTGGATCAGCCTTTGTCAAGATCCATAGGAATTGTCACAGATCTTTTCTCTTGTAGATTTTTAAAGTTAAAAATCTCTTTAAGAGCCTAGGCTTTGATACCAAAGCCTAGGCTCTTAATTGGTCAATTAGAAATTTTAGGCTTAATTAAGGAGGATTAAAAATTAATCCATTTAATTAAGCACTAATTGGTCTAACCCTTGTTCAAATAGATATATCAATAAAAGCTAGGACTTAAACTTTTCTAATCATGAACATTTAGCTTACCCTTGTTCAAATAAATATTATAATGCTTAGGGTTTAAACATTTTCAACAAGTGCATTAACTAACCCTTGTTTCATTAAAACATAAACATAAGTTAGGGTTAAAGTGTGGACCCAGATCCGAGGACGGCGCCGAGGGACGCGAGATCCCTCCTGCAATCCTCAAAGATCTCCACAATGGAAGAGAGAGCTCTACCAAGGAACTCTCGAAACTGTTGCCACCCTCACAGCATAGCATGAGTGGCGATATAAAAAGAAAGAGATACATCCTGATCCGGAGCCAGGGCTCGAAACCAAGATATATCTGAAAATAACTCAGAGTCGCCATCCATGGACACGCCATGGAACCAAAACAAATGCTCTGTTTGCAATGGATAACCAGAGATACAAAAGGTCCGTGCCTGATGACGAATGGAGAAGGTCCGAAGAGCGCCCCCAATTCGTCCGAGTACGAACACTTGGTCTCTTATGCCATTTACTATTAACCTTGAAGAGTTTCAAGCGAAAATCATATGAAATGGGAACACGCATCTCCGAGAAAACGTCTATCTAATCATGCATGTCTCGGAGATGAAAATAAGCACACACAAAAGAATCGAAATAAATGTCACCTAATGATAACTAGGTTATAAGTGACATGCCTAATGGGTGTCTAAGTTCTGATGTGCAAACACATGCAAGCTACAGCTAAAGGTATAGGATCAGTACAAGAGAATAAGAAAATACATCAAAACATACAATAACAACACAGCAAATCCTAAGACTCTAAATGATTAAGCCCGAGTCCTCGGATGGCCTGGTATTCATCCAAAGAAGCCTACGTATCCCCGCCTCCACGAGAATCAAGGCAACATAGTTCTTCGCGCCTATTCTAAGCTAGGATGCCTAAGACACCTAGACCTCTATCTTAGATTCGATCTAAAAGACCGGACTAGTTATTAAAGCTTCTTGAACGATTATTTAAATTCCAGTGAATTGTAGATTTTAGGACACCCTATATGCCCTAACTAAATGCAGGTTAGCCCTAAGCTAATGCAGGTGGTTCCTACAACCTATGTGTAACTAGGCTGTATTTCCTAAGGAAACCAAAGGGTTGACTAACGCATCTTAGACCTAGTCATCAGTCGGCGATGTGAATCCCCAACTGACCGGACGGAGGCGCTCCTAGCTAGGACAAACTCCTAACTCTAATACAAACACACAACATGCACACAACAAATCAAAGACAAACCCTAACTCTAAAACCCTCTATCTAAGACAAAGTCCTAAATCTAGAGGACGATCTTGTTGAAAACAAGGTTTTGGAAGATTTTTGGTATTTTTAAAAGGGTTAAATGATTTATTTACAAAGGTTTGGCTGGACCTGGGATAAAGATCCCAAGCTGCACTACGTACCTCCTGGAAGAGGATCAAGCCAACGTAGTTCGAAACGAACACTCAAACTACGCTTCTAAAAAAAACACTCAACACTTTAGATTTTTTAAGGTTTTTTATGTTTTTCAAATGTTTTTGATATTTTTAAAGTTTTCAAATGTTTTTGAGTTTCAAATTTCTAATGTTTTTGGATTTTTAAAGCTTTTCCAATGATCTGGACTTTTACATGTTTTTCAATCTTAAAGGGAACAGGCAAGTAATACCACAAACTAGGGCAAAGCCCTAAATCTAAAGGGGAAACCCCGAACAAACAACTAGCGTCTCAAAGAGACGAACCACAACACGTAAAGAAGCGCCCCAAGAACAGAGAAAACGATCCAAGATCCCAAGCAAGCAAAGCTCTAACAAGACTGAGTTAGTCTCTAATCAAAGTGAAGAAAAAGGTTATCAAGTAAACTCAGATTTCCATTCAATTATTATAAAAATAAATCAAGTGTTAGGCAAAGAAGAATTTTCAATTAAAAAATACACAACCTATAGCAATCATAAAATGATAAACAACATAAATTAGTCCAGATCAGCCGCTGGATAGCCTAATAAAGCAAAAACAATATCAAACACTTCTATGCCCAACCACAAACACCACCCCAATATGGGGATGAAATCAGATGATGCTAAAGTAATCATCTGATATCATAATAGACATGATAATATTTCTAATCCCGCCTTGAAATCAGACAGTACTCATGTCGATAATATCGAATAGAGTAGTCATCTGATCTCCTTCTTTCCTAAAACAATTTATTTAAATAAAATTAAACAAATATGATAAGCTTCAAGATAATCTCACCTGAACAGTCCATTCGTTATTGTCTTCACAACCTAACTCAATGCTTAAGATAAGAAGAGTATTAGAAATATCAAAAGATTATGATAATTCCAATTAGTAAAAATTTCAGTGCATACAGGGGACATCAACTTGTGCAGATCCAAGTGCGAAGCGGTGAGCCACAAAACATAAAGACGGGCTCCAAGTAACCTTATCATTGCCCTGAGAAGGGTTCTAACTGGCTAAACACTCTAAGAGGAGAGAATCCCTTAACCTGCGAAAACTCTAAGGCAGGAAGGGAAGAGGTTGGCTCAAGAAACATTCCGTCATAGCCAAACCCAAGAGGAAGTGTTCCCAAAATCGATGGAATCCCAAAACTCGGAAAAGATCCCGAGGAACACAAAGAGTAGTCCCGAAGAAAGGAAGTAGATCTCGAATGACAAAGATGATCCTGAAAATCATAAGGAACCGAGAGCAAGTGATGGTCACACAGACCCTACAAAGATCATGAACACTAAGGCAAATTATATATGAGAGATGAAGAGGAATTTGCAAGGGGTTTGATTTGCATTTTCCAAAGATTGAGTTGGTATCTCTGCAAATTCTAAGCAGAAAGAGCTCTGATGTCATCAGCAGATCAGGCTATACAATGCTCTTTAATGACAAATTTTCTTAGGTAAGAAATCAGTTTTTACAATAACATCTACCATTAGATACAATCAGATCGTAAAAATGATATATATGATCAAATTCTCAAATTAACAGAAGCCCCAAAATCTTATTTATTAAAAGAAATGAAATCGACCTGTTAGTGCAAAATGATATAAAAAAAAGATGAATCTGCTCTTTGCAGATAACATTTGAATTGGGAAAAGTAAGCTAAGGAAATGCTGTCTCTACATCTATGTTTTCAAACCTGCACCACCAACACAACTTATCTTTTACCACGGAGACAATCATCCGTGGCCATTGTAGCTCCCAAATGGGCTGAGAGAGATTACACAAGGGAAGACACAGAGAGTTGGTGCAACTTATCAAACATAGATGTATTGATACCAATCCTCGATGAAATGGTTTTAGTGAGGGGGATCTCAATTCACAATTGGGAATTAAGAATTTGAATCGATCGTAGGATCTACCCTCCCAGATGATCTACGTTCCCAGACTTCTGTGGTCGGATAGCAAATGAATTGGTAAAAGTAAAACAATCTCACCAACTAGCAGGGAACATGTGTTACACCAATAAAAAAAATTCAAGTATTGATCATGAGTTAAGGAGAAGGAAAGAGAACTACCAAAGCTTTTCGGCATCGAAGAGATTGAGACTGTCGGTCAATTGCAGAGGGTCAGTCAGATTTGTTGACGGCAAAGATGGACGGTGATTGAGTTCGCCGGAATTACGAAAATAGAAGCGACTGGACTGCAGAGATGATGGTGCCGGTTGCTCTGTGGTAGCCGGATTCCGAGGGCTCGCCGGATTTGTGTCCAGAGATGGCGATGGCCGGATCGAAGTTCTCCTCCGTCACAGATCTGGGCAAGAGTGAGATTACCTCCAAGCTTCTTTGGAGTCCCAAACAAACCCTCTTCAAGTGATTTGATGGAGATGGGTTTTAATGGGGGAGGTGATAGTGAAAATGGATGGTGAAAATAGAGGGGTAGTGGCGGTGGTCGGAGTTGGACAGACTTCAAGGGTTCGGTGGTGGCTGACGGAGATTGTGTTGGGAGATGAAAGGGGTTTCAATGGATTTTGGAGGGGTGCGGTGGCAAGGGCAGAATTGGGTTAGGGATCATCGGATTCCGATCAAGGATGCTCGGAGAAGGTGACTTGGTGGGGACGATGGCTCCCTTTTTTCTTTTTCTTTTTCTCCTCCTTATCTCTTCTCGGTCCTTCCCTCTGCTACTCTCTTCTTCTTCTTTTTCAAAAAATGGGGATCCCATCTCTCTCTCTTGCGTCTGCTGTGAAGGGGGAAAATAAAAGGAAAATGGGTTAATGGAAAAAGGATGAGTGGAGATATGGTGGTGGATATGAGGGTGAAGAAGATGAGATTTGGCCGGAGCTCCGGCGGGAGTGAGGTCGGAGAAGGAGAATCACAGGGGGGAAAGTGATTAGGGTTTGAGAAGATGGGTTTGAAGAAGGAGATGGAGAAGAGGGTTTTGATGGTGGCTGATGGAGGAGATGGTGGTGTTAATGGTGGAAATGGAGGAAATAATGTGTAGGGAAATGGGTTTTGAAGTGGGTCTGGGTGGCTGAAAATGGTAGTGATGCTGTGGGGAAAATGAAAAGGGTAGTGGTGATAGAAAAATGGAGGTGGTGGTCAACTCTCGAAGGCAGACAGAGATGCTGATGGTCGGATCTCCGGCGGGATTGCCGGAGATGATGACCGGAATCCTCCCCCTCTCTCTCCCTCTCTCTCCCTCTGTAATTTTCTAGAAAATGGGTCCTCTGTCATTTTTTTTCTTCTTTACGAGAATGGGTTTTACTTTTATATAAAGAGGGAAATAGTCTATTCACACCCCCTCCTCTCTAAATGGACAGCCCTATGTAGAGTATTTGTGACTAATCTTTTGTTCTACAGGGGGGCCTCGGTAAAAACCTGTTGTAATGAAATTTATATGCTTGCTCCCCTCACTCTTTCCTTGGACAACCAACCCTAGTGCATTTATAACTACTTTTTACCAAAGGGGAGGGGGACCAAGCAGAAAATAGGGGAAAGAAAATTTGCAAAATATCTTCTTGAGAATTGATCTCAACCCTTAAAAATGTCTTTGTCAATAAATGGCTAAGATCAAAAGCTTTCTAACCACCCAGGAAGCTTCCTGAGATTCCCCCCTAACTGATTTTGTTACACACTAATCCGTATACCCCCGTATCTCCCTGGACAACCCATTACGGACAATTTGAACTGGTTTTTCAGATTCCAGCACAACCCCTTTTCTGGCTAAATCGCCACCCTTCTGAACTTGCCCCACGATACTGTCTTAGCTTGCTTACTAGGCAAACGCGCACGGATCTTGACGAAATTTTACAGGGACCCTTGTGGGACCCTAAGCTAACCTAGGGCACAAATTGGGACCTTAGAACACTAGTTTATTAGGGCAATTATTTAAAACAAAACATGAAAGGGTTCGGTCAAAATGGGGTGTCTACAGATGCCCCTCTTTGTCAGAGTTTGCTTGTCACACAAATGGCAAAGCCGATAAGACAACGCATTTTGGCCGACCTGGCTTTAAAAGATTAAATTTTGGATTTTTTGTTTGGAAAAGGTTTACACAAAAGCAAATTGGCGAAAGAACTTTTCACCGGACTCTAACTCTGCAAATGTACTTGAGAGATAGTCCCTCACCGACTCTTAACTCGGTGCTCGCATCAAAGATTGAGGATTTTGATTGATAAATTAAACTAGGAATCACTCGACTAATTATTTGGTGGTAAAACGGGTAAAAAAAAATACTTGAGAAGACTCAAAACTGGATTATGAAATTACCAAAACGGGTAAAGAAGTATTTGAGAAAACTCAAACTTTCAATACCGGACTACAAGACGGGTAGAGAATGTTTGAGAAGACTCAAACTATCAATACCGGAATACAAGACGGGTAAAGAGCGTTTGAGAAGACTCAAACTATCAATACCGAAATACAAGACGGGTAGAGAGTGTTTGAGAAGACTCGAACTATCAATACCGGAATACAAGACGGGTAGAGAACGTTTGAGAAGACTCAAACTTTCAATACCGGAATACAAGACGGGTAAAGAATGTTTGAGAAGACTCAAACTATCAATACCGGAATAGGATGATGATGCATCGAGTTTTTATCCTGGAATCGAGAGCCAGATCATTCAAAACGGGTATAGAATGTTTGAGAAGACTCAAACTTTCAATACCGGATTACAAAACGGGTAGAGAACATTTGGGGAGACCCAAACTATCAATACCGGAATACAAGACGGGTAGAGAAGGTTTGAGAAGACCCAAACTATCAATACCGGAATACAAGACGGGTAGAGAAGGTTTGAGAAGACCCAAACTATCAATACCGGAATACAAGACGGGTAGAGAAGGTTTGAGAAGACTCAAATTTTCAATACCGGATACATCGAGTTTTTATCCTGGAATCGAGAGCCAGATCATTCAAAACGGGTAAAGAATATTTGAGAAGACTCAAACTTTCGATACCGGATTACAAAACGGGTAGAGAATGTTTGAGAAGACTCAAACTATCAATACCGGATACATCGAGTTTTTATCCTGGAATCGAGAGCCAGATCATTCAAAACGGGTAAAGAAATATTTGAGAAGACTCAAACTTTCGATACCGGAATACAAAAACGGGTAGAGAACGTTTGAGAAGACTCAAACTTTCAATACCGGAATACAAGACGGGTAGAGAATATTTGAGAAGACTCAAATTTTCAATACCGGATTTCAAAACGGGTAAAGAATGTTTGAGAAGACTTAAACTTTCAATACCGGAATACAAGACTGGTAGAGAATATTTGAGAAGACTCAAATTTTCAATACCGGATTTCAAAACGGGTAAAGAATGTTTGAGAAGACTCAAACTTTCAATACCGGAATACAAGACGGGTAGAGAATATTTGAGAAGACCCAAATTTTCAATACCGGATTTCAAAACGGGTAAAGAATGTTTGAGAAGACTCAAATTTTCAATACCGGAATACAAGACGGGTAGAGAATATTTGAGAAGACTCAAATTTTCAATACCGGGTTTCAAAACGGGTAAAGAATGTTTGAGAAGACTCAAACTTTCAATACCGGATTTCAAAACGGGTAAAGAATGTTTGAGAAGACTCAAACTTTCAATACCGGAATACAAGACGGGTAGAGAATATTTGAGAAGACTCAAATTTTCAATACCGGATTTCAAAACGGGTAAAGAATGTTTGAGAAGACTCAAACTTTCTATACCGGATTACAAAACGGGTAAAGAATGTTTGAGGAGACTCAAACTTTCAATACCGGATGGGGTGATGATATCTCGAGTTTTTTTATTCTGAAAATGACGGTCAGATCGCTCCTAACATAACCTCCTAGAGGTCAGAGAGGAGGAAAAAGAGTTAAAACATAGCATAGCTGGAAACGGTTAGGAAAACATGACTTTTACCAAAGGTACAAATCGAAGAAATTTGATGAAATCTTGCGGGCATTGGCCTCTTTAAACAAGTAAACCAAAAACTATGCCTATATCTTGAAAATTGCAAAACTAAATTCCAAATTCCAATGAGGATTGGATTTTTATTTTTTATTTTTTTTTTGAAAAAGAAACTGGAAATCGAGGGTCCATAGTAATAACCATTAAGAGCCACGCAGGAAATCCAAGGTCTGTGGCATTATACCACGAAGAGTTAAGCAAACAGAAATCGAGCATGACGAGCATAGCAATAAATCCGAGGTCCATGGCAATTAGCCACGAAGAGCCCAGCTGAAAAGGAATCGAGGGTTCACGACAATAAACCGTGAAGAGCCAAGCATTAAATCCGGGGTCTGCAGCAATAAGTGATGAAGATCCCAAAAGGAACAAAGATAAGTAATGGAAACGAATGGAATGATCATGGATAGTGGGTCCTCTTTTTTTCTTTGATTTTTCATATATATATTGAAACAATGGCCACTGATATTGGCACTCCCATAATTGATAGGCGCACAAAATTTGTTGAGCGCGCAAACTTGGCTCAGCTCCGAATAGGCTGATTCAACCCCCTTTTTCCTTTATACAAACATGATATAATCGCCTCCTTCTCTTGCGGACAACCCCCTTTTCAGATGTTTCACCTCCCTTCTGGTCCGCATTGCACTTACTCTCTTGGCTTGCTCACTGAGCAAACGAGCTCGGATCTCGATGAAATTTTACGGAGACCCACGGGAGACCTTAAGCTACCCTAGGGTTCAATTTGGGATCCCAACTCACTGATTTGACAAGGTTTCACACAAACGCTATGAATTTGGGTCCGGTCAAAATGGGGTGTCTACACGAACAAGTTTTCTTTCTCCCACATCATTCCAACTAGGGTTGCAACGGATCCACTTCGGGTCTGATCCACCTGTGTCACAGTCATGATCCATTCAAATTCCTTATCGGTCGGGTTGGAGTCGGATTGTTCTTCGGATCCTACTTTCCACGGCATGATCACAATCCATTTTAATTCGGACCGTCCATCGGAGTGTCCTATTATGTCCCACTAAGCTAAGTAAACAATTAATTTTTAAAAAAAGAGATAGAATGGCAGTCCACTATTAGTGTGTCTCTATGCAATTTTTTCAACTAAATTAAAAATTTATCTATGTTTAATCTGTGTGTATAATAATGCTTGTAAACAATAAAACTAATTAATATTACATACACAAATATAATGTATAACTATTATCAAAGAATATGATGCATAAAGAACAAAACCCCTCTCTCTTTTCCTTCGTGAAAGTATGAAATGAAACAACTTAAATGAGTGAAATCGCATTCCCAATCGATTCATTGAGTGATAAGAGAGGTTTTGACCAAAATACCTTTCATAGAAGGGTTAGCATTAACAAAATTTGGAGGGTATTTTTGTAAACCCATGCACAATCCAAAAATTTTCGGATCCATGATTTGATGATCCGAAATATGCCCATGGATCCTATTCATATGTTTAGATCCCGTTCATTAATGTTCGGATCCGGACGACCCATCGGACCTTTTGGATCCATTGAGAGCCCTAATTCCAACATATGGGGGATCTGCATTTCCTCCCATACAAGGCTACAAATGGAGCAATCTGAATACTAGCTTGACAACTATTATTGTACGCAACCTCGACTAGGGGTAGGTGACGATCCCAAGAACCCTTAAAGTCAATAACACACGCTCGAAGCATATCTTCCAAAATTTGAATTGTACATTCCGACTGCCCGTCTGTCTGTGGATGGAATGCAGTGCTAAAGTCAAGTAAAGTGCCCATAGCTTGGTGTAAGCTATCCCAAAATTGAGACATAAACCGAGTGTCCCTGTCCTACACGATGGATATTGGCATCCCATGCAATTTAATAATCTCCTTAACGTATAACTTTGCCAAATCATCAAGGGTCATACCAGCCTTGATAGCAAAATATGGGCAGACTTTGTTAATCTATCCGCCACTAGGTGTTCGAGGTAATCCAGATACAAAGTCCATGGTGATTCTTTCCCATTTCCATTCGGGAATAGGAAGCGGCTACAACTTACCTGTTGGTCTCCGATGTTCTGCCTTGACCTGCTGAAAAGTTAAACATCAAGATACAAAACGGGCAATTTCTCTTTTTCAAATTATTCCACCAGAAGGTATTTTTCAAATCTCTGTACATCTTGATACCTCCTGGATGTACTGTATATCCTGTTCAATGAGCTTCATTTAAAATTTTTCAATCCTGCTTCACAAGGAACACAAACCCTATTTCTAAAACTCAGAGAACCATCATCATCATGTATGTGAAATTTTGTCACAAGGCCAAATTCCACTTCCCCCTTAATTTTCTGCAATTGTTGATCATTCAACTGAGCCTCTTTAATCCGCTCTAATAATGTGGGTCGAACCAACAGATTAGCTAACTGGGATCCAGACCCATGATGGTACACTTCAAGACTCATCCTCCTCATATCTTCTAAGATTTGTCTCCGAGAAGTTGACAGAGAGGCAACATTCGCCGAAGATTCTTGGCTCAATGCATCCGCTACCACATTTGCCTTACCTGGGTGGTAATTTATAGTCAAGCTATAGTCTTTAATCAATTCCAGCCACCTCCGCTGCCTCATATTCAATTCTTTCTAAGTGAAGATGTATTTTAAACTTTTATGATCAGTAAAGACTTCTCAAGACTCTCCATAGAGATAGTGCCTCCAAATCTTTAATGCGATTACAACAGCTGCTAATTGCAAATCATGAGTAGGATAGTTTTCCTCATATGGCTTCAGCTGACGAGAGGCCTATGCTATCACCTTATTTTTCTGCATCAAAACACATCCTAGACATTTTCTTGAAGCATCACAATAAATAGTGAAACCTTCACCCCTAACTGGAAGAGTTATGATGGGTCCTGATATCAACCGTGTCTTCAACTCCTGAAAACTCTTTTCACATTCTTCAGACCGCATGAATCTGACTCCTTTCCGAATCAACCGAGTCATGGGTGCAGCAATCCGAGAAAAATCTTCTACAAATTTTCTATAGTAACCAGCTAATCCTAGGAAACTACGGATCTCGGAAACATTATTCAGCCTTTTCCAATCAACTACGGCTATAACTTTCTGAGGATCAACAGATATTCCCTCCTTTGATATCACATGCCCCAGAAAAGCAACACTATCAAGCAACAACTCGCATTTCTTCAATTTTGCAAATAACTTGTCTGTCTCAAGGTCTCAAGTACCACTCTCAAATGCTGCTCATGCTCAACCTGGCTTCCAGAATAAACAAGAATGTCATCAATAAACACCACCACAAACCTGTCAAAAAGGGCCTGAACACCCTATTCCTCAAATCCATGAAATTTACTGGAGCATTCGTTAAACCAAATGGCAGAACTAAAAACTCATAATGCCCATAGCGAGTCTTGAATGCAGTCTTTGACACATCTTCAGACCTAATCTTCAACTGATGATAACCAGAACGACGTTCAATCTTGGAAAAGACATGCGCACCCTCCAACGGATCGAACATGTCATCTATTAGGGGCAAAGGATACTTATTTTTCACCATCACCTTGTTCAACTCACGGTAGTCAATGCATAGTCTCATACTACTGTCTTTCTTTTTCATAAACAACACAGGTGCTCCCCAAGGTGACACACTCAGCCTTATAAGCCCTTTTTCCTAATAATTCTTGCAATTGTTCTTTCAGTTCTTTCATTTCTGCAGGAGCCATTCTATATGGAGTTTTAGAGATTGGTGCGGTATCAGGAGCTAAATCAAAAGAGAATTCAATTTCTCTATCTAGAAGCAATCCAGGGAGATCTTCAGGAAAGACATCGGGAAACTCCCTCACCACTGGTATATCTTCCAGACTCAACTCTTTTTGTCTACTATCTACTAATACAGCCAAATATACCATATACCCTTTTCTGACTAAACATTCTACCCTTTTCTAACTAAACGTTCGATTTTCATGGCTGAAACAATCTTTGGGGAAGCGTAAGCACAACTTCCAACAAATCTAAACTCTTCTTCTCTTGGAATCTGAAAACTCACTTGCTTTGCTCGACAATTGACAGTAGTGAAGTGAGAAGATAGCCAGTCCATCCCTAGTATCACATTAAAATCTCACATGTCTAATACTATTAAATTTGCAAATAATACCCTTTCCTCTATTCTGATAATACACATCCTGCAGACCTGGTCGGCTAATAATTCATCGCCTACCGGCGTACCCACACATAACACATAATCCAGAGGTACAGAATGTAAAGCATGCTCAGAAACATATACAGAAGATACAAAGGAATGAGTGGCACCAGGATCAAATAAAACACGTGCAAATCCATAAGTAACAAACAAAGTACCTGATACAACTGCTCCTGATGCCTGTGCATCCTGCTAAGTCATGGCACATGCTCTACCCTCTGTACGTGGTCTACCACTGCCCGGATGCTGAGCAGATGATGTATGTGCTGATGTTTGTCTGTGCTGATGTTTGTGCTAACAGAGTACGCCCTGACTGAGCTCTCGGTGTCTGAACTAACGAGGCCCTCAGGGCAGGGACTGGCGGAGCTCTAGGATTCTGGGGCCTCCGTACCGGCCTAGGCTCTAGCTCCCTCATTGGACACTAAGCAATCTTGTGGCCCTGCTCACCAGATCTAAAACAAGCACCCAATGCATGCCTACACAAATCATTGAGATGAAATTTCCCACAGACAGCACATGTCGGCCTATGCAAAGAAGTGGCTTTATCCTGTATCCCTTGACTAGGACGGCTCCCTTGGGAACCACGTGACCCAGATGAATTTTGTGGCCTCTCATATGGCTGATATCTCACATATCCCTGGGAACTCTGACCTTTAGAGGCACTAACATCTTTGTTCATCATCTTTTGATCTCTAATTTCTGAATCTTGATTATATTTCGAAACCAATTCTATATTCTTTGCCATGTCCACCAGTTCATCATAGCTAATAGATTTCACTGAAGCCAAGCTTATCTGAATGTAGGATTCTAATCCTTCCTCTAACCTAATCATCTTAGCAGTTTCATCCGCTATTAAAGTAGGTGCGAACCGAGCCAAACTATCAAGTTCAGTCTCATATTCTTCAACTGATCTCCCATTTTGCTTTAGCTTCATGAAATCCCTTACTAAATTACGACGCATACTAAGTGGAAAGTATCTAGATAGAAAGCATTACAAAAATCTTGCCACTTGAATAACTCTGGTTTATTTGCATTCACCCTCTCAATTCCTTCCCACCAGTCAAGAGCATTATCTTCTAACATATATGTTGCATATCTCACTTTTTCTTCGTTATCTTTGCAATCCATTGCCCGAAATGCTTTTTCTACTCTTCTCATCTAGGCTTCTGCATCATGAGCCGTACCAATACCTAGGAAAATCCTGGGAGCCATTCTCATGAACTCAGATATGTCATGACTATGCACATACTGAGCATATGATTGGGAGGGCAGTTGTGATCTCTGTTCTTGAACATACCCCACTAATTCTTGAACTAATTCTCGTACAATGCCTGGCTCCTCCACCCTACTCTCTTGATGTATGGTAGGCTGAGGGGCAGCTTGCTGCGAGGCAAATGGCTGATCTCTATGAGACCATCCTACAACTGGTTGACTTCTTATCTCATCCAGAGGTACCTCTTCCATCAAATCATCAGGGACTCTGCGCTGAGAGTTCTCCTTTCGCCGATTCATTTTCTTAGTACGAGGTTTCCTAGGCGGTACCATTCTGATTCAGTAACAACAACACGATTAATATCAGGATATATTTGAACCAGATAATAATAAGAGGAAAAGGATTGTGAGCTTGAGCGTTGGATCCTTATGGTGCGCTTGAGCTCTCAAACCAATGAGGCCCACATTGTTAGGATGATCCAAAGCATTCACTAGAAAGGGCCTTACATAGATAGGGTGTGTACAAAAAATCAGCTCCATAGGATCATCCTAACCCATCCATTTGTGGAGATCAAAATGGACAGACCACAAATCTGCCCATTTTTGCCCTCCACTTTTGGAGGGGTTAGGATGATTCAATGGAGCTGATTTTTGGTACACACCCTATCTATGATAGGGCCTTGCAAATGAATGGTTTGGATCCTCACAGAAATTGTGGGACCCATGTGATTGGTGCACTCAAGCGCACCATTTGATGTTAGAGCTCAAGCGCACGAACATATTCCTCTAATAATAATACTGAATCGGAAAAAATTATAAAATTTACACATCTTTGGAGCACATAACTAATTATATATGTCTTATACCTGCACAACTCGCCCACATGCTGACCAGGCGTCCCTAGAGCACATGAGTTTATCATGCAGTCTCTTATTAGCACAACTAATTTATGTGCAAAAACAGGTGTTCCCGATGCACAGGAATCCATGGTGCTATTTCATAATTGCTCCTTGCCTAGTTTCTACCCCACTCTCATTCTTTAATTACTTGCCCTAAAGATCTTAAACCAATGCTCTGATACCATTTTTCCTGTCACGCCCCCGAACCAAAGGCATGATAGGCACCACGTACCTGCAAAATAATAACCTCACAGGCACACAAGGCTTTCTTATAGAACATCAATATAACACCAAAGATACATTCACAATTTACTTGGGCAGCATTCAGAGCAACTAAAACTTCTAAAGCTTTATACAGACAACCACCAAAATTGTTATTTACAAACCTTTCTCCCTTTAGTATTTATAACACTACTCTACCAATACATATACTCACACATATACTAATCCATAAAATCTCTCAAGTACTGGGTAGATCCCTCGCCTCAAACAGTCTCGGAGCCTAAAAAAATTTGATCAACCACAGTGACCTCGAAAGCCAACAAGTAATATAGCTCAACTAAAGTTAAGTCTAGGCATGCTGAAAATAAATACAGAATAGAAAATCACATTTTCAAAAATTCATAATTTACTGGGTACATACAGAGTTTAAAATACTGAATCAGAATCACTACTCATATGTATCAGAAAATGTATAATAACAAAACAATGCTCATGTGCTAGGAGGCGATAAAAGAACTGCTTTTGCAGTAGATATCAGATACAAGTCGACAGGGTCAATTGTTGAGCCTCCTTTGACATATGAGGGCCAACGTATCATCACATTAGCGAGGGCACAGACACACCACCCATCATGAGCCATACACGAGGGGCATTACTAAAATGCTAACCTCATGAATTTTCTAGATATACTCAGAATTTCAAAATCTTATACTAAATCATGTTTTTCTAAGAATAATTTTATTTGTAAAATCTTTTCAAAAATTTCCATGCGAAGACCGCTAAAGTTAGGCTAAATACTTACAGTATAAGTACTCCCAAACCTCTACGAACAACTACTCAATTACCTGCATAAAGAATTATATACAAATTAAATAATAACCTAAAATAATTATAACAAGCTATAGCACACTAAGAAGGGTTCAATTTTACAATCCAAAGCCTAAATCAGAGATTCCCTAGAAGTATAATTTTTCTCCCCAAAAATCCTCGAAGGTTATGATTTCCTAACCACTTGATGGAATTGCCCAGGGCCGGACTCGTTGGAAAGCTCACGATGAGATGATTCCAACGAGTCCAACTAATCCACCATAAATCTGTCGGAAAAGATTTCATAGTGAAAATAGGCAAAATTCCCCATTTACAAAACCTTAAATCCTATTCTACAGGTTGATAACTAAAATTTCAATACCACTCACCTCTAACGCCAAAAATCCGTGCTCAACAATTTTCTGGCAAAAATTCCCTTCTCCTTCTCTCCCTCAGACCCTCTCTCTGCAATTATGTAGAAGAGACATGACGTTTCTGTTATAAAAATCTAATCTCATGTAAATGACGAAAATACCCTTTATCATTTGACTATTTTGAAATTTTGAAGAGGGGTATTTGGGGTATTTCAACTTTTAAGGACTCTTTTTGCACTACATGGAGGTGGCCCATGGAAGAAAAGGAGTTGAATGTATCATATCCTTTTACAGGCTCCTCTGTCATATCCGCCTCTTCATCATGATCCTAACCCTTCGATCATTTGTGGTTCTAAAATTGATAGTGTGGTATAGGAACCTCTGCAGATCAGAGGGTTAGTATCTTTCTAAGGAGATGATTTCAGGGAGTGATATTTTCAGCCCCCGGCCACACGTGCAGTACGCATGCGCCCCCCTTTTAACGTGATTTGAGGTAAAAAAAGCCTTAAAGTTGCCCATTGTTTATGTCAAATCACGTTATAAGGGGGCGCATGCATACAGAGGGAGGAGAGGGGATATCATCTCCCATAAATATATGAAATTTTATATGATATTTGCGTAAATCTGGATATATTTGTTGGTGGGCATGTCGTAAAGATAGAATTCTGTAGAGTTGCTTCAAGGCGCGTAATCGCTTTCCTTAAGACAAATTTTGCCCCACCAATTGTGTGCAAAGGGGATCCGCGAATTGCCTCCAAGATACAATGAAGCCTTGTTGTAAGATCCTACAAATGTTTAATGGCGTTGACGGTTTGCACAAGTGGAATCAAACCCAAAACGCCTTTTGAAGAACTTCAAGCCTTAGAGAAATCACTAAAACTGTTTCTGCAGAAAACAATATTTAGTACATTGTTTTGAATAAAACTCAACCTTTTGAAAACAAGAGAATAGGAGATTGAAAGAGAGAAAGAAAATACAACACTGACTGTCCTTGAAAAGACAGATTTCTGTTCTTTTTATAAAGCACTTGATGTCTTTTCAGTGTGAAAAATATCCCTTCAAAACAACCTTTGAATTGGTTTGAATAATGGCCATTTGATCACAATTCTTAGCGATTCAAACGTTTTGGATCATCCACAAGGTGTCCCTTGTGTTTGAAAATCATCCATGACTGCTGGGAAGCAAAAGACACGAAAGAAGTTTGAAAACGGAAATGAAAAATCATTTCAATTTTGCCTCAACGGATAGAATTTCAAACTACCGTGGTCAGCCGGGCTACTGCGATCACCCGCCGATAGGCTTCTTGACTTTTTATTTTTTCCGATCCAAAGAACCGCGGTCGACCGGCCATACCTTTCTGGAAATTGTTTACATTTCCAGTAACCAATCCACAGTCGACCGGCCCAGTTTGAAAAATGTTTTTCTTTTAAAAATAACTTATGAAAAAAGGTTTTCAAAATCATAATTTAACCAATATCATTTTGAAAATCTCTTACAATATTTCTCAAGAGGTATGGTGGGGCCCACCTTGTCGAAGATCCAACCCATTCATTTGGATCGCCCCAATGTAAATAGGTTCGGGCCCAAATATCATCTCCAAAGGATGACACCCCAACCGCCCATTTTGTACATGGAGAATGCATAATAGAAACTCTACACATCAGAGGGTTAGGATCATGTGGAAATGATTTGGTTCTTTGAACATGATGAGCACTGTTAGGCCTAAAAGCGGTAACAGATACGGCAGTGACGTAAGAACTGGGCTTGAGGACCCGAGGAGCCGAAGTGAAGGAGCTGAGTCCTGTACAAGAGCACACGAGGTCAGAAGACCAACCCGGAGTCGTTGCTCCGGACGGGCCCTTCGACACTCAAGTCAATATGAGCAGGAGTGCAGAGCCAATAATTTAGGATTGGTAGCTTAGAAGTTATTACCCTTTACCTCGAGCCTTAAGAGGCCTTTTATAGAGAGACGCCTGGGGTGGTTGGATTACCTACCCCAGGACAGGTGTCGACCCTCCTGTGGGTTTAGGTTTACCTACTCATAGGTAATTACCGAATTGCCCCTGGGCCAACGCTGGATTTGTGGTGGGCCATCCTGGGGCCACATGTCGACAGCTGATTAGCTGCTGTTTTTCATACCCTATCAGTTGCCCCCCAGTTCTCCAAGTCATTGTAGTGATTTGGGGAAGTGTGATGAGTTATATTCCTGAACGGTAGAACGAGCCGATGTTCGGGACGGCTCGATGGAAAACCCGTCCGGCCTGGGGAATCTGTCCGGAAACTCTGTCCGGCTAAGCCGTCTGTCTGGCCTGGGGAATCTATCCGGAAAATCTGTACGACTAAGCCGTATTTCCGGCCTGGGAAAATCTGTTCGAAAATTATGTCCGGCTAGACTGTCTGTCCGGCCAGGGAAATCTGTCCAGCAAAAGCCGTCCGGCTAAGTCGTATGTCCGGCCTGGGAAATCTGTCCGGAAATTATGTCCGGCTAATCCGTCTGTCCGGCCAATCCGTCTGTCCGGCCTGGGAAATCTATCCGGCGAAAGCCGTCTGTTCGGAAACTTGGAGTGAAATCTGTCCGGCCAAGCCTTCTGTCCAGCCTGGGGAATCTGTTTGGCCAAGTCCTGTCCGGCTTGGGCCGGGCAGATTTTTGTCGTCTAGCGAAGGCGTCATATTCTATCCGGCTTTGGCCGGGCAGATTTTTGTCGTCTAGCGAATGCGTCATATTCTGTCCGGCTTGGGCCGGGCAGATTTTTGTCGTTTAGCGAATGCGTCATATTCTGTCCGGCTTGGGCCGGGCAGACTTTTGTCGTTTAGCGAATGCGCCATATTCTGTCCGGCTTGGGCCGGGCAGACTTTTGTCGTTTAGCGAATGCGCCATATTCTGTCCGGCTTGAAACGGGCATATTTTTGTGTATGGTTTGGACCGGACACAATTACTCCGAAGGTATCCCGCGCTCAAGCAGTTTAAATAACCGACCGTTTTCCGACTGTATTGCACGCGCATTTTCCGCCTCGGGATGTGAGCCCTTCATTAATGAGAAACACGTGGCACCATGCAAGGGCCCTCGAAGCACGTGCCTTTCATTAATGCGAACCGCCTTAAGCCAAGGCCTATAAAAGGAGGTTTTCACTTTTCACATTTCACTTATACTCTCTCGCTTTCTCTCCCCTTTTTCTTTTTCTTTCTTGCTCCGCCTGTTCGGCTCTGATAGCTCGGGGTTGTGGTCGTCCGCGAGTTAGGAGCCTTTCTCTTCAGGCCGGTAATCCTTCTTTTAGTGTAGCTATTTGATTTCTTTCAGCGTTCTTTATGTCCAGTAGTGCTTCAAGTTCTGAGTCCGGTTCTAGGTCTGATTCAGGGGAGTTCGGGTCCTCTAGTAGTTCGGCATCTAGCTCATCGGAGAGGACTCGAACTATTCTGACCAGAACTCTTGGCCCCTATATGGCGAGTCCTGAAGTTAGCGTAGAGGTCATAGATAGTGGGGACGAGGTGATTTTGGATTTGAATAGTACTCTGTCCCCGACGGATAGTTACTTCCGAGCAGAGGCGAGCGTTGGTAGTGACGCCGCCGAGGCGTCCACAACATTCCTCCCGGGCCGAGCCGTTGAGGTCATAGCTAGGGCCCGGATGGACGCCAATCCCCAATACAATGTTCAGGCTCTTTACGAGGAGAATATCCTTGATGAGTCCAGGCTGGGGGACATTAGGGATAGGTACTGTATTCCCCAAAGGTTTGGGCTGAGGGCCGCGATAGAGGGAGATAGGACTTGCAACGACAGCTCCGATGTCTGTATATACGACGAGTCGTTAAGGGCTGGGCTCAGGTTCCCTCTGCACCCATTCTTCACCGTGGTCCTTCAATATTACGAGCTGGCTCCGGCTCAGGTCGCGCCGAACTCATGGAGGACGCTGATCGGGTTTATATACCTTGTCCAGGGCCGGCTTCAAAGAAGTTTGTCTGTGCCGTTGTTCCGCATGTGTCGCACCTGAAGAGGCATAAGGACGGGGGTTGGATTTACATTAGCCAGCGCCCTGAGGTGAAAATGATTACCGGCATTCCCTCCTCCATACATCTATGGAAGAACTGGGTTCTTCTACGTCGAGGACGGCGAGCCCACTGAGCCCTGGCCGGTTCCTTTAAAGTGGGACACCCCAGATACACTTGCACTGAGCCGCAAGCCGCTCTTGGAGGGCGAGGATGTGAGAACGTCCACCCTAGTCTGTGAGGAGTTACGCCGGGAGGGCCACATTCACTGTGCGGACTTCTCTAAGGAGGAGGTTTTGGTCGCGCTCGGCATCAGTACAGCGACCCCGGAACCTATGTGGCGAGTCTTGATTTTAAGTCCTCTTTTCTCTTCTTTGTTCCTGACCGGTTTTTTGTTCGTGGTGTTTGAATTTCAGAAATGCAGTCGCAGTCTCAGCTGGAGAAGGTGAGGCAAGGGGCCTTCATCAGGGGCCAAGGCCAGCAGGGCCAAAAAAGGAAAGCCTCCGAGATCTCAAGTCCTGCACCATCTAAGGAAGCACCGCCACCCAAGGGCAAGCCAACAGTGAGGCTCGTCGGCGCATACGGGCGGGGAGCGAGAACACCCAAGCCAGGGGACCATTCTACCAGAGTCCGTCCCACCCCTGCGAGGTCCGGGGACAACCTCTTTCGGCCCAACTGGGCCGTTCAGAAGAGCGACACCGGCCTAGGTGACAGCCATGTTGCTAGGGAGATAATCACCAAAGGCCAACTGAACCAGGATCAGCTCCAGGTTCTTAACGAGCCTCCGAATGTGGCCGACGAGGCCATTTTCTCCTCGCTCTATCAAATCGGTGTGTACTATTACGACTTCTGCGAGAAGAGTCGAAAGTTCTCTTCCGCAATCACCAAGTCTGAGGAGGAGAACGGCAAGTTGGTCCAGGAGGCGGCCGAGCTCAATACGTCCATTAATGAGAGGGACGACGAGATAAAATGACTCAAGTCCGAGAATGTCGCCCAGTTGCAGAAGGCCACCGACGCCCTCGAATCGCAGAGAGGGAGAGCCCGGGAGAGGCAAATAGCGGCCGTGGCAGACGCCGTGCAGAGAAAGGAGGATGAGCTAATTAGCTTGTCCACAGAGTCGTACAAGCTAGGGTTCATGGATTGCCTCGAGCAGGTGAAGGGATCCAACCCGAATGTCGTTCTCACATGCCTTGTTTGCCCTGACCCGCCAGCGGGTCAGGGCGAGGACGGGCAGGATGCCACGGTGGGGGTACCTTCGCATCAGGGTGACCATGGGGTGCCTTGAGCTGCTCATTTTTCCTTTTTGGTAGTTCACTGTATTCATTTTGTAATGGCCCTTGGAGGCCCTACCTTTTGTAATGGCCCGCGGAGGCCCTACTCTTTTATGAAATAGAAGTTGCATTTCGCCGTCCACTATTTCCGCTCATGTTTGCTATTGGCTAATTATTGATTAACTCAACCCTGTGGGCCAGTAATACGTGTAAAACAGTTCGTTTTCGAGCAGAACGCTACTTGGGGCAGGCATCCAAGTTTTTGTTGGCCCGGGTCTTTGTAGAGACGAACCGGGGTGAATCAAGCAGTGAGTACCCACGTTCTGGTGAACTGGGTTTCCGAGATGGTTTGGTTTTTGTGCCCGGGCCCGTTCCCGACAAGGAGTGCGCTCCCGGTCTTTGTGGAGACGAGCTAAGGCGAACCAAGCACTGAGTACCCACGTTCTGGTGAACTGGGTTTCCGAGTGGGTTTGGTTTTTCTGCCCGGGCCCTTTCCCGGTCAGGAGTGCGCTCCCGGTCTTTGTGGAGGCGAGCCAAGGTGAACCAAGCAGCGAGTACCCAAGTTTTAGTGAACTGGGTTTCTGAGATGGTTTGGTTTTTGTGCGCGGGCCCATTCCCGACCAGGAGTGCGCTCCCGGTCTTTGTGGAGACGAGCAGGGGCGAACCAAGCAGCGAGTACCCAAGTTTTAGTAAACTGGGTTTCTGAGATGGTTTGATTTTTGTGCACGGGCCCGTTCCCGACCAGGAGTGCGCTCCCGGTCTTTGTGGAGACGAGCTGGGGCGAACCAAGCAGTGAGTACCCAAGTTTTAGTGAACTGGGTTTCTGAGATGGTTTGGTTTTTGTGCGCGGGCCCGTTCCCGACCAGGAGTGCGCTCCCGGTCTTTGTGGAGACAAGCCGGGGCGAACTAAGCAGCGAGTATCCAAGTTTTAGTGAACTGGGTTTCTAAGATGGTTTGGTTTTTCTGCGCGGGTCCGTTCTCGACCAGGAGTGCGCTCCCGGTCATTGTGGAGACGAGCCTAGGCGAACCAAGCAGCGAGTACCCAAGTTTTAGTGAACTGGATTTCTGAGATGGTTTGGTTTTTGTACGCGGGCCCGTTCCCGACCAGGAATACGCTCCCGGTCTTTGTGGAGACGAGCCAAGGCGAACCAAGCAGCGGTATGATCTGAGGAACTCGGAACTTTACAAAGAAGTAGTGGCCTTTTTTCATTATCCACACAAGCGTAACTACAATGGCATCCGCTGGAGACAAGTCGGGTGGCAGGCTATTAATAGTATTTTCTGAGGTCTTCGGCGGGTTCAGTCACTTGGGCTTCGTCTCTCAGATCAAGTAGCTCAATTGGCAACGATTCCGATGCATTTTTGCCTTTGAGCGCCATGGCATAGCACTACCTGGACTGTGGTTGATCTCCTTTGACCTCACCCACGCCGTTTGGTGTTATAAACTTCATCTTCTGGTGATATGCTGAGGCTACGGCGGGGATGAGGTTCTGGTCGGGTCGTCCCAAGATAGCGTTGTAGACCGAGGTGGCTCTCACTACCAAGAAGTTGACTATCGCGAAGGCTTGACAGGGCGGCTCCCCGACGAGGACTGGGAGTTCAATCTGCCCTTCTACTTTCACGATCTCTCCCGAGAAACCGAACAGGTCTGAGTTTACTGGCCTCAACCGGTCGTCTCCTATCATCATTTGCTTAAAAGCATGATAGTATAGGATATCGGCTGAACTTTCGTTGTCGACAAGGATTTTCTTCAGCTCCCAGTTTGCGACGAGCATGGTTATGACCAGTGCATCGTCGTGAGGTAGTATCAAGTTGTCGAGATCTGCATCTAAAAAGGCGATTTCGTTCTCCGTCTACATCTTTTTCCCGCACGTGCTCACGGCATTGACTCGGCGTGCGTAGGCTTTTCGAGCGGCGGATGATGTGCCCCCAGCGGCCGGTCAGCCCATAATCGTGTTGATGACCCCCTTTGGCTGGGATCAACGCGCCTCTGGTCGCGGACTGGAAGGCGGGGGAGATTGATCCCGCGCAGGGGGTGGCTGTGACCGTCGAGGGCTCTGGCCCTGGAGACTCTTCTCCCTGCGCTCTCTTCTGTGGCCGTCATCTTTGACATACTTTTTCAAGAATCCCCGACCAATCAGCAGCTCGATTTCTTCCTTGAGATGCCAGCACTCGTCTGTGTCGTGCCCGTGGTCCCTGTGGAACCGACAATACTTCGACTGATCTCTCTTATTTCCCTTGGAGATCATTCTGGTCGGCCACCTTACGAATTCTTCTCCTTTGATTGCAGCCAGTATGTGTCTCCAGGAGATGTTGAGAGGGGTAAAGATTTCTTCCCTCCTCTAGGGGGACCTCTCTCTTCTGGGGGCCTTATCATCCCTACGCTGCTTGATAGGGTTCTTTTCTTCGGAGGTTCTCCTCCGGTTTGAGTCTAAGGCCACTAGAGTCTCCTCCACGGATATATATTCCTCGGCCCCTGCCATTAGATCCGCCAGTGAGTGCGGGTTCTGGCGAGCAACTGATCGGCGGAAATTGTTGGATTTGGCACCTGCAAGGAGAGCATTCATGGCTACTGATGGATCCAAATTCGACACTTGGAGAGCCTCTCTGTTGAAGCGGCTGCCGAATGTTTTCAAAGGTTCATTATCATCCTGCCGCAAGGCCATCAAGGATGCTGTTGTTTTCCTTGGCCTCCGACTGCTCATAAAATTGCGGACCAGGTCGTCCCCAAAGTCCTCAAAGTTGCTAATGGAGTTCGGCTTGATCCTCGAGTACCAGTCCCGGGCTGCACCCGTCAGTGTGGTCGGGAATGCTCTGCAGAGGAATCCGTCAGAGGCACCGTGGAGGAGCATCATAGTCATGAACGTCTCCAGGTGGTCCACAGGGTCGGTGGTTCCATTATATTGCGGAACCGTCGGCATTTTGAACCCTCTGAGTGCTGGCGCGTTCCTAACATTATCAGTGAACGGAGGTTTACTTGAGTACGTCTTTACAGTGGGCCGGCCTTGATCCTTTGCCAGCTCTTCTATACGGTGGTCTATCTCTTCTATCCTCCGTAACATTGGGTCAGCCTTCCGGTCTGCTCAGTCCAACGACTCATTTTTCTCCACCGATGGGCTCGCAGCAGAGCCGGACTGACTTTCCGGACTCCTTCGATGAGGCAGGAATTTTTCCTGCGGTGCGCGGTCTTCCTGGGCTCGGTGCCTTCGCGCGAAGCGGGACCGTGACCTCTGACGGTGGTGGGGCTCTGTATGGGCATGCCTAGTTCTGGAGTGATGGACTTGCCTTGTGGAGTGGTGGGTCCGGTCTCCACTGGGGCGCGCTGGCTCTCCCCTGTGGGCATTCGACCTTTCCTGTACAGGTCGTGGAGCTTCTGGGGGATGTTGGGGAGGCGCTTGGATCAGGTGTTGGTACTGACCGACAAGAGCCGTCATTTGTTGAAAGATAGCTTGAACTTGATCCGGAGTGGGCGTGGGATTGAGGTGTTCCGAATGAGAGGGGCTCTGCTCTGCTGTAGCAGAGGGAGCCACCACCTGCGAGGCGATTCGCTCGCTCCGGGTCCTGCGGGGTATTACGGCTAGGGTAGTTCGTGCAGTTGGTACCCAAGCACTCTTTCGCCCTGCCATTTTGTATAGGGGATTCGAACACCTTTTAGTTCGGGGTCCCACGGATGGCGCCAATCTGTTAGGCCTAACATCGGTAACAGATACGGCAGTGACGTAAGAGCTGGGCTTGAGGACCAGAGGAGTCAAAGTGAAGAAGCTGAGTCCTGCACAAGAGCACACGAGGTCAAAAGACCAACCCGGAGTCGTTGCTCCGGACGGGCCCTTCGACACTCAAGTCAGTATGAGCAGGAGTGCAGAGCCAATAATTTAGGATTGGTAGCTTAGAAGTTATTACCCTTTACCTCGAGCCTTAAGAGGCCTTTTATAGAGAGAGGCCTGGGGTGGTTGGATTACCTACCCCAGGACAGGTGTCGACCCTCCTGTGGGTTTAGGTTTACCTACTCATAGGTAATTACCGGATTGCCCCTGGGCCGACGCTGGATTTGTGGTGGGCCATCCTGGGGCCACGTATCGACAGGTGATTAGCTGCTGTTTTTCATACCCCATCAAGCACTATCATAATTTTTGAAAAATAATGGTATCTATGGGTGGACATCGTATAAAAATTAAGTCCCCATTCGTTTTAGACATCGTATAAAAATTAAGGTCACATTCGGTTGAGAACCGGTTGGGTCTAAAACCGAATATTGGGCTCATTTTGAGCCATTGGAGCCCAATAATCAGTTAGGCGTAAATGTTATTTTCAATTCAATAATAAGTTTTGGATTCGAATTCCAATAATCAGGGAGAGCTCCCCCTTTTCCGTTTGACTCTTTGGTCTTAAGAATTTGTTAAAATCCGAAACTTAGGCCATCTTCATTTTAGAGTATAAACCGATTGAGTCCAAAGCCTATTACCAGACATAAAATTAAAGACATAAAATTAAACGTAATTTTCAGTCCAATAATAAGTTTTGGACTCTCAATCGGTTGTCATAATCTAAAATAAACATGGCCTAAATGTTATTTTGAGTCCGACAATCATTTTTGGATGCAAAATCGATTCTCAAAATCCAAAATGAACCGGCCTAAATCCATAGTTTGGATCTTCAAATATCGTACACATGAATACCATAAAAAGGCTATTGATATCCACACTACCATATTTTGATAATAGGGCAAACTCACCTTGTTTTACACTTTTTAACTAGAGACTGAGAGCTGACTTAGGATTTGTAATAGCCTTTGACAGCCGGTTATGTAAAACAGGATCGGTTTCCTTTAACGAACCCTTGTTTTACACTTTTACATGATTTCGCTCCATTAGTCGGGTATCACTGCCCTTCCAAAAATTCTAAAAGTAAAGTGATATGTTTGCTTTTTTTTTACTTGGGAGAGCTCCCTCTAGTAGGGATGTCCACTGATCTAGTTCAGATTGGATCCATCTATATCTTAGTCATGATCCATTCAAATCTCTTATCTGTCAGATCGGATTTGGAGTGTCCTTCGGATCATACTTCCTATGTCTTGGTCATAGTCCATTTCAAATTGGATTGTCCATCGGAATGCCCTAGTAGGTAATACTTATTTTTTGCATAGATAAAATTCTTAGAAAAGGGCGAGCGCAAACTTGACTAGTAGCTGAGAGGTTGAGCCTCAACGACGATGAGAAGAGGGTTTCTCATACTTGAGAGAGATGAATGAAATAAATTATAAAAATACGAATTGTTCTAAAAGATGCATATGCCGTATTTTTACTAAAATACTCCTAAAATAATACTTAAATTTATAAATAAATAGAGGGTATTTTCATAAAATAGTATAAGAAAATCGGATTTAGGATTGTCCCCGGGGTTTTGTTGGTTGTTCGATCCGATCGGTAATGATATCGGATCCTACGATAAGGTGTCAAAATGAGTCCTTGGATCCTAGGGTGCAACTCGGGTCGAATTGAGTCGGGTTGAAGCAAACCTGAGCCCGACTTGACCCAACTCTCAACCCAATGGAGGCTAACCCGACCCAACCTGAAAAATAAATATCTCAACCCGAACCTGACATGACTTCCAAATTTGGGTAGGGATGTAGTGTTGACATGTTGACACAGTTATGTTGATATCTTACTAGTAATCATGCTTTGAAGTGGTGATTGCATCTCTTTCCCTTTTAGGTTCTGGATTTTTGCTTATTAGTCCCCACATGGCAAAATAATTGCTTAATAGTCCCTAAGAAAAGCATATTTTCCAAACAGTCCTATTGTTGAAAAATAATTGCTAAAAGGTCCCTAAAACTAACATACGTCAATTTTCTCCATTTAAAATTTTAAAATGGCAGTTTTACCCCCAACTCCTTTAACCGTTTTTCGCTTATTTTATTTTCCTTCCAATATTTTTGGAAATAAATTAGGAAATAGGTGAAAATAGTATCTATTCCAACACTTTTGACAAAAATCTTGTAAAATCCTACAAAGTTTGTTAACGTTTTAGCGAATTGTGACTTTACCTTCGGTTGACGTTATCCCTCTAAATTAATCAGACATAATTCCCCTCTTAAATCATTGAAGAAAAAAAAATTCCTAAGAAATAACTCCCTAATTTTTAATCATAAATATTTTTCTTGCAATCCAACCCCGATAGGAATTATTTGGAAAAGTTTGAAAGGGAAAAATACTCCTAAAATTTCTCACCTTATTTACGCATGAAGAAAAAAAGATAACTCCAGGTCTCCAGCCGACCCTTATCTTTTTAGTGGGGTTTTCAATTTAATATGAAATTCTTCTAAATTAATTTTTTGTTGAAGGTTTTTTGTCGAAAATTTTGGAAGAGATCGTATTTTCACCTATTTCCTAATTTATTTTCGAAAATGTTGGAATGGAAATCAAAATAGGCTAATACTGTAACGCCCCGGATTTTTGGAAATACCAACTCGGTGCGTAGAAGAATATTACATCATCTTTCTCAAAAACTTTCATTATTCCCAAGATCTCAAATTCAACAACTACGTTTAGAGGGTTTACAGAAATTAGGTCTAACTTATTACATCTTAATTCAATACATAGTTGATACATATTTAAAACATATTTGTCCTTTAGAACAGTTCTGGATTCAACTCTAGCATTCCTCATCTTTCATCTATACTTCACCTGGGGGTTGGAACAATAAAACAAGAAAAAGAAAGGGGTGAGCTCAAATAGCCCAGTAGGGTATAAACAATAAGTGATGTAGAATTGTCAAGCTCATAAGAACATGATATTTTGCAGATATGACGTCTCACATTATAAACATGGAAAGAAAGAATAAGCACAACATACTTTCCAAACGTATAGAGAAAACTTACAGAACTTGATATCAAGAATTATATATATATAATTATATATATATACTTTATTAAGCATAGATGCTTTCATTCATAGTCATATCTCGGCCCATTCATAGCCATACTTCGGCTCATAATCCTCTAGATTTACACTCTCTAGAGTCGTCTTTACCCACGTGCACATGGAGGACTATAACGCGTCCACCCGTCATCATATCATAACTCAGTCCATATTCAGAATTAGGGTATCACAAGATAAACTCTAAACATAAACATATCTCACGGAAACAAGTTTCGAGGATACAAAATAGAATTATAGCTTTATCAGTAAAATCATTTATCTGAAAGGAATGGGGTCTGAAAGAAAGGATCCCCTTTGGATTCTCATCAGTTGTGGATCTTAGAAGGATAAAAACTCTTATAGCAATTGCGTATAAAGAGAATCAAAGAATATGAAATATTCACATCCAGTATATCAAAAGAGAATCAATGGAGAAAACTCTTACATATAGCAAAAGAGAATCAATGGAAGAAAATCCTTACATATAGCAAAAGAGAATCAATGGAAGAAAACCCTTACATATAACTTTTCGGTCACAGGTGTTTTGAGCTTACACCTTGGAGTGGATAACCTGTAAATATATTCTAATTTTATCAATTTCATGTTTTAAGGCAGTGTCTTTTCTGTCCAGGTAATGTCCATCTATGTCCAAAATAATATTCCCTGTGTTCAGTGTTCTTTCTATTAAATTTTTAAGATCATGGGGCCCAGCATGCACTATTCATATGGACCCCACATGTTACTATTCATGTGGACCCCACAGGTTACTATGCTCAGCAGTTCATCATTCTTTGATTTAGTTTATTTCTTGGCTACTATGCTCAGCAGTTCGCCTTTCTTTGATTAAAGTTTACTTTATGATTACTATGCTAGCATTTCACCGTTCAAATAAGATGGGCTACTATGCTCAGCAGTTCGCCTTTCTTTGATTAAAGTTTACTTTACGGTTACTATGCTAGCATTTCACCGTTCAAATAAGATGATAAAACTTGCATAATCTATAGCGAGTTATCGCTTCTTATGCATGCTTTATCCTAATATTTACATAGGTGGTAGAACCAACCATATTACCCATAATAAATACTTTAACTATCTATATGAAAGACTTACTTTGGTAGTGATGAAGTGGATTTCCTTTTCCTTCTCCTCTCTCTCTTTTTCCCTCTCTCTCTTACTCTTTCTTCTCTCTCGTTCTCTTTTCTCTCTCTCTTTTTTTTTTCTTCTTCTTCTTCTCTTCCTCTATTTATAGGTATTTTTTTTCAACTACAGTCTTAAATTCACAACTACTCTCTTAAATGCTTTTACAAAAATATAGGAATAGTAAAGGTATAAATAAATGAATAGTAAAGGCTGCTTGAATAGTAACAGGATGATTAATATTATTTAATTATTATTTTCGTCGGTGAAGCGCAACTACTCATTAATGATAGTGGTTGTGGAGTGACCCGCTTAAACCAATGAGTTAATGAAAGTGGTTGCGGTGTGTCTTTCTGGTAGTGGTTCCCACTAGTGATGGGTCCCGCTGGCGTTGGGTCCCGCTATTTGTGGGTCCTGCTTGTTGTGGGTCCCACTGGTGGTAGGACCCGCTTGTGTGGGGCCCGCTGATGTGGGACCCACTGTTGGTGGGACCCGCTTGTGAATAGTACTCGGTGGGTCCTACTGTGAATAGTAATTTTGAATAGTTTATCTCAATAGTGAACTTGCATAGTATTTCTGCATAGTAATCTTACGTAGTATTTCTGCATAGTAATCTTGCCTAGTGACTATTGTGAATAGTAATTATGAATAGTGACTATTGGTAATTTTTAATATGTGTAAGTATCTACTCATTTTTAGTTGACATCTGGGGCGGTGGTTTAGTGGTAGGAAGTCGTTCAATCCTCGCTCAGCGTTGGGTTCGAATCGCGTACGCCCCATTATGCCAGATGTCCTCATGCCCGATTAACTCGGGGAAAAATGAGTAATGGCCGATGATTACCCACCTATGAGGCCATTTTTATTTATTTGTATATATATATATATATATATATATATATTTTTTTTTTACCGGTTATTACATTCTACCCCCCTTAAAAAAAATTTCGTCCTCGAAATTTTCCATACTTTAAGAAGTAAATAGATGAGGATACTTTTGTTTCATCTCCTCCTCTGGTTCCCATGTTGCTTCCTCGGTGGCTTGGCTCCTCCACAGAATCTTCACCAGTGATATTCTTTTTGTCCGAAGAATTTGTTCCTTTCGATCAAGGATTTGTACTAGTTGCTCTTCATAAGACAAATCTTGTTCCAACTGCATTGGTTCTGTTTGCAGTACATGTGATGGGTCCGCCAAGTATTTCCTTAAAAGTGAGACGTGAAACACATTGTGAACATGTGACAAGGCTGGTGGCAAAGCTACACGGTATACTACTGGTCCAATTCGTTCAAGTATTTCATATGGTCCAATATATCTGGGACTGAGCTTCCCTTTCTTTCTGAACCTTATCACACCCTTCCAAGGTGATACTTTTAAGAATACACGGTCACCCACTGCAAACTCCAGGTCTCGACGACGATGATCGGCGTAGCTCTTCTGTCTGCTTTGAGCCGTCCTCATATGTTGTTGGATCATACGTACTTTGTCAGTAGTTTCTTGTACTAACTCTGGGCCTAGAAGTTTTCTTTCTCCGACCTCATCCCAACACGTCGGTGTTCTACACTTCTTACCATAGAGAGCTTCATAGGGTGCACTCTCTATACTAGAGTGATAACTGTTATTATAAGAAAATTCAACCAATGGTAAGTGTTGGTCCCAATTACCTTGGAAGTCTATTATGCAAGCTCTAAGCATATCCTCCAGTGTCTGAATTGTCCGTTCGGATTGACCTTCTGTTTGAGGATGAAAGGCAATGCTAAAGTTCAACTTTGTCCCCCAATGTTTTTGTATACTCCTCCAAAAATTAGATGTGAAGCGCGGGTCACGATCAGACACAATGGATGCTGGTATGCCGTGTAACCTGACTACTTCTTTGATGTAGAGTTTCGCCAATTGATCTAAGGAAAAAATTTCTCGTATTGGGATAAAATGAGCTACCTTCGTCAGTCAATCAATGATGACCCATATTGCGTCATTTCCTTTCGTAGTCCTCGGTAGTCCCGTTACGAAATCCATTGCTATCATATCCCACTTCCATATAGGCACCTCTAGTGGTTGTAAGGCTCCCTTTGGTAGCTGTCGTTCTGCTTTAACTTGTTGGCAAACCAAGCATGTAAACACATACTCAGCAATCTCTCTCTTCATATTATTCCACCAATAATGAGTTCGAAGATCTCGATACATCTTTGTACTCCCTGGGTGTATGGAGAATGCCGAATTATGTGCCTCAGTTAGCAACTTCCTTCTTAATTCTGGATCGGAGGGCACACACAGTCTTGTGTTGAATCTTAAGATGTCATCTTTATCAACATTGAATTCGGAAAGTTTGCCTTTCCGAACTGCTTCGATCTTTCCTTGTAATTCAGGATCGTCGACTTGAGTGGCCTTGATTTTCTCCAATAGTGATGGTTGAGCAACCATCTGTGCTATGTAGCCCTTGGTTCGCGGTTCTACTATTTCCATATCCAGTTTTCTCAGATCTTGGAGTAAATGCTTTTGAGTGGTTAGCATTCTTGCCAAGGTTCCGGAAGTTTTTCTACTCAATGCATCTGCCACTACATTCGCCTTTCCAGGATGATAATGAATGGTGCAGTCATAATCCTTTAGTAACTCTAGCCACCTTCTTTGTCTCATATTCAGCTTCTTCTGGGAAAATATGTATTTGAGACTCTTGTGATCAGTATAAATTTCACACTTTTCCCCGTAGAGATAATGTCGCCAGATCTTCAGTGCAAAGATTACTTCCGCCAATTCCATATCATGCGTGGGGTAGTTTTGCTCGTGGTATTTTAGTTGGCGTGATGCATAAGCTATAACTTTATCATTTTGCATTAATACGCAGCCGAGCCCTTCCTTTGATGCGTCACTGTAGATCACAAATCATCCGGTTGGTGTTGGTAATGCTAGCACAGGTGCGCTGACGAGTCTCTTCTTTAACGTTTGGAAGCTTTCCTCGCATTCTTTGGTCCAGATAAACTTCACACCTTTCCGAGTTAATTTCGTTAATGGATTTGCTAATCGAGCGAAGTTTTCCACGAACCTTCTATAATAGCCGGCAAGTCCCAAGAAACTCTGAATTTTTGTTGCTGTCGTGGGTCTTTGCCATTCTTCAACGGCTTTAGTCTTCGCTGGATCCACAGAAATTCCTTCTCGGGTGCTGTGTGACCCAAGAACGCCACTTGCTGCAACCAGAATTCACATTTACTGAATTTGGCATACAGCTTCTTCTGTCGAAGTGTTTGTAAAACAATCTTCAGATGTTCCTCATGTTTTTCGCGACTCTTAGAATAGACAAGAATGTCGTCGATAAACACCACGACAAACTTGTCAAGATAGTCGTGAAATACTCTGTTCATTAGATCCATGAATACGGCTGGGGCATTCGTTAGTCCGAATGGCATGACAATGAACTCATAATGTCCGTATCGCGTGCGGAACGCCGTCTTTGGAACGTCTTCCTTCTTTACTTTCAGTTGGTGGTAACCAGATCTGAGATCGATCTTGGAGAAGTACATGGCACCTTGAAGTTGGTCGAACAAGTCGTCGATTCTGGGCAACGGGTACTTGTTCTTTATTGTGACATTGTTCAGTTCTCGATAATCAATGCACAACCTCATTGATCCATCCTTCTTCTTTACGAACAGGACGGGAGCTCCCCAGGGTGATACACTGGGCCGGATGAATCCTTTGTCTAATAGTTCTTGCAGTTGCTTCTTTAGTTCCTCCAATTCTATCGGCGCCGTTCGATATGGTCTTTTGGATATTGGATTTGCTCCCGGTACTAGCTCGATAGAGAACTCCAGTTCTCGATTCGGTGGGGCTCCTGGTAGATCGTCAGGGAATACATCCACGTACTTTTGCACAATAGGCACGTCCTCCAATTTCATCTTCTTTTTACTCGTGTCCACAACTTGAACTTGAGCGAGATATCCTTCCCAGCCCTGTTTTAATAATCGTCTTGCCTGCAACGATGATATTAGTGCTGGAGTTTTGTTTCTGTCAAGGCTTTTATATACAAGTTAGGGTTGATCAGGAATAGTAAACCTGACTTCTTTCCTGTAACAGTCTATGTTGGCATGGTTTAAAGTCAACCAATCCATTCCTAATATAACATCGAATTCTAAAATAGGTAAGGAGATAAGATCTACCAATAAGTTTCTACCATAAATATCAACAGAGCATGCTCGATAAACTCCTGATGTAACTAGAGAATTTTCACCAGGCGTTTTAACAGAAAGTTCAAGATCTAACTTCTGAAGTGGTATGCTCAAATGCTTGGCAAACTTTGGTGAAACGAAAGAATGCGTAGAGCCAGAATCAAATAATATATGTGCATTCTTCGAACTTACATACAAAGTACCTTTCACCACATCATTCGTTGCCTCCACTTCAGCAGTTGTGATAGCAAAAGTACGGGCCCGTCCTCTTGGCTGTTGTTGTTGTTGTCGACCTCCTCTTACTGCTCTAGGCTTGGTGCATTGATTTGAATAGTGTCCCATTTCGTTACAATTGAAACACTTGATGTCTGGGTGAGCATTCAGAATCTGCTTGAGGGTTGGCTGACTGTTCCGAGTCAAAGTTGGATTTTGTTCCCATTTTGGGACCGTCTTGCAGTCCTTTGCCACATGTCCTTCCATTCCGCATTGGAAGCATTTTCGTGTCCCCACGTAACAGACACCCCCATGTCTCTTTCCACATTTTGAGCAATGTTGCTGGTCTCCTGCTTCCTTGACATTAGGTCTCTTTGTTCTAGATCCTCCTGGTTGGCTTTCATTCGTTCTCTTTACGCCGGTCAACTTATTTTTGGACTGCTGAAAGTCCAAATGTTCAATTTCCACTTTCGAAGCACATCTCACCATGGCTTCGTAGCTTTGAAAATCTAAAGCTGCTAATGCTCGCCTGACACTAGGCTTTAATCTGTATTAGAATTTGTCCACCTTACTTTGAACGTCAGTCACTAGGTGGGTTGCATATCGAGCCAGTCTTGTGAATATTGCTTCATATTGGGAGACTGTCTCTCCCTCTTCTTGCTTTAATGAAATAAATTCTTTCACTAGCTGAGCTTTTAGTGGTTGTGGGAAGTATTTTTCGAGGAAGATTCTTTTGAATTCATTCCAACACATTGCGTTCATTTCTTCTTCGGTTTTTGTATTTCGGACTAAATTCCACCACTGATCCGCGTCACCGTCCAATCTATACGTCGCCAATCTTACACGTGTTGGCTGGTGCAGTCAATCACTGAAAAGATCTTTTCGATGGAGTGAATCCATCTTTCAGCTTCTAAGGGATCTGTAGTTCCCAAGTAAGCAGCAGGACGTTGCCTTATAAACTGTTCCAGTATAGCTCCTTCGTTTTGAAGTGGAGCAGATGAGGCTCGTTGTTGGTTCATGTTTGCTGTCATTGCTTGGGCCAGCTGTGCCAATGCAGTGTCAATGGCATCATTTCCTGCGTTGTTGTTTCTAGCGTTGGCTGTAGGTTGTTCGTTTCTTGCTTGCCTTTCTCTGCGTGGCCTGCCACGTCCCCTCATTGCCTCAGCCTCGATTGCAAAAAATCTGTTCCTGATTCTCCGCCATCTTCATATCATAGTATCACATTAGTAATCTAAATTATAACTCATATTTAAAAGCATTTATATACAAAAGTATCACAGAAGTCATAAATAGCACATAAGTTTTATATTAACCAACGACTAGCGGTATAGTTAACATATTCTAACTTAACATTTAGATAGGGTAAATTCTAATCCTATCTTTTTGAATCCTAATTTCCAAAATCGACTAAACTTCGCTTTGATACCGAATGTAACGCCCCGGATTTTTGGAAATACCAACTCTGTGCGTAGAAGAATATTACATCATCTTTCTCAAAAACTTTCATTATTCCCAAGATCTCAAATACAACAACTACGTTTAGAGGGTTTACAGAAATTAGGTCTAACTTATTACATCTTAATTCAAGACATAGTTGATACATATTTAAAACATATTTGTCCTTTAGAACAGTTCTGGATTCAACTCTAGCATTCCTCATCTTTCATCTATACTTCACCTGGGGGTTGGAACAATAAAACAAGAAAAAGAAAGGGGTGAGCTCAAATAGCCCAGTAAGGTATAAACAACAAGTGATGTAGAATTGTCAAGCTCATAAGAACATGATATTTTGCAGATAGGACGTCTCACATTATAAACATGGAAAGAAAGAATAAGCACAACATACTTTCCAAACGTATAGAGAAAACTTACAGAACTTGATATCAAGAATTATATATATATATAATTATATATATAGACTTCATTAAGCATAGATGCTTTCATTCATAGCCATTTCTCGGCCCATTCATACCCATACTTCGACTCATAATCCTCTAGATTTACACTCTCTAGAGTCGTCTTTACCCACGTGCACATGGAGGACTATAACGCGTCCACCCGTCATCATATCATAACTCAGTCCATATTCAGAATTAAGGTATCACAAGATAAACTCTAAACATAAACATATCTCACAGAAACAAGTTTCGAGGATACAAAATAGAATTATAGCTTTATCAGTAAAATCATTTATCTGAAAGGAATGGGGTCTGAAAGAAAGGATCCCCTTGGATTCTCATCAGTTGTGGATCTTAAAAGGATAGAAACTCTTATAGCAATTGCATATAAAGAGAATCAAAGAATATGAAATATTCACATCCAGTATATCAAAAGAGAATCAATGGAGAAAACTCTTACATATAGCAAAAGAGAATCAATGGAAGAAAACCCTTACATATAGCAAAAGAGAATCAATGGAAGAAAACCCTTACATATAGCAAAAGAGAATCAATGGAAGAAAACCCTTACATATAACTTTCCGGTCACAGGTTTGTTTGAGCTTACACCTTGGAGTGGATAACCTGTAAATATATTCTAATTTTATCAATTTCATGTTTTAAGGCAGTGTTCTTTCTGTCCAGGTAATGTCCATCTATGTCCAAAATAATGTTCCCTGTGTTCAGTGTTCTTTCTATTAAATTTTTAAGATCATGGGGCCCAGCATGCACTATTCATATGGACCCCACATGTTACTATTCTTGTGGACCCTACATGTTACTATGCTCAGCAGTTCATCATTCTTTGATTTAGTTTATTTCTTTGCTACAATGCTCAGCAGTTTGCCTTTCTTTGATTAAAGTTTACTTTACGGTTACTATGCTAGCATTTCACCGTTCAAATAAGATGGGCTACTATGCTCAGCAGTTCGCCTTTCTTTGATTAAAGTTTACTTTACGGTTACTATGTTAGCATTTAACCGTTCAAATAAGATGATAAAACTTGCATAATCTATAGCGAGTTATCGCCTCTTATGCATGCTTTATCCTAATATTTACATAGGTGGTAGAACCAACCATATTACCCATAATAAATACTTTAACTATTTATATGAAAGACTTACCTTGGTAGTGATGAAGTGGATTTTCTTTTCCTTTTCCTCTCTCTCTTTTTCCCTCTCTCTTACTCTTTCTTCTCTCTCGTTCTCTTTTCTTTCTCTCTCTTTTTTTTTCTTCTTCTTCTTATCTTCCTCTATTTATAGGTATTTTTTTTCAACTACAGTCTTAAATTCACAACTACTCTCTTAAATGCTTTTACAAAAATATAGGAATAGTAAAGGTATAAATAAATGAATAGTAAAGGCTGCTTGAATAGTAACAGGATGATTAATATTATTTAATTATTATTTTCGTCGGTGAAGCGCAACTACTCATTAATGATAGTGGTTGTGGAGTGACCCGCTTAACCAATGAGTTAATGAAAGTGGTTGCGGTGTGTCATTCTGGTAGTGGTTCCCACTAGTGATGGGTCCCGCTGGCGTTGGGTCCCGCTATTTGTGGGTCCTGCTTGTTGTGGGTCCCACTGGTGGTAGGACCCGCTTGTGTGGGGCCCGCTGATGTGGGACCCACTGTTGGTGGGACCCGCTTGTGAATAGTACTCGGTGGGTCCTACTGTGAATAGTAATTTTGAATAGTTTATCTCAATAGTGAACTTGCATAGTATTTCTGCATAGTAATCTTACGTAGTATTTCTGCATAGTAATATTGCATAGTGACTATTGTGAATAGTAATTATGAATAGTGACTATTGGTAATTTTTAATATGTGTAAGTATCTACTCATTTTTAGTTGACATCTGGGGCGGTGGTTTAGTGGTAGGAAGCCGTTCAATCCTCGCTCAGCGTTGGGTTCGAAACGCGTACGCCCCATTATGCCAGATGTCCTCATGCCCGATTAACTCGGGGAAAAATGAGTAATGGCCGATGATTACCCACCTATGAGGCCATTTATATATATATATATATATATGCTTTTCTTAGGGACTATCAACCAATTATTTTGCCATGTAGGCTCTGTTCACTTGCGTTTCTGGGAAAGCAAATCCCTGGAAAACAACCTCTTTTTTCCTTGACAAGACAGAATTCTGGTGTTCACTTGCTTTCCCGGGAAAATAGAATTGCACATGTGGAATTTCTACAATAAGTCAAAAAATGACATGGAATAGCCCATCCCCCCCCCCTTTAGGGATTTCATTTCCGACAAAAAACACTCGGATTTCGTTTCCCGAGAAAACTAGTGCAAAAAGAAGGGCAAGCAGTTTTCCTGGAAACCTTTTCCTGCGCAAGTGAACAGTCCAGAAACAGTCTGTGGAAACCTTTTCCTGCACAGATTCCCTGGATTTCTTTTCTTAATGCCACGTCAGATTCCCGGGAAACATTTTCTTTTCCTTTCCCGGGAAAACAAGTGAACAGAGCCGTAGGGACTGATCAGCAAAAATCCCTTAGGTTTTATGTTATAAGATAACAAATCTGGAAAATGGTAAAAAAAATAAAAAAATAAAAAAATGAAAAAATGTCGGGTGATTATGTGGGTCGGGTTGCCCGACACTTCAACCCGAAACCAACCTGTCAGCACCTCGGGTTCAACTTCCTCAACCCGAGCCCGACCTTACTCTAACATAACCCCACTCGTGATTATTTCGGGTTGAACCCTTGCACCCATAAATTGGATCCTTGTAATGTGTCCGGATCCTATCCGTTTAAGTTTGGATTCTAGGGTTTTACCTTTAATTTTTCACTCTTAAATCTCCATCCTTCCTCCTGTTTCTATCTATTTCTGTTGAGAAATTTCTTCAATTCTCCGATCGTAATCGGAGCTACAGAAATCTCAATTTTCCTTTTTATTTTCTTTTCTTCGTTCTAGGGTTTATGCCCTAGATTACCTTTTTTGTTTTCTTGTTCTGTACTTCAAACTCCAAAGGAATCTTATTTCATCCCCCATTCAGAGATTTTATTGCCCTAGTTTTTCATTTTGGTTACCCTAGTTTTTCATTTTTGTTGCCCTAGTTTTTCCATTTTATTGCCCTAGTTTTTTCTTTTTGTTTGAGAAGATGCAACAGAGATTGAAGCAACAGCAACAGCAACAGCAACAGGCCCTTATGCAACAGGCATTGCTCCAACAGCAGCAGCAGCAGATGTACCATCCTGCAGTTGCCGCGGCCATGTCTCAGGTCCAATCCTTTTTAGTTTTTGCCCCCCTCTTTCGTCTCTCGCATTATGTATCTGTTTATTCTTTGTTTAAAATGTATTAATTTTCTGTTTCTTTTGTTTTTAGATCACTGTTTGTTACTTAGGGTTTGTTTAAGTTATTGTTGATATTGTAAGTTTGTAACTTGATTTTTCATTTTGATTAACATGGGCATGAAATTTGTTTTAAGACCATTTTAAGTTCAAAGAAACGGAGCCTTAGTGAAAATTACTAAAGTAGACCTGAAATCGTCTTCAATCCGTTGCTTATTTTTGTTGTTCTTTTTCTTTTGGGTAAGATTGCCATTGAAGAGATCAACTTAATGTGTTGCCATTCAAAAAATAAGAACTCAATATTTTTTTGGGTTTCTTTTGTCACTGTTTCTGTAAATTTTCCTTTTATGTTTTTTTCCCAAGTGTTATTAAAATGCTCGAGGTTTGAATTCCGATCCTTCTCTGTTATTCATGATGGGCTGGCATAGAATCATTTTCGGTTTTTGACTTCATTTATGTGATATTCTTTTGCTTACTCAATTTTCTTGTTTCATAATTACTTGTTGCAAAGTTTCTTTGCTTCCTCTTATTTTTTCTTTCTTTCTTTTTTTAAATATTTTGCCATCATACAGTCCCATGCGTTTCCCTTTTTTTTTTGGGTTTTAACTAGTTGACATTTATTAATAAGATGAGCAAAAGCCCTCGGCCGAGATGGTCTGGGAACAAGAAACAAGACAATAATAATACAAAGAAGCTACAGTAAGGATAATCAAGGGGGGAAGATAATAAAAAAATCTCCAACATCATCTTTCTATCAACTCTAGTGCAAGCGAGACGGTCTGCCTGTCTATTGGTTGACCGCTGAACATGATGAAAGCGGACCGGATGACCCTCCACTCGATCCAAAATCTCGTCCATCGTCTCTGGGAATATCTATGGGTTTGGACTTCCCCTTTCCATCCATCGAATTACATTTAGGGAGTCTCCCCCACTATCAAATTATGCAAGTCCATCATTTCCATTAACTTGTTGCCTTGAAGAACTGCCCTCACACCGGCTTTATTAGAATCCTTGATACCAATTGGACCAGTGAAGGCCTGTCTCGTCAAAACAGACTTTCCTTTTGAGGAAACCGCCAATTCTGGCCGGCCTTGCATTGCCTATGCTTGAGCCATCAAAGTTTGACCTTTCTTTGATGGTACAAATCCCCCTCAAGCAATGATTAATTTCAGCAGTCGAATTCATCTTAAAGCGGGGGAGGATTCTGGCCCAAGAAATGGCCAGTGTAATGGTCCTAGAAAAAGTGAAGGTAGCACCTTTGACCACTCTTAAATAAACGAGTGTTCCTTTCTTTGAAGAGGACCCATATGGTTGAGAATCATCTCTTTACTTGGACAAGGCGCAAAGAACCAACATTCAAGGAGATCAAATAAGAGAGCAGGTAAGATCCAAGAAATCCCAATTTTTTTCAAGATAAGGATCCATACACCACAGACTCCTAAACCTCCGCGCAGAGGGCACACTGATCGATGATAATCCTTTGGCGATGACAAAGGTGATCAACCATCTGGATTTTATCCTAGAATGTTGTCCAACCAAAGGCACAGACTCTAGGAGGAGCCGGTACCCTCTGAACGTTTGAAAGATATGATGGCGGAGAACCATTAGTTAAAAGGTAATAGAAAGACTTTACATTGAAAGACCTAGAGGAGTTGAAGATCAAATCCTTTCGTCACTGTGATACTTCCCTATGTAAATGAGCTTCCAAGCACTGAATGGCAACACTATCAACTTCCCAATCAAAGAAATTCAGTATAATGTTAAAATTTCAGGAGACCCGATCTCCTTCTCTCAAAGCAATCTTTCACAAAAACTTCTTTATTAAGGGCCATACCATAAATGTCCATGATTACCTCCATTAACATTGCATCCATGCACCTATTATCTTGCCAAAACTTGACTATGTCTCCAGCGTGAACTCTATATCTAATTTCCTCAAGGAATTTGTGCTTCTGCCTCAAGATATCTCTCCAAACCCTCAAAGCGCCAGAGTGTTACTTATCGGCAGAAAGTTTCCCAAGTTTTGGGATGGCTTTATTCAAAATCTTGACTCTGGAGCACTCCTGCTAGTAAATGAAAAAGTGATTGTAAATAGGTCTTCTTTATACCTAGGATATCCCTGCTCCTGACATGATTTCTTTTTGTGTTAAATATAACTTAGTTACCACTTCAAAGTATTTCTTACAGAGAAACATCAATCAATCATGCCAACTGATGACATTTTTTGCGACATTATCTTTCCACTTTTCTGTACGTTGTCATGTTGGGGAGTGGCCCAGAGTTTTGCATTGGCTGGGAGAAAACCAAAAGTATTCAAGTGTGCAAGTATGATTCTTGTCAGGCTACTTCCGAAGTGCAGCCATCTTTTCTCTTCTTTTTCTGCTTGTTTCATTTGTTCATTTTTAGTGTCAATAGTGACTTGTTTAGTTCTGGATGAAATTTATTCATGCATATAGGGATGGTTTTCTCCTTCTTTTGTTCTTTTTTCCCCTGTAACATCACTATCTTTGAACTCTTTTGGGTTTCTTAAGATGCTGCCACGTGTCATTTCTACCATAGTTTTAAAACTCCTCCGTGTCATTCGTGGAGTCCTCCGAGTTGGTTCCCTTTTACCTCGGTCGCGTTCCCTGTTTTGCCCTACATAGTCAATAAAAACTCCTTTGACTCTCCTGAATTATGACCGTGTCAACCGAGTACTCGACTGCGTCGTGCCGAGTCAACTAGGATTTTCTTTGGCCGCATTCTGCACTGCATCTGCATTTTGAAACACTTAACATACCTGTGTATTTTTTTTGTTCCTCCCAGCTCGTGCTATTTTCAGTCAAATTTATATCATCATATTTTCATTATTGTTTCTTTCCCTTGGCTTTTTCATTGATCACTAGAAGTGTGTTTTTTGGGCTTCAACCAGGCTGTTTCCTTCTAGTTCATAGGTTTTGGGATAATGTCTAATATTGTCTATACCTGGAGGACCACTAATATTTGCAACGGACCAGTTACATTTTATTCTGAGCTAGATGCTCTGACCAGACTGCCATTTTTATGACTGGGGATACCCAGTCCATTTTTTGAAGTATTGACTTTCGCATGTCTCTGATTTTTACTCTATATAAACTATATTTTATGGGCAGTGATAAATTGACTCCCCAAATGGATAAATTGACTCCCCATGTGTCTATCTCTCTCCTCTTTCTCCCTCTAACCTAGAGGAGAGACAAAGACACATGGGGAGTCGATTTATCAATTTGGGTAGTCGATTTATCACTCCCCTATTTTATTTGTACTTCGTTTTGTAAGTTCCCCACACCTTTTTCTTATCAACAGTAGGTTTTTTGGATTGCTTCTATAAATTTGGTCACTAAATCTTGACGCCTTCACTTGTCCAATGTCAACAGTTCTTTGTTATCGAATTCTTCTTTATTTTTGTTTGGTTATTAATTCCTTAGCCTGCAGATGCCATACTAAATCTCACGTGGGAAATGTGATGCCGTTTCTTATAAAAACTCATGTTAATCGACCTCGGTATAGATTTTTTTTTGAATGGTAACCTCGGTATAGATTTTACATAGTCAACATTTAACAATTCTATGCATTTTGAATGCATGCTGGAAACTTACATCTAATGAGACTTAGCAGAATTACTTTATTGATATATGTGTGATCTTTATCACTCACACTGTACAGCTTATTAATTCTGAACAGTATATGTCTGGGAAGGGACAATTTTGACCCAGCAGCTAGCTTACATGATAGTTCAATTAGGATTTTATTACATATGATTACATGGATAGACACACGTTGTTAATGTCTTTTGGCCGGACATCTCCAATGACACAATTAGATCCATGTTTTCCTTTTGGGTACATTTTGAGGCAAGTTACACTGGAACTACCTGCATTCAATGAGATTACCTTTGCCTCCTATTTTCTTTTATTCAGTCCCTCATTGTTAGTTGATGTGTGTATTCATCTTGAGCTGGTTATAGAGTGGTGAATTTGATCATTCTTTTTGCTACTTGGGAATCCATTTGGTATTTAATTTATTAAGCATTGACGAACATCTGGTCAATTTTTATGTCTTTGCTATTTTCTAGGGTAGGTTTTCTAGAATTTTATGTAGACATATTAGATTTTATTCTTTTCTTTCGAATCCTCAAGTACCCAATTTTTAGGGAGGGCTTCTAGATTCTTTAGGATTTATTTTCTTTATTTTCTTCTTTTTTACATTTATATTTTGCAGATGGAGCCGGTTCCAAGTGGAAATCTGCCTCCTGGGTTTGATCCATCTTCATGCCGCAGTGTGTGAGTGCTATTAAGACAGTTTTGCCTTTTTTTTTTTTTTTTGCAACTTAATTTTTTCAATCTTTATGGGACGTCTTGTGAGCAGGTTATTATAAGTACTTTTCCCTTGAGAATTTTTTTACGGTCCTCACTTTTAGGATTGCACGACTGGAACAAGATAACTTGTCTTGTGCAACACTTGGCCCCTTTTTTATTTTCTCACGTGACGCATCAAATTCTTCAAGATTAAATTATTATTATTCAGCAGCTGGAAGTGCTAAGTGATATAGCATGCATTTTGTTTTTTCCACTAGGTATTTAGTGTGCTCTGGACATTTCTGATGGTTTAATGCTTTATATAGGTACGTGGGCAATATCCATGTCAATGTCACTGAGAGCCTTCTTGCGGAGGTTTTTCAAAGTACCGGTCCACTTGAAGGATGCAAACTCATCAGAAAGGAGAAGGTTTGTATCTGAAAATTTATTTATTAGTATTCATCTCTTAGCGTGCAGAATTAGCTTTGCTTTGATTGGACATAACATCTAAATTTTACTGCATTGGATTGACTTTGATTTTTAAAGATTAGCCCATGGCAGTTTTTTTAAAGTAATGCGTATCCTACTTTATGGGTTGTATATGTTGTCTTTTCTTTTTGCAATTGGCTAGGAGGTAGCAGCCAATAAAATTTGAAATAAACACAAGAGCAACATATATTTTGCTTGATAATTGCTGTGTATATGAACTGACTCTTCTAGCAACAAATAGAACATTGATTCCTTAAGGGTAGGCTTGGTTGCACAAACACTCGGCATTCATTGAAATTTTAGGGCGTGTTCGTTAACGCTTCTCATTCTCGCCGAGTTAAACGGGTGAGAAGCGGATTTACGTGAAATCTTAGAAGTGACTCAGAGTCTCTCTGAAAAATCTCAGCTTTTGGTTGAGATAAAAGATGAAATGTAGGAAACGGACTCTTAGTGGGTCGGTAGCGGAACATGATTTTCGATTCTTCTTTGCTTTTCTCATACACCGTATCTAATAAACCGGGAAAAACACGTAAAAGAATGGTTGCCGAACATGCCCTCAAGTGCCAATGAATGCCGATTCCTTGTTTGGTTGGCAATATTCCATTGAAGTTCCATTTGACTGCCCAACATGTTCTAGACATCATTATTACTTTTTTGCACATGTGACGCCCATGTGGCACTAATGTCCCCTCATCTTTCAACCAAATTCTACCAAAAAGTTAAATTTTTGTTACAAGAATAGTGGAAAGGGTCCTGTCTTTTCTCTCGTTCTCTCTTTCTCTCTCTTCCTTGTCTCTCTCTTCACTCTCTTTTTTTGGTAATGACACCCCTACCTTTTCCACTACTATCTGAGAGAAGTTCCGCACAACCAAACACTACTTACCACTATTCCACTATTCTTCTAAAAAAATCAATGCCGGTCTCCTCCCTTTTGACTTCTTATTTTTCTACTCTCTGAGCCACCCCTGCGCAACCAACCATAGCCTAAGGAATGGTGTGATCTAATTGACTGACACGGTTGCCAGCTCAAGGGATGAAACAGGTGTGCAGAGAAAATTGTGGCAGAGAGATGGTTTTATTGTTGGGGAGCGGTGGAAAATCTGCTAACAGATGGAAATCAAGGGACTGACGATACCATAAATGACATTGGAGCCTGTAAGGATGAGTTCAGGCATGGTTACAGCAACATGCCATTGAAGAGGGACACAATTAAGGTTGCTTTCTATTATTTTTTTTCAACTTTGCAGGGATCAACTCGGATATTTTTGGTAGGTAAGCTGGGATTGAACCTCCGACCTCAGGGTGGAAGAAGATACTCTTTACCATTGAGCTAGAGGCTCAACCCATCAACTCATATTCATTCTGATCATTAATGACCTGAAATGTTGCCATTGGGGCTGATAAAGAGGGGGCCACTTTGTAGGCATGGATGTGAGGGGGTGAAGAGGTGGAAGCCATTGGAGGGAAGGGAGGCGTTCTCTTCCCCATGCTCTCTCATAGGTGAATGCTAAACTCAACTTCTCCCTTATCCACCCTCTGCCTCTTTCTTTTCTCTGTCTCATTTCTCCTTTTTTTTTTTTTTCTTAACTCTGCCTTGACACAGACCCAAGTCATTTTCAGCATGTATTTAAAGGTACTAGCATTCCCATGGATTTTTTTTTCTGTTTTTCTCCTCAGCAAAAATCTCTTCTTCTTGCCAATGCTGCGTAATGGTCCTCCGGCTATGAGATCCTTAAAGTAATTAACAAAACCATTACTTTGATAGCCCTCGTCCTAATAATCTCTTCATCCTTGCTCCGCAAGCTCAACTTTGGCAACAACTCTTATTTGGCTTTGTTCCCTTCTGCGACAAAATTTCATGTTTCCTCCTTGTCCCTCTCCTTTCCCTTCCTCCACAACCTTTGGTGTAAAATACTTTTCCATGGCTCCCTATACTTTTGGGTTTGGCTTTTCTTTGGGAAGAGCCAGCATTTTTAAAACCCATCTCTGGTTGAAAGCATGCGTGGTAGGGTAAATAGTTTCTACCCTCATGTAATGCGTCCATGATTTGTTCAGTGATATGCTAGAGTTGGAGAGTAGGCGATGATGATGAGAAACCTGTTAAGCAGCGTTTTATTAGGCACTCCATCTCATATTTTCATGCTATTGGAAGAAAATCTTGTTTAACTAAAATCAAGTTTTGATGATTTGGAATGGGGAGAGGGAGAGAGGGAGGGAGGAAAAGTATATGTTTGTGGCAGTTGTGGTTTCAAACGAGGCTAGTAATGATTATTGTCCCAACCAGTCGCAGAAAGAAAAGGACAAAGAATATGATGTGGAATGGTGGAGATTGACTATCAGGCTTATCTACAATATGGTATGTTATGGTCATTCATTGATTCTTCTTATCTCATGCATAGACTTATGATTTGACCCAGTACTACAGTGTACAATTGTTGTTCAGCAGGCTACCTAAAACATTATCTATTCATAGGAATCTGATTTCTGTATTAGAATTTTCTGTTCTATTAATTCTGCGAAGATCAATTTATTAACACATTTGATAAGCGAGGCTAGAAAGGATTATTGTCCCAAACCAGTCTCAGAAAGAAAAGGACAAAGAATAAGAGGTGGAGTATCAGGCTCATTTACAGCATGGTCATCTCATGGTCAATCATTGATTCTTCTTATCACATGCTTCGACTTATGATTTGATCCATTGTACAATTGTTGCTCAGCAGGCTACATAAAATATTATCTTTTCGTAAGAAACTGCAAAGATCATTCTATTAACGCATATGATAAGGGCATCAAGCTCTATGCATTCCACAGAAAATTTATTTGATAAAAAACAACATAGAAGGATCAAGACTAACGAGGAGACTTGGCGCGTGTATGCATCCGTGCGTCCGCATGCGTCTGTGCAACGTGCGTCCTCCCGTCCGCCCGTGTACTGGATTTCTCCTTCGGCTCGCCTTCAACCTCTTCTTTGTTTGCTTTTCAATGCACATAATATAATCCAAGAGTCAATAAATTTCTTAAAAGCAATGTGACTCATTTACCGATTGCTGGGGCATTAGAAGAAAATTAACTCTCATTCCGTTCGCGACATGGATAGTAATTGCTTTTGCCTGTGTTTTGTCATATACCTACTCTTATTCTTGTGCTGACTATCCATTGAATTCGGTTCAGCTCTTACTGTTAGTGCAAGTCTCGTGAGAATTTTACTATTTTATTGTTACTTTTTGCAGTCGTCTTTTGGTTTTGTGGACTACCATGACAGGCGATCAGCGGCTCTTGCGATCATGTCATTGCATGGTCGGCAGCTGTAAGGACTCTTATCCTTAAAGTTCTTGCATAGGCATGATATCTTTTGAGTCATGTCCGTCAACTGGTTGTAACAATTTGTTCAATTTTTTTGAATCAATTTTCTTTGCAGGTATGGTCAGGCAATTAAGGTGAATTGGGCTTATGCCAGTGGCCAGAGGGAGGATACTTCAGGTTACTATTTGCTTTTGCATTTCCCTTTCCCTTCACTTCCTTTTTGTTCGTTATTTGTACCCTTTCTACTTATTTGTTAACTATTATCTCTATGTTCTTCAGGTCACTTCAATATATTTGTTGGGGACCTGAGTCCTGAGGTTACCGATGCGACTCTGTATGCCTGCTTCTCGGTGTATCCCAGTTGTTCGTAAGTTCCAGCTTTCTATATTTTTGAGTTTATGCTATTGGTTTTTTAGCAAGGATAACTCTAGCCATATTGTTTTGGCGTAATATGTATGGAGTCTTCTCTTGAAGTGTAGTTTCTAATGCACGTGTTCTGTTAAGCAATGTTGTTTCAAGTGAATTTAAGACTGCCTTATCAGCATATACTAACATAATTAGTTATTTACAAAATTTTCAGAGATGCAAGGGTCATGTGGGATCATAAAACTGGGCGCTCAAGAGGGTTCGGCTTTGTTTCGTTCCGAAACCAGCAGGTTACTTTTATCATTGAAATAGATTAGTGACAAAATTGTAACATGTATTTGTCAATTTTTAGCGCCCAGGCCTACATGGAAACATTGTGTGAACTGTAATTGGTTTGTTGCTCATATGTTTTTGTAGGATGCTCAGAGTGCTATAAATGACGTGACTGGTAAGGCTTCTGTGCTTTTCTTTTATCTACAATTTTCAGTTTTTTATTTTTTCCTTTCTAAAATGCTCTTGCCTGGGTTCATTTCCCCCCCCCCCCCCACACCCCACACCCGGCTCTCTCTCTCTAACTCTGAACTTTACTGTGGTCCTTTTTTCAGGAAAATGGCTTGGTAATCGGCAAATAAGGTGTAATTGGGCAGCTAAAGGAGCTGGTTTTACTGAGGACAAGCAGAATAGTGACAACCAAAACATGGTGGTATTGACAAACGGATCTTCAGGTATTGACTTCTTCTCTCTCCAACTCAAAAATTAGGGCCAAATGTTTTAAAGGCTAATTTTTTTGAAAGAAAATGATGCTAAGACACGACCATTAAAAAAAATGATGCTAAGACACATCTTTTTAGGATTATCCCAAGCATTCACCCAAATGTTGCCACATGTACCAAAATAGGGGTATGCTTGGAAGTTACATAAAAAAAAGGCCATTATTGTCATAAAATTAGTTACTAATGTGTTGTTGACTTGTTGCACATGTGGCACAATCGAGAGGGCTGTTAGGACCAAGCTCTTATGTAAGACAACAACCATTCATAATGGTTTAACAACAACAAACACCTAGTGATGTGCTGGCGTCCATGTTTGATAATACAGTGCATACCACATGTCGCATGTAATTCATATAAACACTTATACATAATACATACTGCATTTCACACATACAAATATAATTATGCAACACATTGATATCGTATGCAACGGATACACTTACCGTTTTGGTTTTGGTATCTGTTTCGGTTTTGGTTCCGGCAATGCGTTTCAGTGGAGATGGAAAAAGAGAGTTCGGTCATTTCGTGTCAGTTTCGGTGGAAATTTGAAACCATGGTTAGGACCTACTCAAAATGGATGTCTTCCTAGCAGCTCTCTTTTTTGAATATTCAATTGTTCTTGTAATCCAAATCTTATGATTTATGCTTCATATCTCTATGTTAAATCCTAATCCGCGCAATCCTTCAAATCCCAATCTGCACAAACCTTCAAACTACCTAGATCTTTCTTATTGTCCTACAAATATACTTTGTGGATATATCTTAATGTTGTGGATGACAATGAGGATTGTAGTTCCAAACCCAAAACTATTATAAGGCGGTTTGGGTCAGCATTGGGATTATGGGCAAGTCTAGAAAAGAGCATGGTGGAAATTGAAGGGGTGTTTGTACAAACTTTGAAACCTTCTATGAGCTCCTCATCTTGTACTTGACTGAGAAGCAAGCCTCATGTTTTTCCCACTAAGGTGAAAATACAATGAAGGGTCAGACTGACTGGTCCCCATATTGTTTTGGAAGAAATCGCCCGGACTACTATTTTTTATTGAGAATGATGTGATTAAAAAACTCATTTTCAATTCATTTCTTCCACTTTATACCAAGATCCATTCCCTCCAATACATAACCTAGAAAGTACCAATCAATGTGGTCATCTGCTTTTCCCAAATATACCTAAAATAATTAGCTATTATTACCACATCTAGGATTTGCCTTGATAAGAGCTACTTGGGATGACAAAATGTTTCCTGGTTGGAGAGCTCATTAGTCTTAAGGAAAGGATTTTTGCCAATATTTTGAACACTTCATTATTCAAACTAATGGGTTGAAAATCTTTTACATCACCAAACTTCCTTTTTAAGAATAATGACAATAAAAGTCGCATTAACTTCTTTATTGATATATTTTGAACATTTCATTGACCAAGCTAATGGATTGAAAATCTTTTACATCACCAAACTTCCTTTTTAAGAATGATGATGATAAAAGTCGTATTAACTCCTTTATTGATGAATCCCCATCTTGTAACTCATTCATCTCTCAAATGACCTCGTCTTTAATTAGAATCCCAAAAAGTAAGCCATGGAATTGTCATTTGAACTCGATGGTTTGTCTCTTTACATGCTAAAACCCTCCTTTCTACTCCTATCCTCATCGAAGTCATTCTCCAACCAGGAGATTTCCTCTCATTCCATCAAGTTTTGGCCTTCAATCTCTATTTGTTGTGTATAACTTTTTATTTTTAATATTATAGTTGCTAACTACAACCTCTTTTGTCTAGCTCCTCTCTTGCACAAGCTAATTGTCGTTATTTATGCACTAGCAATTTTCTTATCTTTCTTGCATTAGCCAGTTGGTTGAAAGAGGCCATGTTGTTACTCCCCTTCTTAAGCCATGTTGGTCTTGACATTTAACCCCACAGGCCATGTTCTTTATTCCTCTTCGTAACCCATATTGCTATTGACTTTTGACATTTAACCTCAATTAACTTGTTCCCATCTTAGAATGTTCTCTCGCTCTATACTACTTTTTGTTCCATATTCCTTCTTTGCTTTCTGATAGAGTATCCTCTAATCTATACAAACTACCTATCTATTACCTTTCTCTTGTTGACTTCTCGACTATAAAGGGGGTGCGATAGATATTAATCCCGGTAGAACTCTATCGCACACACCCAAAGAGGGTTCCTTTCACTGTTGTAAACTGTGATAATCCTTCTAACCTAGTTGACTTCTTGATATTGAGTTCTTGATGATATCAATCTTGGCAGAACTCTATGGCATAACACCCAAAGAGGGTTCCTTTCACTATTTTGACATGAGATATGTACGTCTATTCAACACCTGATTCTCTTGCTGACTTGCCCAACATGCTCTCCCTAGTGGAAAGCCTATACTTCATTTTTTTTTTTGTATTTTGAATGGTGCCAGAACTTTCATTTGTTTTGATTGATCTAGGAAAACCTCATCATATTTTTTGTAGGTCTAATCTGAGATTTCTCAGGGGCATTATTTATGGTGTTGAAATCCTCATTGGTACACCAGGAAATCCCGTCTTGCTCTAATCTCATTCAACTCAGTCTATAACCTTTTCCTTTGTGTAGAACTGAATGGTTCACACAACTGTGCCAATGACAATCAGTCCACTGGAAATTGTCCTCCGGTCTCCATTGCAGATTTCACTGAAACTGTGAATGCACTGACACTGACCGCATAAATAATAAAACTAAAGAACTCCATTATGAGGCCCCATGAAGCCTCTTTAGCCATACATGATTTGTTATGAACTCACTAACATTATGAATCTTGAATTCATACACTGATACAGCATCTAATTTTTCTTTTCCTTTTAGCTATGACCTCTAATTTTCTTCCATTTCATTTATTTGACTGCTCTTCTTTTTATTTTTCTCTCTCAGCACTTCTTAGTACCCTTGTATTCCATGCTACGGGCTAACACTTCCATTATGAAACATTAGATGGTCCCCCTCTCCCCTTCGTGAGGTCCCTGACTATCTTTGACATATATTTTGTTCGTAATATACATCTGAAATCAGACCCTCCAGCTCTTCTCCTTCGCTTCCCTCTACCAGAAGTTTCTATTCCCATATTTTTTTAATGAAGCTTCTATTACCTTATTATATATTTTAAATCTCTCTCTTCTTTCTAGTTTATCTAGGAGGTAACATGTCTAAGTTTCTTGTTCTTCCATAGCCACCTCCAAGTCCGTCCCAATTTTTCAGATGTTTTGGAAGTTTTTTGTTTTTTTCCTTCATAACGGCAATAATTTAGGTCCTTAAACAAATAAACATCACACCACGTCATGATTTTAAATTTCCACCAGAACCGACATGAAACGACCGAAATGTTTTGGTTTCGGTGGGGACCAAAATGCATAAACCAAATCGTAAGTGAATCCTTTTATCGTCAGTTAGTGCCATGCCCTGTGTCCTCTAAAGTGGCCAAAGTATAGAGCATCCAAGCGACTCCGAGAGTATGCGCCTTTGCGTGTGCGGCTATTCTGAAAAGCATACAGACAATCTATTTTTTGAGGAAAAGGAAAATGTTAATCATAGACCATTGTCCCCTATGCTTAGAGGCAGGGGAAATGGTGGACCACCTGATGGTACAATGCATGGTGGCAAGAGAGATGTGGTGCATATTAATAACTAGATTTGGAATTGAATAGGTTCATCCGGACAAATTACCGAAGTTTTTTTTTTTTTTTTTTTTTTTAAAGATGACAAGTTTCATTAATATTCAAATAGTAATCGGGACCAGGGGTCCCATCCTGCAATTACAGAATATTAAGGTGAATTAGCACGGGCATACCCGAAGCCAATTCAAAAGCAATCAGAAGATATTACAAAACTTAACTATTCCTTTCCTCTATTATAATACCCGTATCCCTGTACCTATATATGATTCTATTATCTACGTAATCCTTTCCTTTATACGTTGTTCATTCCTTTCCTCAGCCCTTTCACCTGTACCTTTTTGTTTTTTGGGCTGCACAAAATTCTAGTTTTCCTAAGTTCTTCTTGAGATTATATGAAGTCGGAGTTCATGAAAACCACCAGTGCTACAAGATTCTGAACCAGAAGTCACACCATCTGAAATTCTATGGCTCAAGATTTATCTTAGATTTTCAAGGGAGTCAGCTGGCTTTGCGCAATCAAACTGGATAACCTTAGCGAAAGAACGAGTCTCTCAAGCTTTGGCTATTAGAGATCAAAATCTTAGACGACGACCAGCAATCACCTTAAATTTAAGCAAAACAAACCCTGGGTGGTATTGAGGGGATTACTCCCTATCATCCTACAGCCCAGATCCTGAAGGTGCAACCAGAGTCACCAAACTAACATAATCCTATACAATCCAGCACTAACTCCTCAAACACTTTACGAAGGGGAACGCCCACTCCCAACTTTCAATATGAATTATTTAAACATTTATTCCAGGCTTGTTTTAATCATCTACTCCAGGCTTGGTTTAAATTTCTTTAGCTCTTGCCTTTTGTTCTTCCCTATCTCTTTCCTTCATTGCAAGGAACATTTTTTTGGTTGCCCCCAAGTCTTCCTCGTATGTAATCCTAAAAACATCCCCTATCGACAATAGGTCATTAAACTCTTCCGAGAATGATCCCCTACTCCTAGAATCGTAAGAACTATTATTAACCTGCTTTGCCTTACCTTTAGAGTCCTTGGGGACTTGGGGCTCCCCTACTCGCAAGTCTTCAATCCGCCCTGAGTTGCCTAGTGCAACAGCTACCCTCGGAGTCAAACTAGATTGATTGAGTTCCAGATTGCTGATAACAGATTTTCTTTCCTCCTCCCAAAGGCGCCGCCGAGTACGTATTTCCTTTTCTAGAACCTTACTGAATATGGGAAGATCAAGGATGAGTTTTTTTAGAACCTTATCACTAGTCGACTCCGAAGTAGAATCCAGATTATTGATGGAGGATGAGTTTTTCTTTAGCTGAACCCAATGCTTTTTTAGCGGACTAAGAGAAATCTCACAGGAGGTCGGAGATTCCTTCCGTGCAAGTTTTTCATTGTAGCGAAGGTCTTTCAGCAATTCAATATCCCCGTCCCCAAACGAGAAGCCCTGAACAGGCGAAGAGCTTCCATCCTGGACCGATTCTTTCCCCGACATAGCTGGCGAATTGATGGTGTCGAAGTTTTGGAAAAGCTTCTGAGATTCGACAGTTAGTCTCCTCGTATGATTTTCTTTCCTAACAATACCGTGTAATTTTCTTGTAAAGACTGAGAGGCCCCCTCGAGTGGCTAATACTTGTATTTCCGAGTTAGTATTTCTCCGGTGTATGTTAACTTTTCCTATACGCAGACGCTTTACTTTAGAATTCTTATTATTGTCCTTATGGAATCTAGTTTTAATCTTTAGCGCCTTTTTGTCCTTTACTGAGATCAAAGTACAGCTATCCGCAACATCTTTTCGAGATGCCTTTACTTTCTCTTCACGAGACCCTGCATTTAATGTTTTCCATGTCAAACCACTTTTAGCCTGGCCCCACTTTCCAGTCACATCAGCTTTCCTACTCTCTGACATTCCAGATGAGACAATAGCGGTAAGCTTGGGAGATTCAAAATTCAAACCGGGTCCCACCAACGGCTCCTTGTCAAGGTCGCAGGTATCGGGATTAGTGCTCATCACCTAGTCCGGTGAGTCAGCCATTGCCGGTAATTGGGCACCGGAAATCTGTTCAGGACCGTCACAAACGTCCAAATTATCTTTACTGCTGGATTCCCCCATAACCGAAACAGCCATACTATTAATGCTATCCTCAGAGATCATCTTAACTCCAATAGAATAAATGCTGGACTCCACCTTTAAATTAATGGATGAGGGTATAGATTTCCACAAGGGGGTTAATACCAATGCTGATGCAAAACACATGCAGTGGTCGTGATTATCAAAAAGCTGGGTTTGGATCACCTGACCCAGATGCTGCCCAAGGTATTCCACAATTACCGGAGTTGTTTGAACATTGGAAAATGGCTCCATGGAAAGGAAAAAGGAAATTTATGTGGGAAGTATCTTTTTTGGCAATTCTATGGGTTCTGTGGAAAGAAAGAAATGCGAGGGTATTCAAAGGACTCTCAAAAAGACCTCTCTATCTATTTAACAAAATGATAACACTCTCAATATCATGGGTGAGGACCATCCCAAGTTTTGCATTTGTGTCTGCTTATGACTTGTGGTATGGATGGAGAGAAATATGCGTAGGAGTAAGGAATGAGCCTAAAGTCATCCAATCTTTACCATTCAAAAAAAAAAAAAAAAAAGTCATCCAATCTTGGGAACCTCCCACACAAGGCTTTTTGAAACTCAATTTCGATTGTTCCAGTATGGGAAGCCCAGGCCCATCTGGAATTGGGGGAGTGTTAAGAGATGATCAAGGCAATGTAATATGGGCTTATTCGGGTCCAATCGGGGTAGCTGATGCGAATCAGGCAGAAGTCCGGGCTATACACCATGCTATCAAGCTTATTACGAACATAGACTTTGAAATGGTGGAAATAGAATGAGACTTAATGGCTTGCATTCAATACCGTGGAGGTTTGCGGGTTTTTTTTTTTTATGAAATCCAAGATCAGGTTGGAGATTTAAAGCCTATCATGTAAAGAGATCCGTGAATGGTGTAGCGGATAAACTTGCCCAACAAGGGGTATTCCGGGCGAATTTGCAGCAGTTTGATTTCTTGCCTCCATGACTTGTCCCTAGCATCTCTGTTTTTTCTTCCCTTCTTGTTCTCCTTGTATTGACCTCCTCGGTCTCTTTCTTTTATATTACTGATACTTACCATTCAAAAACAAATAAAAATAGTGCTATACTATATTAGCATGTATTACACAATTATATTTATATGAATTACACGTGGAATGTGGCGCATTTATTATGTAATAATATTTAGATGTATTGCATGTGAAATTTGATATGTACTAAATTATTAGACATGCGCGATAGTGCATGTTAGTAGGTGTTTGATGTTTTTAAACCATTATGGTTGGTTGTCTTGCCATTAGATGGGTACAAACATAGAGGTTCTATTGTTTGGCGAGGCATTATGGCAGAATTGTCTCTTTTCTAGAAGGGGATTTGGTTCAGGGTGTGTAAAGGAGATACAATTAGGCTTCAGTACGACCTGTGGTGTGGTAAAAATTTCAGACCTTTTCCTAGTGGCTTCTGCGTTGGAATGCATCTTAAGACATGATCAAGTGAGTAGTTGGAGAGTTGAACTTTTTTGACAAAAAGCTTGATTGTGTAGCTAAGTTTACAGAAACTTTGGATTCAATATGAGGATTTAGATTTGAGAACCAGGTAGTACATTCTCCATTCACTCTTCTACTAGTCCTAGTTGCCAACGATGCCCTCCTCGCCAGCCTCCAAAGTATGGAGAACTCAACACCCTCCCCCTCCCCCCCTGCACACACACACACACACACACACACACACACACACACACACACACACACACGCACACACACACACACACACAATGGTTTTAAATTTCCCCGTAAGGCTGAAACAATCTAAATGTTTCTGTTTCCATCCCCACCGAAGCGAAATCTCAATGAATTCGTTCCACGTCATTATTTCCGACCGAAATTTTTGAAATTTGACTGAAATGGTTGGAACGACAAAAAAAATGGAAAGTTCTTATGACATCATATAAAGCTAGTTGCATCGTATTGACATAGAATTGGAGTCCTAGGAGAGGAGACTGGTCATTGTACTTTCTTATATTTATTACATTGTACTTTTTTATTGACTTTATTGTTCCAGACATGTGTGACAACACGTCAATGGCTGTTCAATGTGATTAAGTCATTAAGGATGGCTTTCTTGCGTATGCGATGGTTTCTAAGTAAGTATTTGTGCTTATTGTAACATTTCCCAAAGTTCCATCTTAAAATTTCATCATTTACATGTGGAAAGTTTCCATACGTTTCCGTAGTTTTACAAGATTTCCATTGAAACTGAAATGTTCCCATTTCTGTGTCGACTAAAAAACCTTGCCACACACACATAGTTTGTGCTTTTGCCTGGATTGTATGCCTTAAATAAAATCCTTACAATTGATCATTTGAGAAGTTAATGGATGCTCATTGTTGATCATTATGCCCCTTGCATTGAGGCTGGAGAGTCCGTCGATCACCTACTTATTCACTGCAGTTTTGCTCGGACGATATGTCCTTGTGTTCCAACCTTTGGCATTGCTTTGGTTCTCCCATCTCACATTCAGGACCACTTTGAGAGTTGGTCTTTTGCCCCTTCGCCAAAAAGAGTCCGAGCGTTGTGACGATTTGTTCAACAAGCAGTTCTCTGGAGTATATTGAAAGAATGGAGTAGCCATACCTTCAAAGGAGTCTCCAAAGATGTTTGAAGCTATCAACATTGCATTTTTTTCTTTGTTGGTGTGGTATGTGATGATTCTGCCGGAGTTTAGGGAGCCATGGAAAACACACTTAGAAGATCGTCGGATGAGGTTCAAGGTAAGCACTGTTCCTCAACTCAGGGTGATCGCCAGATGGTTGTTGCCCCCACCAGGCTATACCAAGCTGTGCTTTGATTGCTCTAGCATGGGGAACCCTGGACCGAAAGGAGTTGGTGATCTATTATGAGAGAATAGCGGGGCCACAAGGTGAGCATACTTGGGTCCTCTGAATCAGATAGACACTACTAATGTTAAAGTGCAGGCCCTTTTAGTTGGGATTCACTTAGTAGAAGTAAGTGATCTGGATCATTTCTTTGTTGAAGATTCCAAAAATATAATTAACTGGATGATTAATAGATCAGATTACTCCTGGAGATGTGCGAACACAATTGAAGGGGTCTTGGACAGAGTCGAGGGAGATGCAGTCAGATTTTAGCACACAAAGAGAACCGGCAATAAAGAGGCTGATCAATTAGCGCGGTCTGGAGTTAAAAGACTAGCCTTGGAAGTCTTCGACTTTCTTCCATTTTGACTTGGCCAGCTCGCAACCGTCTTAGACACGCACTCGCACACACACACACACACACATATTATGTTACCATTCAAAAAATATCAGATGACCGTCGAACCAAGCTTAGAAAATGTATAACGGAGTTAGGAGTTTAGAAAATGCATAATGTAGTTAGGAGTAGTGTTTCGAAGTGTGGTGTCAGGATGAGAATGCGGTAGCAAGGTAAAAGGGAGTCGGCTCGGTCGAATCGACGATTACACAACTTTTTGGGTGGAAAATCGACGCGCAATGTGTGGGCATGAGGATGAAAGTGTCGTTGAGTGTGTTGATCTTACCAAGGACGGCGTTGTTCATACCATAGTTGCCAAAAACTTCTTAGTTGGATGGGAAGCTCGCTTCCCCGGAAACTCGCTTTGGAAGCTTAGTTCTTCTCGCTTCCCAAATTTCTTTATTTATTTATTTATTTTTATTTTATTTTTGTGCTTCCTCTGTGTTTCCTCCTAATTAATAGTAAACTTCCTATTTAAGTAAATACTTTTCTAAGAGAGTTTTTTCTCCTTTTGATTGTGATAAGAAGTGTATTTAAAACTTAAAAAATTGTCTAAAATTTTAATCACTTGCGAAGTCGTCTTTACTACTTGTAATCCTTACATGTATTAACCTATCCTCCCCACCCTAATTTAACCCAACTCTTTCTATGAACATCTTTTTCACTTCTGATGAGGTTTATTACATGTTTCATGTTGACTTTCATTCACGCTTCCTACACGCATCCTATTTACTTTCTTTTGTGTTTTTCGCTTCCCTCATTTTCTCTTTCCTAGAGCCATCGCTTCCCGCTTCTGCTTCCCCGCATTGCTTCACGTACTCGCTTCCCACACTGAGCAACTATGGTTCATACAAAACATTGTATTCTGTAGGGATATCTGATTCGCACGTCCTCCAAAAGTTCTCAACACTTTTCTCAATTAGAGTGGAGAAAAAGGACCTAACTGAAACAACAGCATTATAGTGATTTCCATTCCCTCATCATTTTTTATTATTTCCTTCACACCTGCTTTTCCTAAAATATTTGTTCTCACTCCCCTATTGAGACAACTTATTGAAAGGTGGCATACCTTACCACTTTATGGGAGAAACTCTACCATTCCCGGTGCTTTACATCTTTGTAGCACCCTAGGGGTAGGTTGCAGTAGCTGTGCACCACTCGTGGCTGTTACTTGGCCGAACCCTTTTGTGAGCAGTCACCGAGGCATTGGTTATCCAAGCCTCCCGCGCTTGTGAACCATCCTGATTGGGCTGCTTTCGCTGGGAAAGGCCAAAACACAGGAGGCAATAAGATTGCAATTACAACAACATGGAGATTTGATCGAATGGAGTCGGATCCATATTCTCTTTAACCTATTTTGCCATAAACGAGTGCTTATTGCATTGACACGCTATGAGTACTTTCTGCAAGAACCTTGGTCCTTGAATATTACAGGCTTCATCTGTCCCCTAATCTTTCTTTCCAGCACAACTCAGGCAGACCTGAGGCTCTTCGCCTCAAATCGTTGAAAAAATCTAGAGGAATGGCATAGAACCACAAACAGATGATTCTAGCTTCTGCCATCAAAGCTGTATGATAACAAGGCGATAATGGCTATTCAACTATTCCTCAATAGAATACTCAGGTTCTTCAACTCCTTTGGCTTTTGTTCTCTGATTGTCCAACTATTCCTCATGTAGTGAAGAATCATTGGATCATCTCTTAGCACATTGCTCCTCTTACCAATTATGGATGAAAATAATGAGAATATTCAAACTTGAGAGGTTGCTCCAAAGAGCTATCAAGAGGATATTATTGGAGTGGATATCTTTGAAGCACGGAGCGGGTGCAGGGGCGGGGAAGCATGGAGCCTAGTAGAGTCCAAGGTCGGGGGCGTCATGAGAGTGTTTGTGTAACATTTTCTTTATTTGTCTTTCAAAATTCAAGTACGTAAAAAAACAGTAATTTTTAACTATCTTCATATTTATCTTTCAAAAATTTAAGTACATCAAAACAAAGGGTGGCCCAGTGCACGAGGCTCCCGCCATTGCAGGGTCTGGGGAGGGCTAGATGTACGCAGCCTTACCCTTGTTTTGCAGAGTCTGTTTCCGCAACTCGAACTCCGTGACCCAATGGAGCAACCTTACCGTTGCGCCAAGGCTCGCCCTCTAAAAATTTAAGTACATCAAAAAGTAGTAATTTCTAACCATCTTCATTTTCGTGCCCTCTTTCCTCGTACCTAAGACGCCTTTGTGCTAGCTCCAATGAATTATTTTGAAGAGTTGGAGGAGTTTGATGCATGGAAGTTCGTAATGGTGGGACTAATAGAGTAATAAGAGTAGGTGATATGGAGAGAATGACATCATTACTAGGGTTTGACAAGTTCCTTGGTCGCTCCTTCCTAAGGAGCGCTGGATTGCGGGTTGGATAGAAAGAAACAACTGAATCTCCAAAGAGCAAAAACGGAGTTGGGGGAGACTAGTACTTGATACTAAATCCAATTTCATAGCATGGATTGGCATCAGCAAAGAGGCACCCAGTTTTAGTGTTGGTGAGATTTTAAGGAATTGGAAGATGGTAATTTTTGAGAAATAGATAACACAAAAGGAGACGTCAAGATGGATCCCACCGCTGAGTGGGCGGTTCAAGCTAAACTTTGATGGAAGCTCAAAAGGGAATCCAGGCCCGGCAAGTATTGGTGGCCTTTTTTGGGACTCGAATGAACTCTTCTATATTTCTCGGGGCCAATAGATATATGTGATGCCAATCACTTAGCGGAAGTGCGACCCTTGTTATGGGGATTGAGGTGGTTTGCAACACATGGATCGGTCCGGTTGATTATTGAAGGGGACTTGACAAATGTCATATCGTGAGTGAGCAACAAGGCGGGAGGCCCTATGATATTATCGGACATCATTTCAGAGATTAGGGACCTTGTAGCAACAATTGCCCCAACATTCCAACACATGCGTAGATCTGCTAATGAATATGTGGACAAATTGGCCAAGTATGGAGCGGAAAGGGAACATATAACTCCATTAAAAAAAAGGGAACATATAACTATTCTTCCCGTTGATCATGCAAATGCACCGAGTGGGAGTGAGTAGCACGCTGTAGTTGGTGGCTCAATTTTGCGGCGGCCAACATAAACTATCGACTAGCAGGCAAGCACTGGATGGAATCAATCTAAGATGACAAACAGAACAGCATGGTGTTGGAAAACATATATGCTGCAGGATGTTTGAAAACTGTTACTGGTTCTGCACATTTTTGAATACTTTTCTGGATTCTGCACACTTTTGAATCAGGTTCTGCAGCTCTAACAGAATAGTTTGGAACTGTTATGGGTTGCATTAGAACGGTTACATCTCACATGAGGTAGGGTGTGGCAGAAACTGATATGGGTCACCTGTGTGTTTTTGCCTTGCGGCGGCAGGCCTGTTACCTGTCACCCCTTACAACTGCATTCTTGGTGAGTCATTGGGCTGCTCCCTTTTCCATCTGAGGGAGTCCCTGCAATTTCAAGAGTTTGCTTCATCTATTAAAGGTCCAGGACCTTGTCCTTTCAACATGAAGCTTGTGGTGTAATGGTTGCTCACTGATTTGCTCATGGGTTGGAGGGCGAAAGTTGAGTTCAAGCGCATATCGTTGTTAATCAAGGACTGATGGTGTGCAAAAACTCCTAGTGGGTTTAAATCTTTAAATTGTATTTTGTGTAAACGTATCTTTGGTGATGTATTTCATGCTGCATCAGTGGGACATCTTGTCCCTGGTGATGTAATCTTGTTTTTCCTCATTAATAAAGCTATTTCTTTTCTTTTCAAAACAAAATAAAATAAAGCTATTTCTTTTTTAAAAAAAAGGACATCTCTTCTGTTTAATTCTTTTGGAAACTAGGGAGATATGACTAGCTCGTTCCATTTCTCTCCCGACTTTACCTTCCCTTCCCCTCTGCAACACCTTCTTGTCCTCATACTACCGACTGAAGCTTGTTAATAGATGCTTCTTCTTCGGCCAGCTCATGTTCTGGAATCTGGACTACCTGACTGTTGAATTTCTATATGCCTCGTCTGTCCCACTTGTGTACAAATGGTATTTACTTTTACACACCCTAAAGCGTGAAAATCTGATCCCTTGCCTCCAATTGGAAGCTCGTCCTGGAATTACTTGGAGAGCATCTCCATTCCCATGTCAACTTGAAGCTCCAACAACCTTAGACCTTATTTTTCTAGTCTCCTTGACCGCAGCACAACGACTAGGACTCTTGTCAGAGGAGTTTAGAGCGTGAGCTACCACTCATGCAGTGGCAAGGACCCGCAATTCTCGAAGGGGCCACCAACCGCCCGAATCACTGTAGCAAACCCTCCCTTCCCTTTACTCTATGGATAGCACTTATCCTCTTTCACCTCCAATCTCCTTTCGGGGTGAACTTCCTGATTGATTGGTCCCTAATCACCCATCAGCACAGACCAATTCCATCAGCCAGATATGACCTTACTGCACCTTTAGATGTCCTAATGTACGAAAGGACCTGAAAAAACTGCTGATGACATCCTTAATTGAGTATACCAGGTTTAGACCTGGCAAACGAGTGGGCCGGGCCGGGTTTCACCCGACCCCTACAGGTCCAGGTCATACGGGCCAGGTAAAAAATGACCCAGAATTTTACGGGTCACTACTTGGTGGACCCGGACCCCACCAGCACGGGCCGTGTTGACCTGTGGGTCACCCTTTTTTTAAAAGAATTTTGGTTGTTTTTAAAATAAATAAAAAACTCTTCGGGCACGTGTCATATCCTTTGAAAGCCTGTCACTCTCTTCGTTCTTTTCTTTCTCCCTCTTTAATAGCTTTCACTCTATTCTTTCTTTTCTTGTGTTTTTCTCAATACCCACGCATGGGTAACTGCTTCCATTTTTGCCTCGGGACGAGGCAATCCTTATCTGCATGAAATGACCATCGACAAGAAGAAAAAGCATTTGGGAATTCGTCACATCCTCTCCCCCAAATAGTATTCTGCTTTTTAACGGGCACCCGCAGGTCCACCCGGCCTGGACCAGTTTTGACGGGCCGGGTCGACCCGCGGGTCAAACTGAAACGGGTCATTGACCCGGACCCGAAAATTACTGGTGGGCCAGGTCGGCCTGTGGGTCCGGGTCACTTCTTGCCAGGTCTAATTGGGTTCTTTCGGTTCAGATATATTCTGGCCTGTGATATCCTTATCAAAAACACTAATACTTCCAATAAGTTCCAATGTCCAAATTTTATGGCCTTCCTTTGCTTTGCTGCCTATAAATGAGTGGTTTTTCCCAGCTATTTTAGTTGGTGGCGGAAGTCTCTTGGACTCATAAATGATAGTTACTGTTAAACAAGTGGCCCACGTGGCAACTCCCACTGTGTCATTAAACTATGCCATTTCCATCTGAGATAACACCATATTCCTTTTGCACATGCACTTCCGGGCATAAACTCAGAACCCTATTAAAATTTTGTAGCATGCGACGCCGAAAGGGACATATCTCATTTTCTGATCAATATTCAATTTTTTTTTCCAGATGGAGGTCAGGAGAATTTGAACGAGGAATCTCCTGAAAATAACCCAGCATTTACCACAGTCTATGTTGGAAACCTTGCTCATGAGGTAAAAAGAATGAAAAAATTAGTTGTTACTGTTGTGGTATCAGTTCGCTTTAGATTTGTTGATCAAGAAAGACTGAATTCAGTGGCTGTTTGCTTTCTTCCTCTGTTGAAATTGATCCACTGTCTATAGAAAAGATATTACTCTTTCCGAATTCATCTTGTCTATGGTGATTACAGGTTACTCAAGCGGAACTCCATCGTCAGTTTCATATACTTGGGGTCGGTATCATTGAGGAAGTGCGCATACAGAGGGATAAAGGATTTGGATTTGTAAGGTACCATTCGCATGACGAAGCAGCTCTTGCCATTCAATTGGCCAATGGGAGGATGGTGTTCGGCAAGTCCATGAAAGTATGAGCCTTTTCTCTGTACCATCCATTTTCTTCCCTTGAGAGTATGTAACGCATAGCATTAGGGTTAGGAATGCAACTTGGGGTCGAATTTTAGGAATTCTGGTTGAGCTTTTACCGTAACATGGGGTCTGGTTCGTGTTGATTCGAATTCATTTTTTTAGCGAAAGCTCAAACCAACCAGTCCCAAGTTGCACCCGTACTTAATAGTCCAAGGAAAATAAAGCATATTTGGTTCATAGTTTTAAATTTTGGCAAAAGCTGAAACAAATACACCATGAATCGGATTTTTACACGATTTCTCGCAGAAATTTTGGTTGAAATTTTGTTTTTCACCCTTGTTTACAAAATTTCCACTGAAATAAATTTCCACCCAAATTGCCGAAATTTTAGACATTTTGACGGAAAATTTTAGAATACTGAAAATTTTAACCTAATTTTACATGATTTCGGCTGAAATTTCCACTGATTTCGGTGGTGGCCAAAACCGACACTGAAACCGAAATTTAAAACCTTGAATTTTGGTTGTGGTTGCAGTGCTCATGGGGCAACAAGCCAACTCCCCCAGGAACAACATCAAACCCGTTGCCACCACCAGTTCCCCCATTCCAAATCCTCCCAACGCCTGGCCTGAATCAGCCCTACTCAGCTGCAGAGCTTTTGGCTTACCAGCGCCAGCTTGCCTTAAACCAGGCCGCAGGGTCTGGTCTCTCCAGCCAAGCTCTCCTTCAGATGGCCGGACAGCAAGGCTTTGCTGCCGCACAAGCATCTGTTGGCCTCAACTCTGGTGGGTCCCAAGCTTTGTATGATGGCTATCCAAGCAACGCATCTCAGCAGCCCATGTACTACCAGTGATGGGAGAGACTTTCTTATTTCTGGCCTTTTTTCCAGCTTGATGGTGGGCTCAATGGTACAGATCTCTTTTCTTCTTTAGATTCTAGGGTTTCCTTCTTTTTTTTTTAAATCTCTAATGGTGTATCTTAGATTTTAGATTCTTGTGGTTTTTTGTTGGTTTTCTGATTTGGGTTTTATGTTTGACATCCATTGTGTTTGAAAGCTTGGGTTCTGTAATATGACGATTAAAACTATTTTGTAATGTATTTGTTCAGTTGGGATTTTGGATCTCTCCCTAAATTATATTTCACAGGCAATTTAGGTGTCTCCCTCCCTAATTATTTTTTTCATTGATATGGCAGTCTGGTAAGTAAATTTTCTGAATTCCCAATTTAGAGTGAGGAATAACTTTGCCTCTAACACCATCGTTTCCCTCCCCTAGTACCCATTTCTCCTACTTTAAAATCCACAGCCTGTGTTTGGATTGTCGGAATCAGAATCGACATCATGTTCCGATTACTTGAAAGTGAAAAAAAAAAAATCTAAAAAAAAAAAAATTTGAATAAAACAATTCTAATAAAAATTCCATTCTAAGTGGGGCAGATTCAGAATACCCCCTCTTGCGCCCCCCCCCCAAAACTCTGCGCAGATGTCGATTCTGCATTCCATTCTTTTTTTGAACTAAATGCCATGGAATCGGAATCACAATCAAATGCTGATTCTAATGCGTGTTGATGCAATCCAAAACTCTGGACGCTATTCGTTACGCAGCAGCGGATAAAAGATTGATAAAATAAATGAAAAATTGACCCTTCGAACACCGTCGTAGGGAAAATAATACTTCGATCACCTTCGAAGGGGATGTGATTTACTTCGATCCTGTCAAAGTCGAGTTTCTCAGAGCGAAACTAGAAAATACTCCTGCAGGTGCTAATCCAAGCAACCAAAAGTTTTGAAAAGAACTCAAAAGCCAAAGGCAAATTTCGTACATTAATTAAAGTTCCATTAGATGTCTCATCCACCTCCTTCTATAGATTAGGAGGAATTCTAAAAATGGAATCTCATACAAACAAAAGAAACATCTAAAATTGCCACCATCATATTAAAGGCAACCTAAATATAAAAAGTAAATTCAATCCTAAATGACCTTATTTAGCAATGCATGGAATGAACAAATTCCTTATTTGGTTGTGCATAGAAATAGAAAAAAATCTATCCTAATTGAAATTAAAGAAAACGGTAATAAATCTAGCCTAAATGATATGCAAGAAAATAGAAACAAATCAGCCTGTAGGATTTGGGTTGCATCAGTCTCTCCGGGTTGGAGAAAATCCGTCATCGGATTTGAATCTTTCAAACAACACATGCTTTCGGTGGTCTTCGCCTCCATTATTCTTCCATGGTTTAAAAATACTCGTCCTCTAGTTTTGAAGTAACGGAGAATGATCATCAACTGAAATTGACACAGACTAAGCCATACTATATAATTTTCAAAATGAAAAGATAATGTGAGTTGATCTTGAGCATGCTTGAATTTATAAAATTTTAAGGTAGCCGCCACTGTATGATCTAATAAAAATGGATCGACATAAACTGCTGAAGAATTTGACATAATATTCCCGTATTCGCCCATCACTTCAATCTCCAAGCCGTCGTATCAAATTTCCTCAATTTCCACATTCATGTTTTCATTAGCCGCATCAACTAGCTTTTCAAGTGAATCATTGATCACTTTGTCACCACCAAGAATCAACGATTAATCTGAACTCTTAGGAAAAATTAAATACCCATCTTCCGAATATTCATCATAAATTGGTGGAGAGTCCCAATTTATGATTACTTCTTCTAGGTAATAATAAAACGTTTTTAATTGCGGTGTTACCTCCCAATCTTGGAATTTAAAAACCCTCCTTAGGAGTGACCGAAGATAGTCTCTAGCCATCGCGAATCTACGCAATTCTCGCTAGCTTTTCAAGTGAATCATTGATCACTTTATCACCATCAAGAATCAACGATTCATCTGAACTCTTAGGAAAAATTAAATACCCATCTTCCAAATATTCATCATAGATTAGTGGAGTGTCCCAATTTATGATTTCTTCTCCTAGCTAATAATAAAACGATTTTAATTGCGGTGTTACCTCCCAATCTTGGAATTAGAAACCCTCCTTTGGAGTGACCGAAGATAGTCTGTAACGATCGCGAATCCACGTAATTCTCGCTACCAATTTTCCTCTTCAACCCAAGCAAGGAATCTGCTTTGATACCAACTGATGCAGTCTAAAAATCTGGACGCTCTTCGTTGCGCAGCAGCGGATGCAAGATTGATAAAATAAATGAAAAGTGGCCCTTCGAACATCGTCGTAGGGAATATAACACTTCGATCATCGTCGAAGGGGATGTGATTTACTTCGATCCCGTCGAAGTCGAGTTTCTCAGAGCGAAACTAGAAAATACTCCTGCAGGTGTTAAGGAGGAATTCTAAGAATGGAATCTCGTACAAGCAAAAGAAACATCTAAAATTGTCACCTTCATATTAAAGGCAACCTAAATATAAAAAGTAAATTCAATCCTAAATGACCTTATTTTAGCTATGCATGGAATGGACAAATTCCTTATTTGGTTGTGCATAGAAATAGAAATCAATCTATCCTAATTGGCATGAAAAAAATGGAAATAAATCTAGCCTAAATGATATGCAAGAAAATAGAAGCAAATCAGCCTGTAGGATTTGGGTTGCATCAGTCTCCCCTGGTTGGTGAAAATTCTTCCTCAGATTTGAATCTTTCAAAAAACACATGCTTTCGGTGGTCTTCGCCTCCATCATTCTTCCATGGTTTAAAAATACTCGTCCTCTAGTTTTGAAGTAACGGAGAAAGATCATAGATTGAAATTGACAGAAACTAAGCCATACTATATAATTTCCAAAATGAAAAGATAATGTCCGTTGATCTTGAATATGCTTGAATTTATAAATTTTTAAGGTAGCCGCCACTGTATGATCTAATAAAAATAGATCGACATAAACTGCTGAAGAATTTGACATAATATTCCTGTATTGGCCCATCACCTCAATCTCCAAGCCGTCGTTTCCAATTTCCTACATTTCCACATTCATGCTTTCATTAGGTGCATCAACTAGCTTTTCAAGTGAATCATTGATCAGTTTGTCACCATCAAGAATCAACGATTCATCTGAACTCTTAGGAGCAATTAAATACCCAACTTCCGAATATTCATCATAGATTGGTGGAGGGCCCCAATTTATGATTTCTTCTTCTAGGTAATAGTAAAACGATTTTAATTGCGGTGTTACCTCCCAATCTTCGAATTTAAAAACTCTCCTTTGAAGTGACCGAAGATAGGCTGTAGCCATCGTGAATCCACGCAAATCTCGCTACCAATTTTCCTCTTCAACCCAAGGAAGGAATCTGCTTTCATACCAACTGATGCAGTCCAAAAATCTGGACACTCTTCGTTGCGCAACAGTGGATGCAAGATAGGTAAAATAAATGAAAAAGGGGCCCTTCGAACACCGTCGTAGGGAATATAATACTTCGATCACCGTCGATGGGGATGTGATTTACTTCGATGCCATCGAAGTCGAGTTTCTCAGAGTGAAACTAGAAAATACTCCTGCAGGTGCTAATCCAAGCAACCAAAAAAGTTCTCAAAAGAACTCAAAAGCCAAAGGCAAATTTCATACAATAATCAAAGTCTCATTACATGTCTCATCCACCTCCTTCTATAGATTAGGAGGAATTCTAAAAATGGAATCTCATACAAGCAAAAGAAACATCTAAAATTGCCACATTCATATTAAAGGCAACCTAAATATAAAAAGTAAATTCAATCATAAATAATCTTATTTCGCTATGCATGGAATGGACAAATTCCTTGTTTGGTTATGCATGAAAATAGAAATAAATCTATCCTAATTGGCGTGAAAGAAAATGGAAATAAATCTAGCCTAAATGATATGCAAGAAAATAGAAACAAATCAGCCTGTAGGATTTGGGTTGCATCAGTCTCCCGGGGTTAAAGAAAATCCGTCCTCAGATTTGAATCTTTCAAACAACACATGCTTTCGGTGGTCTTCGCCTCCATCATTCTTCCATGGTTTGAAAATACTCGTCCTCTAGTTTTGAAGTAACAGAGAAAGATCATCAATTGAAATTGACACAGACTAAGCCATACTATATAATTTCCAAAATGAAAATATAATGTCGGTTGATCATGAACATGCTTGAATTTATAAATTTTTAAGGTAGCCGCCGCTGTATGATCTAATAAAAATGGATCGACATAAACTGCTGAAGAATTCGACATAATATTCACGTATTGGCCCATCACTTCAATCTCCAAGCCGTCGTATCCAATTTCCTCAATTTCCACATTCATGTTTTCATTAGGCGTATCAGCTAGCTTTGCAAGTGAATCATTGATCACTTTGTCACCATCAAGAATCAACAATTCATCTGAACTCTTAGGAACAATTAAATACCCATCTTCTGAATATTCATCATAGATTGGTGGTGGGTCCAAATTTATGATTTCTTCCCCTAGGTTATAATAAAACGATTTTAACTGCGGTGTTACCTCCCAATCTTGGAATTTAGAAACCCTCATTTGAAGTGACCGAAGATAGTTTGTAGCCATCGCGAATCCACGCAAATCTCGCTACCAATGTTCCTCTTCAACCCAAGGAAGGAATCTGCTTTGATACCAACTGATGCAGTACAAAAATGTAGACGCTCTTCGTTGCGCAGCAGCGGATGCAAGATTGATAAAATAAATGAAAAAGGGGCCCTTCGAACACCGTCGTAGGGAATATAATACTTCGATCACCATCGAAGGGGATTTAATTTACTCGATCCCGTCGAAGTCGAGTTTCTCAGAGCGTAACTAGAAAATACTCCTGCAGGTGCTAATCAAAGCAACCAAAAGTTCTCAAAAGAACTCAAAAGCCAAAGGCAAATTTCATAATTTAATCAAAGTCCCATTACATGTCTCATCCACCTCCTTCTATAGATTAAGAGGAATTCTAAAAATGGAATCTCATACAAGCAAAAGAAACATCTAAAATTGCCTCCTTCATTTTAAAGGCAACCTAAATATAGAAAGTAAATTCAATCCTTAATGACCTTATTTAGCTATGCATGGAGTGGAGAAATTCCTTATTTGGTCGTGCATAGAAATAGAAATAAATCTATCCTAATTGGCATGAAAGAAAATGGAAATAAATCTATATATGCAAGAAAATAGAAACAAATCAACCTGTAGGATTTGGGTTGCATCAGTCTCCCTGGGTTGCAGAAAATCCGTCCTCGGATTTGAATCTTTCAAACAACACATGCTTTCAGTGGTCTTCGCGTCCATCATTCTTCCATGGTTTAAAAATACTCGTCCTCTAGTTTTGAAATAACGCAGAAAGATCATCAATTGAAATTGAGACAAACTAAGTGTAAGCCCATGGGTACATACATCTCTTGTTTTGATTATCAACAAATCCAAATTGATAGTAGTTTGCTAATGGTTGCTCTAGTGTGTTGATTAAGACAGGTCTCACTCATATCAACACTTGGCGCAAGAAGAACAAGGGCTATTCTTGGAGAAAGTCAAGTCTTGGTGGGTATCCTTGAAGCCGTATGGTGTATTGAAGAATCAAGGGAACCACAAGTGTAAGAATATGTTTGAAGACTATATCAAGACAAGAAGAAGCTCATACAAGCACCCATGAAGATGAAGAACAAGAAGACTCAAGGTTCATATGTTTAGAATGCATAGGAGTCCTCTTGGCATTAAATGTTTGCATGTTTTGATGTTTTCAAATCATCTTTAAAACTAATTTTCTAAGTGCATTAATGTATTTGAAAACACATGTTTAAAGCCTAAAGACCAAGGCCCTAAGTCCCTCTCATAAACATTTTAAAATCAAGTTTTTTAAAGCAGGGCCGGTCGACCAGGATAGTCCGTGCGACCGCAGGATGCTACCTGGAATGCCAGGGCATCTCGAATTTTATCGGCCCAGTCGACCAGGCCAATACCGGTCGACCGGGCCAATACCGGTCGACCGCAGAATGATTTCTCAATTTTGAGAAATTTGAGAAGTCATCCAGGTTGGTCTCGACGGTCGACCGCTAAATATTTTTCAAATCTTGAATTAGCCCAGGGAGGTCGACCGCGAGGGTCCGGTTGACCGCGATATTATTTTCGAGCCAAAATACTTTTCGAACAGGTAGCCATCGGCGGGCGACCACAGTGACCCCGGTTGACCGCGATGGTTTAGAATTTGAAAATAAAAAGAGGAGTTCGATAAGGGCGGGCGACCACGGTGGCTCGGTCAATCGCGCCGGTATCGCGAAAGAGCCGTTGGGGTTTGCAGATGGTAGGTGCAACCACCCAGTTTTGTTACAGTTTTGCCCTTTGTTCTTTTAAAATGAACTAGGGCTACTTAAACCCCATCAAAGACCCTTATTTTCACCTTTTGAGCAAATATCAAGCCCTAGAGCTTTCTTCTTTGAAAATCAAAAGGATCATTCTTCAAACCTCTTGTGCATTCAATACTTGCATTCATTTCTTGTCAAGAGGAACTCCCCAAAGCATTTAGTTTCAATCAATGGGAGTCTTGTGAGCTTTGAGAGTTGTATTCGCCTTAAAGAGGCTTGAGAGTTTTTCATTTTTCTTCTTCCTTCTTCTATTTGTATTTGGAATCGCAAAGAGGAGTTTCTTGCTTGGAGGCGGTGCAACGAAGAAGAACGTCATTGGAAGCGGAGTTGTAATACAAGGGTGTGTCCTCTTGTGGAGGTGGAGTGTGCTTGTAACGCTTTGTGAGGCAGCGTTGAGGAGCCTTACCGTAGTGGAGAAAATCCCAAGAAAAGACCAAGTACTTGGGTAGTGGAGTAGGTCAAGTTATGACCGAACCACTATCAAATCGTCGTCTAGTCTCCTTGCCCTCTCTCATCTCTCTTGTGGTTTGATTGGTAATCTCTTTCCATTTTCTATTTGAATATAATTTTGAACAAGGGTTAGAATTAACTAGGTTAATTTTATAAGCCCTAACTTTTAGAATAGAAAATTTTTAAAACACCCAATTCACCCCCTCTTGTGTGTTGCCCATTAGGATTTCACTAAGCCATACTATATAATTTCCAAAATGAAAAGATAAAGCCCATTGATCTTGAACATGCTTGAATTTATAAATTTTTAAGGTAGCCGCCACCGTATGATCTAATAAAAATGGATCGACATAAACTGCTGAAGAATTCGACATAATATTTCGGTATTGGCCCATCACTTCAATCTCCAAGCCGTATATCCAATTTCCTCAATTTCCACATTCATGTTTTCATTAGGCGCATCAACTAGCTTTTCAAGTGAATCATTGATCACTTTGTCACCACCAAGAATCAACGATTCATCTGAACTCTTAGGAAAAATAAAATACCCATCTTCCAAATATATCATAGATTGGTGGAGAGTCCCAATTTATGATTTATTATTCTAGGTAATAATAAAACGATTTTAATTGCGGTGTTACCTCCCAATCTTAGAATTTAGAAACTCTCATTTGAAGAGACCGAAGATAGTCTGTAGTCATCGCGAATCCATGCAAATCTCGCTACCAATTTTCCTCTTCAACCCAAGGAAGGAATCTACTTTGATACCTCCTGATGCAGTCCAAAAATTTAGACGCTCTTCGTTGCGCGGCAGCGGATGCGAGATCGATAAAATAAATGAAAAAGGAGCCCTTCGAACACCGTCGTAGGGAATATAATACTTCGAACACCGTCGTAGGGAATATAATACTTCGATCACAGTCGAAGGAGATGTGATTTACTTCGATCACGTCGAAATCGAATTTCTCATAGAGAAACTAGAAAATAGTCCTGCAGGTGCTAATCCAAGCAACCAAAAGTTCTCAAAAGCCAAAGGCAAATTTCATACAATAATAGAAGTCCCATTACATGTATCATCTACCTCCTTCTATAGATTATGAGGAATTCTAAAAATGGAATCTCATACAAGCAAAAAAAACATCTAAAATTGCCACCGTCATATTAAAGGCAACCTAAATATAAAAAGTAAATTCAATCATAAATGACCTTATTTAGCTATGTATGGAATGAACAAATTCCTTATTTGGTCATGCATGAAAATAGAAATAAATCTATCCTAATTGGCATGAAAGAAAATGGAAATAAATCTAGCCTAAATGATATGCAAGAAAATATAAACAAATCAACCTGTAGGATTTGGGTTGCATCAGTCTCCCCGGGTTGGAGAAAATCCGTCCTCAGATTTGAATCTTTCAAACAACACACGCTTTCGGTGGTCTTCGCTTCCATCATTCTTCCATGGCTTAAAAATACTCGTCCTCTAGTTTTGAAGTAACGGAGAAAGATCATCAATTGAAATTGACACAGACTAAGCCATACTATATAATTTCCAAAATAAAAAGATAATGTCCGTTGATCTTGAACATGCTTGAATTTATAAATTTTTAAGGTACCCGCCACTGTATGATCTAATAAAAATTGATCGGCATAAATTGCTGAAGAATTTGACATAATATTCCCGTATTGGCCCATCACTTCAATCTCCAAGCCATCATATCCAATTTCCTCAATTTCTACATTCATGTTTTCAGTACGCGTATCAACTAGCTTTTCAAGTGAATCATTGCTCACTTTGTCACCGTAAAAAATCAACGATTCATCTGAACTCTTAGGAAAAATTAAATACCCATCTTCCGAATATTCATCATAAATTGGTGGAGAGTCCCAATTTATGATTTCTTGTTCTAGCTAATAATAAAACGATTTTAATTGCGGTGTTACCTCCCAATCTTAGAATTTAAAAACCCTCATTTGAAGTGATCGAAGCTAGTCTGTAGCCATCGCGAATCCACGCAATTCTCGCTACCAATTTTCCTCTTCAACCCAAGGAAGGAATCTGCTTTGATACCAACTGATGCAGTCTAAAAATCTGGACTCTCTTCTTTGCGCAGCAGAGGATGCACGATTGATAAAACAAATGAAAAAGGGGCCCTTAGAACACCGTCGTAGGGAATATAATACTTCGATCACCGTAAAAGGGGATGTGATTTACTTTGATCCCGTTAAAGTCAAGTTTCTCAGAGCGAAACTAGAAAATACTCCTGCAGGTGCTAACCCAAGCAACCAAAAGTTCTCAAAAGAACTCAAAAGCGAAAGGCAAATTTCATACAATAATCAAAGTCCCATTACATGTGTCATCCACCTCCTTCTATAGATTAGGAGGAATTTTAAAAATGAAATTTCATATAAGCAAAAGAAACATCTATAATTGACACATTTGTATTGAAGGCAACCTAAATATAAAAAGTAAATTCAATCCAAAATGACCTTATTTAGCTATGCATGGAATGGACAAATTCCTTATTGGGTCGTGCATGGAAATAGAAATAAATCTATCCCAATTGGCAATAAAGAAAATGGAAATAAATCTAGCTAAATGATATGCAAGAAAATATAAACAAATTAGCCTGTAGGATTTGGTTTGCATCAGTATCCCCGGGTTGGAGGAAATTCGTCCTCGGATTTGAATCTTTCTAACAACACATGCTTTTGGTGGTCTTCACCTCCATCATTCTTCCGTTATTTAAAAATATTCGTTCTCTAGTTTTGAAGTAACGGAGAAAGATCATCAGTTGAAATTGTCACAGACTAAGCCACACTATATAATTTCCAAAATGAAAAGTTAATGTCCGTTGATCTTGAACATGCTTGAATTTATAAATTTTTAAGGTAGCCGCCACTATATGATCTAATAAAAATGGATCGACATAAACTGCTGAAGAATTCGACATAATATTCCCGTATTGGCCCATCACTTCAATCTCCAAGCTGTCATATCAAATTTCCTCAATTTCCTCATTCATGTTTTCATTAGGCGCGTCAACTAGCTTTTCAAGTGAATCATTGTTCACTTTGTCACCACCAAGAATCAACGATTCATCTGAACTCTTAGGAAAAATTAAATACCCATCTTTCTAATATTCACCATAGATTGGTGGAGAGTCCCAATTTATGATTTCTTCTTCTAGTTACTAATAAAACGATTTTAATTGCGGTGTTACCTCCCAATCTTAGTATTTAGAAACCCTCATTTGAAGTGACCGAATATTGTCTGTAGCCATCGCGAATCCACGCAAATCTCGCTACCAATTTTCCTCTTCAACCCAAGGAAGGAATATGCTTTGATACCAACTGATCCAGTCCAAAAATCTGGACGCTCTTTGTTACACAGCAGCGGATGCAAGATTGATAAAATAAATGAAGAAGGGGCCCTACGAACACCGTCGTAGGGAATATAATACTTCGATTATCGTCGAAGGGGATGTGATTTACTTCGATCCGGTCGAAGTCGAGTTTCTCAGGGCGAAACTAGAAAATACTCCTGCAGGTGCTAATATAAGCAACCAAAAGTTCTCAAAAGAACTCAAAAGCCAAAGGCAAATTTCTTACAATAATCAAAGTCCCATCATATGTCTCATCCACCTCCTTCTATAGTTTCGGACGAATTCTAAAATTGGAATCTCATACAAGCAAAAGAAACGTCTAAAATTACCACCTTCATATTAAAGGCAACCTAAATATAAAAAGTAAATTCAATCCTAAATGACCTTATTTAACTATGCATGGAATGGACAAATTCCTTATTTTGTCGTGCATGGAAATAGAAGTAAATCTATCCTAATTAGCATGAAAGAAAATGGAAATAAATTTAGCCTAAATGATATGCAAGAAAATAGAAACAAATGAGCCTGTAGGATTTGGGTTGCATCAGTCTCCCCAAGTTGGAGAAAATCCGTCATCGGATTTGAATCTTTCAAACAACACATGCTTTCGGTGGTCTTCGCCTCCATCATTCTTCCATGGTTTAAAAATACTCGTCCTCTAGTTTTGAAGTAATGGAGAAAGATCATCAATTGAAATTGACACAGACTAAGCCATTTATTATATAGTTTCCAAAATGAAAAGATAATGTCCGTTGATCTTGAACATGCTTGAATTTATAAATTTTTAAGGTAGCCGCCACTATATGATCTAATAAAAATGGATCGATATAAACTGCTGAAGAGTTCGATATAATATTCCCGTATTGGCCCACCACTTCAATCTCCAAGCCGTCATATCAAATTTCCTCAATTTCCACGTTCATGTTTCCCTTAGGCGCATCAATTAGCTTTTCCAGTGAATAATTGATCACTTTGTCACCACCAAGAATCAACGATTCATCTGAACTCTTAGGAAAAATTAAATACCCATCTTCCTAATATTCATCATAGATTGGTGGAGAGTCCCAATTTATGATTTCTTCTTCTAGCTAATAATAAAACGATTTTAATTGCGGTACCTAATCTTGGAATTTAAAAACCCTCTTTTGAAGTGAGTAAAGATAGTATGTAGCCATTGCGAATCCATGTAAATCTCGCTACCAATTTTCCTCTTCAACCCAAGGAAGGAATCTGCTTTGATACCAACTGATGCAGTCAAAAAATCTGGACGCTCTTCGTTGCGCAGCAGCGGATGCAAGATTGATAAAATAAATGAAAAATGGCCCTTCGAACATCGTCGTAGGGAATATAATACTTCAATCACCGTCGAATGGGATGTGATTTACTTCGATCCCGTCGAAGTTGAGTTTCTCATAGCGAAACTAGAAAATACTCATGCAGGTGCTAATCCAAGCAATCAAAATTTCTCAAAAGAACTCAAAAGCCAAATGTAAATTTCATACAATAATCAAAGTCCCATTAGATGTCTCATCCACCTCCTTCTATAGATTAGGAGGAATTCTAAAAATGGAATCTCATACAAGCAAAAGAAACATCTTAAATTGCCACCTTCATATTAAAGGCAACCTAAATATAAAGGTAAACTCAATCCTAAATGACCTTATTTAGCTATGCATGGAATTGACAAATTTCTTATTTGATCGTGCATGAAAATAGAAATAAATCTATCCTAATTGGCGTGAAAGAGGGAAATAAATCTAGCCTCAATGATATGCCTGAAAATAGAAACAAATCAGGCTATAGGATTTGGGTTGCGTCACTGATTCCAGCAATGCATGCACCCCTTATGTTTTCTCTTCTATGTAATCCGTTTCTCTTTTTTTCTTTGTTTTTCGCCAACCACCCTTCTGTTATTGTTCTTGACATTTTAATCTTTATTCTTTTTGCTATGTTCTACACTTTATATTTATACAGCAACGGCCTAACAAAGTTAGGTTGTTTAACACTTAATTGTCGTCTTAATTCTATTTTTAGTCATTTGATAAATGGTTGAGATCAGTTGTCAAATAATCCTCAAACATCAATGTGGCGGGGTGGATGCCCTTTCATGTCTAAAACCCATCTGGACCACTTAGGACCAAGTCATTTCTCATTTATTATGTGAATTGATATCCGTAACTCCTTGTTTTAATAATAACACCCGCTCTTTACTCACCACTTTTCTAATAGATGTTACAGGATTACATACGCAAGTCGTCAAAAAATATGTGCTTTCATAATTAAAATTCTAGTAGGTAAAAATAGAAATAGAGCTTAATAATGTAAGATATTTAGGGCATGTTTGCAAACCATGAAAAATTATTCCATAGAATATTTGTGAGCCCAATTGTGAGATAAGAGCTAAGGAGGAGGGAGGGGATATATTTGAGAGGGAAAGAGTGGAGAGAGCATGAGAAATTCCTCAAAAATAGTGAAAAAATAGCCTATGTTAAATTGGGTTTTTTTTCCCTAATTTCTTTTAGAGCTTTTCAAGCTCCCTCGCTCCCATCCTCTCAAGTCTCTTCTTCTCTGCTCATCCCTCTGCCCCCACTAATTTTCTACACAATATTTTTTCATGGTTGCCAAGCACGCCCTTAATAGCTATTAGGGGATTGATATCTGCACTATCATATTTTCATAATAGCACTACCTTCTTTGTTTTACACTTTTCTGATTGGATGCTGATAGCATCTTGGATATTGTAACATAACATCCATGAAAAGCAGATTAAAAAAGTGTAAAACAAAGAAAAGAGTGCAATTATCGAAACAAGGGAGTGTTGATATCATTTCTCCTCCTATGGTATTATTTTAAATATTAATGTGGATATAATTTCCTTTTACATATTGCATTATTTTACACATTGGGAGATGCCGTAGATGTATACTCACATATGTATATAACATGGGATTTGCTAGGCCATTTTGAGGAAAACCATTTCGCATCTCACTTTTGCAGGTGAGAACAACCGCACATGCTGACTTTTTACGGGATTTTCTCTTATTCATTTAATTCCTTTGAGGTGGGTGTTCTCTCCTGCAAAACTGAGCCGCGAAATTGCCTAGCGAATCCCATACACACAGTAAATTAGAGAGTGGAAGAATTTTTTTCCATAATTTAGAGGGAAATAGTCTTATTCTAGTTGACTCACAGGGATTTTATAATAAATTGAAGGTCCCTAAAAATTGAATAGGGTTGGTTCAAATTCCTTTTAGTGTGTAAAAATAGTACAGAACTTTTGGAAATATTTTTCCTCTCCAAACTTTTCCAAAAACTCGACGCGGACTCAGTGAAACGATATCATCACTTCTTTATTTTGATAATGTTACTTCTAACTTTATTAAACACTCTTCCGATTAGTTATTAATTTTTTTCAACAACTAATTACTGTAACGGGAATGCCAAATTGGGAACCATAATAGGCGTCTGATTTTGTATCCGTTGATTCCGGTGTTTGGTTCAAAGCATCAACCTCAATGGGAAATCCCAGCCAGAATTTTTTGGAATTTCAGGCAGATTTTTATCATACCGTCTGAAGAGGTGTTGTTTGTTTGATACACGAGCAGGTATTTTCTTTTTGTTGAATTATATATTTACAGTCAGGGCTCTTATAATTAATATTTTCGGTGGCTTATTTTTATATTAAATATTAAAACCTATCACCCAAATTTTTATACCAAAATAAAAATAAAATCCTATCACCCAAATTTTTTCAAAGTTTCACCCCACTTTACATTTATTTCATTTTTAGCATTTAGTGCTTTTGATACTGATAGAGAGAGTAGAAAGAGAGAAATGAACTTTACACTCGTCATTTCAAAGAGAAGGAGATGAGGCTTACACTTGTCATTTCAAAGAGAAGATGAGTGGTGACTGCCTATAGCATTTAATGCTCTGACACTTGAGAGAGAGAGAGAGAGAGAGAGTATTCTTAATGCTCTTTCACCACTGTCTTTTCTCTTCGTTCTCCTATATATTTTGTACCAACATATAGTAAAATACAGGTACTTTGAACAACATTTTCTAGAAAGGTACTCTCTTTTATCTTATATCATTTAGATTTTTCTATTTTTCTTTATTAAGCAATAGAAATCAGAGATTATGAAGGGAAGTGATATATCCGCCCCTTCTGATCACCAGGAAGGAACACCCCTGTCAGTGTTTGTGGCAATCAATGGCATTGAATTCTTCTCACGTAAGTACAACAACCCCTCTTTAGTTATTGATACACTGACAGGGGGTGTTCCTGGTGATCAAAAGGGGCGGAAATATCATTTCCCATTATAAATTACCAACGCAGGAACGATGTCGATTCCTGGACTAGCAATAGGATATAAGAGATTATAAATTTTTGGAGCATTAATTTTGAGAGCCCCGACTGCACCTGCATTAGCTTTGAGTAACTCTTACCCAAACACAAATGTAATAGTTAGAATTCAGATTCCATTTACAGGATGAATCGGAATAGGAATGACATCTGATGTGGATTACATTATTTAAAAATGGGAGTGGAAATATCATATATCCCTTCTATATTGGCGCTCCTTTGTTTTCATATTGACACTTCGCCAATTAACATGCATATCTTCGCTGACTTGACAAGACATTAGGGGTGCAACTTGGGTCTAGCGGGTCGGGTTTTCCAAAACCCTACCCCACCCGAGAATTAGCTTGGGTCGGTCGGATCGGGTCTAATTTTTTACTTTTTACAGGAAAACTTGAGATTCGTAAACCTGACCTTACCCAAGATAGTTTCTTGGGTGGGTCGGGGTCGGGTCTTTATTTTTTAGCGTAGGATAGTGACTAATTTTAAAGATTGTAGAAAAAAAATACAAATCTTCACACCAAAAATCTCTAAATTTATGTCATCAAAGTGTATAAATTTAAGGATTTTATACGATGTAAGTTCTTATAGTCCCTTATTTTTCAAGAAGTATTGTACGGACCACACTATCAGATGATCCAAACCATCCATGTGATGGGCCATAACGTAAATAGGTTGTGCCCAAAAAATCATTTCCATAGGATGATCGTAGCCCTCCGATCTATGTTTGTATCATCTTATACTGTGGTCTGTACAGTACTTTTTGAAAAATAAGGGACTATAAGGGCTTACGCCATATAAAATCTCAAATTTAAGAGCAATGATTGATACAAGGGAGCCCTTGCATAAAGAGGTGCAAAAGGACCCTTCATTGGATCCACAACATTTTCAGTTACATTTTAAAATCAGTTGAATAAATAAAATCAGTTACACTTGATGACGTGGATCCAATCGAGAGCCCTTTTGCGGCTCTTTATGCAAGGGCTCCCTTGTATCTATCATTCCTCCAAATTTAATTAGCACACAATATTTTCACATAACATAAATGATCACCTCAATGAAAACAATTGTATAGTTTTGGAAAATAATTTTCTATATTATTCAAGAGATATTTAAGAAAAAAGGAGGTGATATTTACACCCCTTTTGATCACTAGGGATCAAAAAGGGGCGTAAATATCACTTCCCTTAAGAAAATCAAAGTACACCCATATGAGTTGGGTCGGGTTTCGGGGTTCCGGTTTTTTTTATTTAAACCTGACCCTATTCCCAAGACCCATGATTTCTAAACCCTACCCATGTTATTTTTGGGTCGGGTCGGGTTTAGTTGGGATAGTGGTTAAAAAGCTCCCAACCATGGTTTTAAATTTCAAATCCGAAATACCAAAGCCGAAATTCCCCGAAATTCCGAATTTCGGCCTTTACCTAATTTCGTCCGAAATTTTGAGAAATTGAAATCTTTTAAATATATATATGTTACAAAATTTTGGAATTTCGGTCCAAAATTTCGGAATTTTGGTCCGAAATTTCGAAATCAATTAAATATTCTTTTTAAATTATTACCAAAGTTCGACCTAAATTTCAGAATTTCGGTTTTTGGGAAGTCCGAAACCGGTACCGAAATTGAAAATTTAAACCATGCTCCCAGCCTTATATGACAAATTAATTAGTTACCCCCAGAGTTCGGAGATTGGTCGTTAATATATATCTATAGAGAACTGACGGGATAAATTGTCTCAAAACCCTTCTCGGTTTTCTCTTGGGCTAGGTTTTCACAGATCGTTGCCAGGTTTGGAGTTGTAACTTTTTTCTTCATTCTCTTAATTCTTTTTTGCCGAGAGAGACAGAGAGATGACTTATCACTAATCTTGATAGTTTGCAAAGAGCCCTAATGAGTGTTTATATAGAACATTCAAGGGATACACATAGAAGGATAATGATCAATTTAGAAAGAGATAATGATCGTATATATTCCTACACTTATGTATTTTTTTTACTGAAACACATTTTTAATCTAAAGTTTTGGACGGGAATGTTGATAGTTGTAAATTAGAAAACATTGTTACCAAAACTCTTGTAGATGTTGATTGTGATGATTTGCTTGTTTTGGGTCAATTAAATGGTGTTAAAATCCATTAGCCATGAACTGTTTTTGAGATGATAATTGTTGGAAAATTTTAAAAACTTTATTTTTCCTATGTTGCAATAGGTTCTTATGCTAGTTCCCTTTATCAACCTGCTTTGCTGGTTATAGAAAAATTGGTCCAATGACTTATGCTGGTTATTTTTCTTATATTGCAGTAGTTCCATATCCTAGTTTCCTATATTGCATAGTTGGATGATAATGAGTGCGGAGTAAGCCAGATTTAATTTTTTCACGAACAAAATGACAATCAAGTTCAATGTGTTTAGTGCGTTCATGAAAGATGGGGTTGGCTGCGATGTACATGGCAGCTTGAGTGTCAGAAAATAGGATTACTGGATCAGTTATTGTGACGCCTAATTCATGTAAGATATTTGAAACTCAGGTGAGCTCACAACTTGTGGCAGCTATGGCACGGTATTATGCTTCTGCGGAAGATTGAGAAATAGTGTATTGTTTCTTCAATTTCCAATGATAATGGATAGTTGCCTAGCATGGAACAATAACCAGTCGTGGACGTGTCACCGGACAACTCACCTAGTCAAAATTACAAAAAACTTTCAACTGCAATGTGTTGTTGGGTGGTATGAGAAGACCTTGGCTAGGAGATCGCTTTAAGTATTGTATGATCCACATAACAGTTTCAAGGTCAGGCTTGCATGGTTGATGCATGATCTAACTTAGGATGTAGAAGTGTATACGATGTCGGGTTGTGTGATGGTGAGATAGATTAAACGTCCCACAAGACGCCGATAGGATGTGGGTTATTTAAATTATCACCATTATCAATGGTCAGCTTCAAGTTCTGTTGCGTGGGAAAATTGACAGGCCGAGCACCAAGGAGACCCACTTCATAAAAAATTTCAAGATTGTATTTCTGTTATGATATGCATATTCCTTGACGAGATCGATATACCTATTTGCAGCTGTTAAAGTATAAAAGATTAAATAATTCCTTCTCCAACAGCTTAAGCTTCTGGAGTAACTGGTTGTTTCACATGGTATCAGAGCAAAGGTACCGAGTTCAAACTTCCTTGATGTCAAAAATCCACATGCAATGGTCAACCCAAAAGTGGGCCCACATGTGCCACGTGTAGGCCAACCCAAAGAAGGAGGGCCACACTTGAGGGGGAGTGTTAAAGTATAAAAGATTAAATAACGCCTTCTCCAACAGCTTATGCTTTTGGAGTAACATGTAGTTTCACAGCAGCCAATGAGTTTTTTGTCTAGTTGAAGAGCTACAATAATCCATGTTTGTTTCTTTAAGTGCATTAAGTTGAGTCGCAATGGCATCAAGCCAATGAGGGTCGTGCACAACTTGAGCAAATATCCCATTCAAAGGTTCGGAAGTAGTAGAGACGGTTGCAATAAAGTGACGATGAGTCATATGAAATGAGATAATAGAAAGTGGGTACCTGTAGACACCCCATTTTGACCTTGCCCTAAACCTCCCGTTTTTGTGCAAAACCCCATCAAATCAATGAGGTAGGGCCCCAAATTGTACCTTAAGCTAGGGTAGGATCCCAGCTAGGTCCCTATAAAATTTCGTCAAAATCCGAGCGCGTTTGCTTAGCGAACGAACCGAAGAAGAGCCGTAGTGCAAATGTGTATAAGGAGGGTGAATTATCCTGGAACGGTGCAGAGTGGATTTCGAATAAGATACGACCAACCGCGTGCCTTATCAACTTTTTCGCCCAACCGCGCGCTCATCAAAATTAGTGGTGCCAATATCAGCACCCAAAATATCTTTAAATAGGACATTTGAGTTCATTTTCAAGGGGATCTCATTTTTTTTTTGCAAAAAACCAGAGAGAGCTGAGAGATAGAAATAGCGATCTCTGAAACCCTAACCTAATCACCTTTTTTTCTTCTCCGATCAAGTTTCGACAAGCTCCGGCCGACCATCTCTTTAGCTAATTTCTTCTTTTTTCACCATTAAAATCATCTATTTTCAACAGATCTTAGAGATCATCCCCAAAATCCTAAGGTTTCTGATCTATGTTGAAATTCATCATTCCTATGACCTTAAATCCTAATTCAAGATCTGAAACTCTAACTCATGGCCTCCATTTTCAACCTTAGATCTGTTGATTGTTCTTGAATCATTGTGTTTCTACTTATAACATCTCAGAAATCTTGGTTCTAGCTGGTTATTGTTCAGATCTGATACTTTTGTTAGAATGATTATCATTATTTGAAAGTAGAACACGGAATCAGTAGTCCTATTTGTGAGTAAGGTGGATTCCTCTCTTAAAGCTAAAAGTTCTTCTCAAGATCAGCTCAGGTATTTTAATTGATAATATTTGCTTGAATTTTGTGTTGAGATGATTCTCGTGCTTTATTGTATAAGATGATTCATGATTCTCTGGTAGTTTTAAAGATACACTTACTTATATGCCTAAATGATTATCACAATTTCCATGATTTATCCTAGTTGATAAGATCTACTTGAAATTTTGCTGAAATTATAATAATGTGTCTGTTGATTTATTGATTGAATGAATAAAAGAGTAGAAATTTTGTTCTGTCATGTTCACGTGAATCATTTTGAATTTTATTTTTTTTGGGGAAAATGTCGTTAATAGATTTGTAGATTTTGTAGTCTTGTTTTGTTTTGTAATCACACTAAATTTTCAATGATTTTAAGAATGTACTTTTAAACTCTATTTCTGAAATAAGATATAACTAGATACTTTTTTTTTTGTATATCTTGTAATAGGTTATCATGTTCATTTCATCATGAAATTGTTCTGTCCATGGTGTACACTCTCATGTTTAATTCTTTATGTGATTATTCTGCATATAGTTTAAGCTCTCATATTCAATCCTTTGCATGATTGTCATTTACAGCATAAATTTTTCATGTTAAGTTTTTCTTTGATCATTCATGCTTTCTTATCCTTGTTTCAGTGTATAATGTCAGTACATTAGCTCACCTTTTAAAACTTATCAAAGTTTGAGTTGATACTTTGATTATGAGGGGTCATTGAAATAAGTAGAAGATGTTTTGTTGACCTTCCCATTTCCTTGAGATTAATGGTGGCTGCTTTACAAGACTTCCATGTGCTTTATGTCATCCATGATATTTGTTGTAGGTGTTTAGAAGAGCTTGTTACTTAAGTGTCAGTCAGTAAGGGATTAATGAGTTTGCTTCGTGTTCTACTTAGGTTGATCCCTTGTTGACCCCTTCCATTGTATCTATGGCTGTTGGTAACATTACAAGAGACCGGCCTGGGCATAAACAGAGGAGTTAGATTACCAACTTTCATTCTAGAATGACCCAATTAGTCAAGATGTAAGCATCATGGTTTAGTATTTCCTTTGCTTGGCACACTATTTACCTGAGCCTCGCATTGGCCTCATGAATGAAACAAGTCCCTGAATTTTTACATTGTCTGTTTGAATTGTTTATCCCCAAGCCCAAATTAGAGCTAGTTTGGCGACTAGTTGTGGACTAAAACCTTAATCTTTGATGGATATTTTGATGCAAATACCTTATTGCATAGAAGAGATAGAGACAGGACCCTACTCCTAATTTGAGTTTCATATTGACACTGATTTTTTTTTAGGCACTGTGTGGACAAGGGCTTGGACCCTTTTCTTTCTTTAATGATTGATTTCAAGATCTCCATTGTGGGCCCCAAAAGATAAATTGATATTCACTGTCCCAAAGTCATTTGTTCACTTCACCTGTTGCATTGCAAGTTGCACAAATTCACTTTACTCTTCACAGTTTGCACCACTAGTTATACAAAGTTCAGTGCTCTTCTTTACAGCCAACACTATATATCACATAAGTTCAGTCTATCTTTACAGTGTTAGCACTATGTGTATAAATACTGGTTCAAGTTCAGTTTCTCTCTATATTGTCAGCACTATGCGTATTAGTGGTGGTACAAGTTCATACCCTCATTTTGATACTTGCAACCATTTTTTTCATTTTGGTAATGACAGTCCCCACTCTCTTAATAATGTCAGTCTTTCATTTGCACAGCAGCCCTTTCTTTTGTCCAGGTCTTGTAATGTTCCAGTAACGGCTTACCCAATTAGTTTTGACAAAAGTACTGTCCTTAATAAATGTAAGAAATCGGCCTGGAAAATTATTTCAAAACAGTCATGTACATATATATGATAATATCTTCCACTATTGATTGATATGATTTTGCTTTACAGTCTGTATAAGTTTGATGATTTTGGTTTAATTTGTAAGCTTTCTTCGTAGAGTTGTGAGAAGGTTTGGATTATGTTTTACAAGAGTGGTTGATTCCTAAAAAGGAGCCTCTCTGAATTTTATTTGAGATAATGATCAAGAATGTTGACATTGTATTTCTTGTTAAAAGGAATTCTCATGGGAGTAATCAAGTAATTGATGTAGCTTGTCATGATAGCATATACTGAAAAGACAATAAATGTAGGAACCCTTATTTTTAGATTAGCCCCCTGTTTTGTATTCATTGTTTGATTATGTGTCCTAAGGTTTTGATAGGTTTATGTGTGCTGTAATTTTTATATTTTGTTGAGTATTGATTAAAGGAAAGAGATTAGTTAATGTCACTAATGTCATGTATGTTTGAAATCCTCTAACTGGGGTCAGGACTATTTGAATGAAGGGTCTTATCATTAGGTAAATAAATAGTTAAAGTATCTTACATATTTGTCTTATTGAACAAAATGCATTTATAGATTGATATAAGTATTCTGATGGATGAGGTTGCATCATATTCCTTTCATATAGAATTGAGCCTTTATTATTTTACTCCTTGTTAACTGTTATGTTGAGGGAATGTAAGGTTTAGGTTTTTCTTTATAAGCTTGGCCTTTCATATTATGCTCATAAGAGATAATGTTGATGCAACTACCAATTGTCATGCATCTTATTTCATTTAGTGTTGTATATTTAGTTACAAGTAATATCAGGATGAGTATATTTTGAAGTGTCGAATGGATATTATTAAAGAATATTAGGAGCATTCCTTTACTTTTAAATCATGAATTGATGTTTCCAAAATATAATCAGATAATTGCATTTTATTAGATAGTCCAAGCCTATCATTAGGGGACTTGCTCCGTCCAAGTAGCACTCCCCTCTTCTATTCAAAAGACTTGCCTAGTCTTTTAGATGTGTATTGCCTAGACATTATATCCCCTCTGTCATTTCAAGGACAATGAAAGAGTCATCTAGAGCCTTTATTTTAGGAGACATGCTTTGTCTCTGTAGCGGGTCCCTCTTTTAGGAGACAAGCTATGTCTCGTGTAGAAATATCATACCCCTTTAGAGAGACATGCTTTGTCTCATAGAAAGTCACACCATTTAGAGAGACTTTGTCTCATAGAAAGCTTACCCTTTAGAGATATGTCTTGTCTCATTAGTGAGTCTGCCCATTATGAGACTACCCGAGTCTCACAAGTAGTTGTACCCCCACTAGAAGACCAACTTGGTCTATTAGTTGCCTCTCTTTGCATCATTGCATGGGCAATGATAAGGTTACTTGGAGCCCACCTCTGTGTATAGGAGACTTGTTCAGTCTCATTAGCATCCTTCTTTAACTCATCTTCTTCTAGAAGGCATGCCTTGTCTCATTAATATCCTCCTCTTAGAGTCACTAGTATAAGAGTCTGTCTTTAGTTAGAGAGTCAGTCTTTAGCATAGGAGTCAGTCCTTCAGTCCTTCAGTTTCAGGAGTCTGTCCTATCATCGTAGGGGTTAGGAGTTTGTCCAACCTCTCATTAAGTCACGTTTTTTTTATCCACTCCTGCAAGGTATAGGATGCTATCCAACCCTTGCAGAGGTGTGATTCTGTCCAATTCTCCCGTAAAACATAGGATGCTGTCCAACCTTTGCGGGATATCAGAAGTCTATCCTCCCCTCATAATGATAGGATTATGTCCTCTTGTGTCAAAAACAGTAAAAACACTTCAAAAACATCTGAAAAACCAAAAATCTAAAAATTCCTGAGTCATTAGGAGTAGTTAGGAAAATCCGTATCGAACTACGTTGGCTTGATCCTCTTTCACGAGGTACATAGTGCAGCTTGGGATCCATATCCTAAGTCCAGCCAAACCTTTAAAAATAAACATTTCAAACCTTCCAAAAATACAAAAATTCTTCAGAATCTTTTCAAAAAGATCTTCCCCTAAAGTTAGGAGTTTGTCCTAGATGTTTGGGGTGTTTTAGAGTTAAGAGTCTGTCCTGTTTGTGTTGATATGCTGTGTCTTGTCGAGTGAGTGTCCCTAGAGTTAGGAGGCCTCGAGTCGTGGTCGGTTAGACATTTAGTCAAACCGATGGCTAGACTAGGAAGCATTTAATCAGCCCATGGTTTTCCTTAGGATGCACAGCCTAGTTACACATAGGATATAGGGCCCACCTGCATTAGCTTAAGGTTAATCGACTTGCATTAGTTAGGGCATATAGAGAGTCCTAAAAATTACAATTCACTTGAACTTGAGCCATAGTACAAAAAGCTTTAAAAACCAGTCGAGTCTAGTTGATCGAGTCTAGGATAGCGGTTCTAGATGGTTGGGCATCGTAGTTTAGAATAGGTCATTGAACTACGTTGATTATGATTCTTCCCGAGGTCGGGATACGTAGAGCAGCCGGGATGGGTGGCCATCCTGGTCCGAGTCAAGTATTGCATTAGAGTATTAGGGTTCATCGTGTCGAGTTGTGTGTGGAGTCTAGTTGTGATGTGTGTTTTGTTGTGTTTTCTTACTTTCTTGTGCAGACCTTATACCTTTAGCTGTAGCATGCATGTGTTTGCACACCAAAACTTAGACATCATTTAGGTATGACACTCATAACCTAGCTATTCTTAGGTGACACTTATTTTATTTATTTTATGCGTGCTTATTATTTTCATCTCCGAGACATGCATGATTAGATAGACGTCTTCTCGGAGATATATGTTCCCATTTCACATGATTTTCGCCCAAAACTCTTCAAAATCAATAAGTAAATGGCATAAGAGGCCAGGTGCTTGCACTTGGGCGGACAAGGTGCTCTTCGGACCTTCCAAATTCGTAATCAGGCACGAACCTTTTTGCATCTCTGGTTATCCATTGCAACAGAGCATAGTATGGGATCCAGGGCCCACTTCCTTGGATGGCGACTCTTCTTTTGTTTAAGGTACGTCTCGAATCCGGGCTGGTTACCGAATCGAGAGGTATCTCACTTTACATCGCCACTCATGCTGTGAGGGGCACTCTTTTGAGAGTTCCTTGGTAGAGCTCTCATTCACGTGGATGATCTAAAGAGACTTTCCGGGGGCTCGTCCCCCGCCTCTCTCGGATCGGGGTCCACAGTACCTTTGATGGGGACCTGAAAGGAAGTGGATGATGTAGACTGGTTAGATTATGTGTCAAGAGAACAATGAAAATCACACAACAAAATTGTGGACCCCGATCCGAGGACGGCGAGGGAACGAGTCCCTACATCCTCTAGATCTCCACAACGTGAAGGAGAGCTCTACCAAGGAACTCTCGAAACGGATGCCACCCTCACAGCATAGTATGAGTGGCGATATAAAAAGAAAGAGATACATCCTGATCCGGAGCCAGGGCTCGAAACCAAGATATATCTAGAAATAACTCAGAGTCGCCATCCATGGACACGCCATGGAACCAAAAACAAATGCTCTGTTTGCAATGGATAACCAGAGATACAAAAGGTCCGTGCCTGGTGACGAATGGAGAAGGTCTGAAGAGCACCCCCAATTCGCCCGAGTGCGAACACTTGGTCTCTTATGCCATTTATTATTAACCTCGAAGAGTTTTGGGCAAAAATCATGTGAAATGGGAACAACATATCCCCGGGAAGACGTTTACCTAATCATGCATGACCAGGGGATGAAATAATAAGCACATACAAAACAAAATAAAAAAATGTGTCGCCTAATCACATCTAGGTTATGAGTGACATACCTAACTGGTGTCTAAGTTCTGGTGGACAAACACATGCATGCTACAGCTACAGGTATATGGTCTGCACAAGAAAGTAAGAAAACACAACAAAATACTCAATATAACAACACAACAAATCCTAAGACTCTAAACGATTTAGCCCGAGTCCTCGGATGGTCTGATATTCATCCAAAGAAGCCTACGTATCCCCGCCTCCACGAGAATCAAGGCAACGTAGTTCTTCGCGCCTATTCTAAGCTATGATGCCTAAGACACCTAGACCTCTATCTTAGACTCGATCTAAAAGACCGGACTAGTTATTAAAGCTTCTTGAACGATTATTTAAATCCCAGTGAATTGTAGATTTTAGGACACCCTATATGCCCTAACTAAATGCAAGTTAGCCCTAAGCTAATGCAGGTGGTTCCTACAACCTATGTGTAACTAGGCTATATTTCCTAAGGAAAACAATGGGATCACTAGCGCATTCTAGACCTAGTCATCAGTCGGCGATGTGAATCGCCAACTGACCGGACTGAGGAAGTCCCCTAAGGATGGGCTTGGGCTAACGCCTTCATCGCCCGACCCGACAAAGTGTTCCCAAAATCGAGAGAATCCCAAAATTTGAAAAGGATCCCAAGGAACGCACAAAGAATGATCTCGAAGAAGGAGAAACCTCTAAACCCTGTAGAAAATGATGAGATAGGAAAATGGACACGAAGGGCAAAGGGGTGGCTCAAGAAACATTCTGTCATCGCCAGAACCCAAGAGGAAAATTCGTAAAAATCGATGGAAAGGCCAAAAACTTGCGAAAAACTCAAGCTCTAATGGAAAATCAAGATGACAAGGGTTTGCTCAAGAAATCCCAAATAAACCCGAATATCGATGCCAAAACCCACGGGGGTAAAGATAAAAAGAAAAAGGAGGGGCTCCGAGTAGCCTCATCATAGCTAGCTTCATCTTCTAGAATAACAACACCAAGGTTAAAACTTCAACAAAATCATGGTTTTTTGAAATCAGAGAAATTAATCAATAGACAAATTATAAAGGAGACCTCAAAATTAACAGATCCAGTTTCAGTCACTGTTCCCCGAGGATATCGAATCCAAACCCCAAAATTAAAATGGATATTGAAATTAAAACAAATCCTCCCTCAAAATTTTCAAAACTATGACATTAAAAGATAACAAACAAAGAAAATTTAAAACCCGCAGATCAATACCCCATCTACAACACCATTCGAAAGACCATGCTAAAATTAAAATCCACACAGACACAGGAAAAGGCAATTCTAGCTACTGGGGCATAAATTGAGACAACCTCGGGTGAGGAACCGAACGTAACGACTCTCATAAATGGAAAAATGAGAGGTGCCGCAAGAAAATACCTTCTTCGGATGAATCGAGATAAAGGGGGGGGAAGCTGACCCGAGAAGAAAACCCCAAACCCTCTTTCTCTCTCTCTTTCTATCTCTGTTTTCTCCTCTTTTTCTCTCTGTATATATATATATATATTGCAAATGAAACCCCTCTCCTCTGCTATTCTCTCTCTCTCTCTCTCTCTCTCTCTCTCTCCCTCTAAGCTCTGCTCGGTGTTGGTGATGGTGGCCGGCCTTAGTGGTGGTCGGATTAGATGCGAAAATGGGGAGGAGAAGATGGTGGTTTTGATTGGTGGTGGTTTGGGTGGGTGGTGATAACAGCAGATTTGGGGGTTTTGAGGAGTGGAGATGAGATTTGGTGGAGGAAGAAATGGAATTGGGTGGAAATGAGATGGGTTTGGGTTTAGCGGTGGTTGATTTGAAGGGGGCTGATTGTGGGGTTTGAGAAAGGGGTGGTGGTGTTGGCCGGCGGCGAGGTGGAGATGGAGGTGGCGGATTGGGCGGAAATGGAAGGGGGTTTCAGTGGAAAAGGGATTCGGATCTGGGTAGAGGTGGGTTTTAATGGTGGTGGATCTCGAAAGGGGTTTGATGGTGGTTGGGAGTGAAAATGGGTTAGAGGTTGCTGGCCGGAGGAGGAGCGACCGGAGGTGGTGGCTAGGTTTGGATGGTAATGGAGGTGGGTTTGAGAGAAAGAGAGTGAGAAATATACTAGTAGGGGCTGTCCAGGGCAAGGAGTAGGGGTGCAAATTTATCATTTCCTCTTTAAAAGAGAAAACGAGTTAGGGTTTAGAGGAGGGGAGAGCCTCATTTTCTGGAGAGGGATTTTCGCAGCCGCAGAGAGAGAAGGGGAGGAGCCGCCAACTCCACGACCTCATCTCCATCTTCGCCGATCATCTCCGCCATCACCTCCACCTCCACCTCCCAAAACCCAAACCCACCATCACCATCTCTTTCTCAGCCCAAACCCATTTTCATTTTTATCTTCCCCAATCACCACCACCATGCTCCGGCCGATACCCCATTAACTCCGGCTGGCCACCTCCATTAAAACCCCTCTCTCAATCCTTCATCGACCAAGCCACCATCTCTGCAACCCCCACCTTCATTTCAAACAGTGAAACCCATCTCCTCTCCTCACAGCCACCATCCTCCTCCCCCTCTGCAACCCATTTCCATCCATAAAAAAAAAAGAAAGAAAGAGAGAAAAACAGAGAGGGAGAGAAACAGAGAGAGAAAGGGAAAGGGAGCCACCACCACTCTTTTCTTCTTCTTCTTCATTTCCCTCACCCACCGGCTAACCACCACCACATTTTCCCACCTCCTCCAACCGATCCTCATCTCAGCCGCACCACCTCCACCTGCAACACCCAAACATGGGGTGGTCTAAGCAGAAAACAGGGCACACTTTCTCTTCTTTTCTGGATTGATATGGGCACCTTCCTGAATGGAAAATCCGCTCCCCCTCTGCCTTTGCACCGTGCACACTGCACTATGCTCGTTTGCTAGGCAAACCCCGACGGTTTTCGACGAAATTTGGCGGACACATTATTGAGGTTCTAAACCAGGTTAGGGCATATTTGGGAACACTAATTCACTTATTTAGAGGAACCTTATTCAGAATGACAATTTGGGGTTCGGTCAAAATGGGGTGTCTACAGAGGAAATGGTAACAACCGCATTTTGGGAAAATCAAGGGTTGTTGTGGCCTATTTGATTGTCGTGTGATAAGAATGGAAGTGGTGGGGCCGGGGCATGACGGCATTAAGATGGGGCTGGATACAATAAGAATGGAAGTGGGGGGACCGGGCATGGCGGCATTAAGAGGGGGTTGGATATCACAAGAGTGGAAGTGGTGGGGCAGGGCATGGCTGCATTAAGAGGCGGTAGTGTCGCGCCCTGGTCACATCATGCAGATATTGTCCGGTTCTAGGTCGCAACCCTCCCCAATTTTAAAATGTGTCTACAGATGGAAAGAGGGGTCCACATATATAGCCCATGAACTTTCTCTCCACTTCCGATCTTGGATCTTACAATCCACCCCCCTTAGGGACCAACGTCTTCGTTGGCACACCGTACTAGAGGTTGTACGACTCTGATACCATCCTGTCACGCCCCGGTCACATCGTGCAGATATTGTCCGGTTCTAGGTCGCAACCCTCCCTGATTTTAAAACGCATCTACAGATGGAAAGAGGGGTCCACATATATAGCCCAAGAACTTTCTCTCCGCTTCCGATGTGGGATTCTACAGGATGGATATCACTAATTGTGGGAAGAGCATCAACTAAGAGTGTTGGATTGGGAGGTGGGGTTGGTGAGATATTCAAGGTCAGAGAAGGATCAAAGTCAATGGCCGACATAGGTAGAGTGGGCTGTGTAGATTGTGAAGTAGTGGAGGTGGATGAAAAAGGAAATGTGGTTTCTTGAAAAATACTATTGCGACTAGTGAAGATTTGACGAGTTGTGAGATCAAATACGTGGTAGCCTTTTTCTTCACGTGGTTAATCGATGGGAATAGGTGTTAGTAGCAAAGCAAAGACTACCGATGTTTCATAAGTGGGAATAGGTACGTTTTTTTATTACGTAGTACTTCATGTGGGGTTTTGCCAGAGAGAAGAGGGTTGGGTATACGATTAATGAGATAAACAACATTTAAAGAACATTGTTCTCAAAAGGTGATAGACAAGTTTGCTTTGAAAGTGCGTCGGTGTTTATGTTCAGCAATGCCCATTTTGTTGGGGAGTTGCAACACAACTGTGTTGGTGCAAAACACTATTTTCTTGAAAAATCTTTCATGGAAAGAAATTCATAACCGTTGTGTATTCGAATTGATTTAATTGTTCAATGAAATTGAGTTTGAGCAAAAGCAAAAAATATCTTAATAAAGATTGTGTTTCTGATATAAATTTCATAAGTTAAACCCCAAGTGCATCGAGGACACTCATCAACAATGGTGAGAAAATAATGTGCACAAGAATGTTAAGGTGTAGAATAACTACCCCATATATCACGTCATCCAAAAAAAAAAAAACCACCCCACATATCACAATCGATTAAGTGGAAAAGTGCACTAGAAGAAATTGAATTTAGACATAAACGGTAAATGAGTTTGTTTTGCTAAAGGACAAATATCACAATAACATTCTGAATTAAAAAAACTATCTGAATTAAAAGAAATATCACAATTTTGAGAGTTGTTGAAGGTGTGCAAATGAATTATAGCCAAGATGTTGATGGCATGGTTCATGTTGGTGGAAATGAGAACTTGTGACAGCGAACAGTGTCACTGCTGAAAAGTAGTAGAGTCCACCACGTTCTCTACCTGGTCTAATGTGTTCTTCGTTGCTAGGTCTCAAAAGACACAAAACTTAGAAAAAGTAACTGAGCAATGAAGAGAAATTGTGATCTTGCTAATAGACATGAGATTAAAAGTAAAGGAGGGAACACATAGGACATGTCAAGATGAATATTAGAATTGAGAGGAGTTGAACTAATGTGAGTGATAGAAGCCGTGGTGACATTGGGTAATTGAACATGGTGTGATGAAGTGGGTGTAGAAGAAGAATGTAACAAAGTGGGAGAAGAAACCATATGATCATTTGTACCAGTGTCAATAATCCAAGAGTAAGGGCTAGAAAAGGAAGAGTAACAAGTGGATGTACATGTGAAATTTGCCATAGGCTGATGTACCTTCATTCAGCATGGACAAGAGTATGGCTCACTGGTAGGAGTTGATATAGTAATTTCATGTTTCTTTTCATCCCGAAGAACCAAAGAGTACGTCTTATTGATTGAAAGCAGCGGGTCCATGAGAAGGATCTGTCCATGAATGGCAGCATATGAATCATTTAAACCTATGAGAAATTGGAGGACGTGTTCCAATTGTTCATAATCCGAAAGGGCCTTGAAAGCCCCAAAATTGCAAGTGGGTAAGGAAATGTAGGATCAACTTTATCCTGATAACTTTTCAATTTATTGAAATCGGCATCGACATAAGTTTGTTCTTGAAAATGAGAGGAAATGGATTTTTTGATTTGAAAAGTGCGCGTGGACCATTGCCATGAGAGAATCTTCCTTTAAGATTAGACCAAACTTCATGGGTAGAATCGACGTAGATAACACCCTGTGATTTTACAGTGATGGGCATTAAGGGGCCATGATAATACCATGTGATTGCAATGAATTCATAAAGGATAATCAGAAGAGGATGTGGCTGGTTTAATAATAGAACCAGTATTTTTTGGCACCAAGATCAATGATCATGGAATGACTCCAAGAGGCACAATTGTCGCCATTTAAAGTTTAAGAAAAGAGAACAATGCCCGGATTATCCGAGGGATGTAGAAAATAAGGATTGAAAGAATCAACCGATGATTCAATGGGATTTGGAATCATGAGAAGCTGCCATGATGAAGATAGAGAATCCGTGCTAGACAAGAGTGCGTCGAGCAAATGAGTGATGGAAACAATGAGCGATGATGCGCCTGAAGGTTGGATCGAGAAATATTGAGGCTACAATTGATGGAGGGAAGAGAAAAAACGGGTTTAGAAGGCAACCAGATGCTTTGATACCATGTCAAAATTTGAACTGCCTTGTATTGCTTTGGGAATGTATAGATATAAACAGCAATGCTGCGGAATTTGAATCCAATGGATTGTAGGGATTTGATTTTATCGTGACATTCTAGGTTAGTTTAAAATAGAAATGCATATGAGCTAAAGCTACAAAGATTCTCCGTAACGTTCAGCAATCACGTTGATTCTTGTAACATTCAACAATCACGTTGAGATTTCCTATTACGTTCGTCACCGATCCATCATGGCGTCGACCAAAGAGAGCGGGAGAGTACATACCGAGATGGAGAGGAACTGCAGGGAAGGTGTGCCAGGATATCGTTGCAACAACCTCGAAGGGCTCAAACACTACGGTGTAGACTGGCTTTTCCGATGGTTTTTTTGGTGAGGAAACATGTTGGAAAATGATTTGGTTAATTAATTGGCAGGTTTGGATTTTTACCTTTTATGGTCATTCCTTTTTTTTTAAATGACTGGTAGCCAATTTCATTAAAAACAAGACCGAGATGGTCAATACAAGAGAAAAGAAGGAGTGGAATAATGCAAAATACAGAAAAAAAATCTGAGAAAAAAAGGCAACACTGAGGGAATCAAACAACGCTAGAGCTTCTTTGGAAACACCCTCCCTGGCAGAACCCCCAAGAATCTGGCAACAGGTTAAGCTCTCTATCAAAGAAATTCCTTCTGAACACAGGCCTCCGCACTACTCCACTTTCTCTTTTATGCATATAATCTTTAACAAATGCCTCCTTAGACACAACCATAGAAAACAGTTATGGGAAGATCTCTTTCAGCAGCCGATTGGAACACTATTAGCCTAGGGCACAATATCTCACCAAACCGTTAGCCTAGGGCATCTGAATCTATCGCCCGACTCCCAATAACCCAGAGGGACACCATATTTACTCACAATGACTTTCACCCAAAGATGAGACCCCTCTCTACCAAATCTCCACAGCCATTTTTCTAGAAGGGAAATATTCACCTCTTTCATCGTCCTTGTTCCCAAACCTCTACCCTTCACTGATTAATGCGGGTGCTCAAGAGGGAAGAAGAAGAAAAATAGAAATAAAAAACACAACAAGAGAAGAAGAAGAAAATGGGAGCAATGCTCAACCCAATTGATATTCCATCAATTACATAAGTTTATTAACATCAAAAATCCCTTCTCAAGATAGTTTCTAACTCTTTAAATAAAAGAAAACCAAAGTAAATTCGTTCAAGCTCCTCCACTAGCCAGCTTAGGGACTAACATAACATTAATTGCATAGGAACTCACTAACTTTGACTGTTTTGGGAACCCACAGACACAGTCCACAAAAACTGCCATAACTTTCTACCCTATTGTCCAATTTTTAAGGAAAAATATTGTTGGAAAGATCTCAAAGAGACCTACAACTTTTTGGTCAACCACTTTCTATAATTCTAGCATTAGAGGTCCAAAAAAGAGATTCAAAAACGGGCCAGCAACATTACTACAGGATTGCACCTTGGAACTCCACCAAAAACACTTAGGCTTGACATGGTGCCATGTTGGCACTACATCATCATCTCCGGGTGAGAAAGAACACGTCCACGAGTTCTCATCAAGCTCTCCATGATAAGTTGTCAAGTCTTTGACATTGAAAGTTGGATGAGTATTGATATTTGGAGGGAGCTCAATCTTGTATGCGTTGTCGTTGATTTTCTTGAGAATTTGACATGGACCAATCTTCTTCTCCTTGAGCCTGTTATAGGATCCGGCTGGAAATCGTTCCTTCTTCAAATAAACCCACAAAAGATCACCTTCATTGAAGATTTTGGTTCGGTGATGAGTATTGGCCGCTTGCTTGTACTTCTCGGTACTTTCTTCGAGATTCTTCTTCACTTCTTCATGAATCTTTGTCATGGTAGTAGCAAAATCTTCCGCCTTCTTGTTGGACAACGATGGATCGGGAATGGGTGCAAGATCAAGATAGTGTTTTGGAGTTTTTTCATAAATCACTTCAAATGGGCTCTTACCGGTAGAACGATTCACAACATAATTATAAGAAAACTCTGCTTGAGGGAGCACCATATCCCATTGCTTAGGCCTCTTTGCCGCCAAACTCCTAAGCAAGTTTTCCAAAGTTCGATTCACCACCTCGGTTTGTCCATCGGTTTGAGGGTGATAGGCGCTACTATAGAGCAAAAGAGTACCAATTCTTTTCCATAAGCATCTCCAAAAATGACTAAGGAATTTTGTATCCCTATCCGAAACAATGGACTTCGGAACACCATGCTGCTTAACTACCTCATTGAAATAAAGATTAGCAACATAAGAAGCATCCATAGTCTTCTTGCAAGGAATGAAATTGACCATTTTAGAGAAGAGATCAACAACTACGAAGATGGAATCATTACCTCTTTGAGTTCTCAGCAAGCCAACCACAAAATCCATACTAACATCTTCCCATGGAGCATTAGGAAGTGGAAGTGAAGTGTAGGTACCGGAGTTTTGAGTTTGTCCCTTGCATGTTTGGCATATTCGGCACCTCTTCACATAACGCATCACATTTCGGTAAATGGTTGGCCAAAAATACTTTTCTTTCACTAGCAAAATAGTTTTGTCTCTTCCAAAATGTCCTCCCAAACCTCCCGAATGTAGTTCTTTTATAACATACTCTCTAAGGGATCATTTTGGAATGCATAAGCAACTCCCCTTAAAGAGAAAATCATCTTGAAGAAGATAATCTTCATGCTCCCTTCTTTGTAAAGCTTCCAAATTTCACCAAAGTCTTCATCATTTACATACATGTCTCTAATGGTATCAAACCCTTCAAGTTGCACACTCACGGAATTAAGAAGAGCCACTCTTCTACTAAGAGCATCCGCCGCTTGATTGCACTTTCCGCTCTTATGCTTTAACACAAAAGTATATTCTTGTAAGAAAGAAACCCACTTTGCATGTCTTCGATTTAGGCTTCCTTGATTGTTGATGTGCTTGAGAGCTTCATGATCGGAATTCAAAACAAGCTCCCTTTGAACAAGATACAATCGCCAATGCCAAAGTGCTTGAACAATAGCATAAAATTCCACATCATAGGTAGAGTACTTCTTCTTTGCTTCATTGAGTTTTTCACTAAAGAAGGCAATGGGATGACCTTCTTGGCTAAGTACTCCGCCAATGCCCACATGAGAGGCATCACAATCAACCTCGAACATCTTCTCAAAGTCCGGCAAAGCAAGCACAGGAGCACTAGACAACTTGCCCTTTATAAGTTGAAAACTCTTTTCGGCCTCCATAGTCCACCTAAACCCATCTTTCTTCATGCAATCCATCAAGGGGGCTGATATAGTGCTGAAATTTCTTATGAATCGGTGATAAAATGAGGCCATTCCATGAAAACTCCTCACTTCTTGCAAGCTCTTTGGAGTAGACCATTCTTGGATAACTTTGATCTTCTCATCATCCACTCTAATCCCTGTTGAAGTCAAAACAAAGCCTAGGAAAGCTAGGCTAGTTGTCATGAAAGAACACTTTTTGAGGTTTACATAGAGTTTTTCACCTCTCAAAGTGGTTAGAATAACCTTCAAATGTTCTATATGCTCACTTTTATCATGACTATAAATAAGAATGTCATCAAAATAAACAACAACAAACTTTTCAATGAAAGGGCAAAGGACTTGATCATTACCCGCATGAAGGTACTTGGAGCATTGGAGAGACCAAATGGCATAACAAGCCACTCATATAAGCCTTCACATGTCTTGAAAGCGGTCTTCCATTCATCACCCGGCTTGATTCGAATTTGATGATAGCCGCTTCTAAGATCAATCTTGGAAAATATCTTTGCACCGGCAAGTATGTCAAACATATCATCAATTCTTGGAATGGGAAACCGATATTTGATAGTGATCCGGTTTATGGCACGACTATCCACACACATACGCCATGTTCCATCTTTCTTTGGAGTAAGTCACCGCACAAGGACTCATGCTTTCTTTGATGTAACCTTTCTTTAACAACTCCATGACTTGCCTATTCAACTCTTCATGCTCTTTAGGACTCATACGGTAGTGAGCCTTGTTGGGAAGATTAGAACCGGGAATCAAATCAATTTGATGTTGAATGTCTCTTAAAGGAGAGAGTCCATTGGGCAACTCATCGGGTGTGACATCCTTAAATTCCTCTAAGAGAGGTTCTAACTCACTAGGCACATTAAAGGACATTCCCAAATCTTTCGCCACTAGCATGTAAATGACACCACTACTCTCACTTTCTCTTGCAAACATTGATGAAGTGAGAAAATTACTACCCTCTTGTAAAGATTTGGGTGTCTTTTCCTCCTTACTAGGCAAAAGAACAGTCTCCACTTTTCCCATTCGAAAGGTATATGTATTTTTACGACCATCATGAGTAATATTTTTATCATATTGCCATGGCCTTCCTAAGAGTATGTGACACACATCCATAGGGACAACATCACACCAAACTTGATCATGGTAATTCTTACCCATAGAAAATGAAACTAAACATCGTTTAGTAACTTTTACCTCATTACCCTTCTTAAACCATGCAATCCGATAGGGCTTTGGATGTGGTTCGGTTTTGAGCTTGAACTTGTTCACCATGTCATGAGATACGATGTTCTCACAACTCCCACCATCGATCACAATGGTGCAAACCTTGTCATGAGATTTGCATCAAGTCTTGAAAATATTGGAACGGAGCCAATCATCATCGGATTCAACCTTTGGTGTAGCAAGTGCTCTTTGGATCACCAAGCTTTCTCCTTCTTCGGGTTCGATTTCTTCATGTTGTATGTCGTCTTCCTCATCATATATGGGCTGATTTGAATCATCAACAAAATTATCATAATTTTCCTCATCACCGAAGGCCACTACTTGCCTCTTTGGACAATATTTGAAACAATGGCTAACTTGACCACACTTCAAACAAGCATTTGAATTGTTGGGGCGATTGGGCTGATTTCCAACTTGATGTGTAGGGGCTGATTTTGTAGAATTTTTGTTGAAATATTCGGACCTTGACTTTGTACCTCCACCATGTGAAGATTCACCTTTAGAAGTAGGATAGACTACGAACATCTACATACTTTTTAGCACCACGACGAGAAAGCTTAGCCTCCACCTTCAAGGCTAGTTGATAAGCATCGTTGACGCTCAATGATCGGTGCATTTTCACCTCATCACGAATGAAAAACTTCAAACCATCAACATACATTGCCACAAGTTGATCTTCACCCTCTTGAATATCATTACGAGCCATGAGTTTGTAGAATTCTTCGGTGTAGTCCAACACACTCTTGGATTCTTGGCGTAGGTTGTTGAATTGAGAAAAGATAATTTGGAAAAAATCCAACGGAAGAAATTTCTCCTTAAGCCTTAACTTCATTTTCTCCCAAGAAGAGATCTTACTCTTTCCTTTGCGGATTCTCATCTCTTGAACCTTATCCCACTATATTGAAGCGTAGCCACGAAGCCTTGTAGCCACAAGCTTCACACGTTGGCTTTCGGGTGTCTCCTTGTAATCAAAGAACTTCTCAATGACACTAAGCCATTCAAGAAACTCTTCGGGTTGTAGACAACCATGGAACTCCGGCAAGTCAATCTTGACGGTGTCGAAATCACGATAGAACCTTCCCAACCTAGCCTTTTCACGAGTATTGGCGAAGGGATTCACATCGGATTCATCACTAGAACCTCCACGGCTTGATCTACCACGCTCACTATGAGCCTCTTGGCGTTCAAGTCGCATGGTAAGTTGCTCAACTTGTCTTCGAAGTGCTTGAAGTTCATCATCTCTTTCATCTCTCAAATCTTCCATCATTTGGTTACCATGCCTTCCTCTACCTCTTCGTGCCGCCATGAAAATCAAATCGAAGCTAGCCCAAGAGAGTAACGTTGGCTCTGATACCAGATAATACGGGTGCTTAAGAGGGAAGAAGAAGAAAAATAGAAATCAAGAACACAACAAGAGAAGAAGAAGAAAATGGGAGCAATGCTCAACCCAATTGATATTCCATCAATTACATAAGTTTATCAACATAAAAAATCCCTTCTCAAGATGGTTTCTAACTCTTTAAATAAAAGAAAACCAAAGTAAATTCGTTCAAGCTCCTCCACTAGCTAGCTTAGGGACTAACATAATATTAATTGCATAGGAACTCACTAACTTTGACTGTTTTGGGAACCCACAGACACAGTCCACAAAAATTGCCATAACTTTCTACCCTATTGTCCAATTTTCAAGCACAAATACTTGTTGGAAAGATCTCAAAGAGACCTACAACTTTTTAGTCTACCACTTTCCATAATTCTAGCATTTAGAGGTCCAAAAAAGAGATTAAAAAATGGGCCAGCAACATTACTGCAGGATTGCACCTTGGAACTCCACCAAAAACACCTAGGCTTGACATGGCTGCCATGTTGGCACTACATCACTGATCTACATACATCTTTCCCAATAACCAAAGGAATGCCCTTCTTGTCTTCACCCCCCAACCCCCACCCACCCACCCACAAGGACCTCTTTTGAATCTGCTTAATTCTATTAACCACACTCATGGGGCTGTGAAAACAGACAATTGGTAAATCAGAATATTCACAAGGACGACCTTAACGACCTTAATCAGAATATTCAGAATCCTGCCTTGTCTAGACTATTGGGGAATCGAAATATTCACCTTTTATGCTCATTCTCTTCTATTTTGCTTTTTTTATTAGAGAGAGACAAAGAGATGTTTGTGTTTGGGATTGAGACAGTATCCGTGACCGTGGCAAGATTGGAATAGGTGGTGCACAAGACTGAACAACCACAAGCTATTCGACTAAATGCCCGATCCAGGATTCGATGGGGTAATCCTCCGGGCACGGCAATGGGGTCAAGTGTCAATGGTGATGCCAGGAGGACAGAGAGAAGGAACCAAGGCCACGTGGATGACTAGATCGATGAGATTTGAAAAATCAAAGCATGTAAAAGTTTAAGCGAAAAAAAGGACATAAGGTTTGCCGGCTTGGTGAATGGCTAGATCGTTGTCCTCTAGAGAATGAAGTAGCCGGTGTTGTGCTCAGGACTAGGTCCGAATGATCTGCTCTGATAACACGTAAAGAATTAGACGAAGAAAATGAGAGATAAATTAATCTCTAATCTTGGATGGTTTGCAAGGAGCCCTAATGAGTGTTTATGAACACTCAAGGGATACATATAGAAGAATAATGATCAATTTAAAATGAGATAAAGCTTGGAACATCCTAACCTGAGCTATCACCTTTAACTCAATTGCCTAATCTGTCACAAAAATGATCCAATGATCAGATCTAGAGAGATCTGATATATTCTAACACTTTTTTCTATTTACTGAAACTCATTTTTAATCTCAAGTCTTGAAGGGGGATGTTGATAGTTGGAAATTGGAAAATATTGTTACCAAGAAATCTTGTAAATGCACCTTTGTGATGATTTGCTTGTTTGGGTCAATAAAATGGTGTTAAAATGCCACTTCCTTCAACTTCTTTTGAGATGGTAATTCTTAGAAAATCTTAAAAACTTTAATTTTCCTATATTGGAATAGTTTCTTATCCTAGTTCCTATCAACCTGCTAGGCTGGTTATTGAAAAAAATTGGGTTGAATAACTTATGGCAGCTTTATATGTAATGTTTAAATTGATAATATTTTTGATGGAGAGGAAGCTTTTTTATTTTAGTTTGCCTGGCTACTGCTGTGTATCTTTTTACTCATGGTATCTCATCTAGTTCAATGTATAAGAATCATAGGTTTTCTTAATTCTGACCGTCCATGTGATCATCTAATTCACATCCATGTTGGCATCCCTATTTGGTCACAGATGTCACATTCAACTTTTGTCAAAATTTTGTTTAGTATGGTGAATTGTTCAAATATGTTTGACTGGATCAAACTAATTAGGAAGCATGTTAATCATTGGTTCTCAATATTTCTACACACACCTCATCACTTCAGAGTTCAGTTTGCAAAATGTATTATGTGTTTAAAACGTCTCTCATTATTAAAAAAAAGGATAGAAAAATTGTCATCAGAAAAATGAGAGAAAAGGGTTAAAAACACCGTTGTCATGTTAATAAAATTTGATTAAAAAACTTCCTTGTATGCATCCAAAATTCTAAATACTCGTCACTATATGTCATCAAATTCTAAAATCTAAAATAATAACACATGATTCATTCATTCCTCATGTTATTTGACTAACTTGTACATAAAAGGTTTAAGACATTTAAAAGTACTATGGAGTGTTCACATGGACAAAAGAGTCTCAACATTGGCTATTCACCAAGTTAGACAAAGAAAGAACCCTATTTTTGTAGTTTCTACGAAGCACTTGCAACTTACACCTAAAATAATAACACATGATTCCTCAATTCCTCGTGATATTTGACTAACTTATGCATAAAAGGTTTTTTAGACTTATAAAAGTGTATGAAACCTTCTAGAACTATTATGCCACCACTTGGCCTGAACAGTATTTTGTTTAAATGAAACCGACTAGATGGAGGTAAAAGATGAGATTCAAGAGAAGAAACATTTTCTCTTGATGCCAAACACACAGAATAAAAGCCCAGTTGTTGTACCTCTCAAAAGACTTCAAATTTCACTAAAATGGCTTGTAGTAGAAGAAGATATCGGGCCCAAATCCGAGTTAACACTTCTCAGTTGTACTAGCTTTAATAAACAACCACTAACACACTATCAAATGCAAAACATAAATAAACTAAATTTCTTATACAATTCCAAATAAAAGAACTAAGTTCCAAGAATATAATGAACTCCCACGAGAGTAAAATTTCAATGTAGCAAACTCCCAAGTCCCAATGTAGTAGGTCCCTTTGTAGCAAAGTCCATGTGGCAAGGTTCCAATGTAGTAAGGTTCAATGGATAAGGTGGCAAGCTCTAAGCATGTATCAAGTTCCGAGAGGGGAAGTGGTCAAGCTTAGAATTCCTACATATTTGTAAGTTGGTCTTACTCCAGAAATTAATTTGGACATGAAGATGTTTTAATTGAGCTAATTTTTTCTCGATATGCTTATTGTGGATTGCTTTGACATCTTTGAACATCGTAAATTTGTTATTCTTGACAAGCATTCTAGTATGCCAAAAAATCTGTCAGCAATCTTAAAATTTATCCTGTGACTGACATTTGAAAAATATCTTTACATAAAAATAAACATTAGGACAGCAGAAGAAAATATTACTTTCCTTCAAAGCAAGGCCTTATCTTTTGCTGCATTGCTCTTGAGTATTTTCATCTTATTTGTCATCAAAGAATTAAGAAGAAAAAAACTTGCTAAGACAACCAGGCGAGCAAACAACTGTATGCACATTCTTCATCTCCTCATATCAATGCCATATTTCCAGCATGGATGCAAAAACCTGTGGGACCACCAAACTGAAACATCAATTTTCAACTCTCTGTTGACGCAAGTCTCTTTCATTCTTTATCAAGAGCAAAACAAGCTTCATAAATCTTGAAAACCTCGTGACTGTTTAGTCCCATTCTTTCAGGTCAAACTTGTTCGCCTTCCAGTTATGGATGAATGGTTAGAGTTGCTCTTTGAGCTTTCATATCCAGAATGCCATTGATCACCCACAACATCCTGCAAGAAAATTTGTCAGCCGTTCATCTAGTATTCAGAAGTTCTGTTCGTAGTAGGATTTGCTATTGATTACTTCAGATGTGCATCTTGTGAGAAGCCTCCATTTTCATGCACTTCAATGTACTTGGAAACAATGGGCTGTGTCTAAGTCAAGGTTGACTCAGCAAGGTTATGACCTGAATTGGTTGGATATGTTACACTATTGAACTTTTAATCAATATTTAAAATTATATTATTACTCATATATCGGTATGTACTCTCTACAGATAAAATTATATACCAATTTTGTGAAATACTGCAGTATTTAAAAGAATGGTTATTAAATGGTACATATTCCTATGTCATATTTCACATTGCATAACTTTATAAATACTTCATTAGCTCTCTCTCTCTCTCTCTCTCTCTCTCTCTCCATGTGTGTGTGTGAGTTATTTTATTTGCCCACTTAGGCCAGTGGCTACATGGAAAAAAAGTCCTGAGGATACAATGCCCACAAGTCACAACTATCGATCAAGGACTGCACTCCAAGTTCAATAGCAAACTAGCATGCCTGCACTTAGATGGAATAGAAAGGCACAAGGGAAGAACACAATTCTATAGACCCTAGACTATTTTCTAAGATAAAATGAGACCCTAAGCCTCTTTTTATAGAAAACCAAAAAACAAACAAGCAGCCTTTCATTTAAAATAAGTGTGTTTTGAATAAAACACTCTATTATAAAACTAGTGTCTTTTGAATCAAAACACTTTCCAATTTTTTATATTTTTAAATAAAAAATATTTTTAAATTCACCAACACTTTCCTCATATATATATAGAGAGAGAGAGAGAGAGAGAGAAAAGTGTTTCTAGTTTGCCGACTAGAGATCATTCTTTAGTCCGGCGACCAAAAACACTTGGGTCCCACATTTTTTGTGGTGATCTAAAGCATTCATTTGATAGGCCCCATCATAGATAGGGTGTCCACAAAAAATCCGCTCCATAGGATCATCTTAACCCTTCCATTTGTGGAGCTAAAAAATGGACAGATTTGTGTTGATTTATAGCCGGCCATTTTAAGCTCCACAAATCACAGGATTGGGATGATCCTATGGAGCTGGTTTTTTTAGACACCCTCTCTATGTCAGGGCCCATGAAATGAATGCTTTGCATCACTCAAATAAGGTGGGACCCATGTTTTTTGGTCGCCGGTCTAGAGAAGGATCTCTAGTCGGCAGACTAGAAACACTTTTCTCATATATATATATATATATATATAGAAGAAACTGTTGGTGAGCTTAAGCTCACCAAACTTATGGTGAGCTAGCTTGCCCAATCACATGGGTCCCACATTTTGGGGAGTGATCCAAACCATTCATTTGCAAGGCCTTATCAAAAGTCTGTCCATTTTTGTCCTCCACAAATAGAGGGGTTAGGATGATCCTATGGAGCTGATTTTTGGTACACCCCCCATCTATATAAGGGACTTTCAAATGAATGGTTTGGATCATCCTAACAAAGTGGGCCCCCATGTGATTGGGCAAGCTAGCCCACCATAAGTTTAGTGAGCTTAAAAGCTCACCAACAGTTTCCTCATATATATATATATATGTTTATATTTATATATTATATCTGTGCATTCCTGACTCACCATGGAAACATGGCTGTGGTTGGGTGAGTGACTTGTACTGCTGCCCATTACGATCTGATGGATATTTTCATCGGCAAGTGCGCTCAATCTCTCAAGCTCTGGCAAGACGACCTCGTCGAGACTTGGCCGGTCTTTCCTTCTTAGCTCCGCACACTGGAGTGCTAGCTTGGCAAAAATCAAGGCCTCTTCTACTGGCCAATCATGCACTGCAGGGTCCAGCATCTCTTCGAATGTTCCTTTCTCAATAGCTCGGGCAACATGGTGCGTCAGACCCATAGGCGGCTTAGCTGTTATTAGTTGTAAGAGCACTATCCCAAGGGAGTAAATGTCAGATTTTATGCCAAGCATCCCCGTTTGCTGGTATTCTGGGTCTATGTAACAAAAGGTTCCGGCGGTTGATGTCATTCTATACTGTGTTACATTGTTGGCGACGTTGGGGGGGACGAGTCTAGCTAGGCCCACGTCACTGATTTTGCTTACATAGTTGCGATCAAGCAAGATATTGCCGGGTTTGAGGTCACGGTGGACTAGTGGCTCTGGCTTGGTTTGGTGTAGGAAGAGAAGGCCAGTGCCAATCTCTGCTGCGATTCGGAACCTTAGCTGCCAAGAGAGAACTGGGGTGTTCCCTCTCCGGAAAAGACGATCGTCCAAGCTCCCATTGGCCATGTATTCATACACTAGGCAGCCGTACTCTGGGCAGGCTCCTAGAAGGAGAACCATATTGGGATGCCGCATGCAGCTGAGAATTTCAACCTGCCGCGAAAAAAAAGGGAAGGATCAGATAATATCTCAACTGTTGTTAGTCAGTAGTTATGTGGGCACAAGAATTCATGAATCAGTGTTGTTAAAAATCCTCGAATCTTACAATCAGGTTCGATCACGATTCAACTCGGACTCTTTTATCAAAATTGTATGGTTCACCAAAAACAGGAGGCACTAGAGATAGATTATCAATGATTTAAGTTGCATTCTGGCGTTTATTCAGTAGTAATGTGTACGGGACGGGAACTCGTGAATTGGTGTTGTTAAACTTCTAGGAATTTAGATCTTACAATTAGATTCAATTCCTGTTGAAAGCAGTACACAGTTCAACTTGGATTCTATTTTAATTTTACCACAATTGCAGTTCACAAGAAGGCTCAGAATTGAGAATTATCTATGTTTTCACATTTTCAGTTGAGATTTGAAACTGGATCAGATCCTTAGATTTCCAAATCAGCTAACAATAGTGAAAAAAAATCCGATTTGCAAATCTGTTCTGCAAAACATTATTTGTGGCAATTCCTTCACTCTCGCTGCTCCTCGACCTTGCTGCTGCTCCAGCCCGAGCCCCCCCCCCCCGTCTCTCTCTCTCTCTCTCTCTCTCGTACAACAACATCAGCATGAGGGTTATTGATGTATTTTGTATTCAAAACTCAAATCCAAATCCAAATACAAAAACATGGTATCCAAACATGGCCTAAGTGAAGAATTGCAGGTAACATGCTAGTAGAGACCCTTCCAAATGTTTGATTGGTATGAATGCTCAAAAAAGTTTACTGCTGCAAAGAAATGACATGGGATTTTATATATTGACTTAGATTTGATGTGGAATTTTGGAATATGGTTGATTTGGTCTCATCTTGTTGTCCATTTTATTTTAAGTACTTTTTATGTGTTTGTTGATTTTCTAAAATCCAAAGGAATCTTTCAACAAACAATATGCATATATGATGTATTCAATTCTGGATCTCTCGTAGTTTTCTGATCTGATTTGAAATTCAAAACATTACAGCAAATGGTCATTCTAGTCAGCAACAATGTCTCCAGATTTTTTAACATGTCCATTAATTATATGGATTTATATATATATATATATAATGCTTTGGATCATCCTAACAAAGTAGGCTCCAATGTGATTGGGCGCTTAAGCTCACCATAAGTATGGTGAGCTTAAGCTCACCAACACTTTCCTCATATATATATATATATATATATATATATATATATATATATATATATATATATATTGCCTTAAGGTATGAAGTAAATTTGAAAGAAATATGGGGTTTGTTAACCGGCTCGAATCCTATTTAGGGTTCATAGAAGAAAGCATTTCGGTTTATCACCTCTTGTTGAAACTGTGTCCTTCCTTGAGCCGCATCTGGGCGCAAAACTTTAATGGCAACTGAGGTATGATCAAGATAACATTTGTAGACAGGTCCATAACCCCCCTCGCCAATTTTACGAGATTCTGCAAAGAAATCAGTTACCACTTCAATTTCCTCTATCGTGTACTTCCTGTATCTGACATCGGAATGTGCCAAAGCATCCAACGCCTTCTTTTTCTCTTCTGCTTCTGTAATTGCTTTCATTTCCGCATTTTTTCTCCTTTGTGCTTCCAGCTCAGCAATCCTCTGAGCTGCCTCGGCTTTCTCAATAGCTGCCCTGCACTTTGCTTTCTCCATCTCTGCAATTGCCAGGGCAGTTTCCTCAGCCAGTCGTGCCTCCTCTAGTCTCCCTTCTTCCTCCACCTTCCAGTGATGAAGTTCTCTCGCCTGCAGAGTGAAAATAGCCCGAAAAGGAGTCAGAGTTGAGCTGAATAAGCACAGTGATTTTTACATGCAGACAGGAATTGTTACCTTCTTGTTTGCATTGAGTGCTTCTTTGCAGGCTGTACTGTACATATCCATTGTCTGTTTTAGCTCTAGCTTTAGCCTCTTCATCTCAGCTTCCACATCTTCCTGCAATGTCCAACACAAGTAAGCTGCAATTTTCTGTACTGTAGGTACATATTTTGCATCTGTTTATATCGATGCTTTTTCTCGTACACATTTATCTACATACAACAGTTACTATGTTGCATTGGAAAAATTATATGGTGTAAGGCCTTTGTACGGTGGAAGTACCACCCTTGATAGTTGATCCAACAGGAGCGCCTCAAAGAGTGAGCTGACCTTGGATCAAATATCAAGGGCGGTACCCTTACCGTGTTGTTGTAAGGCCTGACGCCATATAAAATCTCGTTATATTGATTCTTCTAAATGGGAGAATTACCCATGTCAGACATATGTCAAATTCTAATACGTTAAGATTCACCATGACACTTCTTGATCTATTTTATCTATTTTTTCTCAATACTATTGCAACAGATAGTTGTGTGCGTGGCCTCTCTTTTTTTGGGTTGGCCTTACACGTGGACTTTTAATATCAAGTAGCTGTGAGGTTTGTACCCAGAACCTCTAATACCATGTGAAACAACCAATTACTCCAAAAGCTTAATCCATTATTTAATCATATATATATATATATAGCATGTTGCTCTTTGAATAAGGGTATAATGATGTGGTTATATCTATGTAGGATTTAGTTCTGAGGATTTTGTCACGTCACCATTGTCTGTGATGACCATGCCGTTCTTCCGCTTTCCATTGAAGCATTTGAATGACGGAGGTCCTCCATCGAGTGGAGATCGAGCGAACTGTATCCTCCGTGTAGCGACTCAAACCTTCGGTTACCAGCATTGCTGCCATTCGACAGCCTGTCGGTATCCAAATGGTCATAGAATGAAGGGAACATGCGGTCAACGCTTGGCCTGCTGGAACTCACAAAGGATATGTCAGTATCTGGCAATGAGATTTCTCCATACGGTTTGGTATTTGAACCTCGAGCTCCCCTGGAAAAAGGAGACCTGTTTTGGATGAACAAGATCACCCAGTTAGTTCATATAGAAAGAAAGAAGGTAATAAAATGAATCCTTTTTCCTCAAAAATCATCAAACTGCTGGAAAAATTATTAGGCCATGTTTTGCAGCCATGAAAAATTATTCCAAGGAATATACATGGGCCCCATTGTGTGAGATGTGCACAGAGGGAGAAGCTTGAGTTGGTGGGAGTGGAGAGAGCATCAGAAATCCCTAAAAAATTGTATAAGAAATATAATTCCTACTTCAAATTGGATTTTTAGGAGCTTTTCATGCTTCCCTCACTCCCACTTCTCTCATAACTGGCCCTACAAATATTCCATGTAATGTTTTTTCAAGGTTGCCAAACATGACCTTAGTGAACCAGAATAACATGTACAAAATGTTTCAGGTAGTTTAACTCACTTGATTGATTCCAGCTCCTGAGTGCTCCCATTGCGATCCAACTCGTGAGTGCTCCTATCACGTTCCAACTCGTGAGTGCTCTTATTGCGTTGGGATGGTTTCTCAGCTGTGGATTAAAAAGTTCAGAGGTTTCTTTTCTTTTCTTAATGTCCATGAACAGAGCCAATGAATGCAGTGAAGAAAAATATTTTTATTTGATTATGCAAAACATAAGATTATACTTATAGTATATATATACCTCTTGGTTGATGACCGCGTGATAAATGTGTTTCAGATGATTCATTTTTTATACTTGACTGGTTATGGATTTGAGGGGTGTGATGGGAAGAGATCTGGGGAGCCGGCCGTGCAGCTGACCGCACCGATGAGATCTTCGCTTTGGCAATGATATACACAGTGCAGAAATCAGGTGCCCCTCTGGAAACACCGCTAGGTACATCTTGAGTCTTGAAACTTCTGTGAAAAAAAAATTCAGAAAGCCAAGGGAACATGCATTAAGAAACTAAAATAAAGTGAGTCCAATTATTTGGGTGAACTCACCTTGTCTTCTATTTTTTAATTGGCTGCTGAGCACTTTTTGGGAATTGTAAGAGCCTTTGGCAGCTAATTAAATCATAAAAGACATGGTGAGTTCATGCCATTATCAAAACATGGTAGTGGAAATATATATATATATATATATATATATATATATATATATATATATGAGGAAAGTGAAGCTACACCGCCGGCTTAAAATACAATGGGCCCATATTGTTTTGGTGATCCAAAGAATTCATTTGATTGGCCCTCACATAGATAGGGTGTCCACCAAAAATCAGCTCCATAGGATCATCCCAACCCTACGATTTGTAGAGGCAAAAATGAACGTGTAAAAACCCTCACAAATTTGTCCATTTTTGCCTTCACAGTTTGAAGGGTTGGGATGATCCTAGGGAGCTGATTTTTGGTGGACACCCTATCTATGTGAGGGCCAATCAAATGAATGGTTTGGATCACCAAAACAATGTGGGCCCATTGTATTTTAAGCCGGCGGTGTAGCTAAGTTAGCTACACCGGCGGTGTAGCTTCACTTTCCTCTCTCTCTCTCTCTCTCTCTCTCTCTCTCTCTCTCTCTATATATATATATATATATATATATATATATATATATATATATATATATATATGAGAAAACTGTTGATGAGCTTAAGCGCACCATTTTTTTGGTGCGCTTAAGTTGTTATAACGCCTCCCATTGGTGCTCTTAAGCGGGACCCAAACATTTAAACGAATGGGAGGCGTTATAACAACTTAAGCGTACCAAAAAAATGGTGAGCTTAAGTGCACCAACAGTTTTCTCATATGAGAGAGAGAGAGAGAGAGAAGTGTAGCTACACATACGTGTAGCTGAGTTAAGTGAAGCTACACATACATGTAGCTAACTTAGCTACACTGACGGCTTAAAATACAGTGGGCCCACATTGTTTGGGTGATGCAAACCATTCACTTGATGGGCCCTCACATAGATAGGATGTGCCCAAAAAATCAGCTCCATAGGATCATTCGAACCCTACGATTTGTGGAGGCAAAAATGGACGAGTAAAAACCTTCACAAATCTGTCCTTTTTTTCCTCCACAGTTTGAAGGGTTGGGATCATCCAATAGAGCTGATTTTTTGGGCACACCCTATCAATGTGAGGGCCTATCAAATGAATGGTTTGGATCACCCAAACAATGTGGGCCCGCTCTATTTTAAGTCGTCGGTGTAGCTAAGTTAGCTACACGTATGTGTAGTATTTTTAGCTTCACTAATATGAGAAAAGAGTTTCTACACACTAGTGTAGATAAGTTATCAACACACTAGCTTAAAATACAGTGGGGACCACATTGTCTAGGTGATGCATTTCCCTATCTATAGGGAAATGATATCGCCACAACCACTTTTTGTTATTTGCGCGGTTCGGACTTGTATTTTCTTTTTAATTGGCTCGTGAGAGCTTTTTGGGAACTGTAATTACCTTTTGACAGCTCTTTAAATACTAATAGACCAGAAGGATAGCAAAAATGTCAAAACATGGTTGTGGTGATATCACTTCCCTATCTATATTTTATGTACTAAATATGTTTCTTTCCTTTGTTATTTGTTTTCTTTTCATGGAAAATTTTTATTGGAAAACTTTTTCATGAACATTGTTTCCGAATTTTTTCTAGGGTGGATTTTTTCACACCTCGTCTTTTGATTACGTGAGGCCTATCATTTTACACGCATGGATGACACCCACCATTTTACAACTCATGCTTTGAAATGGTAGGGCCCATCATCTTCAATCTCTACCTAAACCTATGCAGTATTGCGGGGCCTTCCTTTTCACACTTTGAGCGGGCCTACTATCTCCATAAGAATCCTTGCATGGCCCGGGGATCACCATTTTACACCATGTTTTGATAAGGTGTGTCCAACCAACTCCACTCAAACACATGCATATGGTAGGGTCCACCATTTTACCTCATGTTTTGATAGGGTGGGTCCCATGATCTCCACCCAATCCCATGCACGGGTGGGGGCCACCATTTTACACTTCATGTTTTGATGGGGTGGGGCCCATTATTTTACACCCGTCTGTGTGCATAATTTGTTACGCATATGCATCTCATTTAGAAAATTACCTTACAATGGCATTCCTTGATGAAGCACCAACCACTAGATTTTCAATTGCATGATGTGTAACATATTCAATTATCGCCTTTGCTATGTTAGTTTCTTCGAGTAGAGCGTCGTTGCATTGTATCTGAATGGAAATCAAAATTTTATTGTAAGTGAATAACTCGGTATCTACAAGATTTACAGAAAATGGTGGCTCAGAAAAATGAAAGGGTAAAATAAATTGCTGAACATGACTAAAATATAATTGAATCCTAATATTTGTTTTAAGGCAAAAACACTTAAAATGTGAGAACATTAATGGTCCTTTTGGTTTTGAGTGATACTAACCAGACAAAACATTTAAAGAACCTCATGTTTGGCAACCATGAATTTTTTTTGGGCAATGATAAATCCGCACCCCCTGTAGGATAATTCACACAAAGGAGGATATGTGGCAGACTTTAACGTTTTTTAACGTCGGAGGGGTGCGAATCATCCTACAGGAGGTGCGAATTTATCATGGCCCATTTTTTTCATGAAATATTAGTTTACCAAGTGATGAGAGAGGGGTAGGGAGGGTGTCAGAGGGAGAGAACGGGGGGCAAGAGTGAGGAGATGGTATGGGGAAAAAAAAACTCTATTTTGATTAGAGTTTGTTGGAATGAAACCAACGAGGTTGGAGGGAGAAGATGAGTTTCAAGAGAAGAAGATTGTTCTCTTGATATCAAACACACAAAGAAAGTAACCCAAGTTGTTGTACTACTCAAAACCCTTCAATTTTCACTTAAAGAACTTACAAATGAAGAAGATACATAGTCTAAAACATAACTTACATTCCAAATCCGAATTTAATAAGACTTAACTAATCTTAGCTTCCCTAAGTACCACTAACACACTATCACATGAAAAGTAAATGACTAGCACAATTCCAAAACACAAAACATAGTCCCTAGGCCATTAAATGCCACAAAGGAGATTTCTAATGTGGTCAAGAATCTTCCAAGCCAAGAAGTCAAGTGGATAGATGATCATGATCTAGTGGTCAAGATTAATTTCCAACAGCCCCCCTTAAGCTAGACCACTACAATACCGAGTTTTGCCTTCATCTTGATGAATGTATCGGTCTTCAAAGCTTTTGTAAAAATATCCGCAACTTGATCTTGAGTCTTGCAAAAACGAACGTTGACAACTCCACCATTTACCAAGCTCGAATGAAATGATACTTGATCCTTATGTGCTTGCTTTTGCCATGAAAAACTGGATTCTTTGTGAGTGAAATAGCCGAACTATTATCACAAAATAAATGTGTACCACGTTCTTGAGGATGTTTGAGTTCTTCTAATATCCATCGTAGCCAAAGACCTTAATAACCCGCCGAAGATAATGAAATGTACTCCGCTTCCGCCGTAGAAAGAGCAACAACCGATTGCTTCTTTGATGCCCAAGAAATTGCACCCGAACCAATGTTAAAAACATAGCCGGAAGTACTCTTGCTATCATCAACACTTCCGCCCCAATCACTATCACAATAACCAATCAAACTTGAATCTTTAACTCTTTCATAACGTATCCCATGATCAACCGTTCCACTTACATACCTTAGGATTCTTTTACCAGCTTCCCAATGACTTCTTTTTGGTGATTCCATAAATCTACTAAACATACTCAACGCAAACATAAGATCCGGTCATGTAGCCGTCAAGTACATGAGACTACCGACAAGACTTCTATAAAGAGTTGCATCAACTCCTTTCTCATCCTCATTCTTGCATAGTTTCAAACCAACTTCCATAGGTGTGCTAATATGTGTAGCACCTTCCATTCTAAACCTCTTTAGCAAATCCTTTGCATACTTCTTTTGAGAAATAAAAATTACATCCTCTCTTTGGTTGACCTCAATACCAAAAAAGAAATGGAGAAGACCCATGTCGGTCATCTCAAATTCTTGCATCATATTTCTTTTGAATTCTTCACACATACTTGAACTATTGCCGGTAAAAATTAAATCATCAACATATAAGCAAACAATCAAAAGCTCACCTTTAGTGTTCTCTTTGATGTAGAGGGTGTGTTCATAAGGACACCTTTTAAAACCATTCTTCATGAAATATCCGTCAATGCGACTATACCATGCTCTTGGTGCTTGTTTCAAGCCATATAAAGCCTTCTTCAATCGGCACACTTTGCTTTCTTCACCTTTCTTCACATAACCGGGAGGTTGATCAACATACACCTCCTCTTCAAGAAACCCATTTAAGAATGCCGATTTGACATCCATTTGATAAACCTTTCAACTATTTTGTGCCGCCAAAGCTAGAACCATACGAATTGTCTCAAGACGAGCAACGGAAGCAAACACTTCTTTGTAATCAATGCCATACCTTTGCTTGTAGCCTTTTACTACTAAGTGAGCTTTATACTTTTCAACTTCACCACTTGCATTCAACTTTGTCTTGTAAACCTACTTCACACCGATAGTCTTTTGTCCATTTGGAAGCTCCGTTAGCTCCCAAGTATTGTTCCTTTGGATTGAACACATTTCTTGATTCATTGCATGCTTCCACTTTTCTTCTTGACATGCTTCCTCAAAACTAATCGGATCGGCATCGGCAAACAAAGCAAAATTTGCCAACTCTTCATCGGTAATTCTTCTAGACTTTTCATAAATTTCTCTTATGCTTTTCGTCTTCCTTGGAGGAGAGTCAGGGCTTGTTGAAGAGGATGAAGATGATGGAGCCGAAAAAGATGGAGAAGAATATGGAGTGATAGTAGGAGCCACATCCTCTTCATTTTCTTCAATTCCACCATCATGAATATCTTTGCTTTCATCCATATCTACCAAAACTTCTTTCTTCTTCTCACTTTGATTCCAATTCCAACATTCTTCTTCATTGAACTTCACATCCCTACTTATGACAATCTTCTTAGTCATGGGATTGAACAACTTGTACGCTTTTGAACTTTCACTATATCCAACAAGAATACATATTTCAGATTTATCATCCAACTTTCTTCTTGTTTCATCCGGCAAATGAGAGTAGGCAATACTACCAAAAAAATTTCAAGTGAGAAACACAAGGCTTATGACCACTCCAAGCTTTTTGAGGAGTCATACCTTGAACACTTTTTTATGATGCCTGATTCAAGAGATAAATAGCACATGCAACGGCTTCCGCCCAAAACATATTAGGCATCCTTTTAGCTTTCAACATACTTCTAGCCAATTCCATAATCGTCCGATTCTTCCTTTCGGCAACCCCGTTTTGTTGAGGTGTGTACCAAGTGGTAAGTTGATGTCGAATCCCATTCTCTTTCAAGAAATTCTCAAACTCGTGAGAAACATATTCACCACCTCTATCGGAACGCAAAGTTTTCAACATGAAACCACTTTGCTTTTCAACCAAGCTCTTGAAAGTTTTAAAGCATCCAAAGACTTCCGATTTTTCTTTAAGAAAATAAAGCCATGTCTTTCTACTATAATCATCAATGAAGGTGAGAAAATATCGATTACCTCCAATTGATGTTGTTTGCATAGGCCCGCATAAATCCGAATGCACTAGCTCAAGAGGATTTGATGCCCTCCATGCCTTTCCAATGGGAAAAGAGTCTCTTTGATGCTTTCCAAGTGCACATCCTTCACACACTTGATCTTGGCGGTCGATATCCGGCATGCCTCTCACTATATGCTTCTTGTTCATGAGAGATAAACTGCTAAAGCTCAAGTGACCATAGCGAAGATGCCATAGCCATGACATATCTTTGACAATAGTGTTGAAGCAAGGAAAAGCTTCACTTTGAAACTTTAGAGGAAACATCTTGTTTTGAGTCATTCTCACCTTGGCTATGAGAACATGATTCTTGTCTTTGATTTCACATACATCTTCCTTGAAATGAACATCGTGCCCTTTCATTAGAAGTTGCCCAACACCAAAGAGATTATGCTTTAGACCGGGAACATAAAAAACATTGGAGATGTGCTTGACGCCTTTCTTTGTTTGAACAAGAATATCACCACTTCCCTTTACGGAAAGCCTCTTGTCATCACCCGTTCGAACTTCACTTTGGAGAGATTCATCCAACTTTACAAATACGCCTTTGTTGCCGGTCATGTGGTTACTACAACCACTATCAATATACCACGTCTCTTCAAGAGCCACTTCTTGTACATTACAAGCAAGAAAAAGTGTATCTTCTTCTTTAGTTTCTTCTTTCTCATGCATGAAGGTGGAGTCTTTCTTGCTTTCTTCCGCAATCTTCTTTCTACAATACTTCATGGTATGACCAAACTTTTGACAATAATAGCATTGAATTTGGGATAGAGGTCTTTCTCTCCCTCTTCCTCTTGTAGAAGAACCACCTTCATCTTTTTCATATTCTTGATTTCTTTCTCCACCATTTCTCCCCCTTCCACGAAAAGAATTTCTTCCTCTTCCTCTAGAGCCTCCCCTAAAAGAGACTTGAGTTTGAAAAGCTTGTTCTAGAGGAGAAGAATCAAATTGCTTCATTCGTAGTTCATGGGATTGGAGTGATCCCAACAAACTTTCTATGGATAAAGAAGCAAGATCCTTTGATTCTTCAATTGCAACAACAATATACTCAAATTTTCGAGTCAAACTTCTAAGGATTTTCTCTACTATCCTTTGATCTTGAATATCTTCACCGTTTACTCTCAATTGATTCACAAGAGAAATAACACGATTGAAAAAATCTTCAACCGATTTCGAATCTTTCATCCTTAATGCATCAAACTCACATCTAAGGGTTTGTAATCTTACCAACTTTACTTTGTCTTCTCCTTTGTACGATGTATAGAGTGTATCCCATGCTTCTTTTGCCGTAGTCACCGATGAAATTCGTTCAAAGATGACTTCATCCACCGCTTGATAGATAAAGAACAAAGCCTTCTTGTCTTTCTTTCAACTGTCCCTCAACTCATTAAGTTGTTGTAGAGTGAGAGCCGTTTGATCCTCCGGTTCTTCAACGCCGGTCTCAACAATATCCCATAGATCTTGAGATCCATACAAAACCTTCATTTGGATACTCCGTTGGTTGTAGTTCTTGCCATTGAATCGAAGAAGTTGAGGTTGCAACATATTGGAAGCCATGATCAACCTTCAACCTATGCTTTGATACCACTTTGTTGGAATGAAACCAACGAGGTTGGAGGGAGAAGATGAGTTTCAAGAGAAGAAGATTGTTTTCTTGATATTAAACACACAAAGAAAGTAACCCAAGTTGTTGTACTACTCAAAACCCTTCAATTTTCACTTAAAGAACTTACAAATGAAGAAGATACATAGTCTAAAACATATCCTACATTCCAAATCCGAATTTAATAAGACTTAACTAATCTTAGCTTCCCTAAGTACCACTAACACACTATCACATGAAAAGTAAATGACTAGCACAATTCCAAAACACAAATCATAGTCCCTAGGGCATTAAATGCCACAAAGGAGATTTCCAATGTGGTCAAGAATCTTCCAAGCCAAGAAGTCAAGTGGATAGATGATCATGATCTAGTGGTCAAGATTAATTTCCAACAGAGTTTTCTTTTCCCTGTTTTTCAGCCACTTCTCACCTCTCCTTACACATGCCCTCTCAATTCTCTCCCTATCCCACCTTCTTTGCCCCTAGCTCACGACTAGATAAACTAATATTCCATTGCTTTCAAACATGGCCTAAATCTTCAAGAACAGGAAATGGTTCTTTTCACTAAGAGGTCTTTTGAAGGTTTGTTTTTTATCTACGGATAAGCTAATCTGTGAGTATGTTCAAGACGAGAAGCAATAAATCCCATCAGAAATCTACAATTGAAACTTGACTAGGCAAGACTAATATTATAATAACGGGATTTGCTAGCGTCCATCTCAGAAGGCATTTTGCGGATGGTCTGTTGTATTTGACAGCAGCCACACAGGCTCACTTTTCAGCAGATTTTGTCTTCATTCACGAGGTGGCTACTGTCAGATGCAACAGACCATCCGGGAAGTGCCTTCTGCGATGGACGCTAGCAAATCCCAATTATAACTGATGTTTATGGTACAACTTAAAACTAAATTTCTTACAAATAAAACAAAAACTTAGGTTTCTCTAATCTCTTCTCTAATGAGAAAACGGTTCCTACACATATGTGTAGAGAGTTCTCTACACACTAGCTTAAAATACAGTGGGGGCCCACATTGTTTGGGTGATCCAAGCCATCCATTTTAAAGGCCCCACATAGATAGGGTGTCTACAAAAAATCAGATCCATAGGATCATCCCAACCCTACGATTTATGGAGGTAAAATGGATGTCTTTAAACCTTCACAAATTAGTTCATTTTTTGCCTCCAAAGTTCGAATGGTTAGGATGATCCTATGGATCTGATTTTTTGTGGACACCCTATCTATGAGAGGGCCTTAAAAATGAATGGTTTGGATCACCCAAATAATGTGCCCCCACTGTATTTTAAGCTAGTGTGTAGATAACTTATCTACACATGTGTGTAGAACCGTTTTTTCTTCTCTAATTCTCATATAGGAAAAAACTGGTACGGACGATGTTGGAGGGTACCCACGTCTTTTCGCGTGCAGAAACAGCGGAAGGGAAGAAACAGTTCCTTGTTCTGAGCTTCGAGTTGTTGTCGGTATGCCAATGCAACGTCTTCATTTACGTCGGAAATGGAGACATGGCCGCCCACTGCATGGGTAAGAAAGAACATGGGAATTATGGCACGGTATAAAATTACGATTTGCTAATGTAAAAGGATTATTTTGTTGCAAGGAGAAAAATACCGTCATACTTGCTTTCTTTCGGTGCATAAGATAAAACAAGCACACAATAACCGTGAAAAATGGCAACCCATAAAGAACACAGGACCATAGGCAAGATCATAAATCAAAAATGAAATCAAAACTAAAAATCATATCGAAATTAAAATCATAAGAGTATTAGTGGTATACTATATCAATATGTGTTAAATATTTATATTTATATGAATTGTATGTGAAATGAAACATATAGGGCGCTGATCTTTCCCCTGCCCCCCTTGACGGCTGCCTAACGTTAAACGTTAGGATATGTCACTTTCCCACCATTTTACCTCTCTCTCTCTCTCTCTCTCTCTCTCTCTCTCTCTCTCTCTCTCTCTCTCTCTCTCCACACACAACAGGAACAGTTGGTGGGCCCAACAGAAACTGATGGTGGAATGGTGGGCCCATCTTTAAACAACGTAGGCCCCGCCCATACCACCGTAGGATAATCCAAACCGTCCATTTGACGGGCCATAAACGTAAATAGGATGCGTCCCAAAATATCATTTCCATAGGCTGATCCTAGCCCTCCAATCTAAATAGAAACTACATCTTATGCAACCTCTATAGATTGTAGGGTTGTGATCATCCTATGGAAATGATTTTTGGGGCACAACCTATTTACATTGTGGCCCATCAAATGAATGCTTTGGATCATTCTATGGAGTTGGTCGTAAAGTAACATTAAGGCCTGTCCACAACATAGGACGATCCAAGCCGTCCATGGTTAGGACAATCCTATGGAGTTGGCCGTATAGTAACATTAAGGCCCATTCGTAGGCCCCACTGATTTTTTTCAAATTGAAGCGTACCGTCCACAACATAGGATGATCCAAGCCGTCCATGGTTTGGATCCTCCTATGGTGTGGTTCGTACAGTAACATTAAGGCCCAATTTAGTCCCCACTCATATTTTTGAAGATGAAGTGTACCGTCCATACCATAGGATGATCCGAGCTGTCCATTTGATGGGTCATAACGTAAATGGGTTGTGCCCCCAAAAAGGGTTGGCCCATCAAATGAATGGTTTGGATCATCCTGTGATCGTACAGTAACATTAAGGCCCGTCCACAACATAGGATGATCCAAGCCGTCCATGGTTTGGATAATCCTATGGAGTTGGTCGTACACTAACATTAAGGCCCAATCATAGGCCCCACCGATATTTTTCAAATTGAAGCATACCTTCCACAACATAGGATGATCCAAGCCGTCCATGGTTTGGATCATCCTATGGTCTGGTTCATACCAATTTAGGCCCCACCCATATTTTTGAAAATGAAGTGTACCGTCCATACCATAGGATGATCCGAGCCGTCCATTTGATAGGCCACAATGTAAATAGGTTGTGCCCCAAAAATCATTTCCGTAGGATGATCACAACCCTACAATCTATAGAGGTTGCATAAAATGTAGTTTCTATTTAGATCGGAAAGCTAGGATCCGCCTATGGAAAAATATTTTGGGACGCAACCTATTTACGTTTATGGCCCATCAAATGGACGGTTTGGATTAGAGAGAGAGAGAGAGAGAGAGAGAGAGAGAGAGAGAGAGAGACCGGTCAAATGGTGGGACTATGTTAGCCAGCCGTCCCAGGGGGGGGGGGAGGAATATCAGCGCCCAACATATATTGTGTATGTACTGAATTATCAGACAGCGTGTATCACTAGGTGTTCGAAGTTGTTAAATCATAATTGATGGTTGTCTTGCTTGTGATATGGTTCCTAATTGTGTATTTATTCTTATTCTAGCATTTCCTGAAGTTTCATCTTAAAATTCTATCATTTGCATATTTTCTATGATTTTAAAGCATTTCCACTGAAATTTCTTACTGAAACTGAAATATTTCCGTTTCATGACGACTGAAACTGAAATTTAAAATCTTGCCTCTACCTCGTTGGCCCTCTCATCACCCCGCCATATTGAACCCCCTGCCACCATAACAGATGAAGGTAGGTAGCTAATTAGCTTGTTGGGCTATCACTGACTCCACCCATTGCTTTATGTTCGCAACTATGCCTCTTTTGTCTGGTGTCATCTCTGCCTCAGTATTGATCCCGATCTTTGCCTCGTCCGCATCAATACCAACCATGTTAGGGGACACAGACACAGTCATGGCATTCCCCTATCTTGGAAATTTTCAAAATATTCTTATTTTTAAAATAAAAATTTATAAAAAGTGTTTGATTCAGAAGACACTGGTTTTATGAAAGGGTGTTTGATTACTGGTTTTATGAAAGGGTGTTTGATTATTTAAAAGATACTTATTAAATGAAAGGGTGTCACATGTTTTTTTTTTTTTTCTATAAAAGAAGGCTTATAGTCTCATTTCAAATCAATCTTAGAATGTGTATTTTTCCTTGATGCATATTGGCACCCTATTTTTCCTTTTAATGTATATATTAAATTCTTAACGAGCCTTAACGAGCCGAGCCGAGCCGAGCCTGGCCTAACTCGGGCTTGGCTCGTTAAGGATTCGAGCCGAGCTTTTTTCGAGCCGAGCTCGAGCGAGCTTCCGAGCCCGAGCCAAAATTGACACCCTTAGGTGGGGCCTACCATTTTACACTGTTTCAATGGGGGTGGACTCCACCTTCGATCTCCACCCAAGCCCATCCATAGGGTGGGGCCGACTATTTTATACATGTTTTGACAGCGTGGCCCAACCATTTCCACCCAAACCCATGCATTTGGTGGGGGTCCACCATTTTTCATGAATGCTAATTCTTAATAAATGGAGAGAGAGAGAGAGAGAGAGAGAGAGAGAGAGAGAGAGAGAGAGAGAGAGAGAGAGAGAGTTACTTGGAGAAGGAATTGCTTGTGATCTGCGGTTGACATGAATTAAAGTAAGGGTTTGGCCCTTGGTGAGGAGGTTATCCACAGCCCACTTGAGAGCATGTTGGCTCCCTTTGTCTTTGTCTATGGCAACTGCAACCGATCCATGATGTCCACCATCCTTCTTCTCCCCATGTACCCTCTGATTGGGCCACATGTTTTCTCCTTTCTCTTCTCTATTCCAAGATTAATAAAACCACAAATTTGTTACAAACCCACAAAAATCCACGCCAAGAGAAAAATAAATTCTCTCCCTCTCCTATCTCTCCCAAAAAAGAGTACTTCTCTCTAAAAGTGAAGATTCATGATTCAACTCCCACTTCCTCTTTTCTCTCTCTAAAAGTTCCAGACAAAGCTCATAATCCAAACAGTCACACCCTTTGTTCCTCTATCTAGAACCTCTAGAAAGAGACAACACGTCTCTCTCTCTCTCTCTCTCTCTCTCTCTCTCTCTCTCTCTCTCTCTCTCTCTCTCTCTCTCTCTCTCAATTAAGTTCCCTGTAGAAACAAACACATCTCTCTCTTCCATCCATCCCTTCCTATTTTGTTGGACAGACCAATAATATTTTTTTTTTTTGTTGTTTGGCCGTTGAGTTTGATCTTATATATAGTCGAACCCTTTTTATGGGTTAAATAAGACAAGACCAAGTAAAAGAAACTCACTTCTTAGGTATTCTATTATAGGGTAAATTCCTAGTTCGGCCCCCCAAGTGTAAATTCCTGGCTCCGCCCCTGGCTGGAGAGAGGGATCATATAAACTGAAAATTATCTCCAAACTCCCTATCATCTCTTTGTAACTCACTGGTATGATTACAGTCAAATTTAAAATTAAGAAAAAAAAGAGGCCTAATACCACCCACTTAAATTTATTCCATCATCGTTTATTCAAGTCCAGCAAACCGAGATATATATATATATATATATATATATATATATATATATATATATATATATATATGTGGGGATTGCTGGAGAGAGGGATAGTTTATAGGGCGTCTTCAAAAGGAAGTTGTTTGGTTGGATCTTCCAGGGCATTGCTCAAATCATCTACGCAATCACCTCTTTCACCCATCCCCGTGCCTGTCAAAGATATCAAACATTTGGATCGGAAAGCATGAGGGTCTTTTCCAACTTTGATCAGTTATCGAGCTTCCCAGGGTACATCAATGAGCTAGGATTTTTTATATGAGTCCGTGCTTTGCTTTGGCGGATGTCTTTCTTGTCACTAGAGTGGCGGTGCTATTGTAGAAGTCTTTTCTGCCTGAATGGAGTACCCGATGGATGCCCTTTCCTTTGCTAGAATATCATTCTAGAATATTATAAGGAATGAAAAGTGAAACCTTTATCTTGTATCTAATGACTTCTTTAGGTCCGAGATCCACATCTATGAATTGAAAGGTCCGAATGATCAACTCTGCAATGGGAGGGATCCTTTTCTACTATTGCAAACAAGGAAATTTTCTATTCCATCCGACTAGTTCTGCAAAAAGGAAAGAGAGGGATGGGCTTTCTCTCATTTTTGGCGTAGTGGGCTTCTCTGTGGGAGGCCCGCAGAGCTATTAGCTTGTCGTAGAGCTCGCCTATGTCTTATTATATCACTAGATTTTTGTATGTTGTATTAGAAATAAGAGAGGATAAATTATTAACAACGGAATATTTGTATATTGTTCCTAGTCCATGCAATAAGATATAAGAGATTATAAACTTATGGAGCATTAAGTATTAGTCTCAACTATATTTGTCTTATGGTATTATCCTATCCATTTATACAACATTGAATTGCATTCCTCGAGCGGGAAAGCCCAAGGAAATGATGTGGTGAAAGGAAAAAAAACGAGAAAAAAAAAAAGAAAAAAAGAAAAAGAATAAAGGGTATTCTGTGAAACATAAATCGAATGCAACAACAAAGAACCCAGGTGTGTCGACTAGGAGAAGACCTTGGATAGAAAATAGCAACAAAGAACCCAACTAAACAGTGAAAAAGGGCCTCGGCGATGGAAAATAATCCCTTTTCCGCTTAAAATACATCAACTGAACAAGCCCTAAAAGACAGAGTCAACAGAAATAAAAGGGGAGTCCTATTCTACACCCACACATGCAAGAATAGATAGAGAAAAGCAGATAGATTTAATCCGGGGCTTTGTCAATGATGTGAATTTTGTAATCTTTTTTACACTTGGACTTAGTTTACTTCGGTCCCCGCTCGCCATTGATGTGAATTTGTAATCTCTTTTACACTTGGAATATGGTTATCTTTTCGAAAAAAAAAAGGAGAGAAAAGCAACACAATTAATTTTCTACAAAGCTTATCTTTTTATGACCATCCCTACAAAGAGGAATGCTAAACCGAAGTGCGCACTTGCAAAAGTCCAGTTGCAAGAGTGCCCCATTGGATCCACATCAACCGGCTGCATTTGTCATTCCTTTTATTTTTTCATTTTCAATGCGTGATGTGGATCGAATGATGTGCCTTTGTGGCAAGGTTTTTTGCATGGGCGCCCTTCAGCTTAGACTCCATCCTTTTTTTTGAATGATTAGGACCTCTCCCTTTAAAACCCCACAAAGCAAAACAGTGAAAAGAAAAGAAATGTTTTTTTCTACTTCCATCCACACAATACAGGAATCATTCACAGGCCCCATTTCACACTAAAGAAAAGTCCTACCACCATCCAAACGATCCACATCCCGTCAACCCCGAAACCCACATAGAGAATTCAAACAAGTATCCACAATCCTAATTTTCAATTTTTTGAACCCACTGTCGCAAATATTTCCCTCTTGAATCCTCAATTATTTATAGAGAAAGAGAACTCATCCTCTCGATCAGTCATCCCTCTAGAGGAATACATATCCCCCTCACTAGCATCTGAAGAACCATCCTCAGTCTCCCTCAACTCTTCAATCCTCTCAAGGGCTTTCCTCACATCCCACCTCTTCTCCACTTCCCCCTCACAACAACACAATCCAATTTGCAAAAGCTTCAACATCTCACCTTCACCATCCTTAGTCGCCCTCATCTCACTATCAAACACTTCTATTGTCCATTCCTCCCTAACAACTGAGTGGACCCAACTCACCAAATCGGTACCCGATCCCCTCCCCTGCTGGATATAATTCGCCGGGGACTTACCCGTAAGTATCTCCAATATTAGTATCCCCAAACTCCAAACATCACTCTTCTTCGTAGTTCGGCCATATTGAGCATATTCGGGTGACTTGTACGCCACCATGAGTTTCCTAGCATGTTCTTTGTTCATGACGGGCACCAGGTTGTAGTCCGTTAGGAGCGGCTCGAAGGATTCATCAAGGAGAACATTGGATGACTTGAGGTGACCATGTGGTAAACTTAGCATGGGAAGCTCATCGTAGAGGTAAGCCAGGCCCCTTGCCACTCCTTTGACAATCTTCAGGCGAGTCGGCCAATCAAGGGATGACCGGTTCGGGCTCCGATTGCCTAACCATGTCAAATCAATCCAAGAAGACAAATTAGGATTGCTTACATAAAGATGCTAAAAAGTCATATGCATAAAAAAACAATAATTAAAAACTTGGACTTAGACGAGGACTTGCCAAGGTAAAAATGAGTTGACTGGCCAGATAATGATTGACATGGTCAATTTTTCATTAACTCGAGCAAGTCAAAAGAGTGTTTTATTGACTTGGGGTAAGGCAAAAGTCGGGGGCCCTCACAAAAACTAGGGTTTAGGGTTTAGGGTTTAAGGTTTAGGGTTTAAGTGGTAAGGCAAAAGACAGACTCAAACAAAAACTAGGGTTTGGGGATTAGAATTTAAAGTTTAGGATTTAGGTGGATAGGCAAAAGTCAGACAAAAGCTAGGGTTTGGGGTTTAGCGTTTGGGCTCGGGCAAGGTAAAACTAAGTCAACTCAAGAGAGTCAATGATGATTGAGGGAGTTTTTAAAACAATGTAGGAAAATATAATATCTGCATGGATGCATGTGAGTGACTTACCATGGAGTCGCTGCATCAAGCTCCCATTCTCAACAAATTCAGACACCAACAATCTCTCTTCCTTCCTATAGTAGAAAGCCACCAAAGGTAGCAAGTTGGGGTGTCTCAACCTCCCTAGCCTTCTCATGTGCTCTTGAAACTCTTCCTTCCCAACACCATTCATCTCCCTAAATCTCTTCACCACAATTGAAGGCCCACTCAATAGCACAGCCATATAAGATGACCCAAAGCTTCCACTCCCCAACACTTCAGCTGAAGCCCTCAATAAGTCTTGCAAGTCAAACCTCTCCTTGTCATCCCTCACAAACACCAACCTTCCAAGATCGTGATCTTTCCCGGCGCCCTTCTTCTCAGCGCTGACATTCTCCGGTGACCCGTGTTCCAGCTGGTCTTCCTCATAAGCCGCCACCCTTTTCTTGGTCGACGAGACCTCATCGGATTTCGAACTATCCCATCGGCAGCGGCGGAAAAAGATGAAGGCTGCACCGATGATTGCAGATGCAACTGCTATTGCTATTAGAATGATAACTATAAGTAATGCAGTGGACTGCTTCTTGGAGGACTTGCATATGATGTTTAGAGGCTCACCACATAGATCTTTGTTGCCTGCATGGTCGGAAAAGGGTGTCAAATGCCGGAATTCGGACGGAAAATATGGAGAACCAGTAATATATGTCCCTAGGCATTTGTGACTTGGCTTATTATATGTCCTCCATTTTTTTCTTAACTTCTACTTTAAACAGTGATCTGTATGGTGTACTGGTGCTTAGTGAGTTAGTTAGAGGCAAGATAGTCTTTTTCTATCAGTAAACGGAATGAATGAAGAAACCATTTGAAGATTCTATTTTGACTATCAAAATCTACATCTATTCTTTTAAAAATCATTAAGATAGGTCAATATTTTCATGTGAACCCTTTTGATCTAACGTGCCCACGACTAACACGTTTGCTCGGAATAAAATAAGAAAAATGGCCCTTTTAGTGGTCCTCGGACTATGGAAGTTGGTAGTCCAAAAGTTCACTACTCAAATAATTCTAGCCATCCGATCAGCTACCTACAAAGAGATGATAGCAATAACGAGCATCGGTTCGCGTTCAATAGCAAAACTTTCACTTTTTTGACGGTTAGGATCATCCGATGGTGTGATCCCCATAGGATTGAGTGGTTCAAAATTCCAATCACCATATATTGTGTCATGCACGGTTAGGATCATCTGATTTAGGATGGAGTTTTTATGTGGTACCCATGTCTCAATGCTTGTACAGCCCAAAAAGTATTGAAGGACCCACATTAATGAATGATTTAAACCATTCATTTTTCAGTCTACGATGGGCGTATAGGATGATCATAACCTTTCAATTTGTTAAGTTTTTCTATGATGTAACATCCAAAGATGGATGTCACAAATCAAAGGGTTAGGATCATCCTATGGTGCCCATCTTTGCTGCATGACCTGTCTACAACTAAAACCAAAAAAATGAATGGTTTAGATCATATATTCAAGTGGGCTCTGCTCATATATTCAAGTGGGCTCTGCCACTTTTTTGAGCTACAATACCGATGCACCATATATGACTCTTTGATAGAGTTATATCGGCCGATATATCACAAATATTAAATAATATTGGGTAATATAAGCAATATATTGGCTGATATATTTATATCGGAAGGATGCCGATATGACCTTTATATCGGGACTTTAAAACCTTTCATGAGCTCGAACCTGAGGTCACCAAAGTATTGGATAGCTCGGGCTCGAACCCGCATAGCTCAATTAGATAGAGATCTATGTTGCAACCTTGAGGTCATGACTTGATCGGAACTGGGGACTCACCCTGAAAGAATCCAGCATCCATCTTGCGTAGGCCGTCTGGGATCAGACCATCCAATTGATTATATGACACATTCACCACTATCAACCCTTGTTGACCGAAATCCGGTATCTTGTCGGTGAAATTGTTCTCCTCCAGCCTCACATCAAAAAGCCTAGGTAGCAAGGCAAGCGAATTGGGAATTCGGCCCGAAAACTCATTCTTCGAAAGATCCAACTTCTTCAATGACTTCATTCCTGAAAATTCATTTGCCGGAATCTCGCCGGAGAACTTGTTAAGCGATAGGAACACCGACTTTAGGGCGCCTAGCTTCCCTATCTCAGGCATTGGGCCTTCGAAGCTATTGTTCTTGAGGCTCAAGGTCCTCAAATCCGGCAAGCCCACGAGTGAATCGATGTCCACTAGGCCTGTTAGGGTCATGTTCTCTAATTGCAAGCCCCAAAGGGTCCCATTTTTACAAAGAAGCCCAATCCAACCCTTGTTGACATATGGGGGACACGGGTTTGAGCCGGATTTCCAGTCAGAAAGCGCATCGCTATTCTCTAACGAATCCTTAAATTTGAGGAGCATGTCGGAATTCACTGCACGAGCAATGTTAAAAGAGATGGCACAGAAGAAATAGATCAAGATCAAGAAAAGAGCCAGGGTACGAGATGGGCCATTACCAGCCATGACAAGGGTGCACCGGTAAAGGACGCACCCAATGTGCACACACGGCCCTTATGATGTGTGTGTGATGGGAGAGGAGGTAAGAGAGGAGATAGGGTTTGAAGAAATGATTTAGAGGAATGAAGATGAGAAAGGAAGAAGGGGAAGGGAGGGCGAGAAGGTCTAAGAATGGATGTTTTGGATAGAAGATTCAAAAATGAGGGTGGAGAGATTGACGAAGTCTTCTTACCTCTTTCTTGTTGTTGTAGTTGTGTGCATGGGTTAGGTGTGCGTTTAGGATGAGCTGTTCCATGAGAGATATAAGGCGGGCCCTGAATTTTAGTCACTTTTTAATTTTTATTCATTTTTTTCATTTTGGCTATTCATTAGCTGGCTTTTTTTCTTATATTTGTTGATAATGTTTCATCAAATAAAAGAAAAAAAATAACGGAATTGATATTAACACCAAACAGCATTTCCAACTAGGGGTGGCAAAATTGGCCGAACCGTCGGTTTCGGTTTGGTTCGGTTTGGGGATCAAACCGAACCGAAACCGAATATTTCCAATTATTATGAGTAAGGGGTGGCAAAATTGGCGGAACCAAACCGAAAATTCAGTTTTGGTTCGGTTTTGGTTTGGTAAAACCAAACCGATTCAAATTTCGGTTCGGTTTGGTTTGGGGGTCGAACCGAACCGAAACCGAACCATTGCCACCCCTATTTCCAACCCCTTTTATTCTTTCTTTCTTTCTTTCTTCTTTTTTTTTTTTTTTTTTCTGATAGGTTTGTTGGGATTGAACCTTAAACCTCAAGGTTGAAAACCAAAACCTTAACAAATTGAGCTAAGTCTCAACTTTCATTTTCATGCAAAAAAGACAAACAAATGGTTGTGAAAAAACATTTCTTTTGACATCAGAGGATGGAAATATCAATCAAATAATAATTATAGTATTATAATGATATTGATATGGGCAATACCATGTTTTAATAATTGCACGAACTCAGCTTGTTTGTTCTTGTTTAATTGGCTTCAGAGAGCTTTTTCGTGAACCGCCATAACCTTTGACAGCTGTTTAAAAATGAAAAGACAAGCCGAGTTTTTGCAATTATTAAAACATGGTAGTGCAAGCATCAGTAGCCTAATATAATGGTAATAATAATATAAGGGAAACATGATATTTCTACCACCCCCCTTTTTTAGCATTTTCACCCCTTTCCTAATTATCTTTTAAAAGTTGTTAGAATCCCGAGATACTCTCAACTGACACTCACAGAGTCACAGAAATGGTTAATAAAGAATGGAGTGTCATTATCCTAACTAGATTTTAGCACTTTCAGTTAAGAGTGAATGATCTCAACCTTACATATGATAGAAAGCGATGGCCCACTCCCCAGATAGGGCCAACAGAATGTATGGTCATCATCAAATCATATATCCATGTGTATGAATTTGGGAGAGATGTATTGTCACCATTTTAATGTATATTACTACTGTAAACCATATGTAGAAATCCCCCCTAACATTCTTAATAGTCCAAAAATTACCACTTTCTTAAATCAAAAGCGAATTTTCAGAATTAATCCAGACCTTTCCGACTTCTAAATAAATTTGAGGAATAACTACACGATTCTTGTATGTTATTTGCATATCTCATGAGAAATTTGAAATCGTATTCCTAATCTTGCAAACACATGCACTTACGCATCCCTTCGGGCAGTTTGGATTGCAAGAGAATTAGGAATGTAAAAGATGGGTTTTTTTTTCCATCAAATGCCTGTTTATAGTGTTTGGTTTAGAAGAAAAGTGATTTTTTTATACAAGGGGAATTCCTGGTTGGGCCCTTGTCAGCTGATGTGGTAGCCGATTTCCCCTACCTTATTTTCCTTTTATTTTGCAATGAACAGAGGGAAAATCTCTAAAAGCTTAAGCTTTTGTTGGTTGTTTGGACATGGAGTAAGAGCTATTGCCTTACAACAGGTTTTGGGTTCAAAACCCAACAACTCCTTGATATTAAAAATTTACGTGTATGGCCAACCCAAGAGGTGCCACACTATCTCTAAAAGATTAAGCTTTTGGAGTAATTGCTTAAGGCATAGATGTAGTTGTTTTTGAAAACCCAAAAGCATGTTGGAATCGGAAAATGTCGTAAACATATTTCCATTCCATTCTCTTCTTGGCGTCCAAACAGATCCTCATGTCTTATTAGGTGAAGTACATCTGTGGTAGATGTACAAGTAAATATAAGAACATGTACATGTTTTCCAAAATTTTCCATTAGTACGCTATTTGGATTGCAGGAAAAACATTTCAGGCAGGAAAACAAAATCAAGTTTTTGTTTTTCTTTCCACAGTTATTTTCACATTCTAATAAGGATATCTTCATTATTTCAGTTAGTTTTCTTGTTCCAACTGCATAAACAAGTCTTGTATTTTTAGCTAATTTGAGGGGAAGATATCTGATCTTTCAAATCTTTTGGTTAGCTGTAGATAGCTATGAATCGCAACAGCCTCTCAGCCAAATGAGGAGAGGATTGCCATTATCAAAACAAGGGAGTGTGCATATTATCTCTCTATTTTTATTTGGTAAGTGATACATTCACTCCTTTTTTACTTGCGACATCCCCTCTAGCATTTATGACTATTTTACACTAGAGGGGGCTGTCCCAAGAAAAAAAAAATAAGGCGAATATATCATTCCCCTTTTTATTTTTGTTTGCTGTTTGTTGTTGCTGTTACTTGAGGTGTAAGTTATTTTATCTCGAAGCCATTCAAAAAAAACAAAAAAAAAGTCATTTGATCTTGAACATTCACGTTACAGTGTAGATAGTTTTCTAGTAAATGTCCTTTATCTTCTGAATCATTTTGTTGGGAATTGTGGATTCCCAGGCAGCATCAAGTTGGTATTAAAGCACAACAAAACTTGTGATTTTCATTGGTTTCATGGCTGGTCTAGACCAGGTTCCGGATCCCACCAGTTAAAGAGGTGCTTTAAGGGCTCTTGAAGGTGGTTAGACCAATACACAGTATTGTGTTAACAGCTGAAATGTTTCTATCTTCATTCCTACCAAAATGACAAAAAAATCGAAACGTATACCAAATCAAAATCATATGTGCATTAGTGGTGTACAATATCAGTATGTGTTACATAAGGGAAGTGATATATCCGCCCCTTTTGAGTAATTGGGGCACCCAGCAGCAGTGTTCGTGGCAATCAGGCCCAATGAATCCTTATGACGTGAAGTACATCAGCCCCCCTGCAGTCATTGATACACTGCTACTGGCTGTCCCAAGTAATCAAAAGGGTTGGATTTATCACTTTCCGTTCATAATTATATTTATATGAATTACATGTGAAATGAGGTGTATATAATGTGCATACATGTTTATATGAATTACAAATGAAATGTGGGTATGCACTAATGCACACACATGTCACTAGGTGTTCGATATTAGTAAACCATTATGGATGGTTCTCTTGTTTATGTTTATGTGATGGTTTCTATATGTGTTTGTTTTTATTCTAGCATTGCATGAAGTTTTACCTTAAAATTATATCACTTGCATATGTTTCCATATTTTTCTGTGATTTGATGAGATTTCCACCGAAATAGAAATGCTTCTATTTTCGTGGCAACCGAACCCAAAACTAAAATCGAAATTTAAAACATTGATCATGTTACATGCAAGGATTGAAATTTCGGTTTCAGTGGCAATTTCTGTTTTAGTGAAAATTTCAGTGAAAATCTTATAATTTCAGCTGAAATTTTTAAATTTTGGTTTCGATTTAAAATTTCAGTCCCGGCCGAAATCCGAAATTTCAGTATTTCGGCTGAAATTTAAAACCATGGTTTCAGGAGAAGGTATTATGGTTACTTCGGCTGCCTTTCCCACCCGCCACTATAGGTGATCGACAGAGTAAGATCGCAGGCACCGCGATCGCTTAGGGCGAGTTCTCAGCAGTAGCAGATGACATGATGGCAGAAATCAAATAGGAGTGAGTCTCAGCTCATTCGAGATGTCTTTCTCGCAGCAAGCAGTGTTTTTAAGGCGAGGTTCCTTGTGATGAATGTGGTTGTTCGATTGACCTCGTCAAGTAGGTAGTGGAAGGTGAATAAGCAAATTGGGGGACTAGTGCTGCATCGTGTAGTTTCACCAACTCCAAGCATTCTATTACTTCTCGGAAATGGGGTAAAAGGATTGCGAAGTTCTTCGTACGGAAGCACTAACGGGAGATAACTTGGGCAGGACTTCAATCAATGAGTCCAGAATCCCTCCAAGATCCAAGAATGGTGAGGTGTGTCTCTGATAACTCGCTTCAGGAGGAGCCCCCAAAGGGCATGCAGAGATCTTACTTAAAGGTATTCACTTCTAAGGGTTGGTGCATGGGATCCTTTGAGGATTTGAAGAGAGAAGTCCCCAATTCGGAGATTTTGTCTTTTGGATTATGAGGGTTGACTAGTAGCCATCCGTGGTTGAGGTGGAGTGAAGGTTGGTTTAGGCTGATGGCCTCAAAGGTCCAGTGCAAGCAGTGTTGATCAAACCTTTCGAGCTCCTAATCTCCATGCCGGAACTAGGTTTCTAGAAAAAAAAAGACACAGAAAACCCTTGAAATGTCCTAGTGTTTCAAAATCGAAGCACAAGAAGGGAGAGAAAACTACAACTCAGAGGTGTTAAAATGGCGACCGAATCGAAGGTAGTGGCTGAACATGCCTAGATTGATCTCTTTGAAGATGTCAGATGATGATGTCAATGATGACTTCTTTCTGCATCTGAGAAGAGAGCTGGAGAGCAACACAGAGAAGAGCTAATCACCCCATTTTATCATTTGTCATGGAACATAAGATAAGCATATACAAATACTAGAAATCACTAGACTACTGTGAGGATCTTTATGCAGTATCAGAATCTTGAACTCATTCAACATTTCAGTATCTCCGACATCGTCATCGGACAATCATTATTCATTGTGCCATGTGCCTTGTTGAGGAGACGGTAAATCATCTATTCACTCATGGGAGCTTTGCCAGAGTGTTGGTCATTGATTTTGGGCACTTTTGGATCCAGTTGGGCCGTTTTGCACCTTATTGTTGAAATCGTTGAAGGGTGGGCATCTACCCCTTGGTCCTCCAGAGGCAATATTTTATTGCGTTTGTCTTGGTTGCTTTGCTCTGACTCTTCTAGAATAGTGAGAGGAACAAATGTACCTTCAAGGACCCCCCTAGGAGAGTTGATTTTTTTGTAATATCAAGGCGGCAAAAAATCAAAACGCTCCAAATCTTCCATCTCCACCCCTTGCCTAGGTACACCGCCCTATACTCCGCTTCATTGCATCCGCTTCACCAATGGGACCCGCGAAGGCCCAAATCCCCCCTAGGAGAGTTGATACAGGTGCTCAAGAGGGAAGAAGAGAAATAAGAACACAAGAACACATCTAAGAGAAGAAGAAGAAAATGGGAGCAATGTTCAACCCAATTGATATTCCATCAATTACATAAGTTAATCAAAATCCAAAATCCCCTCTAATTCTAAGCCTTTAAATAAAAGAAAACAATAGAAAATTCGTCCAACTTTCTCCACAAGCTAACTTAGGGATTAACATAACATTAATTGCATTGGAACTCACTAACTTTGACTAGCTTGGGAACCCACAGACACAGTCATCTAAAACTACCATAACTTTCTAACAACTTGTCCAATTTTCGAGCACAAATACTTGTTGGAAACATCCCAAAAAAACCTACAACTTTATAGTTTACCACTTTTGAAGATTTTGCCATTTAAGAGTCCAAAAATTAGGTAAAAAAACGGGCTACAGCATTAATGCCGGAATGCACCTTAGAACTCCACCAAAGCCACCTAGGCATGACATCGCTGCCATGTTGGCATTGCATCATCATCTCCGGGTGAGAAAAAACTCGTCCACGAGTTCTCATCAAGCTCTCCATGATAAGTTGTCAAGTCTTTAACATTGAAAGTTGGGTGAGTAATGATATTTGGAGGGAGCCCAATCTTATATGCATTGTCGTTGATTTGCTTGAGAATTCGACAAGGACCAATCTTCTTCTCCTTGAGCTTGTTATAGGAAGTGGATGGAAATCATTCCTTCTTCAAATAAACCCACACAAGATTACTTTCATTGAAAATTTTTATTCGGCGATGAGTATTGGCTGCTTGCTTGTACTTCTTGATACTTTCTTCAAGATTCTTCTTCACTTCCTCATGAATCTTTGTCATAGTTGTAGTAAAATCTTCCGCCTTCTTGTTGGACAGTGATGGATTAGGAATGGGTACAAGATCAAGATAGTGATTTTGAGTTTTATGATCGGAATTGAGAATAAACTCCCTTCAAACAAGAGATAGGATCGCAAATGCCAAAGTGCTTGAGCAACGGCATAAAATTCCACATCATAGGTAGAGTACTTATTCTTTGCTTTATCGAGTTTTTTACTAAACAAGACAATGGGATGACATTCTTGGCTAAGTACTCCGCCAATGCCCACATGAGAGACATCACAATCAACATCAAATATTTTCTCAAAGTTCGGTAAATCAAGCACATGAGCACTAGGCAACTTGTCTTTAACATGTTGAAAACTCTTTTCGGTATCCATAGTCCACTCGAACTCGCCTTTCTTCATGCAATCTGTCAAAGGGGCTGATATAATGCTCAAATTTCGTATGAAACGGCGATAGAATGAAGCCAATCCATGAAAACTGCTCACATCTTGCAAGCTCTTTGGTTTAGTCCATCCTTAGGTGACATATCTATCACATTGCCATGGCCTTCCTAGGAATATGTAAAAAGCATCCAAAGGAACTACATCGGAACAAACTTGATCGTGGTAATTCTTGCATATAGAAAATGAAACTAAACACCACTTAATAACTTTTACCTCATTACCATTCTTAAACCATGCAATCCGATAAGGCTTTAGATGTGGTTCGATTTTGAGATTGAGCTTGTTCACCATTTCATGAGATATGATGTTCTCACAACTCCCACCATCGATCAAAATGGAGCAAACCTTGTCATGAGATTTGCATCGAGTCTTGAAAATATTGGAACGAAGCCAATCATCATCGGAATCAACTTTTGGTTTGGCAAGTGCTCTTTGGATCACCAAGCTTTCTTCTTCTTCGGGTTCGATTTCCTCATGTTGTATGTCACCTTTCTCATCATATATGAGATGATTTGATTCATCAACAAGATCCTCATCATTTTTTTTCATCACCAAATTCTACCACTTGCCTCTTTGGACAATCTTTATAACGATGGCTAACTTGAACACACTTGAAACAAGCATTTGGATTGTTGGGACGATTGGGCTGATTTCCAACTTGATGTGTAGGGGCTGAGTTTATAGAATTTTTGTTGAAATGTTCGGACCTTAACTTTGCACCTCCACCATGTGAAGATTCACCTTTAGAAGAAGCATAAAGACTACAAACATCCACATACTTCTTAACACCACGACGAGCAAGCTTAGCCTCCACCTTCAAGACTAGTTGATATGCATCATTGATACTCAATGATCGGTGCATTTCCACTTCATCACAAATAGAAAAATTCAAACCATCAACATAACTTGCCACAAGTTGATCTTCACCCTCTTGAATATCATTACGATCCACAATGTTCTAAAAAGCGTTGGGTGGAGCTGGGCGGCTAACTGAACTCCCAGCGCCCAAACCGCCCAGGCGGCGCCTAGGTGTTTTGAGGCGTTTTTCCTTTTTTTTAGATAATAATATATTTTCATAATATCTTCCATTTTTTTATATAAAATACAAATACTTGAATACATAACAATCCAAACCATTTTATGCATAAGCACTAAACATTAAATAATAACAAAAAGTAAAAAACGCCCAGGGCCTGGACGGCCGCCTCATCGCCTGGGCGGCCGCCTAATAACGCTCAAACGGTGAGACCGCTTTTTTAAATGCCCAGGGCCTGGGCGGTGCGTTTTTTCTGCGCCCAGTGCCTAAGCGGCCGCCTTTTAGAACAGAGACGATCCATGAGTTTGTAGAACTCTTCGGTGTAGTCCAACACACTCTTGGATTCTTAGCATAGGTTGTTGAATTGAGAAAAGATAATTTGAGAAAAATCCAATGAAAGGAATTTCTCCTTAAGCCTTGACTTCATTTTCTCCCAAGAAGAAATCTTACACTTTCCTTTGTAGATTCTCATTTCTTGAACTTTATCCCACTATGTTGAAGCTTAGCCACGAAGCCTTGTAGCCACAAGCTTCACACGTTGGATTTCAGGTGTCTCCTTGTAATCAAAGAACTTCTTAATTTTATGACTCGTGACTTGACTCAACTCGTGACTCGTAAGAGTTTTTGAAAAGAGTAGAAATGTAGTTGAAAAAAATATCATTATATCTCAAAAGATGAAGCATGTAAAAAAAATATAACCAATTGCACATAGATAAAGCACTAAGCCAAAAATATCCATCTATCCATAATATATACTAAGCACGTAACTTTCCAAATGTGATTCACGTTTTCCAGAAAAAGTTTTTCCTGGAAAGTATTTTTCCCGGAAAGCATTTTTCCCTACATCATGTTTTGATCTTTTGATGCGGTGGGGTGGGGCCCATATTCTATACCCAAGAATAGCATGGGTAGGGTCCACTATTTTACCCTTGATCCGGTGAGCCCACCAACTCTATCCAAACCCAATGATACACCGTGGGACCAACTTTTTTTTGAATGGTTTGGACTAATTATTTTACACCTCATGCTATGATGGAGTGGGGCCCACTGTCTCTACGCAAACCTATGCAGAAAGTGGGGCCCACCATTTTACCCCTAATGTTATTGGCAAGGTGGTGTCCATTGTCCCTACCCAAACCTATGCATTTGACAGGAGCCCGACATTTTACATCTCATGTTTTGATGGTGTGGGGCCCCCACTGTCTCTACCCAAACCAGTGCAGAAAGTGGGACCCACCATTTTACCCCCAAGGTTATTGGCAAGGTGGTGTCCATCGTCCCTACACAAACCTATGCATTTGACAGGAGCCCGCCATTTTACATCTCATGTTTTGAAGGCGTGGGGCCCACCATTTTACTAGTAAATAACTACATGCTTGTAACTTGCATGAACAAGAATAATTAAGTTTTAAGTTTCTACTTCCAAGTTTTCAACCATCAAAGCAAGAAATCCCAGGCCCAACGACTCGATTCGACTCGTAAGGGTCATAGTTCTTTTACTGGACTCAGAGCGACTCGTAAGAGTCACCAAATGACTCGTAAGAGTTTTCGACATAGGCGACTCGCATGGGCGACTCGACTCGAAAACCTGGTGACTCGACTCGACTCGAGAGTTGACTCATACGACTCGTAAGAGTTTGACAACTATGCACCTAGACATGACATGGCCGCCATGTCGGCAGTGCATCAAGAGTTTATACCACTAGCAGCAGATTTTATCGGCCATTTCAAAAAAAAAAAAAAAAACAGCAGATTTTATCGCCCATTGTTAATTGGGTGGTGGTCCTCCTAGACTAGTAAGGGATTTCAGCGTCCTCAAGTTGACATTGTTGGGATGACATCAGGCTGAGCAACATCACACTGGACAAGCATTTTCCTAGATGCCCCCACCCCCTTTCGGTGATGAAAGTCACTCTAACCTAGCCGATCTAGGATTTTAGTAAACTTTCACAAATAGAATTAGATCCAGCCTCCATTTCAAAAAAAAGAATTAGATCTAGCCTTTAATCAACCATTAAATCTCATATCTAGGTTAAGCTTAATAATCCATGGTAAAATCAATCAAATCTAATCTATAAATCTGATGGTTGAGATTAACTCAATCTATCTGTCGGATTTAGTATCAGAACTATTCTAGATAATCTTCACGATGATAATAACCCACTAAAAATTTAAATTCAGAATCAACAAAAACACAAGCTTCTTAAATTTCAAACAAGAAGAGATTAATGATGAAGAATTACCTTCAGAGATGGAGGAGAGATAACTCCAAGGCCTAGCAACCCTGGAACTGAAGAGTCTCACCATTCAGTACTACTCATTCAAGCACGCTTGACAGAAAAAAAAAGTTCTAATGGGATCCAGTACCAATTCAGTGCTGGACCCACAACATCCCACTGGCTTCTCTTATTCGCTTACAGGTTTTCCATCGAAAGGAGAAGAATCAAGAGACTAAATAAGTTGTATTAGAGAAGCTAAATAAGTTGTATTGGTGATATCATACTAACATCAGTGGAGGGCACACCCATGACCGATTGCCACAAAAAGATAGGATCTCATCATTTTTGTGTTTCACACACTTCCTGAGAGATACTACAGCACTCCTAACTCTGGAGATGCTGGAAAATCTGGCGTGGATTTAAACAAAAACTATCTAGAGTTGATGAACAAACTCTTGACTTCCAACCATTGGTGGGGTTTATATTTTATAAAGTGCTTGCATTATAAAAGTGAAAAAATCCTAATCTATGAAAATTTTATTTTAAAGCGATCGCATTAGAGAATTAACATAAGAAAATGGAAGTAAATGCTGCATTTTACCAAATTAAATGCACCTCAGATTTTCATTTTTGGGAACAGCCAAAGCAGAAAAATCAAATAAATATCAAAGTTGAAAAAAAAAAGAAAAAAAAAAGTTCACCCTTCTTACCTATCATGGGATGAGGCAATTTTCTTGCTTGAAGTCTTGATAACCAACGTCCACGAGACAGAGACCATCAGGTGGAGCTGGGGGTGCCGTTGCACGTCTGCAGGTGGCATCCATCAGTTTTAGCAATGCATCATCTTCCACACCAGCTGCTGCCTCTCTAATGGATGTTGCAACAAGCACTCGAACCATCTACACGATGATCATAATAGCCATAAATAAAGAACTAATATACAGAAACACTTATCTTGAAGGACGCAGATAATTGAACAGGATCAGTTTCGATGGTACTGAACCTGTTTCTGCCTTGCTACAAATTCAAGAAAGACAAATCAGTAAAGATTTTTCTTATAACACTTGGGAAGAAAAAAATTTGGGCCCACACAACCAAGTGAAGCTCCAAAGGTAATGAGTTCTATCAGCTTAGTTATAAGTTATAACCAAGCTAAGTAGATGACCGTTCAAGTAAGGAGCCAAGGCTATTTTAAGTCTGGTAGAGGAGTTAGGCAAGGGAATCCCCTCTATAACCAAGGTTTAAAATTTCGGTTTTGGTATCAGTTTCGACCTCAGCCGAAATCGAAATTCCGGCCGAAATTCGGTAAAAAAACAATATTTCATAAAAATCCAAATTCTTTAGCTCAAATTTTGGCTAAATTTTAATATTCCAGAAAAAATAAAAAATACATTGGCCGAAATTTCGGCGGAAATTACCAAAAGGGAAGTAATAAATGCACCCCTTTTCATCACTTGGGACACCCAGCTGCATTGTACGTGGCAATCAGGTCACTTCATTCCTTCAACCGTGTATCATTTCCCTTACCGGAATTTCGGAATTTCGGAATTTTGGCCGAAGTCCGGAACAACACCGATTCAAGGTACTTTAAGTGTCGGTCCCGACCGAAATTTCAGTATTTCGGCCGAAATTTCAAACCATGGTTACAGCAATGGGCTTCTAACAGATTAGTAGCAACTAGCTAGCATACAACCGAATTATCTTTAAACCTGAAAATGTTAAGAGGGCCAGGGATTCACAAATGAGAAATTCATCACTTAATTTTCCAAAAATAGCACTTAGAAAGAACTGATGATTCCATGTATGAGAAAAGCAGGTGAAAAGAAAGTTTTCTAGTAATTTTGAAGTGGTTCTCCACAATCTTCAAAGGGTTCCAGAATTCAGAATGGGCATAGACGAGAACCACAGTACCAATTCAAAGAGCAAAAATTGTAGGAACCTTCAAAACAAACACACCATCACCTTACGCAAGAAGCGATTAGCAACAAGCTCCACACACATCACCCTCATTCCTTTCATGTGAGCCTAGAATCAACAGCACAAGCCGTTAGTAAAGACGCAAGGAGATTTGCTTGCACTTTTGGGCATTTCATGAGCACGTGTTTATACAAGTGATGGATCGTGAAAAGACCTCTTTAGCGCAAGGTAATCTGGCCTCTGCAGCTCGAGCATGGAAAATGAAACACTCCGTCGGTGGTCCTCTGGTGAATCAAGAAAAGCCAATCAGCAGGTCCACAGAAAGATCAACTTTGCAAAATCTGGTTTGTGTTGTATTTGTGAACCAAAGATGAGGTCACGGGTAGGGTGTATGATACTGTGTAAAATAATCCAAAGCTGGACTAAATTCCACAGTTGGAAACCTGGACTGAATTGGGTACATCATACACGGTTGAAGAACCTGGTATAATTGGGTCGCAACCATGGTTTTAAATTTTGATTCGGTCAAGCCTGAAACCGGAATTTCCGTAGAATCCCAAATTTCGGCCGAAATTTCTGAAATTTCGGCTGAAATTTACTTTTTCCCAAAAATTTGGCCAAAATTGCCCAAATTTCAGCACAAGTTTGAAATTTGTTTTTTATTACTGAATTTCTGCCAAAATTTCGGTATTTCGGCCGAAATTTCGGTTTCAGCTATGACCGAAACCGAAATTTTAAACTTTGGTCGCAACTCAACTATCCAGGAACATTATATGTTTTTTTTTGTTAATGGTAACTTCATTTATTAAAAACGGATCAACGCCGGAAGACCACGATGGTCAAAAAAATTAAATGTTATCATTACAAAGCACATCAACAACACTATGTATAAAGATAAGCAGTTTTTACATGCTTCTCGATGCTTTGGTGTCCCGTGCAAACATTTTGTAAGATAGAGACTTCCCTTCCAGCTGGTGTAGCAGTTGGTTGACCCTGCTTATGCTAAAGCTTCTGGGTATCTTTCTGTCATTAAACACGTCCTCATCATTAAGTGCTAGGCATCCACCATCCTTTTCAGCATATTCATCACATTGCGTTTCCAGTTCATCATTCTGCTCATAAAGGCCGAAAATATCACCTTCCTCTTTGCTGTCATTGCTAGAATCTTCCTCTCCATCATTGAGGGGGAAAATATAGAAATAGCGCCTCCATTTGGCTAAGAAATTAGGATGAAATACGCGTGATACCTATATTGCTATATGTTTATATCAGTACGAAGAAGCCATGATAAAAAACGACAACTCAACTCAACAAAGCCTTTGTCCCAAACTAGTTGGGGTCCGCTAAATGAATCCTTTAGAAAAATTTCATGAAGAATGTGAAAGGAATCTATCCGGCTCTAATCCTGGCTCTAGTTGGGTTCTTCTACGTGGATCATTTTCTTCCATTATATCCTATCCAAGGTCATGTTCTTTGTTATGTTCCTAGCTATCAAGTCTTTAATAAGAAAAATTAAAATAAAGGGGCAAGGTAAAGAAAGTATAAATGATAAGTAACTGCTTAAACAAACATGAAAAATCCCATAAACCGAAATGATCAAGAAGAGTTTGGCAATACATAACAGTGATAGATACTAACATTGGATTGTAAGAGATCGTGGAGTAAGAAAAATCAAAACGGCTATAATTTACCAATTATAAAAGATCATATACCACTAAAAAACATAATATGAATAGCAATTGCAAAAGTTTGAGGAACCTAAACGGAATTTAAAAAAAACATACAGCTAGTCATGTTCATAGAAACAGATACTTTTCAACTACTTCATCAACGCTAAGAATGATGGTAATTTTTCACAAACTCAAGCAAATATAAATTGCTCAAGGCAGTGCCTTGAAAAAGGCAAAGCAGTTGCAAGCCTTTGGAGTTAAGTCACCCAAAGCAAGGGCGAGAATGTGAGTGATCATAAGATTAGATTCATACATGGAAGCAGAAAAGTGCCGTTTCCTAAATTTTTAGGCACCAGAAGCCCTTAAGATGCACCTATACAAAATAATAAAGTTAAAATTTGGATTTATATCAATGAAACGTGGAAGTCAATACATTTAATGATTATGATTATTGGAATATCTTGGTTCTAACACGAGGCTAAAAACAAATTAATTGACTTGAAGGTGGTCTTGAAAAAATTGTGGTAGTGGTAGCCATAGGAAGAAGAAAAGGTCTAGAAGTAGGAAGAAAAGCAATAGCGAGACTTGGAAGCAAGAGTGGCACCTTGCGTAGAACATTCCTGCAACTAAGATTGGTAGCAACTGCCACAAATGCATACCACACATGGTTTTCATTTTTAAGACTCTTATCTCTCAGTATCATGAACTGAATGAAAGCCTACCTGATCGGCAGATATGGCTCTGATCTTTCCTGGTGCAGCATTGTTGATAGCATCCTCAATGTCTCCAACTTTAACATCCTTTCTCCAAGTGTCTAGAAGTAGGATACGTCACATGTAATTGAAAAATCCAAATCAAAATCATTAAAGATCTAAGTTAAAGAAGAAAAAATGAAGAGCATCCAACTAATACCCCTAACTATCTGAAGGAGGAGTTTGTCAATGACCTTCAATGTAAAACGAAACTAGCCAACACCAATTCTAAATAAGCATGAGTATTCATGGTTCGCAGATCTGAAGAAAATCTCTGGTAACAAAGTAGAGTCCCCCTTTAACAAGGAAAAAGGGGTGGGATATTTGCAACACAACCAAACAAAGAGCCCTAGTTTTCAAAACTATGTATGAAATGAAGTATGCTAGAGGCAAACCATGTGAAGAAAGGTGTATAACTGCTAGTTGAGTTCCAATGTTTTATTATCAGTTTATTCTTTAAAAAAAACAGAATAAAAAGGCACATTGAGCATTCCCTACACAAGTCCAAGCTCTAAAAATCGTACTCACCAAAATAAGAACTTTTTTTAAGATACCAAAATAAGGACTTTTAAAACCCAACAAAAACTATTCCAAAGATTTAAATAAGAATCAATAAATTTCATGGAAAAAAAAAAATCAAAGGTCCATCCTTAATTATTTTATTCCTAATTTAAAGAACCTGCAGATTTGTGCTGCATCATTTTCTTAAATGAATGGACAAAATATTTTAAAAGTCACCATTGAAAACCTAGAAAATTATAATGAAGAAAAAGATACCAGATCATCAGCATTCAACAAATATGGAGCAAACATACAATAGGATTACAGGAAGGAGTAAACTTACAAAATGAACAGACTTGCTGAAGGGCTGTCACCCCTTTGTCAGTGCGCCCAGCTACAAGAGCACAACCTTCAACTGGTAAAGATCTGTCTTTTAGCTGCTGCGCTTTTTTCTCATCAACGAATCTCCCAAGAGCTTTTTCTACCAAACTGTAAAGCCAAATCAAAGTAAAACAGTAAAAGAAATGGAAACAGTTCAATAAGGAGCTTATTCAAATACTTATCACTACCCTTAGATTATCACCATCTAAAGTGCCATTGATTGGATTTTTATTTAAGTAGCCACGGGCTTATATGAAATATCGAAATAGTGTCTCAATTAACATCCTCAAATTCACTTCACCTTGCCTCAGTTTACACAATTTAGCCAGACCCCAAGCACTGAGTTCAAACTACTATTTTATAAAAAATGACTCAGCAATTTTCAATAAAATTGGTGATTTTTTTATTGGTCCAGGCGAGTTGAACTCAAATTGAAAAACGGATTTCCCAAGTCCAAGTTTTTTATAACGATGCTTGATCAAGCTCTCATAGTAGCCACTTACCCTTGAACAGTGGTCAGACCAGGCTGCCTCTGCCACCCGTCAAAGGATCCACCATGGTATGAAAGAACGATCTTAAATGTTACTCTTGCCCATCTTCCAGTCCTATCTTTAGTAGGTACATTCACTAACTTAGTTTCTTCACATTCTTCCAAATTATAAGCACCATTTTGGATAGATGTTTCTCTGGAGAAATGCCTCTAAAATAATTATAAAAAATGAAAAATCAGATAAAAAAAACAGTATAAGAAAAATCATGCAAAATAAAAATAAAATGAGAAGGTAGCACTTTCCACATCATCTGTTTTAATGAAGAAGATCGCTAAATTTGCAAGTTTATCCACAAGCAAGCAGCATACACCAACAATATGACTAATGTAAAGGATAGTCAAGTCTGAACTCCTACACGTAACAATAGTATGGAAAGATAACAAATTTTCTGTCGGTCACTTGCTTCAACATAGAATCAAACAAATGGCATATGCAGATGAATATGGGGTGAAGGAATTTTGTCGCAATGTTTGGTCATGGAAGTATGGAACTCGCAAGTAACAATTGTATCATCCATTGAATGTCTATAATCTACATAGACTAGTCTACACTAAAATTGATGGATCGTAAGTGACCCAAGCTGTCTATACCATGCGTGTGTTAACACTTAACGCAAAACCTTGACAGATGGAAAGGCGTAAATTTAGTGACTAAAGAAGCTAATTATTTCTCCCTCAAAAGGAGTGTTGTCTATACCAAAGAAGTAGAAACATAGAAGGAAACAGAGGTCATCATTCCCTATACTTAGTATTTCTAAAGAAATAGAAACCAAGTGCTGCTAGAGGGTCTTTGTATTCTGCGCAGTCATTGCCCTCTGATGCGCACTTATTTATGTTTTCTCTTTTATTTTTTGAATGTTATTTTTGTCAATACACGCAGACGCAGACACAGACGCACACACAATCATATCTGTGCGAGTTTAGCGAGATGCAGAATCATGGAACTAATTACTATTAATAAGCATACAATGAAATCAATCAGAAGTTTTTGCAAAAGAAATCCTCTGCTGTATTTGCAAAAACAGTATTTTAGTTTGACAATTTGCAAATGGAGTCATCACGTTTGAGTAAAATTTGCAAATCAGGTCATCCATCAATTTGTGACCAAAATGCGCTTGGTAGATTTATTTTTTTACTCATAAAAGATCAAAATGTCCATGAAACTTACCTTGTAAAAAGGCCAAAATGACCGTGATGCTCAGTGATATGTTTTGATACTGTGGGTCCCACCAAATTAACTCAAACCCATGCATTGGGTGGGGCCACTATCTTGTGTCATGATTTGATGGGATAGGCCCTACGATTTCCACCCAAGCCTATGTATATGGTGGGGCCCACAATTTTACACAGCATGTTTTGATGGGGCGGGCCCATCTTTTTTACACCGATGCATAGCATAGGTCAAGAATGCTACAAAATATAGAAATGATATTCCCACACCCTTGATTCAAAACATTTTTAAAAAAAAAAAAATTGGCATATTTCATTAATATTAAGGTAGCATTCGGGACCAGGAGTCCCATCTTAAACAGAATATTAAAGAGTGTTGGCACGGGCATACCCGAAACCAATTAGAAAATACAGCAGAACAAGTCAAAATGTAGTAACCTATCACTTCTTCCTTTCTTCATTCCATTAGCAAGCTTTCTTTACAAATTCAAGAAGATTCTTTGTACACCTTCACCTGTCCCCTTCAAAAACTGCGTATAAATCTGTTCTCATAACAAAAACCAAGCTGAAACTCTGAAACTCTAAAGCAGTCACAATCCTCCCAGAAAAATTATAGCAAAGCAAGAGTATCCAGAAAAATAAGTCTAAGCAAAAGACAGAGTCTCTCAAGCCATGACTATTGGAAATTGTGTACTTCTGGATATAGACAAGTATTTCACTTTGCCATTTTAATCGTAAAAACTATCTTGGATAATCATCAAGAAATTTCACCATCATCAATCCTATAAACCGAATTTCGAAATTTTTCCCAAGCTTACAACTAACATCCTCCAGACTAACTTCAGAGAATTCACTACCATCTTCAGGCAATAAAACTAAGGAAGGATTCAACCCTAAGCGAAAGACACCAAGGCCTCTCAAGCCTAGGGGAGTCAACTTCCCACCAATCGACACATTTCTTGAAGTCTTCAAGATATTTGACTCCATTTTCTTCTTCCTTGACTCTATTCTCCTCTAATTGATAACTATTTTCCTTTCTTGCTTTTTTTCTTTTTTAAGTACTTCTGAATAGCTAGGGAGACTTACCAACTCTCTACCAGGGCCAGATGGCCCTTTAGGGTATGCTACCCTCGGCCCCCAATTTTTCAACATTCTTTCCATCCTCCTGTTCCGCACAAGCTTCCCTTCGCTCCTTCAAATCTCTGATCGCCATAGATAAAAACAGTTTCTTCGTAGCTTCTAAGTCATTATCGAAACCTATCCCAAATACATCACCTATAGTCAGGATCTCATCCAATTCCTCAGATGGCAGAATATCATTTTCTCCCTCCCCCCCCCGGCTCACTTTCCTCAACCATTTTATCTTTCCCTTTGTCTTCAACCTCCATTCCCATCCGATTTCGAATCTCCATTATCACTTCCTTATCTAAAGTGTCCCTTGAGTCTCAGGAATCCTCTAAAGAAATTGCTATCAATTTTTCTAACCTCTCTATTTCATCTGCTTTCTCTTTTTTCAATCAGAGTCGACGAGCCCTTCTCTTTTCCTCCAGGGCTTCCTTGAAGAAAGAAAGTTTGTAAATCCGAACAAAGACATCTTTTGGATTAACCGACCCAGAGACTTTCTTGAGCTCTTCTCTGTTTGCCAAGGCATCCTTCTTAAATTGCTTCCACTGCCTCTTCCAAAACCCCATTGATATTTCTCTTAGGGTGGGACACTCCTCAGACGCCATTTTCTCATCATATTCCATTTCTTTTAGGAATTGGAGGTCATCAACTTCAAAAGATAAGGCCTTCCTCTTTCCGAGAGAGCAACCAGAGGCATTCGACATTAGAGGAGAAAGGGGTTTATCAAAATCCTTCAATAAGAGTATGAATTTGGAGGCCAAAAGATTTCTCCTGGATTCTTCCTTTCTATGACAACCCAAAAGCCTCCATTTAAAGAGGGAGAGACCCCCTTTAATGGCTAATAAATGATTATCAGTTCGAAATCCTTGCCCAAACTGACCGACCCTCTCTACTCTGTTTAAATTTCCTTTCCTTAGTGCGATGACACGATACCCACTGATTTGACAGGAGTTATTTACCGGGACTCTCGACCTTCCTTTATTCTTTTTGTTTCTATTAAAGAATCGGTTTTTAATTTTCATTCCCCTAATCACTGATGCCGACTGCAAATTGGATCGTCAGAGAGATCTTTCCAGGAGGCTTTTCCCACGCTGGTACAAGATTTAGATTTTAATGAAGTCTAACTCATACCCTTCATTAGTCTGACATCCATACCGATCAATGATGGTCGCTTCCTTTTTGGTTTTACAGACGACTCCTTTCCCAATGTGGAAGATAATTCAAAACCTACAGCAGGCCCGTTCAACGTTCATTTACCAAGGAAATTACCGGAATACCTTGAGGGGTGCTTGACAAGGGCCCAATCACAGACAAATCTTTCTCCGGCGATTTCTCGTCGGAAGTTTTAATTTCGGGGGATGAATCCGAGGAGACCCCTAGCGCCGGCCGATCACTGAAGTGATTAAATTCCTCACCTTCCATCTTAACTCCCACCGGGTAAGTAATGGAATCTACCAAAAGATTTATGAAAGATGGTAGGCACTTCCGAAGTGAAGTTAAAACCTTAACAGATGCGAATTCTAAGCAGTGATCATGACTGCCATACATCCGAGTTTCTAGAACTTGTCCAAATGCTGACCCAAAGCCTCCATCGTGGATTCTAACCAGGCATGCAAAGGTATATTATATAACTTGAGCCACATTGATCTTGCACCAGCATTGAGAGAGGGAAACCACTGCTGGAGGGAGACAAGATACCCACCCAGCGCATTACCACCACGTCTTGAAATGTCTTAGCCCAACTCCAGACCTCTTCCGGCAAGGAATTATTTCTTAATGAGCCCACCAAGCAGCTTTTTAGGGTTCTCAACCTTTCAGCTACCAAACTGTTGGAATAGAAATCAATGGGGCTTTGTCTTCTACTGCAGGGGAGTTATCCTCCTTGGGAGCTACCTTAGGAATCCAAGATTTTGTCGTCCCAACATTTGGGTTGATTTTCAACCCAAAGCATTTTTTGCAAACAGAGCGAGTACCAAAATTCCTATAGTTGCATTTCAAACACTTCTAGTCGCTCCAACTTTGATTTAAAGGATTTGCTCTCCCACGGGGCCTTCCATTTCTAAACTCGAAGCGTGTGAGCAACAAGTCCAAGTCCTCCTGGCTTCCCAAAGAGCGGGGGCTGGGTCTAAGGGGGAACCTAGAAGATCCCTCCCGAAACCACCCTTGGATTACCACAATCAGGGTTCTCCGGCAACAACTGGATAAAATTCCTTGACTACGAAATGCCTCCTGTGCTGAGTAACCACTTTCTACTAGATCTAGAAAGGAGACTGTTGCTAAGTAACCACTTTTTACTAGATCTAGAAAGAAGACTGCTACCTGATCAAGGTTGATACCACAGACACATCTAATGGGATTGGTATTGTCCAAAACCGACGGGGGGGTTACCGGCCAACGACTAAAGTATTCCCTAACTGTCATCCCTTACCCGTTCCCTCCCCACGCCCACATAACCACTGCTTAAAAACTCGGATTTAGACAGAACTCAAGGTAAAATCGAGTTGACACCAAAAAAAAAATTTGAGTGTCATGGGCATTTTGGTTTTTTTACAATTTTTGAATTTTCACATATAAGGACATTTGGGTCTTTTTTGAGAAAACAAATTGAGTTAAAAATCTACTATGGGTATTTTGGTCACAAATTGATGGCATGACGTGATTTGCAAAATTCACCCAAATGTGGTGACTCTATTTGCAAATTGTAAAACTAGAATATTCTTCCAAATAAAGCAAAGTAGAAGATTTGTTTTGCAAAAAAACCCAACAATAAATAAAGTGAAGTCAACAAATATGCATTCAATTGCAATCTTAAGAAGTTACATTTTGAAGAGGCAACATGTTGAAGCATAGACTAGAAAGGATAGCCAATGGCATAATCAAGCTGATTTCCAAACAATTGATGAAGCACGGAATTCCAACATGCTCTAGAGTACTAATAATACATAACATATAAACAGATTAAAAATCCTTATATGGAGCATTCATTTGGCATATATCATAGAAAATAATATTCCATCTCACTCCTAAATGGAGAAAACCACAACAATTAGAGAGAAGAGATGTTGTCTCCTATGGTGAGTCAGATTGGCATTGGACGAAACAGGAGAGCAAAAGCTTGGGGAAAAATAGAAGCTCCATCCTATGGTCACGGCATCTATTCCTCATAAAATGCATTTTCTCATTATCCACGATATAATAATTTTCTATTTTTCCATTAGAAGAAGTGAAATCTTACAAATTAAAAAAAAAAGATAACTACAGAAAAGAGAACAATCACCGACAATGCAAAAATCAACTAGAAGTGTGTATACCCACCAAAACAGATTCTATACACCAAGCATGCACAACCGGAATACTACAGAATTACCATTAGTGCCTTATTATGCAAGGGTGACCAGCTTTTTTTTAATGATCAAGGGTGGACCTTACTGTCAAGGTTTTAAATCTCGGTTTCGGTTTCGGTTTCGGTCATCACCGAAACCGAAACGTTTCGGTTTCGGAACGAAATTTCGGACGAAATCTTGTAAAAATTTCACCGAAATTTCCGAAACGTTTCACCGAAATTTCCGAAATTTCACCGAAATTTTGTACTTCACCGAAACGTTTCACCGAAATTTCCGAAACGTTTCACCGAAATTTCCGAAACTTCACCGAAATTTTACCGAAACGTTCGAAATTTCCGAAACGTTTCGGCGAAGTTTGGTACTTTTCCGACTCACAGTGAATTTCGTTTCGGTTTCCACCGAAACCGAAATATTTCGGCCGAAACGAAACGTTTCGGCCGAAATTTAAAACCATGCTTACTGTTTCCTTCCCCAGGACTATGGAAAATAAGACTGACCTCATAATTCTTTAGAATAGATGCTATCTCGGAGAATTGAGATAGGAATCTCTAAAGAGGAAGTTTCCATTTTGAGCAAATTGATCATCAATTCAGGTACTTTCTAATGTCCAGTAATTCTAAAAATCTCTCGAAAAAATTTACACTGCGCGATAACCCTATAACTAATGCATTTATCATAGTTTTCCATATGTCACACAGCCATTTTAGTATGCTTTACATGGCCTTCTTCTTCTTTACTTAAATCAGAAAACAGAATGACACTAATATTAAGTTGTATGTAGGAAAATTAATATCCATCAGAGATCAACAACTCAACTCAACTCAACTCAACAAGGCCTTTGTCCCAAACTAGTTGGGGTCGGCTAAATGAATCCTTTAAAAAGATTTCATGAAGAAGGTCAACATTCCTAGAAGAAAAAAAAGTCTCAGAATAGCTTCAAGAAATCATTTCCAACAGAAATATAGCACCATGTGCTCCATGTATTGAAAGTGTTCTTCATCACTCAATAGCACAAAGCAGGGGTGAAAAGGATTTGAAGAAAGGGAGAAGGGGAGTTGTGGTAAGGAAAAATTCAGGAAGTGAGACCACTTAGGAACCGTTTCCAAGTCACATTAGAGAATTGAAATTATGTAAATATATTTAATAAAATACAGTGACTAACTAGTTGAATGGTTGCATATATCGAACTTATATTATTCAAGCATGCAAATGGCAAAGACCATAAATACCACACATATATGGAGTTGAAAGCATTCTATGTGAAACACACATAAAGTAACGATTTACATGATTTACTCGATTGTCACCTATGAATTTGTTAAGTACGTAAAAAATTATCAAAGAGAGACAGAGAAGCAAAGAGAGTTTTGCAATATAATGGTGGAAGAGACTTGCAGTATAATGGTGAAGAAAGATTTTATTTACAAGATGAGAATCTACGTGTGACCTACCTCAGTACAAAACAAGCTAGATAGTGAAAAATGCCCATTGACTATACTAGAATAGAAATCCAAAACTTGTTGCCATGGTCTCCCATACATGAACTCATAACATTCCCTGCCAAAATAGATAGAAAGAGATTAGGATCAAAACAAGGATGAGAGAGAGAGAGAGAGAGAGAAGGATCTTCTTCAAAAATCTAGGGTTTTGCAAGTACAGCAAATGATTGTAAAATCCTACATGGATTATGGATTTTAAACCTAAAACCTGGGTTTTAATTGTGCAAATAAGGTGTGTTACAACTCAATCTTTTAAAATCCAGATTATAGCGTAAACCAGATTAGGGAGTACACAATCTAGGTTTTAGCTGGTAAAATAATAAAAATCCATGTCTAGGGCAAAACATAGAATGAGAAAGGAGATAGAAAATGAAAAGGAAAAAAAAATGTAACAGTGAGAGAAAAGAAGAAGAAAATCAAAGAGAAAAAAAATTAGGGCGACGTACCTTGCAGTCCAACGCGCGTACTTGCAGGAATCGGTGTGGTTGTAATGTAAATAAACTTTCTCTCGGGTCTGATTTTCCATGGCAGGGCTTCGAATTCTCTCTCCCGTTGTAAAAATCTTCCCTCTTACGCACATCAACATCCGATCGTCTTAAGCTCGTCGAGAAACTGTTTACATCGCCGGAACTCTTCGATATATCAGCCGAAAGGAAGAGAGAATTGAGAGGCCGGGAAAAGAGTGGTCGTGCAATGTAAGTCTTCTGCTCTGCTTTATTTGCAAAAACGACTTCTAGTTTGAAAATTTACAAATAGAGTAATCACGTATTCAATAAATTTTGCAAATCAGGTCATGCCAACAATTTGTAACCAAAATACCCATGGTAGATTTTTTTTCATTTTTATTTTTTAACTTATCAAAATACCTAAGGGCCCATTTAGATACCTCATATATTGTATTTGGATTGGATTTGGAATTGATTCTTACATATAATAGCATTCTTGATCTTGTTATGCATATGTGTAAAAAAATGGACCCACCACATCAAAACATGAGGTATAAAGCCGTGGGTCTCACCCTATATACATGGGCTCATGCAGAGATTGCGGGACACCGTATCAAAATGTGAGGTAAAATGGTGGGCCCCACCAATGCATGGGCCTGAATTGAGTTGGTGGGGCCTACGCCATAAAACGTATCACTGTGCATCATGGGTATTTTGGTCTTTTTACAAGGTAAGTTTCGTCTTTTCACATGTAAGACCATTTATCCATTTTGATTAGTCAAAAAAAAAAAAAAAACTACCATGGGTATTTTGGTCACAAATTGATGGCAAGACCTAATTTGCAAAATCCGTTCAAAAATGTGATTACTCTATTGGCAAATTGTCAAAATTCATTTATTACCCGTTTGGATGCAGAGAAGATTTTGATTTGGATTTCTCACATTTGCAGCCTTTTTTGCATTGTAATTTGGATCCGATCAAATTCTTGGATTTCCAATTCAGCAATTGACAGTGAAAAAAATCAGATTTCCAAATAAGCTGTGCAAATAAGAAATTGGAAATCCACAGATGTGGCAATTTCCTTCACGCACTTTGCTCCTCAACCTCTCCCCTCCAATAGGAAGTACCCACTTCCCTCTCTCTCCCTCCCTCCCTCAGCATGAGCTGCCGGATTTATTCATTTTGTATTCAAATCATACCATTCAGTGTCATTGAAATACAGGTGTGACAACCCAAGAGGGGGGTGAATTGGTTAATTAGAAATTTTAGGCTTAATTAAAGGAAGATTAAAAAACTAATCCATTAAATTAAGCACTAATTAGTCTAACCCTTGTTCAAATAGGTATGTCAATAAAAGCTAGGATTTAGACTTTCTAATCATGCACATTTAACTAACCCTTGTTCAAATAAATATTATAAATGCAATTAGGGTTTATACATTTAATTCAAGTGCATTTACTAACCCTTGTTCCATTAAAACAATAAACAAGTTAGGGTTAGAGATTACCAATCACCACACGTGCAAGAGAAGGAAAGGAAGAGAGAGAGAGAGACAATGAACATAAGATTTATAGTGGTTCGGTCTATCACAAGACCTACTCCACTCTTCACGTCCACGCGCGAGTTCCACTATCTCGATCCTCCTTCAGGCTAGATCAATGAGCCATTACATGACCAAGCTTTTCCATTCTCAAGGGCCAAAGCGAAGCCCATCTATATGAGTAAAATTCTATTTTTAACTTTAAAATTCAGGGCTTTTGCCATGGTCTTGGGTTTAAGTCCTAGGTTTTCAAATCACATTTTAGGGTGTGTTGATGGTTTTCAAAAATATAAAAACCTAAGTATGAAAACCATTTGAAAACCTTTTGAAAGTGCATTTAAACATAAATTCAAGAGGACTCCAAATACATTCTAAAAGGTATACCATGAGTCTTCTTGTAATGTATCAGCTCATTTGCACTTTCTTGGACTTCTTCGGCTTGAGTGAACATCTTCAACTTGATTCAGCTCTTGTGACTTTTCCTCCAATCTTCAATGCATGTTGAGGTACATGAGGTGTCACCATGGCATGTTCAACTCCAAGCTCCTTCTTGACACTTGTTGGGAACTTGTGAAATCTTCATGATGAGCTTCTTGATTTGAACATCTTCAAATGAGGATGTCTTCACCGTAGGTGCAAGCTCTTGGTTCCTTTGCTTCTTGATCCACAAGCCATGTGTTGTGAAGAGTTGTGTAATGGCGATTATGACATGAAATTCCTGTATACAACACAACACCTCAAAGCAACACATCAGTCCATAAATGCTAATCAATTTGGTTTGGTAGCATCAAAACAAGAAGGTAAGGTGAATGATTAACCCATGGAAACCCTTGGGCTTACAGTCTCCCCATTTTTTATGATGGCAAACAAATTGATTAGGGAGGTAGGAGATTTTAAACAAATAGATGAATACGCATTAAACACTATAAACAATGAAGCAATGCTCCCCCTCATTATATTCACAAGTTTAAAAGGATAATGTAAAGCATGTGGTGCATACAAAAATATGGACTACCTAATCAATTCCCAAAAACTCTCCCCCTTTTGGCAATAGCAAAAAGGAAGGATATGCAAGTGAAAGTGCAAGTGGGGTGTTAAGATAAATGATAGCTTATATAAGCTATATATATGGTATATGATATAATATTTATGCTCATAGAATGTTTACCAAAATAGAAAACAAAGTAGAGTGCATGATAAGCCTTTTTCTTTTTAATCTAAAAGATTTGTAAGTTAAACACAACTATGGGGGCAATAGATCTTGTGAGCATATCATAATGATCTATATAAACATGAATATGAAACCATTTGGCTCTTCCCATATGTATTTGTCATTGGCCCTAGGTGAAACCTATGATATAGGGCATGACAAGGCAGAATGGTTGAAAAGGTGAAAGATTTGAGCACTTGGGCTACATTTGCAACTTTTGAAGCAGATAAGTATCTACCTGCGCAAGGATATGCTCAGATCTATGACCTAACCTTTCAAGTTCACAAGTTGCATCATGTAGGGGATCTCTTGACAATAAGCAGACAACTCTCTTCCAGAGCATTGATATGCTCTGAACTATAATATAACCTTTTTGAGATGCCTTGTTTCGTGCTCATAGAGATTTACACATATCAAAATGAAAGCTCCCTTGACTGTGTGCGTCTAATATAAATGTTAGAGTTCTAGCACATAAGCCCTTGATTCAAGTTTAATCACCTTTAACCATTTTGAGTTGCTCCATTCAATTGATAGTCACATATGAATTGGAATGGATGATTATTAGACATGAGATATGGCAATGAAGAGAACATAGTCTAATAAACACATGGATAAAAAAATGAAATCAATGAGGTACATGGTACATATCCATGGCAACCAAAAGATCATGTACACATAGATAAGAACCATAAAGCTCAATATACATGATCAAAATGGATGATTAATACCACATTTCTTTTATCACTTCAAGAAATGATAAAAGTGGTATTTGAAAATCTCTCGAAAGAAGTAAAACTGAACTTCTTTTCTTCTATCCGGAACTCTTCTACAGATGAATGTTTAGAAGAGCTTAGATCAATACTTGACCCTTTCTTCCATGTAAGGGATCATCTTTTGACAAATCTTTTCGGATTGAGAGATTGGGTACTTGATTTAAATCTTCTCCTTCAGCAAAGGGTCATCCTTGAGAGGATGAACATGAAGTGCACATGCCAGCCTTTAGATATGAATTCTCAATTTTCTTAGTCTTTGTTCATCCTTCACTGTGGAAGAATGTAAAGATAGACAGAGAAAAATTGAGTACATCTACCATCTTATTACATCTGGCACTATGTAAGGAGACAAGTACCTTAGACAAGTTGCGAAGGACATATGATTTGAGTGGAGTCCTTCGAAGCTAGAATCTTGGAAGAAATGACGGGACATGACAAACTCAAAAATATTTTCAAATCATCCCTCTTCTAGGAAATTGTCATTGGCCTTTGATAATTCTTATAATGTAAGGCCTGACAATATACAATGGCTTAGATATGAATGTAAAAAAGCACAGCCATTGGACCTTATCATGATAATATATTTTTATTCAAAATACATGATAAGAGATTACTTCATAGACAATGAGATGATCTTCTCAAGCATTGTCCAATGAAGAAGGGTTCTAGAGATTTTTCAAACTCTAGAACAAGATACTTATCATTGGCAGAGATAGAAAACATATAAGTCTATCCAAGATAAGTATAAGGCCTGAGAAGATATGGCACTGAGGCACAGGCAAAGGGATCTTGTCAAAAGATGAGAGATGATCTCAAATTTTCAGAATAGGACAAGATCCAACAACAACACATATGGAGCAATGTGGCTCCACATGAATGTACTTATCATATGTGATGCACATCAAACATCAAATGATAAGATGGATGGACAGACATTGAGCATGTATAGCTCTCCCTTTGAAAGTGACTCAGTGTATGAATCCAAAGGGCTGTCCAACCAAAGGGACACCAAGGGATTTAATGGTTAATGACTTTCAAACCACCCTTGGGCCATTAATGCATGATTTGCTATAGGTAGTCATATGATACCAAAATAGATGATGACAACCTAGCAAACCATGCTTCCCCTAAATATGTGCAAATAATATATATAAGTATAACATACAAAGCACATATGGCTTATCATGGTTAAGATGTTGGCTAGAAGCCAAAGTAATTAAATATTTTAATTAAAGATGGGTGTACACTCTCCACCTTACTAGGTAAGAGGACTAAGAGTACCAATTGAGTAGCTTTTAAATTTAAGTTTACCATCTTTACCATGTACCTAATATCATTCAAGGGAAAATAGCTATAGAATATATATATATATATATATATATATATATATTATCAATAAAGCATAATTCTATAGAATCTTAGACATTAAAAGAGGGATTAATAGAATCCCATGTCTAAGAGAGACATGGGTAGTCTACCATGTTTGGACACAAGAATCATGGTCCAAACATCTATGCATTCATCCACAAACCATTACATATAAGATAGGGCATTTACGCACAGAGTGCAAAAGGCCCATGGAAAACCAAGATGTGTGGGAAACAAGTGTTCCCATTACAATGTGTTACATGATAACTACTACAATGAGAAACTGCCCAACAATGGTACTAGATTCCTATGACATTTTCAATTTTACTCAATTGAGTTTCATGCATTGAATCTAGACTCATTTTCAATTCTCTATAAATAAAATATTCATGCAGTACTGTAGAGAATAATCCAAAGACTTCTAGAGAATGTCAAGTTATGAACACCTTGGACACATGCATTCCAAAATAAACTACTATGACTAGATAGTTTTATCTTAGTCATGAGAGGATATTCCATTTAAGCCTTTTTGGAATACATACTACATTTATTCCATCTAGTAAAAACAAGCAAAGAACATCCCATTGAACTTCAAAAGAAAAATCTAGGAATCCATGTTACTCCAACCATATAAGACAAACTGGAAGAAAAATGTAAATGATTTTTTTGTCATCTCGAAATAACTCATGGGATAAACTTACAAGTCAATTATGAACCCATGAAAAAGGAAAAAATAGGAGAAAAATGAATAAATCACAAAATCCCTTGAAAAATATCAAGAAACTAAAAACAGAGGAGTGACGGTCGACCGGGAAAGGGCTTTTAAGTGCTCTTCTCCGGACCATTTCTTCACTTCCGCGACTCCTTTTCTCCCTAGGGTTTTCTGTTTTCTCCAACCCCTTGCCATTTTTCATCAAGCACACTCAAGACTAAGGGCCTTTAAGTGAGTTTGATCCATTCATTTTCACTCAAATCTTCACCCCTTCACATTATCTTCTTGATTTCTTTCCCAAATCGTCTCTCTCTCATTACTCTCTCTAATTCATCATCATTCCTCTTTTCTCGTAGTCTCCACATCTATTCCACCCTTCCCTCATTCAAAATCTGAAATCACCTCTCTCTCGCTCTCTTCCATTCTCTCTTAGAAACCCTAAACCCTAAATCTAATGGCATCGAGGAAAACAACCACACAAAAGGGGAAAAGGCCTCGAGCGAAGCAAGAAGAAGTCTTCCCCACTGAATACTTCTTCGATGCGAAGGCAAAGGCCAAGTATAAACAACTCAAAGATAGGGCGATCATCTCCGGACGAAAGGTCATAATCACTGATTTCAACACTTACGATCTTCTGGACCTATTCGCCTAACTAGGATGGGTGAGATTCTACAGTATAGTTCTTTAGTTTACCCTGAACTTATGAAGTATTTCAACTCAAATCTTGTAGTATCTCATGGTGGAGTAGTGTAAAGGGGAATTTGGGCTCAATTTGGCTCAATTTTGCAACATTATTGATGTCCCAAATGAAGGAAGGATGATATTCTTTTGGGGTAAAGATGAAATTGAGAAGCACCCTTTCACAAAGGAAAAGGTATCTGAGACCCTAGGAACCGTCCCCCCTACGAGTGAGAAGTTGAACATCCTAGCGAACCAAATGAATTATCAAGCTAGGGTAATTCATAAAGTACTAGCATACAACTTCACTCCCAGAGCAGGAAACTTTGATGCTGTCAAGCCCTTTGAAGCCCTCATGATTCATTTCATCATCAAGAAAATTAGACTGAACTTAGGATTTATCATCTTAGGTTATATGGATGAGGCAATGAAGAGAGGATATGGAGGATTACCTTATGGGATGCTGATCATGAGACTCATTAGATATGCCGAGCTGGATTCTACCGACGCCTTCTTTAGGAAGCCTAACCCAGCACTCAACTCCACCACCATTGTGCAGATGAGAGTTAAAGAGGCCCCAGGGGTAGGTGCTAGCTGAGGTGGTCCGAGTGCAGTCAGAGATGAGGATATTGATGAGGCGATGAGAGAGGCTGAGGCACAGACTGAGCAGCTAGTGCATCATGAGGATACCCCTGCCACTACATATCAGGATCATATGAGTAGCTTATCAGGGAGATGGGCTCTAGAAAGTATAAGGGTAAGTTACCCTTGAAATGTTTCAAATGTGGTGATATGGGTCACTTTGCCTTTCAGTGTCCTAAAAGGAAAGTTGAAGATTCTGATTCTGACAACGAAGAGGAGCGTAAGGGTAAAAGAAAGTCTTCCAAAGGCAAATACAGAAAGAACTTCAATTCTAAGTGGAGAAGAAATTCCAAGAAGAATCTTTTGACCAAGGAAATCAATGAATAATTTGATGAGGAGAGGGCTAGCAATGATGAGGAAGAGAGCTCTGATGAAGCCGTGTTCATGGCGCATGAGTCTAAGTATGCTAATGATGGAGAAGGTGAAAGTGGTTAGGACGAAGGTCATGTAGACCTTGAGCTTGAGTTGAAAGCTGTTCTTGAAGCACACTCTCAAGAAGGTAAGAAGAACAGAAATCTCACTAAGAAGCTACAAAACTCACAGAGGCTTGTTCTTGAGTTGAAGACATCTGTAGAAGAATCTAGAAAAATCATAGAAGAAAAGGATATTAGTCTTCAGGAGAAAGAACAAGAAATTGAGAAGCTTGAGTGCGAAGTTGTCGTGCTAAGAGCTGGGATTAAGAAGAGAGATGAAGAGGGTTGTGATGAAAATCCTCCTCGTACCCCAACTGTGCTAGAATGTGAAAATTGCAATAAGTTGTTGGATGCTCAGAAAAGTCTCCAGATGTGTCTCGGGATGCAGAAATACTATGGAGACAAAGAAGGGATTGGATACAACACTGAACTTGAAAAGGCTAAGGGTAAAGGAACTGCAAAAAATTCGATCAGTGTTGAGAAGTCTACACAGAGATCACTCCATTCCAATAGTGCTCCAAAGATTCCTCAGAATGGTCAGCAGAGACAACAAAGTCAGAATGATCATCAGAGACAGTACAGTCAGAATGGTCTGCAGAGAAAGTATAGTCAGCCTAGTCAGCAGAGACATCAAATTTTATAGCTACTGTTATTTTTGCAACACATATGGGCACAGGGCAGTTGATTGCAGAGTTCTTGTGAGATCTAAGAAGCTTTCCATCATAAACCGATTTGAAGCTTTGGAGGTTGATGACTCTGAGTGTTCTAGATGCCATCTAACTGGTCATTTGACTAGAAATTGTCTAACTATCCTCCCAGCTCAGTGAGTTCAGAGATCAGCTCCCAAAAACCAGATATTCCACAGAAGAAATCCAAGAGTTCAACAGGAAGCAAAGAAAGAAGAGCAGATTCAGCCAATTACTGTACTTAGAAAGATGTCTGGAAACTAAAAGAGCAGAACAATAGTGGTGATAAATCCTTGTTGGTCCAAGCCGCCCTAAAGGTGCAGTCCAAAGAAGAACCTTGGATCCTTGATAGCGGTTGCTCATCCCACATGACTGGAGATAAGTCCAGGTTGCTCGACTTGAATGCCATTAATGGTGGGACTGTAAAATTTGGCAATAATAACGGTGCCGAAATTGTGGGAAAAGGGTCTGTGAAGCTGAATAATGGAAAGATCAACAGTAACAATGTTCTCTATGTGAATGGTCTCAAACATGATCTGTTGAGCGTTAGCCAGTTGTGCAAGGAAGGAATAATGTTATCTTCACTAAGAAGGGTTGCATAATTAGGGACATGGACAGTGGGAAACAAATTGGTCAAGGGAAGAGAACATCGGGGAATTTATATGTTCTTCAAGAGAAGAAAGACGCAGAGTGTCTATTGAGCCAAGAAGAAAAGACTAAACTATGGCACAAGAGACTTAGACACCTGAACAGTAAGAATTTGAGGGAACTGAGTGTGAAGAAAGGTGTTAGAGACCTTCCCATTCTGAAAAGGATGAGATCTAAGTTATGTGATTCATGTCAGAAAGGCAAGCTTACCAGGAGCTCTTACAAGCCTAAAGAGTATCATTTTGGAAAACCGCTAGATCTAATTCACATTGATTTGTGTGGTCCTATGAGAACCCAAAGCATAGAAGGAGAATGGTATTTCATGTTGTTTGTTGGTGACTATACCAGGATGACTTGGGTTCTGTTTCTCAAACACAAGAATGAGACCGAAAAATGCCTCAGAGTATTCAGAAAGCAAGTTGAAAATTTCACTAGGAAATCCAATAAGTGCATCAGATCAGATCAGGGAAGAGAATTCACCTGTAACGTATTCACAGAGTACTGCAATGAGTATGGGATCAGGCTTCAGCATTCGGCAGCTAGAACTCCGCAGCAGAATGGAGTTGTGGAGAGAAAGAATAGACCAGTGGTTGAGATGGCTAGAACTATAATGTTAGAGAGTAAAGTCAGCAAGAAATTCTAGAGAGAAGCAGTCTACAATGCAGTACACATCCAGAACAGATGTATATTCAGGCCACATGCACTTAAAACTTGTTGGGAGGATAGTAATCCCCCGGCAAAAAATGCTACACGCAGCGGAATTAGAAACCGCGTAGAATAAAATTTTAATTCGCCTTTTGCCTTTAACCTAGGATTCTTATGATACAAATGATCTGATGGTGATAAAATAGATAATAAACCATGTACCTTTGTTGTTGAAGCCGCGAAGAACATTGTCTGCTTAATCTACTCCCCGAATAGTCACGAATGAACTCTTCGTCGTGAACATCGCAAGTTGATCCGATGGGATCCTTTGACTTTCACACAAGGGATAGAACAACTTTTGTTCTAAGTTTAAATCTATTATAGATCAGATCTATAGGTTGGGATTTTCTTAAATCTAGATAGAGCTTTTGTGGTTTTATGAACTAGAAGCAAAGAGAGTGATTTAGAGAATTTTTCAAGGAGAGAAGAGATGGCTTAAGTTCTCTTATGAGAGACTTCTTCCCATGGCTATATATAGAGTTATTTTTCTATATAAAGAAGTCTCCACTTCCTTTTTTTTATTTCCACTCATTTCTCCAATTACATTATTTTTTCTCCATTAACTTCCACTTACATTACTCTTCTCTCCATTAACTTCCACTTACATTACACTTCTCTCCATTAACTTCCACTTACATTATTTTTTCTCTCCACTTACCTCTCTTTACTTATTTTAATCTTATTTTTACAATTCCCAAAATATCCTTTTAGTTAACCATTAACTAAATTGATATTCCAAATGTGTCCTTTATCTTTTATAATTCCCTAAATACCCCTCAGTTGTTATTAACTAATTTGGTATTCCTAATGTGTCCTAAGGTATATGTAATTCCCTAAATACCCCTTAGTTAACAATTAACTAATTTTGTATTCCTAATGTGTCTTATGGAATATATACACCAATAGAACTACATATATCTTTCCCTTTGCATTAAATGCGACGATTCTAGTTCGTCCGTACAATCCAATAAATGCGGAACCCTTATCCAAAAGGATATAAATGGGTCATTCGAGTTGTGAGTGGGATCGTTGCAGGGATCCAACGGTCGATCCTGCAGAAACCCAAAGATGGGCCCCACTGTGATTTTGTTCTGTAGTCAAAACTATAATAGCATTAGATCAGTGGCCTCCATCGAGACGTAATCCTAAAGATAACCGTCAAATCATCATACCCCTAATAACATCTAATATGTGCAAGTCCCTTCTCTTCACCTCATCTACCGAGTTGGGTCCTACGGGGGTGGACATACATTACCCCCTAGGCCCACTCATGGTATACCTTTTAGTCAAGCAGTTTGGGCCCGTAAATGCATTTGCAAAATCGTTTGAAAAACAATCAAGTGTTTTAAAATATTTGATAAACCATTCATCAAATCTGTTTGGCCAAGCTATTTTATAGGCCTAGTGCTCTGACTAAAACTTGTAGATGATATCCCCGTAGTAGGGGCAGAGAATTCCATGTTGAGTATCACTATTAGCCTCGTGGGTTTGTCCAAGATTCTAGTACTACCCTCTGATGATCTCTAGAAGGACCATGGTTAGATAGACTAAGAATCAAGGTCGGACCCACAGACCAATATGACCTCTCAGGTCAAACAACATGTAAAGGGTCATGTCTGGTAGAATAGCCTTACTAAATCCTGCCCACAGGTTATTCTATTTTGATCCTATTCAGTTCGCAATCCCATTGTCGCACCCACTCTTCTTGCTTAAGGGCCACTACCCAAGTGACTGAGATAAGATACTCCACGACACGTGCATGTAGACAAGACTAGTGCTGGTTGTGTACAGGAGGAGATGTCAAATCTCAGCCCCAACCAGGAAGTTTTAAGGTCTACAAAGGACCGAAATACCATATCTCCCTGCTTCTTAGGATTTGTGAATCCTTGAGCATGGTATTCCTACTCTGCTACCTAAGGACGAATATGTGTTGAATAACAAGTACATTACACATATTCAATTATATATTATCCTATAGATGTCATCAAATTAAACCTTTATTAACTTTAATGCGATACGATATATGAAATATACTAGCTTGTAGGGCACCAACTCTAACAATCTCCCACTTGGCCTCAAAGCCAGTCATGCATATACTGCAGGCCCATTCACTCAGGTCGTTGTCAAAATTCCCTTTTGACTAAGGGACTTGGTTAAGGGATCCACCACGTTTACCTCTGAAGCAACTCTGATTTATGGCTACATAACCTCTGTTGATGATCTCAGGTATCGTTAGATACTGCCGAAGGATGTACTTTCACTTCGGTGAGACGTCGGTTCCTTTGCTTTAGCACTTTGCCCATTTGTTGTACTCCTACAACATAATGGACCTACCAATAGAGTGAACAACCCCGAGTCCATACCAGAACTCCTATAACCATACACCATATCTCATACGGCGATATACTCTGCCTCAATCGTGGGGTCCTAAATGGTATCTTACTTGAAAAACTTCATCAACTGATTAGCTAAATCTAATATTAAACATTTTCATGCCTTTGACATCAAATTAACATCTTTGTCGATCTATTCAGTGATGATATCATCATCCCACTAACAGACTAAGTAATGCTTGTCATCATAAGGAACTGAAAAATATATGCTTCACCACTTCACAATGCTTAGGACATGAGTCAAAACAAAATCTGCTAACCCTAATCACGTAGTGACAGATATTTGGCTTGATACTCAGCATGGCCCACATCAGACATCCCGTAGCAGATATACAGAGATTGATGCTAATCCTATCCTCCTTCTCAAATGTCCCAAAAGACATCATCTTAGAAAGCTTATTTCCATATCGAAAGGAAACTAATCATTTCTAGGGACCTGTCATACTGAACCTAGCCAGTATCTCATCTAATTCTTCTTGGATAACCATGACATTATGTTTCCAAGCCCTAAGCACTTTAAGGTCCTAGAATGTATGATTTCCAAATCCTTCATGGTAAAGCGACTAGACCATCCTGTGCAAAATAATATCCCTATACTCACTCAATGTTCAGGATATTATCTATACACATTACTAAAATATGTATCACAGCGTTCCCACTAACCTACTTGCAAACACAAGCCTCCTTCATGTTTTGTGAGAGGCCAAACTCTTTGATCTCTTCATCAAAACAGAGATTCCAAATGCAAGACTTCTGCTTTAATCTTTCAGCAAGTTGCAAGTCCCTTGATTACTCTTTCTAGCATCCTCAAAACCCTCAAGCTGGAGCACATATATCTTCCTGAATGTTTCCATTCAAGAAGACGGTTTTGATATCCACCTGCCAGATCCTGTAATCCAAGTGTGCCATTATTATCACAAGAATGCTAATGGACTGTAGCTTAGCTATAGGTAAAAGGTTCCCTTACAGTCAATATCAGCTATTTGACTATAGCCCTCTTACCATTAGCCTAGCCCTATAGGTCTCCATCTTTCCTTTTCGAGTCCTTCTTCCTCCTATAGATCCACTCATGTCTATTGGATTTCAAGCCCTTTGGTTGATCTATTAGAGTCTAGACACAATAGGAATACATCGAGTCCATCTAGATCGTATCTAATTACTTGTTCGCATCAATATCCTACATCATCTCCTTGTAGTTTATGTGATCCCGTCTCGACCCCGTTAGAGACTATAGTTTAACTACATAATAGTGTTGGAACAAGTTAAGTGCTTTTCTGCTCACTATTCTTATGTCTTATATATTGGGCTTTTAGGTTTCCTCAATTATGACAACCTTTTCCCACTTGCATGCATTTAAGAAGAATACTTCTTTCAATGATGCACCATTGTAGTTTGCAAAACTTTCCTCACCAGGGTTTATAACTTTTTATCCCCTTGGGATATCCAATAAAGACACACCATTCGGTCCTAGTTCTCAATATTTCAGTACCTGACTTTTCCACATGGGCTGAAAATCCCATATCCTGTAAAAAAATTCAATGAGGATTTCCTACCCTTCCATATCTAATATGAAGCCCTTGGCACTGAGCCAATTGAGACTCGATTAAGAAAATAGAGCACCATTTCTAAGGTGCAGCTCCAAAGAAATTAGTGTGCTTTAGCGAAGCTCATCATCGAATTATGTCCAACATGATTCGATTTCATCCTTTTGCAATATCTTCATCTTATGACATTACAAATGGAATCTACTGAGAGATAATCATTCCACTCATTCGTAAGTAGTCCCTAAACTTGTCCGTGAGGTTTTCTTCTTCTTAATGAGAGGAAGATTCTTACTTTACTTATCAACCCCGTTCTCTACTTCGTTTCTAAGTTCTTTGAACTTTTTCAGAGATCTTCAACTTGCGTTGCTTTATAGCAAGTTATTCCAATAATAGTTTGTAAATACTACGAAGCAGACGAACCCGCCTCTAGTTGGATAAGAAGAAGAGTCAACACATGACAATGTAAGCCTATCACAACAAATCCTTTAAACTTTCATTCTTGCCCCCAAATGGGAATCATTGTCATTTTAACCTTTAGACACGGTTCACATATTGGATAGAGTTCCACATGGATTAAATCCAATGGAACCTCTAAAACTAATTAGTGATTCGTTCTAAAGAGATTTGGGTTCTAAAGTCCCCCATTCAAGCTATCCATTGAATATGTTATTCTTAGGGGTTGTGCTATAATGTTCATATCATTTGATTTTCTCTCTAGATACTATATTTCAATGTTGCACTCTTTGTATCTAGATTACTTGTGCTTTAATGATATATCATTTTATTTTTGAAGCTTAGATACATATCATTATGTATGTCTTAATTTAATGTATCTTTGCTCATTGTGCTTTGATGATCACATCATATTCTTGGTATAGTCTATAAGTGAAACAATGCTATACTTGTTTTAGACTATATCTTTGTGCTTTATTGAGTATCATTCTAGAATATTTAGTCTAAGTGCTTACATCACATAATGAATCTTCTTGCACTTAGTATTCTTCCACAAGAAAATCCACAATAGAAAATTCATTGTGAAAACCATATGTGTGCTTCTATGAAAATCAACCACTTCATTTCTCTTGTGTTAAACTTGATCTATCAAGTCCATTTTCTCCATATTTGAACTCTATTTAGGACAAATTTGGCATTTGCTAGAATATTCAACTTGGTTTGAATATCATCTCTAGCAAGATTAAGAAGTTTAAAGCCATGTCGAAGGAAATCAACTCAAATCCGTTCTTAGACATCTCTTATGCCTTAGGTGAGTAGTCATGTCTAATTCTTTGTACCTAGTAGTCCTTCAAACCCATCCTTATATGCTTAATGAGTATCATTAAATGTATAAGAAATTTTAATGGGTTAAAGTTGATGTGTTCCAAAAGCTTAAAATGAATATCCTCTTATGACTAAGATGAAATTATCTAGTCATAGTAGTTCTTTCTAGAATGCATTTGTCCAAGGTGTTTTTTCTCTTAACATACTCTAAAGAGTCCTTGGCAGTTTAGTTTTACTTCTTTCGAGAAATTGCCAAATGCCACATTTATCATCTCGAAAAGTAATAGATCTGCCAATTCCAAGAGGATTGTTAATCATGTCCAAGGCTTCCTTAACAACCTTCCTTGCAAGGTATATGCTTGTCATTCACTATAACTATCCTTTATAAGCATATCCTTTGCAGTTTCATGGGTCATAGAAGTGTTTTACAGTAATTCACTTCTTCTATGCCCATCCTCAAACATAGATGTGCCATACACTGACATATCACATGTCTATGTTTGATTGTTCTTATCATGTATGATTCAAATTAGACATCTCATATACATGAGAAGTTCTTTGGGAGAGAAATCATGATATTATAACTTGAGCTTTAATGGTTAAATCTCTTCCATTTTTAGTTCATGTATATAGAACTTTATTTTTATCCTATTCACATATATACATGTTCTATTATTTGCCATGGATATGGTATTCACTCTTCTATTTTGAATCCATGTGCATTTTCATATCAGACCATATTCACTTCATTTGGTATATCTTTTGTCTGATATTCCTCCATTCACATTTTTAAATGAAAATTTCCTTTGAATAGATTAATAATGAATGGTTAAAGGTGTAAAGTGGCAACTCAATTGCCCTATGTGCTTGAACTATTACATTTAGTTCATATGCACATAGTCAGAGGGAGCTTTAATTTCAACTCTCTAGGGTAAGCAACTTGTGCTTAAAAAGCTATTTTATAAGTTCAGAGCATATCCATGCTCTGAAATAGACTTGTCTGCTCATTGCCCAAGAGTTCCAAGTTCGAACCCATCACCTTTCCAGCCATTCTACCTTGTCATGTCATATATCATAAGTTTCACATAGGGCCTCTGACAAATACATAGGGGGAGAGCCAAAAGGCATCATATTCATATTTATATAGATCATTATGATATGTTTACATGATCTATTGCCCCCATATTTTTGCTTAACATGTATATCTTTTTAAATTAAAAAAAAGGCTTATCTTGCATTTTACTTGTGTTTTCTCTTTGATAAGCCTTCTATGAGCTTTAATGTAATATCATATACCTTAAAAATAGCTTAGATAAGCTATCATTCCTCTTGACTCCCCACTTTCACTTTCACTTGCATCCCTACCTTTTTACTGTTGCCAAAAGGGGAAGAGTTTTGGGAATTGATTAAGTAGTCCATATTTTGTATGCACCGCATGCTTTACATTATCATTTTACACTTGTGCATATATTCAGGGGGAGCATTGCTTCATTGTTTATTGTATTTAAATGCTTATTCATATAGTTGATTAATATCTCCTACCTCCCTAATCAATTTGTTTGCCATCATAAAAAGGGGGAGAATGTAAGCCCAAGGGTTCCAATGGGTTAATCATCCACCTTACCTTCTTGTTTTGATGCTAGAAAACTAAATTGATTAGCATTTATGGACTGATGTGTTGCTTTGAGGTGTTGTGTTGTATACAAGAATTTCATGTCATAATCGCCATTACACAACTCTTCACAACACATGGCTTGTGGATCAAGGAGCAAAGGAACCAAGAGTTTGCACCTACAGTGAAGACATCCTGATTTGAAGATGTTCAAATCAAGAAACTCATCATGAAGATTCCACAAGTTCCCAACAAGTGTCAAGAAGGAGCTTGGAGTTGACCATACCATGGTGACACCTCATGTACCTCAACATACATTGAAGACTGGAGGACAAGTCACAAAAGCCAAATCAAGTTGAAGATGTTCACTCAAGCCAAAGAAGTCCAAGAAAGTGCAAAGGAGCTGATACATTACAAGAAGACTCAATGGTATACCTTTTAGAATGTATTTGGAGTCCTCTTGATTTTATGTTTAAATGCACTTTCAAAATGAAATCCCAGGGTAGATGGCAACCCAAGAGGGGGGTGAATTGGGTTTTAAAAACTTTGCCAAAAATATTGCAGAAATGAAAAACTAAATGGTAAATTAAAACATTAAACACAAATGAAAATATACTACAAATGTACAATCACAAAATAAAGAGATTGAGAGAAATATAGAGAGTGCACCCGAGATTTATAATGGTTCAGTCACTCATGGACCTACTCCACTCCACCAAGACATCTTGGTGATTTCACTACGGATTCCCTTAATGGTGGGGAATCAACCCAATTACAAAGGTTCGGCTTCGCCTTGCAAGACTCGCCACGAACTGGAGAAAGCTCCGCGTCTCCAACACTCAGTCTTGAGATGACTACGCGTCTCTTCGCACTCGCCAATATACAATGTTCTTCAAAAAAAGAAAACTAAAAATCCCTTTACAAGGGTTACAAAGGATAGATGAAGATGTATAAATATAAGCCTAATCCACTTCCTTGCTTAGAGATGAGAGAGGCACTAAAAACACTTTTTGATATTTAGAATGTTCAAAATAATGTTCAAAGATGGTTTAGAAAGGTTTAGATAGTGTATATATAGCCTATTTGAAAATATGACCGTTTGGGAGTAAAACTGTAAAAAACAAAGTTGAAAAAGTCAACGAGAAAAAGCCCCAACGGCTCTTTTGCCAGGCCGCGGCGGTTGACCGGGCCACAGCGGTAGCCCGCCCTTTATCAGGTACCTTTTTTATTTTCAAAATCTCTACCGTCACGGTCGACCGGAACATGGCGGTTCCTCGGTGAGGGTTAACTGTTCGCTCAAAAAATTTGGCTCAAAACCTTTACGCGGTTGACCGACCCTTGGCGGTCGTCCGCCCCAACCATGCTGGATTGTTTCTGCCAAAACAGAAACATATCCGCGGTCGACTGGATCACCCTCGGTCGACCGGCCCGCCTTTGGATCGCAAGTGCTGGATTTCCAGCCTTGCTTCCGCGGTCGCCCGGGACACTCCGGTCGACCAGCCCTGTATGAAATTCCTTTTTTACTTTAAAAACTTTAGGGACTTTTGGGCCATGGTCTTTGGGATTTATTCCTACATTCTCAAATACATTTTGACCTATGTTTAGTGCCTTTAACATCTCTAAAAAAACAAGGAGGAGAACACACTCTATTGACTTGAAAAGCACTAAAATCTTCTCTTGATCTTCAAGGCTTCAAGTCCACCATGCTTCTTGGACCATCCTAGCTTTGGCACTCCAAATTCATTGCAATATAGCTTCAAAGCCTTGATCCAAGCTTCCTTGATTGCACACTAATGAGATCTATAACTAAGACAATAAAAAACACATTAGTGATATAAAATCACTTGTGTATGGAATCATCAAAACAAGAAGGTAATGCCAAGGTTGGAACCATTGGGCTTACACAAAAGGTTTTCAAATGGTTTTCATACTTAACTTTTTACATCTTTGAAAACCATACACACATCCTAAAATGTGTTTGAAAACCTAGGACTTAAGCCCAAGACCATGGCCCAAAAGCCCCTGATTTTTAAAGTTAAAAATATAATTTCACACAGGGCCGGTCGACCAGGCTTTGCCTGACGACCTCGAGATGGAACCTGGAAGTCCAGGACATCTAAAAATTCATCGAGCCAGTCCGATCGACCGCAGATTGATTTTTTAGAAATCCAGAAAACATTCATGCTGGGCTTGGCGGATGTAGACACCCCATTTTGACCGTGCCCTAAATCTCTCTTGTTTGAGCAAAACCCAACCAAATCAGTCCATTAGGGTTCCAAACTTCACCCTAGGCTAGCTTAAAGTCCCACCAAAGTCTCCGCAAAATTTCGTCGAAATCCGAGCACGTTTGCCTAGCGAACGAGCCGAGAGAAAACCGTAGTGTAAACCAGAAAGAGGGGTGAATATATCCTGAGAGGGGGCGAATTTATCCTGGAAAGGATGAATCTGGGTCTAAAAAGACACGGATTGCGTGCGCACGTTCATCAATTTTTGTGCGCCATCAAATGGTAGTGCCCATATCCGCACCCTATTTTGCTATAAATATATGTTTAAGCTCTTTTTTTTTTTTAAAAAATTTTCATTTTCCCTTTTAGAGAGAGAAACTCTGCGAAGCTAGAGAGAGTAGATCTCGTGCGATCCAAACCCTAAATCCGTTCCTCTTTCTTCTCCGATCATTTTCCGGTTGATTTTCCGGTCATATTCTCTTCTCCGGCAAACGTTTCACGGCTTCAATTTCACTCTGTTACATCCTTGATTTTCTTCTCTTTTTCAAGCTACGAATTTCAGATCTAAACTCCCAAACTTTTCCTCTTTCCCGATCTTCTTCTTCGGCTTGCTCCGGCCAAAAACTCCGGGAAGCACATCTTCTCAGGCGAAATTTTTTGCTGGATCAGATCCAAATCTTAGATCTGCATCCTTTTCCTCATAAAACCCTAACAGAGCTTTTAAAAGAGAGAGGAGAGAAAAAACTTAAATCCGAACTCTAATCTTCTTTTCTGGCTAATCTCTGGTCATTTTCCGACACAATTTCCAGTTCTAAACATAAAATTCCTAAATTCTACCTTCGAATTCTCTTCTCCAACGAGAATTCGGCTAAGAATCCGGTGAAAGCTCCGGTGTGTTCTTCTAGTTTTTGTGATCTTCCATTTGTCTCCTTTTTCACCTTTCTTCTTAAGCTTGAAACTCTAAAAAACATTTTTTATCCTTGACACCTTAGATCAGACCTTAAAAACTTTAGATTAGGAATTTTATGCGTGAGATCTGCTCATATGGCTGGAAAGTGATGATCATATATCATCTGTGATCAAAATTCGAGCAAGTCTTCAAGATTCTTTTCTTAGCTAAAAAGGAGTAGCAGAACAGATATTAAGCTACAATTTTTGGTTCATGAGGTGTATCAAAGGAGATCTTTGTCTCTAAACAGGAATTTCAGGTTAGGGGTGAGAAATGCATTGATTTCAATTGGAAGAAGTGTTTATGGAATCTAAGGAAATATTTTGATATTTATGGTTTGAATTAGCCTTTCATGACAAGGGTGAGTAGTATTATTTTTAAAGCACTGTGGTGTCAGTTTTTTTTTTGTTGTTGTCAAAGTCCTAGTAGCTTTGTTTAAGTATATACCGAAAATTGCATTATAATATGGAGCCGATTGGTATATACATAGGTTGTTACATATTTTAAACATAAAATTACAGGAATTGGTTTCCCTTTGGTTGTTCCTTGTAATAGCTGATTGCCTTGTGGACTGGAATATATTACTCATCTCTTATTTTCTCCTTCCTTTTCGAGGCATGCTTGATTTCTTTATCATTCTATCACTTTATTTGTCCTACCCTCATCTTTTATGTAACTGGCCTAGTTTCATGAGTGTCTCCTGCTAAGCCTAAGCCCATCATTAGGGGATTTGCTTAGTCCGAGTAGCACTCCCCTCTTTTATAGATTTGCCTGATCTTTTAGATACCTTTAGACATGGTCCTATATTCAATGAAGTGCAATAAAAGAGTCATCTAGAGCCCCCATTAGGAGACGTGTTCCGTCTCGAAAGGCAGTTTTCTTTCACAGACAAGCCTTGTTGTTTAGAGTCTATCCCTTAGGGAGGTTACCTTTGTTTGGTAGGGAGTTTTCTAGTAGAAGGCATGCCTTGCCTCATTTATAGAGTCCCTGTTTGGAGAAAAGCCTTGTCTCATCTAGAGAGTTTACCTTTTAGGAAGCTTACTTAGCCTCATATTAGAGCCCCCCCTTTTCTTCTAGCGAGTCATTAAGCGGCGTGCCCTGCCTCATTGGTATCGTTATTAAAGAGTCGTTGACTCATTTGCGCCCTTCTTTAATGTTGTTAGCTAGGAGTTTCTCCTTTAAAATTGACATTCTTCTTTGTTAGAGACTAACATAGTCTTATTAGAGCTTTGCTTACTTGGGATTGGGATCTTAGATTCGTTTTCTCTGTTCTTGGGGCACTTCTTTACGTGTTGTGGTTTGTCTATTTGAGACGCTATTTGCTTGTTCGGGGTTTCCCCTTTAGCTTTAGGGCTTTGCCCTAGTTTGTGGTTGCACTTACATGTTTCCTTTAAGAGTGAAAACATCTAAAGATCCAAAACCATTGGAACATTTTAAAATCCAAAAATATTAGAAATTTGAAACTCAAAAACATTTGAAAACTTTAAAAATATAAAAAACATTTGAAAAATATTAAAACCCTTAAATCATTTGAGGTGTTAGGAGAGTTCGTTTCGAACTACGTTGGCTTGATCCTTTCCACAGGGTATGTAGTGCAGCTTGGGATCCACATCCAAGGTCCAGCCAAACCTTTAAAAATAAATTTGTCAAACCTTCAAAAAAAAATACAAAGCTTCTTCAAAACCTTTTCAAAAGATCTTCCCCTAGAGTTAGGAGTCTGTTCTAGCTGTTTGGGGTGTTTTAGAGTTAGGAGGCTATCCTGATTTGTATTGATATGGTGCGTCCTGTCGTGTGAGTGTCCCTAGAGTTAGGAGGCATTGAGTCGATCGGTTAGATATTTAGTCGAACCGATGGCTAGACTAGGAAGCATATAGTCAGCACATGGTTTTCATTAGGTTGCACAGCCTAGATACACATAGGATGTAGAGCCCACCTGCATTAGCTTAAGGCTAACCAACTTGCATTAGTTAGGGCATATAGAGAGTCCTAAAACTTACAATTCACATGAACTTAAGCAATTGTGTAAAAAGCTTTAAAAATCGGTCGAGTCTAGTGGATCGAGTCTAGGATAGCGGTTCTAGATGGTTAGGCATCGTAGTTTAGAATAGGTCATCGAACTACGTTGACTCTGATTCTTCCCGAGGCCGGGATATGTAGTGCAGCCAGGGTGGATGGCCATTCTGGTCCGAGTCAAGTCCTGCATTAGAGTTTTAGGATTTGTCTTGTCCTGTCATGTATAGAATTGATTTGTGTTTTATATTTTGATGTGTTTTCTTACTTTCTTGTACTGATACTATACCTTTAGCTGTAGCTTGCATGTGTATGTCCACCAGAACTTAGACACCCATTAGGCATGTCACTCATAACCTAGCTTTGCTTAGGTGACACATTTTTCATTTCATTTTGTGTATGCTTATTTCTTTATCCTCAAGAAATGATGCTTAGGTAGACGATTCCTGAGAATTGTTCCTATTTCATATGATTTTCGCCCGAAACTCTTTGAGGTTAATAATAAATGGCATAAGAGACCAAGTGCTTGCACTCGGACGAATTAGGGGTGCTCTTCAGACCTTCTCCATTCGTAATCAGGCACGAACTCATTCATTTCTGGTTGTCCATGGTATACAGAGGATATTTTGTTTAAGGATCCATGGCCGTATACCATGGGTGGCGACTCTGAGTTTGTTTAGGTACGTTTCGAATCCGGACTTGTTCCCGAATCGAGAGGTATCTCTTTTATATCGCCACTCGTGCTATGCTATGATGGTGGCATCCGTTTCGAGAGGTCCTTGGTAGAGCTCTCCATCATGTGTGGATGATCCAAGAGGCCGCTAGGGGCTCGTCCCCCACCTCTCTCTCGGATCGGGGTCCACAGGCTAGCGACTCTGCTGGGGAGTTCTTGAAACATTGCCTAACTCTGTATAAATGCCATTTTAATTAATTTTGAAGAGATTTGAGCTAAAATCATGTGAAATGAGAATTTAATCGCTTAGAATCCAGGGGCACCAAATAGGTGTTTAAAACAAGGGATTCACACACTGCACAACATACATTATTTTGTTCTTTATTTTCTTTTATTGATTTTATTATTATTGGCTACATGGGATAGATACAGTACATGCCAGATGGGATGTCATTACCCTGATGGGATTGTTGTATCTATTTCCAAGCTATGCGCCGGTGCTGCAGCCGTAAACACTAGGCGTACTTGTGTTATACATCTAAAGTATGGATCATAAGCTAGTACCTGTAGACACCCCATTTTGTTTTGTTTTAATCAACAAATAAATTAGTGTGTTAAATCCATGTGAGAACCCCCTCTATCATTGATTTATATGTTTTAGGTCATTAATATCTTGATCTGACTTTACGGATCATCAATCGGGACAAAATAAGCTAGGGTCACTTCATAGCCCGGACCCTGATTCCATTCCGAGACCCGATTTCCGTAAATCGTTAGATCAATGGCAGATCATGACCTGGGTCTAACCATCCAAAACCACCTAACCTCTCCTCTCATCCTAACCATTCAAACCTCACCTAACCTCACCTAACCTCTCCTCCCATCATAACCATCCAAACCTCACCTAACCTCACCTAACCTCACCTAACATCACCTAACCTCACCTAACCTTACCTAACCTCACCTAACCTCACCTAACCTCCTATCCCATTCTCCTATAAATACCCTCTCATCTCACCAAAGAAAAGGAGGAAAAAAAAAGAAAAGAGGAGAGAACCCCTCTCTTAGAAAATTCAAGCCCTCTCTCTAGACCAAATCCCTCTTCTCCATAAGTTTGCATGGAATATCGTCTACAAAAAGGTATGTCTTTTGGAATTTTATTTTCTTTTCTATATTTGTAGGATTGAGTGTTGTTTTGCGTATATTTTGGTTGATGTCATGTTTAATTTTGTACTAGTTTGGCCTTGGTCATGTTCTCACTTATGCTAAATATGATTAATGTGTTAGGGTCATTAGAACCTATTTGCAATGGGATGTTGAAATCATTGGCTTGTTAGGGAATTTAGATTTCTTTTGGGAAAACAATTCATTAAAAATTTTGAACATTTACAAGAAAGAAAACTTGAATTTTACATGAATTATCAAAACCCATTTAATTTGGCTTACAAAACCTCCATCTTTCAATTGATAACAACAGCCCCCACTCCAATTTGATAACAACAGCCCCCACTCAATCTCAAGAACCCAATATCCATACCCCACCTTGCCAAGTAGATAAAAACAACCCCTTTTTCAAACATCCCATTTGAATCTAATCTCAGGCCCATTCAAGCCATTTTTCATATTCACCGTCTTTTAATCACTAAAAAAATAAGAACTATCAAAAGAAAACATGGGGGTGCCAATATCATTCCCGTCATAGTGCTAGCTGTTAGACTTTAAACAGATTTTTCGACCTCTAAACAACAGAATCGTGGGAAATGGTTAACTACAAAGTCGTAGATATTTTCGTGCCGTTTCCAACGAGTATTCGTGCTAGATCAGACAGCGAGCGGTTAAAAAGTTAAGTCCAAAATGGTTGCGGCACACCTTTAGGCATTTCCAGTTTAATGTTGCTGTCCTTTTGTTTGCAACACAAATTCGAACCTCTAAATCACAGATTTACAAACAATGGAGAACTACAAAGTTGTAGCCTTATAAAAGATCTTTCCAACGCATGTTTGTACGTTGAATTTGGCCAAGCGGTTAAAGAGTTACGACAGTTTTAGTGGGCTGCATTTGTCAGATCTTTTAATGGTCAATGGTTTGTCGAATTTGTGCAATTGTCAAAACTTGGTTGTGTTAACGTCATTTTCCAAACCAAAATCGAAAGACATTAATCTAAAGTACATCCAACCTAAAATTAACAAAACTAAAATTCACCCATTTAAAATCCACTGATAAAAATCCGTTAAAAGCCATTAACCAAAAGACCACTAAAAATTTCAAATGAAACTAAAACCTTCTAAATAAACAACTTTAAAAGCTACCAAACACACTAAATACCTTCAGATAATAAAAGCTTCAAGAAAACTCTAAAAGTTTCCACAAACCCAAAAGAATTCGAGATTCCCAAGAGCCGGTGGATTCAAAATTCCTTTAGGAACCCTTAGAGCCCAATTTAGGAACACTGGTGTCGTGTCGTGTCGTGTCCTAAGTTTTAGGGAGTCTTAGGTTTTAGGGAGTCCTAGAGTCAGGAGTCCAGCCTCATCACGGACGTTTGCTATGTATAGCAACCGTGCCATAGGTTTAGTTACACTAGTCACCCGATCTTTTCCATAGGACAAGCCTAGTAAACTAGGATGTAGGCTAACCTGCATTAGTCTAAGGGACAACTTGCATTTAGATAAGAATCATATAGCATCTTCGATGAAATCCTAAGATAATAAAATCCTCAACTTGAATTAAATAACTTCTCTTAAAATTGTTGAAACAGTCAATCCCGTCTAGGTCGGTGTCTTAGTTGAGTTAGGCATATGTAACTTAGCTTAGGTGCACCGAACTACGTCGACTCTGATCCCAGTGAGGCTTGGGTACGTAGGCAGCTTGGATGTCTGATGGCATACCACCCGCGAGTCGGCACCACAACAAATTGTGGTGTTTTGTATATTAATTTTCTTGTAAATACTTAATCAAATCACTTAGGACTTTCCATGAAATTAGAATTCTAGGAGAACTTTCACTTAGATTGAATCCAGACAAATTAATAAATCAAGATACACATTTAGGATTCACATTGAAATTAGATGTTAGGATGCATGTCACTTAGTTCGCACTTTAACATAGAGTTGAATGAGCCATTTAAAATAAATTTAAAAGAGTTAGCTTTTGGAATCGAAGACCGATTATCGGGCAGGAATGGTGCATGTGGTGGATAACTCCCCATACCTTCCATTCTCGTAACCAGGTAGCGAGTCTAGATTTCTGGTTAATTTCGGGTCCTAGATCCCACATCTAGGTGGCGACTCTGTCATTCTCTTTCGTGTGGAGTTCGGATTGCCTTAGTGATCCCAAGTTCACATGAAAGATGAATTCAAATCAATATTAAAATGCACACGCCAATCGCGTGGATACGAGAGACCAAGAGAAGAGAGCGCGGCGGCTCGCCCCACGCCCCTCTCGCGGGATCGGGTACCACAGTCTGGCGACTCTGCTGGGGACCACCTAACTTCATTACAATTCCAAAGGATAACTCATTTGAATCTATTTTAACTGGCTCATGAAAACTCTATCTCTTTTATGCTTGTTAGATTAGTTTGTCTTATTTTATTTTCTCATCACATTTTACTCGAACTTAATTTAATAAAACCTGAAGGCATCATAGATTGCGCGAACTTATTGCACACACTTACATCACTTGCATCTAAACCCTGCATCTCACATGCACACACATCCTATTTTAGGAACCCGGAGTGTTATCTAGCATGGTTGACTGGGATTTCATCACCTGGTGCCTCTGTGCTAGAGAAGCATTCCACCCTTAGCCTAGTACCTTTATGGTACGTAAACGGATCTCTTGTTCACGTACTGATACGCCGGACACTGGTACAGTATATCGAACAGGGATTCGCGCTAAGGGAACTCTTGGCCTTACCCCTAGATTAACCCACACATGCATGTAGTATACGAACACATGTGCATCACGTGTGTGAGCCTAGTTTAGGATATCCTACCTATTTGTGTCTAGATTAGGCCGTAGTCCATCTTCCAATGGCTACGATCGGTCCTTAGATACACGAACAAAGTCATGAGTCGAGATCCTCTCTCCACTCCGCTAGACTAGGATTAGGGTTGATTCCCTCAGGTAACACTGTTAAAATGTGTGAAGATTAAAAACTTTCCCTTTGGGGTTAGGATATAAATCCCATCATTTTCAAAGATCTCATAGGATTAGTCATTCATGATCTATCCGTTGAAAGCAATCTTATGCTATCTCATCTAATCTCTTGATCGTGCGTCTTTCATTCTTCTGTCATACAATTCGATCGTATCTTCATGCCATCCCCTAACTGGCAGGAGCAGAATCTCACAATCTTTCGATTATGCAATCTCATGATCTGATCATGCCTGGTCCAGATGATCCAATCTTACTTGTACCCTTAGTCCTTTCTTCCTCTAGGGGCTACCTTTTTCAAGATTATTTTGCTAAGTCCTTCAGAGTTCACTCTCAGAATCATTGAGCTAGGGGCATTTCCCTATGCGAATCAGTCATCATTGTCCAAAATTGAAAGTATCAGTCATGATGATGTTCAGAACGAACCAGCCTTCGCCGAGCCTTCAACGCCAAACAGTTGCAGCAGTTAAAGTTTTAGTCACTTACTATTTTATGTTGAGTCAGTCATCATGGTCAGTATAATTGTTGAGTCCGGTCTTACAGTTAAAGGTCAATGCCTAGTCCAGGCAAGTTATCTTCTGTTTCTCTTTCTTATTTAGAGTTGTGAATCGTGAGCATGTTCAGGATAGGTCGTCTGATGTAATAGCTTTTCTTTAAATAAAATTTCAGTCAGTTCCAAAAAGTTCACTTGTGTCTGTTCTTAAGTGTGCTTCTGATCTTAAAATAAGACTCCCTCCTCAAATGAGGACAAAATTGACGAAACTCCACTTGAGTCACAGCAATTACTTGAACGAGAGGAGGAGCGCCAATCCCAACCTTTCAAAGATGAAATTGAAATGATAAACACTGGCACTGAAACTTTGATTCAGTGAATGCCGATTGAAAATACATTAAAGAGTGTGAAGAATTGATAAAATTATTTCAAGAATAAGAAGATTGTCTAGAAAAGCTACAACCGATACCAGGGGCAAGACATAGATGGAAAGCTCAAAGAAAATGAAGAAAGTGAGAAGATATATGCTATACAAGGGGCATGGAGTGGAAACAACTTTCATATTTCCAATCAATGACCTTGGTTCTCAAATTCATAACATGAAGCCATCAAATTCGAGATAAGAAGTTCAAGAGCAAGCATTGAAAAGTGATCATCAGATATCAAGAGTTACAAATCCATAGATGGAGGATGTCGAAGAACAAGTTTCGCTCTATGAAAGTCGAAGGCACGTATTAGAATCTTGAAAGAAGAAGATTTATTATCTCTTACCTGGAAATGCCGTCAAACTCCGTAAAAAAAAGAAAAAGAAAATAAAAAAATAAATAATCAGTACCAGAGGGACTCTAGTAAACTAGATCGACTCCCAATCTGAACATCGGAAGGCCTCCTTTGTGCGAATAAATCCCAAAATCAGAACCCAACGTCAAAAGAATACTGGTTTGCAAACCCTTCGAGCCTAAATGAAATTTTCTTGAAAACCCATCAAACTAGGGGCATTCGCCCCGAACTACGCGAGACCTGATCCCTACACTGGGGTACGTAGGCAGCTCGGTTAAACTGAGTTCGGTCAATTCAAAAAAGAAAAGCAATTCAATCAATCCAAAAAAAAAAAAAGAAATTCAATCCTTTCAGAAAAAAAAAAGGGGACAAGTTCCTAAAGAAGAGAAGTCAATTATTCCAGAAAGAAGAAAAAAAAAGAAAAATCAATAAACTTTCGAACAATTTATCTTCAAACTAGGGGCATTCGCCCTGAACTATACACGACCTGATTCCTACCTTGGGATATGTAGGCAACCTATTCACAGGTTCGGTCGAAATCTTTGTTGAACCTTAAGCCATTCTTTGAAAAGCCCTATCCTACCTATAAAGTCCTTCCGGTGTTCAGAACTAATGATCTAGGTCCCGAAACAAAAAAAAAAAAAATGATGATGAATAAAAAAAAATGGAGTTTGAAGATCTGCTAGACTGAAAACCTGAAAGGGCGGTTTAGGCAAAATTTAAGATCATTCCCCTGTTAAGTTGAAAACCCGAAAGGGCGGCTTAGGCAAAAGCTAAGGGGATAGCCTGCTGAATCGAAAACCTAGAAAGACGGTTCAGGCAAAAGTTAAGGCTACCACGGTCCGCCAAGTTAAAAACCCTGAAGAGGTGACTTGGTCACGGTAAGAGAATCATTATAAGAAGGCTACAGCCAGTATCAAGACTGAAGATCAACTGAAGTTCAAGCAAATTTATAAGAAGGTTACAGCCGGTATCAGGACTGAAGATCAATTGAAGTTCAAGCAAATTCAAGTGACATCCTCAAAACTGGGGGCATTGGAGCTAAGCAATCTTAAGGGGCGTAATTAAATCCTTGAGGCATTACTGTTTCAAGGAAGAAGTCCCATGTGCACCAATTGAAAAAAAACATTCCTTGAAAGGATAGACTTACCAAATAAAATATTAACTAAGTCAGAAGTATTACTGTGTCTGTCAGTGTAGTCAGTCAATCTTTGTCATTCTATGTTCACTCCTTCAGAGCTGCTCAATCTTTTGAGTAGTGCATTTTATCTAAGTTTTCTCTTTAGAAAGAGTCAATCGTCGTCCTGGTGTCCAAATGATGCAACTGTCTCGGTGAAGAAGGCCCAGCCTCGTCAGCTCCCTGCGATCGTATGAAGGAGTTCGAGAATCTAGTCAAACAGCTACATTTCAAAGAAGATCAACTCAGAAGAGTTCAGAAGTAGAAACATCAGAAAGCCCAGCTTCCGTAAAAAGATCATACCCCAGGAAGGCACCTTAAGCTTGGAAGAGCCCCAGATGCAATGGTGTTTGAGCCAATTTCTCAGAAAGACGAACCATTAAAATTCGGAATCTCCTTCCAGTTTGTTAAATACTATCCTGGTCAAGAAATGTTTATCTAAACACCTGTCAAGAGGCAAATCCCACTTTTCCATGATTATATCCGAGAGAGCCATTGTTCTAAATTACCAATCTCAAATGTCTTGTTCAAGGTTTCAGTTATCAAAATCCCCAGAAGACAAGACCAACAGTCTCATTGAGAAAAATCTTGTTGAAGTTTCATAAAAGTGTTCCTAATCCATCCTTGTTACTAATGGTTCTTCGTTCATAAGGTTGGTCGTCTCATCATTCGTCAAAGTCTTGGTTTCCAATATCTTTACTGGGCACGATCTATAATGTCCCCGATTTCATTGAGTTCAAAAAAAAAAAAAAAAAAAAAAATCCAAAATTCATCAAATCCAATCCCCGATTCAAACAAATCCAATCTTACGTCAAATTCAAGTTCATGAAAAATCTCATGTCCTCTTTGAGCCCTTTTGTGAAAGGTGCCTCATTTCTCGAGTCCATTTGTGAATGGTCTCGTCTTCTCCTTGAACCCGTTTGTGAACAGGTTTCTCATTCTCTGAGTCCATTTGTGAATGCTCTAATGTCCTCTTTGAGCCCGTTTGTGAACGGTGCCTCTGTTCTCGAGGCCATTTGTGAATGGTCTCATCTTCTCCTTGAGCCCGTTTGCGGACGGTACCTCATTTTCCAAAAATAAAAAAATTTATCAAATCCAAATCCTTAATTAAAAAAAATAAAAAATAAAAAAAATCCAATCCTACGTCAAATTCAAGTTCATAAAAAATCTCTAAATTCTTCGAGCCCGTTTGTGAACGGGGCCTCATTTCTCAAGTCCATTTGTGAATGGTCTCGTCTTCTCCTTGAACCCGTTTGTGAATGGTGTCTCATTCTCTGAGTCCATTTGTGAATGGTCTCATCTTCTCCTTGAGCCCGTTTGTGAACGGTGCCTCATTTTCTGAGTCCATTTGTGAATGGTCTCGTGTCCTCTTTGAGCCCGTTTGTGAACGGTGCCTCATTTCTCGAGTCCATTTGTGAATGGTTTCGTCTTCTCCTTGAGCCCATTTGTGAACGGTGCCTCATTTTCTGAGTTCATTTATGAATGGTCTCATGTCCTCCTTGAGCCCGTTTGTGGACGGTGCCTCATTTCTCAAAAAATTAAAAATTCATCAAATCCAATCCCCAATTCAAAAAATCCAATCCTACGTCAAATTCAAATTCATAAAAATCTCTAAATTTTTCATTGTTGAATTCATCAATCAAAGCTATCTTGTGTCGTCGAGCCCGTTTGTGAACGGTGCCTCATTTCTCGAGCCCATTTGTGAATGGTCTCGTCTTCTCCTTGAGCCCGTTTGCGGACGGTACCTCATTTCCCAAAAATAAAAATTCATCAAATCCAATCCCCGATTCAAACAAATCCAATCTTACGTCAAATTCAAGTTCATGAAAAATCTCATGTCCTCTTTGAGCCCTTCTGTGAAAGGTGCCTCATTTCTCGAGGCCGTTTGTGAATGGTCTCGTCTTCTCCTTGAGCCCGTTTGCGGACGGTACCTCATTTCCCAAAAATAAAAAATTCATCAAAACCAATCCCCGATTCAAACAAATCCAATCTTACGTCAAATTCAAGTTCATGAAAAATCTCATGCCCTCTTTGAGCCCGTTTGTGAACGGTGCCTCTTTTCTCGAGGCCATTTGGGGATGGTCTCGTCTTCTCCTTGAACCCGTTTGTGAACATGTTTCTCATTCTCTGAGTCCATTTGTGAATGGTCTCATGTCCTCTTTGAGCCCGTTTGTGAACGGTGCCTCTTTTCTCGAGGCCATTTGTGAATGGCCTCATCTTCTCCTTGAGCCCGTTTGCGGACGGTACCTCATTTTCCAAAAATAAAAAAATTTATCAAATCCAAATCCTTAATTAAAAAATAAAAATAAAAATCCATTCCTACGTCAAATTCAAGTTCATAAAAAAATCCCTAAATTCTTCGAGCCCGTTTGTGAACGGTGCCTCATTTCTCGAGTCCATTTGTGAATGGTCTCGTCTTCTCTTCGAACCCGTTTGTGAACAGGTGTCTCATTCTCTGAGTCCATTTGTGAATGGTCTCATCTTCTCCTTGAGCCCGTTTGTGAACGGTGCCTCATTTTCTGAGTCCATTTGTGAATGGTCTCGTGTCCTCTTTGAGCCCGTTTGTGAACGGTGCCTCATTTCTCGAGTCCATTTGTGAATGGTCTTGTCTTCTCCTTGAGCCCGTTTGTGAACGGTGCCTCATTTCTCGAATCCATTTGTGAATGGTCTTGTCTTCTCCTTGAGCCCGTTTGTGAACGGTGCCTCATTTTTCGAATCCATTTGTGAATGGTCTCGTCTTCTCCTTGAGCCCGTTTGTGAACGGTGCCTCATTTCTCGAGTCCATTTGTGAATGGTCTCGTCTTCTCCTTGAGCCTGTTTGTGAATGGTGCCTCATTTCTCGAGTCCATTTGTGAATGGTCTTGTCTTATCCTTGAGCCCGTTTGTGAATGGTGCCTCTTTTCTCGAATCCATTTGTGAATGGTATCGTCCTCCTTGAGCCCGTTTGTGAACGGTGCCTCATTTCTCGAGTCCATTTGTGAATGGTCTTGTCTTCTCCTTGAGCCCATTTGTGAACGGTGCCTCTTTTCTCGAATCCATTTGTGAATGGTATCGTCCTCCTTGAGCCCGTTTGTGAACGGTGCCTCATTTCTCGAGTCCATTTGTGAATGGTCTTGTCTTCTCCTTGAGCCCGTTTGTGAACGGTGCCTCTTTTCTCGAGTCCATTTGTGAATGGTTTTCTATCCTCCTTGAGGCCGTTTGTGAACGGTGCCTCATTATCCAAGTCCATTTGGGAATGCTTCTTATCCTCGTTGAACCCGCTTGTGAGCGGCGTCTCATCTCCTTCTAAAAACTGTTTGAGAGCGATCTTTGTCCTTTCCCTTCAGAATCCATTCGAAAATGATATCTCATTCTCTAATTGCCCGTTTGTGAACGGCGCCGCATCGAGTTTTTATTATTATTCAAGTTCTAGGGTTTCATCTAAGGTTTTGCATTATGTTAAGGTGCGTTGTGTCTAGAGAGTCCTTTGTCGATTAAAACTACGCAAAATGGTTCTGTCATTTTTAACTTTGGTATTCAATGACTACGTCATCTCTACCAAAGAGGGGCATCTGTAGACACCCCATTTTGTTTTGTTTTAATCAACAAATAAATTAGTGTGTTAAATCCATGTGAGAACCCCCTCTATCATTGATTTATATGTTTTAGGTCATTAATATCTTGATCTGACTTTACGGATCATCAATCGGGACAAAATAAGCTAGGGTCACTTCATAGCCCGGACCCTGATTCCATTCCGAGACCCGATTTCCGTAAATCGTTAGATCAATGGCAGATCATGACCTGGGTCTAACCATCCAAAACCACCTAACCTCTCCTCTCATCCTAACCATTCAAACCTCACCTAACCTCACCTAACCTCTCCTCCCATCATAACCATCCAAACCTCACCTAACCTCACCTAACCTCACCTAACATCACCTAACCTCACCTAACCTTACCTAACCTCACCTAACCTCACCTAACCTCCTATCCCATTCTCCTATAAATACCCTCTCATCTCACCAAAGAAAAGGAGGAAAAAAAAAGAAAAGAGGAGAGAACCCCTCTCTTAGAAAATTCAAGCCCTCTCTCTAGACCAAATCCCTCTTCTCCATAAGTTTGCATGGAATATCGTCTACAAAAAGGTATGTCTTTTGGAATTTTATTTTCTTTTCTATATTTGTAGGATTGAGTGTTGTTTTGCGTATATTTTGGTTGATGTCATGTTTAATTTTGTACTAGTTTGGCCTTGGTCATGTTCTCACTTATGCTAAATATGATTAATGTGTTAGGGTCATTAGAACCTATTTGCAATGGGATGTTGAAATCATTGGCTTGTTAGGGAATTTAGATTTCTTTTGGGAAAACAATTCATTAAAAATTTTGAACATTTACAAGAAAGAAAACTTGAATTTTACATGAATTATCAAAACCCATTTAATTTGGCTTACAAAACCTCCATCTTTCAATTGATAACAACAGCCCCCACTCCAATTTGATAACAACAGCCCCCACTCAATCTCAAGAACCCAATATCCATACCCCACCTTGCCAAGTAGATAAAAACAACCCCTTTTTCAAACATCCCATTTGAATCTAATCTCAGGCCCATTCAAGCCATTTTTCATATTCACCGTCTTTTAATCACTAAAAAAATAAGAACTATCAAAAGAAAACATGGGGGTGCCAATATCATTCCCGTCATAGTGCTAGCTGTTAGACTTTAAACAGATTTTTCGACCTCTAAACAACAGAATCGTGGGAAATGGTTAACTACAAAGTCGTAGATATTTTCGTGCCGTTTCCAACGAGTATTCGTGCTAGATCAGACAGCGAGCGGTTAAAAAGTTAAGTCCAAAATGGTTGCGGCACACCTTTAGGCATTTCCAGTTTAATGTTGCTGTCCTTTTGTTTGCAACACAAATTCGAACCTCTAAATCACAGATTTACAAACAATGGAGAACTACAAAGTTGTAGCCTTATAAAAGATCTTTCCAACGCATGTTTGTACGTTGAATTTGGCCAAGCGGTTAAAGAGTTACGACAGTTTTAGTGGGCTGCATTTGTCAGATCTTTTAATGGTCAATGGTTTGTCGAATTTGTGCAATTGTCAAAACTTGGTTGTGTTAACGTCATTTTCCAAACCAAAATCGAAAGACATTAATCTAAAGTACATCCAACCTAAAATTAACAAAACTAAAATTCACCCATTTAAAATCCACTGATAAAAATCCGTTAAAAGCCATTAACCAAAAGACCACTAAAAATTTCAAATGAAACTAAAACCTTCTAAATAAACAACTTTAAAAGCTACCAAACACACTAAATACCTTCAGATAATAAAAGCTTCAAGAAAACTCTAAAAGTTTCCACAAACCCAAAAGAATTCGAGATTCCCAAGAGCCGGTGGATTCAAAATTCCTTTAGGAACCCTTAGAGCCCAATTTAGGAACACTGGTGTCGTGTCGTGTCGTGTCCTAAGTTTTAGGGAGTCTTAGGTTTTAGGGAGTCCTAGAGTCAGGAGTCCAGCCTCATCACGGACGTTTGCTATGTATAGCAACCGTGCCATAGGTTTAGTTACACTAGTCACCCGATCTTTTCCATAGGACAAGCCTAGTAAACTAGGATGTAGGCTAACCTGCATTAGTCTAAGGGACAACTTGCATTTAGATAAGAATCATATAGCATCTTCGATGAAATCCTAAGATAATAAAATCCTCAACTTGAATTAAATAACTTCTCTTAAAACTGTTGAAACAGTCAATCCCGTCTAGGTCGGTGTCTTAGTTGAGTTAGGCATATGTAACTTAGCTTAGGTGCACCGAACTACGTCGACTCTGATCCCAGTGAGGCTTGGGTACGTAGGCAGCTTGGATGTCTGATGGCATACCACCCGCGAGTCGGCACCACAACAAATTGTGGTGTTTTGTATATTAATTTTCTTGTAAATACTTAATCAAATCACTTAGGACTTTCCATGAAATTAGAATTCTAGGAGAACTTTCACTTAGATTGAATCCAGACAAATTAATAAATCAAGATACACATTTAGGATTCACATTGAAATTAGATGTTAGGATGCATGTCACTTAGTTCGCACTTTAACATAGAGTTGAATGAGCCATTTAAAATAAATTTAAAAGAGTTAGCTTTTGGAATCGAAGACCGATTATCGGGCAGGAATGGTGCATGTGGTGGATAACTCCCCATACCTTCCATTCTCGTAACCAGGTAGCGAGTCTAGATTTCTGGTTAATTTCGGGTCCTAGATCCCACATCTAGGTGGCGACTCTGTCATTCTCTTTCGTGTGGAGTTCGGATTGCCTTAGTGATCCCAAGTTCACATGAAAGATGAATTCAAATCAATATTAAAATGCACACGCCAATCGCGTGGACACGAGAGACCAAGAGAAGAGAGCGCGGCGGCTCGCCCCACGCCCCTCTCGCGGGATCGGGTACCACAGTACCCGATATATTGAGTCAAGAGCCCTATTTTCATTTTAAATATATTATGTATTTGAATATATCTGCTGACTTAGTGAAACCCAATTAGGATCTGCATGTGCTTATATATATTTGTAGACACCCCATTTTGACTAAGCCCTACACCTTCCCAGCTTGTGCCAAATCCATCCGAATCTCAGCATTAGGGTCCCAAACCTCACCCTAGGCTGGATTCGGGTCTCTTTTAACCCCCTGCAAAATTTCATCATGATCTGAGCGCGTTTGCCCAGCAATCGAGCTAAGAGGGTGTGTGTAGTGTAAATAGGGGGTGGCCCGCTAAGTTTTCATTTTACTCTGAAATCCGTGTATTTGAAGGAAAGTTCCAGTCATCCAAAGACCTTAAGTGCCCATAAATACATTTTTGGAAACCTTAAGACCCCAGAAAAATCCCTGCAAAATTCCAGAAAGATCCGACGAAAAAATTCACAAAAGACAAGTGGAGTTAGTGCAGTTATCAAGCGTGGGGAGGGTACATTAGCCAGCTGGGGTCGCGCATGTGTGCGCTTATCAAATGGGAGTGCTGATATCAACCACTCATTTTCCTTTAAATAAGAGCTTAAGCTTTCATTTATAGAAAATCAAGGTTTTTTCTATTTTTTTAGAGAGAGAGAGTCTGAGGTGAGAGAAAGCAGATCTTGCCGAAACCCTTCCCTCACTTCATCTTCTCCGATCGCATCATCGCCGGATTCCGGCCAGCCTTGTTAACAGCAAGCTTATCTTCTTTCTCTTTTGTTAGATCCCTCCTCTATTGGATCTATACTCTTTAGATTTTTTTAGCCTTAGCCTTTTTCCTTCTCATTACTTCATCTACTCCGGTCATCTTCTTTGGCAAGTCTGTCGAAGCTCCGGTCAGTCATTGTTCTCTTCGATCGGCAAGCTTTTCTCTAAAACTAAGAGCCGGTGGTAAAAACCTTAGATCTATGCTCTCAAACCCTAAATCTATAGTTTTAAACCATAAACCTAACCCTAATCCCTTATCTTCTCCGGGAGACTTGCCGGAATCCGGCTGATCTCCAAGAAATCCGGCAGCAACTTTTTTTGAAATTTCACAACAGTAGAGAGAGAAGAAAAGAAAAAAAGAATGGCGCGATCTTGTGGATTCAACGGTTCAGAGTTCGAAGAAAATGTAGGAAGGAAAGAAAACAAGCAAATGCATTAGTGGATTCGTCCGGAGAGATAAGCAAATAGAATTCCCCAAAGAGATAAGGTGCTCATTATTTTCTTCTTCAAGTCTCATTTTGGTTTGCACTCATATATGTATGGTCTGTGCATGCATTTCTATTTTGATTTCCTCGATTTAGGGTCTGAAGCTTGGATTCGGTCTTTTGTTTTGCTTTTGGTTTCATATATGTTGGTGGGTTGTAGAATTTTGTCTTGATTCAGGTTTTGATGAATTTACACTAAAAATGATCAAATGGTCTAAATCAATTCCTCTATGCATCAGTGGTTTAGTAGCTTTTTCTTATGGATGAGAATTCAATTCTAGATGAGTGAAGGTTCATCACTATTTTTTATAGCATTTGATTTTTGGTTGCTGGCTTAAATTTATTTGTTGGATTTAGATTCCAATGTGTATGGGTTTCAAAGTTCTCTCAAAACCCCAAGAAGATAGAACAGGGTGAAATTCCATGCCCCTGTTTCTGAAAATAACCACCCTTACCGAATACTATTTCATATAAAGATTAATTCCAGTTAATTCCATTAGTTCAGCCATATCAAGATTAATTAGCGTCCAAGTTCTCCCTATCCAAAACCAAAGTCTTCCAGTTGCTTTAAATATAAATTGTTCCCTCTCATTTTTGTCTTCCGACCCACTGATTTTATTGATCTTGTGACAACAGCACATGGTTCACTTCACTGATGGTTGATGCTTTGATTGTTGTAGGGATTTGATCAATCATTTTTTAATAAATTAGTATACTCATAATTTGGTGGATATCATTTTCTTCTTTACATGATAATAAGATGAGTTGGGTGTGATCATTTGAATAGAACATGACCAGTAATAAGGCTGTTGGTTATTGATATCTCGTAGTCATGTTTGGATAATCACACCAACTTAATCCAATTTCTTGGGGGAAAATGATGTCATCACTACTATGTTGTGAGGGAGAGTTTCATTTGAAATTAATAAGTCTCATAGCTGCTGCAATTTGGTTGAGTCAGTGAAATTGTCCTAAACTATCATAGTTAGAAATGATGTCACTCATACTTCATTCCTTGATTTTGAAAGCCCTTGCACTCTTGATAATGGCAACCATCTTTCCAATTTGGTAATGACAGCCTTTTAATATTTTTAATCTTGGGCAACCCTCACAATCATCTTAATAATGGCAGCCTTACTATGACTTGTAGCTTTAGTTGATATGAAGCAATTAGAAGAGTTGTTTGGAAAATGATCTTATCTGTTATTCAGAGTTTTATTTTCAGAAATGAGGGTATGTGTATTTGGATCATGAAAATAGAAATTTTGATTCTTCTTTACTTCATTTTCTCCCATAACTGTTGATCCATAATATGTCATGTACATTATGTTAGTGTGTTCATTCATGTATGATTAATTAGAAAAATATTCATCCAGTTGTCCTCTCTCTTAGTTTTTTTTTTAAGCCAAAAAAATCTTTTAGAGCATGCTTTGTAAGTTTCAAAATTGTAGTTTGTCTGGTCTAAAGTCTGATTATTATTATTTAATCAGATTCATTGCCAATAAATTACTCTTGTTAGTTGAATTCTTATTCCATTCATTTGCATTACAAGTTATATAGGGTCTAGTTCATTTTCTGTGAGTTTATGAAGTCGGCGTATCTATTTATGGCTCAGTTCATTTTTTTGTGAGCTCATCAAATCAACACATCTATATGTACAGTCCAGCTTAAAGTCTGTGTGCTTATTTACTTACGAAAAACAGTCAACCAGCTGTGGTCAGGTTCATTTTTTAGTGCGTATGAAATTAGCACATCTATATACATAGTCCAATTTTGTGTACCTCCATGCTTGTGCATAGTTCAGTTCTTGTATAAATCATTTCTCATATATATATATATAGTTTAGTCCTTTTCTGAGTTGCTTGTATCAACAAATGTAGAGTTCAATCCTCTTTTAATTGTTCGTACTAACGGATGTATAGTTTTTTTTTTTTTTAGTTAGCACTACAAATTTTGAAGTTGCAATAGCTCTTTGTTAAGAATTACTGGTTCAATAGTTGCATTAGTTTTATGAGTATTAAAAGTTCAGAAATTGTACCAGTTTCTGTTTTCACCGGCTTCTATTTTTACTGCACTATTGGTGCTATAAATTTATGTAGCTGTACCCATTCAGTTTTCTCTATACCATTAATACTGTATATTTAGTATTTCTGATGTCAAACTTTGAAATGATTTTTTAGTTTCACAAAGTGTGTGTGTTTGCAAAAAAATTCAGTCAATAACCTGTAGTGATCTGAAGTAGGTGACTATGCTTGCAATAAATTTGGGTCCCTTACGTGTTGTTTTTATGAGCATGTCGAGCATATAGTAAAAATATATATTACAAATGAATGTGGCCTCAATAGGTTATTTCCTTATAAAAATTTAAAGACAGTTTTAATTATGGGGAATATGGATTAATTTAAAGGGCGATGAAGGCGATAGCCTAAGCCCACCCTTAGAGGGATTTATTGGATTATGATAATACCCTCTCTCCTCTTCTTTCCTCTTATTTAATTTTGAGTTAGATTCTGAAGATAAATGGATTGTTCAGGTGAGATTATATCAAAGTTCATTATATTCATTCTTTTTTATTTAAATAAATTGTTAATAGGGTGAAGGAGATTAGATGACTACTCTATTCGATATTATCGACATGAGTACTGTCTGATCTCAAGGCGGGATTAGAAATATTATCATGTGTATTTGATATCAGATGATTACTTTGGCATCATCTGATTTCATTGGAGTCCCCGTATTGGGGTTTGTGGTTGGTTTTGAAGTGTTTGATATTGTTTTTACTTTATTAGGCTATCCAGCGGCTGGTCTGGACTAATTAATGTTATTTATCATTTTATGATTGCTATTAGATCGTATATTCTTCTTTGCTTAGCACTTGATTTATTCTTAGAATAAAATTTGCGATTATCTGGTAGCCTTTTCTTCTCTTTTTGATAGACTAACACAGTCTTATAGATTTCTGTTAAAATTCTTTGATGTTAGAATTCCCTCTCGTTGCAAGGGCGATGAAGGCGCTAGCCTAAGCCCATCCTTAGGGGACTCGCTTAGTCCAAGTAGCACTCCTCTCATTTATTTAAAGACTTGTCCAAGTCTTTATGGTGTGTATCCCCTAGAAATTAGAAATCCATTCATTGCAAAGGCAATGAAAGATTTCTCTAGAACCCTCTCAGGGAGACAAGCTATGTCTCGTGCAGAAATGTCCTCCCCTTTTAGGAGACAAGCTATGTCTCATGTAGAGATGTACTATTTTTTTTTTTTTTGAGGAGACAGGCTATGTCTCATGTAAGAAAATTCAATTCCTTTGGAGGTAGATTTTGTCTCATTGGTCTTAGTTGTCCTCCATCTCTTTTAAGAGACATGCCTTGTCTCATTAGCATTTCCTTCTTGGAATTCCTAATTTCAGTATCAGTCTTTACTATAGGAATCCGTCCTTAGTCTACCCAATCTCATTCTCTTGCTAAACTTCCTCTTTGTGCATCATTTGGTTTTTGGGAGAACATCCTACTCGGCTTGGCAACATACCCCTTACCCTTATGGGTATTGGGTTGCACATTTGTTGCACCCTAGGGCTAGGTAGCTGTCCGGCCCGGCTGGGTGTTTTACCTTTGCTAAATATGCGCAAGGTCTCTTTTTCCTTGTTACTTGTGAGCTTTATCTTAGCTTGATAGTATCACTAGCACCCTTCTTTATCTCATTTTCTTTTAGGAGACAGGCTTTGTCTCATTAGCACCTCCTTCTTAGAATCCTATTTTCAGAGTCAGTCCTTAGCCTAGGAGTCTGTCCTTAGCTAGAGAGTCTGTTTTTCTTTTAGGTTTCAATCCTATCATCATAGGGGTTAGGATTTTATCCAACCTCTCATCAAATCTTGTGTTTTTCTATCCGCTCTTGTAAGGTATAGGATGCTGTCCAACCCTTGCAGAGTTGTTATTCTGTTCATTCCCCCCGCAAAGCATAGGATGCTGTCCAACCTTTGCGGGATATCAGGAGTCTGTCCTTCCCTTATGATGATAGGATTCAGTCCTCTCGTGTCAAAAACATCTAAAAAAAACCAAAAATCTCAAAAAATCTTGAGTCATTAGGAGAGTAGTTAGGAATTCTATTTCCGAACTACGTTGGCTTGATCCCTTCTCATAGGGTACGTAGTGCAGCTTGGGATCCACATCCCAAGTCCAGCCAAACCTTAAAAAAAATATATATAAACATTTCAAACCTTTCCAAAAATACAAAAATTCTTCAAAACCTTTTTGAAAAAAGATCTTCCCCTAGAGTTAGGATTCTGTCTTAGCTATTTAGGGTGTTTTAGAGTTAGGAGTCTGTCCTGATTTGTTGATATGGTGTGTCCTGTCGTGTGAGTGTCCTTAGAGTTAGGAGGCCTCAAGTCGATCGGTTAGACATTTAGTCGAACCGATGGCTAGACTAGGAAGCATATAGTTAGCCCTTGGTTTTCCTTAGGTTGCACAGCCTAGTTACACATAGGATGTAGGACCCACCTGCATTAGCTTAAGGCTAATCAACTTACATTAGTTAGGGCATATAGAGAGTCCTGAAAATTACAATTCACTTGAATTTAAGCAATCATACAAAAAAGATTTAAAAATCAGTTGAGTCTAATGGATTGAGTCTAGGATAGCGGTTCTAGATGTTTAGGCATAGTAGTTTGGAATAGGGCATCGAACTACGTTGACTCCGATTCTTCCCGAGGCCGGGATACGTAGAGCAGCTGGGATGGATGGCCATCTTGGTCCGAGTCAGGTCGCATTAGAGTTAGAACTCGTTTTGTCCAGTCAGGTATAGAGCTGATTTGTATTGTATGTTTTTGCTGTGTTTTCTTACTTTATTGCGCAGACCTCATATTTTTTTGGTGTGTCATGCATGTGTTTGTTCATCAGAACTTAGACACCCATTAGGCATGTCACTTATAACCTAGCTATGCTTAGGTGACACATTTTTCATTTATTTTGTGTATGTGTTTAATTTTCATCTCTGAGACATGCATGATTAGGTAGACGTCTTCTCAGAGATATATGTTCTCATTTCATATGACTTTCGCTCAAAACTCTTCAAAATCAATAACAAATGGCATAAGAGACCAGGTGCTTGCACTTGGGCGGATGAGGTGCTCTTCAGACCTTCCGAATTCGTAACCAGGCACGAACCCCCTTTTATAATCTCTGGTTATCCGTTGCAACAGAGCATAGTATGGGATCCTTGGCCCACTTCCTTGGATGGCGACTCTTCTTTGTTTAAGGTACGCCTCGAATCTGGGCTAGTCCCCGAATCGAGAGGTATCTCACCTTTGTATCGCCACTCATGCTGTGAGAGGCATCTTCTTTCGAGAGTTCCTTGGTAGAGCTCTCCATACACGTGGATGATCCTGAGACTGACTCGCGTGAGGGCACACGTCCCCGCAGCCTCTCTCGGATCGGGGTCCACAATATTGCATCCATATAAAGACGAACATGTGTTGCTTACGCATGTTGGAGCCTAGATTTAGGATCCATGTCATATTCATAGATCATTGTAGCTCACCTTATGTGGCTACAACGCAATTCTAATGTACTCACATGTCTATCTTGAGTCAAGTGTCTTGACTCTGCGGGATTATATTTAGGGCTGGTGCCCCTGGTTAGGATATATATGTATATGTCTATATATTGATTATCAGATTGGGGCCTACTCTTTAGTGAGATTTTCTTGTCTAATCTAATCAGTTATATCAGTCCGTTTTTCAGATCTAGACCCGACCAGTGGCTTTTACTTGCCCCTCTCATGGTCGTGGCCTATCTTTTGCTCTATTCATTGAGATTTTGTCCATGTGTCTCTTGATTATAAGATCAGGACCTACTTTCTAGTAGAGATTCCTGGCTTGAATCAATCCGTCATGTCTATTCATCTCTTAGATCTAAACCTGACTAGTGGCTTATACTTGTCACACTCATAGCTACGGTTTATTCCTTGACCCAGTGATGATAAATCTCACCTGTTTTATCCTTCAGATTCAAACCTCATTTATCCATTCTTTTGTTGTGTCATTCATACTGCGTATGTATTAATCAAATTTTTGCTTGTTTTGTCTTTAGATATGGTCGACAGTTTGTCTGCTGTCTCTATGATCATAGTCTATCATTGTTGATCTCCTTGATCATATAGTTTTGACATCCATCTTCCAGATTTAGATCCGATCTATGATCTACTTTTTGTCATTTTGTGACCGTGGTTTCGTTTCTGAGTTTCTGATCATCTTTGATCATCAGTGGAACATTCGATGTCGCCAATTATATCCTTCTTATGTTTGATCATTAAGTTTATCTCTAATCTTTGATTATTCCAAGTTATCTTCATTTCCTCATTATCCCTTCCTATCTTTGTGTTAGGTCTGATTATGGCGAACATTTTGTTGGACAACTGGATAGCCGATGCTATTAAAGCTCTTCCGCGTGAACATTCATAGAGAAATATGGCTGATCATTTCATCAATTCGTTCACTCATTTGAACAGTCGGGATATAAATTGGAAGTTTCTCCAAGCAGCTGCTGGACTTTGGGATCTTGTTCTTCATGTCTTCCGATTTGGCCGTTTTGAACTTTGTCCCATATTTGAGGACTGGTGTACCCTGTTAGAGCTCCCATCTGAGGGACTCTCGATCAAACCTTCAAGAATAGAATCTCCTCATAATCTGTTTTGCAAACTATTCAAAAATGAAACTGTGGATGCTCTGCCGTGCCTAACGGATAAGTGCGTGACAGTTCAAGACCTGATTAAGCTTTTTTCCAAAAATGTTAATCCTACTAATTCTCATTTTCAGGATTGTCGACGTAGCGCTTTAATCTTTATGGTCTTCACACATCATATTCTTCGCAGAAACTCCCATGTTGCATCTTTGACCCTATTAGGAGTGGTAGATCAGATTAATGAGGGGAGGAATCCTATACCCACCATGTTAGCAGAGACCTTCTTGGGATTAGACCTTATTGCTTCCCAAGAAGTCAAAGATAATTTCTGTGGATGTGTTAAATTGCTATATGTCTGGCTAGGTGAGAAACTTCAAGTCCTTCAACGACAAAACCAAAATCCATATACCCTGAAGAATTCCCGTGCATGGCAACCAATAGCTAATCAACTTCAATCCATTGATGAATGGCGCAATTGGTTGCAGCATGTAGAGGAGAGCCAGTTTCGTTGGGTGAGTCATTCATGCTTCCAAGTTTTCACTAGCACCTACCCACATCCGTTTGTTTATCTCATGGGTCTTGAGAAATCATCTTTTTATGCACCCATGCGATTTCTCCATCAGGTTACGGGAATTCCATGTCCTCCCGGAGCCGTAGTCCCTCCTCTTTGTGAAGATCTCACTCCTGATCTTATCAGATCCATTGTGGCTGCTTGGGGAAACAAAAATATGGAAAGGAGGTTCAGTTTATCATCCAAAATCCGACGTGGAGAAATATCGGAAGAGCCTGCAAGCAGGAGAGCTCTGATCGAGGAGCCTTGAGGATCCATATCATGTTTTGTTATTTTGATTTTTGCACTTCCCATTAATTGTCAATCTGCTTATCCAATTGTGATCAGAGATTAGTATTGTCATCTGTTGTAATCACAGTTCAAAATTTTATCAATGAAAGTGTGTTTGTTTTCTCTTATCTTTATTTGCTCAGAATGTCTTATTTCACTCATCATTCATTTAATCTAATATGTTCATTTCCATTCAGGATTCTGAAAGAGAGCAACCAGCGCTCCATCAAAAGATAACCAGTCCAAACCTACCTGGTCTAGACCTTCCTCTGTCTCTAGACTTGTCCGTCATTTTGACTCACCTATATCATCCAGAGAATCTTTATCCCCTACACTTGAGTTACCTAACTCATCTGAGTCTGACCAAATGCCTGATTTAACTGATCCCATGGTGGTCATACAGGAAATGTTGAGAAACATGTCTCGAGATATCTCGGGATTGAAAGAGGAAATGGCCGTGTTAAAATCCCAAAATACCGACAAGACCTCTACTTCTAGAGCACCTGTCATCCAGCCAACTCCTGCTGCATTTCCTAACCTTGATAGACCTCATATTCCTGCTGTGGAGATTGACCTCGACGAGGACCAATATGCCGAAGAATATTGCACTCCGCAGACAAATAAGGAGAAGGAGTTATTCAATATGTGTAAGAAGATGGCTAAGGATATTGAAAGCATGAAATTCCAAGGGCCGAAGAGGTTCAATATTTTTTAATACTTCGAGACTCCTAGTGTTACTTTGCCACCAAAGTTCAAGGCACCAGATTATGATAGATATGATGGAACTGGGTGCCCGAGAAACCACGTCAGATGGTTCATAACCCTCTCTCAGCAGCACGGATTGAGTCGTGAACAAATGGCTTAGCTATTTCCCATGTCTCTCATAGGAATAGCTAAGAAGTGGTTTCTGAGGTTGAAGCCGGAAGAAACCAGAACTTTGGACGATATATCAAATCTGTTTGTCGAACAGTTTTCGATGGAGGAGGGGATAGAGATAACAAAGAGAGACCTGAAGCAGCTAAAGCAAGGTCCCCAAGAAACTTTCACGCTGTTTATCAAGCGCTGGAGGCGCAAATCTGCACAGTTAAGTCAGAGGATGCCAGAAGAAGATCAGATCAAGTTAGTGATCAAAAGTCTGTCCCCACAGTACTTCCATTTCATAGCACCACAGCACTATCCCAGTTTTGATCATTTGATAAAAACTGGCACCCATACGGAGGACGCTATAGCTAAGGGGCTTAGAGCAAAGACACTGTCTGATGTGCGGGAAGGCAAGAGGCATAGGCCCCACCTAAAGAGGTTCATGCAGTGAATTATTTTAAGCCAGCTTTTAGACCAGAGGTTAAGGCTGTTGCTGAGGTGGTTAGACCAGCAAGGAAGAATGTTTTTAGGCAATTCGATCCACTCCCTTACCCTTTACCCATGATATTGAAAAAGGTGGTAAGGGACAAAAAGATAAAACTTCCGGATCTGAAACATGTGCCAAATCCATTACCACCATATTGGAGGCTAGATCAACATTGTGAGTACCACAGGAATTCAGGTCATTTGACTGAAAACTGCCTCGCCTTGAAGCATGCCATTCAAAACATGATTGATAAGGATGAGCTCTCAGTTAAAGGGCCGAATATTACTCAGAATCCTCTCCCGAATCATCGTGCTGCTCCTCCTCCTGCAACAAATGCCATCTTTCTGGATGAGCCCGTCCTTGATCCCTCTACCCTTATATGTGCTATCATGTCAGATAACACATATGTTTTGGAGTTTGATGAGGAAGAACTTCAGGATGTGAAAGGGAAACAGCCCTATATATTGTCATTCAGCGACATAGAGATTGCTGAGTCCTCTTCGTCTCAGTCGTATCTTCCTCATTATGATGACATTGGGAAAAGAAAGAAGACCGCATACGTTTTAGGGATGGATGACTTTGAACAAGAAGATGTCAGACTTCCATACATTTTCAGTTTGGATGATGATGAATTATTGTTGCTGGATGATCAATGTGACGAGATGCGTCACATGACCAGGGGAGGGCGAGTCTTTAAACCTCCTGAGTTGAGCGCTGACAATCCGGCTGAGATTGCAAGGGCTGCTGATGGCCAGAGGCAGAATAGACTCGTGATAAATGAAGAAGATGATAATCTTCTGAAACAGTTGAAGAAGACCCAAGCGAACATCTCAGTTTGGGGTCTCTTGATGTCATCTTCAAAACACCGGAAAGTGGTGTTGAAAGAGCTAAACTCCGCTCAGGTGTCTGTTGAGATAACTCCTGATGAGCTTGTCAGTGTAGTTTTCGTGGCTAGAGTAACGAAAACTCTTTCGTTCACAGACAGTGATTTGCCCCCAGAGGGGAAAGACCATACGAAACCGCTCCGGATTACTGTCGTTTGTAACAAGAAAAAGGTGCCTGAGGTCCTTATTGATAATGGGTCTGCACTGAATGTATGCCCGATCAGTACAGCGACTACTCTTGGTTTCGGACCTGAGAGCTTTGTCCCTTCTGACCAGGGTATTCTGGCTTATGATGGGACCAGAAGAGATGTGATCGGGACTCTAGTTACCGAGGTACAGATAGGAGGAGAAGAATTTGATATCGAATTCCAAGTGTTAGATATTAAAGCCTCCTTTTTGTTGCTCTTGGGGCGTCCCTGGTTACATAAAGTCGGAGCTGTCCAATCCACCTTACATCAGAAATTGAAATTCATTCTGAATCATAAGGTGATCACTGTTAAGGGAGACCCAGATTTTGAACTGGGTCAGATTTCGCAGGAATTGACCATGGGAAAGGAGGGAGATATTAGTTTGACTGGTTTCTCCTTGGAAGTGGCGACTATAACTATTGAAGAAGCAATGAATGAAGAGATCTTCTTCTTGAGCAGTACAAATTCCAAAGTCGTCAGAATGATCCGTCTACAGGGTTACATCCCGGGTGCAGGACTGGGCAAATACCATCAGGGTATGACTGAGTGGCCAGTGTTCAAGACCTTTCATGGTTTGTTTGGGCTTGGGTATGAACCGACCAGGGTAGAGGTCAAAGAGATGAAGCGATACATGATGAAATGGGCAGAGTGTCGCCGTAGAGGTTTGGACTTGCCGATGGGACCATTTGATCTAACAATGAATGGGTGTTTTCGTAAGGAAGGAGCAGATTTTCCTTTCTGTGGGTTTACAGAAACCTGGATAGACGAGTCGACTAGGCAGAGACTTCCTGGGTTGGAGATTTTCTTTGATTGTGATTTAGATGATGAGCCGATAAGCTTACAGACCGCTGAAATAGACTGGGTAGATGCAATGGGGCCGGATGCACTGAGCTCCCTTTTCCATGAGAGGTCACAGACTGTGGCCGTGATCAGCAGGAGCCCGCTTGTACTGAATCCCACTCATCTTATCACCCCGGCTGAGGGACCTTTGACTAACTGGACCACTCAGGTCCTACCTCAGGTTACTTTTCAGTCCTGTTATTCTCCCTCAAAAGAGTCAGTTGTTTATACGTATGTGTCGTTCTCTGAGTCTAATTCAGGGTCTTCCATTTCTAATGATTCTTTTAATGCAGGTAATGTAGAGGTCAAGTCTATTTCTGAGGTCGGTGATGAGTCCATATCTCCTAGTGAGGTCAAGTTGGAGGTTGTTTCTATTGATGGACCTGGCGTTTCTTCTTTGCATTTGTTTGAATTGGTTGATACTGATGTCAACCTATCATTTGAGTCTGTAAATATATTTCATGAGTCCATTGTAAAGCCTGATGTGGGCCATTCGTCATTGGATGTATTCAATTCTACTTTCAATGAAATAAAGGGGTTTTCTTCTGTGTATATTCCTGTTTCTATTTCATCTACTGAATCTACTTTAAAATCTGATAATAATAATAATCAAGACTCCCCCTCTGATGAGGAAGCCGACGAAACTTCCTCTTAAATCAAACATATGATTCAACAGGAGGAGAGTCGCCGAGCAAAACCACTTGAAGAGGAAATTGAAATTGTGAATATTGGTGATGAAACCTTAATTCGGGAAATAAGGATTGGTAAAACTTTATCTCCTGAGGAGCGCAAGGAATTAATCTCTTTACTTAAAGAGTTCAAGGAGGTTTTTGCTTGGTCTTATGATGACATGCTGGGATTGAGTGAGGAGATTGTTCAGCACAAATTACCCTTAATCCCTGGCATTAATCCAAAGAAGCAAAAACTCCGAAAACTCAAAACAGAATGAGAATTGAAAGTATATGAAGAAGTCAAGAAGCTTCTAGAGGTGAAATTCATCCAAGTGGTTGAATACCCTGAATGGCTCGCTAATGTAGTACCGGTGCCTAAGAAAGATGGGAATGTTTGAATGTGTGTCGATTTTCGGGACCTGAACAAGGCAAGTCCAAAAGACAATTTTCCATTGCCAAACATTGATCTCCTGGTGGATAATACTGCTGGACATGCTCTGTTATCCTTTATGGATGGGTTTTCGGGATATAACCAGATCAAGATGGCACCCGAGGACATGATGAAAACAACGTTCATTACTCACCCACTTACTGCTACAAAGTGATGCCGTTTGGTTTGAATAGGGCTGGCAACGGGGCGGGTCGGGGCCGGATGTTGGGGTCCCCTACCCCTTCCCCTTCCCCTCCCCTCTGCGGGGATGGTGGGGAATCCCCTTCCCCTCCCCGCATCCTTCGGGGACAAAATCCCCGCCCCGCCCCAACATCACCCCCTCTTTAGTCATTGATACACTGATGATGGGTGTCCCTAATCAACTTGATGCAATTTCAATATATAAAAATGTTATAAACTAACATACTTGTAGACGAAGGAGATATATTTCTTACTCTTCAGAAGATAGCAAAATCCCTTGAAGTACTGACTTGACTCTTGAGTGCCCTCGCAGCAGTCGCACCAACAGGCGTTATAAACCCAAATAGATGCCTGAGCAAGTGAGCAATGTTCAGAGGCTTGGGAATCACCAAAATGCAAAAAGTGAACTGTGTCCCTAACCTGAGCAATGTTTCTTTCGTGGGAAGGAATTAAGGAAACCCTAAGTCCCTAACCAAAATAAAAATGCAATTTATTATTTTATTATTTTATTTTCGCCACCGATGTTGGCACTACGATTTTTTGATAATGGCATACACTCAGCTTGTCTTTATTATTTCAACATCTGTCAAAAGGTTATTATAGTTCCCAAAATGCTCTCAGAAGCTAATTAAAAGGAAAAGACAAGCTAAGTTTATGTTTGGGGACATCTTGTAGCCGATCCATAGAGTTTCTAGTAGTTTTCCTTAAAAAAAAACACTTAAAAATATACAAAAAATGGCATTAATTAACGAGGCGAGCGGGGAGGGGCGGGGAGGGGACAACTACATCCCCTTCCCCTTCCCCTTCCCCTTCTCCTATCAAATCGGGGAATCCCCGCCCCAAACGGGGCGGGGCGGGGCAGATCCCCTCTTTTTCGGGTGAAATTGCCAGCCCTAGGTTTGAAGAATGCTGGTGCAACTTATCAGAGGGCTGCAACTACTCCTCTTCATGATATGATTCACAAAGAAGTCGAAGTCTATGTAGATGACATGATCATTAAAGCAAAGACTAGACCAGAGCATACAGTTGCCTTGAGAAAATTCTTTGAGAGAATCAGGAAATATCAGCTTCGCCCGAATCCAAACAAGTGTGTATTTGGAGTTACATCAGGGAAACTCCTTGGATTTATGGTCAGTGAAAGAGGAATTGAGGTGGATCCTCAAAAGATCAAGGCAATCCAAGAAATGGAACCGCCTAAGACAGAAAAGCAGATCAGAGGTTTCATTGGGAAAGTTCAATATTTGAGAAGGTTCAAATCTCATTTAACTATGACATGTGAACCAATTTTCAAGCTTTTAAAGAAGAATTCCTTGAAGAAATGGAATGAGGAGTGTCAGGAAGCTTTTGAAAAAGTTAAACAATGTTTATCTTTGCCTCCTGTTTTATCTCCCGTTATTTCAGGCGAACCATTGTTGTTGTACTTGTCCATCACAGATACAGCAATGGGTTGTATCCTTGCTCAGAAAGATGCAGGGTCTAAGCGGGAGAAGCCAATCTATTACATCAGTAAGAAGATGCTAGAATATGAGTTAAAGTACACTGTTTTGGAAAAGACTTGTCTAGCGTTAGTTTGGGCTACCCAAAGGCTTAGACACTATCTGTTATCGAACAAGGTGTTTTTATTGTCACGGATGGATCCGTTGAAGTAGTTGTTTGAAAAACCCGCCCTTACTGGAAGAACTGCAAGATGGTTGTTATTGTTATCTGAGTTTGACATCACTTATGTCACTCAGAAGTCCATCAAAGGACGGGTTATAGCAGAGCAATTAGCTGATTCTCCTACAGATGAGAATATTTTTCTGAAAGCTGAGTTTCCTGATGAAGAGATCATGGATATTGAAGAAGAAACTCCGAGTACCAAGTGGTCGATGTATTTTGACAGAGCAGTCAATAACCGGGGTCAAGGAGTAGGTGCAGTTTTGATATCTCCAAAGAAAGAGTATATTCCTATATCCATCAAGCTGCAGTTTGAGTGCACGAATAACATGGCAGAGTATGAAGCCTGTATAGCAGGACTTGAGGCAGCTTTAGCTCCTCAAATTCAGGACATAGATGTGTTTTGGGACTCAATGCTCATTATTTGTCAGATCAATGGGCAATGGAAAACTCGAGAGGATAAATTGATCCCTTATAATACATATTTGGAATCTCTAGTTAAAAAATTTAAGAATATCATTTTTACTCACTTGTCAAGAACCAGGAACCATTTTGCTGATGCTTTGGCTACTTTGGCTTCGATGCTAGACATCTCTACAACTATGGAGGTCCAACCCTTAGCTGTGAGATTACAGTGGGCTCCTGCGCATGTGAATGCGATTGAAATATCAGCCAGATGTCCAGATGGGAAGCCGTGGTTTATTAATATCAAGAACCTCATTTCTGGTAAAGGACATCCTGCTGAAGCTTCAAGTAAAGAGAGAAAGACTCTTCAAAGATTAGCAGCCAACTTCATCATTTGTGGGGAAGAGTTGTACAGGCAATCTTTTGATGGCATACAACTCCTATGTGTTGATGAGGACAAAGCTGCAGAGCTTATTGAGCAGACTCATGAAGGAGTTTGTGGCCCTCATATGAATGGGAAAATGTTATCCAGAAAGATTTTGAGGCTTGGTTTTTATTGGCCTACAATGGAAGCGGACTGCTTTGCCTTTGTGAAGAAATGCCACAAGTGCCAGGTCTATGCGAGTCTCATTCATATTCCTCCTTCGGAGTTGCATTCTTTATCTTCGCCATGGCCATTCTCAGTATGGGGAATAGACATAATTGGGAAGATTTATCCGAAGTCCTCGAGCGGGCATGAGTACATTTTGGTAGCTATCGATTATTTTACGAAGTGGATCGAGGCTGCATCTTATGCTTCCATAACTTCGAACACAGTTGCGAAGTTTATCCGTGCAAATATTATTTGTAGATACGGAGTACCTCATGAATTGATTTCAGATAATGGGTCATATTTCAAAAAAGAGGTTTTACACTTGTGTGAAGAGTTCAAGATAAAACATCATAAGTCATCTCCTTACAGACCTCAAACAAACGGGGCTGTAGAGGCAACGAACAAGAATATCAAAGTAATTATCAGTAAGATGACTGAGACTTATAAAGACTGGTCGACCAAACTTCCATATGCTTTGTGGGCTTATCGGACATCGATCAGGTCTTCGACAGGTGTGACTCCATATTCTTTAGTGTGCGGAATGGAAGCAGTTTTGCCTGTTGACCTGAGAATTCCCTCTTTGAGAGTGATGATAGAGGCTGATTTACCAGAGTCTGAGTGGGCAAAAGCCAGACATGATGAGCTGCAGATGATAGATGAGAAGAGGCTGAGAGCCTTATATCACATTCAGGGGTATCAAAGGCGGATTGAGAGAGCTTTCAACAAGAAAGTTCGTGTCCGAGACTTGAAGCCTGGAGATCTTGTTTTGAAGTCCAACAGGGCACCGATATTTGATCCCAGAGGGAAATTCAGGCCAAACTGGTCTGGTCCTTACATCATCGATGAAGTCCTACCTGGAAAAGCCGTAAGATGGAGAAAAATTAAATGAACCTACAAACCTGGATCAGTTAAAGAAATATTACGCCTGATACACCAGGAGGCCATTTTTGATCGATTTGAGTTTTGAGCCAACAACCTATATGTTTAAAACCATTTGCAAACCCTTTTGGCCAATAAAAAAATACTTCCTTTCTTTGACAAACTCAAACCAGGGGGCATCTTTTATGACGCAAGTCATAAAAGATATTGAACCTGAACTACGTTATGACCTGATTCCTTTTTAAGGGTACGTAGGTAGCCTGATTAATTCAGGTTCGGTCACATCTTTCGTAACATTTTGAAAATAAAAATCTTTGAAACCCCAAATGGGAGAACTACGCAAACCTGATTCCCATTTTCTTCAGGATTACGTAGGCAATCTGGAGGGTCCAGATTCGGTTTAAATACATTCAAACACACCAATGTTTACCCTGCTTGAACCTAAGCCTACCTGAAAGTCCTTTTGGTGTATTTTAGGCCCAGGTTTGTAGAGAAACAGAAAGAAAAAAAATGATGGAGTCTTAGACCTGCTAGACTGAAAACCCGCAAGGGCGGTCTAGGCAAAAGTTAGGGTCATTCACCCGCTAAGCTGAAAACCCGAAAGGGCGGCTTAGGCAAAGATTAGGGTGCAGAGCCTGCTGGATAGAAAATCTGCAAGGGCAGACAGTCCAGGCAAATTATAAGGCATACGGTCCGCTAAATCGAAAACGTGAAAAGGCGATTTGGTCATAGCAGTGACTTCATGCAGAAAGGACAATTTTCAAGAGCCAGCTAGACTTTCTTTTCTTTGGCATTACTTCAATGTCTCAGTAAGCGCCAGCAAGGCTTTCTTTGATACTCTTTGAGTTAGGGAGGTTGAGACTAAGCAATCCAAACGGATAATAACCATAACTGAAATACCGAAAAGAGGAATGAAACACCTTTAAACGCGATATTCAAAAGATTCTAAGAGTGGTTGGCTTTTTACCATTTTAAAACATTTATCAGTCTAAGAAGCAGATTCAGTTTCTCTTAGTATAAAAGTCATGTGTTGTCAAAGTCTTCGTTTTTTTTTTTTTTTGTCAGAGTCTTTCCTTTGTTCAGTTGAATTCAAGTTTCGAGGTCTTGTTAGTCAAAGTTCTCCCAAACCTTGGGTGATGAGTAAAAAAGAATCTCAGAGAGGCAGAGAATTCGTGGCTCCTGTGGATAATGTGAAACCGAGCAGAGTTCAGAAAGTGACAGACTCTTAAACTCCTTTACAGTATCAGCAGATGGCAGAAATGAAGAGAATTTTAAGCAAAACAAGTTTCTTGTACCTGTAAAAAGCCTTATAAATTCAAATGTTCGTGAGATGAATCTTTTGTAAATCCCAAGTGTTTGATAATGAAAAACCTTTGGCCTATTTTTCTTGTGTTGCTCTATAATGAATTATGTTATGGAAGTAATCATACTAGGGGCATCTTTTATAACTTACGTCATAAAAGATGTCAATCAAGTAATGATTTCTGAGATAGATATTTTCATCGGATAGAGACTAGAGAAGTTTGAACATGCTCTTTTGGGTTGAACTCCTCAGTCCGGTTGTTCTCTTTTGAAGTTAAGTCTTTTGGAAATTCTTTATCCCAGCGGAGTCTAGAATTCATTCTGGCAATCTTTAGATTTTCGTTGAATGTTTTTCACTTTTGAAAAATAGTTGATACCCGAGAATTTCTTCAAGTTACTTGAGTCCGGTCTTTGACCAAGATCAGGCATTTTTAGTCACTCTTTGTGAGAGATGACTGGTCCATCAATGAAATCGATAAGAGTCGATCTTTTGCTTCATTTTTTTTGAGATTTTGTTTAATAAGGTAGAAAGTTACCAGAGTCTGTATCTCATGGCCTGGTCCTTTTTCTTTCATCAATTTGAAAGTTTATAATGTCTTTTCCTTCGATCATCCATTGTTTTGAGTTTATAATAAGATTAGAAATTGAATGCTCTGTGTTTCACGGTCTTGATTTTCTTTCATCGTATTGAGAAGTTTCTAATAAAGTTGGAAATTACTGGAGTCTGTGCTGCGCGGTTTGGTCTTTTTCTTTAGTTTTCGAAATAAGACTCTTTGAGTGTTTGGTTTTATACTCGTTTAGGTGAAGTTTTTCATACAATGATAAAAAAAAACTCTTTGAGTGTTTGGTTTTGTATCTGTATGGAGCTGGTTTATGCGGTACCACACAAATCAGGGTTGATCCGCAATGTGTTGCTACCTAATGAAGTTAGGGGTCAGGCATATCTACGAGGGTTCATATGGAGCTTGTTTATGCAGAGCCTTATGAATCTAGATTTACGTGGGGCTGGTTTATGTAGCCATGTAAATCTTGGGTGATTCGCTACCTTGAAAGAGAGGAGTCAGAGTTACCTTGATAGCTAAACAGATGGATTTTCAACAATGGTCTGTATAGCTATCCCCCTGGTATTAAACTCTTTGAGTTGTTTGGTTTATGCTTATTATTGTATATCGGTGAAAGGTTTCCATAGAGCTAGTTTATGCAGCACCACATTTATTTTGAAAAATTGTATGGAGTTGGTTTATGCGACACTGCATTTATTTTGAAAGATTGTGGAGCCGGTTTATGCGGCACCACGCTTTTGAAAAAAAAATCTTTGGATGTTTGGTTTTGTAATATCTGTGAGGGGTTCATATGGATCTGATTTTTGCAGAACCATAAGAATTTGGATTTATGAGGAGCTGGTTTATGCAGCATCGCATATTGAAAAGAGGGACTCTTTGAGTGTTTGGTTTTATGTTTGTTTTGGTATATCTGAAAGGAGATTCATATGGATCTGGTTTGTGCAAAACCATATGAATCTGAATTTATATAGAGCTGGTTTAGGCGGCACCATATAAAACAAAATTTCTTTCAGTGTTTGTGATTTCAAAAATGAAGGAGTATTTGTGTTTTGTGTTTGTTTAGTTGAATCATGAGCGTTAGAGAGAGACTATCTCCACAATGTTTGCAGAATTTTAGTTTTGTTAGAGTCATTTAGTTGTTTTACCCTTGTGAATATGATTTTGGAGCCAAAGCCCAAAAATTTGTTTATTTCAATTTTAGGTCGGCCAAAATGTGTTGTTTGTTCAGCTTTGGCATTCGCGCGTTATACACGCTCTGCCAAAGAGGGGCATCTGTAGACACCCCATTTTGACCGTGCCCAAAATCTCTCTTGTTTGAGCAAAACCCAACCAAATCAGTTCATTAGAGTTCCAAACTTCACCCTAGGCTAGATTAAAGTCCCACCAAAGTTCCTGCAAAATTTCGTCGAAATCCGGGCACATTTGCCTAGTGAACGAGCCGAGAGAAGACCGTAGTGTAAACCAGAAAGAGGGGTGAATATATCCTGAGAGGGGGCGAATTTATCCTGGAAAGGATGAATCTAGGTCTAAAAAGACACGGATTGCGTGCGCGCGTTCATCAATTTTTGTGCGCCCATCAAATGGCAGTGCCCATATCCGCACCCTATTTTGCTATAAATATATGTTTAAGCTCATTTAAAAAAAAAATTAAAGAACTTTCATTTTCCCTTTTAGAGAGAGAAACTCTGCGAAGCTAGAGAGAGAGTAGATCTCGTGCGATCCAAACCCTAAATCTGTTCCTCTTTCTTCTCTGATCATTTTCCGGTTGATTTTCCGGTCATATTCTCTTCTCCGGCAAACGTTTCACGGCTTCAATTTCACTCTGTTACATCGTTGATTTTCTTCTCTTTTTCAAGCTACGAATTTCAGATCTAAACTCCCTAATTTTTCCTCTTCTCCGATCTTCTTCTTCGGCTTGCTCCGGCCAAAAGCTCCGGTAAGCTCATCTTCTCAGGCGAAATTTTTTGCTGGATCAGATCCAAATCTTAGATCTGCACCTTTTTCATCATAAAAACCCTAACAGAGCTTTTAAAAGAGAGAGGAGAGAAAAAACTTAAATCCGAACTCTAATCTTCTTTTCTGGCTAATCTCTGGCCATTTTCCGACACAATTTTCGGTTCTAAACATAAAATTCCTAAATTCTACCTTCGAATTCTCTTCTCTGATGAGAATCCGCTAAGAATCCGGTGAAAGCTCCGGTGTGTTCTTCTAGTCTTTGTGATCTTCCATTTGTCTCCTTTCTCACATTTCTTCTTAAGCTTGAAACTCTAAAAAACATTTTTTATCCTTGAGACCTTAGATCAGACCTTAAAAACTTTAGATTAGGAATTTTATGCGTGAGATTTGCTCATATGGCTGGAAAGTGATGATCATATATCATCTGTGATCAAAATTCGAGCAAGTCTTCAAGATTCTTTTCTTAGCTAAAAAGGAGTAGCAGAACAGATATTAAGCTACAATTTCTGGTTCATGAGGTGTATCAAAGGAGATCTTTGTCTCTAAACAGGAATTTCAGGTTAGGGGTGAGAAATGCATTGATTTCAATTGGAAGAAGTGTTTATGGAATCTAAGGAAATATTTTGATATTTATGGTATGAATTAGCCTTTCATGACAAGGGTGAGTAGTATTATTTTTGAAGCACTGTGGTGTCAGTTTTTTTTTTTTTTTTTTGTCAAAGTCCTAGTAGCTTTGTTTAAGTATATACCGAAAATTGCATTATAATATGGAGCCGATTGGTATATACATAGGTTGTTACATATTTTAAACATAAAATTACAGGAATTGCTTTCCCTTTGGTTGTTTCTTGTAATAGCTGATTGCCTTGTGGACTGGAATATATTACTCATCTCTTCTTTTCTCCTTCCTTTTCGAGGCATGCTTGATTTCTTTATCATTCTATCACTATATTTGTCCTTCCCTCGTCTTTTATGGAACTGGCCTAGTTTCATGAGTGTCTCTTGCTAAGCCTAAGCCCATCATTAGGGGATTTGCTTAGTCCGAGTAGCACTCCCCTCTTTTATAGATTTGCCTGATCTTTTAGATACCTTTAGACATGGTCCTATATTCAATGAAGTGCAATAAAAGAGTCATCTAGAGCCCCCATTAGGAGACGTGTTCCGTCTCGAAAGGCAGTTTTCTTTCAGAGACAAGCCTTGTTGTTTAGAGTCTATCCCTTAAGGAGGTTACCTTTGTTTGGTAGGGAGTTTTCTAGTAGAAGGCATGCCTTGCCTCATTTATAGAGTCCCTGTTTGGAGACAAGCCTTGTCTCATCTAGAGAGTCGTTGACTCATTGGCGCCCTTCTTTAATGTTGTTAGCTAGGAGTTTCTCCTTTAAAATTGACATTCTTCTTTATTAGAGACTAACATAGTCTTATTAGAGCTTTGCTTACTTGGGATTGGGATCTTAGATTCGTTTTTTCTGTTCTTGGGGCACTTCTTTACGTGTTGTGGTTTGTCTCTTTGAGACGCTAGTTGCTTGTTCGGGATTTTCCCTTTAGCTTTAGGGCTTTGCCCTAGTTTGTGGTTGCACTTGCGTGTTTCCTTTAAGAGTGAAAACATCTAAAGATCCAAAAGCATTGGAACATTTTAAAATCCAAAAACATTAGAAATTTGAAACTCAAAAATATTTGAAAACTTTAAAAATATCAAAAACATTTGAAAAATATTAAAACCCTTAAATCATTTGAGGTGTTAGGAGAGTTCGTTCCGAACTACGTTGGCTTGATCCTTTCCACAGGGTACGTAGTGCAGCTTGGGATCCACATCCCAGGTCCAACCAAACCTTTAAAAATAAATTTGTCAAATCTTCAAAAAAAATACAAAGCTTCTTCAAAACCTTTTTAAAAGATCTTCCCCTAGAGTTAGGAGTCTGTTCTAGCTGTTTGGGGTGTTTTAGAGTTAGGAGGTTGTCCTGATTTGTATTGATATGGTGCGTCCTGTCGTGTGAGTGTCCCTAGAGTTAGGAGGCCTCGAGTCGATCGGTTAGACATTTAGTCGAACCGATGGCTAGACTAGAAAGCATATAGTCAGCCCATGGTTTTCATTAGGTTGCACAGCCTATATACACATAGGATGTAGAGCCCACCTGCATTAGCTTAAGGCTAACCAGCTTGCATTAGGTAGGGCATATAGAGAGTCCTAAAACTTACAATTCACATGAACTTAAGCAATTGTGTAAAAAGCTTTAAAAATCAGTCGAGTCTAGTGGATCGAGTCTAGGATAGCGGTTCTAGATGGTTAGGCATCGTAGTTTAGAATAGGTCATCGAACTACGTTGACTCTGATTCTTCCCGAGGCCGGGATACGTAGTGCAGCCAGGGTGGATGGCCATTCTGGTCCGAGTCAAGTCCTGCATTAGAGTTTTAGGATTTGTCTTGTCCTGTCATGTATAGAATTGATTTGGGTTTTATATTTTGATGTGTTTTCTTACTTTCTTGTACTGATACTATACCTTTAGCTGTAGCTTGCATGTGTATGTCCACCAGAACTTAGACACCCATTAGGCATGTCACTCATAACCTAGCTTTGCTTAGGTGACACATTTTTCATTTCATTTTGTGTATGCTTATTTCTTTATCCTCAAGAAATGATGCTTAGGTAGATGATTCCTGAGAATTGTTCCTATTTCATATGATTTTCGCCCGAAACTCTTTGAGGTTAATAATAAATGGCATAAGAGACCAAGTGCTTGCACTCGGACGAATTAGGGGTGCTCTTCAGACCTTCTCCATTCGTAATCAGGCACGAACTCATTCATTTCTGGTTGTCCATGGTATACAGAGGATATTTTGTTTAAGGATCCATGGTCGTATACCATGGGTGGCGACTCTGAGTTTGTTTAGGTACGTTTCGAATCCGGACTTGTTCCCGAATCGAGAGGTATCTCTTTTATATCGCCACTCGTGCTATGCTATGATGGTGGCATCCGTTTCGAGAGGTCCTTGGTAGAGTTCTCCATCATGTGTGGATGATCCAAGAGGCCGCTATGGGCTCGTCCCCCACCTCTCTCTCGGATCGGGGTCCACAGCGGACGACCGCAATGGGTCGGTCGACCGCCGATAGGTTTTTGAGCTAACAGATTAGCCTCGCCGGACGACTGCCATGGGGTCGGTCGACCGCGACGGTAAGAAATTTGAAAATATAAAAGGGCGCCCATTAGGGGCGGGTGACCGCGGTGGCTTGGTCGACCGCGACGATCAGGCAAACTAGCCATTGGAGCGTTTTCTGCTGGACTTTTTCAAGCCAGTTCTTTACAATTTTACCCCAAAAGGCCATATTTCAAATATACTATATATACATGATTAGAACCTATCTCTATAAGCTTTTGAACATTTTAGAAAGATAAAATCTCGTTTTCCTTGAGCTAAATCTTTTTATCAAAAACTAAACCTCTTTGATCTTGCATTTGCACATTCTATCAAGAAGAACTCCATAGGCTTTGCATTTTATCTTTCCTTGATGTGTTTGTGAGCAATAAAGTTTGTAATCCGCCTATTAAGAGGCAAAATAGTTTTTCTTTTATTTTCTTCATTGTATTTGAGGGTCTTCTCTTCCGCCCGTTAACAAAGGTGAAGACATTATGAGGGTCTACTCTTCGGCCCGTTAAGAAAGGAGAAGATGTTGTAAGAGGGTGTGATCTCTCGCCAAGGCTTCATGCAAAAAGGGTGTGTCCCCTTTGAAGATTGGAGGAGTTGGGCGTAAGGCTTGGAGATTCGCCCTTTGAAGAATCTCATTGTTTTAGTGGAGCTCCCAAGGAGGTAAACTTGGAAGAGTGGAGTAGGTCTTGTGATAGACCGAACCACTATAAATCGTGTGTCTTGTGGATGCTTTCTCTCCTCCTTTCCTTTGCACATTGTGGTGATTGGTAAACTCTAACCTAAATTGTATTTATGTTTTAAATTGAACAAGGGTTAGTAAATGCATGTTAAAGTAAGATCTAAACCCTAACTTTCATATTTGTGATTAATTTGAACAAGGGTTAAATTAACTAGTGCTTAATTAATAAAGTGTTTTTGATAATCCATCTAATCAAGACTAGATTTTTTAATTGGCCAATTCACCCCCCTCTTGGATTGTCACACTTGTATTTCACTTTCCTCTTGTAGAGTTTTGAAAATCAAAAACTCAAGGTGAAGAGTCCAGGCTTTGATACCAAGTGAAATCCCAGGGGTGATGGTACGGCAACCCAAGAGGGGGGGGGTGAATTGGGTATTTAAAAATTCTTGCCAAAAACAAAATGCGGAAGCTAAATCAAATGGCAAGTAAATAATCAAGCATATAAAGTAAAAATCCAATGCACAATACAAATTAAAGAACAAGAGTAAAGAGAGTGCACCGAGATTTTTAAGTGGTTCAGTCCTAACTGTAGACACCCCATTTTGATCGTGCCCTAAACCTCTTTGTGTAAATAGAAAACCCTTCAAATCAAGGAATTAAGGCCCCAAATTTCACCCTAGGGTAGTTTAGGGTCCTATCTAGATCCCTGTAAAATTTTGTTAAGATCCGAGCACGTTTGCCTAGCGAACGAGCTGAGACGGTATCGTAGTGCAATTACAGAAGGGGAGTGATTTATCCGGTTCAGGGTGGTCCGGTTAGTGTATTTTGCAGTAGTTGGGTGTTTCTGGGCAACTAAAGGGCCTCAACCTATATTCTCTTAATTTTTACCTAAAGCATTTTTTCATGGACCACCCTTGTTCATTCAAAACAAGTGTAAAATGAATAATAGTGGGTTGTCCCAAGGAAACTTATGGGGGGGGGGGTGAAAATTATTGCAAAAAAAACTATAAATACAAGTTAATCCCTCATTTTTAAAGAAGGCTAGGTTTTCTCTCTAACCCTAGCAGAGCCTTAGGAAAAATCCCAATTTTTTCTTCTCCCCTACCGAAACCCTAACCATGCTATCCTTTCTTCTCCGGTGAGATTCCGGCATTATTCCTACCATTTTCCGGCCATTTATCATCTCTAATCATGTTTCTCTTTACTTCTTTTATTGATACCCTTGTTGATTTCAATCTCGAGGTCTTAAATCTTAGAGAAACTACCGAATCCTATTTGAAACCCTAGATCCAGTTGGTTCTCCATGTAAAAAATCTTTGATTCCATCTTATTGACATTCAAACTTTAGATCCGATCTTCTCATTTAGAATTCAATGATTTTTCTATTTCAAAGATAAATCAGCAAAGTCTTAGGAGTTAGGGTTCTTGAAAGAAGGAGGTTGATTTTGTTAGGGTTTAGACCTAATAAAAGAAAAGAAAATCTGAGTTTTTTTTCATAGCAGAGAGATCAAAAGGAAAATAAATAGGAGAAGAAGAACAGAGTTGTGAAGGAGGATTGGATTTGATTTGAAATCTCAAATCAAAGGTGAACATTCAGCAAAGAGAAATTGAAGATTTTAAACTACAAATCGAAAAAAGGGATTGTAGATTGGAACATAAGGATCAGAGATCGTATAGGAAAAGGAGATCAGTCATCTCTTTCATCATTTTCATCAATGTCATCTGTTACTTTTGGTAAGAAAATTGCAGAGAGGGTTTCGAAAAATCTAGAAGGAGGTAAGCTAGGGTTTCGGTGGGGCTATAAGAGATAGAAGGATTTGGGAAAAATCAGAGAAAAGCTGGGAGAGAATTTTGTTCGAAAATTAGAAGAGAGAGAGAGAGAGAGAGTGAGCAAGTCATTGAGTGTCTTCTCCGGCTACGTTGCTGGTGCTCCGGCGAAGGCCGCAATTCCATTTCTTTCCCTCCAACCTTCTCCTGCACCATTTTGTTATTAGAGCAGCTCATTGATCACAAGATCTCCAAGCACCGATCTGTCACTTTTTGCAAATTCTGGCAATATCGCCGCTAAACCGATCCTAATGAATTCTACATTTCACAATCAGGTCCATTTTCTGGAAATCTTCCTTAATGCAGGTAATTCGAAACTCATTTTTTATATTTATCTCGTTTGATTTTTATTATGGCGCCGAGATCACATGATTAATCTTTGGAATTAGCTAATATTTTTATAATAGTATAAGGTCTGCATATATATATTTTTTACACTAACTGGAATTCAGAAATTAGTATCATGGGGAAACTTTTATTCTGGTTTATGTTAAGATATTCTTAAAATAATTTCGATGGACTCTTTAGGGTAATCTAAATGTGTCAGGTGTGGTGTAGACACCCCCATTTTGCTACGCTTTAAAAAGCAAAAGATTCGGTAGTATCATCGAGTTTTAAATCCGTATTCAGCATTAGATTAGGCATCCATGCATTTTAGGGTAGATTTCATTTCATTATGGGAGTTTTGAAGTTGATTCGCGATCCTGAAGGTCTCTAGGGGGTTCCTTTGGCCTCTGGAAGATGAAAGTTCAAGTTTCCAAGCAAATGAAAAAACCTGCTATTTTTAGAATTTTCACTCATTTTTGCCTATTTTGCACTGCAGGGGTATTTTGGTCATTCCCGATGTGTGTCATTTGACCCCCGAGTTATATTTGAGAAATCTTGAGTGATTTTACAAATTTTGAAAAAGCTGCTATTTTTAGAAACTCATGGGGCTTCCACATTTTCATCATCTTATGGATATTTCAATCATTTCTCATATGTCCAAAACCATCTCGAGGGTACGGCTGATGGATTATGAGTAATTTCGTAAGATTTGGAAAACCTGCTAAATTTAGATCTCTCAAGATTTTCTCTTAGTCTTGCACTTCGGGGGTATTTTAGACATTTCCAAACATATCATATTTGGTCCCTAAATTGTGTCTAAGAAATCTTGAGTCCGTTCATAAATTTTCAAAAATCTGCTATTTTTAGAATTTGTCAGGGTTTTCCCTAGTCTCGCCAAATTCTAGCACCTCGGGGTAATTTGGTCTTTTCCTGTGTAATTCTTTTGATCCCCGAAATATGTCTGAGAGATTATGAATGATTTCCTAAATTTTGGAAAACCTGCTAAATTTAGAATTTCTCAGGAGTTTCGCTTAATTTGGAAATTCTAACTGTTGAGGGCATTTTGGGTATTTTCAGGGGATACCAAATGATCCTGTTTTATATTGCTCACCAAAAGGACCTGTGTGACCCGATCCGGCGAGAGGGGTGGGGCGCGAGCCGCCACGCCTTCTCTCTTGGTCTCTCGTACCCACGCGATTGGCATGTGCATTTTAATTATTGATTTTAATTCATCTTTTATGTGAACTTGGGATCACTAAGGCAATCCGAATTCCACACAAAAGAGACTGACAGAGTCGCCACCTAGATGTGGGATCTAGGACCCATAATTAACCAGAAATCTAGACTCGCTACCTGGTGTGGGACCCGATCCCACGAGAGGGGTGGGGCGCGGGCCGCCACGCCTTCTCTTGGTCTCTCGTACCCACGCGATTGGCGTGTGCTCTTTTATTATTGATTTTAATTCATCTTTTATGTGAACTTGTGACCACTAAGGCAATCCGAATTCCACACAAAAGAGACTGACAGAGTCGCCACCTAGATGTGGGATCTAGGACCCATAATTAACCAGAAATCTAGACTCGCTACCTGTTACAAGAATGGAAGGTATGGGGATTTATCCACCACATGCACCATTCATGTCCGATAATCAGTCTTCGATTCCAAAAGCTAACTCTTTTAAATTTATTTTAAATGGCTCATTCAACTCTCTATTAATGTGCTAACTACGGGACATGCATCCTATGATCTAATTTCAATGTGAATCCTAAATGTGTATCTTGATTTCTTAATTTGTCTGGATTCAATCTAAGTGAAAGTTCTCCTTAAATTCTAATTTCATGAAAAATCCTAAATGATTTGATTAAGCATTTACAAGAAAATTAATATACAAAACACCACAATTTGTTGTGGTGCCGACTCGCGGTTGGTATGCCATCAGACATCCAAGCTGCCTACGTACCCAAGCCTCATTGGGATCAGAGTCGACGTAGTTCGGTGCACCTAAGCTAAGCTACTTATGCCTAACTCAACCAAGACACCGATCTAGACTGATTTGACTGTTTCAACAGTTTTAAGATGAGTTATTTAATTCAAGTTGAGGATTTTATTATCTTAGGATTTCATCTAAGATGCTATGTGATTCTTATCTAAATGCAAGTTGTTCCTTAGACTAATGCAGGTTATCCTACATCCTAGTTTACTAGGCTTGTCCTAGGGAAAGGTTAGGTGACTAGTGTAACTACACCTATGGCACGGTTGCTATCCATAGCAAGCGTACGTGATGAGGCTGGACTCCTAACTCTAGGACTCCCTAAAACCTAAGACTCCCTAAAACTTAGGACGAGACACGACACCAGTATTCCTAAATTGGGCTCTAAGGGTTCTTATGATAGAAACCGTAATCCAACGGTTCCGAAAGACACGAGATGAATCGATTTCAGTTCTTGAAGTTAATTAATTTCGAATTTCAAGGATTTTCAGTTTCTGGACATTCAAGGATTACCAATGGTTCTAAGGTTCACCAATTTCGGCCCAGGATAGCATCCAAGGAAGGGAATCGTGCGCTCTTTCCTTATGCAATTTAATATGTAGGTTATAGCATCTTATTACCTGGCATATCTCAGGATTTCCGTGGACAGTGAACCTCGGAGCCAACAACATGCTATAGCTTAAATATTCAAATTGTCAAAGATCGAGTGCAATTGGGATACGATTATGGATGCACTGGCCATTTTTCCAGGGAAATCTAAAGATCCTAAAATTTCTGTTTTAATGGATTAAGGAGTTAATATGTGACAGAGATTTAAGGTTCTTTATAGATTTTCAGATGATTTTCAATTAATTTCGGATTTTCAATGAATTTTATCAATTTTTAAACATATGAGTGATTTTACAAGTGAAACTGTTGCAAAAGAATTCGAAATGAGTTGAAACTTCTACAGCAGCGAGATATGATGAAATGTAGCTTACTGAAAGATTTTTACATTAAGCTCATATTTAATTTTGATTTAACAATCAATTGATCAGATTGCAAAAATAACACAGAAACTACTAGAAATAGAAATCTAAATTCAATGAAATTTCTACAGAAATAAGATATGAGTAAATATAGCATTCTGTGAGATTTTCATGAATTTTAGAAACTATTTACTATCAGTTTCGGATTTTTCAATAGTTAGACCAGATTATGAATTAACACTACATCCCATATGAAACAAGATCCAAATCACTTCAAAATTTTACAACAACTAGAAATATGGAATATAAGACTACTGTAAAAATTTTGAAAATTTTATCTATGATCTGATGTCTGTAAAAAGTCTCCCAAAACCTGACAATTTTCAAAGAAAGCATAAAATAATATACTAAAACAAATTCAAAAATTCTCAAAAATTATTGGTAGAATTTATCGGCATTATATTATTTTCCCACGAAATTTCATTAATTTTGGAATTCTTTTAGTATATATTTTATTTTTCTTCGTCGAAAAGATATTTTTGAAGAGTTTTCTATTTTTAAAACACGATTTTCGAGAAAATTACGACTCCGGAAAATGTCCTCCAACCTTGTTATGATGTGATGAACACAAGAAAAATTTTAAATTCCAAAAAATAGATCATCCCGAGATGGCTATTTTTTCGAATTCCGTAATTACTCAGCCATTATTTTAAATAAAATACCCCTCTTCACTCAAATTTTTGAAAACCGTTGATCCAATGTCCGATCCGATCCGATGATTATCTTACTCTATTTAGATAGATCGTTGTATTAAATTTCGGGACGAAACGGATTTGAAACACCCATGTAGATCATGATTTTAAGCACACACATTTAATATTCAATTAAATTCATTTAAATGCTTAAAAATCATGCAAAAATCCGAAAATATACCAAATAATTCTGAAAAATTCCGAGAACAGTGTACCTACCTACGGTGAAGATCTTCGCCGCATCCAAATGCCGAAAACTCTGAAAATCCAGCGGACGCTGCGATCCGACCCGCTTTCTCTTTCTTCCTCTTCTTTTTTTTTCTTTGCTTTATTATTTTCTTTTTCACTGCCGGATGGAGGGAGAGAGGTAGGGATGGGTTGGAGAGGCCGAGAGAGAGAGAGAGAGAGAGAGAGAGAGAGAGAGAGAGAGCAAAAAAAAACAGAAGGTGAATGGAGAGACCGAGGGAGTGAGAGAATGAGGGATAGAATAAAAATCGAGGAGATGGAGATTGGGGGAGATGGAATCTGCTGGGAGATGAGAGAGTAGGAGAGAGATAAAGAGAGAAAATCGGCTGGTCTCCTCTGCAAAACACGATGCTCTGTTTTATCTATATATATATATGTATATATATATTTTTTACAGAGCTCTCGTTTGGAGAGTGTAGAGGGGATGAGAAATGATGAACAAGAAGCAGATAGCGTGCGAGAGAGAGAGAGAGAGAGAGAGAGAGAGAGAGAGAGAGAGAGAGAAAGAGAGAGAAAAACAGAGTATCCAATACTCTGTTTTTCACGTTCTTTTTATTTTTAAAAAAAAACTGAGAACTAAGAGAGAGAGCTTGAGGAGATAGAGAGAAAGAGAGAGAGAGAGAGTATAAGAGAGAGAGCCGACGCTCTGTTTTTTTTTAGAAACGAGATGGGAGTTGCTGTTGTTGAGGTAAAGAAAAAAACAATATAGAGAGGTAGAAAGGGAGAGGAGAGGGATGACCGAGGGTGGTGGGAATATGGGAAACACAAAGGATAAGGTTGAGGGGGTGAAAACCGTCGGGAATGTGGAAAGGAAGAAAAACAGAGGATAAGGTGGAGGGGGTGAAAACCGTGAGGAGTGGGGAAACGTGAGATTAATCGGGTTGAGAGAAACACCCGGAGGAGAGGAAGAAAACAGGGGGATGCGTGGAGATGGGAGTGAATCGGCTGTTGGAGAGACCACCCTTGTTTTTCCTCCTCCCCCTCTTTTCACCGAGCCTTCTTTTTTTTATATCATGTCCTCGAGAGAGTTATATTCTCCCTCCTCATCGTAATTGCCAACCTTAGCATCTATAGATACCCTCTTTTTTTTCAAACAACATCCTCCCTTCCAAATTTTCTTGAAAATAAAATCGGCAAGTTGCTTATATCGGTGACTCCTCCCATATATATATATTCTGCATGCAACCAAGACTTAATGGGAATTCATTTCCCTGGATTCGGCATTATCCCAAGTGAACCGAACGCTTGTGGAAATAAAATCAATTTTGTAAAACTTTGATGAGCCTTTGCAACACTAGTGGACCCCACTTGGCTACAAGGACTAAACTACCGAACCCTCATTTGTCTTAAAACCAATACAAGGTGGTGGGTAACACACGAGTAATGCTTATGCGCGAGCCCCCATCCAATAATGACCTAATGTATGTAGTTGGAAATTCTTATGACTGTGGGTCCTCTCCATGTTGGCCTGATACTCTTTCTATTGGATAATCCAATCCGTTCACTTTATTGGGCCACTATGTAACTTGGTTACGCCCCTCAAACTATTTCCAAAGGATGATCTTAGCTGCCCCCTTGATGGGCGTCTTTATGCTTTAGATCAAAGTAGGCTCAACACTCATCTTTCATTAAAACAATGCGCGGACCCCCTGTTTGATCCAAATCTTAAACAAATGTTCAATGCGGGCCCACCGAATGGGTCCGAATTCTCCCCTGGCTTGGATTCTTCTGCATAACCATTCTCGACACTTAGCGAAAACGAGAATACGGAACGTTGCAGAAATGATCGGAAAGATTGAGAAAGCGTAAGGGAAGGACACGGGAATGGAAAACACTGAAAAATACTGATAACCAGAACGCTAACTTTTTTATTGATTAAAGCAAAACAAAATGGGGGTGTCTACACCTGGTTACAAGAATGGAAGGTATGGGGATTTATCCACCACATGCATCATTCCTGCCCGATAATCGGTCTTCAATTCCAAAAGTTAACTCTTTTGAATTTCTTTTAAATGGCTCATTCAACTCTTTGTTAATGTGCTAACTACGTGACATGCATCCTATGATCTAATTTCAATGTGAATCCTAAATGTGTATCTTGATTTCTTAATTTGTCTGGATTCAATCTAAGTGAAAGTTCTCCTAAAATTCTAATTTCAAGAAAATCCTACATATTTTAATTAAGAATTCATAATAAAATAAATATACAGAACCCCACATTTGTTGTGGAGCCGACTCGCGGTTGGTATGCCATCAGACATCCAAGCTGCCTACGTACCCAAGCCTCACTGGGATTAGAGTCGACGTAGTTCGGTGCACTTAAGCTAAGCTACTTATGCCTAACTCGACTAAGACACCGACCTAGACGGGGATTGACTGTTTCAACAGTTTTAGGAGAAGTTATTTAATTCAAGTTGAGGATTTTATTATCCTAGGATTTCATCTAAGATGCTATATGATTCTTGTCTAAATGCAAGTTATTCCTTAGACTAATGCAGGTTAGCCTACATCCTAGTTTGCTAGGCTTGTCCTAGGGAAAGATTGGGCGACTAGTGTAACTAGACCTATGGTACGGTTGCTATCCATAGCAAGCGTCTGTGATGAGGCTGGACTCCTAACTCTAGGACTCCCTAAAACCTAAGACTCCCTAAAACCTAGGACACGACCTGACACCAGTGTTCCTAAATTGGGCTCTAATGGTTCTTATATCGGAAACCATAATCCAATGGTTCCGAAAGACTCGAGACAAATCGATTTAAGCTCTTGAAGTTAGTTAATTTCAGATTTCAAGGATTTTCAGTTATTGGACATTTAAGGATTACCAATGGCTCTAGGGTTCACCAATTTCGGCCCAGAATAGCATCCAAGGAAGGGAATCGTGCGCTCTTTCCTTGTGCAATTTAATACGTAGGTTATAGCATCTTATTGCCTGGCATATCTCAGGATTTTCGTGGACAGTAACCTCGGAGCCAACAACATGCTATAGCTTAAGTATTCAAATTGTCAAAGATCGGTTGCAATTGGGATACGATTATGGATGCACTGGCCATTTCTCCAGGAAAATCTAAGGATCCTAAGATTTCTGTTTCAATGGATTAAGGAGTTTAATATGTGACAGAGATTTAAGGTTCTTTAGAAACTTTAAGATGATTTTCAATTAATTTCAATTTTTTAATGGATTTTATCAATTTTAAACCATATAAGTGATTTTACAAGTGAAATTGTTGCAAACGAATTCGAAATGAATCAAAATTTCTACAGCAGCAAGATGGGAATGCATGTAGCTTACTGAATGAATTTTGCAGATTTTTACATTAAGCTCATATTTAATTTTGATTTAATAACAATAAGACCAGATTGCAAAAATATCACAGAAACTACTAGAAATAGAAATCTAAATTCAATGAAATTTCTACAGTAGTAAAATATAAGTAAAAATAGCATGCTATGAGATTTTCATGAATTTAGGAAACTATTTACTATCAGTTTCGGATTTTTCAATTTTCAGACCAGATTATGAATTAACACTACATCCCATATGAAACAAGATCTAAATCACTTGAAAAGTTTACAGAAACTAGAGATATGGAAAATAAGACTACTGTAAAAATTTTGGGAATTTTATCTGTGATCTGATGTCCGTAAAAAGTCTCCCAAAATCTGATAATTTTCAAAGAAAGCATAAAATAATATACCAAACCACATTCAAAAATTCGAAAAAATTCATGGTAGAATGTAACAGTATCATATTAGTTTCCCACGAAATTTCATTAATTTTCGAATCCGTTTAGTATATAATTTATTTTTCTTCGTCAAAAAGATATTTTTGAAGAATTTTCTATTTTTAAAACACAATTTTTGAGAAAATTACGACTCCGGAAAACGTTCTTTAATCTTGTTCTGATATGATGAACATAATAAATATTTAAAATTCCAAAAAATAGATCATCCTGAGATGGCTATTTTTCAAATTTCACAATTACTCAGCCATTATTTTAAATAAAATTCTATTCTTCACTCAAATTTTTGAAATCCCTTAATCCAATGTCCGATCGGATCCGATGGTTATTTTAGTCTATTTAAGTAGAACATCGTATTAAATTTCGGGACGAAATGGAATTGAAACACTCATGCAGATCATGATTTTTAGCTCACACATATAATATTGAATTAAATTCAATTAAATACTTAAAAATCATGCAAAAAATATAAAAAATACCAAACAATCCTGGAAAAATCTGAGAATCGTGTACCTACCTGTAGCCGAGATCCTCGCCGAATCCGAGAGCCGAAAAATCCCGAAAATCTCGCCGACGTGCGATCCGATCCGATTTACTTTCTTCCTTTTCTTTCCCTCTTTTTGTTTTTCTGTTTTTTTTTTTCACTGTGGAGAGACGGAGTGCGAGAGATATGGAGAGGGTAACTGAGAGAGTGAGGGAGTGAGAGATGAGAGACAGAGAGGTTGAAAAGCAGAGAGAGAGTGGGATAACCGAGGGAGTTGAGAGATGGAGAATGAGAGAGAGTGTGTAACAGAGAGGGAGTTGAGAGATGGAGAGAGAGAGAGTGTGTGTAACAGAGAGGGGGTTGAGAAATGGAGAGTGAGAGAGATAAAGAGAGTAGGGTAAGAGATAGAGAGAGAGGGAGAGAGAGAGAGAGAGAAACGCGAAAAAAAACAGAGCACGCAATTCTCTGTTTTTTTCACATATTTTTTTTTTTTTTTTAAAGTATTGTGAAGGTGAAGGAGATGAGAGGGTGAGTATGAGATGGACCGAGAGAGCAGAGAAACTGAGAGAGAGAGAGAGGGTCCAAGAGGGAATGAGAATGAGAGAGAGGAGGATAATTCGAGAGAAACTGAGAAAGAGAGAGAAGTAGATACAGAGGGTGAGTGAGATGGGTGAGAGAAGAGTGAGAAACAGAGTGAGATGGGATAATGGTGAGGAAATGTCTGTCGAGAGATGGGGTGAGAGGGATTTGAGAGAATGAGAGAGGGAGGCCGATCACTTGATGCTATTCTTTCCAAAAAACCACAAGAACAGAGCCTCGGTTTTTTTCTTTGCTCGCTCTTTTTTCCTTCTTTTTTTTTCGATGGGCTGCTCCGGCTTTTGTTAGAGGGAGAGATCGAGAGAGGTTATGGAGGAGTAGGGGAGATGGAGGGAGTGAGGGAAATCGCCGGTCCTGTTTGGAGGAAGGAAATAAGAGCTGCCGCTTTTCCAGGAGAGACGAGAGCTGCCGTTTCCTTTTTTTTTCCCTCCTCCTTTCATCACTCTTTTCTTAGAATCCCTCATCAACATCTTTCTACTTCTCAACTTTTCTTTCCTTATAAAATATCCTTAGATTAGAAAATTGCCCACCAAAGCAAAATTGCCGAGAGTCCATTGCTAGAAAGGCCAAATTTTTATTTAGCAATTCACCTACAATAGACCACCTGTATTTATGGTATTCAAATAAAATAAAATAACAGGAATTTTGAGTTGGTCTACTTGGGACCCACGAATGGCAATTTAATTAAGCTAGCTTGGCCTCTTTCCCATATATCCGAATATCCTTCTTATATGAATAAAGCTGCCAAAATTTTGATTTTTAAGAAAATAGAAGCTGCTGAAATTAGGATGATGGAGGAGCCAAATTAAACATGCCCTACGTTCTGTATGAGAGAGGGAATTGGGTAACACAGGACTGTCCGAACCCTCCAATTTAATGGGCCATAAACACAAACAGGTTGTGTCCTCGCAAATCAATCCCATGGACTGATCCAAACCATCCATTTCAATGGGCTGCCCTATAAATGATTCGATCCTCTAATCCATTGCCGCAAGCTGATCTTGACCGTCCAATTGATAGGCTGCAATGTGGATCGGTTACCCCACCTCTTGAATCACTCCATATTGTTTAATTGGTGGCCCACAAATCTTTTCCGTTAGATTTAAATACGGACCCCGGAGAATAAGATTGAATTACTTCGGGTGGGCCCCACGCATATTTAGTGGGCCACTCCATTTTAAATCTCTCAACCACATGCTAGGCCTACTCCTTGGCTGAATTTTCCATGAGATCCATTCATCAAAATTAGGTTGGTCCGCTTGTTTCAACCTAGTGAACCCCACCCCATATTGGGCACACTTATATATAAAATTTGATCGTTAATATCCATGATAAACTCCGCAGATAACTTGAATATTTCTTACATAGGATAACTTTCTCGATCCAAATTTAATCCAAATGCTCAATGCGGCCCAATTCTCTCTTGCTTGGATTCTTCCAAATAACCCTTCTCAACACTTAGCGAAAAGAAAAATGCGGAACATTGCCGAAATGATCGGAAAGATTGAGAAAGCGTAAGGGATGGACACGGGAATGGAAAACACTGAAAAAGACTGATAACAAGAACACTAACTTCTTTGTTGATTAAAGCAGAGCAAAATGGGGTGTCTACAGATGCCCCTCTTTGGTAGAGATGACGTAGTCATCGAATACCAAAGCAAAAATGACAGAACCATTTTGCGTAGCTTGAATCGACAAATGACTCTCTAGACACAATGCAACTTAATATAATGCAAGACCCTAGATGAAATCCTAGAATTGGAATGTAATAAGAAATCCCGATGCGGCGCCGTTCACAAACAGGCAATGAGAGAATGAGATATCATTTTCGAATGGATTCTGAAGAGAAAGAACAAAGATCGTTCTCAAACGGTTTTTAGAAGAAGATGAGACGCCGCTCATAAGCTGGTTCAACGAGGATAAGAAGCATTCCCAAATGGACTCGGACAATGAGGCACCGTTCACAAACGGGCTCAAGGAGGACGAGACCCTTCACAAATGGATTCGAAAAATGAGGCACCGTTCACAAACGGGCTCAAGGAGAAGACAAGACCATTCACAAATGGATTCGAGAAATGAGGCACCGTTCACAAACGGGCTCAAGGAGAAGACAAGACCATTCACAAATGGACTCGAGAAATGAGGCACCGTTCACAAACGGGCTCAAGGAGAAGACGAGACCATTCACAAATGGACTCGAGAAATGAGGCACCGCTCACAAACGGGCTCAAGGAGAAGACTAGACCATTCACAAATGGACTCGAGAAATGAGGCACCGTTCACAAACGGGCTCAAGGAGGACGAGACCATTCACAAATGGACTCGAGAAATGAGGCACCGTTCATAAACGGGCTCAAGGAGAAGACGAGACCATTCACAAATGGACTCGAGAAATGAGGCACCGTTCACAAATGGGCTCAAGGAGAAGACAAGACCATTCACAAATGGACTCGAGAAATGAGGCACCGTTCACAAACGGGCTCAAGGAGAAGACGAGACCATTCACAAATGGTCTCGAGAAATGAGGCACCGTTTACAAACGGGCTCAAGGAGAAGACGAGACCATTCACAAATGGACTCGAGAAATGAGGCACCATTCACAAACGGGCTCAAGGAGGACGAGACCATTCACAAATGGACTCGAAAAATGAGACACCGTTCACAAACGGGCTCAAGGAGAAGACAAGACCATTTACAAATGGACTCGAGAGATGAGGCACCGTTCACAAACGGGCTCGAAGAATTTAGAGATTTTTCATGAACTTGAATTTGACGTAGGATTGGATTTGATGAATTTTTTATTTTTGGGAAATGAGGCACCGTTCACAAACGGGCTCAAGGAGGATATGAGACCATTCACAAATGGACTCAGAAAATGAGACACCGTTCACAAACGGGTTCAAAGAGAACATGAGACCATTCACAAATGGACTCAGAAAATGAGACACCGTTCACAAACGGGTTGAAGGAGAAGACGAGACCATTCACAAATGGCCTCGAGAAAAGAGGCACCGTTCACAAACGGGCTCGAAGAATTTAAAGATTTTTCATGAACTTGAATTTGACGTAGGATTGGATTTTTTGAATCGGGGATTGGATTTGATGAATTTTTTATTTTTAGGAAATGAGGCACCGTCCACAAACGGGCTCAAGGAGGACATGAGACCATTCACGAATGGACTCAGAAAATGAGACACCGTTCACAAACGGGTTAAAAGAGACCACGAGACCATTCACAAATGGACTCAGAAAATGAGACACCGTTCACAAACGGGCTCGAAGAATATAAGAAACTATTCCCAAATGGATTTTAAAAAAACGACGCACCACTCCCAAACGGGTTAGAAGAAGATAACAGGCCATTCCCAAATGAACCCGGAAGATGAGACATCGTTCACAAACGGGTTCAAAGAAACGAGGTAGCTTTGATTGATGAGTTCAACAACGAAGAATTTAGAGATTTTTCATGAATTTGAATTTGACGTAAGATTGGACTTGATGAATTTTTGATTTTTTGAACTCAATGAAATCGGGGATATTATAGATCGTGCCCGACAAAGATATTGGAAACTAGGACTTTGACGAATGATGAAACGGCAAACCTTAGGAACGAAGAACCATTACTAGTAAGAATGGATCAGGAACACTTTTATGAAACTTCAACAAGATTTTTCTCAAAGAGACTGCTGGTCTTGTCTTCTGGGGATTTTGATAACTGAAACCTTGATATAAATACTCGAGATTGGTAATCTAGAACAATGGCTCTCTTGAATACTAACATGGAAAAGTGGGATTTGCCCCTTGACAGGTGCTTAGATAAACATTTCTTGACCAGGATAGTATTTAACTGACTAGAAGGAAATTTTGAATTTTAATGGTTCATCTTTCTGAGAAATCGGCTCAACCACCATTGCATCTGAGGCTTTTCAAAGCTTAAGGTGCCTTCCTGAGGTATGATCTTTTTACGAAAGCTGGGCTTTCTGATGCTTCTACTTCTGATTTTTTTTTGAGTTGATCTTCTTTGAAATGAAGCTGCTTGACTAGATTACCGAGCTCTTTCATACGATCGCAGGGAGCTGCCGAGGCCGGGCCTCCTTCACCAAGACAGTTGCATCATTTGGACACAAGGATGACGATTGACTCTTTCTAAAGAGAAAACTTAGATAAAAGGCACTACCCAAAGGATTGAGCAGCTCTGAATGACAAAGATTGACTAACTACACTGACAGACACCGTAATGCTTCTGACTTAGTTAAGTTTTTATTTGGTAAGTCTATCCTTTCGAGGAATGTTTTTTTTTTCAATTGGTAAACACTGGACTTCTTCCTTAAAACAGTAATGCCTCAAGGATTTAATTACGACCCCTAAGATTGCTTAGCTTCAATGCCCCCAGTTTTGAGGATGTCACTTGAATTTGCTTGAACTTCAGTTGATCTTCAGTCTTGATACCGGCTGTAGCCTTCTTATAATGATTCTCTTACCGTGACCAAGTCACCTCTTCAGGGTTTTTAACTTGGCGGACCGTGCTGGCCTTAACTTTTGCCTGAACCACCTTTCTAGGTTTTCGATCCAGCAGGCTATCCCCTTAGCTTTTGCCTAAGCCGCCCTTTCGGGTTTTCAACTTAGCAGAAGAATGATCTTAAATTTTACCTAGACCGCCCTTTCAGGTTTTCAGTCTAGTAGATCTTCAAACTTCGCTCTTTTTCTTATTCATCATTTTTTTTTTCAATTTTTTTTTAGGAATAGGTCTTTCATTCTGAACATCTGAAGGACTTTATAGGTAAGATATGGCTTTTCAAAGAATGGCTTAAGGTTCAACAAAGATTTCGACCGAACCTGTGAACAGGTTGCCTACATATCCCGAGGTAGGAATCAGGTCGTGTGTAGTTCAGGGCTAATGCCCCTAATTTGAAGATAAATTGTTTGAAGGTTGCTTGATTTTTCTTTTTTTTCTAGAATGATTGACTTCTCTTCTTTTGGAACTTGTCACTCTTTTTTTCTAAAAGGATTGAATTTCTTTTCTTTTTTTAATCGACCGAACTCGGTTCAACCGAGTTGCCTACGTACCCCAGTATAGGGATCAGGTCTCGCGTAGTTCGGGCGAATGCCCCTAGTTTGATGGGTTTTTAAGAAAATTTCATTCAGGCTCAAAGGGTTTGCAAACCGGTATTTGTTTTGACATCGGGTTATGATCCTGGGATTTTTTCGGTCAAAGGAGGCCTTCCAATGTTCAGGTTTGGAATTGATCTAGGTTGATGAGTTCTCTTTTATTATTATTTCTTTTTTTTTTCGAAGTTTGACGGCATTTATAGGTAAGAGATAATAAATCTTCTTCTTTCAAGATTCTAATATGCGCTTTCGACTTTCATAGAGCGAAACTTGTTCTTTGACATCCTCCATCTATGGATTTGTAACTCTTGATATCTGATGATCACTTTTCAATGCTTTGCTCTTGAACTTCTTATGTTGAATTTGTTGGCTTCATGTTATGAATTTGAGAACCAAGGTCATTGATTGAAAATATGAAAGTTGTTTCCCCTCTATGCCCCTTGCATAGCATATGTCTTTCACTTTCTTCATTCTCTTGAGCTTTCTATCTATGTCTTGCCCCTGGTATCGGTTGTAGCTTTTCTAGACAATCTTCTTATTCTTGAAATAAGTTTATCAATTCTTCACACTCTTCAGAGGGTAATGTACTTTTAATCGGCATTCACTGAATCAAAGTTTCAGTGCCAATGTTTACCACTTCAATTTCATCTTCGAAAGGCTGGGATTGACGCTCCTCCTCTTGTTCAAGTAATTGTTGTAACTCAAGTGGAGTTTCATCAATTTTGTCCTCATTTGAGGAGGGAGTCTTACTTTAAGATCAGAAGCATACTTAAGAAACAGACACAAATGAACTATTGGAACTGAAATTTTTATTTAAAGAAAAAGCTATTACATCTGACGACCTATCCTGAACATGCTCAGGATTCACAACTTTGAATAAAGAGAAAAGTAAAAGATAACTTGCCTGGACTAGGCATTAACCTTGAACTGTAAAACCGGACTCAACAATTGTACTGACCATGATGACTGACTTCAACATAAAATAGTAAACGACTAAAACTTTAACTGCCGCAACTGTCTAGCTTCGGTGGCTCAGCGAAGGCTGGTTCATATCATGATAGCAGCTACTAGAACATCTTCACTGTCTGTATCTTCTTCTTCTTCAAAAGGTTCTGACCCAGACGTCTCAAAGGTAGGTTCTAAGGCGCAGATAAGAGTGAGAGGATCAAATTTTGGGTCCCCTATGGTTATAGCACTGACAGCAGCAGCAGGGTTTGCATGACCAAGTAATGGGTTATTGATAGCATCGGGTCTTGGCTCGAACATAAGGCCTTTATTGTCAAGCAACCTCTGGATCCTGAATTTTAGGGCAATGCAATTATTAGTGAGATGGCCGGAATTTCTATGGTATTCGCAGTGTTGATCTGTTCGCCACTTTGCTGGTAAAGGATTAGGAAGAACCCTAATGTTAGGCAGGATTATGCGACCTGAGGCTAGACACTCCTTGAGTATCTAAGATGGTGGAAGAGGGAGAGGGGTAAATTCTGTCTGGGCCTGTGGTCGAGGTGCTACAGCAGGTTGGGTATAATCCATCACCATGGGGTTCTGAGGTTTTGAAGGCTGAGGCTTGGAGCGGGAAAGGTTATTAATTTCAGCTGATGGAGACTTCCTGAATTCTCTGGTATTCGGGTTACTTCGGTTGAATACACCTTGAGCCATAGCCTCCTCTATTGGAGTGCCTGCCACGATAAAGTGTTTGAAGTCCGGATAATACTGCAACGACATGTGATACTGGAGCTGGGGGGAAATATTTTTCATGATTATCTGGACCTGCTCTTCCTCAAAAGGGCGCTCCATCATTTGAGCTGCTAGTCTCCTCCATCTTTTCACAAAAATCAGAAAGGATTCTCTCGAGTCTTGCTTGGTTCTCTCTAAATCCTTTCTAGTGATTTCTGTCCCATCATTATATTTGAACTGCCTGATGAATTGCTCACCGATATCCTTCCATGTCCTGTAACGAGTCTTGTCTAGGACCATGAACCACCTTCTAGCGACCTTGGTTAGAGAAACCGGGAACAATTGAGCCATTTGCTCAGGAGATAAGCCTTGAGGCTGACACATGATGGTAAAAATCTGTAAATGGGTGATTGGACAACCCACACCATCATATTTGTCGAAATCTGGCATTTGAAAATTGGCACGGAGGCGAATTTCGGGAAACAGGGTAAGATCACTTGGATTGAAACCACCCTGGTCATGAAACTGGATTTCTTGAACTTTCCTGGCAAGACTTTCTAATTTCTCCATAACTGTCTTATCAACCACGGACTGAGAAGGCCTATTGCGATCCTCGCTGTACTACTCTTTTTCCAAATCTTCTTCGGCTTTATCAAGGATAGTGATGAATGCTGGCTGGGCAGGTGCGGCTGAAGTAGCTGCATGGTGCATAGGCCCTTTATCCTTGGACAATGACGGTCCCAAATTCTCAGAAAGCTGAGCCTTGATAACTCGGTTCTCTTCTTTGAGCTCTTGAAGTTGCTGGAGAATCAAGGTGAGGGTATCGGTAATAGCAGCAGGTGGAAGGCCATCTTGGTTATCTGCCATTGGTGAGGATGAGAAAGAAAGAGATGCTAGGGTTCTCAGAGAGGGTGGTGGAGAGACAGAATTCCTCTCCAATCGTGAAGAGACCCGAACCCAAGGAGCAATGGGGTTAGCTATGGTGTTTTACTGCCCTGAAATATTTGAAAGACACATTTTAAAATCACGGAAAGAAGTAAACAATGACGCATGCATAGACTAGGATAATGTGAGAGAAAGATGAACTTTATTGATCAATCATTGAAGCTTGAGTACAGGGTTCATTCTTTCAAAGATAAACGGATAAGATTAAACATGGAACTAAGCATTCTTTTTAGACTTCTTCTTTGGACGATAATCTTCCTCAGCTGACTCTTTTAAAGGTTTGATGATTCTGACATCCCAAGCAGATGAAACGGCTTTGACAATCTTGGGCTTGAGATCCTCAGGCGGATAAAAATGACGAAGGGGAGGCACAATAGATTGCTCCCTTCCATACTGACGCAGGATCATGGCAGGAACATAAAAGGAAGTCTTTTCGAGGCCAAGAGGGCGAACATAGTTAGCTTCTCCAGTGTTGAAGACAGCTTCTTGGATTCCAGGAATTTGCCAATAAATTTGATCTTGTTGGCGAGAATTTAACCATTCAACCCAATCACTCTTATGATCGAAGGAAACATCATGACGCCATTCGCTGAAGGTGTATATTGTATGATCGAAATGCACAGGAGCTGCGATTTTTAGCTTGTGGCATAACCACACCTGAAGTAAAGCAGGACATCCTGAGAAAGAACCAACGAAGGAGCGAACATAAGAGCCTGGACCTGAGCCGACACGAAGACGAGCCATATCATCTAGTCCATTGAAGGTTTCTGCAAGCATAGTAGGAATTGGATTGGTGCCACGATCCATTTGATCAACGAGGTCCAAAAGAACAGCTGACGCAAAGCGAGAAGGCTGGACAGTGAGGAACCTAGCAAAGGAGCAGAATCTCAAAGCGCACCGTCGGGCTTTTTGAATATCAACAGCACCAATGTGTCCAATAGGAGGGTAAATGTCAATCAGATGCTGCATGGACACTTCTTGGCCTTTCATGAAAGAGTTCATGGATTCATCTGGATTATTCATTAAGCGAAGGAACAAAGGACGATAATCTGAAACACAGGATGGCTTCACTAGAGGGCCTTCCACTGGATATTCCAATAAGGCACACCATTCTTCAAAGGTGGGACACATTTCTTGGTTGCCAAAACGGAAGACATGATGATCGGGATCCCAACATTCTGATGCGGCATAAAGTAATCCCCAATCGAGCTTAATGGTTGCCACGTAGCCGAAGAGATTTTTCTCTTGCTCACTTATGGCATAGATATGGGATTCTCTTAATGTACCACGGATCCAATCAAGAATTGTACGAGTAGACATGGTGCCTGTAAGCCAAGAGAAAGGATACAAGAATGATCAGGATTTCATGAACACGAGATTGGGATAAGTTCCTGCCAGTACAAAGAAAGTATGAATGCATGATCGAATCACATGATAGAGGATTGAAAGACGTACGATCAGGAGATGAGATGAGATAGCATACGATTGCTTTCAACGGATAGATCATGAATGGCTAATCCTATGAGATTTTTGGAAATATGGGATTTATATCCTAACCCCAAAGGGAAATTTTTTTTAATCTTTGTACATTTTAACAGTGTTACCTGAAGGCATCAAACCCTAATCTTAATCTAACGGAGTGGAGAGAGGATCTCGACTCATGACTTTGTTTGTGTACCTAAGGACCGATCGTAGCCATTGGAAGATGGACTACGGCCTAATCTAGACACAAATGGATAGTATATCCTAAACTAGGCTCACGCACGTGATGCACATGTGTTCGTATACTACATGCATGTGTGGATTAATCTAGGGGTAAGGCCAAGAGTTCCCTTGGCGCGAATCCATGTTCGATATACTGTACCAGTGTCCGGCATATCAGTACGTGAACAAGAGATCTGTTTACGCACCATAAGGTACTAGGCTAAGGGTGGAATGCTTCTCTAGCACAGAGGCACCAGGTGATGAAATCCCAGCCAACCATGCTAGATAACACTCCGGGTTCCTAAAATAGGACGTGTGTGCATGTGAGATGCAGGGTTTAGATGCAAGTGATGTAAGTGTGTGCAATAAGTTCGCGCAATCTATGATGCCTTCAGGTTTTGTTAGATTAAGTTCAAGTAAAATGTGATGAGAAGATAAAACAAGACAAACTAATCTAACAAGTATAGAGTTTTTATGAGCCAGTTAAATTAAATTCAAATGAATTATCCTTTGGAATTGTAATGAAGTTAGGTGATCCCCAGCAGAGTCGCCAAACTATGGGACCCGATCCCGCTAGAGGGGGTGGGGCGCGAGCCGCCACACCTTCTCTCTTGGTCTCTCGTACCCACGCGATTGGCGTGTGCATTTTAATTATTGATTTTAATTCATCTTTTATGTGAACATGGGATAACTAAGGCAATCCGAATTCCACACAAAACAGACTGACAGAGTCGCCACCTAGATGTGGGATCTAGGACCCATAATTAACTAGAGATCTAGACTCGCTACCTGGTTATAAGAATGAAAGGTATGGGGATTTATCCACCACATGCACCATTCCTGCCCGATAATCGGTCTTCAATTCCAAAAGTTAACTCTTTTGAATTTCTTTTAAATGGCTCATTCAACTCTTTGTTAATGTGCTAACTACGTGACATGCATCCTACGATCTAATTTCAATGTGAATCCTAAATGTGTATCTTGATTTCTTAATTTGTTTAGATTCAATCTAAGTGAAAGTTCTCCTAAAATTCTAATTTCAAGGAAATCCTACATATTTTAATTAAGAATTCATAATAAAATAAATATACAAAACCCCACATTTGTTGTGGAGCCGACTCGCGGTTGGTATGCCATCAGACATCCAAGCTGCCTACGTACCCAAGCCTCACTGGGATCAGTGTCGACGTAGTTCGGTGCACTTAAGTTAAGCTACATATGCCTAACTCGACTAAGACACCGACCTAGACGGGATTGACTGTTTCAACAGTTTTAGGAGAAGTTATTTAATTCAAGTTGAGGATTTTATTATCCTAGGATTTTATCTAAGATGCTATATGATTCTTATCTAAATGCAAGTTATTCCTTAGACTAATGCAGGTTAGCCTACATCCTAGTTTACTAGGCTTGTCCTAGGGAAAGATTGGACGACTAGTGTAACTAGACCTATGGTACGGTTGCTATCCATAGCAAGCGTCCGTGATGAGGCTGAACTCCTAACTCTAGGACTCCCTAAAACCTAAGACTCTCTAAAACCTAGGACACGACCTGACACCAGTGTTCCTAAATTGGGCTCTAATGGTTCTTATATCGGAAACCATAATCCAATGGTTCCGAAAGACTCGAGACAAATCGATTTAAGCTCTTGAAGTTAGTTAATTTCAGATTTCAAGGATTTTCAGTTTTTGGACATTTAAGGATTACCAATGGCTCTAGGGTTCACCAATTTCGGCCAAGAATAGCATCCAAGGAAGGGAATCGTGCGCTCTTTCCTTGTGCAATTTAATACTTAGGTTATAGCATCTTATTGCCTAGCATATCTCAGGATTTCTGTGGATAGTAACCTCGGAGCCAACAACATGCTATAGCTTAAGTATTCAAATTGTCAAAGATCGGTTGCAATTGGGATACGATTATGGATGCACTGGCCATTTCTCCAGGGAAATCTAAGGATCCTAAGATTTCTGTTTCAATGGATTAAGGAGTTTAATATGTGACAGAGATTTAAGGTTCTTTAGAAACTTTAAGATGATTTTCAATTAATTTCAATTTTTTAATGGATTTTATCAATTTTAAACCATATGAGTGATTTTACAAGTGAAATTGTTGGAAACGAATTCGAAATGAATCAAAATTTCTACAGCAACAAGATGGGAATGCATGTAGCTTACTCGATGAATTTTGCAGATTTTTACATTAAGCTCATATTTAATTTTGATTTAATAACAATAAGACCAGATTGCAAAAATAACACAGAAACTACTAGAAATAGAAATCTAAATTCAATGAAATTTCTACAGTAGTAAAATATAAATAATAATAGCATGCTATGAGATTTTCATGAATTTAGGAAACTATTTACTATCAGTTTCGGATTTTTCAATTTTCAGACCAGATTATGAATTAACACTACATCCCATATGAAACAAGATCTAAATCACTTGAAAATTTTACAGAAACTAGATATATAGAAAATAAGACTACTGTAAAAATTTTGGGAATTTTATCTGTGATCGGATGTCCGTAAAAAGTCTCCCAAAATCTGATAATTTTCAAAGAAAGCATAAAATAATATACCAAACCACATCCAAAAATTCGAAAAAATTCATGGTAGAATGTATTAGTATCATATTAGTTTCCCACGAAATTTAATTAATTGTCGAATCCGTTTAGTATATAATTTATTTTTCTTCGTCAAAAAGATATTTTTGAAGAGTTTTCTATTTTTAAAACACAATTTTCGAGAAAATTACGACTCCGGAAAACGTTCTTTAATCTTGTTCTGATATGATGAACACAATAAAAATTTAAAATTCCAAAAAATAGATCATCCTAAGATGGCTATTTTTCGAATTTCGCAATTACTCAGCCATTATTTTAAATAAAATTCTATTCTTCACTCAAATTTTTGAAATCCCTTAATCCAATGTCCGATCCGATCCGATGGTTATTTTAGTCTATTTAAGTAGAACATCGTATTAAATTTCGGGACGAAACGGAATTGAAACACTCATGCAGATCATGATTTTTAGCTCACACATATAATATTGAATTAAATTCAATTAAATACTTAAAAATCATGCAAAAAATATAAAAAATACCAAACAATCCTGGAAAAATCTGAGAATCGTGTACCTACCTGTAGTCGAGATCCTCGCCGAATCCGAGAGCCGAAAAATCCCAAAAATCTCGCCGACGTGCGATCCGATCCGATTTACTTTCTTCCTTTTCTTTCTCTCTTTTTGTTTTTCTGTTTTTTTTTTTACTGTGGAGAGACGGAGTGTGAGAGATATGGAGAGGGTAACTGAGAGAGTGAGGGAGTGAGAGATGAGAGACAGAGAGGTTGAAAAGCAGAGAGAGAGTGGGATAACCGAGGGAGTTGAGAGATGGAGAATGAGAGAGAGTGTGTAACAGAGAGGGAGTTGAGAGATGGAGAGAGAGAGAGAGTGTGTGTAACAGAGAGGGAGTTGAGAAATGGAGAGTGAGAGAGATAAAGAGAGTAGGGTAAGAGATAGAGAGAGAGGGAGAGATAGAGAGAGAGGGAGAGAGAGAGAGAGAGAGAGAGAGAAACGCGAAAAAAAACAGAGCACGCAATGCTCTGTTTTTTTCATGTTTTTTCTTTTTTATTTTTTTTTAAAAAAAGTATTGTGAAGGTGAAGGAGATGAGAGGGTGAGTATGAGATGGACCGAGAGAGCAGAGAAACTGAGAGAGAGAGAGAGAGAGAGAGAGAGAGAGAGAGAGAGAGGGTCCAAGAGGGAATGAGAATGAGAGAGAGGAGGATAATTCGAGAGAAACTGAGAAAGAGAGAGAAGTAGATACAGAGGGTGAGTGAGATGGGTGAGAGAAGAGTGAGAAACAGAGTGAGATGGGATAATGGTGAGAGAAATGTCTGTCGAGAGATGGGGTGAGAGGGATTTGAGAGAATGAGAGAGGGAGGCCGATCACTTGATGCTATTCTTTCCAAAAAACCACAAGAACAGAGCCTCGGTTTTTTTCTTTGCTCGCTCTTTTTTCATTCTTTTTTTTCGATGGGCTGCTCCGGCTTTTGTTAGAGGGAGAGATCGAGAGAGGTTATGGAGGAGTAGGGGAGATGGAGGGAGTGAGGGAAATCGTCGGTCCTGTTTGGAGGAAGGAAATAAGAGCTGCCGCTTTTCCAGGAGAGACGAGAGCTGCCGTTTCCTTCTTTTTTTTCCCTCCTCCTTTCATCACTCTTTTCTTAGAATCCCTCCGCAACATCTTTCTACTTCTCAACTTTTCTTTCCTTACAAAATATCCTTAGATTAGAAAATTGCCCACCAAAGCAAAATTGCCGAGAGTCCATAGCTAGAAAGGCCAAATTTTTATTTAGCAATTCACCTACAATAGACCACCTGTATTTATGGTATTCAAATAAAATAAAATAATAGGAATTTTGAGTTGGTCTACTTGGGACCCACGAATGGCAATTTAATTAAGCTAGCTTGGCCACTTTCCCATATATCCGAATATCCTTCTTATATGAATAAAGCTGCCAAAATTTTGATTTTTAAGAAAATAGAAGCTGCTGAAATTAGGATGATGGAGGAGCCAAATAAAACATGCCCTACGTTCTGTATGAGAGAGGGAATTGGGTAACACAGGACTGTCCGAACCCTCCAATTTAATGGGCCATAAACACAAACAGGTTGTGTCCTCGCAAATCAATCCCATGGATTGATCCAAACCATCCATTTCAATGGGCTACCCTATAAATGATTCGATGCTCTAATCCATTGCCGCAAGCTGATCTTGACCGTCCAATTGATAGGCTGCAATGTGGATCGGTTACACCACCTCTTGAATCACTCTATATTATTTAATTGGTGGCCCACAAATCTTTTCCGTTAGATTTAAATACGGACCCCGGAGAATAAGATTGAATTACTTCGGGTGGGCCCCACGCATATTTAGTGGGCCACTCCATTTTAAATCTCTCAACCACCTGCTAGGCCTACTCCTTGGCTGAATTTTCCATGAGATCCACTCATCAAAATTAGGTTGGTCCGCTTGTTTCAACCTAGTGAACCCCACCCCATGTTGGGCACACTTATTTATAAAATTTGATCGTTAATATCCATGATAAACTCCGCAGATAACTTGAATATTTCTTACATAGGCTAACTTTCTCGATCCAAATTTAATCCAAATGCTCAATGCGGGCCCACCAAACGGGTCCCAATTCTCTCTTGCTTGGATTCTTCCAAATAACCCTTCCCAACACTTAGGGAAAAGAAAAATGCGGAACATTGCGGAAATGATCGGAAAGATTGAGAAAGCGTAAGGGACGGACACGGGAATGGAAAACACTGAAAAAGACTGATAACAAGAACACTAACTTCTTTGTTGATTAAAGCATAGCAAAATGGGGTGTTTACAGGACCCAATTTTAAAAGTTTCTATTTTTGAAGTTTGACTACAAAGACTTTCCATTTTTAATTTTTCCCTTTAAGGGTGAACCAATCTGAGGGTATTTTGGTCGCATTTGGATATCTAACAGTCAAATATGAGCATTTTGGTTCAAAAAGTTATTTTCCAAAAAAGATGGTCCGATCATGGGTGAGGGATGCACCATAAATGTCAAATGCGTTGGGTCCATATATAGAATGTTGAATTTAGAAAGATTTTATTGATTTTTTACGGAAAAACCCAAAACCCGTGTGAAATAGCCCATACCACCATGGTGGGTGGCCCACATGGTTGACCCACATGAGTTGATCACCCAACCTTGATGATGTCACAATGGTGACATCATATTTGTTAAAAGAAAAATAAAAAGAATAAAAAATGAAAAGAAGGAAAGAAGGAAAAGATGAATGATTGCTTAAAAAAGTTTTCTTCCAAAGAAGCAATGTGGAATGAGAATAGCATGTCTTGATTGACAAGAAATTAAAATTGGAATCAAATCCAATTTGGAAACAAGAAAGAAAGAAAGCAAGAGGGGAAAATTGGAAACAAGCCAAAAATGGAGCTCTCACATTGGAAATTACTATTTCTCTCTTAACCCTAGTTTTTTTTTTTTTTTTTGTATAAAAATCAAAGCAAACAATCCTAGAAAGGAGAAAAAAAATCCAAATTCATCATTTTTCTCTCTCCTCCCAAGAAAAAAAAAACTCTTTTCTCTTGAAGTGTGTTCATATCTCTCAAGGGTTCTTCACAAAAGGGATTCTTAAAATCCCTTTTCTTCTTTAACAAATCACACATCAAGGATCTTTGGGGTGTTCTTTTGATCTTCTTCATCATATAAAAGGGTGCGACAAAGCGTATACCTCGGATCTACGCACCCTAGAGAGAAGGAGTGCGATCAATGGTAAGATCTTTATCTTTGTAATATCAAAAGTAGAAAAGCATGCTAGGGTTTTACTTTTGATAGATCAAATCAATGAATTTTTTCTTGAAATTTCAGTATGTTATAATATAGAGTATAAGTTTTCAAAATTCAAAATTTCACCAAAACATTAAATTTCCTCCATCTAGTAATGATTTTCTTTCGCTTTTTATTCAATATGGATTTAAATCGGATTATTAAAGCAAGTGTTAGAAAACGTGGGTTTCTTTAAAAACTGATATTTTTTTAGATTTCTATAAAATAAAATACTACTGGAAACTTAATTTCCAATCGCGGTTTGGCCGTTTTAATTTTCATTCTATTTTTTAAACAATAACCCCGAAAGGGGTTATTTCTTTATGAATGAATCCAAAAGTATATCAAACCTTGTACAAAATTTGTGAAATCTTGTTTCCAAACCAATGTTTTGATTTCCAAAACACCCAAAAAATTTTGGATTTTTTTGAATTTTTTTAATCCGGTTTTAAATTATTTTAAATTTTGGTTATTTTTAATAAATATCAGAATGTTTTACAAATTGATGAAACTCTCCAAAATTAATGTTCAATAGTAAATTGAATTTCTCATGAAATTTGGTTTTTTGAAAAAAGGTTTTTTTATTTTTTTTCTAATCGCTTCTTCGTTTTACGTGCCGTAATTCTTTTTTGTATAAAATTAGTAAATTTTTGAAATTCTTCTTTACAAACCAGTAACTTAGGTTACTGGAATGTTAGATAAAAAATTTCAATTGATTTTGTAAATTTTTAATATGGTTTTGTAATTTATTTTAATAAATGGGTTTTAATTCCTAGGAAACAAATTCTACTTTTCTATTTAAAAATCGATTTTAAGGAGGAGATTTAATTTTTAAGTTTTAAAATTTTGATAAAAAATTTTATAGTCTATTATGTATCTATTGGAATTTTTTATTTGATTTTAGAATACTATTAGGTTTGCTTTTTAAGTAATTCTTTTGTTTCATCCGATTTTTGTGTGAATTTTAATTGAGATCAAATCGTAATAAAAGTCTATGAAAGTCATATAGTAGTCTAACCTCATGATTATCTTTATTTTGTGAAAGTTTGGATTAATTTGAAATTGATATGCTATAAGTTACTGTGTTAATCTATGAACTGATTTGAAGTTTGAGAAATTAGAAACTGATATCAAATCTTAATGAAAATTCATATAAGTTTTCCAGTAAGCTATAATAGTCTAGATTTATATGCTGTGAAATGTTGGATTAATTTAAAATTGATATGCTATAAGTTATTGTGTTAATCTATAATCTGATTTAAATTTTGGAAAATCGGAAATTGATATCAAATCTTAATGATAATTAATGAAATTTTTTCAATAAGCCACAATCATCCATATCTTGGTACTGAAATTTTTTAGCTGATTTGGGGTTTTATTTCTTAGGGTTTCTGTGTAATCCTAGCAATCTGGTCTTAATGTTAATAAATCATAATTTAATAGCAAATCAACACAAAAGTCAGTAAAAACCTCCAACAAATCTTAAATTTATATCATGAATTTAATCCCTAACTTTTTTGAAACAGAAACCTTAGGGTTCATAGATCTCCATTGTAAATTCGTTATACCGCGATAGTCTAACTGTCGAGATCGCAACCGTAATCGTATACTAATTGTGATTAATCCTGCATAATTGGAGTGCGTAAATTATAGTATGATATTAGCTCCGAGGTCCACTGTCCACGGAAATCCTGAGAACTATGCTAGGCAATAAGATACTATCGTAGGAACCTTTAGGGCCCCTTAGGAACACTTACGTCATGTTGTGTCCTAGGTTTTAGGAAGTCCTAGAGTTAGGAGTCCAGCCTCATCACGGTCGTTTGCTATGGATAGCAACCGTGCCAATAGATCTAGTTACACTAGTCACCCCTTTTTCCCATAGGACAAGCCTAGTTACTTAGGATGTAAGTTCACCTGCATTAGTCAAAGGGATGTCTTGCACTTAGATAGAACCATATAGCATCTTAGATGGAGTTCTAAGATAATAAAATCTACTCAACTTGAACTAAATAATTTTTCTTAAACTGTAAAACAGTCAATCCAGTCTAGATCAGTGTCTTAGATGAGTTAGGCATAAATAGCTTAGTTCAGGTGCACCGAACTACGATCGACTCTGATTCCAGTGAGGCTGGGATACGTACGCAACTTGGATACTTGAGTGGCATACCAAGCTCGAGTCGGCTCCACACATAAGTAGTGGGGTTTTGTATATTAATCCTAAATTAAAAGTAATAAAATCACTTAGGACTTTCTATGAAATTAGAATTTTAGGAGAACTTTCACTTAGATTGAATTCAAACAAGTTAAGAAAATCAAGATACACATTTAGGAATTACATTAAAATTAGATCTTAGGATGCATGTCACGTAGTTCGCATATTAATATAGAGTTAAATGAGCCATTTAAAAGAAATTCAAAAGAGTTAACTTTTGGAATTGAAGACCGATTATCGGCCAGGAATGGTGCATGTGGTGGTAACTCCCCATACCTTCCATTCTCGTAACCAGGTAACAAGTCTAGATTTCTGATCAATTATGGGTCCTAGATCCCTCACCTAGGTGGCGACTCTGTCACTCTCTTTTGTTTGGAATTCGGATTGCCTTAGTGATCCCAAGTTCACGGAAAAGATGAATTAAATCACACCTTGCTAGGCTGGCGGCTTACCCCTGCCCTTATGGGTACTGGGTTGCACGTTTGTTTGCACCCTATGGCTTGGTTGCTGCCTGCTTGGTTGGGTAATTAAAATCAATAATAAAAAGCACACGCCATTCGCGTCGAGAGACCAAGAGAGAGTGTAGCGCCTCGCACTCATTGCCCTCTCGCGGGATCGAGTCCCACATGTGGGTATTAGAATGAGGTAGTAAATACTCAGGTAGTGGCTCTTTTCATCTATTAATTTTGTCTGAAATGCCAATTAAAATGATGGTTTAAACTGAATATTCTTAATGATTTTTTTTTTTAAAAAAAGTTGCTTCCTACTTCTACTTATTTTCTTGGATTTTCAGTCTTACATGTTGAGTTTTGGGTCACTGAGTTGTTTTCTAATGTCTTTCTTTCCTAAGAATACTTCTAGTTTCAATTTTGGAATCATGTGTAAATTTTTATTCCAAAAGAACTGTGACATGGTGCAGGATTTATTCATATAGTTAACTTCATTTGCTTTTTAGAATTTAAAAGAAAAATCAAATTTTGGTCACTACATAGATTCAGGTTTCATTGTTTTGGGATGGTGTTCATCTGATTAGAGAAATAGTATTCGAAACATTAGTTGAAAACCCATGAATTAAATGACAAAGTGTAACCATTCAAAAAAATTTCATGTGATCTAACTTACTGTCCCATCCTTGATAATGGCAGCCACCATTTCATTTTAATATTTGCAGTCATTACATCTTGATAATAGCACTATTTGGGATTTTGTTGTTGATGATTCAATATTCTACTTACAATAGTGTTGTCGCACATACACAAAATGCTTTCATGTTGAGCCAATTTTTAATTGCATATGTCACAAAATGAGTAAAATTGGTGTTTAAAGGCAGATGTGAATAGTAATCTTAAGGGTGTGATTTGAATCCTCGGCTACTTCATTGATGATTTTTATGTTTTGAGAGCTAAAAGTTGCCGCACATCACATAGGGTTATTTTCATAGTCTAATGACTGTTTCTTGTTTCTTCCTATTTGATTATGCTTCAATGCAATACAGTGTTAGATCTTGGATATTATCATTAGTTAGCATGTCATTTTCTGAAGATTCACTCATTTGTTTGAGGTAGTTGAGAAAAATATCTTCAAACCCTTTGTTTCTCATACAAAAAAGCAAAGCATTTAGGGCGATGAAGGCGTTAGCCCAAGCCCATCCTTAGAGGGACTTACCGAAGCATAGTAGTACCCTCTTCCCTCTTCTTTCCTCTTTCTTTAGGAAGAAACTTTCTTAGTCCTTTAAATACCCTCAGACATAGGTTTCCTTGTTCATTGCAAGGGCAATGAAAGAGTTATCTAGAGCCCACCCTTTAGAGAGACATGCTTTGTCTCATAGAAAGTCACACCCTTTAGAGAGACATGCTTTGTCTCACAGAAAGCTTACCCTTTGGAGACATGCCTTGTCTCATTAGTGAGTCTGCTTATAGGCGACTGTCTAAGTCTCAAATAGAACATCTTCTACTAGTTGAATACCAACTTGGTCTATTAATTGCCAATTCCATTTATCGTTGCAAGGGCAATGATAAGGATACTTGGAGCCTAACTCTGTGTCTAGGAGACTTGCCCAGGCTCACAAATATCCTTACTTGTCTCCCCTTCTTCTAAAAGACATGCTTTGTCTAGATGGCACCCCCTCTTAGAGTCACCAGTTTGAGAGTCAGTCCATTAGCATATGAGTCTGTCCTTAGTTAAAAAGTCAGTCCTTTAGGAGTCTATCCTGTCACATAGGGGTTAGGATTTAGTCCAACCTTTCATCAAATCTTGTGATTCTGTCCAATCATTGCAAGGCTTAGGTTTCTGTCCAACCCTTGCAAATTCGTGATTCTGTCTAACCCCTTGCAAAGTATAGGATTCTATCAAACCTTTGCAGGATATCAGGAGTCTGTCCTACCCTTATGATGATAGAATTCTGTTCTCTTGAGTCAAAACTCAAAAAAACATCTGAAAAACCAAAAATCTCAAAATTCTTGAGTCATTAGGAGAGTAGTTAGGAGAGTCGGTTCCGAACTACATTGGCTTGATTCTCTTCCACGAGGTAGTAGGCAGCTTGGGATTCTTATCCCAAGTTCAGTCAAAGCTTCAAAAATAAACATTTCAAAATACAAAAATTCTTCAAAATATTTTCAAAAAAGATCTTCCCCTAGAGTTAGGAGTATGTCCTAGATGTTTGGGGTGTCTTAAAGTTAGGAGTCTGTCCTGATTGTGTTTGTTCTAGAGTTAGGAGTCTGTCGTAGCTAGGAGTAGGTTACGCCTCTGTCCGGTCAGTTGGCGATCCACATCGCCGATTGATAATTAGACTATGATGCGCTAGTGAACCCATTGTTTTCCCTAGGGACACAGCCTAGTTATACATAGGATGTAAGACCCACCTACATTAGACTAAGTTAACTTGCATCTAGTTAGGGCATATAGGAAGTCCTAAAAATTCATAATTTACTTGAATTTAAATAATTACAAAAGAAGCTTAACAACAGGTCAAGTCTTCTAGGTTGAGTCTAGGATAGCAGTCCTAGATGGGTTAGGCATCATAGTTTATAATAGGGCGAAGAACTACGTTGCCTTGATTCCTGAAAGAGGCGGGGATCCGTAGGCTTCTTTGGATGAGCATCAGATCATCTAAAGACTCGGATTTAGGCCTTAGAGTCTTAGGGTTTGTTGTTAGTACTTTAAGGCTTGTGTTTGTATATTGATTATGATTTCTTGCATAGGATTATGATAGTGTGTGATCATTTCTTTAGTTAGTTACGTGTTTAGTTGTAGCATTCACCTGCTTACTTGTCTTGATTACATGCTTAGCTGTAGCATTTACTTGCTTATTTACCTTGATCATATGCTTAGCTGTAGCTCATTTATCTTTCTAGCTTATCGTATTTGTTATATCTTGTGCAGACCATATACCTTTAGTTATAGCATGCATGTGTTTGCACACCAGAACTTAGACATCATTTAGGCATGACACTCATAACCTAGCTACTCTTAGGTGAGATTTCTTTCATTTATTTCGTGTGTGTTTATTATTCATCTCTGAGACATGCATGATTAGGTAGACGTCTTCTCGGAGATATATGTTCTCATTTCACATGATTTTTGCCCAAAACTCTTTAAAATCAATAAATAAATGGCATAAGAGACCAGGTGCTTGCACTTGGGCGGATAAGGTGCTCTTCGGACCTTCCAAATTTCGTAACCAGGCACAAACATTTTGCATCTCTGGTTATCCATTGCAACAGAGCATAGTATGGGATCTAGGGCCCACTTCCTTAGATGGTGACTCTTCTTTGTTTAAGGTACGTCTCGAATCCGGGCTAGTCCCTGAATCGAGAGGTATCTCACTTTACATCACCACTCATGCTGTGAGAGGCACTTTTTTTTAGAGTTCCTCGGTAGAGCTCTCCTTCACGTGGATGATCTAGAACTTTTGGGGGCTCGTCCCCCACCTCTCTCAGATCGGGGTCCACACCAACCTCGGACCTACTCCACTCCACCAACAAAAGCGTTGATGGCTTCATTACGGATTTCTTTAATGGCGAGGAATCAACCCAATTACAACTTGGTTCGGCTCTGCCTCGCAAGATTTGCCACGAACCGGAGAAAGCTCTGCGTCTCCTTGCACTCGCTCTTGGGATGGCTCCGCGTCCCTTCGCACTCGCTGATTTACAAATATGTAAAAGAAAATGAAATTAAAAAACCCTCTTCAAGGGTGGATGAAGCTCTCAAGGTTATACAAATAAAACTTGCTCAAAAGATGCACAAATTGAAGCTCTAGATCTAATCCCTTTAGATATATCCCAAATGAGGCACAAGGGTGTTAATCACTCTTCACAAAGATTAAAACATGTTTGGGAATGTAAGAGTTCTCATTTAAAAGGTCTTAAATGAGGTATATAAAGCCCATTTGAAAATATGACCGTTTGAGGGTAAAACAGTAAAAAACTAGGTTGAAAAAGTCAACCTGCGAAAACCCCCACGACTCTATTGCCAGACCATTGCGGTCGACCGAGCCACAGCGGTCGCCCGCCCATATCGGGCTAGCCTTTTTTATTTTCAAAGTTCTACCGTCGCGGTCGACCGAGCCAATGGCGTTTGTCCGACGAGGGCTACCTGGACTTTTTTTTTTTTTTGTCCAGATACCTATCTGCGGTCGCCCGGCCATAGGCAGTCGACCGGCCCGACCAAGCTGGATTGTTTCTGAATTTCCAGAAACACATCCGCGGTGGTCCAGGACGCCCAGGTCAACCGGCCCGCTATTGGAAGCCAAGTGCTGGATTTCTAAACGTGCTTCCGCGGTCGCCCGGTGAACCTCGATCGACCGCCCTGAGTAAAATTCTATTTTTACTTTAAAACAACAGGGACTTTTGGGCCAAGGTCTTTGGGCTTTAGTCCTATGATTTTCAAATACATTTTCATAAGTTTTCAAATACATTTTCAAGTTCATTTTCAAACTTAGTTAAGGCCTTTAAAACTCAATTGATTAATTGTGCCTCTAAAAGGGATACCCAAGTGAGATTAGACTTACAATCTAACTCAAGACAAATATAATCAAATCTTCAACTTTGAGGCTCTTCATGTCTTGGTCACTTCCATGGATCTTCTCTTTGATTCTTTGGCTCTTCAAGATGACTCCTTGATTTCTCCAAGCCTTAAAAAATCCTTTGGCTTCCAATGAGATGTCTTCAATTGGTTCATGCCACGATCCATGCTTCCTTGACTTTGGTGTTTGATTCTATGATTTCCAATACTTGCACTTTGAAACATCAAACACATTAGATAAACAACACAAATCAACTTGTGTTTGGAATCATCAAAACAAGAAGGTAATGCCAAGGTGGGAACCATTGAGCTTACAGTAGCTAACTTAGCTACACCGATGGATTAAAATACAGTGGGACCCACATTGTTTGGGTGATCCAAACCATTCATTTGATAAGCCCTCACATTGATAGGGTGTGCCCAAAAAATCAGCTCCATTGGATGATCCCAACCCTTCAAACTGTGGAGGCAAAAATGGACAGATTTGTGAAAGTTTTTACACGTCCATTTTTGCCTCAACAAATCGTAGGGTTGGGATGATCCTATGGAGCTGATTTTTTGGGCACACCCTATCTATGTGAGGGCCCATCAAATGAATGATTTGCATCACCGAAACAATGTGGGGCCCACTGTATTTTAAGGCGTCGGTGTAGCTAAGCTAGCTACACGTATGTGTAGCCACACTTTTCTCATATATATACATATGTATATATACATATACATATACTAGTAAAAACCCCGTGCGATGCACGAGCCAACAAAGAACTGTACAGACCACATCATAGGTTGACCCAAACCGTCCACAACATCAATAGGTTGTGCCCGTCAAATCATTTCCATAGGCTGATCCTAGCCCTCCTATCTATAGAGGTTTTCATAATTAAAAAAAGCATAAAGGAGGGGGGTAGGATTGAAATTATGTGGCTTTAATGGGTGCCTTTGTTAAAAAGCATAAAGGAGGTGGTAGGATTGAAAATATGTGGGTTAAATGGGTGCCTTTGTTACAAAAGAAAAAAAAGTGATGTGTAATTGTAGACACCCTCATTTTGCTACACTTTAACCAACAATAACCTAATATATTGATCCGTGGAATTTCACTAGTAAAATATGCATCCTCAAATTTCCTAAAAACCAAAATGATAAAGAGATGTACCTGTAAGATGAATAGATCCAAAAAATTAAAAAAATCTTCCAGCTTCCAGAAAAATCCTATTCTAAATTACATGGCTATGGTGTTTAGATTAGGTCTATTAGCTTCCAGAAAAATCCTACTCTAGATTACCTGGCTACTGAGTCTAGATTAGGTCTACCAGTTTCCAGAAAAATCCTATTCTAGATTACCTGGCTATGGTGTCTAGATTAGGTCTACCAGTTTCCAGAAAAAATCATATTCTAGATTACCTGACTATGGTGTCTAGATTAGGACTCCCAGTTTTTTAGAAAAATTCTATCCTAGATTACCAGGCTATGGTCTCTAGATTAGGTCTCCTATCATCATCTTTTCAATCATCTGTAACCTTTACCCACACTTCTATCATCACATCTTGCATCATTAGGATAGAAAAGCATGTTGTATGAAAAAATAATAAAAATCATAAAAATTCTGCATTAGGCTGCATTTAGGACTGCATTGCATTGGGGGTATCAGGTTGTTTTGTTTGGAATATTTTCTTAAAATTGCCATAGAAATATAAATTGATACATCACATCGTCCATCTGAATTGGGCTATTGTCAGTTAAAGTTCCGCAAAATGCGAATGTTTCTTTAGCTTTGGCATGCGGTTACTAAGTAACCTTTGCCAAAGAGGGGCATCTGTAGACACCCTCATTTTGCTGCACTTTAACCAACAATAACCTAATATATTGATCCGTGGAATTTCACTGGTAAAATATGCATCCTCAAATTTCCTGAAAACCAAAATGATAAAGAGATGTACCTGGTAAGATGATTAGATCCGAAAAATTAATAAAATGCCCTGATTGGTGACTTTAGAGTATTAAATACATGTAAGAGTCACTCTATTATAGATTTATATGTTTAGGTCATTAATGTCTCGATCGACTTTACGGATCTTCAATCGGGAAAAAAATAAGCTAGGGTCACTTCACAGCCCGGGACCTGATTCCATTCCGAAACCCGATTTTCGTAAATCGTTAGATCAAGGGCAGATCTTGACCTGGGTGTCTTTCTTTACCAAGAATTTGTGATCATTTAGTGAAAATAATACCAATCAATGTTAATCTCAAATCAGGATTAAACATTGGGTTACTTAACTAAGTAAAAAACTAGTAAAAACTCACGGATCAAGGCGGGATAAGCGAGATCCGTCGAAATCATCACATTAAATAATTGATAACAGAACTTTTTGATGTCTCAATCATTGTCAATATCATGGTTTAATGATTTTAACCGTTGGCCCAAAGTTGATCGAATCGGTTGGTTCGTTTAGATCGTCGATTTGCTCGATCTTTAGAAAAACGATCTATAGGCGGAGATTGGGAGCCCTCACTGGTCGAAAATTTCAAAATCAGTATTTCTATGGCAATATTGGGCTTAAAAGAAAGAGAAAAAATCAACGATTCCAATGGCGAAAGAATTATCGAAATCGGACTTTAAAATCTCCTGAAAACCGCATTTTTTCGATTTTTACATTCAAAATATTTGGAAAATCTTTCACAAAGATTCTAGGAGATTTGGAGGCATCATCTCATCCATTCTTTTGATCTACTAAGGATTGCAATTGATCTCAACCACACAATCCTAGTCCATATTTTTGCAAAGATTTCTGGATATTTGGAGACCTCATCTCGCCCGTTCTTTCGATCACATGGAGATTTCAGTTAATCGCAGCCATCCAAATCGTTGCCATTCTCTACGAAGGCAACCAAATTGATCGTTTTCCTTGTCTTGAAATTTGCTTCCAAATACACAAAGATTCGAAGGACAAGTAGCGTCGTCCTAGACCTTGAATTATTCCTAAATCTTTAGTGCTTGATCCTGGTCGCATAAGTGCCTGCCATTTTGAACATGGCCATGGCTAAAATGGAAGATGCCAAAGAAGAGGGAGAATATTCTAAAAAAATTTGATCTTGACCATCCATTCTCCTTCCTTTTTCCATCACTCAATCTCCACCCTACACCTCTAGGACCCAAAGATGGCAACTCACTTCCTCCCTCACCTATAAAAACCCCCTCCTCCCTCTCATTGAGTAGGAGAATTTTTCAGCCCTCTCTCTCTGTCAAATTCGTCCATACCTCTCTCTCTCTCCATCATTTTCCTCTCTCTTTTTTATTGTGGAATCTCGCATCGAAAGCAAGGAATCATCATCGAGGAATCATCTTCATCGAGGATGGACACCAAACAACGGAGAGGTAGGCCATCATAATTTTTCCAAATTTTAAGAATAAAATAAGAGGGATTTGTTAGGGTCCATCGGAAATGACATTTCACGGAATGTCTGTTGCATAAGAGAGCAGCCACATGGGCTCACTTTCCAACAGATTTTGTCATGAGGTAGCTGCTCTCCATGCAACAGATGGATCCTAGCAAACATCATAGCTTTCTATATGCCTTTCCTCACCTCATGTGATGTCCACAAATAAATACACACCGTGTGCATTCTTTCATCATAATCCAAACCTACACACTGTGTGTATTCTTTTAACCAAAATAGGGTCACATCAATGCATTACATATTATGTGCTGTGGTCATTAGTAAAAATCCAACCGAACCATATGGATTTCATCATCCACACCCGTGTGGGTTTTAATTATATGCACTGTGTGCATTAGTTGAACCCAAAACCTACAAAGACCTCGCCCCAAGCCGGACCCAACCCAATTCAGATTGCACCCTCCTGCCCCCCTCACCCTGCACCACAACCCAACTCGGGTTCCACCCTGCTTAGCCCTTGTTTCACCCTGGTTCCCTGCTGGTTGCACCCTACTTAGCCCCTGATTGCACCCTGGTTCCTTGCTGGTTCACACCCTGGTTGCATCCTGCTTAGGCCCTGGTTGCACCCTGGTTCCTTGCTGGTTTGCACCCTGGTTGCATCCTGCTTAGCCCCTGGTTGCACCCTGGTTCACCCTAGTTCGTACCCTGGTTCACACCCTACTTGCCCCTGGTTAGCCCCTAGTTAGACCCTGGCTAGTCTCGGGTTTGCCCCTAACTTAGACCCGACTCACTTGCCCCTAAGCCGTACCCAAATTCCGAACCCGAACCGAAAACCCGCGGCCTATCTGGCCTTAACCCAAACCCACGGCCAACTCGGACTTGATCCGAACTCATGGCCTACTTGGCCCTGACACGAAGCCTTAATAGTCCACTCAGTAAGCTAAACCCAATCCCTTCCCAATCCATTACATCATCACATCTCACCCCATTTCTACATGCATCAGACCCCATGTACCATCCTCTCACATCTCATATGCTTATTAAAACAAAGTCACTACCCTTGTTACCATGCCCATAGCCGCTAACCATGTGCCACGCCCATTCACATGATTCCATCCCAAATAGACTATAATATACCTCATCCCCCATCCATTTAATTCACTCCATCTCACATCTCATAGCTATCATACCCTTAGCGTACATAGAAAAGCATTCATCTAATCCATCATCCCAACAACCCATTCGGTTACCCCATTGGACTTCACATTCACATTCCCATCCATACAGCACATTCCCCATCTCATCTCCACTTAATTTTGTATCCAACAGAACCCAAACCCATTTCAATCGCAAACCCAACCCTCAAACCCAACCGAGTCAACTTAAGTGACTCAATCCTCTGTCCAATCAAGTTGCAGCCCTTCAACCAAGTTGACCCACACAATCAACCCTTCCTAACTGAGTTACCTCTACTTTAACCCAACCCGAGTCACATTCCCACTTGAAGCTTCATACTTTACCCCAACTTAGTGACCCCTTTACACTGAGATTATGTTGCACTCTTGGAGCCCAACCGAGTCACCCCAACCCCATAGACCCACCTCCAACATTCGAGTTAACTTACCATGCCCGGCCTTCGCCTAGATTAGTGTCCAACTCACGCCAACCTTATCCTACACTAGTGCCTAGAATGTACCCAACCGAGCCTAGATTAGTGCCTAATTCGTGCTCCAACCCGTGCCTAAAAAGTGCCTACAACTGCCTATCAGCGCCCACCAGTGCCAAGAGTGGTGCCCACCAGTGCCTGTCATGGTGTGCAACCAGTGCCCAGAGTGGTGCCCACCAGTACCTATCCTGGTGTGTACTCAATGCGCACTAGTGCCAAGGATGGTGCACACTAATTTGCACTCAGTGCACACTAATGCCTTAGATTTTGCCTATCTCAAATGCGTCGGTGCCTAACAGTAGCATGCACCAATGCCTAAGATAGTCCATAACAAAGATGACTACGTTCACTTCCAACCCAAACCGAGTTGCACTCACCCTTCTTCTAACCAAAACAAACTCACACCCCATGACTCACCCGAGTCATGCACCCATCCCCAACCCGAACCGAATCTCACCCCTAGACCCAATCCCTAACTAAGTCGCACCCTTATCCTTAATCAAGTTGCATTAGGTTGGTCGAATCTCATGAATCCATCTTTAGATTCCTAAATCCAATTCCTTGAAGCCTATTCTTGACTCAAAATCCAAATCCCCAATTCCATGTTCTCAATCCATGTTTTTAATACAAAACCCAAGTTTCAAATTCAAATCCTAATATCATTCGAATCCAAATCCGTCAATGGAACTACGTGTGGCTTGATCCTCACCACGGGGTACGTAGGCAACTTGGCACTCCCAAGTTCAGTCGCACATTTCTCCATCCTTCTCGTTCCCCTACACCCTTCTTCATCCCTTCCATTCCCTTGTTCACCATTTCATTTTCCTTAAGCTTTTTTGCATGTTAGATGTTTCTTTTTGCTTAGTTGCATGATTAGTTGCATGTTTAGATCTCTTCATAAAGTTTTTATCGTATGCTTAGAATCAGATGCTAGTTGTTTTGCTTTGCTCTTTGCCTGTTTTGGTACTTTGCATGCTAGTTGCTTTCTTTGCATGATTAACTGTGTTTGTTAAATTTGGAACTCATAATAATTCAAAAATCCTAAAGAATCTAAGAACTCCTAATCATCTAAGTTGGAAAATCTCAATCTCCAAAACATAAAGTTATAGGTTCTAAACTTAGAAATCACACTCTAGGTCCTCAAAATAGAATTCTTAGAATCCAAAGTTCACAAATATAGTAAAAATACAAATTAGGTCAATTGCATTAGATCTAGGTTCATATAGCATAAGTCACTTCACTTCAAATTAATCAATCAAATTCAACATCAACCAAATCTCCCAAACCTCATAAAATATAAAAAAACACTCACATAGGCATGTAATTGCATGTAGGATGAACTCCTGGCCCGCATGAGTCTAAACTGTGAACGGCCAAATCATAAGTAATATTTAGATTTTCCAAATAAAACTTACATTTACCCCCTTTAGTTAAAACTTAAACAACTAAAGCATTTAAAATGTAAAGTCTGATTTTCGTCAGGCAAGATCGGTGTTGTACACATCGTGCGGTACACCTTCCGATCTCGTAACCAGGTAACTTACCCAGAATTTAAATCGTAGACCAAATATACAGAGTTAATTATGGGTCCTAGATCCCTAATCTAGGTGGCGACTCTGGTCATGACTTCTCTCATAAATTAGGATTTTTATTCCAAATTTACGAGAAAAGCAATCATATTCAAATCCAATAGACAAAGGCGCTATCATCATCATAACACACACCCCCGTGGGTCATCCTTCGGGACGGGATCCACAGTAATTCTCATAGAATTTTGGGAGAAATTCAAATAATTCTCTCCTTTTCTATTCTGCTATATATATATATATATATATATATATATATATATATATATATATATATATATATATATATATATATATATATATCAGGAAAAGGTTTCTGAGGTATCGCGCAGACTGAGCAGCCCTTTGAATACACGATCTCCCATGGTTGTTTCACTCATCCAACCCATTCATGCTATAGGTTATAGTTAGGATTATGGTTATGGTTATGGTTATGGTTAGGATTATAGGTTATGGTTATGGTTATGATTTGTGGAGGTTTAAAATGGATGGCTAGAAATTAGGCTCCTATAGATCAAATTGTTAGGATTATGGTATGGAGATGGTTTGTTAAGAACACCCTATCTGTGTGAGGTGCTATAAAATGAATGGGTTGGATGAGTCAAACAACTATGGGAGATGGTGTATTATGAGCTTGCTCAGGCTGAGCTATAGCTCAGAATACACCATCTCCCATAGTTGTTTGACTCATCCAACTCATTCATTCTGTAGGGGTTCTCATAGATAGGGTGTTCCTAACAAACCACCTCCATATCATAATCCTAACCATTCGATCCATAGGAGCCCAATTTCTAGCCATCCATTTTAAACCTACACAAATCATAACCCCAACCATAACCTATAATCCTAACCATAACCAAAAATCATAATCCTAATCATAACCTATAGAATGAATGAGTATGACGAGTCAAACAACTATAGGAGATGGTGTTTCGGAGCTCTAGCTCAGGCTGAGCTCGAGCTCAGAAACCTTTTCCCATATATATATATATAGGGAAAATTATTTAAAAAATGTAAAGTTTTGGCTAAATTGTGAATCAAGGGTAGACATTTCAAATTCATGAAAGAGGGGCTGTTAGGTACGGTCAGAGAAGGAAAATGACAAAAATACCCTTGTCATTTTAAAACCCTCTTTGTACCCATCTCTTTCACCCTTCTCTCTCTCTCTCTCTCTCTCTCTCTCTCTCTCTCTCTCTCTCTCTCTCACTGTTCTCTCTCCTCCATTCCCCTGAAACGAACCCTTCTCACCTGGACGAACATTTTTCTTGCCGGAATCCATCTCCTTGCCGCCGGAATCTGTCCCCTTCTCGCCGGAAATTGTGGTGGAACTCTGTGAAGGTATTTTTGAAGCTTTACATTTAGGGATTCTTTTTTATTTCATTTTCTTGTGGAGGGGTTAGATGTGAAACACTTTGAACCATGTTTGACGGTCTTAGAACCTCTTATAAGTGCCTCCTTGCTTATAGTTGGAACGGCTTTGATTGGTTTGTAATGTTTGAAGGGTTTGAAGTGCTTAGGAAATGGTTTCATTTGGTTATTTTTCATTTTTTTAGGGTTTCAATGGTCCCAAACCATTATTTGTTAGAAACAACATATGCTTTTAGGGTTTGAAGGATCTAATTGAGCTTTCCAAGGATTTTTGTTTAGGGTTGTAGGTTTTCAATGGTTTGGGTTTGATTTTGTGTTTCAAAGGGTTTCATTTAGGGTTTGAAAGGATGTAAATGTTTTCATTTATGGTTTGAATGGTTTAGGTTTCATTTAGGGTTTGAATTGTTTAGGGCTTCATATAGGGTTTCAATGGTGTGAATGGTTTCAATGGTTTTAAAGGGTTTCAATGGTTGGAAAGGGTTTCATTTAGGGTTTCAATGGTTCCATGTAGGGTTTCAATGGTTCCATTTATGGTTTCATTAGGGTTTCATTTAGGGTATGGATGGTTTCATTTAGGGCTTAAATAGATTCAATGGTTTGAAGCGTTCCATTTAGGGTCTAGAAAGTAGGAAACAATATTCCATGGAAGTTGAATCCATGGAACCACATATTAGAAAGTTGGAACCAGTATTCCATGGATCCTCTATCCAGTAATACGTGTTCCAACTGTGAAATTTGTGGTTCCCTGGATCCCCTATCCAGTAATACTTGTTCGAACATTCTAATATGTGGTTCCAACTGTTGTATTTGTGGTTCCAATGCTTTCATTTATGGTTTGAAAGGGTTTCAATGCTTTCATTTACGGTGTCAAAGGGTTTCAATGGTTTGAAGGCTTTCACTTTGGGTTTCAATGGGTTTGAATGGTTTCAATGGTATGAATGGATCCTCTCTGCAGTAAATACTGATTCCAATTTCGTAATATGTGATTCCAAATGTTGTATTAGTAGTTCCGAGGATCCTCTAACAATGGTTTGAAGTGGTTTGAAGTTTGTAAATAGTGGTTTTGTTTGAAGTCTCTAAATGTTTGTAAATTCAAGTATCTATATAGTGTTCCATGTGTCTAATTGTAATTAAATGTGGTTCCAAGTGTGTTATAGTGCATCGTAGTTGTGTCAATGGAATAATAGTGTTTTTGAAGTTTCTTTTCCTTCAAGTATCTTGTCATGGTTTCTATATATAAGAAGTGCAAGTGGTTCCCTTTTTCTTTTTGCAACCCCCTAACAATCTAAGCTGAAACCCCATATAGAGATCATGCCGCGCGCGAAGAACGTGAAGAAGACTGTGACTGTGCCCGAAGGATCTTCCAGCCGCAAACAGCATAGGAAGGCTATCTGTGAGCCCTCCCCTCCCACACCTCCCTCCGAGGAAGCCGAATATATGGGCGAAGGAGAGGAGGACGTCGAGGTCGGCTCCGTAAAGGCGGCATCCTTCGTCCATCGTATAGAAAGGAAGGGCATATTGCGAGGTAGGAAAATCATTTTTGAAGATCTCGCCGCATATGATGTTGGATCCCTTTTTGTTGCCTTTGGATGGGTCAATTTTCACAAAGTACACATCGATTTGTACCCGACTCTTGTCAAACAATTCTATGCCAATTTTAGAGTCGACGAAGATTATAAGTTCTTCCACTCCACAATCAATAATAAAACCTTTCGCATGACCATCGAGAAGTTTTGTGAAATCGCTTCTCTTCCCACCACATGCGACAAGATTTTCTTCTGGCCCAGTACCTGTGGACCCCGATCCGAGGACGAGTGAGGGAACGGGTCCCTACCACCCTCAGGATCTCCACAACGTGAAGGAGAGCTCTGCCAAGGAACTCTCGAAACTGTTGCCACCCTCACAGCATAGCATGGGTGGCGATATATGAAAAGAATGAGATACATCCTTATCCGGAGCCAGAGCTCGAAACCAAGATATATCTGAAAATAACTCAGAGTCGTCATCCATGGATGCGCCATGGAACCAAAACAAATGCTCTGTTTGCAATGGATAACCAGAGATACAAAAGGTCTGTGCCTGATGACGAATGGAGAAGGTCCGAAGAGCGCCCCCAATTCGCCCGAGTGCGAATACTTGGTCTCTTATGCCATTTTTCATTAACTTCAAAGAAATTTGGGTAAAAATCATGTGAAATGGGAACAAATATCCCCGAGTGAACGTCTACCTAATCATGCATGACTCGGGGATGAAATAATAAACACACATAAAGTAAGATAAAAGATGTGTCACCTAATGACAACTAGGTTATGAGTGACATGCCTAACAGGTGTCTAAGTTCTGGTGGACGAACACATGCATGCTACAGCTAAAGGTATAGGTCTGCACAAGAAAGTAAGAAAACACAACAAAATATACAATATAACAACACAGCGAATTCTAAGACTCTAAATGATTTAGCCCGAGTCCTCGGATGGTCTGATATTCATCCAAAGAAGCCTACGTATCCCCGCCTCCACGAGAATCAAGGCAACGTAGTTCTTCACGTCTATTCTAAGCTAGGATGCCTAGGACACCTAGACATCTATCTTAGACTCGATCTAAAAGACTGGACTAATTATTAAAGCTTCTTGAACGATTATTTAAATTCTAGTGAATTGTAGATTTTAGGACACCCTATATGCCCTAACTAAATGCAGGTTAGCCCTAAGCTAATGCAGGTGGTTCCTACAACCTATGTGTAACTAGGCTGTGCTTCCTAAGGAAAACAAAGGGTGGACTAACGCATCTTAGACCTAGTCATCAGTCGGCGATGTAAATCGCCAACTGACCGGACGGAGGCGCTCCTAGCTAGGACAAACTCCTAACTCTAACACAAACACACAACAAGCACACAACAAAAGACAAACTCCTAACTCTAAAACTCTCTATCTAGGACAAACTCCTAACTCTAGAGGAAGATCTTGTTGAAAACAAGGTTTTGAAGAAAAAGGGTTAAAACATTTATTTACAAAGTTTGGCTGGACCTGAGATAAGAATCTCAAGCTGCACTACGTACCCCGTGGAAGAGGATCAAGCCAACGTAGTTCAAAACGAACTCTCAAACTACGCTTCTAAAAGAAACACTTTAGATTTTTTTTTAAGGGTTTCAAATATTTTTGAAGTGCTTTTATATTTTTGACCATTAAAAGGTGTGCTAACACCCTTTGGCTAAAGGGGATCCGATAGAAGAGCCTCCTTACCCACCATATCGCGGTAGAGTAATTTAGAGGGAAACGGGATCCCTAAAGCCTAAGGGGGAAAGAAGACAAACGAGGGAACTAAAATTCCGATACGAGAAAAAAAAAAAAAAACAATCTCAAAGAGATGACCAAAAGCTGACGAGGCTTAGCCAGCAACCAAAAGAGACGAATTCTAACCTGCGAGGGAAAACCCTAAATAAACGAAAGATGAAGAACCTCTAACCCAAAGGGTAAACTTCTAAAAAAAAGGGGACAGATAAAAACTCTATAAAAAGATCTACTAAATGATCAGTCACTTAGGAACGGTCCTAACTGGCTAAACACTCTAAGAGGAGAGAATCCCTTAACCTACGAAAACTCTAAGGCAGGAAGGGAAGAGGCTGGCTCAAGAAACGTTCCATCGTTGCCAAACCCAAGAGAAGCGTTCCCAAAATCGATGGAATCCTGAAACTCGAAAAGGATCCCGAGGAACGTGCAAAGAATAGTCCCGAAAAGAAAGAAAACCCCTCAAACCCTGTGAAGACCCTAAGATGGGAAAAAATGATAAGAAGGGCAAGTGGTTCGCTCAAGAAATATCCCGTCATCGCCATAACCCGAGAAATGTGCTTCAAGATCGATGGAATCTTAAACTTCGAAAGTGATCCCGAGGGACAAAGAAGAGAAAAGGATTCCCAAAAACTAAAGATAAAAGGGAAGAGCCAACACTTGGAAATCGAGAGGCGGCGATTAGGACCTGTCCATGGTATAGGAATCTACTATTGAGGTGATAATATGGGCCATGAATATCCTAACCAAAAGGTGAATCTGATATACTCATTAGAATGAAGCAATGCCAATATCGTCCTATGACACCATTATCCGCATTACAATATTTGGATAAGCTCACTGTTAGTATTGCCATACACTCATCTATTTGAAGGTTGATTATATTAATGACATGGCATGCAAAGGTTAATCATTAAACCTGATGAGCGTAAAACAATATGACAATGCCGTTATCACAACAGAGTAGTGCAAATATGAACCCTCTAACACCACCTTGGGGCAGTTACATCACCACAGTTGTACTCTCGAAAGCTACAGACATGCTCTACTTGGGGTTTGAGCTCCGATATGAAGAAAATAGAAACATATCCTTCATCCATACCGCTATAATGAATACCAAAGATGAAAAGAAATGGTAATTCAAACTGAAAGTGAAACAAGGCCTCCATCATATACAAAGGTAATCCAAATAAAAAGTAAACAACAAATCTATTAACCCTAACCCCTGAAATCAGATTACAGAGGAGAAGCCAATGATCATAAGAGCTGGATTTTAAACCATGGGAAGAAAATGCCCTAAGGGAAACTTGCAACAGAAACAACCAAAGTTCGCTTTCTTAGACAATCAAGACATAAGGCTAGTGTAGAATGTAAATTTAAGAGGATCTAAGAAAAGGCTAGATCTAATTCATAAGACCTGCTAGAATTTTGATGGCATGGGGAAATACAGATTACTAGAAATGACAATAAAAATGCAAATCCAACTCCATAACAATAGGCATGATTCCGACTCCATAACAATAGGCATGATTCCAACTCCATAACAATAGGCATGATTCCAACTCAAACATATGTTAAAAGAGGGTAGCACAGATTACCTGAATTGTCACCCAAGATGATCTTGGAATCAGCTAAGCGAGGATGCTTTGCAGACGCTATGTAGAATAACCAATCCAAAGATGATTTCCAAGCCGTGCGAAGATGGCCGAAGTTGCATGAATGTAGCTCGGATCGAAAAAGATGAAGACGGCTTACCAGAGCGAGGTGTCGGTCATCAAAATCTGCGAAAACTCTCCAGATTGAATGAAGAAGATGGTTGCTCGAGAGGGCAATTGAGGTGGAATTAGGTTATTTGGGCATGGGGAAAAGAGGGTACTGGTAGTGACGGAAATGGCTTGTGGTGGAGGCCGGAATCCATGGAGATGGTGGTCGGAGGTGAAGAATTGAGATGATCGGAGATGATGGTGGAAATGGGCAAAGGCTGGCTGGAGATGTGGTTCGCCGGAGGGAAGAATGGGGTTTTGGGATGGTTTTTTTTTTTTATTTATTTGAAGTGATTGGAGGATAAGAAGAGTATGGGTGTTGGAGAAGAGGGTTTTGATGGAATCTAGGGGGATGGGTTTGGTGACGGATCAAAAAGGGGTTTGGCAAGAAAAATGGGGAGATGATCGGCTTGGGGATGGAAGAGGGTTTTGATGTGGGTTTGCAGAGGGGTGGTAAAGATGGGGGTATTGTGGTGGTTAAGATGGGTTTCCAGGGGAAGAAGAAGAAGGAGGAGAAGATTCGGATTTGGGTTTTGGGTTAAATGGGGTTTGGTAGTAAAAATAGAAGAAGAAGAAGAAGTGGAGGTGGCTGATGGCTTGGTCGGAGCTCCGGCAACGTTGCCGGAGAAGAAGACCTAAGACCCCTTTTGCTCTCTCTCTCTCTATCTCTCTCTCTCTCTCTCTCTCTCTCTCTCTCTCTCTCTCTCTTTTCAACGAAATGGGTTTCAACAAGGGTGAATTGCAAGGGTTTGGGGGAAATAATGGTGGTGGCCGAATTCTGGTGATGTCCACCGGAGAAGATGATTGAAATGGTTTCCCATAGAGGCTAAAATGACAGGGGTTTGAAGGAGGGTTTGGTGGATGATGGAAGCTATAAACCATGGGTGAGATTCAAATAGGTTCGGTCGGATTGGGGATGGGAGATGGGGTAAAATGAAATGGGTTTGGTGGTCGGATTTGGTAGGAGTCACCGGAATCCATGGAGGTTGGAGGTGAACAGGATCTTGGTCGCGGATTTGATGGAGATGGTGGCTGCTAGGGATGGAGAAGAAAAATGGTGGCTGCTAGGGGTGGAGAAGAAAATGGTGGCTAGCCACCAAAACCCTAATCCCTCCCTCTCCCTCTCTCCCTTTCTGCTCTGCGCTGCCTCTCCTCTGTTTTCTTTTTTCTAAAAAAAATCTCCTCTTAAACCCAGTTTCGATGGGTTTTGTAAAAAAAACCATATATATATATATATATTTGACCCCTCCCTCTCCAAGGACAGCCCCCTATGGTGTATGTAAGGCTACTCTTTTGCTTTGCAGGGGTGTCTCAGGCAGAAAACAGGGGTAAATATTTGCTTTTTCTCCACAAATCCTAGGCCTTCATTTTACCTCTTGCATTGGATGGCTAGGATCAAAAGAAGACTAACCACCTAGGAAGCTTCCTAAGATTCCCCCTAACTGATTTTGTTACACACTAATCTGTATACCCCCGTATCTCCCTGGACAACCCATTATGGCAAATTTGAACTGGCTTTTTAGGTTCCAGAGCACCCCCTTTTCAGGCTAAAACGCTACCCTTCCGAACTTGTACCACGAAACTTTCTGAGGTTTGCTCGCTGGGCAAATTAGCTCGGATTTCGACGAAATTTTACAGGGACCTCGGTGGGACCCTGAGCTAGCCTAGAGTGTAATTTGGGGTCCATACACACTGATTTGAAAAAGTTATGCACAAAACAAGGAGGTGCAGGGCACGGTCAAAATGGGGTGTCTACAGTACCATGGATGACTTTGATCGTTATATGGTTGATCCTGTCACCGCTTATGGGGAGCTTGGTTGCAGACCCCACCTAATGACGGGTCAACCAACGTGTCCTACAATTCCCTTAGCCGTAGGCGCAAAGTCCTACACAAGATTCTGACCAGCAATATCACGCCTCGCGAAGGCAATAGTGACATGGTCAGGCCTTTTGAGGCGTTTATTATGTATCGACTTCTAAAGGGCCATCCTCTTCACCTTGGCTAGTCTACCATTTGGGATGCTTCTGACACGTATCTTCCAACATGAGAAGCTGATCCAAGGTAGCGAAGAATGCGTTCGTCCTTCTAATCCAATGAATCGTACAACTATGAAGGCAATGCAACTTGATGAGCATGGGCCCGCTTCACCACCTCATCCGCTGGCTCAACTTGTAACGGCAGAGGAGCTCGTTGCACATCGTCAGTACTTTGACGAGAAGTTTACTGCCCTTTCTCAACTTCTTGCATCTCATCATGAGGACCATGTTGTGACACAGTAGGCTATGATTGCCATACAGACCGAAGTGTCCACCCTCCGGCAGGAGTATGGGACGTCATTCACCTCCCTCTCAGAGCAGGTTTCTTCATTGACCGAGTTAGTCCACTGCCTGCTGCCCCCAGATCATTAGGCTGGTGCTGCTTGTCCAGAGCTATAGATGCTCCCTTTGATGTTATTTACCTATTTTTGTATTCGCTAGCTGCCATGTTTATGACTGAGTTATGTTTTGATTAGTTTCTAGTATAGTTGTTATGGATATTTTTGAGGCTTTGTTCGCTGTGGAGCATTTTTTTGTTATAGTTGTTATGGAAAATTTTCATTCTCTTTACCTGTGCTTGTTTCAAGTGAGTTGGAGATTCATGTGTTGTTTCAAATGTTTTTTCTGGTTTAAGTTTCAAGGATTACCTATGGTTGGCCTTATTGTTGTTTGAAGTGACTAATATTGTGTTTCAAGTGATTGTTGGTGGTTTCTGCAGATTCTGTATAACTTAAGGATAGCAAGGTTCCCATTCCCTTCCTTGCGTCAGAAACGTCTCCATTCCCTTTTGCATCTACTTAAGTTTCTACTTCAACTTTTTCCTAATAGCTTTTTTTGCGGGCCAAATATGTTTTATCTAGATGATGTCCCTCCCGCTTCCAGGAGTCTCTAAAAACGTTTCAGTTACAGGATGTGCATAGGAATTTCATAAATGAGACCCCATTTAGATATGTGCTACTACACTAGGACCTCGAGGATGTCGAGTTGCGCAAGAGGATTTTGACGACATTGGTCACAAAGTGGGATCCAAAGTGGAAAGCATTTAGACTGGGTGGCATTGTAGTTCCTTTCTTAGTTAGTGATGTAGCCAAAATATTAGGTTTAAATATGAGAGGGGAGAGGCCGCAATTAGATTGGGATAGCATGAAAAGGGTGGATGGTTGGATGTTTGAGCTTCCAACAGCCACCTTCCAAGAGGAAGTAAATGTTATCCATGCGGAAATGGATTCAAGCGAAGAAGAGTTGATAAAGTCGACAGTGAAACATGTGATCTTATTATTCTGCAGTACTGTCTTGTTCACACAGAGGGATCATACGGCATGTTCTTGCATGTTCCCCTATATTGATTTGGGGACTATAGGAGATGTTGCGTGGGCTTATCTCGTTCATGAATTCTTGGTCGGGTCCTTAAATTCACATGTTGCACTTGGTGGGAAGAGGCATATATTGGGTTGCTCTGTCATTTTACAGGTAATTTTCCATTCATGCCTTATAGTTACATGTTTCTAAATTATAGGAGTGTATAAATAATGTAGCGTGATTTCATGTATGGCTATTTGAGCATACCACGTTCTGGGTACCAGATTACCCTGATGCTTATCCACGTCTATGTAAGTGGATCGGTGAGATGGATACTAAGAAGACGAAGCATAGAAAGTTCATTGACCGTGTTGGTGATGGGACGGTGAAAGCAACAAAGATGAGAGATTACTAGTAATTGGTCGTTGTATGTATGTCTTGCATGTTTTCTTACATTCGTATTTCTAATAAAAAATATGAGATTTATTTCAGGTGCTTATGACGGTTGAAGCTATGGCGAGGAAGGAAGCCCTACTACTCGTCGAGGTTCAGGATGACGTTGTTGGTATTGCAGAGAATTCAGTGGGGAATTCGATCGGGGCAATTGCGCCTGCAGTGGGGGATGCGATTGGGCCAATTGTGGCATGTAAGGGGAGGGAACGAAGAAGGGGAGGGAACGAAGAAGGAGAGAGAGGAAAGTAAGAGAGAGACTTGTGAAAGAAGCGAAGGAATCCGCATCTCATAGTTCTTTGTTGGAGAGGGTAGTGAAACTTAAACGTGAAGTGAGTGAGCTAAAAAGTCAGTTGAAAGGGACAGATTCATTGAAGAAGAAAAGTGTACAGTTATCGAGTGAGGAGGAGAAGGTAGTGAAGGGTAAAAAGAAAGATGCTCGAACAAAGAAGAAGCAAAAAAAGGAAGATGAACAAGTGGATAAAACAGGACATGCTGAAAAGAAAGGTGGGGACGTTGGGATAGGGAGTGATAAGGGGTGAATAGGGGAGGGTGGATTAGTAGAATATTCAAAGACGATGGATATTGTAGAGTATGGGCATGATGTTGGGAGTGATAATGGGCGAATAAGGGAGGGTGGATTAGTAGATGATTCGAAGACGATGGATATTGTAGAGTATGGGTATGATGTTGGGAAAGATGTGGTTGTTGATCCAATAGACCATACCTATATTAATAGTCAAATTACAGAGGTTGACAGGAAGGCTGCAGCTAATATAGTTGCTATATTGCTTGACACTCCCGAAATGAAGAGTAAACAAAATAAGAGACCTATTGGGAGCATTGAAAACAATGTAAAGCAACGTCGAAGGCGAACAACACCTAGTAGAGCAGTGAGTTCACGATATTACATAGGCAAGCGAAAAGCAAGGATGATGTTGGCAAAGTCACCGGGCCAGTAGTGAACAAGGTGGATGCATTGGAAGAGCTTGAACCTTGGTAAAGTTCCTTACAACGTAGACTGTGTTAGCCTTCCCTTTTCATGTTTTTCAACTCTACGTAGAATAATACGAGCTTTCGATACATCTCGACCAAAAAACTATTTGAGCTTTTAATATGTCATAGAGGGAAATGACTTGTTACTTTTTTGTAGTGACAAAGTCATTGAAAGCGATTGCTACTACATGTGTAAAGAGGACTTGGTTATACTAACCAATCCTATAGGGAGGTTATCATCCCCGGTAAGATATTACGATATTTGTTAGATATGGTTCAGGGAAGTAACGATAGATTGAGCTATTCTTCGTTAGACATTCCTTGTTCAGTATGGTTCATTGACTTATGATTTGTTCTGTAGATTGTGAATGTATATACCGACTACATGAACTGTCGGGATGAAGGTGTCCGAAAAGACAGAAAGGGAGAATGTGTTTGCCTTTCTACCCATCTATACGTAAGATAAATGTCACTTACAGTTGAAGTTTTTTTTTTTGTATCTAAGGCTGCATCGAATTATGACATTTCTCTTGGTCGTTGCAGCAAGTTGTAGTTGTCAGTAGTTGTCAAGATCCTGAAGTATGTGGCAAGTACGTAAGCCGTCTACAAAACATCCCCGTAGAAGAGCTAAGAAAAGTTATCATTCCAATCAACTGTGACATGCACTGGGTTCTTCTGGTCTTAGATATGGGTTAGCGTACCTTCTTTCTTTACAACTCTCTTGTCGGTTGCACGTATTATGGAAGGGTGCAACCCCTTGTGAGTAGTAACCCATATTTATTCGTACACTAAATATTAATTTGGAGTCAATACTGCCCTAACATACGCAAATTATTCAATTGTAGGTTAATTACCTTGTCGAATGGTTCAAAAGGGTGAAGGACATTGATATAAGTGAATTCCGCTGGGAAGAAGTGGCTTCTCGGCCCACACAAGAGAACATGTGATGTAACTTGGAATTACTTCACTTAGGAAACATACTATTAACTCTTAATTCTTGATGTTGATAGTCTTCCTGTTTTGCAGCTACGAGTGTGGGTTGTTTGTTTTGAAAGAGATGGAATACCTCACCCGTGACGCTAGTTTAGATTTTACACAAGAAGATATTACAGCTATAAGACCTACTCTACTCTCTGAAATGTTAAACGGGGTGTATGGGACGGTAACCCTGTAGGGGGTCCTGAACGGAGGAAATGAGATGGTTGTTTTGGGACGAGGTCATGTTGCTTTGTAATGAAAATGAAACTGATGTTCATGTTATGGTTCTTCTGTAATGAAACTGCTTATCAGAATGTTGTATGCAAGTCATGTTGTACGGTTATTCTGGGGTTATGCTGCTTATGTTGTACAGTGTAAAACTTTTGGATTCAATTCAATGCATTTGTTTTGTTAATCTTAACTCACCAACATGTACTCAAAGTGCTTCATTGCTCAACTTGTGCGGGTTTATATGATAATCGACTCATGAGAGACATGTTTTTTTTTGTTCATTTAACTTCGTATTTTTTTGCTCTTTTTTGGTTGTTTTTTTCCCTGACTGGAACTCATTCGGACTCCCGAAGGCATCATTCGGACTCCTGAATGATGCACAGATTTGGTGCAAAATCTACTGGACATCATTCAGGAGTTTGAATGACACCTTTAGAAGTCCGAATTGTTCCCAGAGAGGAAGCCAAGTCTACTGGAAGTCAATCGAAAGTCCGAACGTTCGTTTGGACCTTCGATTCGAACTCCCGAATGATGCCCATAATTGGTCGAATTTCTACTGGATTTCATTCGGGAGTTCGAATGAACCTTCGGACTTCCAAAGGTTCACTCGGACTCCCAAAAGAACCCAGGATTCAGTGCCAACTCTACTGGAGGTCATTCAGAAGTCCGAATGAACCTTCGGACTTCCGAATCGAGTGAACCTGGCAAAGGTGCCCAACTCTAATGGAGTTCATTCGGTAGTCTGAATGAAGCCAAGTTTGAGTGCCAACTCTACTGGAGTTCATTCGGGAGTCCGGATGAACCTTCGGACTTCCGAATAGTACTTCTGAAGGTTCATTCGGATTCCCGAATGAACCCAAGATTCAGTGCCAACTCTGCTGGAGGTCATTCGGGAGACCGAATGAACCTTCAGACTCCCGAGTGAACCCAGAAAGGAGCCCAACTCTACTGGAGTTCATTGGGACTCCCGAATGAACCCAGAAAGGAGGCCAACTATACTAGGATTCATTCGGGAGTCCGAACGTTCCTTAAGACTTCCGACCAAAGTGGTTCCCACGTCCAAATATTAATTCCATTAGGATAAGAGTGGTTCTGAGGTCAACCCTATCATTTCCAGTGTCAAAAGAGTGGTTCCAATATGGATAGAGAGTGGTTACAGTGTCAGGACAATGGTTCCAAATTCAGAAATAGTGATTCCAATATGAAGAGAGTGTATCCAATATCAATTAAATGATGCCCAACTCAAAATTGTGGTTCTAAAAAATGTACACTTCCGGCCAAATAGTGGCTACAACGTTTAATTTCTACCAATTCTATGTGAGTAAGTATCATGTGCAGTAATAAGGGTCCCAAAATCAATGCCACTTTGTACACAAAAAACCAACAACTACATCCCTAAGCAAAGAAAGGAGGTGCGAAGGACACACCTGGCCTACAAAAAAAAGTTGCAACAATCGATAAAATGATGGATTAAATATGGAAATCATATCGAGTGAGTAATAATGAAACATACATGTTTTGCGTAGGTGCGGAACCACTAATTTACACTCTTAGAACCATAATTTACACTCTTTGAACCATAATTTACATTGTTGGAACCACTACTAAACCCCTCAGAACCACTAAATTGTGGTTCCGAGGCATACGTAATGGTTCCAAGATGTTTAAAACGCAAATGATACACTCATGATCACTTTTACAATGAACCAACCACTACTTGCACTCTTGGAACCACTATTTAACCCCTCGGAACCAATAAATTGTGGTTCCGAGGCCTACGTAATGGTTCCAAGATGTTTAAAACACCAATGATACACTCATGATCACTATTACAATGTACCAAGTACTACTTTCACTCTTAGAACCATAATTTACACTCTTCGAACCACTATTTAATCCCTCAGAACTACTAAATTGTGGTTCCGAGGCCTACGTAATGGTTCCAAGATGTTTAAAACGCCAATGATACACTCAGGATCACTATTACAATGTACCAACCACTACTTCCACCCTTGGAACCATAATTTACACTCTTGGAACCACTATTTACAAAATCGAAACCACTAAATTATGGTTCTGAAGCCTACGTAATGGTTCCAAGATGTTTAAAAGACCACAGATACACTACTGATCACTTTTACAACCAAAACAATACTATTACGATGTACCAACCACTACTTGCACTCTTGGAACCATAATTTACATTATTGGAACCACTATTTAACCCCTCAGAATCACTAAATTGTGGTTCCGAGGCCTACGTAATGGTTCTAAGATGTTTAAAAAATAAATGATACACTCATGATCACTTTTAGAATGTACAAACCACTACTTTCACTCTTCGAACCATAATTTACACTCTTGGAACCACTATTTAACCCCTCCGAACCACTAAATTGTAGTTCTGAGGCCTACGTAACGGTTCCAAGATGTTTAAAACACAAATGACACACTCATGATCACTTTTACAATGTACCAACCACTACTTGCACTCTTGGAACCACTATTTAACCCCTCAGAACTACTTAATTGTGGTTCCGAGGCCTATATAATGATTCTAAGATGTTTAAAACACCAATGATATACTCATGATCACTATTACAATGTATCAACCACTACTTTCACTCTTCGAACCATAATTTACACTCTTCGAACCACTATTTAACCCCTCGGAACCACTAAATTGTGGTTCCGAGGCCTACGTAATGGTTTCAATGATACACTACTACAATGTACCAACCACTCATGATCACTATTACAATGTACTAACCACTACTTGCACCCTTGGAACCATAATTTACACTCTTGGAACCGCTATTTACAAAATCGAAACTACTAAATTATGGTTCTGATGCCTACGTAATGGTTCCAAGATGTTTAAAACACCACTGATACACTCATGATCACTTTTACAACCAAAACAATACTATTACAATATACCAACCACTACTTGCACTCTTAGAACCATAATTTACATCTTGAAACAACTATTTTTAGCCATCTGAACCACTAAATAAGAGTTCTGAGGCCTACGTAATGGTTCCAATATGTTTAAAACACTAATGATACACTCTTGATCACTTTTACAACCAATAAAATACTATTACAATGTACCAACCACTACTTGCACTCTTGGAACCATAATTCACACTCTTTGAACCACTATGTAACCCTTCGGAACCACTAAATTGGGGTTCTGAGGCCTACGTAATGGTTCCAAGATGTTTAAAAGACCAATGATACACTCTTGATGACTTTTACAACCAAACAATACTATTACAATGTACCAAACACTACCTACACTCTTGGAACCAAAATTTACACACTTGAAACAATTATTTAACCCCTCGGAACCACTAAATTATGGTTTCGAGGCCTACATAATGGTTCCAACATGTTTAAAACACCAATGATACACTCATGATCACTTTTACAACCAATGCAATACTATTAAAATGTACCAACCACTACTTGCACTCTTGGAACCATAATTTACACACTTGGAACCATTATTTAAAAAATGGAAATTACTAAATTCATGTTCCGAGGCCTATGTAATGGTTCCAAGATGTTTAAAACACTGATGATACACTAGTTTCGAGGCCTACGTAATGGTCCCAATATGTTTAAAACACCAATGATATACTAATTATCACTTTTACAACCAATACAATACTATTACAATGTACCAACCACTACTTAGACTCTTGGAACTGTAATTTACACTCTTGGAACCACTATTTAACCTCTCGGAACCACTAAATTGTGGTTCCGAGGCCTACGTAATGGTTCCAAGTGTATACTATGTTTAAAATACCAATGATACACTCATGATCACTTTAAAACCAATACAACAATATTACAGTTTACCAATCACTACTTGCACTCTTGGAACCATAATTCACACTCTTGGAACCACCATTTAACCAATCGAAACCACTCAATTGTGGTTCTGAAGCCTACGTAATGGTTCCAACTATATAAATAGTATCTCATATTGATTAAAAAGGGTCATGAGTGTATGTACACACTCAGAATAACTATTTCTATTCTAGGAACCACTATTGATTGCTTTCGAATAATTAATAATGGTTCCGGGGTATAAAAAGTGGTTCCGTGACTAATAAATTGGTTCAAACATGTAACCAAACATGATTGTATACATAGGAATTCCATTCAGGCTTACACACACACACACACACACACACACACAGAGAGAGAGAGAGAGAGAGAGGTCAAGATAAACATGGCAACCAAACAAAGAGCCTGCTAAAGAGGATGAAAATAAACCAAAGCACAAAAATATATGAAAACAAGATGTAAAACCTATTCAAGTATAGGAGAATGGACCTACCGGAGCTATGTTTATCACCCAAATAAAAATTTGTGAGAAGCAATGGAGTTTTTTTTTTCCTAAAATACAGGCAATGGAGCTTGAAATGTATGGCAATGGAGTTTATCACGTTGGAAGGCTTGAGGAAGCAGAAAGAAAAAGGTGAAATGGGTAGGTGAAAATAACATGGGGATTACAGCCTAAAAAGACGTGGGAAAAGCAAGGGGGATATACTTGTCCTAAAAGCCATATTTTCGTACCTGACAGCCCCTTTCTCATGAATTTGAAATGTCACCCTTGATTCACAATTTCACCAAAACTTTGCATTTTTTTAATAATTTTCCCATATATATATATATATATATATATATATATATATATATATATATGAGGAAAGTGTTGGTGAGCTTAAGCGCCCAATCACATGGGGGCGTACTTTGTTAGGATGATCCAAAGCATTCATTTGAAAGGCCCTTACATAGATGGGGTGTGTACCAAAAATCAGCTCCATAGGATCATCCTAACCCATCCATTTGTGGAGGTCAAAATGGACAGACATTGTTTGTCAACAAATCTGCCCATTTTTGTCCTTCACAAATGGAGGGGTTAGGATGATCCTATGGAGCTAATTTTTTGTACACACCCTATCTATGATAAGGCCTTGCAAATGAATGGTTTGGATCACCATAGAAAATGTGGGACCCATGTGATTGAGGCGCTTAAGCACACCATAAGTTTGGTGAGCTTAAGCTCACCAACACTTTCCTCTCTCTCTCTCTCTCTCTCTCTCTCTCTCTCTCTCTCTATATATATATATATATATATATATATATATATATATATATATATATATATAGAGAGAGAGAGAGAGAGAGAGAGAACGGTTTCTACACACAAGTGTAGATAAGTTATCTACACACTAGCTTAAAATACAATGGAGGCCCACATTGTTTGGGTGATCTAAACCATTCATTTGATTGGCCCTCACATAGATAGGGTGTCCACAAAAAATCAACTCCATAAGATCATCCTTTAACCCTTCGAACTGTGGAGGCAAAAAATGGACAGATTTGTGAAAGTTTATACACGTCCATTTTACCTCTACAAATCGTAGGGTTGGGATGATCCAATGGAGCTGATTTTTTATGGACACCCCATCTATGTGAGGGCCAATCAAATGAATGGCTTGGATCACCCAAACAATATGCCCTCCACCGTATTTTAAGCTAGTGCGTAGATAACTTATCTACACTTGTGTGTAGAAACCGTTCTCTCTCTCTCTCTCTCTCTCTCTCTCTCTCTCTCTCTCTCTCTCTCTCTCTCAGAACGGTTTCTACACACAAGTGTAGATAAGTTATCTACACACTAGCTTAAAATATCGTGGGGCCCACATTGTTTGGGTGATCCAAAGCATTCATTTGATGGGCCCTCACATAGATAGGGTGTGCCTAGAAAATCAACGTCATAGGATCATCCTAACCCTTCGAACCGTGGAGGCAAAAAATGGACAGATTTGTGAAGGTTTATACACGTCCATTTTACCTCCACAAATCGTAGGATTGGGATGATCCTATGGAGCTGATTTTTTGTGGACACCCTATCTATGTGAGGGCCAATCAAATGAATGGTATGTATCACTCAAAACAATACGTCATTCACTATATTTTAAGCTAGTGTGTAGATAACTTATCTACACTTGTGTGTAGAAACCGTTTTTTCATATATATATATATATATATAGAGGAAAGTGTTGGTGAGCTTAAGCTCACCAAACTTATGGTGAGCTTAAGCGGCCCAATCACATGGGTCCCACATTTTCTATGGTGATCCAAACCATTCATTTCCAAGGCCCTATCATAGATAGGGTGTGTACCAAAAATCAGCTCCATAAGATCATCCTAACCCCTCCTTTCGTGGAGGACAAAAATGGGCAGATTTGTGGACATCCTATGTAAGGGCCTTTCAAATGAATGCTTTGGATCATCCTAACAAAGTAGGCCCCAATGTGATTGGGCGCTTAAGCTCACCAACATTTTCCTCATATATATATATATATATATATATATATATATATATATATATATATATAGAGAGAGAGAGAGAGAGAGAGAGAAAACGGTTCCTACACATGTGTAGATAACTTCTCTACACACTGGCTTAAAATACAGTGGGGGCCACATTATTTGGGTGATCCAAACCATTCATTTTTAAGGCCCTCACATAGATAGGGTGTCCACAAAAAATCAGATCCATTGGATCATCCTAACCATTCGAACTGTGGAGGTAAAAAATGAACTAATTTGTGAAGGTTTAAAGACATCCATTTTACCTCCACAAGTCGTAGGGTTGGGATGATCCTATGGATCTGATTTTTTGTAGACACCCTATCTATGTGAGGGCCTTTAAAATGGCTGGCTTGGATCACCCAAACAATGTCGGCCCCCATTGTATTTTAAGCTAGTGTGTAGAGAACTCTCTACACATATGTGTAGGAACCGTTTTCTCATATATATATATATATATATATATATATATATATATATATATATATATATATATATATATATATATATATTTGTTTTCGTTTCAATATATGTTCCAATAGTTTCCTATAAGTTTCATTAAAATTTTAAAATCAAAACGCATAAGAGTGTTGCTCTTGGCTTAAAGTCACTCCCCATTGACGCAAGTTCAAATCCTCAGGCGTACCCAATGTATGTGGTTTATGGGTGATTGCACCCATCCGTAAGGAAAAGTCCCGACCTAAAAATTGGGGTGAGGATCATAGGGAAAAAAAGAACTTTAAAATAATGTTTCTTAAAGAAACTGGTTTTGCTGCAACTATATTTTAAACAAGACACATCTAATCGACCTCCAAGAACTGCAACTTTAGAAGAAAAAAAATTTTTAACCCTGTATCTTTTGCTTGTTAAAATCACAATTTCCTTTTTCAAGCACATGATAAGTTCATGCAGTTTTTCTTGTTCGACAGTCTTTGATATTAGATTCTTTATGCCTCTAGACTTGGACTTCTTGTTGTTCGGCGTTACAGATGCAGTAAAGTGGAGCTCAAGATAAAAGTTTTGATTTTACTTGGAGACACGGGGGAGAGAATCTCAATGGATTAAGGATATTAGTGATATGGCATTGCGAATTGCGAGTCTAAATCACGCAGTTTTTTCCAAGTAAAATCTTATAATCTCTTTCCTATGTTGCCATATCTTTGCAGAAGGCTGATATATTCAGATAAAAAATTAAGACATATCACAGCTATCTTCATTTGGGCCCATACCACAGGAGCCACAGGCAAGCCGGCAACCAACAGAAACAGTTGATTCATGTGGTTGTTTCCGTTGCATAGGCCCAAGTTCCGGCCATTCTTCTCCATCAACGAGTGTAAAGAGGAAAGTGAGCTGCTGGAATAGACTTCAAAGGCATGTGTTACCTATCTTTGTTCTGCAAAAATCAGTTTGATGGCGAGCATTGTCTAACCAAACTGCTAAATTTTCTTAAATGGGTTCATAACCCCCAAATTAATCTGGTGTGCGCCACTAATTGAAGTAATGAAAGCACCATGTTCCATTAGAGTTAATCTACTTATACAAACATTGAATAGAATCAAGAAATAAAAAGAAGAATGAAGGGAATACACAAGATCCATGGATCCTATACATCTTCACTCAAAAGGTGAAGCCCTCATACATTGATGCTAGCAACAACAATACCTGAATTGAGTTAACCCACTTGATTATATAAGTAGAGTTTACACTGCAATAAATAGAATACCTGTAGTTGTTTTGCAATCAAGAATCCACAATCCGAAATGTTGTGCGCGCAGAAATTGATCGCTGTGAGTGGAGCCATCCCAAGTACAGTGATGCAATGCAATCGATCATGGTGATGCACAACTATGGTCTTTATTGGTGCAAGGCAGGAACAGCTGGACGTGATCTGACAACGTTCAAAACTCCTCTCGCGGTTGCCTGTTGTTAGATAAGGTGCTATGAATTTTCTAAATCTTACTAGAACAATATAATATGCATTCAAGGTATGCAATTACCTCAAAGAAGGAATTGAAATTTAGACGCAGAAGGAATTGTCGCAGGAAAGGGGCTCGCTGGTGTCCCGCAAGCCTGCTACTTCGAAGTATTGTGTATAAAGCATTTGATTGCTTGTAGAAGTCCTGACAATGTAATGAGAAGTGAGAACTCATTAAAGTTCAGTAGCAAAGAAAGCTGCAGTAAGTTTGGTAAACAGAAATCCTGAAAAAGCCAATAGAACTGCAATGTCCCAATTCAAAAATATCCCTAATCATTAAATATGACATAGGTGGAAAAAATTAATATGCCCATAAATTCCATCAAACTGATAATGAACAAAATAGAAGGATGTAGAAAACTCCCTAAAGACTTCGATCTGCAGTCAACTACTTGTCACTATCCATCGCTCATAAATTTGTGTAACCTTGGATACACTTTGAAGGCTTGTGGGTCCATAGCGGCATCAACTCCTCTCCCCCAGTGAGAACTTGACTCCGCTGAGTTATACTGTTCGCTGTTGGAAGAGATCATTATCAAGCTCCCACAGCTCTTGTAAAGTGAACAACGTGTTTTCAACAGGTGAGTTGCCATTCGACTTTACAAGAAGTTTGTCCTTCACACCGACTGTAGTGAAGAGTCTTTGACTCTAAGGGGCCGTTTGGATTCGTGGATTTTAGAATCCAGGTTTTTAGTTTGAAAATAGTGTAAAAGAGGGTTCACGATCAAGCTGTTGTATGACAGCGTTTCTTTGATTTTAAGTGAGAAATTCAGGTTTTAAAAATCTCTCCTGCATCCTAAGATTTCTAAAACCTGGAAATATAGGGCGAGAAGTCAAAAAAGAGTCAAAAATGACGGCGGGTCCACTTCTTCTCTTGTCTCTTGGCTACAATTTTGAAGAAATCCCGGATTCTAAAATCTGCGTATCTAAACAGCCCCTGTAAAGACTCGGCCCCAAACGGGCCTTGAAAGTTAATAACCTTAATTAAATTTGGACCGTAGATCCCTAGACAAAAAATCAGTGTATTTTCGTTTCTTTTAGTATAACCAATTTTTGGGGCATCAAATCTTGTCCATTCGACATGATTTTTGTCCCGGTAGATGGGTATTTCGAATACCTATCCAACGGACTTAAGATATAGCGATTCGGACGTGATTTGAGCAAGTTATGACCATTTTTTCTGTCAGGGTTAGGCATAGTTACAAGTTGTCTTATTAGGCAACTTTTGGATTTTTATTTTTATGGGAAAATTATTAAAAAAATGCAAAGTTTATGCTAAATTGTGAATGAATGGTAGACATTTCAATTTTATAAAAAATGGGTGTCAGGTACGGTGAGAAGAGTGTTAGGACAAGAACACCCCTCCTACCTCTTTTTCCCTTCACCTTTTTGCACCTTTCCCTATGCACTTTTTACCTTCTCACCTACCACCTTCTTCTTCCTCAAGGCTTAAGAAACGTGGAAAACTCCATGCAAGGGTTTTGAAGCTTGCCATTTACCTACCACCTTCTTCCTCTAGGCTTCAAAAACGTGGGAAACTTCATGCAAGGTTTTCGAAGCTTGCCATTTACCTACCACCTTCTTCTTCCTCAAGGCTTCAAAAACGTGGGCAACTCCATCCAAGGTTGTTTTCATGTTTTCTTTTTTGTGATTTTTTGTTTATTCTCATCCTCTCTATGTTGGTGTATTTGTTTGGTTATTCTCATCTCTCTCTCAATGGTTCCATGGTTCAATGGTTCCAAAGTTCTAAATGATTCAATGGTTGTAAACCCATTATCCAACCTATTTGGTGACTCTATTTAGGCACTCATAAGTCATAACAACCCATTTACACATTTGGAACCATTATGTAGACCTCTGAACCACAATTTAGTGGTTCCAATTGATTAAATAGTGGTTCCAAGAGTGTAAACAAGGGTTCCTACATTGTAAAAGTGATCATCAGTGTAATAATAGTGGTATACGTACTCATAATCAGTAAGTATACACTTGGAACCATAATGTAGACCTCGTAACCACAATTTAGTGGTTCCAAGAGTGTAAATAGTGGTTCTAAGAGTGTAAACAAGGGTTGCTACATTGTAAAAGTAATCATCAGTGTAATAATAGTGGTACAGGTACTCATAATCAGTAAGTATACACTTGGAACCATAATGTAGACCTCGGAACCACAATTTAGTGGTTCCAAATGTGTAAATAGTGGTTCCAAGGGTGTAAACAAGGGTTGCTACGTTTTAAAAGTGATCATCAGTGTAATAATAGTGGTATAGGTACTCATAATCACTAAGTATACACTTGGAACCATTATGTACACCTCGGAACCACAATTTAGTGGTTCCAGGTGTGTAAATAGTGGTTCCAAGAGTGTAAACAAGGGTTCCTACATTGTACAAGTGATCATCAGTGTAATAATAGTGGTATAGGTACTCATAATCAGTAAGTATACACTTGGAACCATTATGTAGACCTCGGAACCACAATTTAGTGGTTTCAAGAGTGTAAATAGTGGTTCCAAGAGTGTAAATTATGGTTCCAAGAGTGATCATGAGTGTATTATAGTGGCTTAGGTACTCATAATGAGTATACGTACAATCGAAACCATTACCTAGACCTCAGAACCACAATTAAGTGGTTCCAAGTGTGTAAATAGTGGTTCCAAGAGTGTAAATTATGGTTCCAAGAGTGTAAATAGGGGTTAATGCACTGTAAAAGTGATCATGAGTGTATTAAAAGTGGTACTAGGTGCTCATAATCAGTATGTATACACTTGAAACCATTATGTAGACCTCCGAACCACAATTTAGTGGTTCCAAGAGTGAGCATGAGTGTAAACAAGGGTTGCTACATTGTAAAAGTGATCATCAGTGTAATAATAGTGGTATAGGTACTCATAATCACTAAGTATACACTTGACAACTCTACTGGACTCCCATAAGAAGTCCGAGGGTTCCTTTGGACGTCCGAGTCGAAAGTCCGAAAGAACCCTCGGACTTCCGATGGGAGTCCAGTAGCGTGGGCAACTCTATTGGACTCTCATCGGAAGTCCGAGGGTTCCTTCGAACTTCCGACTCGGACGTCCGAAGGAACCCTCGGACTTTCGATGGGATCTAGTAGCATAGTGGTCAAGCTTCTTTGTATTTAGGGGTGCAACTTGAGCCGGGTGGGGTCAACCCTAACCCTAACCCGGGTCGGGTTAAGGGCAACCCTAGACAACCAAAAGACCCAAAACCTCAACCCAAACCCGAGCCTCAGGTCAAGGAGGGTCAACCCCAACCCTAACCCAACCCGCCTTTAAATCTCTCAACCCTAACCCAACCCGATTTTCCAAATTGGGTTTGGGTTGACCGAGGCAAAAGCAGGAAAAAAATAACCCCATAGCCCAACTCGGCCCATCTAATGGACAGTTTGGATCATCCTATGGTACGGTCCATACCGTATTTTTCATAAAGTGAGGAGTGCCCTCATCAAAATATAGTAGTGCTGATAACATTTCCCTAAAAAAATGACACAAATTTCAATTTTTTAAAACCATTCTTTTGTTGGGCAACAACATAAATAGGTTGCACCCTATATATCATCTCCACATAATGATCCTGACCGTACGATCTATAGACGTTTCTATAAAGGGCAGTCCCCTATAGATCGGATGGCTAGTATGATCCTACCTTTAAAGATCGGAGCGTTAGAATCATCCTGTGGTGATGGACTACAGGGTGGAACATTTTTAAGTTGTGGACCAACAAATGAATGGTTTGGATCATCCAGTGAAGCTGACCCACTGTATTTTTTCAAAAATATTGGACTTCACTCTTCCCTTTGGTTCAAGTTTTTTGTCCCGTATTTGTAGAGAGAGAGAGAGAGAGAGGGAGAGAAGGGTGGATGTGATGGGTAAAAGTAAAACTATGTTTTTAAAAAGAGGGGTATTTTCGTCCAAATGCATCTCTTACCGTACCTGACAGCCCCTCTTTTACAGTATTTGAAAAGGTACCCTTGATTTACTAAATTGCGGTTCCGAGGCTTACGTAATGGTTCCAATATGTTTAAAACACCAATGATTCAGTCATGATCACTTTTACAACCACTAAAATAGTATTACAATGTACCAACCACTACTTGGACTCTTGGAACGATAATTTACAGTCTTTGAACCACTAAATTGTGGTTCCGAGGCCTACGTAATGGTTTCAATATGTTTAAAACACCAATGATACAGTCACCACCACTTTGACAACCAATAAAGTAGTATTACAATGTACCAACCACTTTGGAACCATAATTTACAGTCCTGGAACCACTATGTAACCTCTCGGAACCACTAAATTGTGGTTCTAAGGCCTAAGTAATGGTTCCAAGAGTCCAAGTATACATACGATGTCCATTCAGGCTTCTCTCTATACACACACAGAGAGAGAGACAGATAGAGAGAGATAGAGGGAGAGGGAGAGAGATAGAGGTCAAGATAAACATGGTAATAACCAAACAAAGAGGCTGTCAGAGACTATGAAAATAAACCAAAGCACAAATAACATGAAAATATGAAAACATAAAAAGATGTAAACCCTATTCAAGTAGAGGATTATGGACATACTTGGAGCTATGTTTATCACCCAAGTTCAAATTTGTGACAAGTAATGGTGTTTTTTTTTCCAAAATACAATGGGTTTGGAGCTTGCATAGGATGGCAATGGCTGCAATGGTTGTTTTTCACGTTGGATGGGTTGGGAAAGAAAAAGGTGAAGTGAGTAGGTGAAAATAGCTTAGGGATTAGAGCCTAAAAAGATGGTGGGAAAAAGCAAGGGGGGTATATTTGTCCTAAAAGCCATATTCTCTCACCTGACAGCCCTTTTTTATAAAATTGAAATGTCTACCCTTTATTAACAATATAACTAAAACCTTTGCATTTTTTTAATAATTTTTATATTTTTATTTAAAAACTTTAGTTTAGTTGTTAAATTTGATAAGTACACCCTTAGGGAGTTTTAATAAAGATTGACTCTTACTAATTGTGGAAGACTTAGATTAAGAAACTAACTTTTAACATTAAATCTAATTGAAAAACTAACTTTAAGCGCAAAACTCATTAGCTATTAAAAACCCAAAACATGGGCTTTTGCGACCCTACTCGTGCACGTCCAAAAACCAAGAAGAGAGAAAAAAGAAGAAAAGAACAGAAAAAGAGAAGAAAATGAGAAGAAGAATTGATGTTTTTCGTCGTTTTGGGTTTTTGTCTCCGAGTAAGTGCCCGAAAAACCCATTTTTCATATTTTTTGCTCAAATTGTGAATTTTTTTATTTGTTCTTTATTTGATCTGATTAGGGTTTCTAGTAATGTTTTCTTGATTTTGTAATTTTCTATTAAATCAAGAACCTTGTTTTGAATTTTTCTTTTTACGATTTTATGCCCAAAATATATAAAAAACATATTTTCTTCATTAAAAATATTATTGACTGCAATCTAAAATTTCCAGGGCATTGTTGTTGAAAGATTGGAGCTATGCGTGAGATCTTTATATAGTTTTAGCTGTTTTTTATACAAAATCAGCATGTACTAATTTCTGTTTTTCGAGCCCGAAAAATCCGTTTTTCATATTTCTTGCTCGAATTGTGAATTTTTTTTATTTGATCTGATTAGGGTTTCTAGCTATGTTTGCTTGATTTTGTGGTTTTCTATTAAATCAGGAACCTTGTTTTGAATTTTTCTTTTTAAGATTTTATGCCATAAATATATAAAAAACATATTTTCTTGATGAAAAATATTATTGACTGCAATCTAAAATTTCCAGGGCATGTTTTTGAAATATTAGGGCTATGCATGTGATCTTTATACGGTTTTAGGCTGTTTTTCATACAAAATCAGCACGCATTAATTTCTGTTTTTCAATTAATTCGTTATATATTTTCACATGGTGTGTACATGTTACTATTCACAAAGAATATATTTTTCTAAAAATCAGCACATAAATGCTATAAATTTAAGCATTAAAGAGTATCTTTTGGGTAAAACATCCCATATATGTAATAGAATATATATTGTAAAATCGTTTTCGATGAGAGAGGATTAGAATATGTAAGAAGATTGTTTACGCCTATCTTTTTAATAAAAACATTCTCTAACCGATGAATATGCACCCAAATATATATGTAAACCAAGATAATTAAGAGTCCTAACAATATATAGTTTCACACAAGCCTTGGCTACGTGTATGTGTATATCATTTGGAAATCTGGGTTGAGAACACAGAATGAATACATTTTGTTTCAGATCCAGTAGCGAACTCTATTCAGACATATGATTTTCCCACTCTTTCGCATCACAAATAACAAGTAGGTGGCGGTACTCTAAACTTACACTCTTGGACAATGATTGATTTAATCGTATGCAATGAAGATTCTTAGTAGTTCATGATAATGACTTGTGGACATAACTGCTGTTAAATGACATATATTTCACTCTCATGTTTTGTCATATTAGTAGCATGCAATCGATTTAATAATGATGCTATGCCCATAAATAATGAGATGCTAATGTTCACAAATAATGAGGTGCTATGATTCCTTGTTAAAGGAAAATATTTTGGAAGCAAGAAAATTGCTAATGAATATCTTACGAATATTGAAAATGGATGACGTACCAGAAAAACCGGTAATAAATAAATGAAATAAATGGCATTGGGAAATATGATTTGGTGGATTGGGCGGAGGTATGAGTCATTCAGGAATAATGAAATTCCGCGCTGGCCATGGATTTTTAGCGCACCCCATGGTGGCAAATGCATTCTCTTAGACCGTGATGTTAAGAGGCGGAGTGGCCAGTAGGCACGTCGTAAAATGTCCCTCATGCCCACTACCTGCAGACGAATGTAGCGGAATGTATTGGGGGCGGGACAACAAGCTAAGGGGGCTTGATTGTCATGGATGAGTCGTCCCATGCATTACAATAATAATAACAAACATAAGTTACTTGTAAAACGTTGTTTGCCTTGTTAAAATAACTGTTTGACATTGTTTAAATGCCATAACATGATCCCTATTAATGTTTCTTTAGAGATGATTGTTGTTACGTGCTCACCTAATGAATTAAGTTGTATGCTTTAAATTCAAAAGTTGTTTCAGTGTATGTTTATTACCGAATGAATCTACATAATTCTTTGAACTAACACCAAAAATCCCCCACAGGTTTTGCTACAATTGATGACATTGAGAAAAATGCTAATGAGGAAATCGAGAATAAAAAGGGGTGTGCAAGAGCGAGGATAGAGTAATTGGTGTGGCCGTGTGGCCTTGGCGGCTATTCGTCTTATTCTTAGTTTGTTTCTGTTTTTGGTAATTATGTCAAATTCTCTTGTTAGACTCTTTAGTAAGCTTTTAATTGAGTTTTCAAATTTGTAAAAAAAAATTGTTGTCTTTTGTTAACGGTCTGGGTTTAGAGTTATCCAAAAATCTGGGTCATTACAGCCATGGTTTAAATTTTCAATTTCGGTACCGGTTTCGGACTTCCCAAAAACCGAAATTTCGACAAAAATTCCGAAATTTTTGTAATAATTTAAAAAGAATATTTAATTGATTTCGAAATTTCGGACCGAAATTCCGAAATTTGGTAAAGGCCGAAATTCAGAATTTCGGGAAATTTCGGTTTCGGTCTCCACAGAAATCTGAAATTTCGGATTTCGGTCGAAATTTAAAACCATGGTTACAGCCCCTAAATGTTTTCAACTAGTTCGTGGTCTTGAGAGTTTACCAACATGAGCACGACATCCCTAATGTGATATACTGTAATTGTAGCCCAGATAATCATATAGATCGGCAATATTAAAGATGAGAATGGCATTATAATCTTTTAGAAACTCCAACATGTATGCATTCGGTCAAACCTTCTTCACAATAGGCCTAACCTTTTAGCCTTCAACATATGATAATTGGCATGTGGGAATATCTCCTTTCACATGTACACCATAACCCAACTGCTAATATCAGATTCCTTGACCCTCCTCATATCAGCCCTCGCCTTGGACTTGCATTGCTAGCCTCAATGGTTTTCGTAAGTTCATGTAACCGCTTTGAGAAAAAGTTGAGCGGTTAAGATTGTTGTTATATGCATACTTAGCTTGGGCTAAAGATCTGATCCCAAGTAGAGACGCGCTCGACCACAAGACACATTAATAAATACCCCAAAATGCAATTACTCACCTTGGTCTACCCACCAATCTGTGAATTATGGGTTGTGGAACACATGAGCTCTGTAACAAATTTCTTCCATAAGGTCATCGAAAAGTGTCACATAAATTACACGTCCTCACCCAAAATATGGACTTCGACCCCATGCAAGTGCACAACCTCCTTAAAATATAAATCAACTACCAAACGAGCATCAACAGTTAATAAACATGGAATAAAGTTGGCTGTTTTCGAGAATCTATCAATTATCAAGAAAATAAAATCATGCTTTCAAGAAGTACAAGGCAGCCCCCCAACAAAAAATGCATGCTGATGTGAAACCAAGGAGCAGAAGGGACTAGAGGCGAAATATAAAGACCAGTATTATGCTACTAACCTGTGGATAGTTGGCACGCTCAACAATGCTTAACTATGCGCTCCACATCACGATATATGAGGATAATAACATTTTTCTAGAACCAGTGCAGCAATTTTATACCTTTCAAAATTCTCACCAAAGCCATCATGTAGGTCACAAATAATCAGCCCTTGAATCATCTGGAATAAATAATTGAACACACGAAACAAATAACCATCTTCGACGATATAATGGTCAATTTCGCTTGGATTGGCCAAACCGTACCGATATACCTCTCCAAAGCAAGAATCATCTGCATATAGCTCCTTAAATGCCTCAAAACCCACGATTTAAACTGAAAGAATGCGTGAAAAAGTACAATTCAGCTGACAGCATGTGCTATATGATTCTGACTCCCAACTTTGTGCTCAAGTACAAATGTGTACTGCAAATATGAACTCCACTTCATACGCCAAGGATTATGCTTCTTTTGAGACTGTAGATATCACAATGCTTTGTGATCTGAATATAACTCTCCTTGTGGATAAAATATGCATGCCAATGTAATCGTTGCCTCTTTCAAAAAAATATATGCATGCCAATGCCTCAATGCCTACACCACCGGAAAGTACTCAAATTCATAAGTAGAGTACATCTGACTGTTGGATTGAGCTCCATGCAAAAGGAGCGTATAGGATGTCCATCTAGGAGCTCCAATACAAATTTGAGATGAATCACTCAAGCTAGAACACTCGGATAATCCTGAAGTTCAAGAATCGGTGCTTCCATCATGAGATGCTTCATTAGCTAAAAACTTTCCTCGGTTACTGTACTTCATGCAAGGGTATTACCCTCCAAACATTCTCTAATTGGTGTAAAAATAGTGCTGAAGTTGCAAATAAAATGCCAGTAAAAAGTGATCAGAACATGGAAACTGGGAACATTTCTAATGGATCTAGGTGTCCACCAATCAACAAGGGCTTTCAACTTCTCAACATCGACTTCTACACCTTCAGATGAGATGAGACTACAATACTCGCTCAAAAACACAACACGGTCCTCCAAAAAAGCAGCACTTTTAAGATTAATGTAGTGTTTTTATTGTAGTAAAACCCTCATTAACTAACAAAGTTGACCAATGTGCTTTACCAGATTTTTGCTATAAACCAATATATCATCGAAATAGACTATAATAAATCGACCAAAGTACCAACATCATCATTTGCATGAAGATAGTTGTGTTGGACAGCCCAAAAGGCATCACCAACACTTCTTACAGGCCATCTTTGTCTTCCATTTGTCTCTAGGCTGTATATGAATTTCAGGGTACCTGCTACAAAAATTGATCTTCGAAATGATCAAAGAACCAGCCAATATGTCAGCAAATCAACAAGCCTTGGGTTGGGGAACAGATAGTTAATGGTGATTATTGATTGTCATATTGTCCATGCACATGCACCTTGAGCCATCCTTTTCTGGTATTAGAACCTAGAACTACAGGATTAGCACATGGGCAGTGCACTCTCAAATCAGTCTCTTTTCTAAAATCTTTCCTTATTTCATCAAGCTTGACTAGATTCATACGATCATGGGCCAGGCTGGGAAATTTCACACCCAAAAATGAATCAAGATAATGTTGTACATGTCTCATGGACAGCAAGACACATGGAAGATCGTCTAGCATACATTCGTGCAATAATTCATGAATTTCCAAGATAGCATCTTGCACATCTGCCTCTCAGGTCTCTTCGACAAATCTTCATGTGGTCATAGGATCTGCTGATTTTTCCTCCATTGGATGATGTACATGCTTCTCCATAAGAGGATTTAAAGTGACCTTAACTCCATTGGATGATGTCATCTTTCTCACATACCCACAACCTCCCAATCGGCAATCGGACGTATCAATGGGTGCGACATCACATCACATCGAATCAGAGTACTTATCTCACACAGAAAATTAATCAGACATCTCTAAGTGATGGGGTTTAAGCCTCCTGGAACCAAGGTTTTAAATTTCAGTTTCACTTTCACTTTCGGTCACATTAAAAGGGAAACATTTCAGCTTAGGTTGGAAATTTTGGTCGAAATCGTGTAAAATCACGGAAACATATGGAAACTTATGCAAATAATACAATTTTAAGATGAAACTTAAAGAAATGCTAGAATAACATAATACACACTTAGAGACCATCACATAAGCAAAATAGCCATCCATAATGGTTCAAATTCAATAACATCAAACACCCAGTGACATGCACTATTGAGCTTGTCTGATAATTCAGTACATACCACATTTCACATGTAATTCATATAAATATGTATACATAGTACACACGACACATTTCACATGCAATTCATAAAAATATATTTTTGTAACACAATGATATATAGTATACCACTAGTTAACTTAAGATTTTGATTTCCATATGCGTTTCAGTTTTGGTAAGATTTCGGGGGTGATGGAAATGTAGACATTTCGATCGTTTCGTAAATGTTTTCTCGTAGGAAGCAAAGCATCTGCACCATCTCCAAGTCGAATAATTTTTTACCACTCTCATCAATAATAGTCACATACCATCCTATTGTCCTATTGCCAAGAAGCCACATGCAGAAGATGCTTTTGCGCGACCAATAATCACCCGTGTCTTCCGACACCATCACTTGTCTCATAACCAATAACTCTCCCACACAGGATTAATCAGTACTTCGTCCACCTATTCACTACAGAAGTAGTAGGATTTTCTATCTTCATGGTCGTTGTCATCATCTTCTTCCATCTCAGCTAGATTTGTCTGATGACTTGATCATTCAAACGATATGTGACCAACAACACCACACGAGTAGCAATATTGTCCAGACCCCTGAATTTCTTCCCACATGAAAATTTACCTATTTCTCGCTTTAGAATTTACCCAAAAGATTTTTTTTTAATTAGGAAGCACTTGATCTACCATGATTGAAAGTCAATCTGGAACCAACTCTTATTGCCAGTAACTACTCCACTATAAGCTGCCGAGGATTTTTGTATTTTTGAGATGTTCCTCTACCAGTAAAGCTGGCTCATATGCCTCGTCAATTATCCAGACTCATGTAGCAAAAAAATGATCACTAATATGTATCTTCAATCCCAACAAATACCGAGAAATGGCAATCGCTTTAGATTCAAACAACTCATTGTGCAGACAAGTTGACTGCATATTCATATTCAACCATTGTCGCGTCCTTTCTGTCAAAGGTTTTGGTACCTATCAAAGAAAATTTTCTCGTAGTCAAGGTTTAGAAATTTCATTTTAAATTTTATCATCATCTGCTCCAATGTTCGGGTCCTCAGGTTCCTCACCAGAGCCTGAAACTCCGAAAAAATGCTGTCACCATATAGTTACAGCCCCTTTTCATTTTGCTTTAACAAAAGGCACCTTTCGATCAGTCAGAATGTCTTTCAACTCACACACACACACACAAAAAAAAAAAAAAAACCTATTCATTCATGACGTAGTTGAGGAAACTATCTGCATGCATTCTACCATCGCACTCCAGCGTATCGAGCCTCAACCATTTTTTATAGTGATGGTACAATCTCTTACTTCGACCCCTTTCTCTGCGATTTTGAGGACCTAATCCACTTCTTCCATGCCCCTCAACACGAGTCCTTGGGTTGTGCTGCGCTTCAACATCCTTATATTAAGTATTAATGTCAGCTCCTTCCAGCAAAGAGCCATCTAAATGCTCTTGTTCATGTTCTTCATCCAAGTTACCTTCTGGCACATCCTTGAGATGCAACGGTCATTTGTTTCTCGGCACATGACCATCACCAGATTGCCCCCTCCACAGGGCTCGAACTTGGTCTGATATGGCAGCCACTTGCTAGGAAGCACGGGTACTCTCCCGGGGCTCCCGCACCAGCACCCGACACGTATGGGGTGCGGGTACATCCGAGGTACGTACCCCATTTTTTTTTTTAAAAAAAAAACTAGTTTTGGTGGTTGGGTACGTGTCGGGTGCGCACCACGCGTACCCGACACGTCCTGCTTCTCTTTCCTCTCCTATACTCGGTATTTACATGTAAACCATTTAAGTAAATGGACAATACCATTTACTTAAGATTTACATGTAAATAACGGAATACCCCCATTTTGGATTTATTAAAAATAGTTTCAACACCCAAATCTAAAAGGAAAAAAAGTCAACTCTCCAGTTCTAGTACAAAATTCAAAGAAAAAGGGTCGGGTCAAAATTTTAACTTTCTTAACTTCCAAACGGTGGGGTATTTTTCAAATTTTAAAAATTCATAAAATCTATTTTGTCCAAACATTATTAAATCCCAAAAGTCCGGTAAAAAAATCTCATAATTTGGTCTCTAAAAATTATTCATCTTGTCAGGCACTGGTCAACACACTGGTGACAGACTTTTTTTTTTCTAATGAATGATGTATTGATGCCTCATGTTATGAAATATGGAACTTAATCACTTATGAAATGAAGAGTAATATTAGAATTTTCCATTTTGGTGATGTTATTGTTATTTGATTGCTCTACAATTTTTTTTTTTAATTTTTATAAATATATAATAAAATATTAAAATATATTATTATATTCGGCGTACCCGAACGTACCCGCACCCGGTTTTTTTGGCAAATCACGTACCCGTGTCGTGTCGTACCCGTGCTTCATAGGCCACTTGTTCAGCGAGATCTAAAATTATATCATCCCTTTGACGTTGGGTTAACCTTCATCGGTATGCCATATTTGAAGCAAGATGAAACAAAACTTTGCTCTTATGCCAGAATTTTGATGCATCCTAAATAAATTTTTTCCCATGCGAGAGGAAACTCCTTCTCACAATCTCAGTTAATCCCCATCCTCGTCCCCCCAACCACCACCACCATGACACACACTACCACCACCACCCCACCCTTTCACTAATATATGCCGTTAAACCTCATAAAATTAGTAATAAACTAAATAAAAGGATGAAGAAAACTAGAAAAGTCATTAAAATATGCAGTTTGTGTAGGCTGCATCATAGGGCCTTTTTACAATAATAGATGGCTGCATCATAGAGTCTCCCATTTCTCCAACATATCTGTCAAAGCATTGGCACCACTGCCATCTTTTGAAAAAAAAAATCAGTTTCTCATACAAGCCAAATTCTTTACTTTTATCAGAGAAATGGCTTCCTAGGAAAATTTTAAATATTGACGTCAATCCACTTGTTTAGGAAAGTTGTGGTATGCCAGGTAAAAACAAGTTCATCGTTTGGACGTGGATCTGAGACGGTTAACCAGTTAACCTTTAATTGACGTCATTGGGGGGGGGGGGGGGGCATGACGACTAAAATAGCTAGGCAAAGGAATTTTGCAAGTCATGGGGGGGCCATGGCTCCCCTCAAGCTATATGTGCCTCCGCCCCCCCCTGCAATGCTCAATATAACAAGGAGGCCTGCAAAATTTCTGTAGAGAGCATTTAATAAATGCATTTACCCAAGTATTTAAATATATAAATTAGTATTTCCAGAGCACAAACTACAGGCGGTATGAGTGGTGTGGAAGTACCTCAGTTATGCGTTCCAGTTCGACTGTATTTGGATTGCTTTCCTGATTTTCAATGTTCCAGCAGAACAGTAAGCAAAGTTTCATTATGCTGCCCAGTATCTTAGACACAGACCCAATGTCCAAGAAGGACTGCGAAATCAAAGCTGACAAGTATCTGCAGGTAATATTAACAAATGTGTAAGAATCAGCACTTCTACCAACATTAAACAGTTGTAGACCATTAAAAATCATGAACAAGTCTAAAGACTTATAGACACAATTGGTTATAAAGCTTAAAAAGTGAACGCTGTTAGGAACTAAAGAGACTATACGCTACCTAAGGACATACAGAAGACACCGTAGTACATCTTCTGAAGAATTATAAATATCGGTACCTTATAAAAATGCTAGGAACTGATATTATTCTATGGAAGATAATTAGTATTTTCTAATATGCAATGTCCAATACTAATATAGAAAAATGCAAGTTAGTATAAGTTATCAGATAACTATAAGGTGAAGGAAGAGACGAATCCGAGTAGAACATGTAGAGGATTTAAATATTTTTTTTTTGACGGGTGGATTAATGAAAGCTAAACCATCAGTCAACCGAGACAATTAAAAATTGAAACCGACGAGAACAAGAACAAGAATGATTATAAATTTTAGATTAGGGTTGGGGGTGTGAGGTCTTGGATGTTTGAATCATTGTCTAAATCTAGAGGGTCAGTCAGGAAAGGAGAAAAGAGTGCTTTGCGTTCTTCTAGAGTTCCAATTCTAATCCATTGTTAGGAGAAAAGAGAAAGTAAAATGGAATTGGAAAAAGTTTTTTTTAAATGGCAACACCCCAAGAAAAAAAAAAGGAACCTAGTTCAATCCTAATGTTCATGCAAAATATATAATGAAAAACTCTTTTTTAGACTAGTTTGGAGTTACGATGATTTATTGTTCTGATTTATTAATATTTTTATGCAAGCGGGTGGTAATTAAATTACAGCCAGAAACACATGATCAATTAATTAATTTGCTGGAAGTTGCTGACTTTTTATTTATTCTGGACTAGGGTCATTCAGAAGTTTTCTCTGTTTTCGTACTATTAATGCAGAAGTTACCAATCAATTTAATTGTACCATCAAATGGTTGCGCACTGATAATGTAAGAGTGTATTTCTCCAAATCAAATGGTTTTGATGATTTCCTTTCCACTAGTGGTATTCTTCATCAATCTTCATATGCTCACACCTCGCAGCAAAATGGTGTAGCCGAACAGAAGCTGAGATCCTTACGAGATGGTGCCCGCACTCTTCTGATACAAATGCAGGTGCCCAAGAGTTACTAGGATGATGCCGTTCTTAATGCAAATTACCTTGCCAACAGGCTTCCTTCCTCGCTCCTTGGAGGTTCATCACCCTTTGCTATTTTATGTCCTCGTCATTACCCTTTCCCTCTGACTCCTCGGATATTTGGTTGTGTCCGCTTTGTCCACAACGTGTATTGCAACGCAAACCACTACAACAACAACAAGTGCAAAAAAACTACGCAAGGCAACTACACGTGTAGAAGCACCAACAAGGTGGATTGCAACGCAAACCACTACAACAACAACAAAGGCATAAAACTACGCCACGCAGTACACTCACATGGAGAAGCATCAACAAACACGACTCGCAAAGCGAGTCCACCAACAACCAACCACAATCAACCATCTAACAGTCCAACCAACCAACCTACAAACAACTAACCAACAACCAATCAACCAACCAACCAACCAAGCAACAATCCAACCAACAAACCATCCAACCAACAAACCAACCACCACACAAAGCTCATAGTAAGCTTAAAAATGGCAAATAAAGTGGGTGCGCTGAGAATATCAGGTCCCTAATAATATTGTATAAAAGCTATGATTTGGGGACATGGGTTCGAGGGTCAATGTACATACAAACAAATACGGGGTGTCCGACACAGCAACCCCGGCATGAATCCCCCTTTTGGAGCATAATCCAACTTACTCATTCGATAGAAGTCTCCCCAAAGTACTCCAATATAGAATAGTAGGGGCCCCTATCACTTGGATCTCCTCTGGTCCAGCACTTTGGTGCCCTCCTTTTGATCGTGAGTGATTACATGGGAGTGAGTGAAATATGGATGATTCTGAGTCTCGATCATAGGTACCATACGAAGAAAGGTCTTCCATTCATTGAAGAAAAGAGAAAACGAATAAGAAAGTATAATTACTAATTAATAACCATAATTTGCAACAAAAAAATTATGGCATTCATTTAACAAACTAATAAACAAATTCAACAACCATGTCTAAAACAAGCATGAGATAATCAAATAACAATACATCTATCAATCTAATATAGTTGTCTTCACTCTCCAATATGCAGCAAGAAGGAGAGACCAATAGAATACTATGAATATATTGTTAGAAGAAGAGTTTATTTAGCATTTTATGTTTAGGAGAGGGGGATGCCAACGAATATTAGTTACATAAGAGCTTATAATAAAACAAGAGGTAAACACAATATTCAAGAATAAAACATTCAAAAACGTGTCGACATGACCACAAGTCTGACTCTTCTAGTGGTACCGTTATAAGTGTCAAATGACATACTGATACTTGTCGACACGTGTCGATATGCGTGTCAGCAATAAATTCAAAGTGTCGGCGAAATCATAGTTTAAGAGGAAAAAGATTTACTTACTCTTGATGAAATCTAACAAGGTCAGTGAAATCATGAGAATCTTGAACATGAGCTTGCAATACATTCCACTGAGATTCAATAACATCAACCTGAAAAGATACGATATTTTATTATGATAAAAGAGACAATATGATTTACAAAACCAAAGTCTTGCCTTCAATCAGAAATATGTCCCATAAAATTGTACGGTATAAGGGACATTAGCAAAAGCGACAATAGAAACTTCACCGTGAAACACAAGTGTCTTATGAAGTGGCATCCCAATATTTTCAGAAATGAAATGGCAATGCAAAATATGAATGAATCAGCAAGATACTAGACATAATTATTTTAAAAACGCATAAAAGTACACTGGCAGAAAGAAATTTGAGTTGCAATCCAGTTCTGAAGTTTCCAATACAATGGAAGAAGTTTTACAGTTTGGGGTGCAATAACATTGTGATTTAAGGCAAGGAGTTTGGGGACCATCAGCTGAGAAACGCAAGAAAGATAGGCATGGGCCAAAGTTATCCAACAAGTGTGGAAGCGGGCCAACAAGTACAAGAAAAGAAATCTCAAGGAGAGGAACAATATCGAATAGCTGCAACATGTTAGTTGATAGGGACCATCTTTCACGAGAAACAAGGACTTAACTAGGAAGATGAGTCAATCAAGAAGGTTAAAAGACTCTTTAATTTAGTCATGCAGTGGTATTTAAGTCGTTTTAAGTAACAGGGGGTACCTAAGTCTGTTTATTATGAAATCACTAGGGGTTCTTAAAGTCTCTTTATTATGAAATCACTTAAGACACTTATGTGAATTCATCATTGAAATGGGGCCCATCAAATATTATGAAAAAAATTTAAGTGTCATTTTTCTTATTAGGGTTCTTGTCTTGTTCGGAGTCCATGTTAGAGTTTCCAAGGGTCCTAGTTTACATTGAGGCTTCTTCTAAGAGTCTCTGTTAAAAAAATAGTCCATGTTTTGGTCAATAAAGAGTCCTTAGATAGTTTTCACTTTGCAGTTGCTTCTTTTAGTAAGTTGTTTTAATTAGGACTGTTGGTTTGATTGTTTTAGTAGTTTCCAAGTTTGGTTACGAGTCTTTAACAAATCATAGGGAGAAATTATATACATTTGTAAGGCATTGACCATTGAATGATATAATGATTGATGAATAAAAATAAAGTTTTGCAACCTTGCAAATTATCGAGGAGGTGATTTCTGATCTTCAAGGTGCGATGGCTTGGAACCTTGGGTGTGATGCCCAGGATTGCCCTTGATCGACTTGTGATGTCATGTCATAATATCCTTCGGTGTGATATCCTAAGAAACCCTTCATGTTGGTGTGCTTCCAACACAACTATCCTAGATATATTTTTTGATCGTTCTTGTTTTATCTTCGTTCAATGTCAAGCTCTTCTTTTTTTCCTACCAATCCCATTAGATCTTAGGTTTTCTACCTTCACCTTCTTTAGGACTGTCACGGTATACTTCACTCCTGCAAGCTGTTTAGAACCATTCTCAATCCCTATGACCAACCCAAACCATGAGTTTTCTGTTTTATTTCTTACTGTTAATCCGCACAGGCCATTGAATGATATGATGGATTTATGGATAAAAATATAGTTTTGTAACCTTTCAAATTATCATGGAATTGATTTCTGCTCCTCAAGGTGTGAGGCCTTGAAAGCGTGGGTGTGATGACCAGGACTCCCCTTGAAAGACTGTATCTACCCCAAAACATGGAAAATACCTCATCTAGATTCCGCAATACTGCTAAGCTATATTTAATTCTCGGATAAGAATAATATCTTCGGAAGAAGTTTATTATTCTGAGCACAAAAAGGACTCTAGGTGACCCATTGTTTGTTAAAGTGATGCTCTTGATGTGCTATAACAAACAGCATTCATATTGAAATATCAATAACATGGTCTGCGAAAAATATAATCATTGCAATCAGAAGTTAAATCAATAGCCTTAGAAAGCCATCCAGCCCATCACTATTTATTGGTGTACTATTATGTCAACCAAAAAAAACAGCACAGATTAAAAAATTACGATAGGACGAATGGAACTCGTCTACATGGGCTATATATTCAACAAGCAATTTCTAAAGATATAATGCAATAAAAGAAAGGATTAGCATCAGCCTCATGACCTGGATGTAAAATTGGAGATTTCTAATTAAAAACGCCATATGCTCTCGAACGCGCCACATTGGTCTAGAACGTTGACGGCGTTGCTGAGATATGGAGCAATTCATGCGATCATTGCGATGTTTAGCAAAATCTGTGTGATCTTGATGCATCACCGAAGCCCATGATTTCTCCAACTCCATTTGTGTCCGTTTCAGCCTGAGCAAATACTTGAAGACCAAGTTGTACCTGAACCAGATTCCTTGTTCTCAGACATGGTATATCAACAGAATAGGTAAGTGGTTGTGATTGAAAAAATGAAATATTTTCAAATGACCTTCAGTATGAAAACTTTGTTAAGTGAATCCTAACTTTTAGAAATTACAATAGGACAGATTAGCAACGGCACTTAGGGGCCGTTTGGATACACGGATTTTAGAATCTTGGATTTCCTCAAAATCGTAGATGGGAGACGAGAAAAGAAGGAGACCAGTCGTCATTTTCTGATTTCTCGCCCTTCTTTCCGTCAACGAGAGTAGGTGATCATCCCATGTTTCCAGGTCTTAGAAATCTCAGGATGGGGGAGAGATTTCCAAAACCTGGATTTCTTACTTAAAATCCAAGATTGTATAGAAAAGCGAAACGGACGGTCTCCTTCTTCTCTTGTCTCCCATCCAGGATTTTGAGGAAATCCAAGATTCTAAAATCCGTATATCCAAACGGCCCCTTAAAGATAGTTATAAAGCCTTACATTAAAAGCACATCTCGGGTAAAGAACAACTGCAGGGGCCAATCAACAGAATATTCAAGTATGATATCATTCCAACCATCAAGGGACCGATCTGAATCAACATTTCCTTTTGAAACAGCAGCCAACTTTCCATCAGCATTAATTTTCACCTTAGATAAATCAACTTGAGAGGATGTGACAGTAACCCCAGAGGAAGGCATCCTGGTAGTGGCAGGGAGACAGAATTTATGAACCCCATCTTGTTCTTATAACAACTACGTCGCACCAAAAATATCTCAAGGGATAATTTGAAGACTTATGCTACTTATAGTATTAGAAAACAAGACTACTCAGTACAAAAGCACCAACCCCAGTGATACTCTTGAAAAGTATTTGTCTTCATCACCTATGGTCTTTATTGCGGCCTGCATTTCAAACAATTAAATGACTTTATGTTGTACAGTGCCTTTAACAGCTAGGCAAGAGACGGTGGTTATGTAAATTAAATGCAAGTAGATGAAAATAAAGAACAAACTCTGATACACATTTTTTCTTTAAATGATACACATTTATCACATAAATGATTTAGCATATAGCTACAATGAAACTGTTGTAACAAATAAGTACTACAGAAAGATGAACAGCTGGAGAAGAAACATGTGCAGTCACTGCTGCAATGGCAATGTTAAAGTAAAAAAGGGAATGGATAAAAGATGTTTGGAGAAAGAACTCAAGGAGAAGAAAGAAGAGAAGAAGAATAGAAAGAGGAGAAAATCCATAGGGTTTTGTAGGGCTTACCTAAGAATGCTATCAGCATTATCGATACTAGTGAATAAAAATAATACAAGTTTGACTCTATCTATGATGGGGTCCATCATAAAAACACATATAACAGAAATAAGCTTATCCTTTAACAATCCTCAAGCTGAAACATAGACATCATCCATGCCCAGTTTGGAATAAATAGTATGAAACGTATCACGACCAAGTGCTTTGGTGAAGATGCCTGTTAACAGATCTTTGTAGTTTGTACTGCTAAGGAGTGGAAATTTTTTTTACTCGAGATCTGTTTTCGAATAAAGTTGTGGCCACGGGTTCGAGTCACGAAAACAGCCTCTCTGCAAAGCAAGGGTAAGGCTGCGTACATCTAGCCCTCCCAGACCCCGCAATGGCAGGAGCCTCGTGCATTGGGCCGCCCTTTTTTTTATCTGTTTTCGAATAAAGTGGCAATCAACCTATGTTTGGTCCTCTCTAGATAAACTGAATATAGCTTATTATATGAATTGATGCCATGTTGTAGCAAAATATCTTCATAGGTTCATCAACCTTAGAACACATCCCAGATAAAAGTCTTTTCATCCACACTAACTCAATTAGCATCACCCATCTCCCCGTAATCACCTCAACTTGATCTGCCAACCAAAGTATTTCTTATTTCATAGTAAACACGTTTCCCCCCACAACTGCAATTATCCAGTAGCAGACCTTCTATCAAAGGGAGACATTGTGCAGTCAGTGTCTGAGTTAACACTCAAAATTTAAGTGACACCTGGGCTTCAAAATAATCATTTTACTTGGAACAACTTAGTTATTGTAAGATGTGCCTAAGTGCTTGCCAATGGAGATATATGTGAATGCATGAACTGAATTACCACACAGACTGAAAAAGCAATATCATGACAAATAACAGTAAAAAAGATAAGCTTCACAACAAATCGCATGTAGCTGATTGAATCATCAGAGAACTCCCCATGATCCTATAATAAGTGTACTAGGATCCACAGCAGTATCCATTGGTTGAGTGCCAAACAATCTTGTATCTTGTAACATGATATCAGTATTGAATCGACCTATTCAAATGTATTGGGCAACAAAATTGCACCAATATCGATTGGGTATCTACTGATATGAGGACTATATCGTCATATTGGTTCCCATATGGTGACGTAACACATCTTCTTTCTAGTGATTTGATTTCTGCATGTTTTTGTAGAGGAATATCGATCCTTTTTCAAAGACGAAGAGCCTTTGTTTCCCATCAGAAAACACAAAATAAAATCACTGAAATCAAGCAATCATATCAGTGAAATAGCATACCCCTTGGTTTTTTTTTCGAATCTTTTGATGGCTACAAAGCTCCACAATCTGGAGTTCCCCATCTTCATCTTCTTCGGCTCTTCTTTATCTTCTTTCCTCTTTCAACCCGGAAATCCCAGCTTCTTGGATATCTTCTTCCTCCATTCAATTAAACTCATCAGAGATTGCCCCTCTTTCCATCATTTATCATTCATGGTTCCTCACATTACTCTGGGCCACTTCTTTTTTTCAGTCGCAGCAAGAGCATCCTTAATGTTTCACACATGTGTTGTAATCTCCGACAGGTAAGCCTTTCTAGCTCTCCGCCTCTTCATTCTTCACTTAGTTCTGTTAAAGGATGAAAAACCTAAAATACTCTTATGAAATTTTAAGGGAGTAAACTGAGTAATGTAAATAACAAAAGCCACACAATCTTGTATTTGTGACTCAAATGCAATGTTTAATTATTCAGAGCTATTATTCAATGTAGATGATTTTCATGATATTTTTTATTTAAGGTCGCAGTGCCTGCTTAGGACTTGTTAGCAATGACTGACTCAAACCTGCTAAAGTTAATTATAGCAGTGAAGAAAAGAGGAGAGGAGTGTTAAATGCTGAGGTTTAGAGGTCTAGGAAATTAGGAGTGTTAAACGCTGTGGAGTTAATAGAAAGGGTGCCTGGGACTTGAGCTCGTGGACTACTGGGACTGGGTTTGGATGGACTGTTGCACACGTCTCTGTCAAACTGGGCTTGGTTGAACTGGGATGACCGTGAGATGGAGAGCTACGGAGATGTCAAGAGAACTGGATATAATGGACGATGGGATGGGGAACAGATTGGATAGATCTGGTTGAGGATTAAAGAGTGAAGGTCTAATGTAGAACTGTTCTGGATTTCTAAGCAGACCAAGAAAAGGGACTGATGTGTGGGTTTTCCTGTCTGTTGCAGGACTGTGGTTAGTCATTGTAATAGTGATTATGGTGTGGTTTGGGGAAGGGAATGCATGGACTGGCATAGGTATTTTGGACTGATAAGAGAATTCAGGACTGTTTTTTTATCTGAATTCAGCTCAGGAACAGTTTCAAGGAAGTGGTTTGGGCAAGCTGTCAGTTGGGAAAACGAAGAGAAATAGGTTGGGGAAAGGAGGGTGAAAGTTTTTCAGGGGTAGTGTATTTTTTTTTCCTGACGTAGAAGCTATAGGATTTAAGAACTGAAAACAGCAGCGATTAAGGCAGAAAGAGGGGGAAAGAGCAAACATAGAATCACTCTAGGGTTTCTTAGCAGTCCACCTAGGGTAGAATATCCCACTCCAAAGCTCGAGATTGTAACAGCGGAAAAGATCTTCAAATTTCAAATCTCAAAGGGTCATAGGCCTTACATATTGATAAGCAAGGTAAAATTCACAAAATTCTGTTGTGGGATCATAGAACTCAAATCCTACTCTACTTCAAAACATAAACAACCAATCTTTTTTTTATTGAGAGGTCCATAAACAACCAATAGTTGCAACATCGGCAAGGCTAAACATGCACTTTTTCAAACATAAACTCCCCTAGGACTTGGACTCTTATTTACCTCAAACATTGACTCCTTTGTTGATCAAACCTGAAAGAATAAAACTCCTAATTTCAATAGGAGTCTAACCCATGAAAATTGGACCCTCGCCTTTACGTTGTAAGTATATTGTGCCTCTCTCTCTCTCTCTCTCTCTCTCTCTCTCTCTCTCTCTCTCTGGGTTCACTTAAATAAAATTAGTGAATTAAATTCATGTGGGCCCTCTCGGATCACTTAAATGACTCAAGTGACTTGATAAAATGACCAAACTGCCCTGACAACTAAAAGGAAAGACAAATGTCATCATTAACTAGTGAATTTCCCACGTGGGCCTCCTCCATCATTACATGCCAAACTAGACGTGTGTAATGAGTCTAATGACAACATTTAAAAAAAACAAAGAAAATAATTTATTCTTTTAAAACTTTTATTCTATTCTAGTGATCTAATTGATAAAGGCACCCTAATTAACATACTTTAATAATATTAGTATACACACCCTATTTAGTTAGTAGGCCCCAGTAATTAACAACTTAAAGATCAAAAGGGATATGGGCATATTAGTAAATATGTAAAAAGAGAGACAAAATCTAAACTAAATAACGAAATTGGGGAAAGATCCCAATCTCCAAAATATTAGCCGCACACCAACTCCCAAAGTTGGAAGTTGCGCACGGATTGGGAAGGAGCACACCAAATTCCACAAATCCAAATTTTGGGAAAAATCCCATGAAATCTTGAATAAATGCTAAGGTTAAGATGCGATACTAAAAATAAGGAGTTGAAGAATATCTTTTGGAGGGAAAGAGTTCCCATTATTGGGAAACTTTCTCCCCTTAAAATAATATATATATATATATATATATGAGTGTGTATTCTCCTCTCTCCCCCTTGCGCACGCAAGTTGAGAGAGAGAGAGATAAAAGGAAGAGGGAGAGAGATAGTGGGAACCGACGGAGAGAGAGAAAGAAAGGAAGAGAAAGAGAAGAAGAAGAAGAAAATTTCGGGTTTCCTCCGATCGGATTTATTTTTGCAATTTGAGTAAGGGCCCGAAAACCCGGTTTCTTGTATTTCCTGCGCAAATTCAGTGTGTTTGGTTTTTATTGTTTCGATTTGTTCAAAATAGGGTTTCTAGTTATATTTTCTTCGATTTGGCTTTCTTTTCGAACCAAGAATCAAGCTTTTAATTTTCCTTTTAGGATTATATGATCTAAATACATGTAAATTCGATATTTTTCTTGTGCAAAACATCTTGCGTGTAATCTAAAGTCCTTAGGGGATTGTTTTTGTATGACTGAGGCCATGAATGTGATTTTAAAATGGTTTTACGACTGTTTTTCATTGAAATCAGCACACAAAATTGAGCTTGATGGACTGTTTTGAAATGATTTCATCAAATACATGTTATTCAAATAGTATGTGGTTGTTTCCCTCGACGTATATGATATGTAAACATGTATATGAGCCTCAACAGGCTGACTTTCACCAAAATCAGCACCTAAATATGTTAGAAATTATTTATAAAATACGTTTTCAAAAATCATATATATATATATATATATATATATATATATATATATATATATATATGTTAAATACAACTCATATAGCAACTGTTTTGCGAAAAATCAACACTCTGCGTATATTTTTGATGTACTAACCCAATTGTTTTCGGTAGAAACAGCCCTTTACATATGTATTTTAAAGATAGGGCAATGATTTATTGAAAAATCCGTACTTGTGGGTGTTTCACATGCTATATCAAATAATTTTGTAAAAACAGTCCTTTCAACTCAACTCAACTCAACAAAGCCTTTGTCCAAAACTAGTTGGGGTCGGCTAAATGAATCCTTTAGAAAAAAATCATAAATAATGTAAAAGGAATCTACCCAGCTCTAATCCTGGTTCTAGTTGGTTTCTTCTACGTGGATCATTTTCTTCCATTCCATCCTATCCAAGGTCATGTTCTCTGTTATGTTCCTAGCTATCAAGTCTTTCCTCACTATTTCTACCCAAGTTGTTTTCGATCTGCCCCTACCTCTTTTTACTCCATCAATTTGGCACGAGTCGCCTCTTCTCACCGGAGCATCCAAAGGCCTATGTTGGATATGTCCAAACCATCTTAAAAACAGTCCTTTCAAGTGATATTTAATTCATAAACCGGAATCTCCTTTGAAATTATCTCATTATATGTATTATATATGATGTATAATACCGTCTCAAAAAAAATATATATGATGTATAATTTATATAAGATGTGGAAACAGCAAATATATGTCGTAGATTAGTCATCTGATGACTTTTTGTGAGAAACATTCCATGTGTGTAACATGGATGGTTTCTAGTGTGTTGACTTTGAAAAATCAGCACTTTGCAATATAGTTACGCAAAGCATATTTTTGAAAAAAAAAATAGATTATTTATGTATTTATGTATTAGCCTGGAGGGGAGTCTTACGAGTAAAGACAAATAGGTTTGAGGGAAGTCGTGTAATCTAGAAAAGAATCTTTGCCCTTAGATGATCGACATAATACCGTTGATATGTAATCCTTTCAGCTTCACTTCCGTGACCGATTCACTCAGAGACTTTCATTCCATTCGCAACTCGAAATCCAAGTCAAGTAATGGTAGACTTGTATGATAATAGTAACATCAATAGCTTGATTATTATGACTCTGTCTGTTACAATAATGTGTTTTACTCATTGATTGTTTATATTATTAAATGAGAAATGAATTATGTTGTCTTCCTTTCATAAAATAATTAAATGAGAAAGATTGAGAATGAATTATAGAATTTAATGAGGAAGTATGAATGATAAAGTTTGCAAGGAGAAGAGAAATTTCATCTCGTGACTAATAGAGAAGAGGTACGTGTAAGCATGCATGTGTGTGCCATAATCTAGGATTTTAAAAAGAGGGAGGGAGGACTAAGGAGACCCCGTAGATTCAACACCTTGGGCAAACAAGCCAAAAGCCACCTAGACCGAGAGCGTATGACATATAGCTGGCGATGCATGTATAGGTGGAATCTATAAGGTGACCAAAGGGGAATCCTAGAGAGGATCACATTCCAATAGGGAATGGAGGGATGGTCAGTGATTGCCGGCTAAGCTATAAAGCCACCATAGCAAAAATGAGAAAACAAACATATGAGAATAGGCCGTTAGATCACTAGGGATACAGAGTTGCATATTGTGGTTGTTCATTTATGTATCCATGCATTGCATCTTTAAATTATTGTGCTTCATATATTGAATCCTTTTTTAAGGAAATTTGCAATTGTTCATTATTATGTTACTTCATTGTTGTAAAGAATGGTGTTATAATACCATGTTATTCTTGTTGGCTCATATTGTGCAAGACTTTTTCCAATACTTTGCTCTAACCCACCTTCTCTACAGGAAATGTAGGTGACAAGAAAGGAGCATTCGCTAGCGAGAATATATAAAGATCTAAACGGGAATGGGGAACGCTAGCATCGAGAGTTGTGGAATGACACAATATTCGAACCAAAAGTCATTTAGTTTTATTCGGAATTGGATTTTTAATTGGTTTTAGTTTTCAGACTTTAAGTTAGTTTGGTTTAAGTTTAAAGGTAGAGATGATGGCTTTTATGAACATTATGAGAATGGATGTTTTAATATTTATGAATGGTATATTCATTAAATAGTATTCTTATCGCTTCCACTATTACTGCGATTGGATTTAGAAAAAAAACATTTACCGATTTTCACTTGTCATTTTTCCCATAATGACCTTGATGCAGATATTAGGATTTATTTCCTCATTATTTAGTTTCTAGTATTTTTATTTCCATGTTATTAGTTTTTCTAGGATTTTATTTTCCATGTTATTTTTAGGAATTCTTATTTTAGTAGGTTTCTATCTTTTAAGTTGTTTATTTGCCTATATATAGGCCTCTTTACAGCTTATTTTGTAACTTTGATGATTATTGAATGAATTGAGATTCTCCCTTCTAATTTCCTCTCTTCTTCTCCCCCAAGTCTTCTTCTCCTCTTTCTCTTCTATTCGTCTTTTCTTCTTCCCTAAATTCGTCTCTTCTTCAAGTTATTTTCGCCTCTTCTTCCCCTATTCTTCTAATTCTATCCCCTTTCGTCTATTTCTCTCCCCTTTCCTAAATTTTTCTTCACGGTGCTACATCAATTTGGTATAAGAGCTAAAGAACCAAGAGTTTATGGCGGCGGAAATTTGTATTTTCACCGAGAAGATCGAAGTTTAAACTTCACCAATCAGCCGTTCAATGTCCCAAGAGATTAGTATTTTCTCCATCCAATCATCTCAGCCCACCATCCTTCTCTTTTGTTACAACAGATCCTACAACCCAAAATCACCAAATTTCAGCCCCTTCTTGATTCCATTAAACCCAGCCCCAACTTCTCTACAAACGACAAACAAGTCCACCATCTACCATTGTCCAACCCCTTGCAACCCCAACCAAAATTCAAGAACCCTAACCATTACGCTAACCCTTTGAGGCTTTTCATCAAACACCTTAAGCACATAAATTCGTAACCATAGTCACCCTATTCTTTCATCCCAAACAACCCTCAACTTTCAGCCAATCAATACCTATCCTTGTCCATTCGAACCAGCCCAAGACCCTCTTTACTATCACCCATCTCTGTGTTGAACAAACTCCTTTCTTGATTCCTTAGTAAGCCAAAGATCCAAATCCCTGATTTCTACTGCAGATTCAATACCCCAACTGAGACCCTGATTTCCTTGAATCCAAGGAACAACCAGCCATCCAACTTGGTACCTTCAACCATTTTTTCCGGCACTTTCCACTCTGTTCCGTAACATAGGAAGAAACTCTCGGATTTCTGTGACCATCGAGGGCATATTTCCTTTTCTGTTTGCTTGTTCCGTACGGGAAGAGGAAACCCACGTTTCCTTATTCCAGAAGTTAATAAGGTAACTTCTCAGTGAAGTTATCTTATAGGATATTAAAAGAAGGTAAAGGGGCAGGCAGTCACGTGCTTACTTTATTAAAAGAAGGAAGGATCCTTCTCATACAAGTAACAGGAAAGCAAGTGGGCCCCGTATATTAACAGCTGTTAGAATTGGTGGTAAGTAACTTGCACCACAAGTTTCATGAAGGGCCAAAAGACGAAAGCAAGCTGCCCAAATAAGTCTCGTTACTTGTATCCCAAAGTTGCACTTGTCTTATTCTACACCCCCACTTCTTCCCTTGGACAACCCTTTCTCATTTAGGAATACCAAATTAACATCCTTCTTTTTCCCACTAGGCACCCCCTCTCCATTTGGAAAAGACCAATTAACACCCCCCCCCCCCCTCTGCTTTTACAGTAGGCACCCAAAAAAAAATCAGGAAAAAAAAAGAAGAGAATAGACTTCTGTTTTTCTCTAATCTCTCTCTTTCTAGCCTCTCTCTCATCTCTCTCTCTAGCTTTCCCCTTTGTTTCGGGCTATTTCCACTCGAATTGGGCCCGCGCCTTCAACACGAAAGTTGAAGTACTTGGTTAGTAGAACACACCCATATCAGTTTCAGCTACAAACAGTGATTTTCAGCATAGTTTCAGGAGCCATCTCAACCGTTGATTGCGGCCCTCTTCCGATCATCAACTTTCACTCATCCGATTTCAGATCCGCAACAGATGTTGTGCTTCTTTCGACATGCCAGACAGATCAAACAATTGAATTCAGTTTTCATCACAGATCCCTATGGCTCCGCCAGCAGCTCCATATTGTGCTAGATATGATCCTTGATATTCTTATGCATCACAGGTTCCATATTTCTATGGTTATGATGACTGCACCTATGCCTATGGAGATGTTGAGAATGCATGTCTAGATTGGATCCAGGCACTTAATGCATACCATAGGTACTGTGGTTATGATCATCAAATAACAATTCGCAAAGTCACGGATACAGTGTGCCGCGAAGCCAAGTTGAGATGGAATTTCTTCGTTAACGAGCGTCGTGAGTTTTGTAAGCCTCCATTTTGTCGATGGGAGGATGTTCGTTATGAGTTTACATACCACTATCAAAATCAACAGAGATTGAAACGTGAGCGAACAGCGTATGACCAAAGATTGATGCATGAAGAAGCCGCTCGACGAGAAGAAGCAGCTCGCCGTGAACGACAAGCCGCAGCACGTCGTGCACGAGATGCTGAAATTGCTGCCGAAAACCGATATTTCGAGCGTCGCATGCGCGAGTCATATTTGCAGAGCCACTTCACTACTTCAACCGTCCCACCTAACGTTGTTGTTATTCTTACGGAGCCCGAAGCTGGTATTGATGAGATCATCGATGTTGAGCCTTTGATTCCATCAAATTCAGATTTAGAATCTGAGATGGACGATCCAGAGCCTGAGACTCCCTTGATTCCTAAGGTCGACATCATTGAGCATGACGATTACGGGATTTCTGCCGCACCGATTGCCGAGCATCGAGCGAGCCAATTTCATTCTTCTGAGGCAGATATTGTGGCATATCCACGTGAGGCTGATCCATTGCCTGAGTCCGAGCCGAGTGACCTGACTTTTGATGCATTACTTGAGATGGATGTTCGAGAGCATATTGTTGAGGATTGCACTATTTTTTAGCCGGTTGAGCAGATTGTCGAGATTTGTGCTGACAGAGAGGAGCTTGCTATGCAGATTGATCACGAGGATTGCCCGCCTGATATCACTATGCCATATACGATTTTAGCTGATATTTTATTGTTGATTCCGTTGAGCCGGATTTGATACCAGCAGGTGATATCTTTATTGAGGCTAGTCATGAATTGGTACTGTCCCTAGCTATTATGCCGATCCCACCGATCCCACCGATCCAAGAAGAGTACGTTGCCATCTTCCCAGCTTATTTGATTGTCAAGCGAGGTTCGCGTCTTTATGATTCAGCATAGATAATTTCTTCTATATTACTACGCTCACGTTCCATACAACTTTCATCACGAGCGTTGTACAATATTCCAGAGTTTGGAGGATTGCGACTCATGCTACTTGAGTGGGTCGTCTAGGTATTTGATCTAGGCGGATTAGAACTCGAGGGCGAGTTCCTTTCAAGCGGGGGAGAATGATGCATATATTAGGATTTATTTCCGTATTATTTAGTTTCTAGTATTTTTATTTCCATGTTATTAGTTTCTAGGATTTTATTTTCCATATTATTTTTATGAATTCTTCTTTTAGTAGGTTTCTATCTTTTAAGTTGTTTATTTGGCTATATATAGGCCTCTCTTTACAGCTTATTTTGTAATTTTGATGATTATTGAATGAATTGAGATTCTCCCTTCTAATCTCCTCTCTCCTTCTCCCCCCAAGTCTTCTTCTCCTCTTTCTCTTCTATTCGTCTTTTCTTCTTCCCTAAATTCGTCTCTTCTTCAGGTTATTTTCGTCTCTTCTTCCCCTATTCTTCTAATTCTATCCACTTTCGTCTATTTCTCTCCCCCTTCCTCAATTTTTCTTCACGGTGCTACATCAGGACCTGATATAGGAATTGGGTTGTTTCAGTTGTGGTATCAGAGCGAGGCCAAGTTAAACCAGTGAGGAACCTGGTAAATGAGTCTAGGGTATGTCTTAGAATGGGCTAGGCAAAACTGAGCTTAATTAAAAGACATCCATTCCCTTAGTTTATTCAAAGACACTTACAGGAAAACACACACCAACATAGATTATTAGGATAAATATGAATAAAATGCACCAGCACACCCATAATATGTTGTTTGTTTGAATTAAGAAGAAGGTTTCTCATAATAACTCATGTTAAATTTTATCCATCAGCTGAATACTTATCATAGAAGAGGAGGTGCAAACCAGGCTGATGGTCATGAAGGGGAAGGCCAGGACCCTCTGCGTGTGCTTCCCGGCATATTAAGAGGTCAAGCGCAATCTCGGGCGGCGAATCAAGTAGCAAATCAGACAACTCTGCAGAATATCACAGCAAGTCTTGCTATTCGTCGACACCGGAATGATTCGTCCCAGCGGAAGTTCGTTGATGGTCTTCGCCCTACCCTAATGGCGAACATCATCAATTTCAGGTCTCGAACCTTAGCTGAGGCTTGCGAAAAGGAGAAGGTAGCCGAGAGGAGCGAGAAGATAGTTCAGGCGGCTAGGGCATCTGTGTCTGGGAGTCAAGTCAGGCACCATCTCAGAAGAAGCAAAGGACAGAAGGTGGCCCCCAATCGTTACCCCAATGCCAAACATGTGGAAAGTGTCATGAGGGGCAATGTTGGAAGACGATGGATGTATGTTATGCTTGTGGAGATCTTAACCATAAACAGATTAATTGCCCCAAGTAGGGTAGGCAGACAAGTGGTAAACCAGCTCATCAGCCTCAGCAACCTCAACCCTCGAGACAGCCTAAACCAGCCAATCCACCCGTCCAAGTGCAAAACCAGTGGAGGGGAAATTTGAACCGACCTCAGAATCATTCAGTCGGCCACAAATCGGTTCTTCACAATTCCTTCACAAGAAACCAAGTTGGTTGATGTCATCGAAGGAGGTCAGTGTCTATTATTGCAATTTCATTTACCTTTGCTTAAATTTCATGGTGTTGCTGCTCATCCCCGACTATTTTAGTTGAATTCAACTCCTATAATGACATTAGTAATATTGGTGAAACCTCGCTATGGGAGAGGGGGTTAGCAACGTTGGGGAAACCCGGAAGGATATAAGGGATCCTTAGGGAGTCAGTGTCATTAGAAAAAGGGTAGTTTTGGGATCATTAGCTTCGTAAGGTTGGTCATTAGGAGATATTAAGGAGAACATGAGAAATAATCTCGGATACAAATGAAGAGATCTTGACGAGAAATGGTGAGAATTTTATTCAATAAGAGTGCCACTATGAAATAGAGTTAGAGGAATCGACACGTATGAACTATGATGATGTTTAAATCGATTGGATTCACTACGATATATGGTTATTGGATTTTGATCATAATTTGTTGATGAATGGGAAGTATTTGGTTTGAAGTTGTTTTTGACATGAGATTAACCATTTCCAAATTGTATATGATCCGGCCTGACAATTCCGTGTGTAACTTTTTAACTATATTTCTTTGAAGAAATTCAGGATGGTGCGTACGAAGCTCAAGAGAAGGAAGTCAACGACCAAACAATACCATCACAACATGCAACTTAAAAAGGCTTAGGAAGAATTGAAGGAGCGAGAAGTTATAGTGATCAATGACTCTTCACAGGAAACTGTACTCAAGCCTAAGAGGATTATCAGGGAGCCTGACTGGAAGAGGCGATGGAATATAAAAGCAAAAAGTGATTCATCCTGTTCTGCATACTATGTGAGGGGAGGAGAACAGACCCCTCCTTTCTCTGGAATACAAGTATCTAATATGAGCAGGAAGAAGCCAAAGTTGGAGCTAATCGATGGCGAATTTGTTGGTGATAATTTTTCGAGCGATTCAGAGGTATGCTTTAGTTTTATCATTAGCATCATCATTATCATAGCTATTAGAGAATTTCGAGTTAATATGGTTGATTGTTAGAATGGTCTTTTATCAAGAGTAAGTAGAAAGGAATTCCGGGGACGAAATTCTTTTAAGGGGGGGCAGCCAGGATAAAGGAGGGTAGGCGTCAGGTTGGCAGCCGGCTGTAAACTTTCCCACTTTTCTATAAAATGAGTTGAGAATGTAACGACCACATTTTTTTTTAAATAATAATAATAATAATTTATTCTTTTAAACCTTTTATTCTATTCTAGTGATCTAATTGATAAAGGCACTCTAATTAACATACTTTAATAATATTAGTATATTTAGTTAGTGGGCCCTAGTCATTAACAACTTAAAGATCAAAAGGGATATGGGCATATTAGTAAATAAGTAAAAAGAGAGAAAATCTAAACTAAATAACGAAATTGGGAAAAGATCCCAATCTCCAAAATATTAGCCGCACACCAACTCCCAAAGTTGGGAGTTGCGCACGGCTTGGGGAGAGGCCCACCAAATTCTACAAATCTAAAATTTGTGAAAAATCCCTTGAAATCTTGGATAAATGCTAAGGTTACGATGAGATACTAAAAAGAAGGAATTGAAGAATATCTTTTGGAGGGAAAGAGTTCCCATTATTGGGAAACTTCCCCCCTCAAAATAAAAAAAAAAAATATATATATATATATATATATATATATATATATACTAGTAAAAAACCCCGTGCGATGCACGGGCCGACAAAGAATTGTACGGACCACACATCATAAGTTGATCCAAACAGTCCATGTGATGGAACACAACATCAATATGTTGTGCCCGTAAAATCATTTCCATAGGCTGATCCTAGCCCTCCAATCTATAGAGGTTTCCATAATATGTTGTTCGTCTGAAGGTGCCCGAAATATGTAAATATTTTTACAGGTGTACGAAATTCGTAATATCCTGAAAAAATTAATAAGGAAAAGTAGTTTTTTCGTAATTGTCATACTTTGATACCTCTTCTTTGTAGTTTTTTCCATAATTGTCATATCCAGGTACCCGTTGTCCGTAATTTCCCCCCCAAAATTTACTAAGTAATAATTATTATTGCTAGCTTCTTTCTTTACGTATTCCCTCCCAACCTTTCAAGAAATAGTATTTCCGTGCAGTTTTTCATCACATCTAATAAGACAGATCTATGAATACATACAATTGCAAAGGATGGGCGAGACATAACGTTTGGAGAAGGTGGCTAGCGAACATTCATACCTTTTTTACCCTCACGGAGGGCAAAAAACGGTAAAAATCATCCACATTGACGTGTTAAATGGACAAAATTCTCTCCTTTTCTCTTCTGCTATATAGTAGTAGATATATATGTGCGTGTGTGTGTTCTCCTCTCTCTCTCTCCCTTGCACATGCAAGTCAAGAGAGAACGAGAGAGAGAAAGAGAGAGAGTCGAGGGAGAGAGAGAGAGAGGAGACAGAGAGAGAGTCGAGGGAGAGAGAGAGAGAGAAAGAAAAGGAGAAAAAGAAAAGGAGAAAAAGAAAAGGGAAAGAAAAGAAAGAGAAGGAAGAAAGAGAAGAAGAAGAAGAAAAACAAAATTTTGGGTTTCCTCCGATCGTATTTTTTTTCACAATCCAAGTAAGTGCCCCGAAAAACCCAGTTTCTTGTATTTCTTGAGCAAATTCGATGAGTTTGGTTTTTATTGTTTCGATTTGTTTGAATTAGGGTTTCTAGTTGTATTTTCTTCGATTCGGCTTTCTTTTTTAATCAAGAATCAAGTTTTTAATTTTCTATTGAGGATTATATGATCTAAATACATGTAAATTCGATATTTTTCTTGTGCGAAATGTCTTGCATGTAATCTAAAATTCTTAGGGGATTGTTTTTGTATGATTGAGTCCATGAATGTGATTTAAAAAGGGTTTTAAGACTGTTTTTCATTGAAATCAGCACACAACAGTGAGCTTTATGGACTGTTGAAAAGATTTCATCAAATACACGTTATTCAAATAGTATGTGGTTGTTTCCCTTGAAGTAAATGATATGTATGTATGCATATGAGCCTTTGCGGACTGATTTTCAACAAAATCAACACCTAAATATGTTAAAAATTATTTATAAAATACGTTTTCGAAAATCAGATTTATATATATGTTAAATATATCTCATATAGCAATTGCTTTTTGAAACAAATAGGTATGAGGGAAGTCGTGTAATCTAGAAAAGAATCTTTCACCCTTAGATGATCGACATAATATCGTTGATATATAATCCTTTCAGGTTCACTTCGGTGACCGATTCACACAGAGACTTTCATTCCATTTGCATCTCGAAAACAAAGGCAAGTAATGGTAGACTTGTATCATCATGGTAACATCAATAGCTTGATTATTATGACTGTCTGTTACAATAATATGTTTTACTCAACGATTGTTTATGTTATTAAATGAGAAATGAATTATATTGTCTTCCTTTTATAAAATGATTAAATGAGAAAGATTGAGAATGAATAATGGAATATAATGCGACAGAACGAATGATAAAGTTTGCAAGAAGAAGAGAAATTTCATCTTATGACTGATAGAGAAGAGGTCATGTAAGCATGCATGAGTGTGCCATAATCTAGGATTAAGAAAAGAGAGAGGGAGGACTAAGGAGACCCCTTAGCCAACCTTGGCCATAACGCTAAAAGCCACCCAGACCGAGAGCGTACAACATCTGGCTGGCGATGCATGTACGGGTGGAACCTATAAGGTGACCCAAGGAAATCCTAGAGAGGATCACATTCCAATAGGGAATGGAGGGTCTTTGATGCTCAATGCTTGCCAGCTAGGCTATAAATCCACCGCAGAAAAATGAGGAAAAAAATATAGGGGAGTAGGCTGCATGATCGCTGGGGATGGTGAGTTGCATCTTTAAATTACTTTGCTTCATATATTGAATCCTTGTTATAAAAAAGTTGCAACTGTTCATTATTATGTTACTTCATTATTGTAAAGAATGGGGTTATAATACCATGTTATTCTTGTTTGCTCTTATTGTCCCTTTTCCATTACTTTGCTCTAGCCCACCTTCCCTACTGGAAATGTAGGTGACGGGGAAGGAGCATTCGCTAACGAGAATATATAAAGATCTACAAGGGAATGGGGAATGCTGGCGTCAAGAGTTGTGGAATGACACGATAGTCATACCCAAAATCATTTAGTTTTATTCGGAATTGGATTTTTAATTGGTTTTAGTTTTCAGACTTTAAGTTAGTTTGGTTTAAGTTTAAAGGTGGAGATGATGGCTTTTATGAATATTATGAGAATGGATGTTTTAATATTTAATTATTTATGAATGGTTTATTAAGTAAATAGTATTCTTATCGCTTCCACTATTATTGCTATTGGATTTTTAAAAAAAATTACCGGTTTTTACTAGTCATTTTTCCCGTAATGACCCGATGTAGGAATTGGATCGGTACAACGTACAACTTGAGTCGGGCTCAACCAAACCTGAAGGGTTCAACCCAATTTCAGCTTGGTTTGGGTTGTGTTCGGTTGGATTAGGGTTGGGAAAACCCAACCCTATTTAATTTCGGGTTGTGTTAGGGTTGATGCATTGGGCAACCCAAATCCGAGCCCTTCATCCAATTTTATTGTGGTTTTAAAAATCTTAGTATTTTGTTTTTTTTCTTGTATTTTTTTGTTTTTATCCTATCCCAATCCGAACCCAACCCGACCTGAATTGGAAAAATCGGGTTGGGTGGGTCGGGTTAGGGTTGAGAGATTTAGAGGCGGGTTGGGTTAGGGTTGACACTCCTCAACCCGAGACTTGGATTCTTCCGGGGTAGGGTTGAGGGAATGCTACATTGTCTCCTTTGGTATACCTTCAAGGGCTGTTTTAGATTCCTATCAGTGACCACCGGTTTTGCATGGTGAGCCGGCAATGCCTGACCTATCAATTTGTCCAAACTACTCGGGCTCACGTGCATCATTTTTTAGCCTATGACATAGTTGAAGGCCACGATGTAAAGAGTTTCACCTTGAGTCTTCTATATATTAACTTCTTTCCAAAAGTATACTTGTGTCTTAAAAGATGCGGAACATAGCATCCATAGTAAGGTAAGATGTCTTGTGAACAAAATGCTTACCAATTTCTCATAGGTCACACAATAGAGAAAGAGCATACAAATTACAAGCATATACAACAGATATTAGACAAACAATATTTACGAATCTAAAATTATTCAAACCAAAGAACATAAGGAGGGTAGTTGTGCCAGTTAAAATTCAATACACATGGCTACTAAAATTCTACAAGAAAAAAGAAAGTAAATTGGAAAATGAGAACAAAACTTAATAATCCAAAGGCTAGGTAAAACACAAAGGATTTTGTAGCGGAGCATATTAATATATAGAAAAATGTGATTTTCTACGCATGTTTAGAATCTTGAAACTCGACTCTAATTGAAATTGGACTAAAGTTGATTACCTAGTGTCAACCACGGGCCAATTCGAACCTTTTGTTTTTTCTTAGTATTTGTGATTTTATTGACTCCATTAAGGCTTGGCCAATATATCTTGAGTAAACTAAAAAAAACCAAGCCAACCATGTGACTAGACTCTAGTGCAGCCAAGAGCCCAAGACAACATTCCAAATGCCCCAATCAAAGTGTTGATTTTATCAGATCACATGAAAAGTGTGGTGTGGTTCTTGCTTGCAAAGAGCAGCAAGAAGCCACAGACAACATTTAATTCAATTTTATATAATAGAGAGACTGAAGGTCCCAAAAATGGAGTTCTAGTTTTGCGCGTCTTCCAAGAAATGCGGGATAAAATCCGTAAGGCCAATACCAGCATGAAGATAAAATTGCACAATTAATAAATAATCTCAACTCAACTCAACTAAGCCTTTCTCCCAAACCAGTTGGGGTCGGCTACAATTAATAAATAACAAATGGCAAAAACAGGAAGCCTTCATTATTATAGGTGCGAGAACATTATTAAATGCTTAAAAACATCTCGTACTCTTGACAAATAGAGAATTAAGTCAATTGCAGGACACAATGTACTGTGCGTGAAATCTTATAAAATGATAAAAAAAAATCATATTTTAGTTAGAGACGACAGTTATAATCTTACCAGCTGAAATGGGACCATAAGATCAGCTGCAGGAGTTGATTGGCGAGGTGGTAAACGCATTAATTGGCGACTCTCCTCAAGAAAACACTGCGTGGCAAGTGAGTTTTACATTTGTAAGAAACAAATAGAGAAGAACTTTTACAAAATATGAACACACCATTACTTCATCATCAATAGGATAACTATAGTGTGTCCTGCATTGATAAGGAGAGTAAACTGGAAATTAAAACAAATGTTCCGACCCATTAGAAACGTGCCAAAAGAGTTCAAATAATGCAGACGGTAAAGGTATAGCCAAAGGATTCAAGAAAAAAGATTCCTACATGCCATATTAACAAGAAAAATGTGAAAACATGGCAGCGTAAGAAATGAAAAGCAAAAGCAAAAAAAAAAGATAACATTCCGAAAATTGATCATTTATAAATATACAATTCTACAAACCCAATAAGAGAATGCAAAATAATTTCAACGAGTTATGAGAGGTTAGATTCAATCCATACAAATTACAAAATAAAATCAAATGTCAGATAAGAATATGGAACTGTTATCCAATAAAATTCAGCATATGTTGTGGATGGATACCTTCCTCTCTGATTATGGCTAAATCGTGTGCATCAATGTGCATGGCATAAGTCAAAATTCATTTTAATCTTGAATTTTCCTAGATTCGCAGAAATTTGTAATACTTTTTGTTGATGGCATTCGTCGGCAACATGTTCTTTGTCACTGCTCACAACAGCCTTAGCAATACTCTAAATATAAACAAAATATTTTGTTTGAAAACCCCAACAAAATGCATTTACCTAATTCAGGTGTTGCTTTTAACTCATCGACTTGCACCATTCAGGAGTTAACTGAAGTATGAATTTAATGTGAGAAAATAACAAAGTCATGACTAGTCGAGTCTTCAAAACTTGTATGAGTCACTGATAAATGCCTCGAAAAATATTGGGCAAAGCCAGCATTCTTTTACATGAATTATACCAGTTTTTGACTGGGTTTGTTGACAAAATGGACTGACTTGGGTAAACCATGAACCAACTAAATGAGTTATTCAGCCTTGATGCAAACATTTGCATAACCTTAGTGTGTGGGAATTAGATCTCGAGTGTTTCCGGCTATTTCTAATAAGAGACCCTTTTCCCATTCCCAAGGTGGTTTGCCCAATAAAAAAAAAAGAGAAAAGGAGTAAAGGCTCACAAAGTCACCACCATTGCCAAATGGCTACAGATAATTGATAGTTCTGAGTATCAAAGACAATACATCCTTTACCTGGAAGAAATCTCCTTTTGCTAAAAGAAAATAATCTTTAAGGGCCTTCAGGTGGCCATTCAAGTCGGCACGTATAACAACAAGCTGTAGATAAACACAAACAGTAAAAAAATGTACAAGAAAGCTAAAGAAAAATTGTATTATGTTCATCACCTGCCAAAGATGACTGGCTGCAATAGTACGAATGGAGTCAACAGCAGATTCAAATGATCTCTTACGGAACTCAGCCAACTTCTACACACGGAAAACGACATAAATCTTAAAAGATTGTATCATTGGTAGTAGAGACACAAGAATAAAGAAATTTGTTACCAAAAAGACATGAAAAACATTAGTATTCTACATGAAAACATGTGTAAGCTTTACGACATGTAAGAAATGCAACATGACACAACCAATGTAACAAGGAATGGGGATTTTTTCAATTTATCGAAATATAGTATTATTTGGAAAGAATTAAATTCCAATATTACTTTGCAGTATTGAAAAAATATTGTCCAGATATTTCTCACAAAGTATTGCAATATTTTCAGTTTCTAATTATTTTAATTTTAAAAATAGGATCCCTTCATTAGTTAGTTATCTTTATATATGTTTACTTATTATATGTACGATATTTTCCAATTGATATCCCGAGTAAATTCAAATTTGACACCTTTACAGAAATTACAAGACAAGAAATGTCAGAGAAAACTATTTGTTAAGAGTGCGACGCGTTTCAGATGGATAAATATAGTGATTCATTTACTAAAAATGTCAAACCTTTAACTCTTGAAGCATGGCATCAATTTTATCGGCCTCAGATTGTGGAAGTAGTTCCTCTGTCACCAACTTGGTATCCATGGAAGGCTCCTTCAAGAAAGCAAAGCGTCCCATAAACCCCTGAACTCTATGAGATCCTTTCTGAATTTGCTGATGAACATCCTCACATCGGAAAGCAGGATTTGGATTTCTAAGGATTCTTATCGCTTTACCAGCAAAAAGAATAGATTGTGCAACACGCAAATGAATATATTCTGGTAGCATGTCCTGCATAAAGAATGTGAGCAACATTATAAATCAGCTAGAATGAACTTCTAAATCATAGTTGGCCATTAAAAATAGAAAAAGTTGGCCATTAAAAATAGAAAAAACAAGCATTTTATACATAAAACATTTGTAGAAGGAAGTAATGATGAGCATTTACAAAGTTACGGCCCAATATTTGATGAGTACTCCTGAGTCCTGACTACCAAAGAATAACATTGAAAAACAAATGGATAAAATCAATTGAACATGTCAATGAATGTAGAAGGAAGGCCGTAAGTGAAACTAAAGATTCAAAACATGCAAGTAGTTTGAAAATTAAGACCTAGAGGTGAGAAAGACCAGTAGAGGACGCAAGATCAATGAAACAGCTTCAGCATGTTTTTGCACCATTACTCACAACTTACTCTAACATTGACGAATACCCATTCCAAAGGCTCCCTTGATTGACAATCAATTGAATTTCTATATTCCTTTCCATAAATTAAGACAATGTTATCCCTTTTTACTTTTATCTTGACTTGACAAATTCCGTTAATGAAGGATAATGGACTACAAAAGCTCCCATTAAAGGCCGGAAAAAACACAATACGAAACCTGACAAAAAAGTGGGCACAACCATAAATGACGATGTCTGCAAAGAAGAGAAACAACAACCTCAAACATGGATCTTCCCGATGATTATGGTAAGGGAGATGATATTTTCACCGCCCCCCCCCACCATCCCGCATTACACGCACGCTCCCCTTATAACGTGATTTGATGTCAAAAAACGTTAAAGTTACCCACTTTTCAAGTCAAACCACACTATAAGGGGAGCGTGCGCATAATGCAGGGGGAGTGAAAATATCATCGCCCTTATGGTAAACATAACAAAATTAAGTTGGGGGAATATGGATAGAAAATATGAGCAACTATAGGATCAGATCTCCACATAGACATCCTATCACTTTGTGTTACAAATGACATTAAATGAATCTACTTCAATTTCCATGCCTTCTAGTGGACAAGCTAAATTGCTCCAAACCTTCCCTGACCACTCCAATGTTGGCCACAATAACACCTAAAGTTTCGACTAACATTCAAGGAGTCCCCTTCAGTTCCCACCAATTTTGGTGGAAGAGTTAACTTCCTTCAATCCTTTCATGGGCACTCTACTTTTAGTCACAGTAACACTCCAAATTTTACATCAAGATTCAAGAGAGAGAAGACTGATGCTTAACAAAGGCGTGCCAAGTACCAACCATTTGATGATAGAGACCTCTTTCGATGAAGGGGGCTTTCATAAAGTCAATTTCAATGTTTTCAAAGGAGTGGGAGGCATGTGCCTCAACACGAGGCACACAGAAAACACCTCAAAATGCAACAAAAGAGGGCGAGATAGTCCATGTAGTGGCCACTCCTCGACCTGTGTCCCCTCTGAAGGCAAAACCATTCTGAAAAATGATCTCAAATACGCGTAAGATTGTCTGTCCCTGAATACATTGTGGTCGTTTGCTCCCAAACCTCCTTCAACGACAAAAGATACATCAAGGCGGCGGCTATGGTGGTTTCCATACAAACCCAGAGAAACGATCTAACGACGGCATCATCTTCGCGCTATTGATCATACTGCAGACCAGTAGTAGCTGGCAGTACACGTTCTAGAAAAAGGATTTTCCTACGTCCAAGGAGATAAGTGTATACGGCCATCTTCCACGGTGGATAATTTGTCCCATCCAACCTGATGGACGTCATCTGAAGGGACGTTCCACATGCGAATAACTTGATTGGCCCGTAGAAACCGAAGAACTGGCCTCATCAATTCGGGGGGCAGCAGTTTGGTAGTAGGTTTGGTCCTTAGAAGCCATAATGAAAGCACTATCAATCACCAAAAAACAACAAAAATCACCGTAGGGAATTAACCAAATCCCACAACCAACAACAACCAGCAGCTAACCCAGCAAAGTGCTCGAACAACCACTACAAGTACCACAACCAACAATCAATTGTAAAAAGTCACCAAAAAAATCTTGGAACCATCAAACGACCCCCTTCAACAACAATCACCAGTAACAAACAACGATAACCCATACAAGAAACCAACAACACACGAACGAGCAAAATCCATATGCGACAGAATCAACAATAATATAAACTATGCGAAGGGAACAACTCACATTATGAGAGGAGAGGGTTAGGGTTTGGGTGAAGGGTTCTGGCTAGTGTGTAGGTTGGAATAGTGGGTGCGGTTAGGGTTTTGGCTGTGAATAAGAGGTGCGGCTAGGGTTTGGGTTTTGAATAGGGGTTGTTGGGTGTTGGGGAGGTGTGGCTAGGGTTTGGCCACCTTGGTTTGGGGGGGTTGGGTAGGGAGGGGTAATAGAAGGTGTGAATAGGAGGTTGTAAGGTAAGAGGTTTGATGATTTGGGTGTAATTAAAAAACCCAAAAAACTTCAGTCAAGAAAAAAAAAAGAGGTTGTTAGGGTTAGGGTTTAGGGAAGGAAGAAGGAAAACTATAGTTGATGTACCATGTAACTTTACTATGGTAGTGAGAGAGAGAGAGAGAGAGAGAGAAACGAGAGGGGGTAAAAAGTGAGAGAGAGAGAGAACCAGTCGAGATAGAGAAAACAGGTGTGGGTGTGGGAGAGAACAAAATTAGTTCTCTCCCACACACACGACTAAGATATATATATATATATATATATATATATATATATATAGCAAAAGAGAAAAGGAGAGAATTATTTGAATTTCTCCCAAAATTCTATGAGAATTACACATCACTTTTTTTTACTTTTTTTGACAAAGGCACCCATTCAACCCACATATTTTCAATCATACCCCCTCCTTTATGCTTTTTAACAAAGGCACCCATTAAAGCCACATAATTTCAATCCTACCCCCCTCCTTTATGCTTTTTAATTATGGAAACCTCTATAGATTGGAGGGCTAGGATTAGCCTATGGAAATGATCTTACGGGCACAACCTATTGATGTTGTGTTCCATCACATGGACGGTTTGGATCAACCGATGATGTGGTCCGTACAGTTCTTTGTCGGCCCGTGCATCGCACGGGGTTTTTTACTAGATTGCGTGTGTGTGTGTGTGTATTTTTTTATGTTCCCAATATGCCCTTACATATACGTGTATTTATTCAACAAGATTGTAAGCAATAAATAGGTATTGTCTCTTACTCTGATGGAATCCAGTCAAGTGGGGAAAAAACTTACAAGAGAGAATGCAATATGTTTGTGTAAATAAGTTGTCAGATCTGACTAAAAGTTTACCTTAAAATGCAAAATCACTGGCATCCGTTCACTTCCAAGACAAGTAATTACAAATGATTCAAGTGTTTGCATAAATAGTCAAAGAAAAAATAGATATATAGTTGTAAACATATATACATCGGAAAAGAAAAAAATTAAGAAATGTGTCATTGGTATAGGGAAACAAAAGGTGAAAAAAAAACACATATTTTGCTCTAAACTTCGAGCAGATGGTTGTTGTGAGTGTCCATTCGCTTCCTACTTTCCACTTCTTAATAGGAAATAATACCATAGCATTTACCATTAACAAAGCAAAAAAGACTGAAATGACGAATAAAGTAACAAATAATATAAAGGAAAAGATGAAAACATAAAGCAATTAAAAATTTAGCATTAAGAAATAAGAATCACAAAAGACGAAATAAATAACAGAATAGGGTTCTACTATGGGCAGGGAGTGGTCAAAAAGATGACCCAACATCTCTTGTATATGGCATGTATATGGTGGTAATTGAAGCCATTGATCTACAAATCCACCAGCAATCCATACAATTGGCATTTTGAAGTTGATCAGATGCTAAAAAGAAATGCTATCCCCCCCCCCTAAAAAGGACGGAAAAAATGAGTGGTTTAAGGTTTCTAAACATAAAATCAATGATCAAATACCCTCTTCACACATCAATATGTGGTGGCGATGTTGGGACCAAACTATTTTGAACCATTGAACTCACCCCATCATTTCTCAACAACAAAATAGCATATCATTAACAACTAAGAAACATAAGAGAAAAAGAATATGCAGTAATAATGTAACATTAAAAAATAAGAACAATGAAGGAAACGAAAAATGAAATGATGGATAAAAAAGATAAATCTTGGAGGCTTAATCGATTGGAGACTATGTGGATGAAAAATATTATAACTAAAGAGAAGATCCAGGTGAGTGTACCAAAAGAATATCGAATCCCAAGCGCCAACCGGATAGTGATGCATCATTAGGAGACTTTTGTGTTAACTTTTCAGACATATCTGGACGAGATGATTCATTCTCTACATCCCTATCTTCCAGTCTGCAAAATGAAAATAGCTAAATTTTATTTTAGAAAGAAGTATGTAGCCATCAAATCCTAGATAGCAGCAATTGTTACAGCAATATTAGAAGAGGGCAATACAAGGATTACAAAATAATGAAAATTAAAACCCTCATAACAAACGGAAACCATTATTTCTCTCTTAATGACTGGATAATACAGGCCGACTCTTCTTATTTCAGTTCGCTACAATTACATGCAGAACTCCTTGAAATGTGTGTGTGTGTATGATTATGGATAATACAGGCCAACTCTTCTTATTTCAGTTCGCTACAATTGCATGCAGAACTCCTTGAAATCTGCGTGTGCGTGTGACAAAGGCTTAGTTGAGTTGAGTTGAGTTGAGTATCCATTTAAGGAACTTTCTAAAGGAAATTAACCACTTAGCAAGTTACTAGATCTAGAAAATATGACCATGTAAGACTGACCCACTAAGACCAATTTCATTTCTAGATTATATGGTAGAACCTAATAATGAAATGAGGAAGAGATCGATGAAACTCCCCTTGAGTTGTAACATATGCTTAAACAAGAGGAGGAGCGTCGACCTCAGCCCTTCAAGAGTTGAATTGAAATGATAAACATTGACACTGAAACTTTAATTCAATAAATGCCAATTGGAAATACATTACCCTCCAACAGAACGTGAAGAATTAATACACCCGTATCGAGGGTAAGAGGATTGTATAGAAGCGCTACAACCTATATCAGGGGTAAGGCCTCGATGAAAAGTTTAAAACAATAAAGGAAGTGAGCGACATATGTTATACAAGAGGCATGGATTGGAAACAACTTTCATATCTCCAGTCGATGTCTTTGGTTCCCAAATTCATCAAATGACAATGTCAAGATGACAAACTCAAGATAAGAAAGTTCAGAAGCAAGCATCGAAAAGCGATCATCATATATCAAAAGTTACTGATTCAGAGATAAATGATATCAAAGAATTAGTTTGCTCTCTCAAAATCAAAAGAGTATATCAAAGTCCAGAAGGAAGAAGACCAATCATCTCTAACCTGGAAATGCCGTCAAACTCTGTGAAAAAAAAAATTATATATATATATATATGAGGAATATGTTAGTGCGCTTGAGCTCTAACATCAAATGGTGCGCTTGAGTGCACCAATCACATGGGTCCCACAATTTCTGGGAGGATCCAAACCATTCATTTGCAAGGCCCTATCATAGATAGGGTGTGGACCAAAAATCAGCTCCATTGAATCATCCTAACCCCTCCAAAAGTGGAGGGCAAAAATGGGCAGATTTGTGGTCTGTCCATTTTGACCTCCACAAATGGAAGGGTTAGGATGATCCTATGGAGCTGATTTTTTGTACACACCCTATCTATGTAAGGCCCTTTCTAGTGAATGCTTTGGATCATCCTAACAATGTGGGCCTCATTGGTTTGAGAGCTCAAGCACACCATAAGGATCCAACGCTCAAGCTCACAATCCTTTTCCTCTATATATATATAATATATATATATATATATAATATATATATATATATATAATTTATCAACCTAGATCAATTCCAAACTTGAACATTGGCAAACCTCCTTTGGCCGAACAAATCCCAAATTCGTGACCCAATGTCAAAAAGAATACCCGTTTGCAAGCCCTTTGAGCCTGAATAAAATTCCTTTGAATACCCACCAAACTACGGGCATCCGCCCCGAACTACGCGAGACCTGATCCCTACACTCGGGTACGTAGGTAACTCGGTCAAACTGAGTTCGGTCATTTCAAAAAAAAAAAAAAAAACTAATCGTTGCAAAAGAAATCAATCGAACAAAAAGGAAAAGAAAAGTGAGTCAATCAAGAAAAAAAGAAAAAAATTAATTTAACTTCAAACTAGGGGCATCCGCCCTGAACTAGGCACGACCTGATTCCTACACTGGGATACGTAGGCAACCTGTTTACAGGTTCGGTCAAAATTTCTGCACAGTCTTCAGCATTTTCTTTGAAGAGCCTCATCCTACCTATAAAGTCCTTCCGGTGTTTAGAATCAAGGATCTAGGTCCTAAAACACAAAAAAGAAGAAAAAAATGAAAAGAACGGAGTTTGAAGATCTGCTAGACTGAAAATCTGAAAGGGCGATTTAAGCAAAATTTAAGATCATTCACTGCTAAGTTGACCACCCGAAAGGGCGGCTTAGGCAAAAGCTAAGGGGATAGCCTGCTGGATCAAAAACCTGAACGGACGATTCAGGCAAAAGTTAAGGCCAACACGATCCGCCAAGTTAAAAACCCTAAAAAAGTGACTTGGTCAAGGTAAGATAATCATTATAAGAAGGATACAGCCTGTATCAAGACTGGAGATCGAAAAGAAGTTTAAGCGAGTTCAAGTGTCATCCTAGAAACTGGAGGCATTGAAACCAAGCAATCCTAGGAATAGTAATCAAACCCTTCAGGCATTACTGTTTTAAGGAAGAAGTCCAGTGTTTATCAATTGAGAAACTACTCTTTGAAAGATTAGACTTGTCAAATAAAATATTAACTAAGTCAGAAGCATCAATGTGTCTGTCAGTGTAGTCCGTCGATCTTTGTTATTCTAAGTTCACCTTTTCAGAGTTCCTCAGTCCTTTGAATAGTGTCTTTTATCCCAATTCCCTCTTTAAGAAGAGTCAATCGCCGTCCTTATATCCAAATGATGCAACTGTCTCGGTGAAAGAGGCTCGGTGTCATCAGCTTCTTGCATTTGTATCAGAGCCAAGTTAATCCTAAAGGAAAGATCTCGAGAATCTAGTCAAAGAGCTCCATTCCAAAGAAGATCAGCTCAGAAGCATTCAGAAGTATAAACATTGGAAAGTGCAGTTTCCATAAGAAGACCATGCCCCAGAAAGGCACCTGAGGCTTGGGAGAATTTCATATGTGATGATGGTTAGGCCAATTTCTCAGAAAGATGAACCATTAAAATTTAGAATTTTCTTCCAGCTAGTTGAATACTATCATGGTCAAGAAATGTTTGTCTAAACACATGTGAATGGAAAATTTATGCTTCCCAATTTTCAGTATCCAAGAGAGTCATTGTTCTAGATTACCAGTTCCAGTTATTTAGATCAAGGTTTCAGTTATCAAAATCCCCAGCAGAAAAGACCAACAGTCTCTTTAGGAAAAATCTTGTTGAAGCTTCTTGAAAGCGTTCCTAAAGTTTGTCGTCTCGTCGTTTGTCAAAGTCTAAGTTTCCAATATCTTCAACGAGCACGATCTCTATTGTCCCCGATTTCATCCCTCACCAATTTCAAGCATCTAAAATTCATCAAATTCAAGTTTACCTCGAATTCAAGTTCATGAAAAATCTCCAAATTCTCCATCGTCAAAGTCATCAATTCGTCTCAATCAAAGTCATCTCAATCAATCAACAATTGATCAATCAAGCAATCTGAATCTCGACCTCCCGTCTCGCTCGCAGACAGGTCAATCTTCTTGACCCTCAGGCTTGCTAGCAGCCGGGTCAATCCTCTAGCCTTCCGTCTCGCTCTCAAACAAGCTAATTCCTTCTGACCTCCTGTCTCACTCGCAGACAGGTCAATCATCTTGACCCCAGGCTAGCTTGCAGGCAGGTCAATCCCTTAGCTTTCCGTCTCTTTCGCAGACAAGCTAATTCCTTCTGACCTCCCGTCTCGCTTGCAGACAGGTCAATCATCTTGACCTAAGGCTCGCTCGCAGCAAGATCAATCCCTTAATTTTCCGTCTCGTTCGCAGACAGGCTAATTTCTTCTGACCTCCTGTCTCGATCGCAGACAGGTCAATCCTCTAGACCCTCGGGTTTACTCGCAGCCGAGTCAGTCCTTTAGCTTCCTGTCTCGCTCGCAAACAAGCTAATTCCTTCTGATCTCATGTCTCGTTTGCAAATAGGTTAATTCGTCTCGACGTCTCGTCTCGCTCGCAACATGTCAATCATCCTAACCCTTGTGCTCGCTCGCAGCCGGGTAAATCCCTTAGCCTTCCGTCTCACTCGCAGACAGGCTAATTCCTTCTGATTTCTCGTCTCGCTCGCAGACAAATCAAATTATCTTTAGCTCCCGTCCCGCTGACCCTGTCTCATTCGCAAGCAGGTCAATTTCGCAGACAGGTCAATTTTCATCCGACCATCTAGGCCAATCCTTTTTTATCTCCATCTCGCTGACCCCCACTCCCGCTCGCCACGTCTCATTCGCAGACAGGTCAATTTCACAGACAGGTCAATTTTGCAGACAAATCAAATTATCTTTAGCTCCCGTCCCGCTAACTCTGTCTCATTCGCAAACAGGTCAATTTCGTAGACAAGGTATTTTCATCAGACCATCCTCCGAGCCCGTTTGTGAACGGTGTCTCATTTTCCGAGTCCATTTGTAAATGGGGTCTCATATCTTCTTTGAGCCCGTTTAGGAACTGTGTCTCATTTTCTGAGTCCATTTGGGAATGGTCTCTTATCCTCGTTTGAGCCCGTTTGGGAACGGTGTCTCATTTTTCGAGTCCATTTGGGAATGGTCTCTTATCCTCAGTTGAGCCCGTTTGGGAACGGTGTCTCATTTGTCGAGTCCATTTGGGAATAGTCTATTATCCTCTTTTGAGCCCGTTTGGGAACGGTGTCTCATTTTCTGAATCCATTTGGGAATAGTTTCTTATTCTCTTTAAGCCTATCCGAAAAGAAAAAAATGATATCTCATTCATAGTCTTCCATATGAATATGGCGCTTCATTCCTTTGGGCCCGTTCGTCAACGGTGTCTCATCTCTTTTAAAATCCGTTTGAGAACGATGTTTGTTCCTTACTTTGCAGTATCCATTTCAAGGTAATATCTCATTCCCTCATTGCCCGTTTGAGAACGGCGCTGCATCATCATCTTTTACTCTAAGTTGCGTGATTTTTGCTCTTAGATTAAATTCAGTTCCCCATTATTCTGAACTACTCACCCATGGTGTTGAGAATAAATGATTTTGATTACATTCCAATTCTAGGACTTCGTCTAGGGTCTTCCATTAAGTAGTATATGTTTGCATTTAGGTTGCATTATGTGTAGTGAATCTTTTGTTGATTAAAGCTACGCAAAATTGCTTTGTCATTTTTGCTTTGGTATTCGATGACAGCGTCATCTCTACCAAAGAGGGGTATCTGTAGACACCCTGATTTTGCTACGCTTTAAAAGGCGAATGGTTTGTTTAATCTGTGTCAGTCATCTGCATTAGGTTAGACATTTTTGTATTTTAAGGAAAATTTCACCTCATTTTAGGTGTTTTAGTGTTGATTCGCAATCCCAAATGTCTTTAGGAGGTTTCATTGATCACCAAAAGATGAGAATTCAAGTTTCCAATCAAGTGGCAAAACCTGCTATTTTTTTAGTTTCTCAAGGTTTCCTTTATTTTTGCACCTCAGGGGTATTTTGGCCATTTCCCATGTGTCTAAGATTATTCCTAGAGTGTGTCTAAGAAATGTTCAGTCATTTCATTAATTTTGGGAAACTTGCTTTTTTGGAATTTCTCAGCATTTTTCCTAATTTTATCAATTTTGGCACCACGAGGTAATTTGGTCATTTCCAATGTGTTTCATTTGACCCCGGGGTTGTGTCTGAGGAATCATGAGTTATTTCAAGAATTTTGGAAAACCTGCTAAAATTAGAATTTCTCAGGAGTTTTACTTGTTTTGGAAATTTTGTGTCGAGGGCATTTTGGGCATTTTCAGGGGGTACCAAGTGGTCCTGTCTGATATCACCCACCAAAATAAGCAAACTTAAAAACTTTCTATTTTTGAAATTTTCCAGTGAAAACTTTCCATTTTTAACTTTCCCCTTAAGGGTGATCCAATTTGAGGGTATTTTGGTCGCTTTTAGGTGTGTATTGATCAAATGGGGCATTTTTTGTCCGAAAAATTGTTTTTCCTAAAAGGGATGGTTCGACCACGTGCCGGGTGCACCATAAATGTCATATGAGTTGGGTTCATCCATAAAATTTTTGAATTTAAAAGATATTATCAAATTTAATTGGAAAACCCAAAATACCCATTAAATAAGCCCAATGGGTTGAAGCACACTTGGGGGAGGCCCATGTGGGTCGGCCACATAAGTGGGCTCCCCACATGGTTGGGCGCCCAATATTGAATAGGAAGGTTACTTCATTTTGAAAAAAAAAAAAAAAAAGAGAAGAAGAAAGGTTGCTTATGTAAAAGGGTTTACAAAATGAGGCAAGATGGAATATTCTAGAATGCCTTGCTTTGCAAGGAATCTTAATTGGAAACAAATACAAATTGGAAACTTAAAGGGAAAGCAATCTTAAGGTGTGGAATTAAAAACTAACTAAAATAAGGAGTCTTCATATTGTAAACTTCCCATTCAAAACCAACTCTGACTTTCTCTATAAAAACCACAACACAAACCCTAAGAGAGGATCATCAAAAAAAGGTCCCATATTCTCCCCTTCCAAGAGAAAACGTTTACTTCTTCTTGGAGCACTTGATCATCATCCATATTGTGTTCTTTATCAAAAGACATTGGATTTCTTCTTCTTCTTCATCAATACACGCCATATTGGAGTATACTCGATCGATATTGGGGTTTTCTATAACGTTTATAAGGATGTGTCAAAGCGTATATCTCGGATATACACACCCTAGAGACAAGGAAGCGATCAACGGTTAGTATTCATCCTCTTCGTAATATAGGATCTAAGAAAGCATGTTAGGTTAGAATTTTGGGTTTTCTTTCATAGATGATGCATATGTATGTATTTTTTATTGAAATTTTGATATGATAAAGTATGAACCATATTATTCTTAAATCCAGATTTTTGCTGGAAAATTAATTTTCTATAATTAAAAATCAAATTTCTTTCAAATCTCTTTCGATATGGGTTTAAACTCGATTTTCAAAGCAAGTAGTTTGAATCAAGGAGTTTTCTCAAATCTGATTATTCTGAGATTTAAATACATTAAAAAATTTCTGGAAACCCAAATTTCCAGTTAAGTTTGATTCGTTTTGACATCGATTTCGTTCTTCGAACGGAAACTTAGAAAAGGGGTATTTTTCGACGCATAAAAACGAATATATAACAAAACAAGTCGAAATTGGCTGAAATTTTGTTTCCAGTCGTTTTTCCATATTTTCAGATCACTCAAGAAATTTCATGAATTTTCGAATTAATTTAATGCTGTTTTTAATTATTTTAAAATTCATTAAACCTAAATAAATATCAAACGGATTCGAAAGGTCACAAACTTTCCAGATCATTAGTTTAAATGTATTTAGAGTTTTCTGTGGAATAAAATTTCGAAAAATTAGTTTCCTATATGGTTTTATATTCGAAGTATCGTTTTGCGTGCGGTAAAGGTTTTTCATATTAAAACTAATATTTTCGGAATTTTTCTCTTCAAACCAGTAACATATGTTATTGAAATGATGTAGAAAATTTTTCATTAATTTTCAAGAGGTTTTGATATGTATTTCGAATTTTTATGATAAAACGGCTTTGGAATTTCAAGGAAACCGTTGATTTTTCAACAAAAATTGAGTTTCTGGAGAAATAATTATTTTCAAGTGCTGAAATTTGGAGGTAAAATAATATGGTTCATATTTGATCTATTATGATTTTTTCATGATTTAAGGATTACAGTAAATGTGCTATATGATCTTTTCTTTCGAAATAGCCAGTTATTAATAGGTTTGGAATACGTAGCAAATCGTAATAAAAATTGATGAAATTGTTACAGTAGGTTTTTCATGATTATCATGTTACTGTAACATTTTGAACTGATTTGGAATACGTTTGCTATGTGTTGCTTTGTAAAGTCAACAATCTGGCCTAATTTTGATAAAATCATTTAAAAGTGAATTTAATTCTAACAATCATGCAAAATTCCAGAATATTGTAATTTTTCAGGATAAATCTAATCCTTTAGTTTCTGGGACAGAAACCTTAAATATCTATATGTTTCTTTGTAAAATAACCAATCTGGCCTAATTTTGCTAAAATTATTAAAGATTCAATTTAATTCTAAAGATCATGAAAAGTTCCAGAATGCCCTAATTTTCCAAAATACATCTAATCCTTAAGTTACGTAAACAGAAACCTTAAAAATCTATAACTTCCTTCATAAACTTGCTATTCTAGGTTAGTTTGGATGCAAGGGTTGAATTCATAATCGTTTCTTTATTGCGGTCAATCCTAAGCTTTTTATCATCTAAACTAAATATATTGTTGGCACCGAGGTCGTTGTCCACGAAAATCCTGAGAAAATGCCAGGCAACAATATATTGTAATTTATTTGCCGAATTGTGCAAGGGTGGAAAGCACGATTCCCTTCCATGAATGCAACCCAAGCATGGAACTTGTCAGCCCTTAGAGCTTTAGATTTTCCCTAAATTTTAGGTGTTAGGAAGCCTTAAAAGACAAAAAAAAATCATTAACTTAATAAATTTGGGTTGGGCAAACCCAAGTTCAAGTTGATCTTGGAACCATTAGATTGCGGTCCCAACTCGTATGAACCCCTAGAGCCCCTTTAGGAACACTTATGTCAAGTTGTGTTCTAGGTCTTAAGGTGTCTTAGAGTTAGGAGTCCAACCTCATCACGGCCGGTTGCTACTATTAGCAATTGACCTTTAGACTAGTTTCACTAGTTAACCTCTTTTCCCCTATAGGACAAGCCTAGTTAACCTAGGATGTATGGCCCACCTGCATTAGTTTAGGGACCGTCTTGCACCTAGATAGGACCATATAGCATCTTAGATGAAGTCCTAAGATAATAAAATCTACTCAACTTGAATTAAATAATCTCTCTTAAACTGTTGAAATAGTCAGTCCAGTCTAGATCAGTGCCCTAGATGTCTTAGGCATGTAGCTTAGTTTAGGCCACCGAACTACGTCGACTCTGATCCCAGTGAGGCTTGGGTACGTAGGCAACTTGGATGCTTGGATGGCATACAAAGCACGAGTCGACCCTACACACACTTTAGTAGTGTTTTAGGGTTTTATTTTATTTCTTTATCAATTTCAAACCCTAAATTAAATTGATTAAATCACTTATGCTCTGTTTGGTTGCTGGTAGATGTTGGGAGGATTTGGAGAAGAAGAAGCAAATGGGAGATTAAAAGCAAATCAAAAGGAAATCAGTCAACGGGGAGATTGAGAGTAAATCTAAAAGATGGTGTATGGTTTGGCCAAGATTTGTCACTTCCTAATAAAACTAGACCTGGCAAAAAGTGACCCGGACCCTCGGGTCCACCCGGCCCGCTCGTAAATTACGGGTCCGGGTCACCAATCCGTGACCCTTTTGAAATTGACCAGCGGGTCCACCCGGCCCGTCAAAACGGGACCAGGCCGGGTGGACCCGCGGGTGCCCGTAGATAAGTGCAAAAGTTTTATTTTGGCCTTTTTCCCGTAATTGTCATAATTTTTTAATTTTCTTTGTAGTTTTTTCGGTAATTGTCATATGTTACATCCTTTCGGTATTTTTTTCGTAATTTTCCTACTTTGATTCCATTTTTCCATAATTTTTCATTTAAAACTTTGTACTTCTGCCACAAATCCGTAATGATTACTATTTTTTGCTATTATGTTTTTGCTAGCCACCTTTGCACCCATGTTACTTCTGTCAATCTTTGCATCAAAGGAAGGGCCACAAGCCGACAAGTGGCCTTGGCGAAGGTGGCTAGCAAATTCGTATACAAAAAAAAGATTTGCCCAAGAATTTCTCTCATTTTTTCTTCATTTTGGAGAAATGTGTTGAGCGAGTTTAGAGGGCTCCACGTCAGCAAACAAGGGCCCGACAACCCCAGTGGTCAAACTCCCTATTTTTGCTACTTTGATCATCCTCTTTTGCGTGAAATTCAGATTTCTTTTGTAATCCCAAGTTCACGGAAAAGATGATTTATATCAATAATAAAAAGCACACGCCATTCGCGTGGGTACGAGAGACCAAGAGAGTAAGGCGGGCTGCGCCCCTCTCGCAAGATCGGGTCCCACAGACTAGCCAATCCTTTTTATTTCGTGTCTCGCTGACCCCCAATTCCGCTGGCCGCATCTCATTCGCAAACAGGTCAATTTCGCAGACAAATCAAATTATCTTTAGCTCCCGTTCCGCTGACCCTGTCTCATTCGCAGACAGGTCAATTTCGCAGACAAGCTATTTTCATCAGACCATCCTCCGAGCCCGTTTGTGAACGGTGTCTCATTTTCCGAGTCCATTTGTGAATGGTCTCGTATCTCCTTTGAGCCCGTTTGGGAACGGTGTCTCATGTTCGGAGTCCATTTGGGAATGGTCTCTTATCCTCGTTTGAATTTAATTCTAAAAATCATGCAAAATTCCAGAAGAAGATAATTTTCCAGAATACATCTAATCCTTGAGTTTCTGGGACAAAAACCTTAAAAATCTATATGTTTCTTTGTAAAATCACCAATCTTGCCTAATTTTGCTAAAATGATTAAAAATTCAATTTAATTCTAAAGATCATGAAAAGTTCCAGAATGCCCTAATTTGTCAGAATATATCTAATCCTTAAGTTACGTAAACAGAAACCCTAAAAATCCATAACTTCCTTCATAAACTTGCCATTCTATGTTAGTTTGGATGCAAGGGTTGAATTCAGAATCGTCTCTTTATTGCGGTCAATCCTAAGCTTTTTATCATCTAAACTAAATATATTGTTGGCTCCGAGGTCTTTGTCCACGGAAATCCTGAGGAAAATACCAGGCTACAATATATCATAGTTTATTTGCCGAAAAGCGTAAGGGTAGAAAGCACGATTCCCTTCCATGAATTCGACCTAACCATGGAACTTGTCAGCCCTTAGAGCTTTAAATTTTCCCTAAATTTTAGGTGTTAGGAAGCCTTAACAGACAGATAAATCATTAACCTAATAATTTAGGTTGGGTAAACCCATGATCAAGTCCATCTTGGAACCGTTGGATTACGGTCCCACTTCGTAGGAACCACTAGAGCTGCTTTAGGAACACTTACGTCGCGTTGTGTTCTAGGTTTTAGGGTGTTCTAGAGTTAGGAGTCCAGCCTTATCACGGCCGGTTGCTACTATTAGCAATTGACCTTTAGACTAGTTTCACTAGTTAACCTCTTTTCCCCTATAGGACAAGCCTAGTTAACCTAGGATCTAGGGTCTATCTGCATTAGTTTAGGGAACGTCTTGCACCTAGATAGGACCATATAGCATCTTGATGAATTCGTAGGATAATAAAATCTACTCAACTTGAATTAAATAATCTCTCTTAAACTGTTGAAACAGTCAGTCCAGTCTAGATCGGTGTCCTAGATGTCTTAGGCATGTAGCTTAGTTTAGGCTACCGAACTACGTCGACTCTGATCCTAGTGAGGCTTGGGTACGTAGGCAGCTTGGATGCTGGGATGGCATTCCATGCACGAGTCGGCCCTACACACTTCAGTAGGGTTTTAGGTTTTATTTTATTTATTTTTGATCATTTTCAAACCCTAAATTAAATTGATTAAATCACTTAGGATTTCTTTAAATTAGAATTTTAGGAGGACTTTCACATAGATTGAATTTGAACAAATCAAGAAAATCAAGTATGAACCAAGGAATCACACTGAAATTAGATCATCCAGGGTACATGCCCCGTAGTTTGCACATTAAAAGAGTTTAAATGAGCCTTTTAAAAGAAATTTAAATGAGTTATTCAATGGAATTGAAGACTGTAATCAGGTAACGAATCTAGATTTAAGGGATCGCAAATCATTGCAGTGTCACTTATGGGTCCTAGGTCTCTTACATAGGTGGCGACTCTAGTTATTCCCTTTTGCGTGAAATTCAGATTTCTTTTGTGATCCCAAGTTCACGGAAAAAATGATTTATATCAATAATAAAAAGCACACACCATTCTCGTGGGTACGAGAGACCAAGAGGGAGGCGGGTCGCGTCCCTCTCGTGGGATCGAGTCCCACTTATACTGCTAATACAGTTAAGATATTGATTTCGATATGTGTTTCAATTGCGGTATCGATTTCAGTGGGGAGGGAAATAGAAACATTTTGAAATTTAAAATCATGCCGAAGCGTAGTAAGATTTAACTGGGAAAACCCTCTTACATTCTGGGATCCATCTCAACTCATTAGATTATTCGGCAGATCAGATAATAATCTTCACATCATTTAGCAAAGAGGACAGCATTTTGATTTCTGATGTTTTTACTCCAAAAACTAGTAGACTTTGGTTTGCAAACCTGAACCTGATTGATCAATGCACCTTTCTAATGATAAGGACATATTCCATAAGAAATTTTGATGGATTCTTCCAGTCCTATTTACTACTGATGCTGGAATGTGAAACACTGACATGAAATAGATGGGATGTTTGGTAACGAGAATTTAAGGAGGGTTCCACCACCATATTCATCAAGTTAAATGCATGGTTTCCAGATAATGTTTGGATGATCAAGGATGCTTATTTGTTGCATTTGTAGCGTCCGACACCGTCTATTGTGTGGTTCGTCAAATATCATTTAGCATATTTTAGAGCTGTTTTAGGTCATGCTAAACAAGATAAAATGGCAAAGATTGTTCTGTTTATAAGAATAATTTTTAACTTCCATCGAGACCTGTCAATTTTGGCTGACACATGTCAATTTCCATGAAGACCAAAGACCAAAGTTTGATTCCTTGCTATGCATCCAAAAAAAAAAACTGAAGCTTATTGATTTTGACCAACACGTGTCAACTTCCATATGGAATGAAGTTTGAAGTTCGATTTCTTCATCCGCAGCCACATAACCAAAAAACCCTATATATCCAGAAAATATTAATGTCGCGCATTCTATCAATAAGATAAGTTGAAGAGTAAAAGAAATGGATCAATCATCACTTGTAATACGTATGAAATATCTATGTTTAGAATGAACCTTACTGTTCCAAACATGCGTGACAACACGTCACTAGATTTTTTATATTGTTAAACCATATTATAAATGGTTTTCTTACTTGTGTGATAGTTTCTAGGTGTATAATTATGCTTATTAGAGTATTTCCTAAAGTTCCATCTTAAATTTCTTATGATTTGGCCGACACTTCGAATTTATAGCAGACACACGTGTCATGTCATATCCGACACAACACCCATGTCCACACATGTTGACACTCCTTTAGACACTTTACGTGTAATGCTAGAAGTGTTGGTAATTTTATATGTATGTATGTGTATGAGTGTGACACTATTTCTAGATTTTTACGGTTTGCCAAGTTAGATACCTCATATCTGTGTCAAAACTCAACACATGAATCCATGTCCACAAATCATGATTATATGTGCTTTCCATTTTAGGCGTGTCCCCGTTTCTAAATTTTGGGAGTTCGCCGCGTCCGACACTTCTTGGCCGTGTCGAAACGCAACACTCGTGCCGTGTCCACAAATCATAGTAAATTTCAATTGTTTCCATGGACTTCCATAAACTTCCACGAAGTACTTCAACTTATAAGTTATAACCATTAAAAAAAAGTACTTCCACTTGTATGGGAACCAAAGTCCGGACGAGAACCAATCATTGAATTCTTGCTTATAAGTACAAGGGACAATAAAGTAAATATAGTTGTTCTCAATTATGAACCACTTTTCATGTTTACTTGCAACCATCAACAAAGCAGATTTATACATCGTCCATATTTTTTTTTGAAATGATATACATCGTCCATATTAAAATGACATGGTCCTATCAACCGTTCAACTGAAGTATTTAACTGCTGCACTTGTTGAGCTTTTAAGGGAGGGAATAATGCTTCTATTATATCAACATATCTATCAACCCATCAATGCCATCACAAAGCATAGGGACAGTCCTTTTACAAAAGCCCCTACAAGAGCAACTTATTCAACATAGAGATATGAGTTCCAAACAGCAATTTTAAGAGGACCTAAAAGTGCTATGTATAATTTGTATGTTGCTTATTTTGAAATTCAAGAATACCTTCTGATGAAAAACTCTCCATGCTGATCTTGAAGAATTCCATAAACCATCCAAGATGCCAGTTGCTGATACATGACCTGATGCCCATGCCAAAGAAGCCTATGATTTGAAACATGACAACAAACAAATCAAATGAGAGTAAGTCTGCATTTCATCACATGTTCATATCTCAATTCTCTCATTTTAAAGATAATTTGACGCAATCTAGATACCGTGAATCAACGAAGTATATTAAACTTCTTGAGAGTTGAAGCAAAAGAATTGCATAAACATTAGAGACAAAATTCAGCCAACAGAGATTGATCATGAAATTGGTTAAATTTGAATAAAAGCTCCAAGAGCAACAATGAAAAGAAAAATAATAGATTAGATTAATTTTTCTTTCCCCGAACAATCTTCAAAACTTAAATTAGAAAGACTCTCACCAAGGTTTAATATCATTTTCAAAAGATTGGAGGTTTCCAAAACCATCTAGAAAAGTTTTTTAAATCCAGAAAACCAAACAAAAAAACCAATTGATAAAAGGATCCCTTCAGGAACTTTCCGGAGCTTGTCATCAGCAGTTTTCATTTTGGGTCGTCTGCATCTCCCTTTGTTCTTTCGTTGTGTTCGAGCAGACCTTTGGGACTGTTTTGAAACGGAATTCACACCAGCATCAGTCTAGAGCATAATTAACCCAAAATAGTTACATAAGTTCCATGGCAGAGATGCCAAATTTTCTGTGTAGATACATGTATAATGCCAAACAGTTTTTGGAAAACTTGATTTCAGTTAGCATAATAGCTACTTTGGGGAAATAAGCAAAGGGAGACTAAAATGTCATGGAAGCTCCTCCATCTCTGAAACTGAAAAACACAGGTTCTTCCTGAACCACTCAGTCCCCCTTTGCTTAGTTTCGAGAAATTGGCAAAGGGAGACTAGAATGTCATATAAGCTCCATCTCTGAAAAACACACCTGAACAGAGTCTGACATAGTGTGTGCAGTTATCAGAGAGACTCAGCTGGAAGTGAAAATGGACTGAATCCATTGACCTACATTTCCAGGTTCTAACTAGTTCTCCTTCATAGAGACATACATATTTTGGATTCTCGGCCAAATGAAAATAATCTTTTTTCTTTTTGGAGTTTGGGTCGCTTTTAAATCTGCCAGATTTGGTTTATTGATCCATGGCTTATGTGAGAATATCTAAAATAAGAAAATTCAATTCTCCAAACAAGGACAAATTAAATACAAAGAATTCTTGGTAGAAATTAAGTCAATTCAAATGCAACTTTCTAACTATGATACCCGGACACTTGTCTACACCTAAGATACCAAGTTAGCCACATGTGATACCAACACTTGTACATGAATACGTTTATTGGTCAAATTTAATACCATCTTGCAAAATGTTTCCTTAAATTATCATTTTTTTTTCTTGTTTGTGTTGCATATTTTTGATATAATTTTGAGTACATGAGTTGTAGAGATACTATAATCAATAAAAAATTTATTCTATTCAATAAGTGAAATTTAGTCAAGTTTCATAAAAAAAAAATCATATATGCATTATGTCTTTTCTCATAGTATGTGATACCAGTATACTTATCCGTATCCTTCTTTTTTTTTGAATGGTAGATTATCTTCGTGTTTAATACTTATCCGTATCCTAGATTTCAGAAAATGTTATGCCCCGTAACCCTGTTATCTCTTTGTCTGTAGTTGTAAGTTGTAACCATATATGTATTGGGTTATCTCTTTGTCTGTACTTGTAACCATATCTGTACCTGCGAATTTCCAATAGATTTTGGTGACCAGAATACTAGCCTTGTTAAGTGTTCAAAGACACTAGTTACATATTTTTAATATAATGTGTCTCATGTTATATGGTGTGTTTTCTATTTATTTAGGTCATTTAATTCATAGGGGTATATGTGTCATTATGTAAATATCACTTAAGTGAATAATATAAGGCATGCCTCACACATCGAGCATTGGTATATGTGTCATTATGTAAATATCACTTAAGTGAATAATATAGGGCATGCCCCACGAATTGAGCACACCCTCATTACAATGTTTTTCCTCCCTCTCTTTCGCAATTTCTTCCTTTCTTACCTTTCCTACTTTTTTAACTTCTCTCATTTCAAAAGAGTATATTAGCAGGATAATATCCAAATAATCCGAGATCATATACTTCTACTCCTTCAATCCACAACAAGTCAAAGAGGAATTACTTTGGAGTGACAAGGACAAAACCCCATCTTCCCTGGGCTGTGCAGCAGACCTCATGGACTGTTTGAAGAGGTATTACGCACAGTTTTAAGTTTCAGTTTCGGTACGCACGAGAACAAAAACATTTCGGTGGAAATTTTAATGGAAATCTTGTAAAATCACAAAAACGTATGGAAACATATGCAAATGCTGACCATTTAAGATGAAACTTTGGGAAATGCGAGAATAAGCACAAATATATACTTAGAAACCATCACATAAGCAAGAAAGCCATCCATAATGGCTTAATCACATCGAACACTTAGTGACATGTGTTGTTGAACATGACTGGAATAGTTCTCAGGGTGACCACAAAAAATCATTATAGAGTACAATTTTTCTATTGCATAACTGATCTGCGGTTGGGATTTTAACTTGGACGAACAACCAAAGGAAGGCCCACCACCCATGAAGATGGATCAGGGTCCCAAATCACGAGAATTTGAGCTGTATTTTGTGGAACGGATGAGAAGGGATTTAATTGAGAAAAGGACAGGGATATTGGGAAACCAAATAACCTCGTAATAAATTCCCTGGATAATATGAAAGTGATTTGGAGTTTAGAAGGAGAAATAAATTCGGTTGAGGCTCAAATAGAAAGGCGAACATAGGTTTAAAGTTGGATTTTGACCTTTCTGTCAATATATTTGGATACCAAAGTCCTGGTCTTTATGGCTTTCTTGAACACAATGAGGAATTCATCCACTAGGGAGGAATCTTGCACAATTTATCAAACCATAAGAAAGTATTGGTTCCATTTCCAATGTCAAAGTGGATATGTTAAATAAAAGCGAAGAAAATAGGCTTACAAGACTTCCATAGGTGGGAGCGGTACGAATACTGCGGAGGGATTTTTTGAGGAACTGGTCTTTGGCCCAGAAAAATCTCGTCTGAAGGTCATTTGTATAAGCAAAAGCCTCCATCTCCATTCCGTTAAATGGGCAGAATTTCGGGTTGTGGTCATTTTGAGGCCTAGGCCCTGCCTTTTTGGGAAAGAAAGTTTGGTTCCAATTGACTAAGTGCATTTTCCTAAGCATAGATCGGCATTCCATAAGAATTCCTTTGAATCCTTTTGACCTAATGGGGAGCTCGGGGAGGAATTTTCAACATAAAGAGAAAGCATGTGGGATATCAGAGAGGGAAGCCTTGATAAGAGTTACTCAACCTGGAAGGTAAATGTTTCTTCCCACCTTCCATGAATCGATTCTTAAATCTATCCTCTAAATAACAATCCCAATCGTGAATGCTTAGCCCTCCATAGAAAGGCGGGCCAAGATATTTAATTGGGAGAGCAGAGGATTCCACTCCCTGTACAGAGTCCAGCAACACAGAGTCCAGGAACAATGTTAATTCATTTCTCATGTTAACGCCACAAAAATATGATTAGGATTTATAATTTATTAATTCTCTGGCCCTTCGTTTCTTCAATTCGTAAGTACAGCTATTTAGCTTTTTTTTACCATCTAGCTACCTTTTTTAACATCTAATCTATTTCAGTCGGCTTCAATTTTTTTACCTCCTTTCTATTCAACCAAAACTTTTTTTTTTACCTCCTTTCTGTTCATCCAGGACTTTCTTAAACCACTCTCTCAAAATCCCTAAATTAACATAAGTACATGATGGAAACTTTTGCATCATCTTACAATCAACATCAGAATCACATTTCACTTTAGATTCGCATTTCACAAAGAACCTTTTTTGGTAAGTTTTCACAAAGAACTTAATGCCTCATTTTAGTTTCATATCCATTTACCAACATTGTGGCTTGAGTCAGTAATGTGTGACTCATCCAAGTTGGACCAACTCAAGAAGCATGAGTCTGCTTAGAAGTTTAGGCCAGATCACTCTGCTAGTTTTCATAACATTGAGTGCAACTTAATGAGCACTTTTCCACTAATAGGAAGGAACAAGGTCAAAAGTCTCAGTTTGTCATAAGAATAATTGCAATAACTTGATGCAAGAAAATTTTTGCAAGATCAAATTACCTGTCTATAGCCAATTTACAAGAAATAAAAAAAAACAATTATGTACCTTTGGAAACACGCTTGTAATTCAGGCACTCCACAATGGCTACGTTTGTGCAAAAGGCTTAGAAGTTTTCCTCCTCGGATATCATCACACTCAAGCTCAACAATAAACTGATGAAGAGGGGGCAACAGCACATCAAACTGTGAGAAAACCAACCATAGAAATTCATCAGGAACAGCAAACAATATAAAGTTTTAGGAGAATTTTAAGTATAGAAAAAGGCAGGGCTTGGGATTAGAAATAATGGGAGCTTGCAAAACAGCATGATTTTCGCTGAAGGCACAGCGGCTGAAATAGCTGCTCCAAATAAAATAAAAGCTACTAAAACAATAATATGCATTATTCCGCTTTCACTTGGTCTCTGTTAAGTACTCATAAACCTGATAGGGCCCATCACAAGTGTTTAAGTGTTGTTTATGTTGTTTATGTTATATAGGATGGGGCCCATCACTGGTTAACTTTTTTTATTTTTTGAAAATGATCACTGGTTAGATTAATAATGGCATACTTGTAATAAGCTACAGATCACTAATAAATAATAAGATGAAAATATAAAATAAGATGATTTTCATGGGGTGGCCCAACATACATGGATTTTCTTTTTCTTTTTTCTTTTTTTTTTCTTTTTTTTTTGTTGAATGGAAGAAATTTATTAATGAGGAAAAAACAGAAAAACCACGACTGAGATGGTCAATATAAGGCGGGAAAGCGAATACAAGCATAGATGCAAAGACGGACTCCTAGTACATAGTCAAGGGGGTACAAAGTAAAAAAATTCTAACCTTAGATAATCCTGCTCTATGTAGCCTATCGGCTTCACTATTGACTCTCTTGACATATGGGTACGAAATGAAGGATACAACCACTTTGTCATGAATCTCATCAAAAAAAAAGTGCAAAACTCCATGGAAATGGGTGGGACCCAATGAGCCACCTTATCATATTGAGGGAGTCTCCTTCCACTATCACATAATCCAAGAAAATGTTCTCCACGAACTTGATACCTTGTAGGCCCACCCTAACTTCAGCCTCATTAGAGTCTATGGTACCAATGAGGCCCGAATAAGCCCGCCTCGTAGACCCCCTCTCGTCTCTCAAAAGCCCACCTATACTAGCTAGCCCGAGGTATCCCAAGCTGGATCCATCAATATTAAGCTTCAAATGTCCTTGAGGCAGAGGATCCCATTCTTAAGACGAACAGATCACAGGCTCAAAGCTAACGCAAACCTCCTTCCACCCATACCACAAATCGTAGGCTGACACAAATCTAAAGCAAGGCAATATCCTTACCCAAGAGATGGTTAAGTCTATCACCTTTAAGAATAAATAGTGGGAGCTCTTTACCCAGCCTCCGAAAACTGGCATTCCTCTCCTTCCATAATACCCACATCATTACTAGGAGAATTACATTCCATTGTATCTTTCCCTTTTTCCGCCATGGAAATACGAACCGGCTTTCTAATAGGTCAATTGGTCTTGCAAGAAAAAACCTAGGTGATACCAAATCTACACAAGATTCTACTCCAACACACACATGAATTTTCGTCTCCCAATATTTCTCTCATATTCTTCTTACACTTTTTCTATTTCTTACAGTTAGAGATCACTAATATATAATAAGATGATGTTCTCATTTCAATGGGGTTACCCTAAACCCACACGAATTTTCTTTGCCTCCCAAGATGGGTTTGAGAGATGAACTCGGGTGTTGTTGTGGGAGATAAGTGGACGTTACACAGAGGTGTAAAACACCAAAATCTAGGATGTGGGTGAGGCATGATCCACGAGGATTCAACTGTTAGGGAATGGAAGATGGTAGCATTGTGGAAGGGATTCAAGGGACTGTTGGTGGGTTTTGGGTTCAGGATGTGGAAGAAAAGGCTAGGGTTAGGGTAACAATTTTGGGAAGATGATGGTAAAGATGGAAGAAGAAAGAGTAGTGTTAGGGTTTGAGAAGAGAAAGGGGCGGATCTGTTGAAAGAGGGACAGAAAGGGAGATGGGAAAAAGAAAAAAAGCGATAGGGAGAGATGAAGAGAGCTGGGATCTTAGGATCTTTTGCTCTGAAACCAAATTGATCTGGCCCAGAATAGGACAAATAAGAGAAAGAGGGGAAAAAAGAAGAAGAATAGAAGAAAAGAAGGGGAAGAGATTAGAAGAAAGAAGAGAGAAGACAAGAAACTAGAGGGCAGAAATAGAAGAATAGGAGGAGGAGGAGAATAATAAGGGAAGAAGAGAAAGAGAACAAGAGGAGGGATAGGGGAGAATCTCTGTTCTCAATTCATTAATTCATTATCAAAATCTAAAAACCCTAATACATGAGGGCCTATATATAGGCATTTAAATAACTTGAAAATAAAAATAAAATTTCTAAAATCTAAAACATATAAATAGAAGCCCTAGAAACTAGATGACAAGGAAATAAAAATCCTAAAAGTTCAAATGGGCAAATACGCCGCTTATTGGGTCTACAATACGCATCAGTATGCAACAAAAATAATAATAATATACCTTTAACAAAAGCTAGGTAATCCACTATACAAGGATTTGGCTAAACAAAAAGTAGATAAATAGTCTTGAAGTATGTTGTTTAAAAGCACAAGCCTATAGTATTACAAGATGTAGTTACTAAGCCCCTATTCGTTTTGGGTATTAAGAATTGATTTTTGAGTCCAAAACGAACAGGGCCTAATTATACCTTCAACCCATAGTTAGCAAAATGCCATTTTAAACAATATTCTTCTGTGGAAAAACAAGTGTTTTGTAGGTTTGCCGTTTAATACTCCATTTAAAAATTTTACAGCAAAAACCCTCTGTTTCTTTAATGAAAATATTTAAAACACATTTTAAACATATTAAACGCTTTTTTTACCAACTTTTCAGCTTTACCCCCACTATATTTTGTAAATGACAAAATTTTAAACAAAGGAATGATAGATGCAAGGGGGGCATGCATAAAGAGCTAGAAAAGGGCTCTTGATTGGATCCATTTCATTTTTTGTAACGTTTTAAAATCGGCGAAAAATTAAATTCGGTTGCACTTAATGATGTGGATCCAATCGAGGGCCCTTTTCCTGCACTTTATGCAAGGGTGCCCTTGCATCTATCATTCCTCTTTTAAACATATTCTATTTGACCCTTTTCACTACCTTTTTTTAACACACATTGTATTAAACTCAAATTTTTTTCAACCCAACTCCTCCCTCGTACCGAACTGCCCACACATACATGTGGAAAGGAAAGAAATAAATGATGGCAACCGACAAGCAGATAGCCATCTCAATTATAAAACCACATGTCCAAATTCCAGGGAATACAGAGAATTATTCTAGGTAAAAAAAATAGCTGATTCTCTTCAACTTTAGTCTAAATAAAACAACCCAAGGAGAAAAACCAAAATAAAACACTCAAAATATTTGAAGAAAAAAAAAACAAATCAACAACTCAATTACCTATAAGATGACAATCATGTAAAGAGAGAGATTAAAAAACCCTCGATTAATTACACAAAGAACCACATCCATGTGCCGCATTTAATACTTTTAGGTTTGCTTGAATCAACGGAGAATTTAATCTAAAACTAAACATATATTAAATTTATGTGAAGAACCCCTCTCATTCATCTTCAAACATCACTACGATCTTTATTCAACATGGTGTAAACAAAGCATCCAGCCAAGATAAATCAAGTAATTAATAAGATAAAAGAAAGTGATCTAACTTACATCAAACAAACCTTATTGAGACCTTGAGTTATAGTTGCCAAAATGGGCGTAGGATCTGACAGCAAATTCTGCTCGATCTGCAGAACAGCGGATCTGTAAACCGATAAAATCTCCACAACGCCATTAGCAATTGCCCTACGGTACACGCTAGGCTTACGTTTTTCCCCTTTCAACAACTCGGGAGTTCGCAACAAGGGAGACTCGTCTGCACAGAGTATCCAACTCAAATCTCGAGATTTGGCCGCGAAGCGATTGAGCTCCCTATAATAAAACCCTAAAGGGATGAGCTTTTCAATCGCGTCCCTGCAGGTATCAAATTATCAACAATTCAATACAAACAAAGCCCTAAAAAAAGGGTTTTTGGGTTTTCGACGTCAAACCCTAAAGGAATGAAGATAGCTATCGCGATATCAAACTCTCAGAAAAAAGAAAGGCAAGGATTTTTACTTCTATGGTGAGAAAAAAAAGGGAAAGAGATTGATAGATCTATTTACCTTTCGAAGGGTTGGATGAAGGAGAGATCGGGGGCGAGTTTGAAGGTGGAATGGGGTGAAATGTGGGCGTTAGGGGATAAAGGTATGTGGAGGGTTTCTTCTGGATGCTCCCGCTCGTCGACGATGAGATCGCCGGTGTATCCGATCAGAGCTAACAGGAGCTCCTGCAGCATTTTCTCTTTAAGAGCTAAAACAAGTAATCATGCATAATTTCCCTATAAACCACCATGAGTACACGTTTGTGCTTCTGTTTTAGGGCTTCTGTTGGCAACGTCCCTCGGTTTTTTTTTTCCCCACACGCGACTTGCACGTTCTCCTCGGAAAATAATTCGATTCCGTGCAGAAAGCTCGGATATACAACCGCGGAAATGAGGCCAACACGTAGGATAAAAAGGAAACTTCACGCTTTCCCTATCCGAGCAACAGAACGACATTTTTAGTGCGTTTCCGCGGAAAATGTACCCATTTTCCTTTCCGTTTCCATAGAAAATGTGATTTTCGTTTGGGAAAAGAAAACAAATCCCCTCAAAATAAAGCCTTCGACCCCCCTTTTATAATAAAACGTTATATTTGTGCCCCCTATTCTTCTCAATACAACCTCCTTCAAATACAATTCACTCCCCCTCTTAAGCACAATAAGGCCTTCAGATGGTACTTCTTCATTCTCAAGAGCATATTAAAATGGATACTTCACTCCACTTTTGTGTTGAATATAAATTGTATGCTTTCATCCTTTTCCCCTGGGCAACCCGGAATCGAATAAGACCCCCGCCCCCCTCTCCCTTCTGAATATTAACTAGAGAATGACAAATGCACTTAATCAGCTCGTCTTGTTAAGCATTTTTTATTGGATTTTCCTAAAATTTTATAAGAACCTAATTGGGATCCTTAACTATTCTAGAGTTAAATTTGGGACATTACTTCGCTTATTTGAAGGAATTTTTATTCAAAATTAGGGTTTAGGGTTCGGTCAAAATGGGTGTCTACTTTGATTACAGCAACAATAACATCACCAATGAGCATATCGGCGATTACTAGCTCCGATTATTCGAATACACATCAATTCTCGAGCCCCGTTGTTATCCGCTACAAGGTAGCTTGCAAAGGTTAAATTTGGGACACTACTTCGCTTATTTGAAGGAATTTTTATTCAAAATTAGGGTTTAGGGTAGACCTGGCAAAAATTGACCCGGACCCGCGGGTCGACCCGGCCCGCCCGTAATTCCAGGGTCCGGGTCAAGATGTTGTGACCCGTTTCTATCGTGACCCGCGGGTCAACCCGGCCCGTCAAAACTGCGAGGGTCCGGGTGGACCCGCGGGTGCCCGTAAAAAACTAAACAGAAAAAAGTCGTTTTTTTTTTTCCCATATAACTTTTTTTTTCCCATATAACTTTTGGGTTTCTGAGATTTACAAAATAGGGTTTGGTTCTCTTCGTCTTCAACCTCCAGAAGCGTCGCCAGTCGCCACCTCTCCACAGGTACGGCTCTCTCTCTCTCTCTCTCTCTCTCTCTCTCTCTCTCTCTCTCTCTCTCTCTCTCTCTCTCTCTCTCTCTCTCTCAATGGTGTCCCAGCGTAGTTTTTTTTTTAAAATAACTTGAAGCTTAGATCTCTTGGTGTCCCACTGTCCCAGCTTAGTTTTTTATTTTTTAATAATGCCAATTTTATGTATGGTTTCTAATCCAGAAATAAAAAACTCTAATCAAGATTCAAAACCGGATTGAGAAATACAAGTTTTGGGGATTTTGTTTCCTGATTTTTAGGGATTTAACCCTCATCTCCACTTGGAGACCGATTTATCATGAAAACAAATTGAGAGAGAGAGTGAGTTTAGGAGGGTTTGTAGGCATTTTGGAAACTAATGGGTGTAATATCTTAAGAATTGGACGAAAAAGTAAGTGTGTGTGTAAGAGAGAGAGAGAGTTTAGTGTAGTTTTAATATATGAGGCAAAAAAATGGCTAAGATTCAAGAAGGTTAAAAGAGACGGGAAGTGTGAAAAAAAGGTAGCGAGGATATCATTCTCCTTGGCTAAAAATGTTGAAAGTTATGCAGATAAAATTAAAAAAAGAGGGAAAGAAAAGTGAGTTTGAGAACCATTTCTTACATAGATTAGAGGGCTAGGATCATCCTATGGAAATGATTTTTTGGGCTGAACCTATTTATGTCATTGCCCATCACATGGACGGTTTGGATCATCCTATTACAGTGTGTAAAAAATAGGAAAAATGTAGGCATAAGAACAGGGAAAAAATAACAGAAAACGTGTAAAAAAAGGCAAAAAACCCGGGTGACCCGCGGGTCGACCCGGCCCGTACGGGCCGGGTGCGGGTCCAAGGTCCGTGACCCGTAAAATTTCCCGGGTCACTTTGACCCGGCCCATTTGACCCGGACCCGTACGGGCCGGGTCAAATCCGGCCCGGCCCGCCCGTTTGCCAGGTCTAGTTTAGGGTTTGGTCAAAATGGGTGTCTACTTTGATTACAGCAACAATAACATCACCAACGAGCATATCGGCGATTACTAGCTCCGATTATTCAAATACACATCAATTCTCGAGCCCCGTTGTTATCCGCTACAATGGTAGCTTACAAGGCTCATAACCTTAGAGAGAGAGGAGGGGGTGAGGGAGGGAGGGTTTGGCACCAACCTTTTTCGGTTTTGATGCTCCGCCCCCGCTATAAGGTGGACCTTGCTCAAAAATGGATTGACCTTAGGCCATGTTCATTTTCGAATTTTGAGAATGGATTTTGAGTCCAAAATTGATTATTGCACTCAAACTTCTTTTTTTATTATTATTAGAAATTGGGGTTAGGTAGACCCCAACCACGGATACAGAGAGAAATTGCACTTAAGCTTGACCATGCTCGCTTTGGATTTTTCGTATTGATTTTGAGTTCAAAATTGATTATTATGTCATATTTGTTTGGGATTTCGAGAGCCAATTGTGAGTCCAAAAATGATTGTTGGAGTCAAAGTCACTAATCAGTTTTGGACACAAATCAGTTCTCAAATTCCAAAACAAACTGGGCCTTAGACACAAAATTAAATGCAATTTTGAGTGTATTAAGCAGTTTTGGACTCAATCAATTCTCAAAATCCAAAACAAACTAATAGGGCATTAATCCTCCAATTGAAGGCTTTTTAAGGGTCCGTCTATTTTGACTTTTGGTAACTTATTCTAAGTCCACTGCTTATTGGACTCAAAGCCCTATTTGTTTGGGATTATAAAAACTTATTATTGGACTCAAAATTACGGTTATTTTGAGTCCAATAGTTAGTTCTTGACTCACAATCAGTTCTCAAAACCCAAAACAAGGAGGGCTTGATTGGGTGAGAATCGATTTATCTTTTTTTAAGTTTGAGTAGGTAGACAACTGCTCTAAATCAATCCTTGACAATAGAGGAATTACATTCTACTATTGCATTGTATTTCTCAGTACATCTCCATTCACGATTACAACAGGCATATAAAGTCGTTTACAAATTTAAAATCCCATGATTAAGGGTGTCATAAGAATCAGAATTAGGCAAGACTATCAATACAACGAGATAAATATACAAGGTTCTATAATAGGCAGGGGAAAGGTTTTCAATACAGCAAGGCAAATATACAAGATTCTCATAATAGACATGGGAGTGGATTTGGTCATATCCAAAAATCTCTCAAAGATGAGAGAATCATTCCAATATCACAATATTGCCCCTCAAGTTGGAGCGTTGAAATGTGAAATACAGGTGTGACAATCCAAGAGGGGGGTGAATTGGTCAATTCGAAATTTTAGGCTTAATTAAGTGGAAGATTAAAAGTTAATCCATTAATTAAGCACTAATTAATCTAACCCTTGTTCAAATAGGCATATTAGTGAAAGCAAGGATTTAGACATTCTAATTAAGTGCCTATACTGACCCTTGTTCCATTAAAAACATAAACAAGTTAGGGTTAGAGATTACCAATCACCACACGTGTAAGAGAGAGACAGAGAGAGAGAGAGAGAAGAGCAAACATCCACAAGGCACATGATTTATAGTGGTTCGGTCTATCACAAGACCTACTCCACTCTTCCAAGTTTACCTCCTTGGGATATCCACTAAAATGTTGAAGCCGTACACCCGACTCCTCCATCTCCAAAGGGAACAAACCCTTTCTGCACGAAGCCTTGGCGGGGTGACACACCCTCGCACATGATTCACCTTTCTTCACGGGCCGAATCGGAGACTCTCGTCTTCAACTTTCTTCACGGGCCAAAGAGGAGACCCTTGTCTTCACCTTTCTTCACGGGTCGGAGAGGAGACCATCGTCTTCACAATTCTTACCGGGCCAAAAAGAAGACCCTCAATGAAGAACAAATATAATGAAAAACACTCAATGCCTCTTAAATAGGCGGATTACAACTTTGTAAGCTCACATTCACTCCAAAAGAATAAGCAAAGAAAAGCCCTATGGAGTGCCTCTTGAAAGAATGTAGAAATGAAAGCTCAAAGAGGTTTTGCTTTTAATTTTCAAAATGAAGCAGAAAGAGAAATGTGATTTGATCTTTCTCAAATGTTCAAAAGCTTGTAGAGATAGGTTTTAATCATGTATATATAGTATATTTGAAAATATGACCGTTTGGGGTAAAAGTGTAAATAACTGGCTTGAAAAAGTCAAGCAGAAAACGCCCCAACGGCTAGTTTGCCCAACCGTCGCGGTCGACAGAGCCACCGCGGTCGCCCGCCCCTTTCGGGCACCCTTTTATATTTTCAAATTTCTTACCGTCACGGTCGATCGGTCCAATGGCTATCGTCCGGCGAGGCTAACCTGTTAGCTCAAAAATTCGGCTCAAAAACCTATCTGCGGGCGACCGACCCATTGCGGTCGTCCGCCAAGCCCAAACTGGATGTTTTCTGGATTTCCACAAAATCAATCCACGGTCGACTGGATTGGCCCGGTCAACCGGCCCGATAAATTTCAAGATGTTCTAGCGGTCGCCCGGCAAAGCCCGGTCAACCAGCCCTCTATAAAATTCCATTTTTACTTTAAAAGTTCAGGGGCTTTTGAGCCATGGTCTTTGGGCTTAAGTCCTAGGTTTTCAAACACTTTTTTGGGTGTGTGTATGGTTTTCAAAGATGTGAAAAGTTAAGTATGAAAACCATTTGAAAACCTTTTGAAAGTGCATTTAAATATAAAATCAAGAGGACTCCAAATACATTCTAAAAGTGAATATCATGAGTATTCTTGGAATATCTTGGCTCCTTTGCACTTTCTTGGACTTCTTCGGCTTGAGAGTGAACTTCTTGAACTCGTTCCAGCTCTTGTGAATCCTTCCAATCTTCAATGCATGTTGTAAGGTACATGAGGGTCACCAATGGCATGTTTAACTCCAAGCTTCTTCTTGACACTTGCTTAGGGAACTTGTGGAATCTTCACGATGAGCTTCCTGATTTGAACATCTTCAAATGAGGATGTCTTCACCGTAGGTGCAAGCTCTTGGTTCCTTTGATCTTTGATCCACAAGCCATGTGTTGAGAAGAGTTGTGTAATGGCGATTATGACATGAAAATCCTGTATATAACACAACACCTCAAAGCGACACATCAGTCCATAAATGCTAATCAATTTGATTTGCTAACATCAAAACAAGAAGGTAAGGTGAATGATTGAACCCATGGGAATCCTTGGGCTTACAAAATGCAAGTGTGACAATCCAAGAAGGGGGTGAATTGGTTAATTAAAAATTTTAGGCTTAATTAGATGGATTATTAAAATTAATTTACTAATTAAGCGCTAATTAATCTAACCCTTGTTCAAACAAGTAAGATAATGAAAGTTACGGTTTAGATGTTACTTTATGCTCGTATGCTCTAACCCTTGTTTTAATAAAACATAAATGCAAGCAAATGGTAGAGATTAACAATCACCACAAGTGCAATAGAGAGAGGAGGAAATGAAGCATCCACAAGGCACAAGATTTATAGTAGTTCGGTCTATCACAAGACCTACTCCACTCTTCCAAGTTTACCTCCTTGGGTACTCCACTAAAACAATGAGATTCTTCAATGGGCGAATCTCCAAGCCGTACACCCAACTCCTCCAATCTCCAAAGGGGACAAGCCCTTTCTGCACGAAGCCTTGCCGAGGGGACACACCCACTTACAAATGTCTTCTCCTTTCTTAACGGGCCGAAGAGTAGACCCTCACAATGTCTTCGCCTTTCTTTACGAGCCGAAGAGAAGACCCTCAAATACAATGAAGAAAATAAAATAAAAACTCTCTCAAAGCCTCTTAATAGGCGGATTACAACTTTCAAAGCTCACAAACACTTCAAGGTAAAATACAAATGTAAAGCCTATGGAGTTCCTCTTGATAGAATGTAAAAATCAAGTTCAAAGAGGTTTTACTTTTGATAAGAAGGTTTTGGCTCAAAGAAATGGGATTTGATATTTCTCAAATGTTCAAAAGCTTGTTTAGATAGTGTATATATAGTGTATTTGAAAATATGACCGTTTGGGGGTAAAACTAACAGGGTTGAAAAAGTCAACCTGCGCAAGCCCCAAGGGCTAGTTTGCTCGACCGTCGCGATCGACCGGGCCACAGTGGTCGCCTACCCCCATCGGACGCACTTTTATATTTTCAAATTTCTTACCTTCGCGGTCGACCAGCGCCATGGTGGTCGCCCGGCGAGGGCTACCTGTCTGCTCAAAATTTAAATAAAAAACTATCTCGGTCAACCGACCCACGGCGGTCGCCCGCCCAAACCCATGACGGAATGGTTATGATTCCACAGAACCATTTTTGCGGTCGCCCGGCTTACCCTGGTTGACCGGCCCACCTTTGTTCGGAGGATGCTGGAATTCCAGCCATCCTTCCGTGGTCGCCCTGGACACCTAGGTCGATCGGCCCTGTTTGAAATTCCTTTTTAACATTTAAAATTCAAGGGCTTTGGGCCATGGTCTTTGTGCTTTAGTCCTAGGTTTTCAAACACATTTTTGAGTGTGTGTATGATTTTCAAAGATATAAAAACTTAAGTATGAAGACCATTTGAAAACCTATTGAAAGTGCATTTTACAAAATATCAAGAGGACTCTAAATACATTCTAAAAATGACACCATTGAGTCTTCTTGAAATGTATCGACTCATTTGCACTTTCTTGGACTTCTTCGGCTTGTGAGTGAACTTCCTCAACTGATTTGGCTCTTGTGACTTCTCCTCCAATCTTCAATGCAAGTTGAAAGGTACATGAGATGTCACCATGGCATGTTCAACTCCAAGCTTCTTCTTGACACTTGATAGGGAACTTGTGGGATCTTGAACTTGAGCTTCTTAACTTTGAACATCCTCCAAATGGTGATGTCTTCACTGTGAGTGCAAACTCTTGATCATCATGTGTGCGGATCCACAAGCCATGTGTTGAGATGAGTTGTGTAATGGCAATTATGACATGAAATTCCTATATATAACACAACACCTCAAAGCAACACATCAATCCATAAATGCTAATCAATTTTGTTTGCTAGCATCAAAACAATAAGGTAAGGTGAATGTTTGAACCCATGGAAACCCTTTGGCTTACCAGCGTGAACATCGAGAACACCCAACTTGTTGGCAAGGGTTTTGAATTGTTCTTTTCCTAAAGGCTCCGTGAAAATGTCTTAGGAATGGTTTTAGTGTATTGATAACACCAAAGTGGGTCAATCAAGAATGAATTTAATAAGTTGACTCCACCCAAGTGTGTCAACTTGAAAGTGAAAATTTTTAAGTCACCATCAAAATTAGAATATTTTTTATGATTTGTTAAGGAATGTCCTACCCAAAGGTTGGCATTTCTTGTTTTGTTCTGCAACAAGAGTTTGCAGATTGGCACAAATTTGACCTTGAAATGATTTCCTTTATTTTTCGGACTCCAGCTATGGACTTGAAAACCGCATCCATGAATGAAATTTTTAAGGTAGAAACCATGGTCAGGTCCAACTTTCAAAAATGAAAAAAGTAGATCAAATCATTGATATCCTTTGAGGGAGTCGACGTAGAATTAAACAATCCTTGTCCACATGCAACCAATAGAGAGAAATTTGAGACTTGCAGAAAGGCTGACAAACTATGCAGCCTTTATATCAATAGATCTGTACTGAGGAGATAGGCAAAACTTTTAGCAGGTGCAAATCTGCTAAGGAGTTGATGACCAGTTTGGAGGCCAAATTTGCAGGGTCATCAAAAGCTCGGATGCACTCACTAATCAAGAACTTAATAAACACTAAGATGGCTAAAGAAGATGATGTCAGAGAGCACATCCTAAAAATGGCGGGGGGTCATAAATGACTTAGCTGCCATTGATTATACGTTCAAAGAAGAATCTATCACATATGTTGTTAAGAGAAGTCCTCCTCCTTTCTTTGACACATTCATGGTCAATTACAACACTAGTGACAAAACTTGCAATTTTGATGAATTGTTGAATCAATGCATACTTGATGCTTATCAAAAAAAGCGAATGTTGAAATTGCTATTGCAAACCTTAGTGAACACAAAAAGATGAATGGTGGGAAGCACTATAAGAAGAAGTATTCCAAGTCCCAACCCAATTTTAAACCGCGTTAGGGCAACTTCAAACGTCAACTTCAGAAAAATGCAAATTTTCCTAACAAAATGATTGTCAGTGATAAAGTGTGCTTCAATTGTGGAATTGTTGGACATGTCATGAAAAAACTGTCGCAAACCCAAGAAGCCTACTACACCATCCAACAAAGGTAAGGTTGAATCACTTACTTGCATTGAGGCAAACTTTATGAACGAACATTCAGACTCTTGGCGGATTGATGGTGGATGTACAACTCATATTAGTAATTCTGTACAGGAATTCGAAACGTTAAAAAGGACCGACCGGACCGAGGCGTACATCTACATGGGGAATAATGAAAAGGCCAAAGTCGAAGACGTAGGATGTTTTGAGCACGTATTTGGTGATGGAAAAACTTTAGTTTTAGATAACTTTATTTACTCCGATTATTTGGAGAAATTTGATTTCTATTTCTGCTTTAGATTCTCTTGGTTATTCTTTTCTCTTTGAACATGGAAAAGTAGTAATAAGGCGTGTAATTGAATTAATAGCCACTGGTTATAAATTTGATAAACTTTATAAGTTGTGTTTTGATGAATCCCTAAATGTTGAAAATCTGAGTTTGAGTAACATATTCAAACAGTCTATGGATATGTTAAATCACACTTTGTTGTGGAACTATAGATTATGTCATATTGGGAAGGATAGAATGTCACGTCATGAAAGAAATGGAATTCTAAACAACCTTGATCTTGATTTGTTGGGAGAATGTGGTGACTGCATCAAAGGAAAGCTCTCTAGGATACCATTTCCTCCCAAAGCTTCTCGAACAGATGAACCACTTAAGCTCATCCACATTGACGTATGTGGCCCTTTACTAGTTACTACCATTGATGGTTTTAACTTCTTTATTACATTCATTGATGGTCAAACACATTATGGGTACAATTTCTTACTTCAGAATAAATCCGATGATCTCCAAACATTTAATATCTTAAAAAGTGAAGTTGAAAATCAACTAGATAAGATTAAAATTATATTATATCAGACAGAGGAGGAGAATATTTTTCTAGGGATTTTGATTCATTTTGCTCGGAAAATGGAATTATTCATCAAATGTCTATGCCTCATTCTCCACAGCAAAATGGGTTGGCAGAACGAAGGGACAATCATGTCTACACCAAGTTCTTCCTACGTCCAATTCCTTGGTCTGAAAGATACTTCCTTCTACATTCAAAATGCATCATGCGTCAATACGGAGCCAAGCAAGAAGTCATTGAACCCATTGTTCGTTTCTTTCCTCCACAAGAGTTCTCCAATGACCTCGCCAAGACCATTACGTCTAAATGGAAAAGGAGGAAAACCATTCCCAATCGTGATTTGGTTACTCCCATGTACAAATGAAGTAGCAGTCAACTATTACTCCATACTCGGAATGGATGTCCTTCAGGAGACCACTTCCATCGGTCGTTGATCCGATCTACGTAGAAGACAGAGAACGTCTCTTTCTTTTCTTTTACCGATTTTTTTTGTAAATAGCCTGCTAAAGGCCTCCGTCTAAAAGAGAAAAGGAAATGTGAATAAAAAAAAAAATATGTGCACAGGTTTGTACTTATTCCTTTTGTTTGTCTCAAAATTTCCTTGTTACCTTCTGTAAGGAACAGACCATGTCTACAGAAATGATGTCCGAACGGATACGAAACTATGGTGAGTCAAAAACCTACTTATGGTTCAGTCATCTCACTCAGCATGAGCAAACCTTTCCCTTGTAAGATTCTATCCCAATAGATTGGAACCTCCTCAAAGCAGCGGCCAAATGCCGGGATCCCCGGTATCACGTCTTTCACTTTGGTCTGGAGGAAGTGTGTCCCACTTTTGAAGAATGTTGTACTCTTTTGCAGTATTTGCAAAACGGGCCCCCCATTCGTCCTAAACTTAGATATGGAATGAACAAATTCATGTGTCTTCGACTACTCTGTATGCCAAGACAAGACTCGAAGGACTATATGTCCTCAGACGGTCTTTACTTAGATAGGCTCATCGACGCCTATGGCCCAGAGGGAGACTTAGAAGATCCGACGTTCCAGCAACATTGTCGTGAGGCTTATATACTTTGTGTATACACAAAATTTCTCCTATGTCAGGAAGAGAACATAGTTTCTCTCGCCTTCCTCAGTGTTCTGGATCAGTTGTCAATAGATGCCAACCCTATACCCACCATACTTGTGTGGACCCCGATCCGAGGATGATGAGGAAACGAGCCCCTACATCCTCTAGATCTCCACATGAAGGAGAGCTCTACCAAAGAACTCTCGAAACGAATGCCACCCTCATAGCAAAGCACGAGTGGCGATATAAATGAAGTACCTCTCGATTCGGGGACAAGTCCAGATTCGAAATGTATCTAAACAAAAAATCAGAGTCACCATCCATGGATAGGCCATGGAGCCCAAAACCAAATCCTCTGTGCAATGGATAACCATAAATATGTATGGGTTCGTGCCTGATTACGAATGGAGAAGGTCCGAATAGCACCCCCAATTCGTCCGAGTGCAAGCACTTGGTCTCTTATGCTATTTATTATTAAATCCAAAGAGTTTTGGGCAAAATCATGTCAAATGAGAACAAATATCCCCTAGTGGACGTCTACCTAATCATGCATGACTCAGGGATGAAATAATAAGCACATACAAGATAAAAATAAAAATAAAAGATGTGTCACCTAAGCATAGCTAGGTTATGAGTGACATGCTTAATTGGTGTCTAAGTTCTGATGGACAAACACATGTATGCTACAGCTAAAGGTATAAGGTATGCGAATGAAAGTAAGAAAACACAACAAAACACACAACACAATTTAATTCTATACACGATTCGACACGACGAATCCTAAAACTCTAATGCGATACTTGACTCAGACCAGAATGACCATCCACCCTGGCTGCTCTACGTATCTCGGTCTCGGGAAGAATCAGAATCAACGTAGTTCGATGATTTATTCTAAACTACGATGCCTAACCATCTAGAACCGCTATCCTAGACTTGATCCATTAGACTCGACTGATTTTTAAAGCTTTTTGTACAATTGCTTAAGTTCATGTGAATTGTAATTTTTAGGACTCTCTATATGCCCTAACTAATGCAATTTGATTAGCCTTAAGCTAATGCAGGTGGGCCCTACATCCTATGTGTAACTAGGCTGTGCATCCTAAAGAAAACCATGAGTTGGCTATATGCTTCCAAGTCTAGCCATCGGTTTGACTAAATGTCTAACCGACCAAGACTCGAGGCCTCCTAACTCTAAGGGCACTCACTCGACAAGACACACCAAATCAACACAAACAAGATAGACTCCTAACTCTAAAACACCCCAAACAGCTAGGATAGACTCCTAACTCTAGGGGAAGATCTTTTTGAAAAGGTTTTGAAGAAGTTTTATATTTTTGAAAAACTTTGAAATGTTTATTTTTAAAGGTTTGGTTGGACTTGGGATAAAAATCCCAAGCTGCACTACGTACCCTGTGGCAAGGGATCAAACCAACGTAGTTCGGAACGAACTTTCCTAACTATAACCTAACACTCCAAATGATTTAAGATTTTTGATATTTTTTAAAGTTTTCATATGTTTTTGAATTTTAAGATACTTCAAATGTTTTTGTTTTGAATTTTAAAGTGTTCAAGTGTTTTTTAGATTTTTAAAACGTTTTCACCTTTTGGTCAAAGACCCAAAGGGAACACACAAAGCAACAAACTAGGGCCAAAACCTTAAAGCTATGGGGTAACCCCGAACAAGCAAACTAGTGTCAAAGACACTTGAACTAAACCACAAACAAGTAACTAAAATTCAAAGTAAAAGAGAAAGGATAAGATCTCTAACAAATCAAACTCGAACAAGACTAAGCTAGTTTTAAGGATAAACCTCTAAACCAAGCGACACTAAAGAGGGGTTACAAATTGAGGTACAAGTATGGGACCTTTCTATTAAACCAGGGTACACTCCCTAAGGGTAAGCTTTAAATGAGGATTATCTCCAAATGAGAACTGCCTAATGAGACATAGTGTGTCTCCTAATGAGGGCTCTACTATCTAAAAGGTATCTAAAAGACAGTGTTAGTCTACTAAATAAAGAAGAGAGCACTGCTTGGACTGAGCAAGTCCCCTAAGGATGATGGGCTTGGGTTGACACCTTCATCGCCTTTGCAATGATAGGAACAAATTTCTATAAGATGAAGTTAATCTCATATAAATAAGGGGAAAATATATATAGAAAAAATCAAAAATCTCTGAAAGATCTCTAAGGGTCCGGGTGAAATCCCTACCCATTTAAGAGCAAAGATAATAATATAAGCTTTTAACCAATTCTGATATCCTTATTTATGGTCACAATTTGGAGCTATGATGAGAAGAAACCATGTAAGTCTTATAAAGTAAGCATTTTTTTTATTCAAGACTACATAAAACTTCCCAGTTCAAACATGTTAAATGCTTTTAAAGACATTAACTCACTCCATACATTTGTGATAACTATAACCATAGCAATTATATGCTCTACACTAGTGAAGAGCCCATAAGGAAAAGCTTTTTAATGATATAACCCTATTCTTGTTCACCAAACATTAAAATAATAACAAAGTGAAATGAATTCAGGTTATGGTATCACTATTTCCTAAAACAAATGCAGGTTTTAATACATATATAGAGGTGAGCGAACACCCCAAATGAGATATGCTTTAACCTCTTTCTTATCGAATTGCCTATGCAACAGAACATTTATTTCTAAAGTAACCCCAAGAAAGACGAAACCCACATTAGGCCTGAATTCTTTCACAAAACTCACAGCATAAATATGCAAACCACACAATCATTTGTACTATAATCATCGACTCAACTGAGAGGCATAACCTGAAATCTTAACATACTCCCAAGAATATAAAATCGTGACATCAAAGAGAAATATATCCATGACTTCAAATTGAAGTAAATCAAATAATACATTCTATTATTCCTTACATATACAAACAAGAATCCAAGAAAGAAAACATCATGTCTTTTTCATACTTTAGTCCCAACATAAATTTCTTGACAGTTTAGAGACACAAATACTATGTTCCAAAAAACCTCTTTAATCAAATCATTCTATCAATTTCTTGCCATAGTATTGTTATATACAAAAGAATGAAAACTCCTTTATACAAGACCAAAATACTCATGACATTCAATAATATGCCGCTATAAAATAAAGCCTTTAAAATAGAATCAAAAGAATAAGAAAATAATAATATAGAATAAGAAAACATTATACCCTTCAGTTGTCATCAGTATCTTAGTTCTTTTTCCAAAATAATGTGTCAAATTGATATCTTTTCATGATTTCTATAAATTCCCATAAAACATTCCTACTAAGAAACAAGGTAATGATTCCAATATCATATAGGCATTGCCTGGAGTCAAATTTGTACAGTCTTCACTTGATTTACACCCATTACAAATAACACTACACATATATAATCCCATTACACCTCAACCAGTAAATACAACATATAACCATTAATAAACTTGACTAATATAATGATAAGAAACAACATCAAGGTGTGCAAAGGCTACCAACATCAAGGTGTATATGAGCTGTCATAATCAAGGGTGTGTGGGGCTACCACAATCAAAATGGTAAGGGCTGCTATTATCAAATATGCATAAGAGGGCTGCACATATCAAAAGTGGTTAGGGGCTACACATATCCAAAAAGGTTAAGGGCTGCCATTATTAAAAATAGTTAGGGAGCTACACATATCAAAAAATGGTTAGGGGCTACACATATCAAAATGGTTTGGGGGTTATACATATCAAAATGGTTTGGGGGCTGATGTTATTTTGTATCAAAATGATGAACAATATGACTCTGTATCATCCAAATAATGAGACATATGATTCTTCATGATCATCAAAACTCTGTGTAATATTTTTTAGAGCCTAATACCCGACTTCAAATAAAATCCAAACTCTCTATGAGGATTCCCTGATTGATCAAAATTTCATCATATAGAAATTTTTCTAATAAAATTGCTATTTTTTGTTAGAGGATATTCGAACAAAAATGCATTCCAAAGATTATTTCAAACATAAAATCACCCTCTTTATAAGTGTCATAATTCTCAAGATGGTCTTATCAGTGAACCATGCAAATCCAACTAAAGCAACTCGAACATGACGCAAAAAATATCAAGAACCATGACATCAGACCATATACTTTGACATGAGAACTTTCCGCTAACTAGACAATACCCCAAACTACACTACTAATGTATCATCAAAAAAAAAAAACTTGTCAATGAACAAAAAGATGAGTTCACATCCTTTAAGTAATTGGACCGAATATTTTGTCCAACAGAAACTCTTAGGCTTGCAACTGAAATGTGATATGTTACAAAATCACAAGAAAAACTACTAATCGTTAAAAATAATCAATATATCATTTTGAAAATTTTAAATAATACAATTAAAAAAAATACTAATTGTAGACTATCAGCACTTTATGTAACCACCAAGACATAGTTGGGAGCGAAACTTTATAAGACCTCTAAGACATGATTACATATGCTACCATTGTGCCTTTTAGTCAAGCCTCCATTGAGACCTACTAAAAAAAAATAGTGCTCTAGCTGTACAGGTCATATTCCCACAAAAGAAATCTCAACTAATTCGTTAGCACCTGAAAGTCTATAGAATATTTTTCACAAGCACTCACCTGTTCACTATTTCAAGAATTTCGAAACATTCTTCCATTTGTCACAAACTGTACTTGACAATATTTCTATTTTCAGACTAAAAACACTCAAGGAATCATGACAATCACATTCTTTCAAACCTATATCTTCTTTATAACAAGGTAAACTCAGATGAAAATTCAAAACTAATATCTAAAACAACTGAAAACAAATTTTCTTTCCTTAAAAAAAATCAGAATATAAAGCCAAAATCATTGAGAGGCCTTCAAATAAACACTCATATATCATAGTTTAGACATTTCCAGCTTATACACATATATAATTATAAGATGAAAAAACAGAAAAAAAAATGAATGGAATCACTTGGAATTCCTAATTACCAAAGCTTGAAAAGCCAATGAAATCAACAGAAAGCATGAAAAACTCAACCGATTAAAGATCTGCATAATTATAAAATAGATGTAAGAGCTGAACTCTAAATCATCACATAGAACAATATAGGAAAAAATTTCACACAGTAGGGTTACTTGCCTGAGGTTGTAGCTTAGCTGTAAAAATGACTTGAATTGTTGTATTGATGATGATGAGTAAGATGTGTATAATTTGTAAAAATAGCAAGATCCGTCAAATCTGAACTAGTAGTAATCAATTCTATGATCAACTAGTCAGATCACACAAAGAAAAACACTAGAGCTAGGGTTCTTGGTTCGAATCTATGATTGAAAGGTCAAGCTAGGGTTTGACAAAAAGAAATTAGCTCGAATCTGAAGCATGAGAGCCAGCTAGAGCTTGCCGGAGAAGAAGAATGACCGGCCGGAGTATGGCCGAAGCACAGCCGGAAAATCTACCAGAGAATATGGTGAAACAGATTAGGGTTTGGCTCAGATCTACTTGCTCTCTCTAAGAATCTCAGAGCTTCTATCTCTAAAAGAATTTGGGAAGAACCATGATTAGCAAAAATGAGGCCTTGATCCTCTTATTTATAAAAAATTCCTTTAATTAATTACCTTCTGAATTTGTGGAGACAACCCCCATACAATGTATTTTAATTATGCTTTAGTTGGAAAGGGTGGTCTACAAGAAAAGCTTTAATGAAAATAAAGGAATAAAATCGCCCCATTTAAGCTGCTTGGACACTCCCTCTGTGTATTTTTTTTACATTGCTTTGCTGGAAAGGGTGGCCCCTGAGTAAAAATTTTAAAGAGATAAAAAGAGATAATTCGCCTCTCTGGTTACCCAGGGACACCCTCTTGGAGCAAATCACCCATGTTTTACTTCTACCAGGCCACCTCCTGGTCGGGATAATACACACCTCTTCTTCCTACACTATATTTACACTACGCTACTTGTTACGCTCGTTCGCTAGGCAAACTGCGACGGATTTAAACGAAATTTTAAAGAGACCTTCCTAGGATAAGATTTGGGACTTTAGTCGATAACACGGGAGGTCATGCCGTACTCTCATTTATGGACGGTTTTTCTGGGTACAATAAGATAAAGATGGCTCCAAAAGACAAGACCAAGACATCGTTTACAACACAGTGGGGAACCTATTGCTGCAGGGTGTGCCATTCGGTCTGAAGAATGCTGGTGCAACTTATCAAAGGGCTGCAACTACCGTCTTGCATGACTTGATTAACAAGGAAGTAGAGGTATACATTGATGACATGATAGTCAAAGCCAAAGATCGAGCAGATCATGTTCAAACTTTGAGAAGATTCTTTGAAAGAATCGCAAAGTACAAGCTCTGGCTCAATCCAAACAAGTGTATTTTCGGAGTTATCTACAAAAAATTGCTAGGCTTTCTAGTCAGTCACAGAGGAATCGAGGTAGATCCTGTCAAAGTCAAAGCCATTTGGGAGATGCCGTCCCCGCAAACAGGAAAAGAAATCAGAGGATTCTTGGGAAAAGTTCAGTACTTAAGCCGTTTCATAACACAGCTTACCAGTACATGCGGGTCGATTTTCAAGCTTCTAAAGATAAATGCTTTCAAGCAGTGGAACCCCGAATGTCAGCAAGCTTTTGAGAAGATTAAATACTGTTTGTCATCACCTCCAGTGTTATCACCTGTAGTCGCCGAACGACCCTCTCTTTTGTATCTTTCAACCATGAACACGTCTCTCAGATGTATGTTGGCACAAGAAGATCCAAAAACAAGAAAAAAAAATGCCAATTTATTATCTCAGCAAGAAGATGTTGGAATATGAACAAAATTACACTCAACTGGAGAAAACATGTATAACATTAGTGTGGGCCACTCAAAGGCTCCGACACTATTTGTTATCACAACAAATCTTCCTCATATCTCGTATGGATCCGATGAAGTATCTGTTCGAGAAACCAGCCCTGATCGGAAGGCCCGCTCGTTGGTTGCTATTACTATTAGAATTTGACATCACATATGTCACCCAGAAGTCTGTCAAAGGTAGAATCATTGCAGAACAGTTAGCTGATGCACCTATTGCAGATACAGAGCCAAGTCGTGAATTTCCACATAAAGGGATCATGACGATCAGAGATGCACCCCTTGACGATCAGAGATGCACCCAGAGACACTACTTGGATGATGTAGTTTGACGAAGCGTCAAACTCAAGAGGCAAAGGATTTGGTATTGTTCTTGTCTCACCTCGGGATGAGCACATACCAATCTCCATCAAATTAGAATTCGACTGCACCAACAATATGGCTGAGTACGAAGCTTGCATAGTCGGTCTGCAAGTAGCCATGTTGTTAGAGGTACAAGACCTCGATATGTACGGAGACTCTCTGTTAATCATCTATCAAACAAAAGGGAAGTGGCACACAAAATAAGATAGGTTGATTCCGTATCACACTTACCTTACGAGCATGATGAAGAGTTTCCACTATATCAGCTTCACTTACATCTCTAGATTGAGAAACAGATTCGTTGATGCCTTGGTCACTCTTACATCCATGGTTGATATTCCAGTAGGGGTTAAGGTCCGTCCTTTGGTAATAAAGCGACAAGTCATCCCTGCACATGTACACAAGGTTCAGATAGGGGTTAAGGTCAGTCCTTTGGCACATGTAAGACGGAAAATCTTGGTATTTCGATATAAAAAATCTTGTCTCCCGCAGAGGACACCCCTCAAAGGCCTCTTTAAAGGAAAAAAGAGCATTGCAAATACTGGCATCCAGGTATGTCATTTGTGGAGACCTCTACTGCAGATCATTTGACGGAGTCCAGCTCCTTTGTGTCAATGAAGACAACCGCATAAATCTTAGAAGATATTCACTCAGGTGTCTGTGGTCCTCATATGAACAGAAAGATGTTAGTAAGGAAGATCCTTCGTCTAGGTTACTTCTGGACTATTCTCGAAGCAGATTGCTTCTCTTTTGTCAAGAAATGTCACTTAAATCAGATTCCTGCAAACTTGATACATGTGCCACCGTGCTTCACTCGCTCACGTCTACGTGGCCTTTCTCAGTTTGTGGTATTGACATCATTGGCAAGAATTCCCCTAAGTCCTCCAACGGGCACGAATATATACTTGTTGCAATTGACTACTTAACATAGCCGATCGAAGCACAATCATATGCTTCAATATCATCAGCATCAGTTTCCAAGTTTATCAGGGCTAACATCATATGCAGATATGGAGTCCCTTACCAGTTAATATCAGACAACGGGTCCCTCTTCAAGAAGGAAGTAGCCTCGTTGTGTGAAGAATTCAGAATTAAGCATTATAAGTTGTCTCCATACCGACCTCAAACTAATGGCATTGTTGAAGCATCCAACAAAAATCTCAAGACTATTCTTCGAAAAATGACTCGATCCTATAGGGATTGGTCAAGTAAGCTTCCGTTTACACTTTGGGCATACAGAACGTCTGTCCGTAAATCCACTGGAGCCACTCCGTACTCACTCACATATGGTATGGAAGTTGTCCTACCAATCGAGTTGAAAATCCTGTCATTCAGAATCCTGATGGAAAGCAACCTATCAAAATCTGAATGGGCCCGCATTCGTCATCAAGAGCTACGCATGATGGATGAGAAAAGATTGAAAGCAGCGTACCATGTACAACGCTATCAGCGCAGAATAGAAAGAGCTTTCAATAAGAAGGTTCGAATCCGAGAACTCAGAGAAGGAGATATCGTGCTTGGAGAATGCCGAGCTTCTATCTTCGATCCACGGAAAAAGTTTAGACCTAAATGGTTTGGCCCCTACATCGTTGATGAAATCTTATCCGGAGAAACCATCAGACTTTTTGACCAAAATGGAGAGAGAATTTCCGAACATACTAACCTCGATCAATTAAAAAGATATTATTCTTGAATATTGAAGGCCTCCTTATGTCGACCAGAGCCTAAAATGACTCACCTACAAAGTTCGAAGCCTTCTGAAAATACCTTCAAAGTCTCGAACTATGCAGGCCTGATCCCAATCCTTCTTTGGGGTACGTAGGCAGCCTGATCATATCAGGTTCGGTTCCTTTTGGCAAAGCCAACAGAAGTCATTCACTTCACTCTTATTCGATCCCCTTTTCCCCAAAGAAAAGCCTTGAACTACGCAAACCTAATCCCAATCCTTCTTTGGGGTACGTAGGCGGCCTGATCATTTCAGGTTCACTCCTATTTGGCAAGATAGATTATAATAGGTCGATCGAGTAGTGAGTGGGATCGTAGCAAGGATTCAATGATAGATCCTATGAACCCACAACTGGGCCCCACTGCGATTATTGCCCCGTAGCTAATGTTACAATCGCATTGTGTCAGTAGCCTCTATTGAGACTAACCCTGAAGAAAACCGTCAAATCATCATACCTATAATCACATCAAATGTGCAAGTCCTTTCTCCAAGTCCACATCCATTGAGTTGACTCCTTTGGGGAGTGGACATTAACTACGCCATGGGCTCACTCACGGTATACCTTTCGTCAAGTAGGGTCGGCCGGCAAATGTATTTGCTAAAACCATTTCAAAACTTATTTATTGAAATCCTATTGATAAACATCTTATTAAATCCACCTTTCCAGATATTTTTCTAGGCCTACTGCTCTGACCAAAATCGTAGATGTTATCCTATTAAATAGGCAGAGACTTCCATGTCGAGTATCACTATTGACCTTGAAGGTTTGTCCAACACTCCACTACTACCCTCTAATGACTCTAAGAGAATCACAATTAGATAGACAAAAAATGAGAGACTCGCCAACAGACCAATATGAGCCCTTGGGTCAAAGGACATGTAAAGGGTCATGTCTGGTAGAATAGCTCAACTGTCTCCTGTCCACAAGCCATTCTAATATGATCCTGTTCAGTAGGCAATCTCATTGTCGTACCCATTCTATCTTCCTTAGGGCCCACTACCGAAGTGATTGAGATAAGTCACTCAACATCTCGTGCATATAGGCAAGATAGATGCTCGTTGTATACATGAGGAGGTGTCCAACCTCAACCCCAACTAGGAACTATTATGGTCTGCAAAGAATTGGAATTCAATATCTCCTTGCTCCATAGGATCTGTGAATCCATGAGCATGGATTTCCTACTTTGCTACCTAAGGACAAATACGTGTCAATAACAAGTAATATATCACACATTGATAGGTAAAATATACATATTTAACTTTTAGTACTCATAAATATCATGAAAAAAGAAAGTTTTATTGATTAACATGTGAAATATACTGAGTTTTAGGGCACCAACTCTAACAAACTCACCCCTCAAAGCTAGCCATTGGAGGGAGGGTGCCCATTCCCTTATAAACCCATCCCTGTCGATGTCACTCATGCGATGTGGACTCTTTGGTTTTGCGTGGAACCCCAACAATCTCCCCCTCCATGCGGAAACAACGTGGACAACCTCGCCCCTCCATACGGCGGCAACGTGGGAACCATAAGATACTACACCGGGGTTTTCGATATCTTCCCCGAGGGACATTCCCGCCCTCGGAGGCAAATTGGGGTTACCATGCCCTCAGCTCTAATACCATTTGTAGGGAATTTATCTGGGCAGAACTTACCCCTAAAACTAGCTATTAAAGGGAGGATGCCCATTCCCTTATAACCAATCCCAATCCGTTTCACTTATCCGAGGTGGGACTATTTGCATTTGTGTAGAACTCCAGACCGACGAAAATGGGTAAAAAGATAGAGTAAAAACGTAAAAGGGAGATAACCAACTTGCAGGAGATTGAGGGGACATACCGCTAGAGAGAACCAATTAGTCGAACAAAGAAGCAACTTACGATTTTAGGGCTTTTTCGTTTCCTGCAAGAAAGGTAAATTGAAAAAGTAACTTGAGGGGCACTTTTGTCCTAAATTTTAATTTTTTTATAAAATAACATTTATAAGAGTTTTTTCATAGTTAATTTTTTTATAAGCCGCATTTTCAAGTTATTTTCATGACTTTTCCCTGTAACAGTAAATAACCCATTTTGTTTCACTTGAAACAAAATATTTCTTGTCATTATCTGAAACATTGAAGATATTTTTGTAAGGGAAATGCTATCAGCACTACTATATTTTGATGATCGCACTCCTCACTTTATTAAAAGTATAGTATGGCCCACACCATAGGATGATCCAAACCGTCCAATAGATGGGCCGCAGCCTAAATAGGTTGTGCCCCAAAAATCATTTCCATAGGTTGATCTTAACCCTCCGATCTATAGAGGGTTAGGATCAACCCTCTAACATTCAGATCAGAGGGTTAGGATCAACCTCTGGAAATGATCAACCTATGCACATTTTTTAGAGTTTTTAGGGTTTTAGGGTCTGTGATGTATTATATGACATTATTTCTGGTATAGGGGCATGTTAGTGTGTTCACTTCTCCGCTTTGATTGTTTATTCTATATTTTTTGCACAGTCTCACATGCTCATACGTGCTTACCTATGCACATTTTTTAGAGTTTTTAGGGTTTTAGGGTCTGTGATGTATTATCTGACATTATTTCTGGTATATGGGCATGTTAGTGTGTTCACTTCTCCGCTTTGATTGTTTATTCTATATTTTTTGTACAGTCTCACATGCTCATACGTGCTTAGCTGTAGCTTATTTTTTTGTTCTTGCTTTGTTCATGTACATGTTCACATGCTTAGCCATAGCATTTACTTGCTTATCATATCTTGGTTATCCGCGTATTGCTTTCTATTATATCTGCATAGGATATCAGTTTGTCCGTTTAGCTGTAGTTATTTATTATCATTTGCTTACCGTATCTCATTACATCTGCTTATTTGCTTAGCTGTAGTATGCATGTGATTGTTTACCGCTTTCCTAGATGTAATGAGTTAGGATTAGATGTGTTGTGTTAGGATTAGTGGAGACAGGTATCAGGGTTATCTGATATTGGATCGGCACTAGTCTTCTCCGCCTCCCCATGAGTGATGTGAGGTTATTGACAGATTCTATATGTACTCATGCCTGTATATATTTCATTTTGAGAGGGGAAGACGGCGGATTCTAGTGTTCTTTTCAATGTCAGGTGATGTTGATATCAACCCTCCGTACGATATGGATGTTTTTCCCTTTTATTGTGGATGTTATTGCCCATCCCCGGGTCACGCATGCTAAGATAGATCGTTCTTCTCGGGGATGTATGTTCCCATTACATGAATTTTTGCCTAAAATTCTTCAAAAATAATAAAAAAGGCTCAAGAGACTGAGTTTCTCTCTGGCGAGTGGGGTGTCTAACACCTTCCCCATTCGTAACCAGGCACAGACCTGTTATTTTTTGGTTATCCATTGCACAAAGTATACATATTGGTTCCAGGCCTTAACCCTGGATGTCGACGCTTCTTTTAAGTTTCCCATCATATCCTTGCATATGTGTGAGGACATTATATTGAGATACGTCTTGGTTCCGAGTTCTACTCCGAATCAAGAGGTATCGCATACGCCATGGCTCATGCTGTGAGGGCACCATTTTGAGAGAGCTGCAACGGAGCTCTTCGTCCACGCCTCGAGATCGGGTCCCACAAGGATCCTTCACCTGTCCTTAGACTTGAGGGATCTTATAGGTCTGTAAGCCCGTTCTAGGATCTTAGTCTATCCTATAGTGATTCTAGTATAAAGTCACATTCGGATAGTACTATATCCTAGAGCAAACCCTCGAGACCAATAGTGATACTCAACATGGGATTCTTCACCCTAAAATTTAGGGAATGACATAAAAATTTTGTGAGAGCTGTAGGCCTATTAAATAGCCTGGCATGGTGGATTTGATAAAATGTTTATCAAAATATTTTCAAAATAAGTTTTCAAAGGATTTTACAAATGCATTTTGAGGCCGAACACCGCTTGACCAAAATGGTATACCAAGAGTGGGACAAGGGGGTAAGAAGTTTTCACCCCTCGTATGACTCAACTCAGTAGATGTAGTCAAGAAGAAAGAACTTGCACATACAAGATGTGATTAGGATAAGATGATCTAACGGTCATCTTCAAGGTTACGTCTCGATGGAGGCCACTGACCTAATGCGAGTGTAGTTTAACTACAGAGCGAGATCGCAGTGGGACCCACTATAGGGTTCTGCAAGATTGACCGCCGGATCCCTGCGACGATCCCACTCACAACTCGAACGACCCAATAGCATCCAAATGGATCAGGGTTTCACATTTTATGTAATTGCACGGACAGATATGATCTGTTAGATCAATGTGGATTTTTATTAAGTAAATCTATATATCAGAAGAGTGATCCAACTCGGTCGAGTAGATAAGCTATCTACTCGGTCGGGTTAAAAACATTGGGGCCCACATTGTTTGGGTGATCCAAACCATTCATTTGAAAGGCCCTTGCCTAGGTAGGGTGTCTACAAAAAATCAGATTCATAGGATCATCCTAACCCATCCAAAAATGGAGAGAAAAATGGAAAAAATGGACATACACTGTTTGTCTTAAATCTTCCCATTTTTTCCCTCCATTTTTTGATGGGTTTGGATGATCCTATGGATCTGATTTTTTGTGGACACCCTATCTAGGTAAGGGCCTTTCAAATGAATGGTTTGGATCACCCAAACAATTTTCGTATATATATACATAGTTAAGTAACAAGAGACAATAAGAGAATTTGTCGAGAAAAAAATTGGAGCCATATAACTCCCATTGGATGCAAGTTATTAATTAATTAAGTGGATAGTTAATTATTAATTGATTATACATTAGTATGTATTATTAATGTGACTAATAATAAGTATAATAATGTGAAATTGAAATGAGGATAGTTATTCCCAAACCGGTTTTGCAAGAGGGGCGTAATTGGAACAGAATAGGGAATTGGAATTGTCCTACACTTTGGAAATGTTTGGTGGGGCCTACCACATGCCCAAATCAGTTGGGAGAGATGGAAATACGTTTTCCAATGGCGAACTCCTTCTGGAGATTAAATTGCTAAAATGTAAGATCTAGGATTCAAGCAATTCAACTCCAACACCAATACTTATTGGATAAGGCCACAAGGGCTGGAGAGGGACTTCAAAATTCATCCCCCAAGGAGACGTGGGTGTGCACCACTCAGCCTTGAACATTTTTGGGAAGAGTCCCAATGCTTCAAGAAGTTTTAATGCAACATGACTTTCAATTGGATAGGAATTGGGAAAGAGAAACATGGACAAGACAAACCAAACTCTTTATGAATATAATGGAGAGAAGGGCTGGACGAATTCAAGAGATTGAGAAGCTCCAAAACTTGTCCCCCTTTCTCCCCTTGAAAATTCATTTTCACCCTCTCTATACCTCTTCTCCAATTGCTGAAAGTTACACCAAAGTTCAAAGAGAAAGGCTTCCAATCAAGTTCCATAATCTTTACAACAGAGGTACTAATTAGATCAGATCGTTTAGAAGTGAATAATAGTTATTCACATCCACAATCAATGGTGCAAAGAAAAGAATACATCGGTTCAACTTGCGGGGTTCGCAGCGTTCGGAACGATCGCAACTGTTCGAAGAGTAGATCAAGCAGAGTGGTTTCTTGTTTTTTTCTTCAAAGAGGTTTTGACTGGTGTTTAATTAATAATAATAACTAATCTAAACTCTAGGATCTTGGGCAAAAGCAAGATCGAAAAGAAAATGTAAAGTTCTATACGATTGTACTTTCTGCTGCGCATAGCGATCTTTCCAGAAGGGGATAACCTTCCTTCAACATAGACCTCTAACAAATCAAAACAAAAAAAAAGACTCAACGAATGAGAAACAAACCCTAGAAGCTTGCATTACAACAAAAAATAGGAAAGAAAGCTATAAATGGCGAAATCAAGCCCATCAAATAAAAACCGAAAGGGCAAAAGAAAAAAATTCCAAAACTTTGAAATTGAAAAAAGAAAAGGAAACAAGGAGAGAGGTACTAACCATGTCTTCAAAATTCCTGTTGGAATTTCTTTCCAAACAAAGCAATAAATTTAGGGTTTTGTTGACAGCGATTAGAGAATGTGAAGAGAAATCCTAATCCCACAAGAATTTCTTCTGCCGTCGGAGAAACTTACATAAAGGAAGGAGGAGGTCTTCATTCGTCGAAGGGAGCTTTGTGCGCGGGGAGAAGTTCATCTTGCGGTGCTGGAGAAACGAGGAGCTTTCACTGGAGAAAGAAGGAGCTTTCGCTCGAGGAAGAAGGAGCTTCCACCAGTCAGTTTGAAAAGATGCAAAATTGGATCCTCTATGGAATTTAATCGGGTAGAACTCACCCCTAAAATCTAGTCGTTAGAGGGAGGGTGCCCATTCCCTTATAACCGATCCCCATCTATTTCACTTATCCGATGTGGGACTGTTTGCTTGTGCGTGGAACCCCAACAATCCCCCCTCCACGCGGAAGCAACGTGGACAATCTCACCCCTCCATGAGGAGGCAACATGGCCTGAGCTCTGATACCATTTGTAGCGAATTTAGTCGAATAGAACTCTGTTAGAAAGGTTGAAAAATCCCGAACAAAATCGTTACACGTAGTGGAAGAATAAATCGTGTAGAACAAAAAATTTGCTCTAACCCAGGATTCCTAGGGACTAATTGATTTTATTGTGATTTAATAAACGCATATATAAATACCTTTAGTTGCTGTAGAAAAAGAACTTGTCTGCTTGATCTACTCCTCGAAAATTCACCGACGATCTAATCAACTCGAAACCGTAAGTTGAATTGATAGATTCCTTTTGTTGCGCAAAGGATCTTATGTACAACTCTTTGTTCACTTAATAATCTGATCTAAATCAGATTATAATATGAGAATATGTATTTAGATCAATGGAGCTTGGTTAGATGATTGTCTTTGACTTAGAAAAGACAAAACTAGTTGATGGAATTGAAGAGGAAGAAGAAGAAGAGAAGGACTTTGGGGTGTCTCTACCAATTTTCAGCTTATGGAATTATGGAATAGCTATAGAAAACTTTATTCCTTTGTCTTGTATTTATAAAGTTTTCGATTTCCATATGCTCAATCCAAAGTTTCTAGAAAAATTCCAAAAACTAAGGAAACAACCCACAATTGGAAGCTCCAATTGGGAAGCAAGCAACCCCTCTTTAGGAAACCCACTTGGGACGTCCCCAAGGGTGTTGCTTGCTGCCCAAGCAACCCTCGGTTGCCCAATGTGGTTCCCAAGTTTCCAATTTTGTTTATTCCATCTTTCTTTCTCTCTCTCTTTCCAATTTCATCAAATATGTTGCTTTAATTTGGAAAAACAAATCAAGCAATAATATTCTAAATATTATTTGAATTTCAAATTAATAATGACAAACCACATGGGGCGTGTGGGCATGGGTCCCACCGAATTTCGTCCCATGTGAGTCCATTTATCCAATTCAAATTCCTATTGCATTCTTTATTTAATTTCCAATTAAATTAACGCAGTCCAATCTTATCCAATAGGATTATAGCTCCAATATAATTTATGATATTCCTAAAATACCCTTATGATTAATACTTAACCATTTTGGTATTTCCAATGTATCCCATAGTGCATATACACTATATATATATTGTTTATATCCTTTCAATGCATCCAATGCCACGAAACTAGTTCGTGTAAGCAACCAAATAAATGCGGGACCTCTATCCAATAGATTATAATAGGTCAATCGAGTAGTGAGTGGGATCATAGCAGGAATTTAACGATAGATCCTTTAGAACCCACAAGTGGGCCCCACTGCGATTATTGCCCCGTAGGTAATGCTATAATTGCATTGACTCAGTGGCCTCCATCGAGACGTAACCCTGAAGATAATCGTCAAATCATCATACCCCTAATCACATCAAATGCACAAGTCCTTTCTCCAAGTCCATATCCACTAAGTTGAGTCTTACGGGGAGTGGACATTAACTACCTCCTGGGCTCACTCATGGTATACCTTTCAGTCAAGCAGTGTCGGCCCGCAAATGCATTTGCTAAAACCATTTCAAAACTTATTTTGTGAAATCCTTTTGATAAACATCTTATCAAATCCACATAGCTAGATATTTTTCTAGGCCTACTGCTCTGACCAAAACCGTAGATGTTATCATTTTAAATAGGTTGAGAATTCCATGTCATGTATCACTATTGACCTCGAAGATTTGTCCAACACTCTAGTACTACCCTCTAATGACTTCAAGAGAATCACTATTAGATAGACAAAAAAATGAGAGACTCGCCAACAGACCAATATGACCCCTCAGGTCAAAGGACGTGGAAAGGATCCTGTCGGGTAGAATAGCTTAATTATCTCCTGTTCACAAACCATTCTAATGTGATGATTCTGTTCAGTACGCTATCTCATTCTCGTACTCATTCTATCTTGCTTATGGTCCACACTACCCAAGTGATTGAGATAAGTCACTTCATATATCGTACATGTAGGCAAGATAGATGCTCGTTGTATACAGGAGGAGGTGTCCAACTCCAACCCAAACTAGGAACTATTAAGGTCTGCAAAGAACTGAAATCCCATATCTCCTTGCTCCGTAGGATCTGTGAATCAAGAGCATGGGTTTCCTACTTTGCTACCTAAGGACAAATACGTGTCAATAACAAGTAACATATCACACATATTTAACTTTTAGTTGTGGGACCCGATCCTGAGAGGGGGGCGCGACCAGCCTCCCTCTTGATCTCTCGTACTTACGCGAATGGCGTGTGCTTTTTTATTGATATCAATCATCTTTTTTGTGAACTTGGGATCAATAAAGCAATCCAAATTTCACGCAAAAGAGAATAATCAAAATCGCCACCTAGGTAAGGGACCTAAGACCCATAAGTGACACTACAATGATTTGCGATCGCAAAAGTATAGATTCGTTACCTGATTACAAGAATGGAAGGTATGTCAGATTACCATCATATGCACCATTCTTCCCCGATAATCTGGTCTTCAATTTCAATGATTAACTCATTTAAATTTCTTTTAAATGGCTCATTTAAACTCTCTTGATGTGCAAACTATGGGACATATATCCTAGATGATCTAATTTCAATGTGGTTCCTAAATGCATCTTTTGGTTCTCTTGATTTGGTTTGGTTAAATCTATATGAGAGTTCTCCTATAATCTAATTTTGGAAAAATCCTATGTGTTTTAATCAATTTAATTTAGGGTTTGAAAAATAATTTTCAAATGATCAAGAAATAAATAAAACAACCCTAAAACCTTACTGAAGTGTGTGTAGGGTCGACTCATGCTTGGAATGCCTTCCAAACATCCAAGTTGCCTACATACCCAAGTCTCACTGGGATCAGAGTCGGCGTAGTTTGGTGGCCTAAACTAAGCTACATGCATAACTCAACTAGGTCACTCATATAGACTGCACTGACTCTTTCAACAGTTTTAGAGATATTATTTAATTCAAGTTGATTACATTTTATTATCCTAGGACTTCATCTAAGATGTTATATAATCATATCTAAATGCAAGACACTCCCTAGACTAATGCAGGTGGGCCCTACATCCTAGGTTAACTAGACATGTCCTATAGGGGAACATGGTTAACTAGTGAAACCTAACAATAGCAACCGGCTGTAATGAGGCTAACTGGACTCCTAAATCTAGGACTCCCTAAGACCTAGGACTCAATTGTGACCTAAGTTTTCCTATAGGGGCTCTACAGGACTCCTACGGAGGTGGGACCATGAACAATGGTGCCAAGAACTGTTGTTAAGAGGGTTATACCAACCCAATTCATTAAGTTGGTATATTTAATCTTTTAAGGGATTCCTATGACCTAGAATTCAAAGTATTCTAAGGCTCTAAGGGTTGGCTATTTCCATGCTTGGGTTGAAATCATGTAAGGAAATCCTGCTTTCTACCATCACACTATTCGGCAAATAAATTACGATATACTATTGCCTGGCATTTTCTCAGGATTTTCGTGGACAAAGACCTCGGAGCCAACAATATATTTAAATTTAGATGTTAAAATGTCCAGGGTCGATCACAATGAAGAAGCAATTATGAATTCAACCCTGACATTTAAGATGACCTATAATAACAAGTTATGAAGGCAATTAATGATTTTTAAGGTTTCTGCTTCAACAACTCAGGAATTACATGAATTCTGGAAAGTTATTACATTCTGAAATTTTTCATAATTTTTAGCAATAAAATGGAGTTTTAATGATTTAAATAAAATGAGGCCATATTAATGGTATTACAAAGGACCTATAGCAAACATAATCCAAATTGGGTCAAAGTTTTACGGGAACCTATTCAAAATATTATAAAATCACAGTAGAAATTTTACACATTATTTCTAGATTTTACTATTTTAACATATTTATTTATGTTGTGACCGAATCAAGTAAAATCAATAATAAATATCAAAACATGCATGAAAATTCCAAACAATTTAGAAAAAAAAATTTCTAGGCCCATTCATCATATCACAAAATTTCAACTTCAGAAGAGTTAATTTGGCAGTAGCTCCTTTGTACATGTGAAAATAAGTGATTTTCATTTAAAAAATCTAAAATAAATAACAAATAAACATGAAATCCTTTCAAAATTTCCCTATGATTAAAAATTTAAAAGCTACTGAGAGCAAAATTTCGTCTAATTTTGAACTATTTTGAAATGCAAGCGAATTTTTATTCATCAAATATCTTTTTTCTAGGTATTTTTTTCAACGAATTTTAAAAGGAAAAATGACAAAAAAATGGACTTTCTACTGACTATGACTTGTCAAGAGGGGTGTTTTTTAATCACCAATCAAGAGTGCATATGACTAAAATGCCCTTGATTCTCTCTCTCTCTCTCCCTTGATTCTCTCTCCCTATCAAATCACCTTTCTTGCGATGATTACCTTTACAATACAAATCCCAAAACTCACTTTTTTCCCTCTTCTTCTTCTTCCTCCCACCTACCCATAAAAATGTACGTCTGAAAAACCCAAAAACCCCCATTGTTAGATGCCAAAAGCTCCATTCTATTGCACAAAACCTCATTTTTAGATGCCAAACCCTTCCTTGCATTGCACAATGCCTCCATTTGCAACAACTATTGTAAAAAAAATGTTAGTGGATTTCAAAATCGCAAAAAGCTTCCGAAAAAACCACCATTCCATTGCTCAAAGCCTCCATTCGATGGAAATGTGTGTATTTCTAGCACTCCCCCTTTTTTTGCCATTATAAGGCATGTTTACAAACTTAAATGAAAGTTCTCCACGTTAAACTATTGTCTTCAATTGCACAAAGCCTTCAATCACTATTTAATCACATTTAAATTACTTTAAACACTTTATAATCATTATTATTTTACTGTAAACCACTAATTTCTTAACTTAAACCACTATTTCACTACGATAAACCACTACTGAAGGCCACTAAGTGGGTGTTTATAAGTAGTTTATATACATTCTTTGGTTAAGAATCCTCAGTAGTGGTTTCTAATCCTAAGTAATGGTTTATTTAGGCTTACCAGTGGTTTAGAGTGTTTATAAATAGTTTATATGTCTTAATAATGGTTTAAAGTGTTTGCAAGTGATTTATACAGGGTAAGCAGTAGTTTATAGTGTTTATAAGTAGTTTATATAGGGTAAGCAGTGGTTTAGAGTGTTTACAACTGGTTTATATAGGGTAAACAATGGTTTATCTAAACCTATCAGTGGTTTAGAGTATTTATAAGTGGTTTATATAGGCTTATCAGTGGTTTGGAGTGTTTATACACGGTTTATACAGGATATGAAGTAGTTTATAGTGTTTATAAGTGATTTATATAGGATAAGCAGTGGTTTAGAGTGTTTACAAGTGGTTTATATAGAGTAAACAGGGGTTTATAAAAGCTTAGCAGTAGTTTTGAGTGTTTATAAGTGGTTTATATAGGCTTACAAGTGGTTTAGAGTGTTTATACAAGATAAACAGTAGTTTGTATGTTTATAAGTGATTTATTTAGGGTAAATAGTGGTTTAAAGTGTTCATAAGTGTTTTATATAAGCCTAGCAGTGGTTTAGAGGGTTTATAAGTATATAATATATGATAAATAATAGTTTAAACAATTGTTTAGAGTGTTTATAAGTTGTTTCTATAAGCCTAATAGTGGTTTAGATTGTTTATAACTGGTTTATATAGGCTTAACAGTGGTTTAGAATGTTTATAAGTCGTTTATACAGTGTAAGCAGTGATTTATAGTGTTTGTAAGTGGTTTATATAGGGGTAAGCAGTGGTTTAGAGTATTTACAAGTGGTTTATATAGGGTAAACAGTGGTTTAGAGTATTTATAAGTTGTTTATACAGTGTAAGCAGGGGTTTATAGTGTTTGTAAGTGGTTTATATAAGGGTAAGCAGTGGTTTAGAGTTTTTACAAGGAATTTATATAGGGTAAACAGTGGTTTCTATAAGCCTAACAATGGTTTAGAGTATTTATAATTGGTTTATATATGCTTACCAGTGGTTTAGAGTCTTTATAAGTGGTTTATACAGGGTAAGCAGTAGTTTATATGTTTATAAGTGGTTTATATAGGGTAAGCAGTGGTTTAGAGTGTTTACAAGTGGTTTATATAGGGTAAACAATGGTTTAGAGTGTTTATAAGTGGTTTATATAATCGTAGCAGTGGTTTAGAGGGTTTATAAGTGTATAATATATTGTAAAGAATAATTTAGACTGTTTATAAGTGGTTTATATAAAACTAGCGGTGGTTTAGAGTGTTTAAAGTGGTTTATATAGGCTTAGCAGTGGTTTAGAATGTTTATAAGTTGTTGACACAGTATAAGCAGTGGTTTATAGTGTTTGTAAGTGGTTTATATAGGTGCAAGCAGTGGTTTAGAGTATTTACAAGTGATTTATATAAGCTAAACAGTGGTTTAGAGGGTTTGTAAGTGGTTTATGTAGTCTTAGCAGTGGTTTAGAGTGTTTATAAGTTGTTTATACAGTGTAAGCAGTGGTTTATAGTGTTTGTAAGTGGTTTATATAGGGGTAAGCAGTGGTTTCGAGTATTTACAAGTGGTTTATATAGCGTAAATAGTGATTTAGAGTGTTTGTAAGTAGTTTATATAGGCTTAGCGGTGGTTTAGAGTGTTTATAAGTTGTTTATTTAGGATTACCAATGGTTTTGGGTAAAACAGAGAGTTTTGGAGAAAGAAGATGATGGATTAGGATTAGGGTTAGATTTTGAGGAATTTTGAGGGAAAATGGTTAATGGAGTTAGGGTTTGAAAAGGGTTTGAGAGAGAATGAAAAATAGAAGGGGCAATTGAAAACAAATCACATGTTCTAGGGCTTTAAACGCGCCTGGAACAGTTCTCGGAATTCCGAGAAGAAATCTCGGAGTTCCAAGAACTCTTTTTTTCTAATTGTAATGTTTGCTGCGGATTGATTAAGTTAAAATAACATTGAAACCCTAATTCGTAGAACATGCGTTTTTCTACACATAAAACGGCTTTTCTTCCACTAATTTTGGATTTTCAATGTTATATTAACTTAATTAACACTAAAAAAATATAACCTCGAGAAAAACCTCTGGTTACTTGCTTTGAAAATCGACTCAAACCCATTTGAAACCCTAATTCGTAGAACAACTTTTTCCTACACATAAAGCAGTTTTTCTTTCACTAAAATCAATCATAGCATGAATCAGCCCATCATAAATTATAATATATTCATTCAAGAACAAAATTCAATGAATTTTCTACCAAGAAAACATGGAAGAACAAGAAAAGAGTACTCCTAAACATGGTACTAGTTTTCAACCAAAAAGAGTTTAAGATACTAACCTTTGATCGCTTTCCTCGTCTCTAAGGTGCGTAAATCCAAGATATATAGTTTGGCACACCTTGTATATGCACAAAAGAAAACCCAAAGATCGCCGAAGAGAAGAGCCGCTTCGAATAACAATTAAGAAGATGAAAGAGAAGGATTTGTATTACTTGAATTTTGAGAAATAATGTAAATTCCTCCCCAAAGAAGAAGTGGACGAATTTTCTTGGAGAGAGCAAGGGTTGGACGAATTTCCAAGAAAGAGAAAAGGAGGTGTTGAGTTGATTTTTATAGAAAAAGTTGGGGTTGAGTGAGAATTGGAAGTTTCCAATGTAAGCTCTCTCTCTCTTTTAGCTTGTTTCCTAATTGTTCCATTGACTTTCCTTCTCTATTGTTTCCAATTTGAATTTATTTCTTAGTAGTGTTTCTTACAAGCTAAGCCATACTAATTCTCACAAGGGAGATCTTTCTAGAAGCTCACACACATTGGAAACAACATATTATAAAAGATTCACGTCTAAAAAGGATTGCCCAACGTTGAAGCTAATTTTCACCTATTTAGGGGAAGAATCAGGAAAATTGGTAAACTAGAAAATTGTAGATCTTTCCAACAAGTACAATTGTAATTTTTTTGGACAAATATGTAAAACGTTATTGTCCTTTTAGTAACCTGACCATATTAGCACTTTCTAGAAAGAAATAATCTTTTCATGAGATCTTTTTAAGATTTTTATTTTTATACACAAATTCCAACCCTATGGGGGACGCCCAACATGTGGGGACCACATGTTGGCCGAAGCACACATGTGGTTCCCACATGGACCTTGGTCCATGGGCCATTTCAATTATGGGCTTTTAAACGAGTTTTAAACTTTTTCCAACTAAAATCCAATACAAATCAATAAAATACGAATTCTTATAAATGAGCCCAGCCCATATGGCATCCTTGGTGGACCCCTGACACATGGCCGAACCACCCCCCTTTGGGAAAAATTATTCCTCGAACCAAAATGCCCCTATTTGATCAATATACAGCCAAAAATGACCAAAATGCACTCAAACCGGATTGCCCTTAAAGGGGGAAAGTTAATAATAGAAAGTCTTATGAGAGAAATCTTCAAAAATGAAAAGTATGAAAGTTCACTTCTTTTGGTGGATGATCTCAAACAGTATCACTTGGAACTCCCTAAAAATTCCCAAAATGCCCCATAGAACAAAACATTTCCAAGAAAAAGCAAAACCCCTGAGAAATTCTAAATTTAGCAGGTTTCCCAAAATATATGAAATGATTCGTGATTTCTTTGACATACTCTGGGGATCAAATGAGACATTCTAAAAATGACTAAAATGCCCCTAAGAGACAGAAAATGATAAAACTGGGAAAAACCCTGCGAAACCCTAAAAATAGCAAGTTTTCACACTTGATTAGAAACATGAAATATCATCTTCCGGAGAACAGTGAAACCTCCTGGAGACCTTCGGGATCGCGAATCAACACCAAAACACCTAAAATGAGATGAAATTAAAATGCGAGAATGCTTAACCTAATGCAGAAGACAGACTTGGGATTTAGTAGACCAATCAAACCCTTTGCTTTTTAAAGCGTGGAAAAATGGGGGTGTCGTACCCATAAATGTTATGAAAAACAAAGTTTTATTGATTAACATGCGAAATATACTGGGTTGTAGGACACCAACTCTAACAAACTCACCCCTAAAAGCTAGCCATTGAGGGAGGGTGCCCATTTCCTTATAAACCCATCCCCATCGATGTCACTCATCCGATGTGGACTCTTTGCTTTTGCATGGAACCCCAACAATCTCCCCCTCCACGCGGAACCAACGTGGACAACCTCACCCCTCCCAACGGCGGCAACGTGGGAACCATGAGATACTACCACGGGGTTTTCGAGATCTTCCCCAAGGGACATTCCTTCCCTCAAAGGCAAACTGGAGTTACCACGCCCTGAGCTCTGATACCATTTGTAGGGAATTTATCCGGGTAGAACTCCCCCTTAAAAGCTAGCTGTTAAAGGTAGGGTGCCCATTCCCTTATAACCCATCCCCATCCGTTTCACTTATCCGATGTGGGACTATTTGCTTTTGTGTAGAACTCCAAACCGACGAAAATGGATAAAACGATAGAGTAAAAACGTAAAAGGGAGAGAACCAACTCGCAGGAGATTGAGGGGACACACTGCCTTAGAGAACCAACTCGTGGGACATAGAAGCAACTTATGGTTTTAGGGCCTTTTTGTTTCCTGCAAGAAAGGTAAATTGAAAAAGTAAAAAAGTAACTTGAGGGGGACTTTTGTCCTAAATTTTAATTTTTTTTATAAAATAACATTTATAAGATTTTTTTTCAAGTTATTTTTTTAGGGAAAATGATAAAAAAAATGGGACTTTTAATTGAAAATATGAAAAAAGGGTTGTGTTGGCTAAATTCTGAGAAAGGGGTGAAACGCATTGTAATGCATGTGTTAAGACAAGAATGCCCTTTACTTGCTTTTCCCTCCAACAAGGTAAGAAACGGATCCCAATGCTTTCACCAACTACTCCATTGCTTTTTGTAAAACTCCATTAAAATTCCATTGAAGGCCGGTGGAACTCCGCTTGAGAACATGTACATATTATTGGCTCTCTTTATCTTCTTTGGCAATGAAACCTAAGGTACTCTGGTAGGTCCATTGTCATACATTTGCTTAGGTTTAACATGTTCTTTACAATGCTATGATGTATTGTCATCATCCTCTTTATTTGTTAGGGATTTGTTATGGTTTAGTTAGGCATTTGTTATTGTCATCAACCTCTTTACAATGCTATGGTGTATTGTCATCGTCTCTCTATCTCTCTATCGCCCTCTATGTTACTGTTTATAGTAAACTCGGATGAAACTCATGTCTATACAATCAAAACCACTATTTAAAAGTGTAGAAGCAATATTTAGTTCTCGGAATCACTGTTGATATGTGGAAACCAGTATTTAGTCCTCTCAACCCAACCACTAAGTAGTGGTTCCAATGGTATGAATAGTGGTTCTGAATGTGGAAATACACTAAGGATCCTATGTAGAAGATCAGAACCACTATTTAACAACTTAGATAATCTATTTATACCGTCCTAACCACTATGTAGAGCTCTGAACCACTACATAGTGGTTTCGAGAGTATAAATAGTGAGAATAAAAGGTTATGCAGTCAAAACCACTATAAGAAGTGATAATCAGTGTATAAATAGGGGTTTAAACACTCAGAACCAGTAATTATACCTAGGAACCACTATTTACCACCATGTTGTGATTCCAAGGTATAAATATTGGTTCACACATTATAATAGTATTTCATTGGGTGTCAAAGTTGCCATGAATTTATGAACAGTGGTTTAAATATTTGTCCAAATACTCAGATCTTATGTGGTTCATAGTTTAGAAGGCCTAATACTTGTTCCGAGAGTATAAATTGTGAGAATAAAAAGATTATACAGTCAAAACCACTATAAAAAGTGAGAATGTTTGTATTTATATGGATTTAAACACTCATGAAATATAAGGTGACAACCCAAGAGGGGGGGTGAATTGGCCAATTAAAAATTTGGGGCATAATTAGGTGGATTATTAAAATCAATTTATTAATTAAGCCTTAACAAATCTAAGCCTTAACAAATCTAACTTTTAATCAATCAAGCATAAACATAAGTAAAGGGAACGATTACCAAACACCCAAGTGCAAAGAGAAGGAGAAGAGAAAGCATCCACAAGGCACAAGATTTATATTGGTTCGGTCACGACTTGACCTACTCCACCCTTCCAAGTTTTTCTCATTGGGATTCTTCACTAACCAATAAGATTCTTCAACGGGCGAATCTTAAAGCCGTACACCAACTCCTTCAACTTCAAAGGGATCACACCCTTTCGCACGAAGCCTTTCTGAGGACGCCTTCCTCTTACAAATGATTTACCTTTATTTTCGGGCCAAATCGGAGACCCTCAATTATAGAATGAATAAATAAAAAGAAAGAACTCTCAATGCTTCTTGATAGGCTGATTACAAACTTTTTTAGCTCACCAAATCTCCAAGGCATAGATACAAATGTAAAGCCTATGGAGATCCTCTTGATAGAATATAAAAATCCAAGTTCAAAGAGGTTTAACCTTTCATGTAAAAGTTTAGGTTCAAGAAGATGTGATTTGATCCTGCAAAAGGTTGTTCAGAAAGGTTTAGATAGTGTAATATAGCCCACAAGAAAATATGACCATTTGGGGGTAAAACTTTAAATTACAGGGTTGAAAAAGTCAACCTGCGAAAGCCCTAACAGATCTATTTCCCAGTCGCGGCGGTCGACCGAGGCACGGCGGTCGCCCGCCCTTATCGGGCTTTATTTTGAAATTCAAAATGCATACCGTCGAGGTCGACCGACTCTAGGGCGGTCGCCCGGCGATGGCTAACTGTTTGAAATAAATTTTTGGCTCAAAACACTATCCCGGTCGACCAGACCCATGGAGGTCGACCGCCCACACCATACTGGATTGTTTCTGTCTAAAACAGAAACGCATCCGTGATCGCCCGGCTTACCCCGGTCGACCGGACCGATAAATTTCGAGATGCCCTAGAATTCCAGTTAGCATCCCGCGGTTACCCGGCATAGCCCGGTCGACCGGCCCTGAGTAAAATTCCATTTTTAACTTTAAAAACCAGGGGCTTTTGGGCTATGGTCTTTGGGCTTAAGTCTAAGGTTTTCAAACACATTTCTGGGTGTGTGTTGATGGTTTTCAAAGATGTAAAATGTTAAGTATGAAAACCATTTTGAAAACCTTTTCAGAGGGCATTTAAACATAAAATCAAGAGGACTCCAAATACATTCTAATAGTGTATACCATTGAGTCTTCTTGGAATGTCTTCGCTCTTTGCACTTCTTTGGACTTCTTTATCTTGAGAGTGAACTTCTTGAATGTTGTCTTAGCTCTTGTGACTTCCTCCAATCTTCAATGAATGATGAGAGGTGCGTGAGGAGTCACCAATGACTTGTTCAACTCCAAGCTTCTTCTTGACACTTGTTGGGAACTTGTAGGATCTTCATGATGAGCTTCATGACTTGAACATCTTCAAATGAGGATGTCTCAATTGTAGGTGTAAGTTCTTGATCAATGTGAGTGTGGATCCACAAGCCATGTGTTGTGTTGAGTTGAGTAATGGCGATATAACATATCAAATTCCTGTGTAAAGCACAACATCTCAAAGAAACACATTAGTCCGACAATGCTAATCAATTTGTGTTTGCTAGCATCAAAACCAGAAGGTAAGGTGAATGATTGAACCCATGGGAACCCTTGGGCTTACATTTTCCCCCGTTTTGTTGATGACAAACAAATTGATTAGGGAGGAAGGAGATATCAACCAATAGATGAATAAGTATGATATGATATACACAATAGAGCATAGCTCCCCTCACTATATGCAAAAATATAATTAATGACTGTAAAACATATGGTGCATATACAATTGGACTACCTAATCAATTTTCAAAATTCTTCCCATTTTGGTAACGGCAAAAAAGGTAGAGATTTACAAGGGAACGTGCAAGTGGAGTGTTAAGATTAATAATAGCTTATCTAAGCTATGTGCCTTGTATATGATATACAAAGTTCTAAGGTTGCTTATCAAAGAGAAAACAAAAGTGAAATGCATGATAAGCCCCGATTTACTTTGTTTTTTTTGTTTTAAAAAAAATTGATCAAATGATTGGCAAGTTAAGCACAATAATATGGGTAATAAACCATATGAGCATATCATATTGGTCTATATAATCATGAATATATAACCCTTGACCGCTCCCCCTATGAATTTGTCATTGGCCCTAGGTGAAACTTATGATAAAGGGCATGACAGAGTGAAATATAAGGTGATATGATGGAAATGGTGAATGATTTCAACACTTGGGTTACATTTCCAACTATGAAAGCAATTGAATTTTTACCTAAGCAAGAATATGCTTAGATTTATGATATAAGCATTTAGATTCACAAATTGCTTCATATGGGGGTTTTCTTATCATAGGGCAGAGAAGTCTCTTCCTGATCATGAACATGCTCAGAATTGTAAAATAACTTTTGAGTTTGAGTTGTTTGACCCTAGATGATTATACATTTGCAAGTGACAGCTCCCCCTGACTATGTGCGATTAATCTAAATGTAATTGTCTCTAGCACATAGGCCCATGATTTTAATCACCTTACCCATTTCAATTTTTGCTCCATTCAAATGAGAGAAACACTTTGAATGGATGATTATTTGACATAGGATTATAAAGTTGAAACAAATATAGTCTAATAAAATACATGGATACAAAAATAATAAACGATCAAAGGAATACACATCCATGGCAACCAAAAGAACTCATACAAAGATGAGACAAGAAGAAATCCCATATACATGAATGAACGATATAAGAGACACACCCTCTTCACATCATGTCAAAACATAATCAGAGATGCATGAATAGATACTGTCATACAATCTCTGAGTCATGAACCAAAATAAAAGCATAAAAAAGCCCCTTACTGGGCAGATATCCTATACATCCATAATCATGCCACACAAGGCATATTCATCCACATATCATAAAGCCCATGCTGGGCATCTAACCATAATATCCACAAGCCCATCTACGGCAACATCCACATAGTCATAAGAGCCCATAGTGAGCATATACAGACCAAAATAAAAGCCCACACCGGGCATAAACATCATCCATGAAGAAAATGAAACATAATCCAAAAGCCCAAACTGGGCGAGAAGAGGGAATCAAAAAGATGATTAAGCAGCTAAAGGATGTGATCAACTACAACTGCTGCCGAGAAGGTTCTGGTCATCTGTCAATCCTGAGAATGAGGAGGCTGATGCTCACGAGATGGAGACCGGGAGGTGTAGTATCTGGTGGACTGACTCCTCTGATAAGCATGCATCATCTCCTTATGCTGCCTCACCATAAGCTGCATAAGTCTCTCATGATCAGAGGCTCTCTGCAGTCGTAAAGGCAGTAGATAGGGTATCAAACCCGGTCGTGAGAGTCTCCAGTCTAGTCGTGACGGTATCTAAGCCAGACCTCAAGGATGTGATATCTCTGGCGACATCCTCATATGAGCCAGCGGCAGGAGCCTGATGCTGTTGAGTCTGTGATCGCTCATGTGCTCTCCTCTGCTGCTGCACCTGGCCACTCGTTCAGCTTCATTTGCAGCCTCATTAATCTCATCTGGTGTAACTGCACTAGGACTTTCTTGACCATGTATAGGGATCCTCATAAGCGTAATGGTGATTTGGTTGAGCATGGGATCAGGGTTTTTGTAGGGCTCATTTGATATATTAATTTTCCAATGTCTTACCAGCTTAGTAATGAGCATCCCTAAAGGTAGTCCTCCGTGTTCTCTCTTAACCGCCTCATCCATGTATCCAAAAATAATATATCCCAAATTCAGTTTAATTTTCTGCATAATGCAGTGGATTACTAAGGCTTCAAAGGGCTTCACGCCATTAAAATTTTCGGCCCTTAGTGTGATATTATAGGCTACTATTTTGTGAATCAATATAGCAATATCCTTCTTGGAGCTGGCAACTATATTTATCTTTTCACCATGAGGAGGTACAGTTCCTAAGGTTCTATATACATCTGTCATGTTGAAGTGATTGTCAATCTCATTCTTATTCCAGAAGAAAATTCTTTGACCATCATTCGGTACCTCAATAATTCTACAGAGTTCAGTTATATTTAGCCCAACCGCCATTTTAAGATATGTGTTCATCACAACACCGTTTTGAGAAATATCAAGATTAGCATAGAAGTATTTGATCAATTCGGGATAGATTATAGCACGATATTCAAGAAAGAATTGCCAACCTTGATGAGCGAAGAGCAGCCTAAGTTGGAATTTGTCGAAGCCCTTAAACATCACCATTTTTCCAGAAATGAGAACATGCTTTGAATATTCTTCGTAGCGGTCCATTGCTCTTTTATTGAAGAAGCGCTCTGTGGGGAACACTTTTTCTTCGGGTTCGGTTCTCGCTCGCTTGCCCTTATGTGCGATGATTTTTCTTGACATTTTAGATTCTAGGATTTTGAGAGAAAATGAGTTGAAGGATGAGAGATTAGGTAAAGGATGATGAAAAAGGATGAAGATGATGAATGAATAGAGAAATTAGTTGATTAGGGAGAGATATGGCGAGAGAGATGAAGAAGATGAATAATGGAGAGATTTAATGGAGAGAAACGAAGAAGAAGGAAAGAAAATGAGAAATAGAGGAAGGGGATGGATCAAATCTCACTAGAACCCTTTAATCTTGAAGCTATGACACTTAAAATTGATTTAGAGACGAAGAGGAGCACAAACCCTAAGAGAAAAGCAAATGGTGGAAGTGAAAAATGAAATGGCGGAAGCCTTTTAAAAGCAGTTTTCGATCGTCGCGGTCGACCTGCTATCGCGGTCGCCCTCCGTGACACGACTGACTCTTTTTTATTTTTACCATTTCGACCATTCGCGGTCGACCGGGTTCAAGCGGTAGTCCGCCGCAACTAACCTGTTTTAATTTATTTTTCTCTTATTTGCCTATCGTTTCTCTTATTTGCCTATCGCGGTAGCCCGCAAAGGCTCGGTCGACCGCCACACCCCTATTTTCAATTTCTTGATATTTTTCATGTGATTTTGTGAGCAAATCAATTTTTTTTTATTTCTCTCGCATTTATGAGATTCTAATGAACATGTAAAGTTGATCCCTAGGCTTTCTAAGGACATCTAAAAAATTCATTTCTATTTTTCTAACATTTAAGCTCAAATGGATGATTGGACATATGTTTTTAATGAAGTTTTTTGTGGATGTGTATTTGATGAATTTTGCTATATATCAAAATATATATGTTTGATCAATGTCTAGCAATATTTGACATATTGGTTCATCTAGTTGTGGATACTAAGTGCATATGTGTGTGTTCTTGCACTTACACGGATTTTTCAAAAGGATACTTAATAAAGCTCTACAGAGGTAATTTCTTGTTTTCTTTATTAACTATAAGAGATATATGATGTGATCATGAAACTCAATAAGTAAGGATACATTCTATTAACAGCAGGACTGATGATATGTATCTATACTTAATTATGAAATGATATGTCATTAAAGCACAAGTGATCTAGATACAAAGAATGCACTATTAAATAATATCTAGATAGAATTCAAATGATATAGCAATTGAAGCAGACCCCATATATCAATAATTTTTAAACAATGAGTTGAGTGGGAGATTTTGGAACCCAAATCAATTTGGTTCCAACCAAGTTTGTGTGTGGGAGTATATCTTTTCTTATCAACAAAAACTTGCTTGTTTTCACAAATCTAAGCATATACCTAGATTTGTGATGTCCTAATCTACCACAATATGAACATGAATAAGTGTGGGTAGATGAGGAGCAACTAGAACCACAAGAATACATATGTGACCACATATGTTTTTCTTTATCTTTTTGTAATCTTTGGTTCTTTATAAAGAGTTCTTTATTAACTATTTAATCTCATTCAATTGATTTTCAAAGCAATTTATTTGTTAAGATAAATTAGCTTTTAATTTTTCTTCATTCTCACAAACTAGTTTATATTTTTCATTTAAATCTTTGTTTGTGTTATCAAGGCTTTCCTTTCCTTTTTCAAGACTAATGCACTTTTTAATTAAGTCTTCATTTTTTTTTATTAAGATTTTGCTTAAATGACTTAATTTCTCATTTCTTTCTAAACATTCCGATTTCAAATTTTCAATTTGTTTTTCCAAATCGAAAATTAAATGTTTGAAAGAATTTTCCTTTGCAAAAGATTTTTGTAGAGTCTCTTTTTGTTCAAAAATAACATTTTTATCTTTTGAGGAGAGACCATCATTTTTCTCATAAAATTTTTCAAGAGTAGTCCAAATATCTTTTACATTTGTACATGATGATATTTTATCAAAAGCATTAGGACATAATCCACAACATATTATAATAATAGCTTTTGAATTTAATGAAAATAATTTTGCATCATTTTTTATGCATTTCCTTGGAATAGAAAATCCCCTTTCAATGACATCTACGAAGTCAAAGTCTATGGATTTGAGATAGGCAAGTATTTTTATTCTCCAACCTCTAAAATTCGTTCCATAAAAAAATGGAGGAATTATAGCGGATTGGCCTAGCTCAAAATCCTTGGATTGTCACGGATCTTTATCTCTTGTAGATTTTGAATTTAAGAATATCTTTAAGAGCCTATGCTCTGATCCCAAATGAAATACAAGGTGACAACCCAAGAGGGGGGGGTGAATTGGCCAATTAAAAATTTAGGACTTAATTAGGTGGATTATTAAAATCAATTTATTAATTAAGCCTTAACAAATCTAAGCCTTAACAGATCTAACCCTTAATCAATCAAGCATAAACATAAGTAAAGGGAACGACGGTCGACCGAGGCACAGCGGTCGCCCGCCCTTATTGGGCTTTATTTTAAAATTCAAAATGCATACCGCCCTAGGGCGATCGTCCGGCGATGGATAACTGTTTGAAATAAAATTTCGGCTCAAAACACTATCGCGGTCGACCGGACCCATGGAGGTCGACCGCCCACACCATACTGGATTGTTTCTGTACATCTAAAACAGAAACGTATCCGCGGTCGCCAAGCTTACCCTGGTCGACCGGCCCGATAAATTTCGAGATGCCTTGGAATTCCAGTTAGCATCCCGCGATCGCCCGACATAGCCCGGTTGATCGGCCCTGAGTAAAATTCCATTTTTAACTTTAAAAACCAGGGGCTTTTGGGCTATGGTCTTTGGGCTTAAGTCCAAGGTTTTCAAACACATTTCTAGGTGTGTGTTGATAGTTTTCAAAGATGTAAAATGTTAAAGTAAGAAAACCATTTTGAAAACCTTTTGAGAGTGAATTTAAACATAAAATCAAGAGGACTCCAAATACATTCTAATAGTATATACCATTAAGTCTTCTTAGAATGTCTTGGTTCCTTTGCACTTCTTTGGACTTCTTCATCTTGAGAGTGAACTTCTTGAACGTTGTCTTAGCTCTTGTGACTTCTTCCAATCTTAAATGAATGATGAGAGGTGCATGAGGAGTCACCAATGACTTGTTCAACTCCAAGCTTCTTTTTGACACTTGTTGAGAACTTGTAGGATCTTCATGATGAGCTTCATGACTTGAACATCTTCAAATGAGGATGTCTCAATTGTAGGTGTATGCTCTTGATCAATGTGAGTGTGGATCCACAAGTCATGTGTTGTGTTGAGTTGTGTAATGGCGATATAACATATCAAATTCCTGTGTAGAGCACAACATCTCAAAAGCAACACATTAGTCTGACAATGCTAATCAATTTGTGTTGGCTAGCATCAAAACAAGAAGGTAAGGTGAATGATTGAATCCATGGGAACCCTTGGGCATACAACTCAGAACCACTAATTATACATAGGAACCACTATTTACAACTATGTAGTGGTTCTGAGGTATAAATAGTAGTTCCGGGGTATAAATATTGGTTCATACATTCTAATAGTATTCATTGGGTTTCAAAGTTGTCATGAATTTATAAACAATGGTTTAAACACTCAGAATCACATTAAAATGAAATGAACAACAATTAAATCTTTCCAAGCACTAACTGGAAACCACAATTACAGTCAAAACCATTATAAAAAGTGAGAATGAGTGTATACATAGTGGTTTAAACACTCAGAACCACTAATTATATAGTGAAAACCATTATTTATACCTCAGAACCACTATTCACTGGTATGTAGTGGTTCCGAGATATAAATAGTGGTTCCAAGGTATAAATTGTTGTTCATACATTCTATTAGTATTTCATTAGATCCATTATCCTTTTTGGAGTGCTTTTCTAATCTTAGTTTCTGAGTCCGGGTCACATGCTATTTTGAGTCGAGTGGGACCATCCATCAAAGTGTCGTACGTCCTACTTATATTGTACGTAATTAGCGCTTAGAGTTAGGGATCAAGAGAAAGTGGAAATAAACTCGAGAGGATGGACAATTTTTATCCAAACAAAAATACAGAACATGAAAAGTTATTTGAAGTTGGAGGGCTAGGATCATCCTATGAAAATGATTTTTTGGGCACAACTTATTTGCATTGTGGCCCATCTAATGGACGGTTTGGATCATCCTATGGTGTGACCCGTACAGTACTTCTTGAAAAATGCTGGAGTATATGGGTTTACACCATATAAAAACTCTTTCTCATGAAGAAAAAATAGGTCTTACCTATCACCAAGTCAAAAGCCAAGCGTATTTATGTAATTGAACACAATTTCTAAAAGGGCAGTGATAAATTCACCCCGTATTTTTCAAAATGGATTGTACAACCCACACCATAGGATGATCCAAACTTCCCAATTGATGGGCCACAACATAAATAGGTTATGCCCCAAAAAATGATTTCCATAGATGATCCCAACCGTCCAATCTATAGAAGTTTCCATAATCTGAGTCCTTTAGATCGGATGGTTAGAATCATCCTATGGAAATGATTTTTGGGGCACAGCTGTGGCCTATCAATTGGGCGGTTTGGATCATCCTGTAGTATGGGCTGTATAGTCCATTTTAAAAAATATGGGCTGAATTTGTCATAGAAGGGGGCTGTACAATGGAGTTTTACCAAAGGCAATGGACTTTCAACACTTGGCGTGAGGAAGAAGCTAAAAAAGGTGAATAGGGTTTGTGAAATGCATTGGGATCCGTTTCTAAAAAAGGTAGGAGAAAAAGCAAGTAAAGGACATTCTTGTCTTAAAACATGCCTTGGGATGCGTTTCACCCATTTCTCATAATTTCGCCAACACAACCCTTTTTCCATATTTTCAATTAAAAGTTCCATTTTTTTTTTATCATTTTCCCTTTTCTTTATAAGCGGCATTTTCAAGTTTTTTTTTCATGACTTTTCTCTGTAACATTATCTTAAACATGGAAGATATTTTCATAAGAGAAATGTTATCAGCACTACTGTATTTTGCTAATCGCACTCCTCACTTTACTAAAAGTACGGTATGGCCCGCACCATAGGATGATTCAAACCGTCATTAGATGAGCGACAGCCTAAATAGGTTGTGCCCCGAAAATTATTTCCACAGGTTTATCATAACCCTCCGATCTATAGAGGGATAGGATCAACCCTCTAACATTCAGATCTGAGGGTTAGGATCAACCAATGGAAATGATTTTTGGGGCACAACCTATTTAGGCTATGGCCCATATAACGGACGGTTTGGATCAACCTATGGTGTGGGCCATACCGTACTTTTAGTAAAGTGAGGAGTGCGATCATCAAAATACCCTCCAAGCTTCCTTTTCTGCTCACACCTGAAACGGTCCAAGGGTTTCAAACTTAAACTCTCTCTCTCTCTCTCTCTCTCTCTCTCTCTGATAGCAGATTTTTCCGTCTCTCAGTCTCCGGAGAAGGTATTAATAATTAGTTAGGGAATTTAATCGCTTTCTTGATCATAGAGTGCTTTATCGACCACTAAAAACTTAGGGTTTTGTCTGTTGATTTCGTTTGCCCCTATAAGGTTCATGCCTGCTTGTTTTCTACGATTAAATGTTTCTTTACTTTTAAATAAATTCTTATTTTTTAATTATTAGGGATACTCAAAGAACGCAGATGACAGCAAAACTAAAGATTTTTTTAAAGCTTTTATGCATTTTAAAAATCTGCGTAATAATTGTTTCCCTTTTTAGGGTTTTTTAGGATCACTAATTTAAATGGCCTCTTGTGTTTTCGTCACTGATCTTTGGGTAATTCTGTAAATGTAGAACTGGACTTTTTCTTTTTCTTTTTTGAAATATTTGTATGTATCTTATTAATATACGTTTATGTTCGCTTAGTTTTAAACATGGTCAGTCGGATAACTAGAAATTCTATTGCGTTTATCTGGTTTGAAATATCATGATTGTATATTTCTATTGGTATCAATGGGAATTCCATTTTTTTTTTTTATAGTCATAAGACCAAGTCAGGAGCTATGGGATCGTCGGTAACAGAATCCTTTCCTCCAATGTCAATGCAGGTATTCTGTTAAGTTGATCTGTATACTTTCATTTGAGAATGCCGTTTTTCGTAGATTTTGTCATTTTAAAGTGCAGTCTGTTGAATCTCATGCTTTGAGCTCTTGCAAGTTGAAAAAAAACAGTTTTTTTTTTTTTTTTATGCGGGCAACTCTCCCTTTTCTGTATATTTCATTTAAGAATCATTTGTATCCTCTATATTTGCAATTAAAAATCAGAATATTTACATGGTTTATTTTCATTTTCTGAATCTGATCGGAGAATTTCTTTTCTTATTCCCCCCTCAGTTGGCATGTATTGGATGAACTCTACACACAATGATTCACTGTGGGCACTGAAGTGCATGGTTTTAAATTTTGGTTTCGGTACCGGTTTCGGACCCCACCGAAATCAAAATTTCGGCTGAAATCCGGCGAAACAATAAAAAGCCTATTTTATTTGATACCAAATTTCGGCTGGCAGAAATTATAGAAATTTCGGTAAAATATTAAAATAATTAAAAACACGTTTTTGGGTGAAATTTCGGGAAAAAATGAAATTTCGACCGAAATTCTAAAATTTCGAATGAAATTCCGAAATTTCGGACGAAATAAAATACCATTTCGGGTTTTATTAATTTCGGTGTCGGTTTGGATTTCGGTCGAAATTTAAAACCATGCTAAAGTGACACTAGAGAGTTTAAAGCTTGCACCTATGTGCTTGATACGCATTTTCTCATCATTTCTGGTTTTACACACACAATGATTCACTGTGTAAAGCTTGGATCTACGTGCTTGATACCCATTATTCTCATAATTTCTGGTCCTATTCTACCTCTTTTCTCACTCATTGATAAGCTGGAAATTTATTGCAAATTAATGTGGTACAAAGACTGGTAATGTGAGCCCTTGAGATGGGCTTGTGTCTCACATACAGAATCAGGGAACCTTGGTTCCCCTGTCAGTTAAATTATCATCCCCTTAATCTCAGTTATATCATCCTCTGATCCTTCAGAAGGATCAAGAATTTATGCAATGAGTCGGCTTGTTGTTCTTTTCAATACTGTCATTGTTATTGCTATTGTCATCATTATCATTGTTGTGTGTCAAAGTCAGATATGCACTGAAGTGGAGAAAAGACACAAAACTAGTACAACACAGGCAAAATAATTGAACATCATCTTATAGTCACAATGTCACATACATGAGAATGACGCGGTTTTACATTGATTATTCCATGCTGTTTTTAAAGTCATTTCTATTTTTGTCGTACATACTCAATTCATGGACTCACTACACTAATTGATCTTGGCCAATAGATTGACAACTCAGATAGTTGAATTCTCCACTTTTCTGATCGTAGTGCTGGGTATTAGATGGTTCTGCATTATGGGTTTTGAATGATAGAGTTTTGTATTATCAAAACTGTTAAAGTATAAAAGATTAAATAGCGCCTTCTCCAACAGCTTAAATTTTTGGAGTAACTGGTTGTTTAACATGGTATCAGAGCCAATGGATCTGATCCATTGAAAATCAAAAGAAAAAGAAAAAGAATAGAAAGAAGAGGAAGAAGAGTCCCTCTGTCACCCATCTCTCATTCTCTCGTCTGTGCTACAACCCTCACCCTCTCTCTCTGCCTCTCTTTTCTCGCCAACCCTCATTCTCCACTCCACCCTTGCCGTAAACCCTATACCCCTATTCTTCTTAGATCTAGAACCCATTTTGGATTTCTCCCCCACCTATTCCTCCATATTCCCCGCTTCCTCCATCCAACCCCAAATCTCCATTCCCAAATCCATACTTTCTCATCACAATCCCATTAGAGGAAGAAACCCTAAATCTCCATCCAAAATCCCAAATCCTTAGTCCCAAACCCTAAATCCCGAAACCTTAACCCATTCTTGTGAGTCCCTAAACCCCAACCCCTTTTGTAAACACCCATTGTATATCCATCCATCCAAAAAAAAAAAACACACAAAAAAGATCCATTATTTTCCTTATTTTCTCCACCCATACCTTTCTTTCTTGTTCTTTTTTTTGTTTAAAATCCATAAATTCCTTTATTTTCTACATCTTAGTCCATTGTTGAGTTCTTTCCCGTTTCATATCCCCTTCTTTATAGTTTAAATCCTCCATTTCTTTCTTCTTTGAGCATCACCCCCCCATCAACTCCATCCTAACATTTGTCACTCTTCTCTATATTCATTGTATTCTATGGCATTTGTCTTGATCTCAAAGGTGCATACCAAGTGTTTGATAAAATGTATGGGAGACATGTCGTGCCTTGACATTCTTCTTTCCTATGCAAGTTAAAGGCATTTGGCCTAATGTAGTTCCTAGGATGGAGTAGTGTGTTGTTCGTGACTCAGTCGATGTTATTTCACCATTCTTTGTTGGTAGTTTTGTTGGTGGTTGTTCCACATGAAGTTCCTTGTCGGTGGTTCTTGTTGATGGTTGTTCTTCCTCTTTTGTCTTGTTGTCTTTTCTAGTTGATGTTGTTCACCAGTCTTTGGTGGTTCGTTGGTTGGTTGTCTCTCCAGGCAACTTGGTGCCCCTGTCGTTGGCTTGTTGTCTCTCCGGGCAACGTGGTGCCCCCATCGTTGGTTATCTCTCCAGGCGATGTGTTGTCTGCCACCATTGCTTGGTTGTCTCTCCAGGCGATGTGGTGTCCCCCGTCGTTGGTTGATTGTCTCTCCAAGCGACTAGGCGTGCAACTTGGGTCGGGTTGAGGCCAACCCGACCCGAGTTTTTAAGCTTAAAAAAATAAAAAATCATAAAAAATGTCGGGTTTCACTCGGGTCTGGTTGCCAAACCTTCAACCCAAACCCAGACCTGAACTCAAACTGACCCGACCCAACCCGACCTTTTTCGGGTTCAACCCGTCGGGCTCGAGTTGAACCCGACCCAAGTTGCACCCCTACAAGCGACGTGGTGTCCCCCGTCGTTGGTTGGTTATTTCTCCAAGCGATGTGTTGTCCGCCGTCGTTGGTTGGTTGTCTTTCCAAGTGATGTGGTGTCCTCCGTCGTTGGTTGATTGTCTCTCCATGCGACGTGGTGTCCCCCATCGTTGGTTGGTTATCTCTCTAGGTGACGTGCTGTCCGTCATCATTGGTTGGTTGTCTCTCTAGGCGACGTGGTGTCCGCCGTCGTTGATTGGTTGTTTTTTCAGGCGACGTGCTGTCTGCAGTCGTTGGTTGGTTCCTCTCACCTTTCCAGTGGTGGGAATTCTTCTTCTATTGGCGTTGTGCTGTTAGGCTGATGTCTTTGCTCGGAGTACTTCACCATTGCTCGTGTGTGCGTCTTTGGTGTGCTTATTTTATTCATGACGCGTTGTTGTTTCTCTGTTGTGTTGAGGCGCTTCTGTTCGATCATTGTTGGTATGTAGCTTAGTTAGTCATGCTCTGTTTCAGGGGAGGCTCTGTGCTTACTCAGGGGGAGTTGTTGTTCTTATGGCCGTTGATCACGCCGTTGTACTCTCTGTGGCCATTGTCCCTTTTTGTTATGTTCTTCGCTATGTATCACCACTCCAGCTTGAGGGGGAGTGTTGTACCAAACTGGCTATGTGTATGGGATTATATTTTTTTGTTGTATGGGTATTTTAGTTGTTTATTGTAGTTTTCTTTGTAACAAACTGGAGTGTGGAGTTGTATGGTATATACACTCCAGCTTGAGGAGTGTTGAAGGGTATCTTGGTCATTTTCTTTCATGGTGAAAGGATTTCATTAGTGAAAACGAGACCGAGAGGGTCCCCAAGATACAACGAAAAACATGCTTACAGAGAAGAAAAAAAATGGAAAAACATACACCGGCCGAAATCAGAAATTATGGAGGGAGAAAATCAGAAAGCTCTAAACTCTCCCTAGAAACAACCATAGATGCAGGAAACACCTAGCGTAGGTGGGAAACGCGTTTCCGAAACGGGTACGAAACGCTTTTTGGAAAATGGTGAAACGCCTTAAAATCATATGTGAAACGTATGTGAAATGTTTGTGAAATGCGTTTCCCACTTCTTGGAAACGCGTTTCCAAGAAATGGGAAACACGTTTTATTTCCATGGAAACACGTTTCTTGGAATTTTAAGACTTTTAAAGGGTATATTTAAACCCCCTTTAGTTTACTGTGGACAACCCCATCTACTATAAAGAGGAGAGTCATAAATACACTAAAGAGGGCTGTCCTTATAAAGATATGGGGCAGATATATTAGCAACAAAAGGGCCTAAAGAAACCCTAAGTCCCGATACTCCCTCTTTCTCATCTCACAGCCCTCTCGTCTCTCTCTCTCTCTCTCTCTCATCGCAGCGGCGAGCCTCTCTCCGGAGTCCGTCAATCGGTACCTCTCCCTCTCTCCTCCTTCTTCCTCTTCCTCTTCTTCATTTCCTTTTTTTTTTTCTTTTTCTTTTGGGCAGTGATATTCCACCACGCCTCCCGAACTGTTTCTGTGAGAAGGATATCCCCTCTCCTGAACTGTTTTTGTGAGAATGGTTCACTGCTTGAGGATAAATTCACCCCTTTAAAGCCCTGTTCGTTTGAGACTGTGACAACTGATTGTATGCCCCCAGCCCTAGCTGATTATTTGACTCAAAATTAATGTAATTTTGACTCCAATAATAGGCTGGGGGCTCACATAATCTCAAATGAACAGGGCCTATGGGGAGGGGGGATTTTATCCGTTAGAGAGGGAGGAAATATCATTCCCCTTAAAAACCTGATTTCTAAATCATCCCTAAAATTTACTTTTATTAATTGTCTTAGTTATCATTTTCAAAATGACAATTTTACGCTTATTTTACTGTTTTAAGTTTTAACCTTTTTTTTAACTTGCACCCAGACCTTCCATCTAGTACTGTAATATTTCTCCAAATTTTTTTAACTTTTACGCAGTCCTTTTTTTTTAACTTGTGCCCAGGGTCCCAAACCTTAAATTTTGCACTTTAGGCCCTGTCTGTTTTGGATTGTGAGTCCCAAAGTGTATTGGACTCAAATTTACGTAATTTTGAGTCCAATAATCAGTGCAAAATTTGGGTCTTAATAAAAAAAGGGCCTTAATAAAGGATTCATTAATACTTTTCATTTTTATTGCGAGGTTTCCCTTAACAAGGCCTTAATAAAGGTTTTCGAAACGTTTCCCTTGCGTTTCCCAAGACGATTCCCAATGCGTTTCTGTTAGCTCAAGGGTTCCCATGGGTTCAACTATTCACCTTTATCTTCTTGTTTTGATGCTAGCAAACCCAAATTGATTAGTCTTAATGAACTAATGTGTTGCTTTGTAGTGTTGTGCCTTAGACTGGAACTTTACATGTCATATCGTCATTACACAACACAACTCAATACATGGCTTGCGGATCAACATGCACAAAGGAACCAAAGAGCTTGCACATACATTGGAGACATCACCATTGGAAGATGTTAAGTCAAAGATCCCACAAGCATGCCTTGCAAGTGCCAGTAGAAGCTTGGAGATGAACCGGCATTGGTGACCACCTCATTTACCATTGAAGATATTCAAAGAATGAAGGAAGTCACACGACCCAAAGAAAGTTGAAGAGTTCACTCACAAGCCAGAGATGTCCGAGAAAGTGCTGAGGAGCCAAGCAATCCAAGAAGACCTAGGGTTATTCATTTTTTAGATTGTATTGGAGTCCTCTTGTTGTAAATGTATTTGCATTTTCAAAGGTTTTTAAAATGGTTTCTTAAAACAAATTGAATATCTTTAGAAACCATCCACACGCCCCAAAATGTATTTGAAAACCTTGGACAAAAGCCCAAAGACCATGGCCCAAGTCCCTGAAATTTTTATATTTAAAATTGAATTTTCAAACAGGGCCGGTAGACCGGGGTATCCCGGGCGACCGCGGTAAGGTGGCTGGAAATCCAGCACCTACCGAAACTTAGCGGGCTGGTCGATCGAGGCCTCCTGGGCAACCGCGGATGTGTTTCTAGAAATCTAGAAACAATCCAGCATGGTTGGGCCGGTCGACCGCCATAGGGCTGGGCCGACCGCGGATAGGGATCTGGACAAAAATAAAAGGTCCAGGTTGCTCTCGGTAGGCGACCGCGATAGGCTAGGATGACCGCGACGGTAAGAAATTTCAAAATAAAAAAGAGAGCGCCCAATAGGGCGACGACCGCGACACCTCGGTTGACCGTGCCGGTATCGAAAAGTATCCGTTGGGGCTCAAACAGCTAGATTTTTCTAAGCCAGTTTATTACAGTTTTACCCCCAAAAGGTCATATCTTTGTATGGCTATTTATACGCTATCCATGACCAACTAAACAATCTTTTGGAAGATCATTTTCAAATCTCTTTGAGCTTACACCTTCAAATCTAAGGTTTTTAGTTTTCCTCTTCCATGCTTTAACTTGTGCATTTACATTCATCAAGAGGATCTCCATGGGGCTTTCATTTGTTTTATCTTTTGGAGAGTTTTGAGAGCTATTATCTTTGTATCAAGCCTAATCAAGAGGCAAAGAGAGTTTTTCTTTTATTTGTTCTTCATTTTACTCGAGGGTCTCCGATTCGGCCCGATAAGAAAGGTGAATCTCGTTGTTGTATTGAGGGTCTTCGATTCGGCCCGTTAAGAAAGGAGAATCTTGAAGTTGTAAGAGGGTCTCCGATTCGGCCTGTGAAAAAAGGTGAATCTGGAGCAAGAGGGTTTGTTCCCTCGGAGGCGGAGAAGGTGTTTGTTAAAGCTCGGAGATTCGGCGTATAGAATCTCACCATTAGTGGAGTACCCAAGGAGACAAACTTGGAAGAGTGGAGTAGGTCTTGTTGATAGACCAAACCACTATAAATCTTGGTGTGCCTCTTCTTCTCTTACTTACCCTCTACATTTGGTGATTGGTAATATCTAAACCTTAATTCTATTGTCTTGCTTAATTAACAAGGGTTAGATATAAATTGCTTAGATTGATAATTTCTCTTCTTCATTTTCTTATAAGCATATTTGAACAAGGGTTGGAATAATCTAGGATTAATCTCACACACCCTTTCTAATTAAGGCAAAAATTTTAAATTGACCAATTCACCCCCCCTCTTGAGTTGCCCTACTTGTATTTCAGTTTCACATGCGTTTCTCCATCGTTTCCCGTTTCTCGTTTCCCCTCTGATTTTTTTTTCACGCGTTTCACGTTTCCGTTTTACGTACCGTTTCTCGTTTCCGTTTCCCGAACCGTTAACTATGGAAACATCCACTCTTGCCAATCTGTCCGCCTCCCCATTGGCGGACCGTCTCACATGGTGGAAAGAGATCGATGCTGAACCCAATCTATCCCGAATCTCATCAAATAAGGCTGCAAATCTCTAAGGAGCCACATGTGGACCTCTAAGCCACTTGATTACGTTAAGAAAGTCCCCTTCAATCTCTACCTTGTTCAAATCCACATTGTGTAGCATCTTAATTCCTTGATAAATAGCCCGGACTTCCACTTTGTTTGCATTTGCGACCCCAATCGAACCTCCTAATGCCCATAATACTACTCCTTCATTCCGCAACAAACCTCCAACTCCAGAAGGCCCTGGGTTACCCAAGCTAGAGCCATCGAAATTTAGTTTTAAGATTCCATGTGCCGTCGGTATTCGAACTTGAATAATTTTGGGCTCGATACAAGAGGCACCCTATGTTGCATGGATTCGGATTCGGGTGTCGGAATCCGACACGGATTTGAGGTGTCGTATTTGGCTAACCTAAAAATCAAGGATCCGGATTCGGCATTTTTATTAAATTAATTAAAAAATAAAAATAAATATTTAAAAATGACACATGAAAAAAGTACCAGATTTTGGTAATTCTACCAGAATATGAAGCATATGAAAACCTACCTCTCTCTCATGGTGGAATTATCAAAATCCTACCCACTAGTAAATGAGAATATTCTGTGGAATTTGTGGCCGTAAAGCCCATGTCTGTCAAGAAGTACAGTGGGCCCACTGCATGGGATGATCCAAATTGCTAATTTATTGGGCTACAACGTAACTAGGTTATATCTCTCAAAAAGAACAGTGGGTCCACTTAATAGGATGATCCAAACTGCTCCTTTGTTGGGCCAGAACATAACTCCGATCTATTGAGGTTTCCACAATGTATGGATCCTCTACGGACCGAAGGGATAGGATCATCACATGAAAATGATTTTCAAGCTACAACCTTTTTATGTAGTGGCCCAACAAATGAACCGTTTGGATCATCTTAAAGTGGGCCCCAATACTTTTTGATAAATACTGGACAGCCACACACCATATAAATTGTATTTGTCCTTTTTTTAAAAAAACTTCGGACAGCCCCCTCTCGTGTATTTAAGACTAGTCTTTTATACTATAGTGGGCTGTCCAAGGTAAAAAAAAAAAAGGACGAGGTTGAAGCTGCCAGACCTGTCTTGAGAAAAAAGAATAGTCAAAGATATAAAATATTGTGGGTCTGCCAGCGCTGTCTAATTTGCATTCAATACGGATCTGAATCCTTTTTGGTGTATATCTTGGGGAAACAATCACAAAACATATAATATCTAGGGATTCGTATTCATAAAAGCTGGCAGACGTGTCGGATTCGCATTAAATTCAAAGTTGACCGTGGAGAGACGTTTCGACACGCATCTTGCCGAATCCAACGTGTATCCGAGTTTGAGTCCGTGTCGACACGTGATTCGGCACAGTAAGGAGAAGAATCCGTGCAACATAGGAGGCACCACATATCTCCTTCCATCCATTGCATAAGTTATATGCCGATACAAACCTGAAGATTTCTAAAGTTTTTACCCATGAAATTGTTAAGACGATTACCTTATTGAAAAGGAACTGGGCTCCTTTAGAGAATCCCATAATATTCTTGCATTTCGTTCTTTCCAAAGAACCCATACGGTGGTCAGGAAGGAGACATTCTAGAGTATTTTTCCTTTACTTTTCCGTGGCGCCATTGCCCAAATTTCCAACAACTGTAAGAACTTAGCCGGAAACACCCACTCTGTCCCAAATCTAGATAGTAATATGCCCCATACGTATGTTGGTCATTCTATGTATGTTGGAGGGTATTGTAGTCTTTGTACCATGTTGCTCTACTTTGGGCACATATATACATCATATTACATGGGGATCTTCTTAGTGGAGAATCCCTCATCTTCTCCTTCTCTACCTTATCCACTTCTCTACATGGTATCAGAGCGGTAATTTTAGACAAGTTTCCTTTGCAGTGGCTCATAATAATCTATCTTCTGGGGCATACGATGATTCTTTTGCTGTCTGAGGTGTTAATTTACCTACTAAAAACGTTATTTGAAGATGGTGATGGTGCAAATACATTCCGTGCTTTTAACCCAACTCAAGCTGAAGAGACGTATTCGATGGTCACTGCTAACCGCTTTTGGTCCCAAATCTTTGGGGTTGAGTAACTGGTCATTTCACATGGTATCAGGGTGAAGATCCTGAGTTCAAACCTCCTTGATATTAAAATTTCACATGCGATGGCCAATCTAAAAGAAGAGGGGGCCACATGTGCCACGTGTAGGCCAAACCCTAAAAAGAGGTGCCACACTTGAGGGGGAGTGTTAAAGTATAAAAGATTAAATTAGGGAAATGATATATCCGCCCCTTTTGATCACCAGGAACACCCCCTGTCAGTGTATCAATGACTAAAGAGGGGCTGTTGTACTTTTGTCAGAATAATTCAATGCCGCTGATTGCCACAAACATTGACAAGGGGGTGTTCCTGGTGATCAAAAGGGGCGGATATATCACTTCCCTTAAATTATGCCTTCTCCAACAGCTTAAGCTTTTGGAGTAACTGGTTGTTTCACAAAAACAAATGTGGATATTTTATTCTCGATTTTTTCTATCATTTGAATATCATTATATCTGTCTTGTCTTTTTCAATGTTTTGGACTACTTTACCTTCATTCTTATCTTATGGTTATTTCTACAGGAAATTTTGCTGGAATTCTGTGCTGGTAAGATGTTCACTGAGGGAACACGGGTGATTCCAGATACCCGGAAAGGACTCATTCGAATAGGAAGGGTATGAGACCTATTTGCAAGCTATAGCATGTTTAAGCTTAGCTTCAAGATTGTTGTTCTTTATCTTCATTTACTATCCAAAGTTAAATTATTTTCTTTGCCCTCTTGAAACTTGCATTTATTAGGGTGAAGAGGGATTGGTCCACATTCAGTGGCTTGATCGGAGTCAAAATGTGGTCGAAGATGTATCCTTTGTCTGCCAGTGGAAGATATTATTTAATATAGTGCAATGTTAGATACTTATGCAATCAGTTTCCATTGTTTTAATGTCTTCCTACGCTCATTATTTAGATACAATAATTCTGGTACAACCATAGCTGCATAAAACTGTGATTTATTTTTTAAGGAGTTACTTTTTGAGAAATTTTGGTCTGTCTTTTATGACATTAAACATGTATTCTATGATTTTTTTTGTTTTGGTTTTAAAGGAAAACAAAAACTGTGATTTATCATTCAATTTTCTATTGTAATTATTTATTCTCTTACCCTTTTTCGTTCTGCTCTTTCGTCATTATATTTTTAGCTCTTCGTTTGGGATTAATTTTTCTGCCAGAAATGTGGAATCATGATTGTCCTTGACATGGTATCACAGGATCAGATTGTCTTTCCTGATGAGGCAGTTTTTGAGAAGGTATCTTCGTGTTAAATTGTTGAACTCCTGTTTTAAGATATGCGAATACTCACCCATTACATTTTCTTGCTCTGGGGTTGGCTCATTCAGGTCAATCAATCAAGTGGAAGAGTATATCTTCTGAAATTCAACACTGACAGTAGGAAGTTTTTCTTTTGGATGCAGGTTATCTGAGTTGATCATTTGTTTCCATTTTGGATCCTTTTATGATTTTTTTTCTTACCTTTCTTTTCTGATGAATGGTATTCAGGAGCCAAGATCTGATGGCGACTCAGAAATATGCAGTTCAGTCAACTACCACATCAATCGGCCTCTAGGTATAGGATTTTCTTTTTGGGTGTCAATTTGCAGCAAGTAGTGCTCCATTGTGCTCTGAGACATGGATATCCTTCACTTTAACAGAGCTAGTGGGCGAAGAAGAGGCAGCTTCAGTCCCTCTGCAGATGTTCGAAATGTCAGAAGAAATGGCTGAGGATGATATCTCACCCAGGTATGGCACCAGTTCTAATTTTATCAGAAGCGTAGAAAATTGACCTGTTCTCAGATGGGTCAGTTCTATCTTAAACATTGGTCTTTGTCTCTTATCGACGTCAAATAGGAAATGAGAATCAGTTCATAGTTGTTTTAAGATAAGGAGAATATGTGGATACAATAAAGTATTTGTATTCTTGGTTAATCACACACACACACACACCCCGTGCGATGCACGGGCCCACAAAGAACTGTACGGACCACATCATAGGTTGATCCAAACCGTCCATGTGGTGGAACACAACATCAATAGGTTGTACCCGTAAAATCATTTCCATAGGCTGATCCTTGCCCTCCAATCTATAGAGGTTTCCATAATTGTTGTTCCTCTTAAGATGCACGGGTTCGTCAATATTTTGAAAGGCATCCTGAATCTGTAGTATTATGTAATATGTTCACAAAAATCCGTAGTATTATGTAACATATGTACCCAATCCGTAATTTTGCAAAGAAAAAACGTCACTATGTTGACTTTGTTCACTTTTTTTATTAACAAAGCATAAAGGAGAGGCGTAGGATTGAAATTATGTGGCTTTAATAGGTGCCTTTGTTAAAAAGCATAAAGGAGGGGGTAGGATTGAAAGTATGTGGCTTGAATGGGTGCCTTTGTTAAAAAAAGTCAAAAAAAGTGATGTGTAATTCTGTTATAATTTTGGGAGAAATTCAAATAATTCTCTCCTTTTCTTATATATATATATATATATATATATATATATATATATATATATATATATATAGCAGAGAAGTGTTCCTGCGTAGCTGCTCAGATAGCTTATCTGAGCAGCTGCTTCAAAAACTCATGTGGCCCCACATTTTTGGGGTGATCAAAAGCATTCATTTGGAAGGCCCTTCCATGGATAGGGTGTGTACCAAAAAATGAGCCCTTTAGGATCATCCTAACCCTACCATTTGTGGAGGGAAAAAATGGCCAGAAACAGTGTCTGTCCATTTTCTCCTCCACCTTTGATTGGGTTAGGATGATCCTATAGGGCTGATTTTTGGTACACCCTATCCATGAAAGGGCCTTTCAAATGAATGCTTTGGATCACCCAAAAAATGTGGGCCACATGAGTTTTTGAAGCAGCTGCTCAGATAAGCTATCTGAGCAGTTGCGCAGGAACACTATTCTCGTATTATATATATATATATATATATATATATGAGGAAAAGGATTGTGAGCTTGAAGCTCATATAGCTTATATGAGCTTGAGGGCCCAAACACATGGGTCCCACATTTTTTGTGGTGATCCAAACCATTCATTTGCAAGGCCCCATCATAGATAGGGTGTGTTCCAAAAATCAGCTCCATTGGATCATCCTAACCCCTTTAAAAGAGGAGGGAAAAAATGGGCAGATTTGTGGCAAACGGTGTCTGTCCATTTTGCCCTCTACTTTTGGATGGGTTAGGAGGATCCTATGGAGCTGATTTTTTGTACACACCCTATCTTTGTAAGGGCCTTTCAAATGAATGCTTTGGATCATCCTAACAATGTGGGCCCACATGTGTTTGGGTCCTCAAGCTCATATAAGCTATATGAGCTTCAAGCTCACAATCCTTTTCCTCTCTCTCTCTCTCTCTCTATATATATATATATATATATATATATATATATATATATAGACACACACACACACACACATATAATTTTTTTTTCAAATTTGATAATAATATCCTTCCATTTTTTGTTGCTTTCCACCTATCTTATACATGGAACATGTGCATATGATCTGGGCCACTGATCTTATGCGCCACCACCACATAGACAGTTGAAGTTTCCTGACTGTATGATCCTAGTCTCATGCTCAAAAGATACTTTTTTGAGGTGTTCTCCCCTAAACTTGGATCATTGAAATTCGCAAGCCTTGATCGAAAGGACCATATCTAGGTTCAGTTTGAGAGTGATCTTACTATGTAGTTGGATTGTGAGTGGTGCAACTGTTCCACTCGGCATGCACACATGCCAATGCCACAATTTTTTTCTGTTGTTTTTTAAGGAGGAGGGGGGGGGGGTTGGTCCAGGAACTTTCACATGGACCACGTTGGTTTAGAGTTTGGGATTTAATGTTCAGGGTTCAAGGTGTCTTGTATTCCCCTTGGGTCATGTTTTTCCTAAACAAGCAGTGGAATACTTCTTCTAGAGATAATAATTATTAGTGATTTGCTAGGGACCATCGCAGAAGGCATTTCGCGGGCCGGCTCTTGCATGAGAGTGCGGCCACCTTAGATTGAAATGAATAAGACAAAATCTGTTGAAAAGTGAGCCTGTGGCTGCTCTCTCGTGCAACAGCCGGCCCACGAAATACCTTCTGCGATGATCCCGAGCAAATCCCGAATAATAATAATAATAATAATTATTATTATTATAATACTGTATGGCATCTGCTTGGAATTATTAATCTGAGCTTTTCCCTTCCTGCTATCCAGATCTGGAAACTTGGTTGGCCCGAACCTGGCTGCAGAGTTAGCGAGTGATGTCACCTCTTCATCTGGGCCTGTACAATTGGCTGATTTACAAAGAATATTGAGTAGCATTGGCCCTGCAGGTATCATTTAGCGTGCTATCTCCTTTGTGGAAAAGCCCTTATTTGCTGAGTGGCCTCTTCACTTGTCCATGGTTTTAAGCCACTGACTCATGCAATTGCCATCTGATTGGTCTTGTAGATGCTTCCGGTGATCCAGATGGAGGTAAAACTATGTTTGACTGTAACATTTGGCGTGATTGAATGGACTGGCGTTAAACTTCTCTTCAAAATCTTTTCACTAGGGTTGGAATTAGGAGATATTTTGAAACCTGATTTGGTCTTGCCACTGATTGAAACTTTGCCATTGGAACAACGGTTAACATCGTACTTACCTGAGGTATCTGTCTGTCTTGTCCAAGGTTTAAAATTTCGGTTTCTGACATAGCTGAAACCGAAATATCGAAATTTTGGCTGAAATTCGGTAAAAAAAAAAAAAAAATTTCATTATTGTGCCAAAATTACCGAAATTTTGGAAAAAAGCAAATTCCAATTTTTTTTTTTATAAATTACAGTTTTCCGAAAATTCAGCCAAAATTTCCAAAATTTCGGCCTAAATCTTGGATTTGGTCAAAATTTCAGATTTATGTACATTCGGTGTCGGTCCAAACCGAAATCCGAAATTTCGGATTTATGTACTTTCGGTGTCGGTCCCAACTACCAACTGAAATCCGAAATTTCGGTATTCTGGCCGAAATTTAGAGCCATAGTCTTGTCTGAATCTAATGATACTACATGGCTGCAATTTGCTGATTTTTTTTTGTGGTTTCAGGGTCCATGGACAACTCATGATTTTATGGAGTTGCTGCAGAGCCCACCATTTCGCCAGCAAGTAGAAGCATTTACTTATGTATGAAGATTATTCTTTTGTTGCAAAAAGACTTCCTTCTGAAGCTCTTTACCTGTTTTCAATCATGATGCCGTTTGTTTTATAGGTGCTTCGATCGGGACAGATAGATTTGACTCAGTTTGGAATTGACCCAAGTAAATGTAAGTAACCAGCAATCTTATAAACATGTTGCTGTACCTACGAACAGGGTAGAACTTAAGTACTTACGTATGGTTTAACTGTTATTCTCTCTTTCTGTCTCGCTCTCTAAGTGTGTATATAAATGTGTATATATCTGCATGTCTATCTATGGATCTATGAGTGTTTTAATTTTTAAAGCTGTAGTGTGCGCGTGTGTGTGCATGAGTGTGTGTACCAGCTTGACCATTGGTCCTCTGATTTTTTTTTGTCTCACTGGTTAAGCCTAGAGTGGGATCCATTAAGCTTGGCAGTGCTCTTCATATTTGTAGCAGGTTTCCTATAGAAGATGGTTTTGGATTGGATAGATTATGGATACCCTCCTTGAGCACAAACACAACCGATTAGAATTTAGGGATTGTAACACCTTGTGTGGGTTATAACTCCTTGGTCTTTTGTAGGCATTTTTTAATTTTACCAAAGACTGATGTGCAGTGCTCGAAAATCGGTTCGTTTTTATTTCAAATATGCAACATCACAGTTTAAGAAGCCATAGTCTAAAGTACTGCTGCTCGCTCGCTCTTACCCTTAGAAGCACGGGAGAGACGGGCGGGGGGGGGGGGGGGGGGGGGGGGGAGTGTTTATGTAATATTTTATTTATATGTCTTTCAAAATTCAAGTACAAAAAATAGTAATTTCAAACTATCTTCACATATCTTTCAAAATTTAAGTACATCAAAAAGTAGTAATAACTTATCATCTTCATTTTCGTGTCCTCTTTTCCCGTACCTTCTGAAGATGCATTTGTTCTTACTCCAATGAAGTATTAGGAAGAGTTGGAGGGAGTTTGATGTAAGGAATTTGGTGATGGTGAGACTCATGGAGTAACAAGAGCAGGTGGTTTAGAGAGAATGGCAACATCAATAGGTTTTGAAAAGCTCCTTGGTTACTCCTCAGGAAGGAGTGTCGCGGTTCGGTAGCGGGAGCAGCACCCATGAGGCATGATTCCTGCTTCTAAGCTCTTATACCATCCATGCACATGATTGTTCCAGTTTGAAATCATGTTCCATGTACGGGCCTTGTCGTGCTAAAAAAGTATTCATGATAAGAGGATTGTGGTTTCTCTTCTCCAATCAATTAAGAACAAACACCTCCTTTGACTGGAGTACCCCATACATCTAGTGACCATAATTGGGTTCTAGAATGGGCCTGGAGGGTTAAGACCCAGGGTTTTTGAATTAGGTTATTTGATTTAATTGGGTTCTTAGGATGCAGGTCACCTTTTGTTTGGTTATCTTTTCTTCATTGTAACCATGGAAGCTTGCTTGCTTATCATTATTGGTCAGTTCTGGGGCTCTTGATCTTTTCGAAACTTTAGTTTTTTGTAACGTCCTGACCATCCATGTAGATATTGTCCGGTTCTAGGCCGTAGCTCTCCCCAGTTTTGTTTTTCCGCAGAAAACGCATCTACACAGGGAAGGGGGTCTACACATATAGCCCAAGAACTTTCTCTCTCCGCTTCCGATATGGGACTATTACAATCCACCCCCTTAAAGGGCTCAGCGTCCTCGCTGGCACACCGTACTAGAGGAGGTACGGCTCTTATACCACAACTGTAACCCGGTTTCTATAACCAAGGTTGCTATCAGCAAAAGAATCAGGAAAGACAAAAATGACAATTTTTTTTTTAAACAATAGTCTGATTAAAGAAACTAAAGGAGAAGCATTCTTATTCCAAATATTAATTGTCCATTACACTTGAATTGAACTGAGCTAAATAACAATAACAAGAAGATCCACAACTACTAAAAACAACTGAAACATCTAAACTACTAAAGCAGAAATAATCAACTAGAGAACTTGACTATATTGTCATTCCCCAAAATCACTATGAATGCTCTCCCATCCCGAATGTTGCCGAAATTTGTTCTTCTGCGAAGGCGCTATCAGGTTCCTCCTCTACCATATCATCACCTATGAAATCTGATTGAGGAAACTAAGTTAGCAGCAAGGTCATTTGACCGGAAAGTGTAATAAAAGTACAACACAAATAATTACAATTGAAATATAAATTTCTCATGACTTCCACTTAATGACGAGAAAATAATAGAAAGAATAACAACGTATGAAGATGCCAAATTATAGATACGATAACATGAAGTGGAGTTCAATAAAGCATATGTCTCAACAAAATATAAGCTATTCAGGGATCTAGAAGTACACTAGTAATCATATCATCTCAGTAAATCATATGGGTCCACTAGCTCCTCATAATTATATACACGATGGGAATCCTCAAGTACCCGTCGGTAAATGACCACACGTAGTTCTACGACCTTCTCACACTTTTAGTACGAGGCCAATACAAAACATCGTGTTTATAGATTATGGCCTAAAATAAAAAGTCCTACCACAAGAATTTTTTTTTACGGAAATAATCATTGAATTCAATAGTCTTAGTGAAATAAGCATACGCCTAAGCAATAGAGATGATATGTGAAACAATCATAAGAAATAAAATCCTCAAAACAATATCATAGATTCATAGTTATAGCTAGGATTACAAGTTTTTGTTATCACTTGCCTTTTGTCTTCGTGTATAAGGCGATTCAAATAGATCTCTACGGGTTAGCAGAAAGGTGCCCTGTACAAATTTCATAGTAGGAGTGTGAAAATTTTATTCTGCTACCCTGTTCATCATCCTAAGTCTATTTGTTAATTTATATCTTATCATAGTGTGAAAATTTTCGATTTATACGGATTACATGTATTTTAGTGATTAAGTAATTTATTATGATCTTTCTTTGTAAGTTTCACTAACTCATATTGTCTTTTTGTTTGAAAGGCCATCGAACGGTTTCAATGATTCTCAACAGCTACTTGTTCATGGTCAAGCAAAAGATAAGATGTATATTTTTGTGTGTGTGTCAAACGGTTATGCTAGTATTTAAATTCTCAAAGCCATCATATGGAATTTCTTTTGTGTGTCAAACGGTTTCCTAAGCCATCATATGGAATTTTGATGTTATCTGTAACAAGTTGAAGTGGCATCTAAGAATTTTGGTTTAGGGTTAAATCGAAGTTTGAATTGAAGAAAACTTCCATTAAATTGACAAGGGTTTCAAGCTATGGTCTAGGGATTTGATTGACTTCCAAGAAACAGATGTAAACAGGGTTTATTTGAAAAGTTATTTAAGGTGGGTTTCATATTATTGTATGGCTGCTGTTGGGATAAAATTTAGAAAAGATCTGTGTAAGTTTGAGGTTTTTGTCTTGAACATGGTTTTAAATTGGGCTATAAACAGGGTTTAAACTTGGGGCATGTATGCTATTGTCACTTTGCCCATCAAATCAAAGGGAAAATTAGGGTTTTTGCTAAAAAAACAAGAAATATATATATATATATATATATATAGAGAGAGAGAGAGAGAGAGAGAGAGAGAGAGAGAGAGAGAGAGGGGGAGGAAAGTGTTGGTCAGCTTAAGCTCACCAAACTTATGGTGAGCTTAAGCGCCCCAATCACATGGGTCCCACATTTTCTGTGGTGATCCAAACCATTCATTTGCAAGGCCCTATCATAGATAGGGTGTGTACCAAAAATCAGCTCCATAGGATATCCTAACCCCTCCATTTGTGGAGGAAAAAATGGGCAGATTTGTGGACAAATAATGTCTGTCCATTTTGACCTCCACAAATGGATGGGTTAGGATGATCCTATGGAGCTGATTTTTGGTACACACCCTATCTATGATAGGGCCTTTGAAATGAATGCTTTGGATCATCCTAACAAAGTTGGCCCCAATGTGATTGGGCGCTTAAGCTCACCAAACTTATGGTGAGCTTAAGCGCCCAATCACATTGGGGCCTACTTTGTTAGGATGATCCAAAGCATTCATTTCAAAGGCCCTTACATGGATGGGGTGTGTACCAAAAATCAGCTTCATAGGATCATCCTAACCCATCCATTTGTGGAGGTCAAAATGGACAGACATTATTTGTCCATAAATCTGCCCATTTTGTCCTCCACAAATGGAGGGGTTAGGATGATCCTATGGAGCTGATTTTTGGTACACACCCTATCTATGATAGGGCCTTGCAAATGAATGGTTTGGATCACCACAGAAAATGTGGGACCCATGTGATTGTGGCGCTTAAGCTCACCATACGTTTGGTGAGCTTAAGCTCACCAACACTTTCCTCATATATATATATATATATAAGTGTTCCTGCGCATGCTGCTCAGATAGCTTATCTGAGCAGCTGCTTCAAAAACTCATGTGGCCCCACATTTTTGGGATGATCCAAAGCATTTATTTGGAAGGCCCTTCCATGGATAGGGTGTGTACCAAAAAATAAGCCCTTTAGGATCATCCTAACCCTGCCATTTGTGGATGGAAAAAATGGTCATAAACAATGTCGGTCCATTTTACCCTCCACCTTTGATTAGGTTAGGATAATCCTATAGGGCTGATTTTTGGTACACACCCTAACCATGGAAGGGCCTTTCAAATGAATGCTTTGGATCACCCCAAAAATGTGGTCCACATGAGTTTTTGAAGCAGCTGCTCAGATAAGCTATCTGAGCAGCTGGGCAGGAACACTATTCTCATATATATATATATATATATATATATATATATATATATATATATATTAGTAAAGACAGAAGAAGAGGGCTTAAGTTTATATAAATAGTGAAGTTATATATATATATATATATATATATATATATGAGAAAACGGTTCCTACACATGTGTAGAGAGTTCTCTACACACTAGCTTAAAATACAGTGGGGGCCCACATTGTTTGGGTGATCCAAGCCATCCATTTTAAAGGCCCTCACATAGATAGGGTGTCTACAAAAAATCAGATCCATAGGATCATCCCAACCCTACGATTTGTGGATGTAAAATGGATGTCTTTAAACCTTCACAAATTAGTCCATTTTTTGCCTCCACAGTTCGAATGGTTAGGATGATCCTATGGATCTGATTTTTTATGGACACCCTATCTATGTGAGGGCCTTAAAAATGAATGGTTTGGATCACCCAAATAATGTGGCCCCCACTGTATTTTAAGCTAGTGTGTAGATAACTTATCTACACATATGTGTAGGAACCGTTTTCTCTCTCTCTCTCTCTCTATATATATATATATATATATATATATATTCACCCTATTTCTTACCCTGGGCCATCCCCTTTAGTGTAATTAGGACTCTTCTTTCACACTAAAGGGGGGCGGCCTAGTAATAAATGGGGCGCAGATATATTAACCACTAAAATACAACATTAAAAGCTGTTAAAAAATTTTACTTCAAGATTTTGATAACTGCACACAAAATTAGTTTGTCTTTTCCCGTTTTGATAAATGCACAAAATCAATTTGTCTTTTCTTGTTTTGATATTTGCACAAAGAAATTTGGTTGTCTTTTCTTTTATAATGAAAGGCCATCTAATCTTTTCCTTGACCATGAACAAGTAAGTAGCTGTTGGGAATCATTGTATCCGTTTGATGGCCTTTCAAATAAAAAGACACGATGAGTTAGTGAAACTTCTAAAGAAAGATCATAATAAATTACTTAATCAGTAAAATACATGTAATCCGTATAAATCGAGAATTTTCACACTACGATAAGTCCATTTGTTAATTTATATCATAATTCAAGTTTCAGTCATCACTTGTCTTTTGTCCTCGTGTATAATGGAGATCACCTGGGCTGAAGAAAATGACAGAGCAATCTTGGAGGAAAGGGAGGAACTAGGTAAGAGTGAAAGAAGAGCACACAAGTATTTTATTTCAGGAGGAAATTTCTTGGAAGCAGAAAACAAGGGCTAGGTGGTTAAGAGAAGGGGATAAGAACACTGCTTATTTTCACGCTCTTGCCAGTTCTCGTAGAAGAAGAAACCGAATTGATTTTTTGGAGATTAATGGGACCACTTCCTCATATAAAGAACAAATCATTCTAGAGATTGTAGGCTTCTTCTCGTCTCTTTACTCTTCAGAGTGGTGCCTTTGCCCTGAGCTTGCAGAGGTGGAATTTAGTGTTATGGAAGTCAGAAACAGAGAGGACATGGAAAAACCATTTAATGAGGAGATTGAGAGGGGTGTTCTCTATGGCTCGGGATAAGGCCCAGGCCGGGATGGTTTTTGCCTTACTTTCTTCCAAAGCTGCTGGCCTTATGTCAAAGCTGACATTCCGAATTTTTTGGAAGATTCCATAAAGGAATGGATTTGGACCGAGGAACTGGTGCTTCCTTTATCTCGCTGATTCCCAAGATTAAAAGTGCTTCAAAAGTATCGGATTTCTGCCCTATCAGTCTCGTCGGCTGCATGTACAAAGTCCTTGCTCAGGTTTTAGCGGATCGCCTCAAACGGGTTCTTCCTCAAATCATATCTGAAAACCAAAGCGCCTTTGTAAGTCGAAGACAGATCTTGGATTGCTCTCTTATTGCAAATGAAATTGTGGACCTCGCATACAAACGGGAAGGAGTGGAATTATGTGTAAGTTAAACATGGAAAAAGCGTATGACAGGGTGGAATGGGATTGTCTTGATTAGTTAATGGCGAGAATGGGTTTCGATTTTCTTCTTTCGCATTCTTGCTTTCCTATCGCCCGTTCCGATAAAAGAATCGGATTTGTGGAGGGGGTGGATCAAAAGATGCCTGCCATCAACATGGTTTTCCATTCTCATAAATGGCTCCCCAAAGGGGTTTTTTCAAATCATCAAGAGGTCTTTGGCAAGCAGATCCCCGGTCTCCCTTTTTATTTGTGATTGTAGCGGAAACTTTGAGCCGTCTTATGGAAAAAGGGAGAAGTGCAAGTTTGATATAAGGATTCAAGATTGGCCCCTCTGACACGGATGTATCTCATCTCTAGTTTGCCGATGACCATTTTGTTTTGTCCCCCCCAACCGTCACAGGTTCTAAATTTGAAGACTATCCTTAGGTGCTATGAGGTGATCATGGGCCAAAGATCCAACTTTTTCAAATCAAGATTTTTCGCAATTAACATAGATCAACAGGAGGTAGCGGGTTTGGCTGGGATCATGGGATGTCAGGTTGACCAATTTCCAACCACTTATCATGGTCTGCCTCTGGGGAAGGGAAGACTATGAAAACCAGCTTGGGATCCTGTAGTTGAAAGAATTGCTAAAAGGCTAGACACATGGAAAAGAAGATTAGTTTCGAAGGGAGGTAGACTAACTCTTGTTGAGGCAATCTTGGCAAACATACCCGTATATCAATTATCTCTGTTTAAATTCCCTACAAGCATTGTCAATCGCATTGAGCAGATTCAACGACGATTTCTATGGGTTGGGGGGGGGGGGGGGGGGGGCAGAAGATAAAAGGGGCATCCCCTGGTTAAGTGGGAGGATGTATGCAGACCCATTAAAAATGGTGGCTTGGGAATTAGAAGAATCAAACAAACCAATCTCGCTCTTATGGGTAAATGGTTGTGGAGGTTTGGAGTGGAACCCTCTCAGTTGTGGGCCAAAGTCATAAAAGGAAAATATGGTGCAAAGCCTGTCCATTGGGAATCAGATAACATCTTTGGTAAACAGGTGGTTACAGTTTGGCGTGACATTTTAAAAATTCAACGCCGGTTCAATTAGGGCACAAGATTCAGAGTATATTCAGGGAATCACATTAGCTTTTGGGGTGATGTTTGGTGTTCTCATGTCCCGTTAAAAAATGATACGTTCCCTTCGTTGTTTGAAGTGGCAGGCCAAAAGAACGCTCTAGTAAGTGAATGTTTTGAAAGGAATGGGGATAGTGTCAGTTGGATACCGAATTTCAGAAGAAATTTCTTTGAAAGGGAGTTGGCTTCAGTTGCTAAGCTTTTGGTAATACTGGAAAGGTGCTACATAAAACAGAAAAGGGTGGACAAAAGGATATGGATCTGGGACTCTATTGGGACTTTATCAGTCAAATCTTTTTATAATCATCTATTGCCTCTCTCCGTTCCCTCCATTGAAGCAAAAGTGTGGAAAATCTAGGCTCCCCCTAGGGTATGCTTCTTTGGATGGGCGGCGGTAAGAGGTCGGATTCAGATGATAGATTTCTTGCGACGGAGGGCAATGTGTTTGATGGACAATTGTCCTTTGTGCATTGAGGGCGGGAATCAATAGATCACTTGTTCATTCACTGCAAGGTGGCGAGAAAGGTTTGGTCTGGCATACTATCTAGGTTTTACATCGCCTAGGTTTTCCCATCCATGTTAGCTGAGCTAATACAAGAATGGGAAGCGGCTCCGTGGAGAAAAAAAGGCAGTGTTATGGGACACTTGCTTATTAGTAGTCATATGGTTGTTATGGAAGGAGAGGAATGCTAGAGTTTTTGGCGGCATTTCAACATCCCCATATTTCATCTTCATTAAAGTGTTTGCTTTAGTCATTGCCTGGGTGAGAATTCTCCCAATGTTCCGGATTCGTGGGAAGGATGGTTGGTGGTGTGCTCAAGCAATGCGAGGAGGGCTTCAATTGTTCAAAATTGGGAAGCCCCCCTTCTGGGCTTTTCAAGATGAATTTTGATGGCTCTAGCTTGGGGAACCCGGGCCCATCGGGAATCGGAGGAGTTTTGAGGGACTCCATGGGAGAGGTTATTTGGGCTTTTTCAGGCCCTATTGGGATGGCGGATGCTAATGAAGGGGAAGTTAGACCCGTTCGTCATGGTTTAAAATGCTTGGATAGAGATCTAATGGATGCGACGATTGTGGAAGGAGATTCCAAGAATGTCATTAGATAGCTTACAGGGTCGGAAGTACCACCTTGGAGGTTTGCCTACTTTTTTTATGAGATCCAATATCGAGCAAGACAATCCTCAATCTTTTTCAATCACGTCAGATGATCGGCGAACGATGTGGCGGATAGCTTAGCTAGAGATGGTGTAGGTAGGCCGGGGATAGAAATGTTTGACTCCTTTCCCCCGTGATTTGTAATTTGTCTTTTTCTTTGTATCTTTGGGGTTAACTTTCTCGGTCTTGTTCCTTTCTTTTAATGAAATTGCAACCATTAAAATAAAAAAAAGAAGAACTGGGCGTATTGCTTTTTTTTGGGTTTTGGATATTTGACAGTTCTTTGCCTTTTATGAGCGTTTGGTTAATTGTCATGGTGAGTTCAAACGGCTTAGTTTGACAAGTAGAGCGCATCAGCTTCTGGTTGCCTCGACAGTGTATTTTCGGTCTGTGTCAAAAAAGTTGCCTGGAAAAATTCTCCCTGGGAATTTACAATTTCTACAGTATCCGGCTGGAATCTTTCAACTTGTTTGAGAGTATTGAGATTTAGAGCAAGCTTCTGAGTGAATCTTGACACACTAGGAGTTTCTGAATTGAAGTTTTAGAAACTGAACTTGTATAGGGTTCGGTCACAAGATGAATCAATTCAGAGTTTTGTGATTTTGGGCACTTGCAAGAAAGTTATTTTTCCCAGATTTTCAGCTGTCATGAGTTCTTGATTTTGTTTTTCAAGTTAATGTTTGCCAACAATTTAGCTGAATTGCTCCTTGGCCAAGTTTGACTTGATGTCTTGTTTAAACTTATGTCTGAAAAGTGAGTTGAGAGAGTTCTTTTCCTATCTATATGCAGACAACTTCACTGTTCTCTCATTCCTCGAGGCACTAGAAGACTCCGTCGCAAAATCATCAGCATCTAGCGATGTGGAATCAAGGCAAGATGAGAGCAAGGACATCCAATCTGGAAGATGTAGAGGGAATGATGCGATGGATGAAGGCCAATAGTACCATGGTCTTGAACCTTTATCATTTCCCCCTTTAAGGGGAAAACAAAGTTGGGGAGGTAGAGTTCATACTCATCTCATCTGTTTTTTGATATCTTTATAAAAAAAAGAAAAGAAAAGAAAGAAGAATGTGAAGTTTATTTTTTATCATAAATATTTGGTGCACATTGATCAATAAATTTTACCGTATTATGTATTTTTTTCCTTTTAAATATATATGCCCTCAACTTACTGAGTTTGCCCAAAATCTTCCTAGTGTAGTTTAATGACCTCTTTGGATGCCACCAAAATTGGCCCTTATTTTTAAATATGTCTGTTTTAATTTAATCATATACATGATTCAAACAATTTATTTGTTGGATTGCTTGATTACTCACTTATTTTGCAATTTTTTTTCTTTTTTTTGGTTTTGGTTTGTGGTGGTGGTGTTGGGGGGGGGGGGGGGGGGGGGGGGGGGGGCGCGTCATGTGTGTGGGCGGGGAGGGGGGTTGATTCTCAGATTTGACCAAATCCCCTCCCATGCCCAATTAACTGTATATAACTATTGGGCTGTATTTATAATATTGCTTGTATAATAATCTTCAGTTGCAGGGTTGGGTTGTCGACTTGTCGTAATTGGCTATATGTGCCTCTTTTCTGATAAAGAAGATACAGAAAAATTTATTCTCCATTTTCTCATGGTATCAGAGCTACAGATTAAGGTTTTGTTGCTGTTTTTTTTTTTTTGCCTCGTCGTCTGAAGAATATTGGTTCTTGATCATTGTGTGTATCGTAACAAAGTCCTCTCTTCTGCTCCGTCTTGTTCACATGGAACATAGCCTCTTTTTCTCTTCTACCTGGTCTTCAACAGCAACACCTTTTCTTCGCCCAGTTGTCAATAGCAGCACCTTCACTTCTGCCTGGACATCAACAACATCACCTTTCTTTCACCCGAGTTATTCTCCGTGGCTAACAACAATGTTTCTTCAGCCACTACACGACTGGACTCTCGAATTGATCCCCCCAAAATGGACAACATTGTCAATCCTTTTCTTTCTCCATCACTTGGATAATCTGGGAACAACACTGGTCTCTCAAGTGCTCACAGGTGACAACTATGCCACTTGGTCTCGGATGATGCAGATGGCTCCCAGTGCCAAAAAAATAGTTTGTAATTGTTGGTGGCCTCCTTCCCAAGCCGGAACCGTCTTTCGCTTTTGTCTCTCAACAGGATCATTGCAATCACTTAGTCCTATCATGGACCCTTAACTATATTTCTCTGGAGCTTGCCAAAATGTCATCTGTGTGGAGACATCCCATGATGGTTAGCTTGATCTTCATGAATGATTATCTCAACACAATGCACCCTCGTATACCAGCTTAAACGATCCATTGCATTTATCTGCAAGAGAACACTCTAGTTGCCGCTTATTTCACCAAACTGAAAGTTTTTTGGGAGGAGTTGTCATATACATCATTTCCTTCATGTTCACGTCATTCAAATCCGTCAATGAGTTTCAACAAAGGGAAATGGTTGGCTTGAATGAGTCCTACAATACTATCTGGAGCCAAATTCTCCTCATGACCCCGTTCTTTACAGTCAACAATGCTGAATCTCTCATACTTGAGGAAGAAAATCAGTGTAAAATTCATATCACGCCTACATCGGCCGCCACCAATGCGTCATGTCTCTGCTCTTCTTTCTTCCAACAAGCATATTAATAATAATTGCTTACATATGATCCTTGTTGATCCAAATGGTACCCTAAATGCCATCATTTCAGTAAAGAGAGGGACATACCATCTACAAGTGTTACAAACTTGATGGCTACCCACTCAAAGGGGCCGCCATTTCTGCCATGTCTCAACATGTTGCACAGTTCTTCTATCAATCCTCATCCGACGATGTTCATTTTCCACTCATGCAACTGGCACCTCTCCAATTACACAAGATCAGTATGTCACATCTTATTCTTGCTTATTAAAGGTAGTTCACAACCTATAGATCACTTGGCAGGTAATCCTCTATGCTACTCAACCCAACTTTCACCATCTAACTCTTGGATCATTGACATAGGAGCCACCAACCGTATGATATTCTCTTCTTCAATCTTAACTCACATTCTTCCACGTCATATTCTTTCAACATCTGATCTTCCACTTATCCAATTATCCAATAGTGATTCAAACCCATTACTTACACCGACTCCACTTCATTCTCACCACATCTACACTTAGAAAGCGCTCTTTGTGCACCATCTTTCAATGCTATTTTTTACATATGGCGATGGCACCTTGGTCACCCTTCTAGCTCACGGTTTGATGCCTTGACAAAGTCTGATTCTATTATTTAATCCTCTAGTAAATTTTATTGTCATCTTTGTCCTTTGATGAAGCAATCTTGTTTACCTTTTCCTTTTAGTATTATTTCTACTATTGTGCCCTTTGCTTTAATTCATTGTGGCATTTGGGGTGGATATAATACTACTTTATTGTCGGGTGCACATTGTGGATGATTTCACTCTCATTGCTCTTGGCTAGTTGGCTTTACTTACTGAATTTTAAATCTGAAGCTAAGTTCCCCTTAAAAGGTTCTATACCACAATCTAGACTCGATACCATTGTCTGATGCAACAAATTCATTCCGACAATGGAAAAGAATTTTTCGAAAAGAGCTTACAAAATTTCTTTTCTGACTAAGATGTTATTCACCAACGTACTTGTGTTGGCACACCCCAACAAAATGGTGTGGTTGAATGCACAGACCAACACCTCCTCGAAGTTGCTTGTACTTTATATATCTCACAGACCAACACCTCCTCGAAGTTTGTTGTACTTTATACATCTCCCTCTTTGTTTTAGAGTGTGTGTTCTTTCGGCCATCTATCTCATTAATAAAACACTTACTCCTACTTTATTTGAAAATTTACCTTGTGAGGCTTTGCTTGTCGAACGTCCTCCCTACAGCAACGTGTGTCTTCAGCTATTAATGTTATGTTTTTGATAGGTGGCTATTTATGTTATGCCTATAAAACGATCAACATTCACACAAAATATGATCAACGATCTAGTACCAATTTGCCCCAAAGGCTATCACATCTATGATATTGAATCCAAGACTGTTTTAACTAGTCAGGATGTCGTCTTTCATGACCATCTATTTACTTATCATCCTTAGGAACGCCAGATCAACATGTTATCCCGTTACTTGTCGAAGATTAAACATCACTACCTGTTTACTCCAATTTCTCCCACTCTGTTGGTGAATGATACTAGTAATCCTATTGCCATTTTTGATGTCTCCATTTCACCGTTGCCATCACTGCCAATCGCGCCACTTCACTATTGCTCCTAGTGGACCTATTTGTTACCATAACCCTCCAAATTATCTTAAAGAATACCCTTGTTCACTTGCCATTGCTCTTCCTAGTCGCTTGACACCACGCTGTTATGAGACATGCAATTCTTTTCCTTTGCATATTTACATTTCTTACAGTTGTTTCTATTCTCATTGTGCCTTGTAGCTCTTGTTTATTTATCAACATAAACCCTCGATTTAGGAGTTTTATTTGTCTTCATTCACATCATTATCATGATTTGCACATAAATCCTAATATTTTAGGGATTTTTGTTTGTTTTTATCAATGTTTTTTCTTCTTGAAATGTGGGTTTGATGTAGCCATGGGGTGGGGTTTCATCGTCTGGGGTTAGGGGTGTAAATGGATATTCGGAAATTCGATTACCGTCCGCATCCGAATCTGTTTAAAGCGAATATTATCTAAATCCGTTTCAAGCGGATATTATCCGAATCCGTTTATGAGATAACCGGCTCTTAGCGGATGCGAATCTGGTAAATGGTATATCCGATCCGTTTAACATCCGAATCCGAGAAATAAATCCGTTTTATTTATTATTAATAATATTATTAATATTTATTTTTAGTAATGACAAACTATCTTTTGTTTCTATAAGAAAAGTGAATATTCTTTTTAGAAAAAATAAAATAAAAACAAAAATAGCCCAAACTCATTCCATCAAAATAACCCAAACCCATTCCATCATATACAAAAAAAAAAAGGAAAAACCCAAAGACCACTACCAACACTATCATCCATCCCCATCGCCTCCCTCTCTCTCTCTCTCTCTCTCTCTGCCTTTGTTTTAAAAGAAAGAAGATGATCTCATATATTTTAGGGTTTGATAGTTAATTTTGTGAAGAGAATGTAGAGGTCTAGTTTTAGGGTTTGGAAAATTCATTCGAGTAAGTAGGAGAAAAAAGATAAAGTGCTGCAATAAAATGTTCGAATTTACCGGATAAACAGATACGGATAATATCCGAATTCGAACAATATCCGACGAATACGAATTCGGTAATAGATATTAAATATCCGTCGAATCCGAATCCGAATTCGGATAGTGTATACTATAATCGAATTCGGATATAGCCATATCCGCTCCGAATTCGATCCGTTTACACCCCTATCTGTGGTGGAGGGGACGGTCGGGGGTGGCGACGGTGGCGATGGCCGGAGATGGCGACGGCGGCAGTGGCTGGACGTGGCGGTGGCGGCGGTAAGAAAATGGCGTAACCCTAATCCCTTTGCAAATGGCTTAAAACCAGTGATAAAGGGTATTTTGTCCTCAAAATATTAATCATGGTTAGTTTTAGTCATTTCATCAGGTTAAACTAAACGACCGTCTACGGAGGGGGTCTACTTAAAAATGTTAGAAAGTTGAGGGGGTGTCGTTGGTAACTTCCAAACCACAGGGTTTAAAGCGGAAAATGGCCAAACCACAGGGGGGGTGTATATGTAATTTTCCCTAAATCTTTTCTGATATTGAAAATACAAAAAAATTTAGGCTCCTGATGTAGCACTACCATACTTTAATAATTGCACAAACTCATCTTGTCTTTTCTTGTTTAAATAGCTGTCAAAGGTAAAGCACTATCATATTTTAATAATTGCACAAACTCAGCTTGTCCTTTCTTGTTTAAACAGAAGGTTATTACAGTTCCCAAAAAGTACTCGAAAGGAAATTAAAATAGAAAAGGCAAACTGAGTTTGTGCAAATATCAAAACATGGTAGTGGCAATATCAGTAGACAAAATTTATTCTCCATTTTTACACGGAAGGATAATTTCTCTCTAATCCTCTGATTTATATATGTTAAAGATAAAGAATTCTGATTCACTTTCTTCTTCGTGCTAATCTGTTTATCAAGTGTCTTCTCAACTCAACTCAACTCGTGTTTGGAGTACCGTTAGAAATAGCGTTTGAAACGCCGTTTTGCAAAACGGTGTTTTGCCAAACAGAATTTTCATGTTTGGTTAGCCAGATCAAAATAGCATTTTAAACAGCAAACGGAGGTATTGTGTGTTTGGTTGCAAATGCCCCAAAACGGAGTTTTAGTGGCAAAATGACCAAAAAGGGCATTGTTTGGTTGGCCTCACTGTAACTCAACTACTATCTCATTAGGCCCAATGTTAAAAAGTCATTAGGATCTCATTCAAACACAATTAAAATTAAACGTCATCGCCATAAATAGTTATATTATTGTTCACAAAAAATAAATTTAAAAAGTGGCACAATGAGTAATTTAAATATCATTGTGCCACTTTTTATGGCGAATGACGTTATATAGTGTAAAAACAGTTCAAAATAAGTTGTCTACGAATGAAAAAGTTATACATTGTCTTGAGCTTGTTCAACTAACATATAAAAACCAACCAGTTCAAAATAAAAGTAACAACCAACAAGTCGTAATAGCAAAAACACTATCAGAAGTTCACAACCATCGATCACAAGATAAAAAAATAACTTCACTTGGCTACATCCAAGTAACATAAGTTCACAACCAACAGATAGAAACTAATCAATGGGCTGGGGATAGTAAACATCATCATCATCGAATGACGGTTGCAATGGGACTCCCAACTCATAATGTAGCCAGCCAATCTTTGTTTTGTCATCTCCCATAGCCACCCACAAAACACGATTCTCTTTCACCTTGCACAATTTGCAAGCGGCATAAAAATTTAGTGACCCCCTCTCATAACCTGGCAATAAGGCTACTTGCCTCACGATTTCAGTCACGTTAGCATCAAACTTCTCCATACGGACAGATACAGTCATGCTCCTGCTTTTCACTGCAGTCGCGAGACGCTCTAAGTTTTTGGAAATATGATTTGTAACCGATCTTCTTTTTGCAACCCTTTCTTTTACATTAGGCTCTCTCTTCCTTGCTACTACAATTGGTTCCGTCTCATCTTCACCATAAACAGGCTCATTTGAAGATACTGGTGTGCCTACATCTTCGTCTCCTTCTTCTTCTATATCAAATGGGGTAGATGGTTTGCTATGTTGTATCTCAACTTGACTTGTAGAAGGAGAAAATGCAAGTCTTCCAGTTGTAGAAACATTTAAGAACAGCTCATCAAGATCCCAGCACCTTTCCAAGGCTCGACTCCTAAAGCACGCATACTTTTTATTTCTCTACACAAAACAAAAAAAGAAACATTATCATTTTACTGAAATGAAAAAAACTTATAATAAAAATAAATTAAGTTTAAGTTTATTGATTACCTTAATTTGAGTATCCCACCAATCGTCTGATGCATCTATGCAATGCTTCGCATGATTAAAACCCAAACCAGTTGCACTGGTAAACAAAGAACGCCACAACTGCCACTCCTTTTTAGTCGAGTCTCAATGATTTTTCATTTGTTCCTTTGTGAATCCCTTGCTCGTCTTCTCATTAAAACCATCAGTTGCTAGCGCCCACCCTTCCTTACTCAAGTGTGAACCAGGTCTAAATCCCCTCCTAACTAAGTCCTTACATATGTCAATCCAAGCATAATAGCTATCAGGGTCCCATTGAGTTTTCTTAATAATCTCTTTTTCATTTGCCTTCTCTTTTGTAGTCTGGGAAGATTTTTTTGCTTGATCACTTTCCATCTAAAAAATTCAAAGCGTAAGCAAGAAATTCTCTAGAAAACTCTACAAGGGGTCCTCACAAAATTAGAACTAAAGAGAAACTCATGCAATGGTTAATCATGCAATGGTAACATCAGAAATTTGCAAAGAGAAACTCAATCGTGGATTCCTCACAAAATGACCCCCAAATAAGACCCTGTTTGTTTACTGAGAAAATTAACACTTCGTTGAACAATCTTTATTTCATGCAAATAAGACCCTGTTTGTTTTGGACCCCCCCCTCCATTTGCAAACGCAGTTTTTAGGGATCCTCAAAACGGTGTTTCAAACGGCATTTCAAACGGTGGTTGCGCACCCAAACACTCCCAAACGGGGTCATCTCAATCGTGCCCTCTCAAATCTCTCTCCTCTAACTGTCGTACCCCTCTCACCACTTGGAGACATTGATTTATCATGAAAATATTTATGGACTGCCAAACATGGTCATAGGGTATTTTTTCACTTTTTTAAGGGATTTCTCTCCCTCTCAACCTTTTTTTCACTATTGGGCCCCACATTATTTTATGGAATAATTTTTAATGGTTGCAAAACATGGCCTACACCTTTTTTATCATTTTGCCTTAGATCCAAAAAACTCCTTAAGAACTCTCACAAATTAGCAGACCTTAATAAAACCAAAAAAAGAAAAATATCATATGGAGAAACACTTGTGTCAAGGTCCAAACGGTATATAAAATAAGGGCATGCTTACATCCATTTTGGGGTTTAATCGGTGTAGATGACCCAATTACCGCTTGGAATAAGTCAACTAAGTTATACGCTATGCTGGCACCTAATGGACGTGCAAGAGAACATGCATACAGTAGAACCTAAAGGAATGGACAGTTATTGAAGATCTTACTAGAGCACGTTAATTTTAAAAAATAGAGACAATCGGTCGAATGGGGCCAGATTATCAAGATACTAACTGTTTGGAATGATTCAAGGATGTCGCACAAATGTTGCCAATCGTGGGAAGGTGGATGATAACCACCTAGACTATGGAAGATGCGAGAATAAGGAAGCCTTTTGTGGGTAGTTACCAAAATGTTTCTCTCCAAAAAAGAATGTGGGGTAATGAGGAATGGTTACTCGAATAAGGCTATATAACGAGGCGTCTGTCTCCAAGGAAAAGGTCCTAGAACAAAATCCAAACATGTAATAGCATTTTATCTTTACTTTTACCAGCACTTGTACCCTTTAATTTCCATTTTTGTAGTTGTACCCGGATTAATGAAGCAAAGAATTCATTTTCTTAGGTGAGTCTATCTATTTAATTCGTCTATCTTCTGCATTGGCGTCTGGTTTGTGTTGTTTTGTCGTGTAGCTTGAGTCGGACGGTCTATCAACCCTGAATGTCGCTCACGCTCCGCGCGCGTGTCGACACCCCTTATGTTTGGCGTTGCGCTCTGCATCTAAAAAGTCCTTCCATTTGTGCGAAGGCAGAGGAGCCCAAGCAAGTAGTGCCGTTCCCCTCTTCTTCTCAATCGCCTGAAATCCAATCACAAGGGATGGAAAGGTTTCGGTTTTCGACCTTCCTCGAATTGAGATTCCGATTTCTTGTCTCGAGAGAGGCTGGCACGCCCACTTACATTCACATTCACACCTGCGTTTCTGACCGAAAACCAAGCCAACATGTTTTTCAAGAGGTTTTTTTTGTAATAAGAAATGATCATTAATGGCTTCTTGGGTAAGGCATTACAAGGAGGCCTTATTAGGAAGCTTTGAAAAAAGGAAAAAACCTGTAATTTCTTGAGATAACTAAGGGCAATGTGTTGCACCATTGAAAATTTATCCTGGATAACTTTTTTTTATTGAAAGATGAGTTTTCCAGGTTAGGGAAAGTTTTTCATAAATTGAAGCTTCCTGGCTAAAAATTGAATAGGATTGGTTCTAATTATCCTTTTTCATGAGTTGGTAATTTTGGAAATAGTTTTCCTCTACAAGCTTTTCTAAAAAATTCCTGAAATCTAAACTGGCGGGAAGTGATATATATCCGCCTGTTTTCTTACTCTGGACAGCCCCCTCCAGTGTATTTATGAGTACTCTTTTACACTAGAGGGGGCTGTCCCAAGTAAAAAGGGCGCAAGGCCCTATTTGGATTTCAAGAATTTTGTGGAAAAGTTTAGAAAGGAAAAATATTTTTAAAAGGGAAATTTTCGCAGCACAGCCATATTTTGATATTTGCACAAACCAATCTATCTTTTCTACTTTAATTGGTTAGCCAAAATATCAAAAAATGGTTGTGCTGATAACATTTCCCTCTTTAAAAATTTCTTACTTGTTTGACACACAAAAAAAAAACAAGGGATAATTACATTTACACCCCCTCTAGTTTCTGACACATCCACTTCCACCCCTATAGTTTAAAACTTGACAAATACACCCCTGTAGTTTCAATTTGTTTAAGGTTTGCCCCCTCAGCTGAAGGTTCGCCCATAGATTGAAGGGTTAGGATGATCCAATGGAGCTGATTTTTTGGGCACACCCTATCTATGTCAGGACCCATCAAATGGACGCTTTGGATCATCCAAATAATGTGGGCCCATACCCGAATCCAAACAAAAAATCATCCAAATAATGTGGGCCCAAATTGTTTGGATGATCCAAAGTGTTCATTTGATGGGTCCTGACATAGATAGGGTGTGCCCAAAAGATCAGCTCCATCGGATCATCCTAACCCTTCAATCTATGGACGAACCTTCAGCTGAGGGGGCAAACCTTAAACAAATTGAAACTAAACGAGTGCATTTGTCACGTTTTAAACTATAGGGGTGGAAGTGGATGTGTCAGAAACTAGAGGGGGTGTAAATGTAATTATCCCAAAAAACAAAGCTAACTTGAACGACCCATTTCAATTTATGATAATGTCCTTCTAAATTAATCACAATCATTTTATTTCTCTCTAAATCATGAATAGAAAAATAATTTCTACGAAAATTTTTCCATCAGAAATATTTTTTCTCACAATCCAAACAGAGGATCAGTGGGTCTGCAGTAATTTACAGAAACACAAAGGGCGAGAAATTATATGATGAAAAGGCATTCTTATACTTCATTCCCTCCTTTTCCTCTTTTCCAAATAAAAACAAAAGGGCCGTGATAAATTCACCCCATTCTATTACAATATTCACCCCCCCAAATTTTCAAAACGGACTCTACATCCTACACCATAGGATGATCCGAACCGTCCATTTGATGGGCCACAATGTAAATAGGTTGTGCCCCAAAAATCATTTCCATCGGATGATCCTAGCCCTCCGATCTATAGAGAAACTCCGTATAATCAAACCTCTATAGATCGGAGGGCTAGGATCATCCTATAGAATTGAGTTTTGTGACACAACCTTTTTACATTGTGGCCCATCAAATGGACGGTTTGGATCATCCTATGGTGGGGCTGTACAGTCCATTTTGAAAACTTGGGGTGAATATTGTAATAGAAGGGGGTGAATTTATCACTGCCCAAAACAAAATCCTGATTCCTCTCTCTATGGACACGCATTCTCTTTCTCTCTACACCCGACTCTCACTTGCAGAAAAAACCCTAGCTTTAAAGAAATCAAAGATCTCACCGGATGATCAGAAAATGGCCGGAATCTAAGCATTGTATCGTGAAATCCGGTGATTAAAACTTAAAATTCTGCTTAGAATATGTCTCTGAGAATCAAATCCGTGGTGGATAAGTTCGTGAATGAGTTAAAAGAAGCTCTAGATGCAGATATTCAAGATCGAATAATGAAGGAGAGAGAGATGCAGAGTTACATAGAAGAGAGGGAGAGAGAGGTCGCCGAAAGAGAGGCTGCTTGGAAGGCGGAGCTTTCTCGTCGCGAGGTAAAAAATTTCAGACACTGAGATTCTAATTAGATTTGCTCCATCCTTGTTTTTTTTTTGAATTCCCTTCTGTGTTTTTATTCTTATTCGTTTGGTTATTTGCCCAAAATTTCTTATCTCATTGCCTGATAGCTATTTTATTAGGAATTTTGTTGGGAAAGTTGCCTTGTTTCTTTCCTACTAGAAAGAAGCCTCTTTAGGGTTTTTGGAAAACCTAGTTATTAAAAGGGATTTTTTTCTCATGTTGGAGAGAGAGAGAGAGAGAGAGAGAGAGAGAGAGAGAGAGAGAGAGAGAGAGAGAGAGAGAGAGAGAGAGAGAGAGAGAGGGAGATTGTGTTATTCTCTTGGGTAACTCTCGAGTATGGTCTTGGTTGAGAGGGCAAGGAAAGGGTTGCTGGTCTGTGGGTTTGAGTTAATCCATTGTAATCATTGTATATTGTTTTTCTCATAGTGGAAGATTGTGTCCTCTTGGGTATTCTCTTGGGTAACTCTCGAGTATGGTCTTGGTTGAGAGGGCAAGGAAAGGGTTGCGGGTCTGTGGGTTTGAGTTAATCCATTGTAATCATTGTATATTGTTTTTCTCATAGTGGAAGATTGTGTTATTCTCGCCTGTGGACGTAGGCATCTTGGCCTAACGACATAAATCTCGGTGTTCATCTTGTGGTTTGTGTTTATTTTACTTTTCTATTAATTTGTGCACGATGAGATTAGATTTTCCCCCGGTGGATTTTCTCAACATTGAATTTGAATTTAATATAATCACAGATGTTCTACTCAATTCCTGCTTATTGAGTTTCAAGATTTGTTAAAATCATTTGATAAATAACGGAAATTTCTTTTAATCGTAGATGATTTACAATGACCTAAAGAGTGTTTAAATAGAAGAACACTCGGAGGATAAACATAGAAAGGATTTAAGATCCGAAAGGAAAGAAATAATCTCAATCTAATCTAGTTACCTAAGAATTATACCTACCTCAATTTACCACCAAATCAAATCAAATCAAACATCCTAATTGATTTAGCTTGCCTCATCTAACCTACTTTCCTAATCCACTACCAAGATGATCCAAGGGTAAGATCTCTCATACTCCAACATCATTGATATTTGTCTCCAATTTGTGGTGAAGGGAGGGAGAATTATGGAGTCGAAGTATAGATGTTGCTTCGATTATACATTGAATTTATTTGTTTTTATGTTAGAACTAGAAGTGATTTGCTTATGCTGTGAATTTTCCTATGAGTTAGCAGACACTTCGAATTTATTGTTGAACGCGTGTCCACACCATAGTTAGCAAAATGTGATTCGGCAAAAAAAAAGGGGACGGCAAAAATTCGAGTTTATAATACGGTATTGGTTCAAAAAAACGTATTAAAAAACGGTAACACAAGAAAATGAGTTTAGAATTTTGTCATTTACAAAATATGGTGGGGGTAAAATTTGAAAGTTGGCCAAGAAAACGTGTTGAAAACGTTTGCCCGAATAAACATAGTTTTATTCGTTGTAAAAGTTTTAAACGGAGTTTTAAACAGCACACCAATAAAATGCATTTATTTCAAAAAAAAAAACGCCGTTTAAAACGGAGTTTTGATAACTATGGTACACACATGTCGACACTCCTTTGGACACTTTTAATTTTTTAAGGGAAATGTTATTAGCACTACTGTATTTTGATGATCGCACTCCTCACTTTATTAAAAGTGCGTTATGGCACCATAGGATGACCCAAACCGTCCATTAGATGGCCCACAACCTAAATAGGTTGTGCCCCAAAAATCATTTCCATAGGTTGATCCTAACCCTCCGATCTGTAGAGTTTAGGCTGTGGGCCATCTAACGGAGGGTTTGGATCATCCTATGGTGCGGGCCATACCGCACTTCTAATAAAGTGAGGAGTGTGATCATCAAAATATAGTAGTGCTGATAACATTTCCCTTTTTTAATTGTACTACAAAATTGTTAGACTTAATGTGTCCGTGTAGACACGGTAGTGACATCTTATTTTAAGAATATTGCGTTTACCTCTTTTATAATTAACTCTTATTTTATTATCAACTCTTCTTTAACTAATATTTGTTGTTATATCCCCTCCCCTAAACCTAAAACCCTAAACAAATTTTTGTTCCAATACTATATTCATTATATCATATTGGTCTCCCTTTCTCACTGTATATTGGAGACGGAAGGGAATTGGATTAAATTGATGAATGCGTTGTTATTTGATTATCTCATGTTTGTTTTAGATTATAGTTGATTAATTCTAAGATTTATTAGTTTGTTAAATGAATACCATATTTATATTGTTACAAATTATGATAGTAATTAGTAATTTTATATGTATATACGTGTCACCATTTCTAGATTTTTAGATGTTGCCACGTCATAGAACTCGTATCTGTGTCAAAACTAGACACACGAATCCACATCCACAAATTATGATTATGAGTGCTTTCTTCTAAATTTTGGGGGTTTGCCGTGTCCCACACTCCGTGTCCGTGTCCACAAATCATAGGAATTTTCCTTGAGATAATTTATTTTAACTATTTTGTTCCTAATTCTGATTTAAAGAAGCTGAGAAAGGAAGAATACTTGTTTCCTTTCTTGGCATAGAGGGGAATTTTGATACTTTGCTTTTAGATATTAATGTTGAATGATAATTTGAGAAAGTTTAGTGGAAAGCTAAAATAAGACAAACCATTGATTGGAATCATTGATAATGTCAACAACTAACATGACTGTGCTTTTCATCTAGTGGGTCTGTCCACAGATCAGTCATTGATAAGGAATTACATTGGTTCGATGATTCTAACTATTTGATTAGTGGATTTCTATTGGACATTTGAAAGGAACTGATTATTGATAGGGGTATTTTTGGAAATTTGGGTTGAGCTTTTACCATAAAATTGGGCTGGGTTCGGGTTGATTCCAATTCATATTTTAGCAAAAGCTCAACCTGACCTGACCCAAGTTGCACCCCTAATTATTGGTCAACTTAAGGGGCAATAGTGCTTGGATCAGATGATTTAGGGAAGGGCATGCACCGGAATCATCTAGCCCACGTATTACTGTAATGTTTGTTTTGTTCTTGTCATTCAGCCGTTGGAGTCACCAAACTACTTAGAACCATTGTTCTTGAACCTTTCTCTCTTCCAATTAATGTGTTAATTATGGGTACCATGCTTGTTTTGAAGGATTTGGTAACATAGTTTCTAGACCTTCTCAACTCCCTCTTCCCCTAGTCCGTAAGTCCTAATACCGCCAACAAACTAAAGTTATCAGCAATGCCCGGCCTCATACAAATAAAAGGAAAAATAAAATAATGGATCGAGTTATGGAAGCCAAAATCAAATTAGACAAAATACAGCTGCTACTATCAAAAGGAATTTTCCTTTTTTTTTTCTTTCACAACTTGAATCTTAAGCTGCATGTGTCGAAATAAACCAAAAGACAGAAACCTGAGAAATTTACAAAGAAGCAAAAAAGGCATAGAACCTTATTGAGCATACAATATTAACAAATTTCTTCCTATTTACAAAGAAGCAAAAAAGGCATAGAACCTTATTGAGCATACAATATTAACAAATTTCTTCCTCTATCAGAAGAAATTCCCGATCTTGGAAGGAAGATTCAACATCAAGCAAGCCCTAGGAAGTTTTCTTCTTGAAAAGGATCATGGTTCAGGATCTTGTCATTCCTTTGTTGAAGAAACCCCAAATTTGGAAGGCAAATTCAATGACAAGCAAACCCCAGGATGTTTTCTTCTGGAAAATATCCATGGTTCATGGTCTTATCCTTCGTCTATTAGAAGAAACCCTAGACCCTTAAAGGCAGATTCATCTGCAAGCAAACCCCAGGACGTTTTCTTCTTGAAAAGCTTCATGGTTCATGGTCATGTCCTTCCTCTGTTAGAAGAAACCCTAGATCTTTAAAGCAGATTCAATGGGAGGAAAACCCTAAGACATGCATAGAAAGATGAGAGTTCTTGAAAAGGTTCATAAAGATGTCTTTTATATGGAGGAAAAAAACTTCGATGGAATGAAATTTGGCAGATGCTCAAAAAGATGCTGAGGAGCTGTAGAGAAAGATGAAAGCTGCTGAATCTTTGTTTTCAATAGAGCATTTTGTGTGTTGAAGAACATTGGAGAAAGAGGCACTGCTAGGAAAACGGGATTCCGTTTTGGGAAAAAAACAGGCATCAATCATTAGAGCCACGTCCATTAAAAGACAAATGGAGGAGCTCAAATCCTTATAAAAGCATGGTTTTAAGTTTCGTCTGAAACGAAAATTCAGCCAAATTATTTCGGTTTCGGCACAAACTGAAACGAAATTCACATGAACTCGTTTCTTTACAAGATTTCGCCGAAATTTTACCGAAATTTCAGCTGAAATTTCATTTTTGGACTTTTTTTACAAAATTTCCACTGAAATTTTAAAAATGTACACCGAAATGTTATAATATCTACCGAAATTTATGAAATTTCCACCGAAATAGCCGAAATTTCAACCGAAATCGCCGAAATTGACACTGAAATTTTAGACATTTCGGTCGAAATTTAAAAAATAAACGAAATCATAATAATATTTTTACATGAGTCCGGACGAAATTTCGGCCCGAAACCAAAACATTTCGGTTTCAGTGGTGGCTGAAACCGACACCGAAACTGAAATTTAAAACCTTGGATTCGACCCTTTTCAATGTGTATTTAATGCTTTTATGCAAGGTTTTAAATTTCCGTTTCGGTTTCGGTTTCGGGCTGTAGTTTCAGCCGAAATCATGTAAAAATATGATTATGATTTCGTTTATTTTTTAAATTTCGATCGAAATGTCTAAAATTTCGATGTCAATTTCGGCGATTCCGGTTGAAATTTTGGCTATTTTGGTGGAAATTTTGTAAAAAGTCCAAAAATTAGCTGAAATTTCGACAACATTTTGGCGAAATTTCGGAATGTCGGTGAAATTTCGGTAAAATTTCAGCGAAATCTTGTAAAGAAACGACTTCATGTGAATTTCATTTCGGTTTGTGCCGAAACCGAAATATTTCGGCCGAAACCGAAATATTTCGGCCGAAACGTCAATGGTAATTTTATCCCCATTTTTATTTTCCAAACGAAATCCCGTGTTCAAAGTGTTTTCCTTGGAGAAATAAAAAACAAATGGAAAAGAGGGATTGTCGAGAGATCTGATAGGCGGGTAACCAACACCGCGCTATATTCCGCTATTTTTTTTGCTGGCCTGCTTCATTCCAGTTGGAAAAGTTGAACCAAACGCCGGAATACACGGAATCAGAATAAGACACCGATTCTTATTTCTTAATTCGTCCCTTTGAAATCTGCATTCACCCCCTTTGACGCTTATCCAACTAAAGAATTAGTTTTTCGCCTGGTATCCGGTTACCCAATAACTCTCTCTCTCTCTCACACACACACATGTAATAAACCTTTTTTTTCATGGGCACATGTAATAAACTTCTTATTTAGTTGGACATACACGCTTTCTTTTCTAAAAAACTCACCACTCATCGGGCCCTTTTGGACAATTTCTAGCTAAAGCCGTCTTGAGTTACGTTAGCATCAAAGAGGGAAGGCCTGCCAGGCCGTATGCCCGTGGGTGCAGGATTCTTTGAAAAAGCGCGGGCCGGCTCTAACACTTTTTCTTTTCTAAAAAACTCACCACTCATTAGGGCCCTTTTGGACAAATTCTTGCTAAAGCCGACTTGAGTTACGTTTGCATCAAAGACGATCCTAACTATTAATTTTTTGACCTCCATTTTTGGGCTGCAAGGTGACAAAACCTCCAATTAATCGAAGGGTTTAGGCTCATCCTATGGCCTACATATTTTTTTGGGCATGGGCTATCTACCAGCGGGGCCCAAAGAATGAATGATTTAGATAATAAATTCTTGTAGACGTCTCGTACATAAAAACTCCAAATTAGATTATTAGGATTATCTCACTTAGGAGGTATGGAAGATTTTTTTCGAAGCATGACCCATTCGCAAGGGTTTAGATTAGATTGATCAACCTCATTTGTGCGGCTGCTTGCCAAAGAAAAATGCAATTTTAAATCCAACAAACATATTCTATTACAAGGAATGCAAAATTGAAACACTTACAAAAAATAAGAAGAAGACTAAGAAGAAAGAGGGCACCTCTCTTGTGCGCGCGGAGAGAAAAAAGAAAAAACCACACTTCAGTTTTGTCATATACCAAAAAAGATGAGAAATTTGATCCGTTTATCTCCTTTTATAATTTCTCCCGAAAGGATAACTTTTGGTCCCAAATTTTTTAGTAAAATAAAAACCTACGGATTTCCCCTTTCTTGCCTTTTACAGTTTTCGCACCTCTCTCTCTCTCCTTGCCGTTTTTCAGTTTTCCCACCTCTCTCTCTCTCTCTCTCCTTGCCTTTTTCAGTTTCCCACCTCTCCCCCCCCTCAATCTCCGGTTCTCATTTTTGAACCCATGCCGGTCACTGCAATCTTCACGGGTTTGATCAGAACACCATGACGGACGATCGGAACTCTTCCCTACTTGGTGCATCAAAGGGGTATGTTGATTTTTCCCCTCTTGAAGAAGATATCTTGTATGTCTTCTTCTCTCTGTTTGGAAATTAAACATTTTGAGTTTGAAATTTTATTACTGTCTAGTGTGTAGCATCACAGAGTGTTTGGATTGGATCCGATTCTTGCATTCTTGGCTTCTGGGATGGATGTGAATTCAAGATGATTTCTGTAATTTTGATTTTAAATCTCTTTTGTCAGTTGTGTTCTTTTATCCTTCTCAGAGACATTTGGTGACTTTAGGTTACTCCATTTCGGTTTTGGTACTTTTAGCCATTTAGTGCTTTCGTTCTTCTGTTTTTTTATATATCTAGAAACATTAAAGTGATATCCTTAGAAACTTGACAAGATTCATCAATGTGCTTCTTGAAAGAGTAATCAACTAGAGATAAAACATAGAAGTATAGGTAAATATATACTCCTGCAAAATCTACAGATCATCATACCAAAACTGCAGGGCATTAGAAAGAAGAATTGCATGATGAAGATACTATCAAGGTTCTTTTTTATTCTATTGAACCATAGGAAAATGATAAAGGTTAATACCACAAGTACAAGACTAGCTTGACAATCATGACCAAGGAACAAGCACATCTCTCCATACTCAAGACTGCCAATATCAGTAGCCAAAGAAAATCAAACGTACGTTTATAATGATAAAACGAAAGAGTGACATCACTTGCCGGAGTCGCGGTAGCAGTAGCTCAACAGAGAAAAAGGCTATCCTTATCAACAATCATACCATAATTAGTTGGGTGTGCCCTCTTGTTTCTTTTGACCATTTGTACATTATGGCAGCACTCACCCCCGGGGATGTTACGCGTGACCTCGTGGTCGAATCCAAGATATAATGATCCAATGGTCTAGCCACATGAGCTTGGGACCCACTACCCCCAGCCAGGTGGCTCCAGAAACCTAGAGACTCTCCCCTCCCCTCCCTCTCACACAAACAGGGGATAACTACCCCTATGATGGGCCCTTTAAATAAAATTTCAGATCTCATTTTCCCAAAACACCTTGAGCGCAAAATTAAAACTCTCTCTTCATCTTCTCTTCTCTCGAGCACTGGCGTCGGCCAACCGTCCACCGCCGGCTGAGGTAAGCTCTCGTTTACCTTTATCTCTCTCCTCTTCCTCTCTCCACTTCCTCTCTCCCTCCATCTCTTTCTCTGCTGATTAATATTTTCTTTGTAGGTAGGGTTTCTTTTTTTCAGGAAAAGGCAGAATCACCGACCTATGAGATCTCGTTTATCCTTCTCTTGTGGATCTTGTATTCTTTTGTCATTTTTTTGGATTGCGTTCTTCTCATTTTTTTTGACGGGTATGGATTGTGTTATTCTCTTTATGAAAAAGGTTTATCCTTCTCTTGTGGATCTTGTATTCTTTTATTATTTTTTTGGATTATGTTCTCATTTTTTGGTGGGTATGAATTGTGTTCTCTTTATGAAAAAGATTTATCCTTATCTTGTAGATCCTGTATTCTTTTGTCATTTTTTGGATTGTGTTCTTCTCATGTTGTTGATGGGTATGGATTGTGTTCTTCTCTTTATGAACATGGACATTAGGGTTGCAAGTCAAGACCTATGACAAAACAGTGTGAACTGTAACTGTGAAACAAAAACAAAACCCTCTGATCATTGGCAAATAGAAGAATTTCCATTTGATTACCTCATCTCCAAAATTACCATTTGATTAGCTAATCTACGAAATCATTAAAATAAACTTGTCATTTGTTTGCATGAAAACATGAAAGCTTAGTGCGACAATACGAAGAAACCCGACTCGAGAAACCATCTCGGGTTCGGCCGGGGTTTTCCTAAAACAAATCCAACCCGATCCGACCCCGAACAGTTTCTTAGGTAGGGTAGGGTTTTAGAAAACCTACCGAGTTGCAACAAAGGTTTTAAATTTTGGTTTCAGAATGCGTTTCAGTCCTCACCGAAACCGAAATTTTAGCCGAGATTTTGAAATTTCGGGCGAAACCCACGAAATCAAATTTACGGCTACTTTTTCTCATATGGAATTTCCACCGAAATTTCTGTAATTTCGGCTGAAATTGGCGATAATATTAAATAGTTATGAAAAATCTCAATTTTTTTGGCAAAATCCTTTAATTTTAGGATGAAATTTCGGGATAAACAAAATTTCGAAATTTCGGCCGAAAAATACCCTTTCGAGTATTACGGATTTCGGTTTCGGTCTCGAGCGAAACTCAAAATTTCGGATTTCGGTCGAAATTTAACACCTTGGTTGCAACCCTAATGTCTCTTTTCATAAATAGAATAACACAATCCATACAAATCAACAAAATGAGAAGAACACAATCCAAAAAAATGACAAAAAAATACAAGATCCACAAGATAAGGATAAACCTTTTTTTAAAGAGGAGCACAATCCATACCCATCAAAAAATGAGAAGAACAGAATCCAAAAAAATGATAAAAGAATAAAAGATCCATAAGAGAAGGGTAAAACTTTTTCATAAAGAGAAGAACACAATCCATACTCATCAAAAAAAATGAGAGGAAGACAATCCAAAAGAATGATAAAAGAATACAAGATCCATAAGAAAAGGATAAACGAGATCTCACATGTCAATGATTCTGCCTTTTTTCTGAAAACAAGAAACCCTCCCTACAAAGAAAAGATTAATCAACGGAGAAAGAGATAGAGGGAGAGAGAGAGAGAGAGGAGAGAGAGAGATAGGTAAACGAGAGCTTACCTTAGCCGGCGGCGGACGACGGTGGACGGTTGGCCGACGCCGGTGCTCGAGGGAAGAGGAGAAGATGAAGAGAGGGTTTGGAAAAATGAGATCTGAAATTTTATTTAAAGGGCCCATCATAGGGGTAGTTATCCCCTGTTTGTGGGAGGGGGGGGAGGGGGGGGGGGGGAGGCGAGGCGAGGTGAGGCGAGGGGAGGGTCTTTAGGTTTTTGGAGCCACCTGGCTGGGGGTAATGGGTCCCAAGCTCATGTGGCTAGACCGTTGGGTCATTATATCTTGGATTCGACCACGAGGTCACGCATAACATCGTACTCATTAGAAGTGGGCCCTAGGGGCGAGTGTTGTGCTGCCATATTGTACAAATAGTCAAAAGAAACAAGCGGGCCCACCTAACTAATTATGGTATGATTGTTGATAAGGATAGCCTTTTTCTCTGTTGAGCTACTGCTACCGCGACTCCGACAAGTGATGTTACTCTTTCGTTTTATCATTATAAATGTGCATTTGATTTTCTTTGGCTAGTGATATTGGCACTGCTAGGTTTTAATAATTGGACAAACTGAGGTTGTCATTTCTATTTTAATTGGCTTCTGAGAACTTTTTGGAAACTGTAATAAACTTGGACGGCTTTTAAAATAAAAAAACGAGAGGAGTCAGTGCAATTATAAAAACATAGCAGTGTCAATATCAGTACCCTTTTCATTATAAACATTAGCTATTGATATTGGCACTACAATGTTTTAATAATTGCACATGGTCAGCTTGTCTTATTTTTTGGGAACTGTAATAACCTTCACAACTGTTTAAAACTTTAAATAATAAAAGACAAGATGTGTTAGTGCAATTATCAAAGCATGGCAATGCTACTAATCTCAGCACTACCATGTTTAAATAATTGCAAAAACTCAGCTTGTCTTTGCTTTTTTTATTTGGCTTTAGAAAGCTTTTCTGAGAATTATAATAACCTTTGATATGCGTTTAAATAATAAAAGACAAGTTGTGTTAGTGCAATTAGCAAAAATGGCAGTGCCAAAATAAGCAGCCTAAACATTTTGTGACCATGAGTGTTGATCTTGTATGACATCATGTGCAAGGTTTAGACATCTCTGGTGGGCTCGTGCCGGGTTGGGATGGTTTTGGGTTTTGGGTTAGGGTTTGTGTTAGTCCTCCTCGGGGGCTAGGGTTATGGTTGAAGCAATGCTCTTCGGGTTGGGTTCAGGCTGCCCAACCCTGCCCTGATTTTACCCCTAATGGCTCATAACCCGAAAAACCTTTTTGGCCTCTTGAAAATAGGAGATTTTACATGGTGAATGCGCATGTAGATCAGTGCAGGCAGTACTGCCTCATAACGTTAATTTCGGCAACCCAAGGTACATTCTCAGCAGTTAGTTAAGACAGAAATCTCCATGGCATTTCATTCTTCAGATTCCAGAATCTTCTATGCTAGTTGCAGACCCGTGCGTTGCACGGGGATGTGCGTTGCTTAGGAATGAAAAACAAAGAAAACGAAAGAATCAAATGAAGCGAACGAAAAATATATCTTTAGTATATTAGAAAGTCCACCACTTCTAAACATCTATTTTCATATAAACAAACATTAACAGCCTATACAATACTAAACAAACATTAACAGCCTATACAATCCACCAAACAGTAACACAACTTCACAACAAGGTTCTAAATTTTGGTTTCGGTGTCGGTTTCGGTCACCACCGAAACCGAAACGTTTCAGTTTCGGGCCGAAATTTCGGCCGAAATCATGTACAAATATGATTATGATTTCGTTTTTTGTGAATATTTTCTTGATACATAAACAAATCTTGTTGGTAAAGTTTATTGAATCCTTGACATTTTCTGCCAGATTTTGGTAGAAACACTAAAAAAAGATTCTTCTGCTTTTATTTTTTTCTTTCTTTTGGATTTGCTGATACACTTTTCTACTTATTCATTTATGTCTTGAAAGAAATGAAAAGAAATCAGAGCCTAAAAAACAATGAACATAAATCTGCAAAAGTATTAGAATACAATGACTTTTTTCCTCTGTAGAACATAAATGGAATGTAGCTTTCTTTCTTCAAGAAAAATGGAACAAAAAACGTGTCACAGATCATCTGAGATTCAGATAATATTGTAATTTCAATTACTCTGCTCAAAGAGAGGACATGCATACGTCAGAATCAGGATGTTGTTTAAATTTTAATTTTGAGCTGAAGAATGGTAATTAGAACTTGGCAGTGCAGAAAATAATAAAAAACATATATACTGCAAAAACGAATCGCAATCAGGCAGTGATTGAGCAAAAGATATTGAAATTAGAATGAAATAAAATAAACGAATCACATGTTACACAACTAACTTGTCTGATAACCTGGAATTTTAGTGTTTCTTCAATTATTTCTCCCACCATCTCAAAGCTTTACTAATGCAAAATCATCTGCAATCACAACAATAAATGGTCAGCTGAACAATAGAAAGAAGAGAAGGAAAAAGAAAACCTGTGAAGAAAAGGCAAATGCGTAAGGAGAACAAATGGAAGATCTTACTTACACGCTATATTTCTGGAACCATCCTAAACAAAGGAATTCCTTCTTTTTCTTCTTTCAACAGCAGAGATCATAAAAAAAAGCCACAAAAAAGAGGAAATACATCAAAATCGAAGATCAGATTGGAAGTCCCTAAATGGAAGAAATCTGCAGGAATAAGCACCTTCAGTGTTTGAAAATGAAAATTCAACTGAAATAAAAGAACAATAAATCCATGAATTAAAAAATGGAAAAAAAAACTGGTCACACAATCTAGCATTTGGGAAAACTCCCTTGCTAATTCCCATGAGAGATCTAAAATCTGATATCCCATTAAAAAAAATAGAAGAGAAATCAACCAGATGGAGTACCTTCTGTGGGGAAATGCTGGAACTTGGTACCTCTGTCAATCCCCTAGAAGACTTTTTGTTGGAAATATTTTCAAAATAAATAAAATATTTTACTTTTGAAAATGGGGTTTTCCCAAAGTGTTATGCTAAAAAGCTTGTGGAGATACATTGGAAGAGTGGAGGAGCTGTGGATGGTTGGGTCCTCTAATTCTGAAGAAGAGTATTATATTCCTCAAGTGATAGCTGTACAAAAGTTGCCCCTATAAGGAGCTCATGACCCTGCATGAGACAATATGACATGTCGTATGGATTCATCCACATTATAATTGGCTTGAGTGCCTCAGGTGTGTGGTCTCCCATGTAAATCATAACAATAGTCAGCAACAAGGTTTTAAATCTCGGTTTCGGTTTCGGTTTCGGTATGAAATTTCGGACGAAATCTTGTAAAAATTTCGGTGAAATTTCGGAAATTTCCGAAACGTTTCACCGAAATTTCCAAAATTTAGGGTGAAATTTTGTGCTTCATCAAAATGTTTCACCGAAATTTCCGATACGTTTCACCGAAATTTTACCGAAACGAAACGTTTCGGTGAAGTTTGGTACTTTTCCGACTCACTGTGAATTTTATTTCGTTTTCCACCGAAACCGAAATATTTTGGCTGAAACGAAACGTTTCGGCCGAAATTTAAAACCATGCTCAGCAATTTGACCAGTAAGACCACAATGGATACACCTCCCTTCATAACCATCTCGATTGTGACTTCTGGCTCTTCCATGCTCACTCGGAGTAACACCCTACCCCCAACCGAATTACCTCAGGTACCAGTGGGGTCACCACGACCACGAGAGAGGCTATCACGACCCCTATCAAGATCCAGCAAGGTCGAGTTATCTGTCACCACAGAAGTGAACGGAACAAGGGGCAAAGTAGAAGCTTGTGTTGAACTCCTGAATAGACTGTGTGTACATCAGGAACACCACCATCTCTTGCCAAAGTTTGACTCCGAGTAGTTTGGAGGTTGGGATCTAAACTCGAAAGAAATTTAGTTGTCTGAAATTTTACCCAATGTTTTTCTATACTTTGACATCAGTTGAAATCGGGTAGTACAAATTCAATTCCTCCCACGTAGTAGTAAGGGAGGCAAAATACTCACTTACATGGTTTTAAATTTCGGCCGAAACCTTTAATTTTGGCCGAAATATTTCGGTTTCGGCACAAACCGAAACGAAATTCACATGAAGTCGTTTCTTTACAAGATTTCACTGAAATTCCAAAATTTCGCCAAAATGTTGGTTGAAATTTCATTTTTGGACTTTTTTTCAAAATTTCCACCGAAATTTTGAAAATGTACACCGAAATGTTATAATTTTCACCGAAATTTATGAAATTTCCACCAAAATAGCCGAAGTTGACATTGAAATTTTAGACATTTCAGTCAAAATAAAAAAATAAATGAAATCATAATCATATTTTTACATGATTTTGGCCGAAATTTCGGCCCAAAACCGAAACGTTTCGGTTTCGGTGGTGGCCGAAACCGACACTGAAACCGAAATTTAAAACCTTTCTCACTTATGGGCCGACCATCTTATCATTTAAAAAAAAGGCTGACCAGTTCATACAATTCATACATCCTGGAGATATTCCTGTCAATCATTAGAGTACCAATTCTATAGTCTTTCACAAACACCCTACGTAGATTCCATAAACATCTATGATTTGTGGGCACGGACACAAGTGTCACGTGTCGCGTGTCGACACGGACATGGAGTGTCGGACACGACAGACTTCCAAAATTTAGAAACGGGGACACGGCTAAAATAGAAAGTACATTTAGTCATGATTTGTGGACACAGATACATGTGTCGAGTTTTGACATAGATACGGGGTATCTGACATGGAAACCCCTAAAAATCTAAAAATAGTGGCACACTGATGCACGTACATACATATAAACTTTAAAAGTTATTGACACTTTTAGCAGTACACTTAAAAGTGTTTAAAGGAATGTTGACACGTGTGGACATGGATGTCGTATCGGACACGACACTACATGTGTGTCTGCAATAAATTCAAAGTGTCGGCTAAGTCATAGATAAACATGCAATTACCTATAACATTTGATTCCACGCTCTTCCACAACCACAACATAACTACATGATTTTCTTGTACCCAACCAATCTAGTCCGGATTCGTTTCAAGAGGAGGATCTGCCAAAAAATATATCAACTTCCCTTTTGCACCAAGGAACACTTTTATAGCTTGTTTCCACAACAAGTAATTTTTTTCATTTAGTTTAATTGAAGTTCCCTGTAGATTAATTCCATCGTTAGTAACTGTCACAGTTTGGGTCACTTTGTTCTCATTAGATTCAGCCATATATCATCCTATCATCTTTTGTATATATCACAAAAGAGAAAGAAAAAACAAGCACCCCACAGCAACTCTGAATACAATCAAAACATGGGTACCATTCAAAAAAAAAAAAAAAAAACCAATCAAAACATGGTTGTCGATCCCATAATAGCTAGCTTTATGTATCACCAATCACAAAGAAGAAGATGTGCTATACCACAATAGTTATAATCTCTACATAGACACAATCAAGTTGCACCATATGCACAAAAGATGAGGAATCAAATCTTATAAAAAAAAACCCAAAACAGAGGACGATCCATTCAATACGGGTCAAGTCCTCAAACCATTGATGGAAATACCACAATAGTGCCGAAGTGCACCCAAAGATGCCGCAGATCAGCCCAAGTGAGACCCGGGTGGACGACGATAGTTGGAGGGTTGACTTCCATGTAGAGAAGAGCATCTCCCTCTCTTTCGTGTTTGTGTATTGTAGATCTCAAGAAAAAAACAGGAAGAGGAGAGAAAAGGTGAAAAGCAAAAGACAGCAATAGGGATCAAGAACCCTGAGGCTCTGATACCATGTTGCTTGAGAGAGAGAGAGAGAGAGAGAGAGAGAGAGAGAGAGAGAGAGAGAGAGAGAGAGAGAGGCATTTTTAACAAGTATATTATGTAGATTTTCCCAAGTCTCTGGAAAATAAAAAAGCACAGTGAATCTGTGGAGTGGTTTCTGTATAGGAAAAAAGTGGTTAAGTACCACATTCTAGCTATTAGGAAAAAAGTATTCCACATTCTATGTCCTAACACCTAAGTGATGCAAAAACTGATAGGTTAAATAAGAGAAATTATATGATGAAAGGCCGTGTAAACATGTAAAGGTGGTACAGCAGAAGTACCACCTTAAGCAGTAACAGATTAGAGAAATTATCCCAACAGCAGCTCCTCAAAAAGTGAGGAGCTGTTGGTTCAAATATCAGGATGGGATGATAGGTGCATGTTTATACGACCCTTCATCATATAATTTCTCAGTTAAATAATGGTAAGATTATGAATCACTGATAGGCTTAAGTAGTAACAGATTAGATATCTATCAGTGCCAAGTATTCTTCCCAAACCAGTCCTTATATTTGGCCCACCTGAATCAAACACAATTTCACGGTAGCAGTAGTGTTTCTCATCCGATTAACAACGCTACTGTTCAGACGGTTGTGTTTTGAGGGGTTCTCACCGACCCTGGAGGCGAAATCTTTTTTTATCTTACGTAGGTTCTTGCGGTGATGTAGATCCAACTGTGGCAGAAGTTATGAGTGTGTGGAATGACAGTAAACTCATTTCTAAATTCAACCTGCCTAATATATGGATCGAAGGCAATTCCCTTAACACCATCCATTGGCTTAAGGGAGATTCCTCTCTCCTTTGGTGGTTTAGGATATATTTTAAGGAAAATGAGGGATATTTTATCCTAGATTGAGTATTGATTCTCACACATTCATTCTGAAGGAAAACACCTAGGAAGTAGGAATATTATTTGCCAATTTTGGACTCTTGCTTAAATTTGGTTGTATCACAATCTCTAATCCTTTTTTTTCCGTGTTTTTGTTTCTTCATTGTTGGGTGCTTTCATTAGCCTCGTTTTGTTGTATTTCTCTATTTAGTATATTACTTGTTCGAAAAAATAGTTACGGGGTTTAAAATACAGGGGAGCTGATATCTGCATTCCTTTGATTTGACAGGGAGCTGATATCCGCACTCGTTTGATTTGATATTTGGTACTTCTCTCGATCAACAGCCTTATCATAAATGTTTAAAAAAAAGATAGGGGTGCCAATATCGAAACAAGGGAGTGAAGACATCAGCTGCCTAAACTAAAATGTTTCTTTTCTTTTTTAAATATTTCTTACTTCCATGTAGATGTGTGGTTTTATTTTTGGTGATTTCAATGTCAAGCTGCCATGGAGGATTACATTTTGAAGTCAGAGCCCTTTGTGAATCTTCTTTTGAGATTACCAGTGAACATTTTGATGAAAAAGGAATCCATATATTTATCCCATAGGATTAGATTGGAATTTGCTTACTTGTCAGTGTATCAAAAAAAGAAAAAAGAAAAAGAAAAAGAAATTATCGTTTGAGCCATGTTCATGTTGTTTTAATGGAAACCAAATGTTTGAATGAACAAGAAACTTTTTTTTTTCACAGGCTGAGATCTCTCGTCAAGAGGCGAGGCTGAAGATCGAGAAGGAAAACCTTGAAAAGGAGAAAAGTGTTCTGATGGGCACCGCATCAAATCAAGACAACCAAGATGGTGCTCTCGAGATTACTGTCAGTGGCGAGAAGTACCGATGCCTCAGATTTTCCAAGGCAAAAAAATGAGTTCTGCTGAGCAAAGAAAGAGAATATCAGCTCCAAAACACTGCTTGTTAGGGGGACAAGGGATCAATCGAGTCGTGTTCAAAGAAAAATGCATGTACAAGTTAGTAAGCTCATTGATCGGGTAATTCTCATCTGCCCAGTTAATTGTTTGCTGCATTTTCTTCTTCTTTCCTTGTCCTAAAAAATGTTAATGTATATTACATGATCAAAATCGGTTTATGGTGCAGATCAGAAGGGTTTGCATAAATGTGGTATTTGAATGTTTTTTGCTTAAATTAATTGGTTTTTATTTGAAAGCCAGGCGGCATTCATGTGATCTATCTGTGGGAACTCAGCAACTTTGCTTTGTTCTTTTTCAGTGGGCCCACATTTAATCACAGCCCAATCTCAATTTGAGTCTATGCTATCTTACTCTCTCACACCTCACACATTTCAAGCCTTTGTTTTTTTTTTTTGGGGAAGGTACATTTCAAGCTTTTCTATCCACCCAGAGTAAGAAAAAAAGAAACAGAAAGCAACCATATCTTTCTTTCAATAATGCCCATCTTATACTTCCTAAATTGATCCTCACACCCCTCTCTTGATATATTTCTATAATGCCAATAATGCCCATCTTATACTTCCTAAATTGATCCTCACACCCCTCTCTTGATATATTTCTATAATGCCCATTTCCCTAACCCACCGAATTTGTGGTCTCAGATCAAAGAGACAGGGGCTGGAAACAGCACCCCTTAATTTTCTTCCAAGTACCCCCTCCCATTTTGATACTGCACCCGACCGTCCCCTTTCTCCCATTTCCCTTGATTTTCTACTGTTCTGTTTCCATTGTTGTGCTTGGTATGCGTCCACCTTATTTCATTTCCTTCATACTTTTTTTTAATGATTTCATTTCCTTCATACCACTTACCTTTCTTCCATATTACTTCGTTTTTATTGCCTAGTACTTTGTGTTTGACTGCATCTTTTGGAGTATGTAGTTTGGAGAGGGATTTATGTACGAAGGGCAAAAGTAATTTCAGTGGGTCTGCACTTCATCACGACTCATCTCTTAAACAAGTCTGCTCTCTACTGTTCTCACCTCATATAAAAGATCATTCCAAATTCGTTTAAGTAGTCTGTCTACAAGCCCACACACTCTCTCTCTCTCTCCTACTTGTTACACTTGTGATGTGACAACCTGCCACCATCTTATCCTCGAGCCTTTAAAAAGACACCATCACCTAGGGGTGCAACTTGGGTTGGGCTCAACCCGATTTTGGGTCGGGTTGGGTTGGAATTTACTCGGGTTGGGTTGGGAAAAGCCAACCCGTTTAATTTCGTGTTGGGTTAGGGTTGAGGCCTGGCAACCTGATCTGACATCCGTCCTCTAATTTTATCTTAATTTTCTTTGGATTATTGTTTTTTTCTGTTTGGCCCAAGGTGAACCCGAACCCGAACCTAACCCGACTCAACCCGACCCGATTTCGGGTTAGATGGGTTGGGTTAGGGTTGAGAGATTTAGAGGCAGGTTGGGTTAGGGTTGACCATCCTCAACCCGAGGCTCGGGTTGTTTTGGGTTAGGGTTGAGGAAATGCTATCACGGGTGGATTAGGGTTGGCCTCAACCCGATCCAACCCAACCCGAGTTGCACCCGTACCATCACCTCTCATGTCAGGCAAGTCTCTTTTATTATCCCAAGAGAAAAAGAAAGAAACCAAAATTTCTTCCTTTCCCCCTTTCCTCTCGCCTCTTCCTTCTTACTAAGGGCTACCACCAAATCCGGCGAGAGAAGCTTTTTCATCAATTTTTCGATTACCACAAAGGGACTCTCCGTTGAGTGCTTCTCACTCTCCAGATGTGATTAATTTGTTGAAAATTTCAATGACTTTGTAGTCAAACTCTCATATTGCTAGTCAATTGTTTTTTTTTTTCTTTTTCCGTTTATCTATCACATGTTTGCACTACATCGAAGACAAAGATCAGTGAATCTCTATCTGCTGATATTCAATTTTCTAATTTTTTCCCTCATGAGTGATGGACAACAATTTGGCAACAGATTCACCCCTGTTTTATCTTAGAGATGAAATATCGACAACGACGAACATTTTATTAAAATTAGCAGTAAAGCATTAGAAAATTGGGGATTATGAGATGATAATTCACCGCCTTTTGTCCCTGATGTGCTGTGAACATAAATGCGATACATAAACGAAAAGAACATTAACTTGAAGAGCTATTATTTTTTGGCTAATATGAGATTTTAACTACATAACATCATTGAAATTTTCCGAGGATTAATCGCATTGGAGGTGTGCGAATTTCCAGAGGCACTCATAGGTGAGCACTCTCACAATCGTCAGAAACTCATTCAGAAAGTTTCTCTCACTAGATTTGATGTTAGCCCACAAGAGGAATGAGAGGAGGATAGGGGAAGATTTTTTTTTTTTTTTTTTTTATTTCGCGCGTGGGGGTGGGCGGGGGGAGGGGTGAAAGAGGGAAAACTGGGCTTGTTGATGGGCTATTTAAACAGTCTTGGAGTAAGGTTTTATAAAGGCTTGAGTGGGCCCGCTTATGAGATGGATTATGGTTAGGCTTGAGCCTACTGAAATTATTTTCACGCTTTCTACATCTTCTTTTAGTTAACAAAATGGAGAGAATAAAAAACAAAAGCAAGGTTCATATCTTGATTGTAGATAACGCATGTGGGGGATTATCGGATATATTGATCTGGTAGTTGTACGATACAAGTAATAGCTCAAAAGATTAGATTAGACTATCTTAGCCGTGTGACCCTTCCCACGGTCCCGTTTGTTAGTCCAAAAGTGATTATTGGACCCAAAATCACATTTAGGCCCTGTTTGTTTTGGATTTTTAGAACTGATTGTGAGTCCGAAACTAGACTCAAACTTAAAGGTAAGTTTTGCATTCAGTAATCAGTTTTGGATTCACAATCGGTTCTAAAAATTCAAAACAAACAAAGTCTCAATTTTGAGCCCAATAATCAGTTTTGGACTCCATATCAATTCCCAAAATCCAAATCGAACAGGGACTAAGTGTGAAACTATCAGTTTACTCCAAAAGCTTAAGTTGTTGGAGAAGGCGTTATTATCTTTTATAATTTAACACTCCCCCTCATGCGTGGCCCCTCTTTCTTTAGGTTGGCCTACACGTGGCACATGTGGCCTCACTTTTGGATTTGGCCATCAAGGAGGTTCGAACCCAGGCATTTGCTCTGATACCATGTGAAACTATCAGTTTACTCCAAAAGCTTAAGCTGTTGGACAAGGCATTATTTGATCTTTTATACTTTTAACTCTAAGAACTCCATCTAGGTGTATAAATGGGGTCTTCTTGTAGATACACATCTCTAGACCTACTCTGGTATACTTCTGTGTCCCGTTTTATACTTTAAAAATCCCATATAGTTGAAAAAAAAATTCCCTACTATTTGGATTAATTGCAAAATTTCCAACGTGAAAATGAATTTTACAAATTATTCTCATATATTATTTGAAACGTGTGAGAAATTCAGAACTAATGTACGAGGCATTGTAGTGTAAAAGAAACGAAAGGGCGGCCTCGTGCCATTGCAAGGTCTGGGGAGGGCTAGAGATGCATGCAGCCTTACCCCGTGCTTTGAGGAGAGGCTGTTTCAATGACTCGAACCCGTGACCACCGGGTCACAATGGGGCAACCTTACTCTTGGCACCAAAGCTTGCCCTCAATGTCATTTCAGTGTAAATGGAAAATAATTATAAATTTTCTGAACTTTTCCCAAACTTATCCCCTCATTTCCAAAAATAAGGCCAATTTTTTTCAAAATCAAATTGCATGCTAATGAAATAAACCAAATTTCAATCAATTTAAACAGTGTTAATCAAAAGCTCACCCATGCCAGTTTGTCCTATATGTCAACAAAAAAGGGTACAAAATCCCACTTGAAGTACGTACTGTTTACTTGGGTGTAAAATTGGCAGAAAATACCTCCCTCTATTTGGTGGCTTGTGCAATCATATTGCTTATGGAACTAGCCTCCTCTTTTGCAGTCTCCACCAAAGAGTCCTACAGACCAAAACCATATTCTGTCAACATAATCTCATGAATCAAAGGCACAAAACAAGATAAAAACCAAGAAAAAACATACCTGTGCAGCGATAACTCGGGCGACTGTTTTCTTGCTTGATTCTTGAAGTTCTCCGGCAATCAGAATTTCGTCGAGTATGTAGTACGCCTGAAATTGAAACTCAAAAAGATATCTAAATAAGAATCTAAACAATAATTATATTGCACCTATCATGTTTTGATGAGAAAAAAGAGATTCTGAAAAGAATGGGTTCATGAAATTACCTTGTGAAAGTTGAAGATCAAGTCCAACTCACACACCTGAAAGGAGGAACAAAATGAAGCCAACATATTTATGCATGTGAGTTTGTCGTTTACGTATAGGTGGATGTATTTAAAAAAAAAAAATACACAAGGCCCCACCTTGTTCGAAGATCCAAACCGTTCATTTGATGGGTCCCAATGTTAATAGGCTGTGCCCTGAAAATCAACTCTATGAAATAACCTCTAAGATGAAAGGGCAAGAATCATCCTATGGAGATGATTTTCAAGGCACGACCTATTTACGTTGAGGCCCAACAAATGAATGATTTGGATTTTCGAAGAAGGTGGGCTCCAGTGTATTACCTATGTGCAGACACCATATAAAAACTCTATATGTATGAGTATGTGTAAGCCCCCATAGTACCGTATTTTTCAAAAGGTATTGCACGGCTTACGCCATAGGATGATCCAAGCCGTCCATTTGATGGGCCACAGAGTAAAATACGTTGTGCCCCAAAAGTCATTTCCATTGCATGATCCCAGCCCTCCGATCTATAGAGGTTTCCATAAAAAAACAGTTCCTCTATAGATCGTAGGGCTACGATCATCCTATTGAAATGATTTTTAGGGCACAACCTATTAGCATTGTGGCCCATCAAATGGACGGTTTGGATAATCCTATGGTGTAAGCCGTACAGTACCTTTTGAAAAGAAAATACTGGACCATACGGGCTTACACTATATAAAATCTCATATATGTAATATGAAGTCAAATGAGCAAGCTATTGTTGTTGTTATCACAATTATTATAGGTGGTCAGTTGCTCACACTGCCGAAATAACGGTCTAGTATCTCAACAAAATGGTGAATTATTTCAAGAACTTCAAGTTCATTGTCATCTTGGTCAATACACATGCAGAAGTAGAGGCTGGCATATCTGCATACGATTACAAAATAAAATCAATCCTGTCTGCAAGAAAGCCAAGTTTCTGCCAAAACACAAATCTATTTAGCACTTGCATTACCTTTTATATACCACTTTGTATCCTCTCCACTCAACAAAATTACAGAGCTTTGGACCCCTAGAAAGAATCACTCCACTGAGCTCTCGGATTACCTTGTTAAGACAACAGATACAGAAAAGGCACACAAATACAGGGAGATGGTAAGCAATGCAAAATTCACACAATACTAGTCCCCAGAGACTAACTGTGCTTCTTTCCATTTAAGCAGAGTTACTAAGTTCAGATTGAAGAAAAATTTGCCTAGGCAAATGTTTGGAAAGTTCAGGAGTAGTTCGGAACTGACATGACATATTTTGTAAATTATACATTTTCAATAAAATGGCGCTCGTAGATTATATGGTATTAAGTGCATGGGTACTTTTCATCAAGGTTGTGGAGGGTTCAAGGCTTTTTAGGTTTTATTTTAATAGTTGCTTGGTGTTTTTTTCCAAGAAATCAGAAAAAATATCATTACAAGGAAAATTCACGCTCTTTGTGAAAAAAGAAAATCACAATTTATTTGATAAAAACTTGAATTTTTCATAGCTCGCAATCTTTTCATAGAAAAAAAAAACGAAAAAATTCACATATAAATGACATTTTTTTTTTGAAAACCCACCAAATTTGCTAATATTTGAGTAGATTAAAGGAAACTCCCCCAAATCCCAGGTGATAAAAGGAATCAAGAGCACCTCTTGAAATCTCAAGAATGGCAGGAGCATCTCTGTTCAGAACCAAGATTAATTTTTTTGGCAGAGAAGCTGCAGCAGTTCTTAAAAATATGAATGAGATACTAACCAGAACAATCACAACTGCTGTATTTAGAACTACGGACGTATCATATGCCAGAAGTTAAAGTTAGAATGCAGAAGGGAAGATAATCACCAGATGAAAGTAAACAACTTAAAATTTTCAGTATGCACAAAACAAGAAAATAAATGAACACTCTGAATTCTCCAAAAGCTACTTTACACTCCTAATCCTGACAAGCAGCTGACAAGAACTCTGAATTCAAACATCTAGCAGATTAACGGTCAAATAATAAATATTCCACCCGCAGGAGCATAACTATGGCCGACCCTCTAATATTTACTATATTATAAGCTACTACCTCATTATTAAATGAAATTTTAGGAAACCAACTTAGTTGCATAATCTCTAAAATTAACTTACTATAATTTTGTGTGCCTTGTTACGATTGTATACAAGCAAGAATATTTCGCACAAGATATTATAGAAATTAGAGACAATAAATTGAAAGAGAGAAAATTAATAACTAATATTCTCTGACAACTTAAAAAATCTCATTTCAGAAAAATCTTAGTTATTTATGTATTTGAGGGCTTACTAATAAGTAATAACTTTATAATATGGCAGAACAAGTCAAACAAGAACTTTAAATACGGAAGAAGGGCAATTTCACTTCTTATATTTCCATCATTGCTAACAAGAAACATGATGGAATAAAGAAGAAGGGCAATTTGTCTTCCTAACCCGAACGGGATTGGCACGTCGGCTGGAGTCGTGGGTTTGCTCCCCATAGACTCGAGTTCGAATACCCCCGGGCTTGCCCAATGCACGTGGTTTACGGGTGATTGCATATATCCATAAGGATTAGTCCTGCCCTAACTGGGGTAGGGATACCCTATGTCATCCAAAAAACAAAAAAGAAACATGATGGAAGCATAAATGTTGCTCATAAGCCTATTGGAGATTTGGAAAGTGAATTTCCAACCAAAGCAAATTCAAAAGTAGAGGCAAGGAAATATATTCAAATATGTAAATGCAAAACAGAGAAAAAACAGCAAATCAGCAAAAGCAATATGGAATATGCACATTGTTTACCTTGGTTCTTTCCTTCTGTGAGTAAGGGGAGTACCATTTTGTCAACCTCACTTTTCCTTGTCGGCTAATAAGAAGTACAAAGTGAATCTGGAAAACGTGCAAAAGTATAATCCGTTAACAGGACTTGATATGAAAATAACTACAAATATCTCCAGATCTACACATAAAAATCAAGTCAATAATGCTTTTTTTTAACCCGGAATTTATCTAGGAACCCGGGGCGGCACCTTAAATTTTATTGATAAGAACAATAGTTACAAGAGGAGGACATAGAACCTTGCCTCTAGCTCATCAAGATACAAGAAGAGGTAAAATAAAACCCTTTAACAAATAAAAACAAGCAATATTCATTTAGTGTGAAAGACAATAATGCTTTGTTAATAAAAAAAAAAATAGTAGATTTAGAACTGTCCAGTTCATCCAATTTCTGAGAAATACTTAACAGATTGCACTGAGGAAAAATAATCATTTAATACTGGAGACACACAATATGCAAGAAAGTCACTCAGATCTTGTACGACTTAAAAGATACTCTCAAAGTGGGAGACTTATGCAAACAGAGTGAAAAAAGGCTATGAAAATTCATCACAACATACCAAATAGTTAAATCCCCACAAAGAAATACAGATGGCAGACCCATCTAAGTTATTCTACAAAGATAACTGCAGTAACAAAGTTCCCAAAAATCTCAAAACTCAAAGCTCCTCCAAGCACAAAAGGTTAAAAGTTACAACCTATTTTCCTTCTTTTTGGTAGATAGAATATATTGAGCCTAATGTTAACGTTCATTGATTAAATGAACCAGTCAATTATAATTCGAAACAACAAGACCCTCAACCATGCACAGGCTTTCAGCAAGTAGACACGAACAACAAATAAAATAGATATGCTTTCATCCAGTATAGAAGACCAGGCAAAACCCAAATGAAGTGCCTAAATTAACTCATATAACCAACAAAGTATATTGCTAGGCATCAGATATGGTCAAGCAAGGACTAAATGCCCTGCTTTCACCAACAGATTGAAACTAACAAACAACATCTTTCTTTAAAGATAACTGCTATATTATGACCTTTTTCCATGACTGCTGCTTGAAAATCCCTCCAAGTACAACCTTTGCCTCCACTTTCATTCCCTCAAAATTGAAATCTCTGTAGGTGCTTAACGCATAGATCTCCATGAACTTCCATTCGATTTAGGAAGCTCTTTCCTCGCAGCTTAAGAACTCAGGGGCCTTCGTGATCGATTAATTAAATGAAGTGGATAAAGCAGTGGGGTTTCTTACACAATCATATGAGGTTTTCATGTGAGATTTCTAAATTGGGTGCATGGTGGCACATTGTAGATAAGTACCAAAGTGGTGCCCATAATGCTGAACAGATTGTGGAACCCATTTATTTTGAAAAACAACCTCAAAAGAGATCTCTTGCATTGACACCATCACTACAGTTTGGCATAGGGAGAGGGAATTTAAGATTTTGGAAAAGGCCAATCTTACTCAATTAACTTTTCAAGGGGATTTGAACTTCATTCTGACACAAGAAGTCCATGGTGGCCAGAACAGATATCTTTGGCTATGCTCCGTCAGTTTGGACAAGCTACTGTAAATGAGACCTTCTTAAGCAGAGATTGGCTATCCAAGTTTGGAATGCAGAAAGAAAAATGAAATATACTAGGCGTGTAACAAAAAGAACTGTTCGATATGTCCAAAGTGGGGACAGGACATTTGAAAATTAGTTTTCTTTTCAGATGCCATTTAATAGGGAGAGGCTTTGTAGGTGGACCGGCTGCAGAAGAAAGATTTGATAATCCAGAAAAATCCCTTCTCCAGCATCTCCAGAAGAGATCAGGTTAGCACCTCTTCTTTCTAGGTCCAAATTCCTCACACCGAGGGACAGAGTGGGCAAATCTCATGTTGGGTTTTGAGCAGGAGAACCGGTATGCTATCGTAGATGCTTGCTCTCCTCAGTCACCTGTGGTTTTAACAGTGAACAAAGTAACTTCATCTTTAGCTACTCCGTACAAGGCGCCCTTTCATTGCTTACATAACTGCTTCCATGGTAACAGACTCTTTAGGGTTCACAGGCCAGTTTGGTTTATAAATAGCCCAATTTAATAATAGAAGGGGACTTGTCCAATGTTATATCTTGGGCCACCAACAAGGCAATAGGCCCTTGGGCGATTACGAGCATTGTGGTGGGAAATTACGAACCTTGTTACATCCTTATCACCAAAATTTAAGCATATGCGTCGGTCTGCCAACGAAGAAGCCAACAAATTGGCTAAAGATGGGGCTTTTGAGCTCCTCACAGATAGAGATGAGGTAGTCATTGTTCAAATGGAGCACGCTTTGCAATCAAGGAATGCCTAGAGGTTATAGCAGTTTCTCTTCTTGACTGGTGATGGGTAATCTTGTAATCAGGGTTTGATGTAAAAACTTACTATAGTGAGACAACTTTCCCTTCAATGTAATAGAATTTTCATTATTAATTAAATTGTTACCTTTCAAAAAAAAATATAGCACAATTTATGAAGACATAGATGGTAAGGAAATTGGCATAGTTCATAGACAATGTCATCTTTGGAGGAGAGTATATGATTTCTATATGGGGAAGTAGATGAAAACCCTAGATTTTGGAACGGGACATTTAACTTAAAGGATAATGACGGGAATGTGCTAGCTGAAATTAATTGTGACTGAAGGGGTATTGGCTTTGACCTCCTCCTCACAGATGCAGGTCAGTATGTGATACGATTTAGGGATGTTGATCACAGTTCTAAGAATGGGCTAGCTAGTGCAATTCAAGAATTAGAAATTAGCAGTCCACTGGCTCTATCAGAGAGAGCTGTGGCTGTTGCTCTTGCCGTGTCATTGGACAATGACTACTTCTCTACACATGGGATATGGTATTGGGGACTGACTTTAATTTCCGTCGGTTAATAGAATACAAACAGGTGTAATTGAAATACCCATTTGATTCTTTTTTACGTTTTCTTGGTGAGCGTTGCTTGGCATGGATCTCTTCACCTTTCTCCAAGCTTAATCCTGTAAGGTATGTGAGGGTGGTTACAGCTGATGTATATATATTCTGTACGGTACATGATTTGCTTGCTACCTCAGATTGTACAATGCCCACGCACACCTCTCATTCCATCAGAAATGCAAGAATGGAAAATGGAAGTATTGGATCAACCTTCCCTTTTCCCTTTCTTTGCTTTTTTTTAAATAACTGCTATATTAAGGAAAAAATTACATGGGGCTAAGGTTGCCCCTTTTATATATGACCCCTACGGATACCAGATTTAGCCAACGAATCAGCAAGGTTATTGGCATCCAAGCTGATTTATTACTAACCATATAAGGGCAGCCAAGCTGAAAAGTACATCAGAATTAGCTGATTTATTAGTAACCATATAACGGCAGCCAAGATGCGAAGTACATCAGAATTAGGTTGTAGTTAGAAATTAGGGTACAAACTCCAAAGCACGCTCAACTCTAGAGGGTGACTTACAAGTGTTTGTCAGAATTCACTCTCTTTCAAGGTAACAGATTAGGGAAAGCAACTCCATGTGATCCAAAGGGCACTGAACCCTTATCATAAGCAACTGCTCCAGACTTGATTCTTTACTCAAAGCTGCACATAGCAAGTTTCTCACAACAATATGTATGGTCCCTGTTCGGAACAAACTTCAAATACATGAGAAGAGAATAACACACACAAAATGCATTGAGATCAAAATTTCCTCTTGCGAGAAGAGCTTTTATTGATTTTATGGTGACGTACACTTCTGGCTCTATTGGTCGTTACTTACATTTCTTAAAGAAAACACCTTTGATTATATATCAAGAGGTTCCCTATCTAAATCCAAATTTTAATTATTCAAACTCCCGAAAGAGGGGCTTCGTGAACTCTCGAGTCGTAGTTTTGACTCCTTTTTGTAAAGGGTCCTCCTGGAAGAGAAATTCCTTTGAGTCATTTTTATTGACCTTATTTCGACTCTTCTGTAATAGAGTCCTGCCGGAAGAAGCTCCCTTGAGTCGTAGTTTTGACTCTTTTTGTAAAGGGTCCTCCCTGAAGAGTAACTCCTTTGAGTCATCTCATCTTTCTCCTGGAAGAGAAAGGTCTTCTTTGCTCTTTGAGTCTCCCAGAAGAGACTCAAGAGATATCATCTTTCTTCCAGGAGAGGAATGTCTTCTTTGCTCTTTAAGCCTCCTGGAAGACTCTAAAGAAGTCTTCTTCTTTGCTCCTTTTCATCATTTTTCTCCCAGAAGAGATCTTTGGGTCCCTCGAAAGAGACTCCAAAGAGGTCCTCTTCTTTGCGCCTTTTCATCATCTTTCTCCCAGAAGATAAAGGTCTTCTTTGCTCTTTGGGTCTCTAGAAGAGACTCTAAATGGGTCTTTTTCTTCCTTTAGGGGAATCGTCCTTTTCTTCATCTTTCTCCCAAAAGAGAAAGGTCTTCTTTGATCTTCGAGTTTCCTGGAAGAGACTCGAAAGAGATCCTTCTCCTTCTTTTGGGGAACCGTCATCTTCATCATTTTTCTCCTCGAAGAGAAAGCTCCTCTTCGCTCTGAGTCTCCCGGAAGAGACTCTGTAAGCCCAAGGGTTCCCATGGGTTAATCATTCATCTTACCTTCTTGTTTTGATGCTAGCAAACCACATTGATTAGCATTTATGGACTGATGTGTTGCTTGAGATGCATCTTACCTTCTTGTTTTGATGCTAGCAAACCACATTGATTAGCATTTATGGACTGATGTGTTGCTTGAGATGTTGTGTTGTATACAGGAATTTTATGTCATAATCCCCATTACACAACTCTTCACAACACATGACTTGTGGATCAAGGATCAAAGGAACCAAGAGCTTGCACCTACATTAGAGTCATCCTCATTTAAAGATGCTCAAGTAAAGAAGCTCATCATGAAGATTCTACACAATGTTCTAAAAAGCACTGGGCGGCTGATTGACCTCCTAGCGCCCAGGCGGCGCTTAGGCATTTTGAGGCGTTTTTTTTTTTTTTTAGATAGATATTAATATATTTTCATAATATCTTGCATTTTTTTATATAAAATACAAATACTTGAATACATAACAATCCAAACCATTTTATGCATAAGTATTAAACATTAAATAATAACAAAAAGTCAAAAACGCCCAGGGCCTGGGCGGCCGCCTCATCACCTAGGCGGCAGTCTCATCGCCTGGGCGGCCGCCTAATAACGCCCAGGTGGTAAGCCCGCTTTTTTAAATGCCCAGGGCCTGGGCGGTGCGTTTCTTCTGCGCCCAGCGCCTAAGCGGCCGCCTTTTAGAACAGATTCCTACAAGTTCCCAACAAGAGTCAAGAAGAAGCTTGGAGTTGAACAAGCCATTGGTGACACCTCATGCACCTTCCAACATGCATTGAAGATTGGAGGAGTCACAAGAGTCAAACGAACGTTCACGAAGTTCACTCTCAAGATGAAGAAGTCCAAAGAAATGCAAAGGAGCCAAGACATTCCAAGAAGACTCAATGGTATACACTATTAGAATGTATTTTGAGTCCTCTTGATTTTATGTTTAAAATGCACTCTCAAAAGGTTTTCATACTTAACATTTTACATCTTTGAAAACCATCAACACACACCTAAAAATGTATTTGAAAACCGTGGACTTAAGCCCAAAAACAATACCCCAAAAGCACCTGGTTTTTAAAGTTAAAAATGGAATTTTACTCAGGGCCAGTCGACCGGGCTATGCCGGGCGACCACGAGATGCTAACTAGAATTCCAGGGCATCTCGAAATTTATCGGGCCGGTCGACCGGGGTAAGCCGGACGACCGCGGATACGTTTCTGTTTCAGACAGAAACAATCCAGTATGGTGTGGGCGGTCGACCTCCATGGGTTCGGTCGACCGCGATAGTGTTTTGAGCGAAAATTTAATTCAAACAGGAAGCCCTAGCCGGGAGACCGCCCTTGGGCCGGTCGACCGCCCTTGGGCCGGTCGACCGCGCCGGTATGAATTTTGAATTTCAAAAGAAGAGCCCGATAAGGGCAGGCAACCGCCGTGCCTCGGTCGACTGCCGCGACATGGAAATAGATCCGTTGGGGTTTTCACAGGTTGACTTTTTCAACCCTGTAATTTACAGTTTTACCCCCAAACGGTCATATTTCCTTGTGGGCTATATATACACTATCTAAATCTTTCTAAACAACCTTTTGCAAGATCAAATCACATCTTCTTGAACTTAAACTTTTGCAAGATCAAATCACATCTTCTTGAACTTAAACTTTTGCAAGATCAAATCACATCTTCTTGAACCTAAACTTTTGTATGAAAGGTTAAACCTCTTTGAACTTGTATTTTTATATTTTATCAAGAGGATCTCCATAGACTTTACATTTGTATCTATTCCTTGGAGAGTTTGTGAGCTTTAAAAGTTGTAATCAGCCTATCAAGAGGCATTGAGAGGTCTTTCATTCTATTTCTTCATTCTATATTTGAGGGTCTTCGATTTGGCTCGGAAAGAAAGGTAAATCATTTGTAAGAGGAAGATGTCTTCAGAAAGGATTCATGCGAAAGGGTGTGATCCCTTAGAAGTTGAAGGCGTTGGTGTACGGCTTTAAGATTCGCCCGTTGAAGAATCTTATTGGTTACTGAAGAATCCCAAGGAGGAAAACTTGGAAGAGTGGAGTAAGTCAAGTTGTGACCGAACCACTATAAAACTTGTGCCTTGTGGATGCTTTCTTCTTCTTCTTCTCATTTGCACATTGTGGTCATTGGTAATCTCTAACCCAACTTGTGTCTATATTTTAATCGAACAAGGGTTAGTGAATGCATGCTTAAACTAACATCCAAACCCTAGCTCTTAATATTTGTATTGATTGATCAAGGGTTAAACCGGTTAAGGCTTAATTGGTAAATTGATTTTAGTAATTCAATTAATTAAGCCCCAAATTTTTAAGTAGCCAATTCACCCCCCCTCTTGGATTGTCACCATGTATTTCATTTGGTATTAAAGCATAGGCTCTTAAAGAGATTTTTAAATTCAAAATCTACAAGAGATAAAGATCCATGACAATCCAATGGATTTTGAGCTAGGCCAATCCACTATAATTCCTCCATTTTTTGATGGAACGAATTTTAGAGGTTGGAGAATAAAAATGCTTGCCTATCTTAAAACCATAGACTTTGACATCTTAGATGTCATTAAAAGGGGATTTTTTATTCCAAGGAAATGCACTAAAAATGATGTAAAATTATTTTTCCACAAAAAACTCCATTGAAAAAATATGTCCAATCATCCTCTTGTGCATCAATGTTAGAAAAATCGAAATGAATTTTTAAATGTTCTCATATTGCCTAGGGGTCGAGTTTACATGTTTATCAGAATCCCATAAATGCGAGAAAAATTGAAGAAAATTGGTTTGTTCACAAAATCCCTTGAAAAGTATCAAGAAATTGAAAACAGGGGTATGGCGGCCGACCGAGCCTCGGAGGGAGATCGCGGAAGGCAATCTGGACAAAAATAAAAAGAAACAGGTTTGTCGCGGCGGACGACCAAGCTTCTGCGGATGACCGCGGATGGTCGAAATGTGAAAAATAAAAAATGGACAGTAGTATCGTGGCGGGCGACCGCCATAACCCGGTCGACCGCGACGGTCGAAAACTACTTGTAAAAGGGCGTCCGCGAATCACATTTCTAACTCCCGCCATTCCTTTCTCTTCTGGGGTTTTCTTGCCTCTTTACTCCAAAGTCATTCTCGGTTGAAGAACTTCAAGATTAAAGGATTCTAGTAAGTTTTTTTCCATTCCCGTCTCTCATTCTCTCTCTCTCTCTCTCTCTCTCTTTCTCCATCTTCCATTTTTGTACTTCTCTTGTTGTTCTTCTCCATTGTTCTTGTTCTTCTCTTACCAAATCTCCACTAATCTGTCATCTTCTTTGTATTTTCATCTCTTCATTCCATTTTCCGTCTCTCATCTCTGTTTCCCTCATCTTCTTCTCATTCTTGTTTTTAATCCTCTCACAAAATCCTAACCCTAGAATGGAATCCTCAAGAAGGAAAATGCTTGCGCATAAAGATAAGAGGCCAAGATTCAAATCAAAAGAAGAGGAATTTCACAATGAACATTTCTTCAACCAACAAGCACAAGAAAAGTACGAGCGCCTCCAGCATAGATCGATCATCTCAGGAAGGAAAGTCGAGATTACTGACCTTATAGAGTTTGACCTCTTCAATCTCTTTGCAGCACAAGGATGAGTAACATTTCTAGAATCTAACTCCTTGATCTTCCCCGAGCTTGTAAAGTTCTTTTATGCAAATCTTTTAATATCACATGGAGGAGCAGTAATGAATAACTACTGCAAATCATAGCTTGTGTTGAATGTTGCAGAAATTTGTAATATTCTGGATGTCCCTAATAGTAGGAAGAGAATCTTCTTTTGGGGAAAAGATGACATTGAGAATCATTACTTCACACGGAAGGATGTTTACGAAACTCTAGGAACCTTCCCCCCTGAAGGTAAAAAATTGAATGTCATGTCTAAACAAATGAGTTATCAGGCCAGAATAATCCATAAAGTTGTGGTTCACAATTTTACTCCAAGAGTCGGAAATCTTGATACAGTCAAGCCATTTGAAGCCTACTTAACTTACTGTATTATTAAGAAGATTCAACTGAATCTCGGTACCATTATCTTAGGATTCATGGATAAGGTAGTTAAGAAGAGAAAATGAGGTTTACCCTATGGGATGCCCATCACTAAACTACTAAAGTATAATGGAGTAGATTTGATGAAGGCCTACTTCACACTTTCGGATCCTGTGATCGATTCCTCTACCCTGATTCAAATGGGAATAAAAAATATCACATGGGGAGATAGCAGTAGAATTGGTTCTAGTGAAGTACCAAGGGGACAGGATGAAGATGAGTAAGTACAGACTACTCAGTCTCAGAGATCATATGAGCATTTTGTCAAACGAATTGACCAGATGAGCACAGAGATAAGACGACTTACTAGAGCTGAGACTCAGAGGGCTACTGAGTATTCGCAACTGATGGATATCGTAGCAACAGACAGGAGAGCGAGAGCTCGGGAGTATGACGAGCTATTACAGGCTATATCAGGATCCCGTCCTCTTCGATATTACTCCTCGACTCCTCCCCGTGATCAGCCTCCTTCAAAGATGTGATGGACTCATCAGTGCATTTTTGTTAGCACAGAAACTGTAGTTGGTACACCAAAAATGATATACTATAGTGCTACTAGGATATCCTTCTCCATTTCTTCTCGCCCAGTTTGGGCTTTTGGATTATGTTTTATTTTCTCATGGATGATGTTTATGCCTGATGTGGGCTTTTATTTTGGTCTGTACATGCCCAGTATGGGCTCTTACGACTATGGATGTTGCCCTAGATGGGCTTGTGGATATTATGGTTGGATGCCCAGTATGGGCTTTATGATATGTGGATGAATATGCCTTGTGTGACATGATTATGGATGTATAGGATATCTGCCCAGTAAGGGGCTTTTTATGCTGTTATTTTGTTTTTCATGACTCAGAGATTGTATGACAGTATCTATCCATGTATCTCTGATTATGTTTTGACATGATGTGAAGAGGGCGTGTCTCTTCCATCGTTCATTCATGTATATGGGATCTTTTCCTATCTCATCTTTATATATACATGAGTTCTTTTGGTTGCCATGGATGTGTATTCCTTTGATTGTTTATTATTTTGGTATCCATGTGTTTATTAGACTGTATTTGTTTCAACTTTATAATCATATGTCTAATAATCATCCATTCAAAGTATTTCTCTCATTTGAATGGAGCAAAAATTGAAATGGGTAAGGTGATTAAAATCTAGGGCTTATGTGTTAGAGTAAACTACATTTAGATTAATCGCACATAATCAGGGGGAGCTTTTCACTTGCAAATGTATAGTTCTGAGCATGTTCATGCTTACGAAGAGACTTGTCTGCCCTATGAGAAGAAATCTCCAACAAAATGCAACTTGTTAAGTCATAGATCTGAGCATATCTTTGCTCAGGTAGATATTTATCTGCCTTCAAAAGTTGTAAATAAAGCCCAAGTGTTCAAATCATTCACCTTGCATCATTGTATCTTGTCATGCCCTCCAACACAGGTCTCACCTAGGGCCAATGACAAATTCATAGGGGGAGAACTCAATCGTTATATATCATGATTATATAGATCAATATGATATGCTCATATGGTTTATTACCTCTATTTTTATGCTTAACTTGTGAATCATTCGATAAAAAAAAACCGCTTCTCATGCATTACACTTAATTTTTCTTATTAGTTCTTTTTTATAAGCATTCTAAGAGCTTAAATGTATTATCATGTACAAGGCACACAACTTAGCAAAGCTATTATTCATCTTGACGCTCCACTTGCACTTTCACTTGTTTATCCCTACCTTCTTGCTGTTGCCAAAAGGGGGAGAATTTCGAAAATTGATTAGGTTGTCTTGTATGCACCATATGCTTTATATTATCATATTACACTTGTGCATATAGTGAGGGGGAGCATTGCTTAAATTGTTTATTGTATTTAATGCTCATTCATATATTTGTTTAATATCTCCTGCCTCCCTAATCAATTTGTTTGCCATCATAAAAAAGGAGGAGAATGTAAGCCCAAGAGTTCCCATAGGTTAATCATTCATCTTACCTTCTTGTTTTGATGCTAGCAAACCACATTGATTAGCATTTATGGACTGATATGTTGCTTGAGATGTTGTGTTGTATACAGGAATTTCATGTCATAATCGCCATTACACAACTCTTCAGAACACATGAGTTGTGCATCAAGGATCAAAGGAACCAAGAGCTTGCACCTACATTGGAGTCATCCTCATTTAAAGATGCTCAAGTAAATAAGCTCGTCATGAAGATCCTCCAAGTTCCCAACAAGTGTCAAGAAAAAGCTTGGAGTTGAACAAGTCATTGGTGACACCTCATGCACCTTCCAACATGCATTGAAGATTGGAGGAGTCACAAGAGTCAAACGAACGTTCAAGAAGTTCACTCTCAAGATGAAGAAGTCCAAGGAAGTGCAAAGGAGCCAAGACATTCCAAGAAGACTCAATGGTATACACTATTAGAATGTATTTTGAGTCCTCTTGATTTTATGTTTAAAATGCACTCTAAAAAAGTTTTCAAAATGGTTTTTCATACTTAACCTTTTACATCTTTGAAAACCATCAGCACACACCTAAAAATGTGTTTGAAAACCGTGGACTTAAGCCCAAAAACCATAGCCCAAAAGTCCTTGGTTTTTAAAGTTAAAAATGGAATTTTACTCAGGGCCGGTCGACCGGCTATGCCGGGCGACCACAGGATGCTAACTGGAATTCCAAGATATCTCGAAATTTATCGGGCGGTCGACCGGGGTAAGCCGGACAACTGCGGATACGTTTCTGTTTTAGACAGAAGCAATCCACTATGGTATGGGCGGTCGACCTCCATGGGTCCGGTCGACCGCGATAGTGTTTTGAGCGAAAATTTAATTCAAACAGGAAGCCCTCGCTAGGCGACCTCCCTAGAGCCGGTCGACCGCGCCGGTATGAATTTTGAATTTCAAAAGAAGAGCTCGATAAGGGTGGTCGACCGCCGTGCCTCGGTCGACCGCCGCGACATGAAAATAGATCTGTTGGGGCTTTCGCAGGTTGACTTTTTCAACCCTGTAATTTACACTTTTACCCCCAAACGGTCATATTTCCTTGTGGGCTATATATGCACTATCTAAACCTTTCTAAACAACCTTTTGCAAGATCAAATCACATCTTCTTGAACCTAAACTTTTGCAAGATCAAATCACATCTTCTTGAACCTAAACTTTTGTATGAAAGGTTAAACCTCTTTGAACTTGTATTTTTATATTCTATCAAGAGGATCTCCATAGGCTTTACATTTGTATCTATTCTTTGGAGAGTTTGTGAGCTTTAAAAGTTGTAATCAGCCTATCAAGAGGCATTGAGAGTTCTTTCATTTTATTTCTTCATTCTATATTTGAGGGTCTTCGATTTGGCTCGGAAAGAAAGGTAAATCAATTGTAAGAGGAAGGTGTCATCGGAAAGGTTTCGTGCGAAAGGGTGTGATCCCTTAGAAGTTGAAGGAGTTGGTGTACGGCTTTAAGATTCGCCCGTTGAAGAATCTTATTGGTTAGTGAAGAATCCCAAGGAGAAAAACTTGGAAGAGTGGAGTAGGTCAAGTTGTGACCGAACTACTATAAAACTTGTGCCTTATGGATGCTTTCTTCTTCTCCTTCTCATTTGCACATTGTGGTCATTGGTAATCTCTAACCCAACTTGTGTCTATGTTTTAATCGAACAAGGGTTAGTGAATGCATGCTTAAAGTAACATCCAAACCCTAGCTCTTAATATCTGTATTGATTGATCAAGGGTTAAACCGGTTAAGGCTTAATTGGTAAATTGATTTTAGTAATTCAATTAATTAAGCCCCAAATTTTTAAGTAGCCAATTCACACCCCCTCTTGGGTTGTCATCCTATATTTCAGACTCCAAAGAGATCCTTCTTGAAATCTGCAAAAGGGAAAATAAAAGTTATTAAATCAAGAGATATTTTCACATCTTTCTCTCTTTTCTTTCTTCTTTTCTGGTTCTTCTCTTCCTTTGCGTCGCCTTTTCTTTTTCAACGAGCTGATCCCTTTTCTAAAGGATCTTCTCTCTATTTATAGAATTATTCTCGAGCCGTTGGCAAGTCCCACCTCATCTCTTTTCTCTCACTCAAAAATCCTAACTTTCGTTTCTTAGAGCCGTTGTGAATGCCACCTCACCCCTTATCTTGGTTTCCAAGATCACAACTCCTTTTATGGGGAGTTACGTTAACTCCCTTTTTTGAAACGTGGATGACTAATATCTTCCTTTGAAAGATTTTTCATTTCCTTATATTTAGGAATTTCTTTCCCCTTAGCCATCGACTTTTTCTCTTTTGATTATAGTATTTTAATTTCATGTTTATCCCTTTTACTTCTAGAAATGACGTAATGCGTAACCACCTTTTTGAGTTCATCCGGTGACAATAAAATTATCGAAATACGCCTATGCTAGGTGAAGTAACCAAAATAATTCCAAAGTTCTTGTGAAATTTAGATTAAAATCAAGTCTTGTAAGCCTCAAAACCCTTCCAGTTAGAAAACATGAGGGGGCATTTGTTGAACTCAAAATTTTACAAAAAAAGGGCAGTGATAAATCGACCCCCAAAAATCTTAAATCGACCCCCTATGTGGCTTTCTCTCTCCTCTGGGTTAGAGAGAGAGAGAGGAGAGAGAAAGACACATAGGGGGTTGATTTAAGATATATGGGGGTCGATTTATCACTCCAAAAAAAAACTGATCCAAAGCTGCAAAAACCTTAGCCAATGTCAACGAGGAAACAAGAAAAAACAAATCATACAACTATTTATTGCTTTCCATCTTTTAAAAAGACCATCAAGCGCTCAAATCGAAAGGCAACATGATTTTTCTTTATCGCTTGAAGTAAATTTTATTAGAACAAATGAATGATACAAGTGAGGTCCATCTAAAAAAGCAAGCCAAAGTGGATAACTACAGTTCTTCAATTAGATCATTGTCAATAATCATACGAAAAGGTAGCTTATGAATGAACTAACTCTAAAACCTATGCTCCATCCTGTAGAGAGGGTTATCTTCTCAGATCTCCTCAACAATGAAAATTGGCTAATTTCGTTGAGACTTCCTTTTTTTGACCTTTTGTATTGTAAACTTATAAATAAAAGTAGAACAGCAAGATCAAAGACATCAAAATCCTTAACTAACTTCTTGGCAATACAATGAGTAAAGAAAAAAGATCTAAGAATTGGTCAATCCCTTTGCGTCCATGTATTAAAAAAGCACGCAATTAAATAAAAAATGGGTGGGAAATGTCATTTTATGGACATTAATGTGTTTCATGGACTTGTATCTAACAGCCCATTCGTCGTGTAAATATAGATCACAACCAATAAGACACGATGTACGAGTACAAGATGAGAGTGGTTAGAAATGAGGCTAGGGTTAGAAAGGAACAAGAAGAAGAGGAATGGAGGGAGGGAGAGTCCCTACTAAGGGAGCTCCCTCATGTAAATGATGTATATATAGGCCCAACTAGGGCAATCATGTGTACAAAGACTATACTACCCTCTAACTTACAAGTAATGCCTAAACTACCCTTACTTACAGATTATTCAACACTTCCCCTAAAGATGTAGTATATATACTATGGAACGCCAGCTTGCTACAAAGAAAACTACAACAACCAACTAAAAATAACCATACATCAAAAAAGTACAATAATCTCATACACAGCCATCTTGGTACAACATTCCTCCTCAAGCTGGAGTGGTGAATACAAAATGAAAAACATAATAACATAAGAGTACATCAGCGAGAGCAACGTCATAAAAAAAGAGCAGCTCCCTCTGAATCAACATGCTAATGAGAGTGATTAGAACAGGGCCTCCCCCTGAATCAGAACAACGAAGCTACATGCTAAAAACGATCAAACAGAAGCGCCTCACCAGGGACAAAAACGAGCCTCGAACAAAATAAGCACGCCCAAGCCGCGCACTGCAAACAAAAACGAAGTACCACGAGCAGAGATATCAGCTGAGCAGCACAACGCTAATAGAAGAAGAAGAATCATTGGAAAGGTGATCGGAACCAACCAACGACAGGGGGCACCGTCATTTGGAGATACAAGGTTGACGACAACACGTCGCTTGAGGAGATAACCATCCAACGACGGGGGACACCGTCGTCTGGAAAGACAAGGTCGACAAGGGACACCATCTCCTGGAGATAACCAACCAACGATGGGGGACACCATCGCCTAGAGACAAGGTCGACAAGGGACACCATCGCCTGGAGATAACCAACCAACGATGGGGGACACCATCGCTTGGAAACAAGGTCGACGGGGGACACCATCGCCTGGAGTTAACCAACCCACTATGGGGGGCACCATCATTTGGAGACAAAGTCGACGGCAGGACGTCGCTTGAAGAGATAACCAACCAACAACGGGGGACACCGTCGCTTGAAGATATAACCGACCAACGACGGGGAAGATCGTCGTCTGGAGATTCAAGGTCGACGACAACACATCGCCTGAGGAGATAACCAACCAACGACGGGAGACACCGTCGTCTGGAGAGATAATGTCGACGGGGGACACCGTCGCCTGGAAATATAACTGACCAACGACAGGGGACACCATCGTCCGGAGACAAGGCCGCCGTCAGCACGTCGCTTGAAGAGATAAGGCAGATAGCCATGCTAAAGACAGGGCATATAGTTGGACAATGAAAAGTTGATTGCAACGCAAACCACGATGAATGTGTAAAACTATGCAAAGGAACTGCACAAACTACACACTCGTGTAGAATGAATCAGCAAAGAACACGAAGAAGGAAACAACTGACAATGCGAAAAAGCAAGAGATAGAAGACAACACGACAAATGAGGAAGAACAACCGCCAACCAACCACAACAAGAAGGACAAGGAACATAAAGGAATCACTAACACTACTCCCTCTCGGGCGAGACTACATGAGCCCGGAGACAACAACAAGAAAAGAAAAGACAATTAGAGAAGACAACACTCCCTCTTTGGAACTATATGACAACACTCCCCCTCAAGTTGAGGCCAAAGGCCTCTAACTTGCAGCAAAAATAACACAATCAAGGCAAACACCTCTCTTAGACATGTGATCAAACACTTGGTGTCGCCTTGAAGAGCAACACAAAGGCCATGAAACACAAAGAATAGAGAGACAGAAAGCGAAGAACAAGATGGAGTGGATGGGAGGATAAGACTCAAATGAGAAAGAAAGAGAGGATTTGAACCATAAAGAAAGGGGAGATGAAAAAAGAAAGAACTCAAGAATGGACTAAGATGTTGAAAAGAAAAGGAAAGAACCCGACAAGGTTATAGATTGACAAAACAGAAAGAGGTTTATAGATTTAGGACAAGAGTAACAAGAAAGGAACAAGAAAGAAGAAAAAGAACGGATTTACGAGAAGAAAGAACAAGATTTATGGAGAAAGAACCAGAAGGAAAAAAGAAAGGAAAGATTTAGATGGAGAAAAGAGGGAAAAGAATGTAGAAAAAGGGATCTTTTTCTTATTTTTCTTCTATGTTTTGGGTTGATGGAATTAGAAATGGTATTTACAGGAAAGGTTTGGGTTTAAGGACTCACAAGAAGGGGTTAGGGTTAAGAGATTTAGGGTTTGGGATTAAGGATTTGGAGTTCTGGATGGAGATTTAAGATTTGGGGATGCGAAAAGGGATCAAATGGAATTCAACATAGAAAGAAAGGGAGGAATAAGGGATTTGGGGTTGAGATATGGAATTTGGGGATGGGAAAAAGGGATTTAGGGTTGAGATTTGGGTTTACCGCAAGGGTAGAGAGGCTAGAGTCGAATACGGCGAAGGAGTGGGTTAAAGCTTTTTTTTTTTTTTTTTTTTTGTAAATGCGCTAGAGAGAAAGAAGAGGGAGTTACGTGAATGCGCTGATGCGCAGGAGAGAGAGAGAGAGGGGAGAGGGTTTGCGAGAGAGATTTTAGGGAGATATTATGGAGGAGAGATTTTCGAGGGAGAGAGATCTTCAGAGAGAGAGAGAGAGAGGATGTATGAAAAAAAGAAAGATAAAAAAAGGAGGATGAGAGATGCGTGTGAGAGAAAGAGAAAAAATCAGGGAGAGATTGTAGGGAAGATTGAGAGAGATTAGAGGCTTTCACGGCAAAACCCAAAAACTGGGTTGGTGTAAATGGGGGCAGCAGCAAGGGTTGGGCCAAGGGGAGAATGCGAGAGAGATGGGGTGTGTGTGTGTGTGTGTGTGTGTGTGTGTGTGAGAGAGAGAGAGAGAGAGAGAGAGAGAGAGAGAGAGAGAGAGAGACTCTTCTTCTTTTCTTCCTCCCCTAGGATCTTTGCTCTGATACCATGTTAGAATTAGGGTAAGAGGAAGAAGAAGAGGAATGGAGAGATGGAAAGCCTCCACTAAGGGAGCTTCTCATATAAATGATGTATATATAGGCCCCGACTAGGGCAATCATGTCTACAAAGACTATACTATTCTCTAACTTACAAGTAATGCCTAAACTACACTTACACATTATTCAACAAGAGCAATTATTTATGATAAGAAATTCTTGGAGTTCACGAAGTTATCAAGAAATTCCAACAAGATGCACACTAATAAGGAAGGTATGTCACTTACTACTTCAAGGCAACAAAACAAGGCAAAGAAAGGCAGTATGACAGAAACACATGCAAAATCTGAGAATCAGTGATGCAAATAAATCTACCAAAAATCCACCAAAAGTATAAAACTTGCAAGAGAACTGAACAATCACACAATAATCCAATAGATTTGCACAATAATACTAGAGAAATAATATGACAACAGATATCACGAAATCAATACCAATGGGTATTATTAAACTAGGGTAAGGCGTTTTGAGCCTATATAAATGAAGTTTTTGTAAATATTGTGTAATGATATATATTGAAAAGAGATAGAGCAGAGAGAAATCTAATGGAGTACAAAACTCAATTCATTCATCCATCTTTCATCAATACAAGCCATATATATAGGGTTTTGGTTAGAATGAGCAAAATACCCCTATCACTAAGAGTCTAAGACAACTTTTTACACTCCCCCTCAAGCTAACATGGTATGAGAGACATGTTAAGCTTTTCGACTAAGTAGTGATGAACAGTTGTAAGTGCTTTAGTGAAGAGCAAAAGTAGGAAACATCGATCTGGTGAGAATGGAAGTTTTAAACATGGCATTGGGAGCACCAATCCTCTAAAAAAGTGTAAAATACATAGTCAAGATCATCCATGGGCTGTTGACTAGCAGCATACTATTCAAAGAAATTTTGTACCTTAGCCACATAATCTTGGACGGTAGATTTTCCATTCATGTTGGATGTAATATCGAGAACCTGAGGGAACCTCAGGAGAAAGGTTGGAATTGATCCACCTAACAATCAGTTGATTGTAGGCATCACATGAAACATATTATGGATTATATTCCCAATAAGAGACTAGCAACATCCACAGATTTACCGTCTTCTTCTTTGAAAGCATCATTGCTAAATTAAGGGTTCGCTCATGAACTTTGCATGAATTTGATAGCCACTAGCCCCACTACCCAACAAGTGTTACAGATAAAGATATGGGGATCAACAACGAGATTCACACGAGGGGAGGCAAAACAAGTGACTGCATTGGCAGCCAAAGATGGAGAGACTTGCTAGGGCAAATAAGTATTGCTCACGCTCACACTAGTCAATTAACAGGCCCTAAGAAAGGTAGAATGAACATGTCTTGCAACAAAAAATTTGATTACAGTGTATCGAGTCACAGTACCTAGAGGTGAAAGAACAAGCAACTGGAACAGAAATTATCAAGTTGACCTAAATTAAACATTCATGATTGGTTCAGTCACATATTTAAAGCATACAAGGGATAATAAATTAAAATTGTCTAAAAAGTTGAGTTAGTTATCACATTTCAGGCAAAATTTCACTATTTCGGCATTCCAATGATAGAGCAACATTTGAATTTCATGATGTCTACTTAGATCCAAAGCATGCAACATAAAAAAAAGAAGACCATTTACAAAGTCGGGTTTGTAACCTTTAGAACACATATCAATGAATCAAACATTCAAAAATGAATCAGCATTTCAAATACAGAAACAATAACCTCATCCAAGAATTCAGGTTTCTGATCAATTTCAAAACCAAGTTTTACTTCCTCATCCATCAAATAAGTTTGAACTATAAAAATGTGTCATTTGAGTCGAACTCGGAAGATGTACTTACATATCAAAATAACACCAAGATAACAATGGAATTCATAAGAAATCTGTGGTTTTATTATATCATATTCTAAGCAGATATCTCCATTTTCCACAGGTTTAAGTGGATTCGATCAATTAATATGAGAAGGAGAGAGAGAAAGTTGAGGTAGAAAAAATTCTATTGGAAATTATATGCATAAACTGCTATCACAAACAAATACAAAAGAGATTCAACGATCCCTTACCATAGTTGGGAGGGAAAGCTTGAAGAACAGCCTGTTCGTCGGATCTACCTAAGAAGAGAAATTAAAACAAATATGATGTACAAGATCGAAAGAATAAAACCCACATCTAAGAAGAGAAATTAGAAGAGAAATTACTTGTATTTCTGTTGCTTGTTCGTCGGATCTACCTTGTTCTTCCTTCGTCTCAGACAGATTAAATGGAGAGATTGAGAGGATAAAACTTAGGGGTTTTTACAAAAGACCACTTATCCTATGGTTATTCTTAAAAAGTGACCCTCTAATTTCAAGATTAACAAAAGACCCTGCATATTTGCAGTTTAATGTTAAAATACTACCTGCCATTAAGTTATTGCATGAAATGATGAAACCTTGATTGAAAAGACTTAAATACCCTTATGATGTTGAAAAGACCAAAATAACCTCAGATGCACTTAACTTAATTTTTTGGGTGCAGATATCCACAATAGTGTATTTTGATAATGGCACTTCTCACTTTGCTGTACTTTCTTCTGATTGGATGTTGATAGCATCTTGCGTATTGTAGTCCAAAACGAATTATTTTACTCAAAATTAAACGTAATGCTGAGTCCAAAAATCGGATTTGGAATCAAAATCTAAAATGGGACTTTGGATTTTGAGAATCTATTTCCAGACCAAAACTGGTTATTGGACTCAGTTTTTATTTATTGGACTCAATTTTTTGAATTTTGAGAATCTATTTCGAGACCAAAACTGGTTATTGGACTCGGATTTTATTTATTAAAATTGAGTCCAATAATCAGTTTTGGACTACCAACCAGTTCTCAAAATCCAAAACAAACCGGGCCTAAAGTCATGGTACAATGAACTACCTAAAAATTAGATCTAGAGATAATCGTGTATGTTAACTTTTCGAGGTTGTTCTAATACCTGCTTAAAACCCCAAGACTATGCAATGTCTAAGGCTCAAAATTACGTAATTCTATGTCAAATAATCGGGTTTGTGGCTCTCAATAGGTTGTCACAATCTCAAACGAACAGAGCCTAATTGAATGATCTATAGATTAAATTTCTAGTAAACCTTTAGGATTGAGTTGCATCCTCCAATAATTCCTCTTTATCAGCTCCAAGCTTGAAATATTTTTCCGTAAGAGGTTTTAATTTTTTTAGAACCATCTGCAAGAGGTACTTTCATGTATACTTCAGTAAGAAAACTTTCTTTGCATCTATTTGATGGCGTGTGTAGACTCCCTTGGGTTCATAATCAAGGGTGTTACCCAGCCGGGAGTCCCAAGATGGTCTACTTGCAGTTGGATCAAAGAGCTTAGAAGTGTTGAGACCCGGGTAGAACTCACCCTCAAAAGCTAGTGTTATGGGGAGGGTGCCCGAATCCTTTTAAGCCCATCCACATCCACTCACTTATCCGATGTGGGATTAATTGCTTTCACATGGAACCCCCCAACAATCTCCCCCTCCACGTGGAACCAGCATGAACAATCTCGCCCCTCCATGCGGAGGCAACATGGGAACTATGAGATCTTCCACGAGGGATTTTTCCATCCTTGGAGTGATTTTTCCATACTTGGAGGCACACCAGGGTTACCACGCCCTAGCTCTGATACCATCTGTTGGGACCTGGGTAGAACTCACCCTTAAAAGCTAGCCATTAAGGGGAGGGTGCCCGAACCCTTTTAAGCCCATCCACATCCACTCACTTATCTGATGTGGGATTAATTGCTTTCACATGGAACCCCCAAACAAGAAGAGCCATCCATAGATTTGACTTTAATCAAAGCTACCAATATCAAGGAACCAAATAAGAATCTCTTGATCAAAATTTATTGCGGAATACACTATGAACCAAACTCCAAATTAACACTTACAAAATCACTTTGGATGGGTGAACTCCTTTCCAAGGCTTCAATTGAATTGCATGGAGGACTCCTTTCTTTTAATGGTTTTGACTCGCTGAAATAAGAGATGGAGTGCCGATATCAATTTTTCAGGATATTTTTGTGAGATTTTTTGTGAATTTTATGTATTGTTTATTTACAACCTTCCAACGTTTCTTAAATTACACTTATTTTTGGACTAATTGGTACCTCACACCTCAAATTTCAGGGTTGCCCTCAAATTGTCCCACCAAGGCCTATAAATGGTCATTTGAGTCTAATTTTCAATTTTGGACTCAAAATCGATTCTCAAAATCTAAAACAAACATGACCTTTGGGATTTAACTTCATTGAATGACATCCATGGAACAAAATCTTGAATTTTTTGAGCGAAATATAACTATATTAAAAGTGAGAAAAGACTACAACAGGCAAAGCTGGCCCAACATACATGGAATCCTGCAAGGCCTCAGATTTGGCCCTCGATTTTTGGCCAACCGATCTGCAAGATTGTTACCGCTCCTAGGCACATGGACAGAAGAAAAAAAATCTCTCACCATACATATATTACCGAAATTTCATGGTTATAATTAAGGTGAGTATTTCCCACAGTTGTATTTCCCACTACATGTAATAACTAACTTGTAAAATGGATCTGTTTATCATTAAGAGATTCGTTGTTCCTAACCCTGCATCACCTTAATTGTTATTTGAACAAAAAGTTCACAATCCACTTTTGGTAAAAGTGATGTCTTGGTCCGAGTGGGGATACCATTTCTCTTTTGCATGCCCATGAAGCTTTTCAATAAATAAGGGTAAGTGATATTTACGCCCCTTTTCATCACCAGGGACACCCAGCGTCAGTGTATCAATGGCAAAAAGGGACCTAATGTACTTTATGTCAGAAAAATCCAATGGTTTGGATTGCAAAGTACACTGCCAAATGGGTGTCCCTGGTGATAAAAGGGGCGTAAATATCATTTCCCTAAATAAGCCCTGCTCACTAAGCTAAGGCCCCCCCCTCTGATAAGGAAAAAGGAAACTAAATCATACTAGAACCAATGGTTGATACATTTTTGGAACTCGTAGTTATCATGTGTGATACTAAGACCCTAACCGCAGTTGCTGCTGTTGTTTTAGGGACGAGATTCTTATTTTTTCGTTGGATGCGTGGGAAATGCGCAAAGGAGGAGAACCCATCATTTAAATTCGAGCCCGAATCCAAGCGACCAAAATTGGATGAAGCAACAACATCTTCATCAAATCTAGTTGCTTCGGAACCCTTTAAATCTGTTTTCCAGCAGCAGGGGGAACATTGTTTCTCCGGACTGAATCTCCTCCAATGCCGTATTGTTCGAACAAGGGGAATCTAGTCGGCGATAGTTGCATCTGGTCGCTGGTGATGGTTTTCGCAGAATGGCATTTCTTTGAAAAACTTATCTTTATATAAGGGTATTATTGTTGGGGTTCATTCCCAGCTTACCTATCAAAAAAATAGAAGGGTATTATTGTCATTTCAAACAAAACATAATCATATTTTGAAAGGGAAGTGATATATCCACCCCTTTTGATTACTTGGTACACCGAACAACAATGTATCAAATGACTGGAGAGGGGTTGATGTACTTCAAGTCAGAAGGATTCAATGGATGGGAGAGGGGCTTATGTACTTTAAGCCAGAAGGATTCAATGGGTGATATACTGCTCTTGGGTGTCCCAAGTAATCAAAAGGGGTGGATACATCACTTCCCTTTTGAAATTGTTTTTCACATATGAAAGGAAAACACTTCTAAAATGGGATCCCGGGAATGAAAATGGCCATTGATTTGGTCATGTTTCCCGTATTTTTAGTGCTTGTCGGATTTGAGCCCTCTATTTTGTTTTCTTGTGCATGTGCCACGATATCCATTCTCTATCTTTTTTACAAAAACAAGATTCCTGTTTTGCTGACAACCCTCCGTATGAAAAAGAACCTTTGCATATGCGGATATCTATAGGGAAATGATATCAGCAGTATGCTATTTTTATATTTTCGATAACCCATCTTATCTTTCAGTGTTCGAAAAGCTGTTGAAAGGTTTATTACACTAGTAAAATATGGGTGCACGTGCCACTAAGGTATTTTACAATTTATTTATTTTAATATTTTATTAATGAATTAGTATAACTTTTTAAAAATATTGTTCAATATTACTACTTAATTATTGTTAATTTCAGAAGAAATTTTATATTAGAACAATCAAAGAAATGACAACATGATTAATTAGTAGAAGAAACAGGGAGAAAAATTTCTTTGAAAGAACAAATAAACTTCTCTGATTTATTGGAGAAAGAAATAAATGTTGCGGGGTGGTATGGATCGAATGTTTGCCTGAAACTGAATTTTTCCAGGGGCTCCCTTCAATTCAACATTCTTCTTGAAAGAAAGGGGATTTTTTTTTTTGCAAAGAGGAGAGAGTGTTTGAGAGGCAGAGAGATAAGACTGTAAATGTATCAAATACATATCACAAACCTAACCAAATCTGCATCAAGTTTCGAATCTATAAAAAATCAAATCTTAATGATAGTTCCAAAAGAACCTAATTCTATCATTTCAGCAACCTATCAACATGCAATTCTCCAATTGCTAGCTTCCACCACCGAACAAGATCTCGCTATCTAGTGGTTTCTAAGAACAAAAAAACAAAAAGCATGATCAAAATCTCTAAACCCTATTTCAAAACATTAGCAGAACACGCACAACTCTCCCCGACGCTTTTGATCCATAAGAGAGATTGGGCTGTTAGTAACAATTTTACCTACTAAGATTGATAAAAATAAAATGTAAATCATGTTAGAATGGATACTATACAGTCTATACATATATACTTTTGAAAACCATAGGCCAGAATTTCTGACTGAGAAATAAAAAAATATACAGAAATAAGAATTCCTACAAATAACATGGCAAATGGCAGGGACATTGCAGCAGTGAAGTGGCGAAAGTACCCTAGACAAATCCGACTTAGTGGAAACTTTTGAAGGCAAGGGCCCCATGCGATGAATGGGCCGACAAAGAATTGTACAGACCACATCATAGGTTGATCCAAATCGTCCATGTGATGGAACACAACATAAATAGGTTGTGCCCATAAAATCATTTCCATAGGCTGATCCTAGCCCTCCAATCTATAGAGGTTTTCATAATTGTTGTTCCTCTTAAGGTGCCCGGAATTCGTCAATATTTTTACAGGTGTCTTGCATTCGTAATATCAAACGTTCTGTAATTTGACCCTCACATAGTGAATAAGGAAAAGTAGTTTTTTCGTCATTGTTAGGGGTGTAACTCGGGTCGGGTTGAGGCCAACCCGACCCAACCCGAGGAACTCATTTTTCCAACCCAACCCGATGTCCAACCCGTTCAACCCGACCCAACCCGATTTGCAATTTCCTCGACCCGATTTGATGTGGTACCAATTGTGGACCACCTGAACTCAAGCCGGGTTGTTTTGGATTTTGGGACCCAATAGTGAGTCACCAATAATCAGTTTTTAACTCACAATCGGTTCTCAAAATCCAAAACAAACAGGGACTAACAATTAACAAAGGGAAATGTTATCTGCACTACTATATTTTGATGATCACAGTCCTCACTTGATTAAAGTACAGTATGGCCCGCACCATAGGATTATCCAAACCGTCCATTGTGGACTGTGGAGACTATTTCAATGTTGAAAAAGAAAAACACACATACAGAACTTCTTCAGATGGAACCCAAATTTGGGTTTCGGGTCGGGTCGGGTTGCCTGACACCCCAACCCGACCCAACTCGATTTCCAATTCGGGTTGATTTTTCCCAACCCAACCCAACCCGATTTGCGAAAAATCTTAACCCGACCCAACCCAAATTCAGGTTGAACCCGACCCGTGTGGGAACATCCAAGTAACAGCGATGGTTTCAAATTATATATAATGCTAATGTCCTCACTGTCATATTTTATAATGGCACTACTCACCGTATTTTGATGATTGCACTCCTCACTTTATTAAAATGTATGGTATGGCCCGTACCATAGGATGATCCAAACCGTCCATTAGATGGGCCACTGCCTAAATAGGTTGTGCCCTGAAAATAATTTTCATAGGTTGATCGTAACCCTCCGATCTATAGAGGGTTATAGGTTGATCCAAACTGTCCATGTGATGGAACACAACATCAATCAGTTGTGCCCGTAAAATCATTTCCATAGGTTGATCGTAGCCCTCCAATCGATAGAGGTTTCCATAATTGTTGTTCCTCTTCAGGTGCTCGGCATCCGCCAATATTTTGTAACTTGTCCCGAATGCGTCATATAACGTAGTTGTTTCGTCATTGTCATATGTCTATACCTATTCTTGGTAGTTTTTTTTCCGTAATTTTCATAGACAGGTACCATATGTCGGTACTTTTCATATGCAATTGACGATTGTACCCTCAAATCATTTCTCATTCAGACAAACTTCTAGCATCAAAATGACGTAAATGCCTCCAGGTAATAGGATACAATAGGAAGTTTTTCTAAAAGAAGGGCATGGAATTATCATATGTAAATTATTTTTTGGGAACAATCAATTTATATTGTAGCCCATTAAATGGACGGTTTGGATCATCCTATGATACAGGGCGTACGATTCTTTTGAAAAATACTTGTACGGACTTACACCATAGGTTGTATGCCAAAAATCATTTCCATAGGATGATCCCAACACAATTACGGGGTTTCCAAAATATGTCATTTATCTATAGATTGTAGGGATGCGATCATCATTTGGGAATGATCAAATGGACGGTTTGGATCATCCTATGGTGTAGGCCGTAAAATATTCACTCCAATTTTTGATAGGTAAGTTGGGGTTTTGTGGGGACCCCTACCGGCTTATTAAAAAATAGTTCACTACATGGGCTTACACCATATATATTGTAAGAAGAATTTTGTGACAAAGCTTGCAAACCAAAAACATATTTCTTCAACTCCCTATTAAAAAAAAAGTATTTTATAACTTACACCATAGGATGATCCAAACCGTCCAATTGATGGGCCACATCGTAAGTAGGATGTTCCCAAAAAACACATTTCCATGCGATGATCCTAGCCCTGCAGTCTATAGAGGAACGACATTTTTAGGAAACATTTATTGATTGGAGGGTTGTAATTATCCTATGGAAATGAATTTTGGCACACAACCTACTTACATTGTGGCCCATCAAATGGACGGTTTGGATCATCCTACGATGTAAGCCATACAGTACTTTTTGAAAAACAATACTCACTATAAGGACTTACACTATGTATAAAAACTCTCATAATCACATCATTTCCCTCTAAATCATGGGGAAACAGGTCAAACGGGCCGGGTCAAAGTGACGCGGAATATTTTACGGGTCATTGGGCTTGGACCCGCACCTGGCTCGTGAGGGCCGGGTCAGCCTGTGGGTCAACCTGATTTTTGACGTATGTTTGTAAGATTTTTTTTTGTATAGGGATTTGCTAGCCGCCTTTGCCGAGCGTACTTTTCTGCTTGTAGCCCATCCTTTGCAGCAAAGATTGGTAGACGCACGATTTGTGCAAAGGTGGGCCAGGTGGCTAGCAATACATAATAGCAATAAATAATAATCATGTGGGTACTAAGTTTTAACTGAAAAATTATGAGAAAATGGAAGCAAAGTAGAAAAATTACGAAAAAATACCGAACGAAGGTACTAAAATATGACAATTACGGCCAAAACTACAAATAAAATTGAAAAATTATGACAATTATAGAACAAAAAAGGCATAAAAGGAGTCAATTGACGTCTTTTTTTTAACTCATGTGCAGGGCATCGGAGAAGCGGAAATAATGAAAAAGAAGTAGTGAAAAAGGACATACGTGGGAGTTTCACGGAAATTAAGGCGGGACGCATAAGGCAATAGCAGGAAAGAAGCAGACAATTTTTCAGGGATTTTCCCTTTTAGTAGTAAAGGATTTCCCAAAAAGCAACCAATTAAAGAAGAAAAGGCATCTGGGTTTGTGCAAATATCAAAATAAGATTGTACTGATAACATTTCCCTATCTACAATTTGTTAGAGATTTTCAAAATTTTTTGGGTCAAGTTAAATATTTGAAAATGTTTTATCAAAATAAATTTTGAAAAAGAGAAATAAAACAGATTTTCAAACGGGGCCGGTCGACCGCGGATTGGAATATGGAAATGCATACAATTTCCAGTATGGCATGGGCAGTCGACAGCGGTAGCGCGGTTCTTTGGAAAATAAAAAATAAAAAGTTCCAGATGCTTAAGGGTGGTCGACCGACCCTAACCCGATCGACCGCGGCTGTGAGAAAATCTATCCGTTGGGGCAAAAGTGGACACAACTTTTCACTTCCAAATTTGAATCTCTTCATGTCCTTTTGCTTCCCAGCGGTCATGGATGATTTAAAACTCAAGGGACACTTTATGAATGATCCAAATTGGTTATATAGCGAAGACGTGCTATCTATCGACCATTATACAAACCAATCTAAAGGGTACTTTGAAGGGATGCTTTTCACATTGAAAAGACATCTATGGTTCTATATAAAGAGCAGAAACCTAAATTTTCAATATATATAGAATGTGAAAAAGAGTTAGTTATTGCTGTAGCATTATCTATTTTTTTAATTCCCCAGTCTATTGTTTTCAAGTTTGTTTTCATATAAATTGTTTTCTAAATACTGCAGAAAAAGTATTTAGAAGTTTCTCTAAGGCTTATAATTCTCAAAGGGTGTTTTGTGTTTGATTCCGCTTGTGCAAAGAGTCATCAAACATTTGTAGGATCTTCCTACAAGGCTTCATTGTATCTTGGAGGCAATTCGCGGATCCCCTTTGCACACTACTGGTGGGGGCGAAATTTGTCTTAAGGAAAGCGATTACGTGCCTTGAAGCATCAATACTTGTTGATCTTAAATATCCATCATCACCAGATCACACCAACAATCTTAAGACAAATTTTTCTGGAGATCTTCAATGACTGTTTTCAAGAAGACAAGATGGTGAATTAGATACAATGGTATGAATCACTTTCGTTGGATTTGATTACATAAGGTACGCCTTTGTTTTCTGATCATTAATCCTGTTTGATTTGATCAAGTTAAGCGTAGGGAATTATGTTTAATTCCATATGGGTAATATACCGAAAATAACCCCCCCTTTTAATTTTCCTCCACCCCTTTAGTGGGGGTTGTTTTTGCCAAAATCAATTAAAGTTTAATTAGGGCTTTTTTTAGACCTATAAATACTACTTTTGGGGAAGTAGGAAACAAATAGCATCCCTAATCCTTCTGCAGCCCATGAAGAAGAAAGAGAGATTCAAGAGCAAGGAGAAGGAGATCAAGATATCGCAAACACAGATTGACATAAGATTGGAGTTTATAATAATTGGGTGTTTCTAAGAAATTCTAAAACAAGGGTTAAAGTAATCTAAGATCATAGTTGAATCGTGGAGTGGATCATGACAAATTATACGTTCGATCTTTGTTTTCGAGTGATCGATCTCGTTTTGTGATCCCCATCGTATCTAAAGACTTAGAACTTATGTTTTGGAAAATTTAAAGTTTTGGGAAGCCTTGATTTAAATCTAGGTTTGATTTGTGACTTTGATCCGACGAGAATTTGGGTGTGAAATTGGGTTCAATGGGTTCCTCTCATCGCAAGGAATCCATAGGATCCAACCTCACGCGAATCGGAGTTCAATCAACTAAGATATGAATATTCAAAGTTTGATGGAAATCAGGTAAAAATTTGAAATTCGCAGAAAAACCCAGCTTTGCGGGTTCGGATGCCCGAACCGGGTGTTTTGGGTTTTGTTTTGGATCTTTTTGGACCTCTATGTTTTGATTCTAGCTTTTAGGGTATCCCTTTGGGAGGTCATAGGAACTCCGAACATTGAGAAACATGTCACCCAAATTATGAATTGTATTGGAACACTGTAGGTGATTGATACATAGAGATTGGAAGCAAGCATCCGATATCCGATCGAGGTGGGTAATATAGGTTATACTAACGGGTCATATTGTAAGAACCTTTTGAGCTTTCCTATTTGTTCAATTGAATTTGAATATGAACCAATTTTGACATCGGTTGAGTATAGCCTTTGTTTATACTCTTTGGTAGACACAGCCTTGAGCCTTGTGCTTTTGAGCTCCTATTGAACTATTGAAATTATTTTGATCCTGAAATCATAGAATTTGTTGATTCTTCAGAATCCCTGGACCATTGAATCATTGAGCTCTATACCATGATTATTTAACTATTGATTATTGAATTCTTGGAATGCTAGTTTATTCTTGAACCCTTATGACTTCGGGGAATGCATAATACGTTGGGAGCTAGATACCATTTGGCCAAATTTTGGACCCCTAGTGGGGAACGCATAATGCACTGGGACTTTCAATTTATCGGAATTAATAAACTAAGCAACTGTGTATCCAAGAATTATCGAATCCTATATTGAACTCAGATTTGACATCCATTTCAATTCTTGAATCATAAGAACTCTGATTGAATATGCTTGATGTTATATTGAACTCAGATTTGACACCCATTTCGATTTTTAAATCATAAGAACTCTGCTTGAATATGCTTGATGTTTTGGAGCCATGCTTGATTGTATATGGATCATGCCTTGATCTTATTATTTTCCATCACTTGCTTTATCATCAGTTAGCGTAGCTTTTACTACTCATAATCGAGCTTTAGCTCACTCGTGGTTTAACAAATTCCAGGTCAAGAAGATAGACTCCAACCTGAAGAGGAGTAGCAAGAAATCCACGATTAGAGCCTCTTTTTATTTTGTTTCATATCTAGTTGATTAGGTAAGCAAATGGTGTATAGATTATACTTCAATCCTTTATTATTATTTATTATGGGTTGTGTGTGTGTGTGTGTGTGTGTGAGAGAGAGAGAGAGAGAGAGAGAGAGAGAGAGAGAGAGAGAGAGAGAGAGAGAGAGAGTTTGATATTCAATGTTTAATTTGTTTAATGGTTGACTTTATTGGATGGAATGGAATTTAGTTGTTGAGTTGAGTTAAGCATGGTTTTGTTATTGCTAGCCTTGCATGCACGTAGAGTAACCCTCTATCAGCATGTGGCACTGTTGTGTTCCAAGCCACGATTGTGGGGGTGGTTTGGGGCGTGACAAAAAAGTGGTATCAGAGCCTAGGCTTTAGGTCCTAGGTGAAATTGAATAAGATCATAAGAGTGAGATTGCGTAGTCAAGGAGCAAATTAGGAAATGTTTGGTGGACTTTTGTAAACCGAGTGCACATGGTGACCCATGAGTTCATCATACGATTAAGACCCTGTTACACGTTCTAATACTCTTGGGGGCACATAAAGAGTGTTGGAGTTGTGGACAGGTTAATAAGAGAAACGGAGTAGAGCTCCATGTGAGGCTTTTATTGTATATTTTGTTGAATGTTTTGATAATATATTATATTCTAATTAAAGTTTTGTACTGTCTATAAAATGGCATCGCGTGGATCACGAACTTATTGCACTCGAGGAACCCGCTCCCGGCCCCTTCCCCAGTTAGCGGAACAAGAGCAATTCGTGGCTCCAATTGAGGAAGTCTAGGAAGAACCTCAGAATGACCATCAGCAATAGAACGTGCCTCAGAATTTGGAAGATCAGAACCCTCAACAGGGCGCTCAGCAAGGACCACCTGTTGTGAATCAGCCTGGGGTCATAAATGTGGAGCAAGGAGAAGTACATGATTTGACGAGGGCTGTAGTTGGATTGATAAATCGCCAGGGACAACAATCACCAGCACCAGTTCAGCCACAACTAGTGGTGGATCGCCATCATCCTGCCCATACAATCACAAAATTTATGAGGTTGGCCCCTAAAGTTTTCAGAGGTGCCACCAACGTTGAAAGTGTGGAAACCTAGATTGCTGGAGCAGAAAAAGCATTTAAAGCCATGAATTGCACTCAGGGTGATGAGAAGGTCAGATTTGCGAGCTATTTGTTAGAAGAGAATGCCCTTCACTGGTTGGAGGGGATTTAAAACTTAAATGCAGTAATTGAAGAGCCCTACACTTGGGAAGATTTTAAGGATGAATTTTTGGCAAGGTACTTCTCTCAAGACTTCATCAAGTTGACACACGGAGATAGGATGGTGGAAGAATATGAAATCGAAGTCGATAAGTTGTCTCGGCATGTGCTAGCATTAGTGCCTACTGAGGCCATCAAAATGGACAAGTTTGAACAAGGGTTATCATTGTATATCCGAAAGGAAATTGGAGGAATAACATCTGTTGAATCGAGCAAGGAAGATGGAGTTGCTCCAGATTGAATCTAAGGAAACGTATGCCAAAAATTAGGAAAAGAGAGGAAGAGAAAATAATCAGAATGTACAAAAGTCTGGGCTTAGATCAAATCAACCTTTTGGAAAGCAATACGCACCATCTGGATCAGGCGTCAGGAATAAGAATCAAGGAAACTATGGTGGTCGGAAGACAAATTCAGAGACAGTTCAGAACGGCAAGCCGAGGTGTTCTTGCTGTGGTGGCTTCCACGCAGAAGCTCAATGTAGATGGACCACTGGGTCTTGTTTTAAGTGTGGCGAGCAAGGTCACAAGATTGCTAAGTGTCCATTGATGATGGAAGGATCACAGAAACCTCAGACTGTTCGGGCATAGACTCAAATGGCACAGACTATACAGAGCCGGATTGCACCAGCATCACCTTCATGACAACAGAGGACAGATAAGCAACGAGCTCCAGCGCGACTCTTCACTCTTATGCAGAAGGATACTCAGATAGCAGGCACCGTGGTTGCAGGTACCTTACATGTCACCTTTTCATCTGCATAGGTTTGGTTTGATTCGGGTGCCACCCATTCTTTTGTTTCGTTTGATTATGCTACTGCCCATTCTATGTTATATGTGTAGACACCCCATTTTGTTCCGCTTTATCCAACAAAGGCGTTTGTTAGTTCTCCTCATTTTAGAGTCCATTCCTAATGTTTTTCCGTCTATTCCATCATTTCCAACAACTGTTGAGAGGAGATTGTTCATAAAAATCCAAATGAGAAAGAGTTTGGGATGGTTTGGTGGGCCCACATTATCATTTCTGCTAGTTTGGGTCAAGTAAGTGGGCCCACACGTTGTTTTAATGGAAAAATGAATTTTTACCTTGCTTAGGCCCACCCAAGGCTTTAGATATCATTGTACAGCATTGAGTTAAATAAAAAAGGGGGGATCCGATTGCTTTGGAGGAGTGATTTGTATTAGGAAATGATATCACCACAACTATGGTTTAATAATTGCAAAAAACCAGCTTGTCTTTTGCTTAATTGGCTTATGAGAGATTTTTGGGATATATAATAACCCCTGATAGCTCTTTCAATAATAATGGGTAAGGTTAGTGTAACTATTAAAGCATGGTTGTGCTGATAACATTCACATTTGTATTTTGACCAACTTCTCACGATGGAAAATCTCATCTCCTTATTCATCTGTTAAAATATCAAATGTAACCCTCTTTTATCTCTATATGAGAAATTGGCAATTTCTCATCCGGGGAAGGATGGCACTCTTTCTCTCCAATAAAAGGTCCGAGTCTTCATCTTTCCTAACATTGGCAAAATTCTCTCTTACCCAGTATAGCAATTGTTTCCATTCAAAATATCTCCTAAGAAAAGAAAATTTCAAGAATGGTTTTTCTATAAAATCAGCAACTCTTTTTCATTGTGGGTGAATAAGGCAAGCTCTCTCTACCTTTTAACGAGAAATCACAATATCTTTGTCTAATGGGAAAGCAGCTCAGATTGGGGCTCTCTTTCTTTATTGTTAGTATCAAATGCTTTTTCTCTCGGAAGAAAATTTCGGCAACTTTTTTTTAAAGGAAAGCTTCTCTTTCAAGGTGGGGGCAAAAACAGCAACCTTCTCTTTCTCTTATTACGAAGAAGACCAGCAGTCCTCTATAAAAAAAAGAGAGCCAACGAAAACTGGGCTCGCTCTCTCACTCGATCACCCTCTCTCAAAACTCCCCTCTCTCAGCCTCTCTGGGTATCCTCTCTCAGTCATCCCTCTCCCAACCATCTCTCCCACTTACAGCAACCTCTCATATCTCTTGTCTCTCTTTAAAACTCTCACAGCAGCCCTCTCATCTCATCTCACTCTAATCAAAATCCTCCATCATCTCTCTCTTTCCCTCGCTCCTAGGTATTGGAAAAGGAGGACGAAATCCACTCTCTTTCGTTTTCTATTGTTTCTACATTGGCCGGGTTCTACGCGGTGGGCTGTTCTCCTTCATCAAAACATCAAGCTTCCTGGATTCAAGTAGGCTCTTTGTTCTTTTCAATTTTTAGTTTTGCATGTTGAGATTTTAATTTCTAATTAAAATTACATATTGAGTTGTTTTAGAAAAAAAAAAAATTAAGTTCGTTAGTTTTTCTGCTTGCATTCTAGCTAGGATTTTAACCTAATAATAATTAGAGATGTAGTTTTTTTTTGGGACTTTGAATTCATGGGCTCTCAGGGGAGTGTCGTATTTTTTTGGAAACTAAAACTCTAAGTTAATTAAAAACTGGAATCCTAAAGAAAAAAAAAACACTTTCATTCAATCCCTAAAACCCATTCTTGCAATCACAACTCACCTCAATTCGACACATAACTCAACACAATACAGACCAAAAACCCAACTTTGCAACCAAAATTCACTTTTGCGACCACCTTTTGCAGCCAAAGTCTAATTTTGCAGCCAACCCAATTCCTTTTTGAAAACCTGCAAACCCCCTTTCCAAAATTCATTTATAATTGAGAACCCACTTTTCACATGCATAAAACCCACTTTCACAATTCATTCAACACAACCCATAATCCCAATAACCCATGGAACCCTCGACCTACAGCCATACCATACCCACAAGCCTATCTTGTTTAAATCAAGCCCACTCCGATCACCTTCAACTCATACAATCGGCACACCCACACTCAGATGAAGATACTTGGCCTTGATGGATATACCCACTTAGAACACCAAAAACAACCTAATAAGACAAAAAGATGGACTAATAAGCCACTAAGACCCCACAACTGAATTTAATATACACAGCCCCTCTCCTAATTTATCAATGGCAGCCCTTCACAAATTGATCTTCACAACCTTCTCGTCGATTTTGTTGACCATAGTCTATATGCTAATTTAATAGCAGCCCACCAATTATAATTTGGATATAGCACTACCTTGTTTTGATTACTGTGCAAACTTATCTTGTCTTTTCACATTGAGTATAAGAGGCTAATAATAAAGCACGCCAATGTTTGACTGTTGCACCAACTTGACTTGTCTCTTCCTTCTCAATGAACTTATAAGTGTGTTTTTTTTAAGAATATTCTTTTGACTGCACTTTAAATATTAAAAAGATAAGGTTGATGTCATTATCAAGACATGGTGGAGTCGATAACATTTTCCCTTTATAATGATACTAACTCGACTCACCTTTTCCTATTCAATGGATTATAAGAGCTTTTTGGTAATTGTAATATCCTTTTGACAGCTCTTTAACCATTAAAAGACAAAATAAGTTAGTATAAATATCAAAACGTGGTAGTGCCAACATCATTTTCGTCATAATGCTGGCTGCCCTTCTTGTGAATAGATTTTGAACCTCTAAACGACAGATTCACGAAATATGGTAAACTAAAAAGTTTTAGCCCTTTGAAAGATCTTTCCAACGCATATTTGTACTTTAAATTTGGCTACGTGGTTAAAGAGTTATGATACTTTTAGTGAGCTGTGTTCATTAGATTTTCAAATGGTCAAGATTTTGAGTTGTGCAATTGTCAAGACATGGTTGTGTTAATATCATTCTCTAAACCAAAATTAAAAGACATTAATTTAAAATATACCCAACCTAAAAGTCACAAATCTAAAATTTACCCTTGTAAAAAACCATCGCTCTAAATCTGTTAAAAGCCATTAACCAAAAGACCACTAAAAATCTCAAGTGAAACTAAAACCTTCTAAATAAACAACTTTAAAAGCTACCAAACACACTAAATACCTTCAGATAATTAAAAGCTTCAAGAAAACTCTAAAAGTTTCAACAAACAAAAGAATTCGAGATTCCTAAGAGCCTGTGGATTCAAAATTCCTTTACGAACCTTTAGAGCCCCATTTAGGAACACTTGTGTCATGTTGTGTTCTAGGTTTTAGGGTGTCCTAGAGTTAGGGAGTTCAGCCTCATCACGGGCGTTTGCTATGGATAGCAACCGTGCCATAGATCTAGTTACACTAGTCACCCAATTTTTTCCTAGGATAAACCTAGTTACTTAGGATGTAGGTTAACCTGCATTAGTCTAAGGGACGTCTTGCACTTAGATAGGACCATATAGCATCTTAGATAAAATCCTAGGATAATAAAATCTTCAACTTGAATTAAATAATTTCTCTTAAACTGTTAAAACAGTCAATCCAGTCTAGGTCGGTGTCCTAGATGAGTTAGGCATAAGTAGCTTAGTTCAGGTGCACCGAACTACGATCGACTCTGATTCCAGTGAGGCTGGGATACGTAGGCAACTTGGATACTTGAGTGGCATACCAAGCCCAAGTCGGCTCTACACATAAGTGGTGGGGTTTTGTACATTAATCCTTAAATTAAAAGTAATTAAATCACTTAGGACTTTCCATGAAATTAGAATTTCAAGAGAACTTTCACTTAGATTGAATTCAAACAAATTAAGAAAATCAAGATACACATTTAGGAATTATATTGAAATTAGATCTTAGGATACATGTCACGTAGTTCGCACATTAATATAGAGTTAAATGAGCAATTTAAAAGAAATTCAAAAGAGTTAACTTTTGGAATTGAAGACTGATTATCGAGCAGGAATGGTGCATGTGGTGATAACTCCCCATACCTTCCATTCTCGTAACCAGGTAACGAGTCTAGATTTCTGGTAAATTATGGGTCATAGATCCCTTATCTAGGTGGCGACTCTGTTACTCTCTTTTTGCGTTAAATTCGGATTGCCTTAGTGATCCCAAGTTCACGGAAAAGATGAATTAAATCACACCTTGCTAGGCTCGGCGGCTTACCCCTGCCCTTATGGGTACTGGGTTGCACGTTTGATTGCACCCTATGGCTTGGTTGCTGTCTGCTTGGTTGGGTAATTAAAATCAATAATAAAAAGCACACGCCATTCGCGTGGGTACAAGAGACCAAGAGAGAGTGTAGCGCATCACGCGCTCGCGACCGTCTCGCGGGATCGGGTCCCACAATATGTGCCTGTGGAGTCTGATCTGCTTGTTAGTACACCTGTTGGAGGGGTGATGGTATCAGACAGAATATGTAAACTGTGTCCGATACAGATAGGTGATAGAGAATTGTTGGCAAATTTGATTGTACTGCAAATCCACGACTTTGATGTCATTCTTGGGATGGATTGGTTTGTCTTCCCACCATGCCACTGCTGATTGTCATAAGAAAAGGGTAAACTTTCAGATTCCGGGTGAGGAAGAATTCAGTTTTGAAGGGACTGGCTTTAGATCAGATCCTAAATTTGTGTCAGTGCTTCAAATTAGTCGATTGTTGAGATAGGGAAATGAGGCTTACTTGGCAGCTATGGTTGAAGCTCCACGTTCGGATTTAAGGATTGAAGACATATCTGTAGTCAGAAAATTTTCTGATGTGTTTCCTGAAGACCTTGTTAATCTACCACCTGATAGGGAGTTAGAATTCTCTGTTGATTTGGTACCAGGTACTACCCCTATATATAAGGCTCCTTACCGTATGGCCCCAACTAAAATGAAAGAACTGAAAGAGCAGTTAGAAGAGTTGTTTGAAAAAGGATTTATCTGACCTAGTGTGTCTCCATGGGGAGTGCCTGTCTTGTTCATAAAGAAGAAGGATGGGAGTTTGAGACTTTGCATCGATTATCGAGAATTGAATCGGGTCATTGTGAAAAACAAGTACCCTTTGCCTAGAATAGATGACCTCTTTGATCAGCTCCAGGGAGCTTGTGTCTTCTCCAAAATTGATTTGAGATCAGGATACCACCAGTTGAAAATTAAATCTGATGATATGTCAAAAATGGCATTTCGTACTAGATATGGGCATTACGAGTTTCTTGTGATGCCTTTTGGATTGACTAATGCCCCTGCGGAATTCATGGACCTTATTAACCGGGTTTTTCGACCCTTTTTGGACAAATTTGTAGTGGTATTCATCGATGACAATTTGGTATATTCCAAAAGTCAGGAGGAACACGAGCATCATTTGAGAACTATCTTGTAAGTGTTGAGACATGAGAAACTGTTTGGCAAATTGAATGAGTGTGAATTCTGGTTAGACAATATATCCTTCCTTGTCCACATAGTGTCTAAGGATGGTATTTTAGTGGATCCGAAAAAGATTGAAGCCGTAGTCCAATGGGACAGGCCTAAGAATGTAGTAGAAGTTAGAAGCTTCTTGGGGTTAGCAGGATACTATAGAAGGTTTGTTAAGAACTTCTCTCTTTTGGCTGCTCCTTTAACCCGTTTGACCTGAAAGGAAGTCCATTTTGTGTGGTCAGATGATTGTGAAAAGAGCTTCCAAGAGTTGAAGCATCGACTAGTTTCTGCACCTATTCTTACCCTCCCTGTTAGTGGTAAAGGATTTGTGGTGTATAGTGACGCTTTAAGAAAGGATTGGGATGTGTATTGATGCAAGAGAGTAAGGTAGTTGCTTATGCGCCGCGTCAGCTCAAACCTTATGAGGAAAACTACCCTACCCATGATTTAGAATTGGCGACCGTAGTCTTTGCATTGAAAATTTGGAGGCTTTATCTTTATGGGGAAACTTGTGAAATTCTTACAGACCATAAAAGTTTGAAATATTTGTTTACTCAGAAAGAACTGAACATGAGACAACACAGATGGTTGGAACTTTTGAAAGATTATGATTTGACCATTAACTATCACCCTGGAAAGGCTAATGTTGTGGCAGATGCTTTAAGCAGAAAGTCTTCTGGAAACTTAGCTACCTTGATTACTTCTCATGCTCACATTCTAGAAGACTTAATGTCAATAATTAGAGAAAGTAGAGTATAAACTCTTACCATCATATACACGGTCAATTGGTGAAGAAGTGAGAAAGTGCATAAATAACACTTTCTTGTTTATAATTAAGATTCTTGTTAAGAGGAAAATTTATGTGAAGATATATATTTAAGGCATATAAGAATAATTACTTTTAATTCACCTTTAAATTTAAAATGTCCTTTAAGACATGGAAGTTATAATTGAGAAAAGAGAATGGAATTTGAATTCAAGATAAAATTCACGTATGATAGAGACATAATTGGCAACTTTTTATTCCTTGGTTTGGAAATCAAAAGATAGACAAACATCCAAGTGTTCTTGATAAGAACAAGTATGGCTTGGTTTTCCTTGTGGCTCAAGTTGGCCTAAGTTGGTGCATACTTCTTGGAAGAAGTTAGAGGCACAAGATAATAAAGGAATTTTGAAGCCATGATATTTGTGGATATATCCTCGTAGATGAAAATGTTTGATATTTGACTTGGTTGTGACAAGTAATGTCTATATATATAAGACAATGGCTTGTTTTGATTTAAGAATCAAATTAAGAATGAAAGCATTCTCTTCAAAGGCAGTCATCACTAATGAAGTCAAACGATAAGGAATGTTGGAATAGATTTATTCTAAAAAAATTCCTTGGTATTTCTGATATAAGTTGTTTGTTGGAAACTAAAGACATTGTAGTCTATAGTGATACTTTTGATAAAGTGGATATAAACTTGTTTTAAATAAAACAAGTAATATCTTCCAAGGATAGTTTGGAATTAATAAGTTGAATAATGTTGATGTCTTTCAAGTTATTCGCATTCTTGTTAGTATGTGTCAATATCATTTTAAGAATGATATCTTGAATAATTACATGTTTAAACTCAATAGTGTTTGAAAACTTTAAGTATGATATCACATAATGAAACATGGTTATCATTAGAAAATGCATATTGTTATACTTTCTAAAATATGAATTATTTTATATGTTATAAAGATAATTTTTTGAGAAAAATACACTTAGACCCCCTGTGGTTTCTGAGACATTCAACTTAATCCCTAATGTTTAAAAAGTTACAAGTAGACCCCCTGTGGTTTCAATTTGTATAAGATAGCCCCCTCAGTTGATTGTTTGTCCACAGCTTGAAGGGTTAGGATGATCCGATGGAGCTGATTTTTTGGGCACACCCTATCTATGTCATGGCCCATCAAATGAACACTTTGGATCATCTAAACAATGTGGGCCCATACCCAAATCCAAACACTACCAAAAACACAGTGGGCCCACAATGTTTGGATGATCCAAAGCGTTCATTTGATGGGCCTTGACATAGATAAGGTGTGCCTAAAAAATCAACTCCATCGGATCATCCTAACCCTTCAATCAGTGGACGAACCGTCAACTGAGGGGGTCTACCTTACACAAATTGAAACCACAGGGGGTCTACTTGTAACTTTTTAAACATTAGGGGTTAAGTTGAATGTGTCAGAAACCACAGGGGGTCAAACTGTATTTTTCCCTAATTTTTTTTGAGAAAGGTGAAACTTTTGACATAAGATTAGAAAATCAATATGACACTAAGATTATCTTAGATATCATAATAAGTGAAAAATATCACTTTCTTGATTTTGTGAAAATGTAGAAGAAAAGATGTAAAATAGTTTTTGCTTATATATACTTAGAAAAAGTAGTAAAGCAAAACTAATGAATTGGATATTAACAAATATCCCAGTTAGTGGGTACGTTTTACTAACCACTAAACTCATCTTCTATACCATTATAAAATCTGGAAGAAAGCAAAACCTCTCTTAGGTGATCTCAAAAGAAGAAATTATAAGATTAATTTCAAGTACCCAAATACAAGAACAAGTTAAAGTAAAGTTTACATGCTTTAGGAGAAAAAAAATAATGTTCTATGTAAGGTCATGAAAGTGGTTGACCTTTGGGTTGTAATCTTTTGAGATAAAGTTCTTCCCTATCCAAAGTTAAAAGATTCTAGTCCATTTTAGAATCTTTATAACAACCTAAAGAGGAAACACCCAATGAATAAGAAAAAGTGAAATAAAAGAGAATGTGATCTGATTTTCATAATTTATTTAGTAGGAGAAACTAAATAATATCTTAAACTTCCATCATGATAAATCTAAGATTAGAGTCCGATCCTAAAGATTATAAAGAAGAATTAATGTCTCTAGATTCTTTGTAGTAATGAAATAGACTATGTTGTGGAAGTTCTTTTGGTATAAGTGGATCTTTAAAAAGGATCAAGACCAAGATCAAGAGATAAAGGTCAATAAAATAATCTGAAGTAAGATGGTTGCAAAAGATTTATTAAGGAAGCCAAGATAAATTATTTTTACAATTAGGCTTTGAATGCTAAGATTGAAAACCATGTTCTTATTCTCTAAGATTCATGAGTATTAAATAGATGGTCGAGATTGTATCTTGGCAGTAATCTTGATGGAAAAGTATATATATATATATATATATATATATTGAATGACTTCAAGTCTTCAGTTATTTCTAGTTTGGAAATAAGATATGCAAGTCATTGTATGTTTTGCTCAAGTATCCAAATAGAATAAGTAATATTTGATAAGGTTATAATATCAAATGATTTGAGGATTCATAATGCAATAAGTATGCGTATAGCGAATCTAAAATGCTAAAATTGTTATCGTATTTGGATGACATGTGATTTTGATGATGACATTGGTATTATAGATGTTGGGTATTAAAAATTGTGAGAAAGAGTAATGGTCGTGTTATGTCTCAATATAGAAAATACCCAAAGGTTGAATCATTTGAACGTACACCAAGGTATATAATTTTGGTTCAAACCCAAAATTGGAAAGTAGAAGAACTGTTTTTCAGTCTTTGTGTACCAATTTTATTGGTAGTTTAATGTATGCCTTGATAGGTGTTAGACCTGATAAAACAATTGTAGAAGGTAAACTTAATGTGTTTACTAGTAATTCAGGTCAAATACATTGACATGTATAGATTTTCATATGACTAAAAGGAATTTTGAACTATTGATAAATCAATAGTGGGTATCCTGTAATGATAAAAGGATATGCAAATGCCAGTTAGATAACTGAGCACACATGAATGAGTGAATAAATATGCACTCATGGTGGGGGTATATTTCCTGGGCCTTTAAAAGCAAAGATGCAATCTACTATGGCGCCAAAATTCAGTGCATTGACTTTTTATGATGAGGCAAATGGATTTTAGTGGACATTCCAGTTTGACATAAGCCAATGATATTTTTAGTATTGAATTTTGCACTATTAAGGGCCTATAACTAAGTGGTAAGTTAGGATATATGACTTAGGGTGGTTATGTAAGGAAGTTACTCATAGATGGTGTGGTAACGGTTGATTATATAAGTTTAGATCAAAATTTGTTTGAAAGATCTCGCGAGATGATTGGTGTTTAAACGCCATAAGGGGATGGGTTAAGGCCATTAACCAATAATCACCAATGATGGAACCTCGACTCAACACTTGAATAAATATTAAGTCTTGAGTTCAATGAGCCCAAGTACATCATATGGAGTGGTTGCATGCACTATAATATAATTTTATTTGCCATCCCAAGATAAAGTGCTTGGTATTTGTAATGTTAAAAGGGAAAGGCTAAGCAATTGGGCTCTTAATAGACTTATAACATGGTGTTGGAGTGTTTTAATTACAGGGGCACTCTAAGAAGTCTACCTATGTGAGTGTGGGAGTGGTGCCGCTTCCTATGAGACCTGGCTAGTCTCTACAATACTCATGAAAATAAGATATAGACACAAGGCCAATACATGTGTCGGCTCTTAGAAACTGCCTAATGAGATGAAAGCTTGTGTGAGATATGTTCGGTTAGTCGAATAGAATCGCTAGCTCAGAGATTAGTCTATTATGCAATTCTGGCTAACTTTGATGTATTTTCACTAAGTGAAGGTTCAAATCGAGAGATACCTTTATTTATGGGTAAGATTTCCAAGCCTGATAAAAAACTTTCTTTGATTTTGAAAATGGTGGGGGGTTGTTAGAGATTTTTAAATTGCTTTGTGTCAAGTCAAATAGTTGAAAATGTTTTATCAAAATAAATTTTGAAAAAGAGAAATAAAATCGATTTTCAAATTGGGCCGGTCGTCCGCGGATTGGAATCTGGAAATGTATACGATTTCCAAAATGGCATGGGCAGGAGACCGCGGTTCTTTGGATAGTAAAAAATAAAGAATTCCTGATGCTTAAAGGCGGTCGACCGACCCTAACCCTGTCGACTGTGGCTGTGAGAAAATCTATCCGTTGGGGCAAAAGTGGACACAACTTTTTACTTACAAATTTGAATCTCTTCGTGTCCTTTTGCTTCCCAACAGTCATGGATCTAACGGCCATTAAACAAACCAGTCACATCGGAAAGACATCTATGGCTCTATATAAAGACCAGAAACCTGTCATTTTCAATATATATATATATATATATATATATATATATATATATATATATATATAGAATGTGAAAAAGAGTTAGCTATTGCTGTAGCATTATCTATTTTTTTTAATTCCCCACTCAATTGTTTTCAAGTTGGTTTTCATATAAATTATGTTTTAAATACTGTTATGATGCAGAAACAGTATTTAGAAGTTTCTCTAAGGCTTGTAATTCTCAAAGGGCGTTTTGGGTTTGATTTCGCTTGTGCAAAGCTTTGTCAAACATTTGTAGGATCTTCCTACAAGGCTTCATTGTATCTTGGAGGCAATTCGCGAATCCCCTTTGCACACTACTTGTTGGGGCGAAATTTGTCTTAAGGAAAGCGATTACGCGCCTTGAAGCATAACTACTTGTTGATCTCATATCTCCATCATCACCAATTCCCACCAACACAATTCGCATCAAAGGCGCTCTCTACTTTGTCAAGTAGTTTTGTCATTATACGCATGGTTTCAAATTTCGTTTCGGAATGCGTTTCGGTCCTCACTGAAACCGAGATTTCCATCGAAATCCAACCAAATCAAATTAACGGCTATTTTATCTCGTATAGAATTTCGACTGAAATTTCGGTAATTTCGGCTGAACTTTCGTGATAATATTAAATAATTATCAAAAAATGAAATTTTGGGTGAAATTAAAAACCATGATTAGACGTCGAGAGATAAATTGCAAGCCTTCAGTTGCACAAACTGAAGAGACTAGTTGCACATGTAGACCTTTCTTTGCTAAAATATTAGCTGAACAAAATTTGGTGAACAACGAACAAAATAATTTCAAGATAAACTTATCCAAGTAGAATAATCAAGTATCGGAACACTTTAATCAAGGATCTCTATCCCCTCGGCGAACAACCCCAATATGTCCATGAAGCTGATGGATGCTTTTGGATCTCAATGGCCAAAAAATCGTGCTGATAGGACAATCCTACATTGGATCAGGAGAATTCGAATGAAAATTGTCAAAGACTATAGGCTACCATTCAAAAAAAAAAAGTTACAATGATTAGGCGGCGGTTATGTTGCATTAGTGTAGGGGTACGAGCATTGGAATCCAACACTAATTGACAAACCTCAAAATGGAAGATTAGTGGATTCACTAAAATATTTTAATTAATTATATGCTTATTATAAGCAATAAATTAAAACTTTTAAAACGTTGAGTAAATATAATATTTTATTTTCATATAAAAAACTTAAACTGTTTTTTATGGGCTAGCAAAAATGGGGAAACTGAAAATTGTACCAAAAAAACATAAAACTTAAACAATTATGATGGATAAAACATAAAACATACAGTACATGTAAAGTTGTGGCAGTAATATTAAAAAACAGATAAAAAAGATCTAGAAGTATTGCATGCATCCATGGTGCTATTACAGTCACACAGTCCAATGATACTATCAGTGAAAAACAGGTCCACATGCATGTAGAACTTTTCTTATCATGTTGCACAGGCATGGTTTTAAATTTTGGTTTCAGACTAAATTTTGGTGTTGGCCAAAACCAAATTTCGGCCGAAATCCTGTAAAAATAAAAAAGAGGAAAGAGTTCCTACACCCTAATGTAGATAACTTATCTACACCCTAGCTTAAAATACAGTGGGGGCCGTATTGTTTGAGTGATCCAAAGCATTCATTTGATCGGCCCTCACATAGAGAGGGTCTGCCCAAAAAATCAGCTCCATAGGATCATCCTAACCCTTCAAATTATGGAGGCAAAAAATGGATTGATTTATGAAGGTTTATACACGTCCTTTTTTACCTCCATCAAATCGTAGGGTTGGGTTGATCTTATGGAGCTGATTGTTTGGGCACACCCTATCTATGTGAGGGCCCATCAAATGAATGCTTTGTATCACCCAAACAATGTGGCCCCACTTTATTTTAAGCCTAGGAAGTAGATATTATTGGATAGGATTGGTTTGTATTAATTTAATTAGGAATTAAATGTGAAATGCAATGGGAATTTGAATTGGATAAGTGGACCCACATAGGACGAATTTGGGTGGGACCCATGCCCACACGCCCCATGTGATGTGCCATTATCAATTTGGAATTCAAATAATATTTAGAATATTATTGCTAGATTTGTTTTCCAAATTAAAGCAACACATGTGATGAATTTGGAAAGAGAGAGAGAGAAAGAAAGAAAAAACAAACAAAATTAGAAACATGGGAACCACATGGGGCAACCTAGGCTTGCTTGGGCAGTAAGCAAGCCACCCTTGGACATCCCATATGGGTTTCCAATTGTGGGGTTACTTGCTTTCCCAATAGGAGCTTCCAATTGTGGCTAGTTTCCTTATATTTTGGGATTTCTCTAGAAACTTTGGATTGTGTATATGGAAATTGAAAACTCTATAAATACAAGACATATTGTTGGAGTTTTCAACAGCTCTTCCATAATTCTATGTGCTGGAAATTGGTAGACACCCCGAAGCCTTTCTCTTCTTCTTCTCTCTCAATTCAATCAACTAGTTTTGTCTTTGGAAGGTCAAAGACAATCGTCCAACTAAGCTTCATTGATCTAAAGACATATTCTCATATTATAATCTGATTTAGATCAAATTATATAGTGAACAAAGAGTTGTACACAAGATCCTTTGCGCAACAACAGGAATCCATCGATTCAACTTGCGGTTTCACGTCGATTAGATCGCCGGCGAATTTTCGAGGAGTAGATCAAGCAGACGAGTTCTTTTCTACAGCAACTAAAGGTATTTATATTTGAGTTTATTAAATCATAATAAAATCAATTACTCCCTAGGAATCCTGGGTTAGAGCAAAATTTTTGTTCTACACGGTTTACTCTTCTGCTATGTGTAGTGATTTTGTTCGGGGTTTTTAAAACCTTTCTAACAATATTTTCTGGAGTTTTAAAAAGATTTGAATGGTATTTTAAAATGATATATGACTTTTGCTTCCAATAAGGATTAATTAAATCATCACAAGATTAAATTTCTATTGAATTAAGTCAACATTAAGCTTAAAATGATATAGCAGATGCAATCATGGAAGTCCTTTTTTGTCATATTAAGATTCCACTCTCGCGCTAAGAATACTCAATGATTTATTTATTGGGAAGTACTACTACTCTCACCCTTCTTCTCAATATCTCCGAAGGGAAAAGATATCCTCGGTCCATTGTTTTGATAATGGCATTTCTCACCTTTTCAAATGGCTCTTCATACCATTTTGTTGGCTTATGTTAGTATTTTCAGAATTATATCAACCTTTAACAACTAGCTAACCATCACAAAATCTGGGTCTAAATTGATTTACCAACGCTAGGTATTGCAACAGAACAACTTATGTAGCTAAAAAGATATAACGACAAATTTTGTGACTTTGGCAACGGATTTGGTTGTCACCAATGAGTGTATTTCTTGTAGTGATTCAAACATTGAAAAAGGCACGCGGCAATGCGCACACATGAGAGAGAGAGAGAGAGAGAGAGAGAGAGAGAGAGAGAGAGAGAGAGACTCTAGAATTTTATTAGGACTTGAGAGTACCCCTTTTACCTCTTACTTAGGAAATTGATTTTACTAGGGCTTGAGAGGGTCATTGTTCTATAGCAGCATTTCCACTATGTTTAGAGTTTGTGGATGCTTTAACCAAAGGTACAGGAGCATTATTAGCACTAATCAAATAAAAAGATGTGTAGCCATGTGTACAACCAAAATATAATCCACCAGAAGAGGATCAACCAATATATATATATATACCCAAAAAGAATAAAGAAAGAATCTGCCAAATCATCAAGAAAATAAATAAAAGAATAAACATGTATGTAATCATAGGGAATGAGAATATTCTTTAGAGTCCCCTCCATCATAGGCTATCAATGCAGCAAGAGAGTCGGTCTGTGGAGGTGGAGTAGCAGCAACCAATGGATCATCAACAGAGAATGGTGGCACGCTCTCTGGAGGGACGACATCAGATGATGAAGAAATCGGGGTGTGACCATCAAAGGGTGGAGTCATCTGAACCAACAAGGAATCAACAAAAGCTCGGTCTGCGTCCGACAAGTTGTCTAGAGTCATGGGGGACTCAATAATCATCGGCACAGTACCGTCTGTAGAGGGGATAATGGTCCGAGCAGGCTCCTCAGTGGTAGAAGCAGGAATGATCTCACCTGGAAGCTTAGACTCTGTAGTGCCCGAAGTCTCGCCGCCTCTCAATCTCCAGGAAGGGTTGATCTCTAGATCCTCAACAGTCAAAATCTTCCTCTTCTTCCTCGGAGGAAAGCCATCAAGATTTGTATCCTCTTCTGTCGGCACTTGAGTAATAGCATGATTGTCGCTCTGATCATCATCGGACTGTGCCAGCTTGTCAGTCGGTATCTGCTCATCAGCCGGGACTTGATCATCATCGCGCACCTGCTCATCAGGAGGAAACTGATCCTCAGCCTGCATTTGATCACCAATCGGGACCTGGTCGTCAACATGTGTCTGCTCATCAACCTGGACCTGGTCATCATTGTGGAGCTGCTCATTCGTGTCAGCTGGGACGTCTCTCTGAGCCTGGGTGTTGCCATAACCAAGATGTGGAACCTCTAGCTCAAGCCCGTCATGTCTTGTTGATATTGTGGCCTCACTATCGAACTCCTCTCCGCCCACGTTGTAGTCATTATCACGAAGCTGCTGTTGCTGAAAAAGTGAGGAGTCAAATAAAACAAAGGACAGAATCTACAAAGAAGAATTCAAGAAAATAGAGAAAGTGTACCAGCTCTCGAATGCGAAGCTCTTGAAGCGTGATCGTCTCATCCCTCTGAGACACTGCCTCCCTCAGGTCCCGAGCCCCATCCTCTACTGCCTTGGCTCTCGCCTCGACCTCTGCAAGACGGGCCACTGCCGTGTCTCTCTCTGCTTTAGCTCTCTCTCCCTGTAGATGAAAGGAGTTTTGGACAGGAAGCAAGCAATATGTATGCATAGAAGCAGAAATGCAAACATTATATCATACCTCCACGAGGAGCTCACATATCTTGGCCTTCAGGCCTTCAACTATCAAGAGAAGCTCATTCCCCTGCCTAAGGGGCAGCTGCATGTGCAAGAGGAAGACATCAGAACGTTATAGTTGGATATCTAATGAAAAAGAAAAGGATCAAGAGTGAAGAAGCTTACCCCTGGTGAAGACTTTAGGATTGGATATCCAAGAGCTGGGTCTGGAAGGAGGACCGGCACCTCCATCAAATTTTCCTCTCGGATAAGAGAAACACGGTGGTCGGGCATGGGCTGGTGTGGTGGAATGGAAGAAGAAGAGCGGCATTCTGTACCCGAAGAAGGTCGGCGAGTATCATCAGTAGGAGGTCGATGGCTGGTACTCGTGGAAGGCATATGGATTGAGATACCCCAGTGTGTGGGAGCTGTAGTCAGAGGCCTTGTGGAAGGTGGAGGAACATAAGTCCTACGTGGAGCATCCATGTCGTAGATCCTGAACGGACCCTCGTGAAGAGGAGGGAATCTCTCCACTGGTGCTGGCTCAACAAATGGCCTCTTCCCTCTCTCTCTCGAGGTGGACCTACGCTGCCCTCTCCCGACTCCCTCAGCTCGAGGTTGTAGGCCACCATCAATTGGAACTGGCTCGTCAGCCGATGGTGCATCTCTATCAACATCGGCAGTTGGAGCCTGTCAAGAAGGAATTGCAATTAAAAGGGCAGAAGCAATCAAGTGGAACTGAATGGACAGAGAAAAAGGATAGAACATACCTGCCCAAGAGTGAGTCTGGGCAACAGCTCCCGTCGTGCCCATGTAGTGTAGTCTCCCTCAGCAAGGAACCTCTCTGCTGGGAAGGCCCTGTTATTTTTTGGATTTTGAGCCCCAAACTGATTAGTGGACTCAATAAGATTCTTAAGATGAAAAAGCTATGTTAACTATAATTTTAATTAAATATGAAAATTATAGAAAAAATCGTCAAAAATCATCATCCAGGAGCAAATAATAGTTATGTCCATGAGCTCCAAATTTCCAAGCATTGTAAATCCAATGGTGAAGTAAAAGGGAGAGCTAGTAATGTTTGCCCGCTAAACAATTGGGCACACATTTTCTTTAGAGGAAAAGCTACTAACAAATACTTTTATTTGTGGCCACCTGTTGGAGAGAATGGTGTTAGCCAAATGTCTCCATTGGATAACAAAGGAAACATGATTCAACCCTTCAAGGGTCCAGCTAGAATTTGAAACTCTAACGAGGAGGAGGCCCAAATGTCTATTGTGTAGACTAAAATGGTTCGCTCAATCTAGATCCTGGCCTTTAATCATTAATCATTTTAGTAGACTCTAGAAATGCATTGACATGGGCTGTGTGGACCATGGACCTTGGAGATTTGCGATTTATGTGGGGTCAATGAGCTGGAATTCAATCTCATAACTAATGCTATGGTAGATAAGCTGGCTAAGGGAGATGACTTCTGTTTGTTTTTGGGTCTCTTCAGTGGTGTAACATGTTGTGTTTCTTAGCAGGGAGGGTAAACATTTAGTGGAATGTCTTGTCCCCTCCTATTGTATCCATTTTTGCTTGCTTTCATAAAATAAGTCATTCCCCAAAAAAATAACCCTTAAATACATTGTGTTTGCATGAGAATCTATCTAAAGATAGGAGATTTCATATGGTGAATGCGCATGTAGATCGGTGTAGGCGTATACCACCCTTGATATTTGATCCAACAACAACAAAGTTTTTAAGGTGAGCATTTACCATATAATTTCTCCTAAAGATATAACCCAAATAGGGAAAGAGTTGCTGTCAATACGAACTCTGAAAAATGAAAGTGTGACCCAACTCTAACTTGGAACCACAATTATCTTCTAACAGGAGAAATAAAAGGCAATTTTTTGGTCCCATCGCAACGAACATCCTATGCATGAGATACTGATTGATCAGGTAAACGAGCCAGAAGTTGGACTTAATTAATTGCGGAGGAGAATAACAACTTTTCTTTTTAGCATTGGCCTTTCAACAAAAACCAAAAAGTCCCATTTTAAGCACCAAATCTTTTTTCCCATAAAATAAAAATAAAAATAAAAACAAATTTGTTATTACCAAAAAACAATTTTACAATGGGAAAAGGTCCAAATAAACCCAACCATATCATTCAAATAATAATAAAAATATAAACTCTACAGTACACCATAGAGAAGAAAAGTTTGAAATTATTCTGCTTTATGGAGAATTCAAATGCGATCAGGGCTTTCAGTTCCCATTATACCTTGTATATGGAACGTACCTTAGAGAGTTGGTTCGCTGGTATTTTTTCATAACAATGGCATGAAGGATGCCATCAACATAGATGTCTACATTGAAAAGCCTAGGATCTACCGGTCCTGGCAGGTTGAAAGAAACTTTGAATGGGCCAGACTCGCAGAGATGCTGTGTTTTCATCTCAAACACTTGGGTCTCTCCAGAAACATCTCTACGAAGGACCCTTTCGCCAGTTGGGGTCCACCCCCGAAGTTCGACCTTTCCATCACTCCGGACCTCACAACTGAACTGACCTGCTTAGATGAAGAGTGATGCAGTATATTGGTTAAGGGGGCAGATGAAAATCAACCGAAATTTGGAATATTAGAAAGAAGGAACTTGCTAAGCAATTTCGCAAAAAGCCACTTCACGGCTCACATTTTCAGGAGAGAACAGACACCTAGTGGCAGATTTTGTCTTATTCATTTAATTCATCTGAGGTGGCTGTTCTCCATAAAAATGAGCTGCAAAATGGTTTCTGTGAAATTTCGTAGCAAGTCCATAGAATTAACAGCAAATCTAGGCTATTCGGGTTATGTTTTTCAAACATATATTTTCTAAAAGCAAGGTGGGGTAAATGTATGGAAGTGAAAATATAATGTACATATAAACTTACATGCGTATTGGCAATAATAAAGATGAGCATAAAAAGAAAGGAAAACCAACTTACTGTGATCTTTGGAAACGCCAGGTAAAGCAACCTGAAAATGATAGGCATATTTACCGATTCCTATGTTCACCAATCCGATTGGTGGTCCAGGTCTCCCCATTTTCGCTGACCCAGTTAACACAACAGAGGGCATAGGGTCCCGCTGCTCTAATTGGATGGTAGAAGAAAGCACTGTGGCGGGTCCAAGTGGGGGTGGCATTGAAAGTGGGGGTGGCATTGTTGCAAGTGGCATTACTGCAAGTGGGGGTGGCATTGGCGTCTCTTCGGGGCACCTTCTTTTAGAGGAATTTCTACATCGGGTGGATGCAAGAGCATTTCCACTATGAATAAAGTTGGCTGATGGTTCAACCAAAGGTGTACGAGCAATATTGGATGAATCGCTATGGATTGATGGTTCAGCATTTGTGAATGCCTCAACTAAAATTCTAGCAGCAATAATAGTTGAATCAATATTGGTTGATGGTTCAACAGAAGATCTAGCATCATTATTACCCGAATCCATATTATCCACTTAGATGTTTTCACATAAACTTTCTGAACTCTGTATCAAGAAGTAAACACCAGTCTTGCATCAAGTTTGAGAAATTGCACATATGTATATGTATGTGTATATGTATATGTATATGTATATATAAAGAGATTATTAGAACTTACGGCACAAACATATGAGCAACATTGTCGAGAAAATAAAAATTCATTGCCAACTCCCCAAGCTTTGAATAACTAAATTTAAGTAATTTCTTTGTAACTTTAAAATGATTTTCTTTGTAAAAAAAAGGAAAATATATACAAGAAAAGATAGTTAGCAGACTTGCAAAAAAATGCAACAATTGCAATCCAAAATGGATCAAGGAGGAGAGGCAACTGGTAGCATTTCAATTTACGAATAGAATCTATCGACAAGTCAAACCTAAGTATACGTTAGAGAATACCATCAATGGTGTATAGCCATTATCATTACAACAAATCAACTATAATTCGACTCGAACCGACGCAATCAAAACCAAAGGGATGCTTTCTTCCTAAAATTAGAAAACTCACAGCTTCTCTTTACTAGATGAAAGGTTTGTATAATGGAAATAAAAGATAATGAAGATTACAGTTCAATGAGAATAAACAATTCTACAACTCAGCGGGAATAAATAATTCCTCATATGTCTATCAAATATCCCATCTATGAATAAACTAGAAAGACCTTCAAAACATCATATAATATATATTTAAAATAGAATCCTAGACGACGTGGGTGCGCCGCGTGGCACTCCTTCTATACCCAGTTTCCTTTCTCCACAGGATTCACGATTAGAAAGAGTAGCTATTTATTTCCTCCTCTCTCCAACGAATTATTAAAAGTAGCTATTTTTTGCTCCTATTTGCACCTCTCTCCAACAATTCACGATTAGAAAAAGTAGCTATTTATTTGCTCCTCTCTCCAACAATTCACGATTAGAAAATCTATCAATTTTTCGCTCCTTTCTCCACAGGATTCATGATTAGAAAAAGTAACTTTTTTGCCTAAATACTCTACGGGTTTAAATACATGCAAATTGGTAGGGTTTAAGAAAATAGAAACAAAAGATCCTTACGATTGTTTCTTCTTTCTTTTCCTAAACAAAAGGTTATAAAACTTTCTTTTTTGGGCCACCCCGTGCATGGCACGGGTCTGTAACTAGTAGTACTATAACAAGCCGTGCATGCACAAACAAGAATCCAAACAAAAACATAAAAGAAGAAAACGATAAGAAAATGGAAAAAGGGAAAAAATACAACAAATGGATTCAAAGGAAAGAAAAATCTGATTTTTTTCATCGTAGATACATTCATACACAACTGATGCAATATTTCTCAATACACTCCATTTTTTCAAATAAAGAACATCATTTCAGACCATTATTATAAGAACACATGTCAATCACCTTTATAAAGAAAAGAATGCGTAATTTTGTTTAAAGTCACTTTCAACAACCAAATCTTACGAACTTGGAGACCCGACCTGCTCAAAAACTAGATACTTGTTATAAACAACTCTATTTAACAACTCCCACTTCAGAAACTTAGGTTGTGCTCGGCAACCATTCTCCGCCTACTCTCTTGGGTGCGGAAAATGAGTAATCCAAAATGCAGGTTTCAAGATGTTTGGTAACAAGATCTGCTAAGCCCGTTTATGTGAATTCCTATTTTTTGCCGTTAAGGTATGAAGAATAATGAGATCTTCCGAAACGACTATGATTCGCTTCAAAAGATTCTCATTATCTTGTTTCTACCCGCTTCATAAAGAATCCCAAATATGTTTACAGACCATTCACTTAGAATTCAGAGAATCATATCCTGACAATATGGTAAATACTATGCAAACTAAGGAAAAACAATAAGACCCACACATTTATAAGTTTCGGTGGGGTAGGAGCATTATGGGGATCTAGGTCTCTTTTCAATAAATTAACTTATGGATATACTTGTAGTTGGCACAAGGCAGATAATAGTGGATCATAATTATTATAATATCAGCAAACGAGAGAACAAACAGGCTCAAACTTGAGGACTAGTTAGCTGTATGAATGTAATTATTAACAAGTCGAGCCTAAATACGTTAGAGAATACCATCAATGGTGTATAGACATAATCATTGGAACAAGTCAACTCTAACCTGAATCGAACCGCCGCAATCATACCCAATAGGATGCTTTCTTTCCAATATTTGAAAACTCACATCTTAATGAATAAAAGATTATTAAAATAGAAATAAAAGACAAAATGGAGATTACATAAACAATTCCTCATATGTCTATAAAATACACCATCTATGAATGGTGTAAACTAGCAAGACCTTCAAAACACAGTGCTATAATAAGTCATGCAGATACGAACAAGAATCCAAACAAGAACAAAAAAATAAGAAAAATGGAAAAAACACACACAAGGCTTTGATTCAAAGGAAGGGAAAAACAAACATTAGATCATTCTTTCTAACCCAATCACTTGTCAAGAAAAGTAATCAAATAGAGTAAGAGATAGTATTTGTTTACTATTCTTGACAAGTGATTGCGTTAGAAAGAATGATTGAGGCTTTGTATCTCAACCTTGAGGTCGCAAGTTTGATCCCAGCTTACCAACCACCAAAAAAAGAAAGAAAGAATAGTACTCAAATAACCCATGCAATCACGTATTCAAATAAACCATGCAATCATGAACATGCATCCAGAGTCTAAACAAAATAAAGAAATGATAATTAAATAAAGAGAGTGATAAATTACACCCATATATCTTAAATCGACCCCCTATGTGTCTCTGTGTCTAAATCAGAGGAGAGAGAAAGACACATAGGGGGGTCGATTTATGATATTTGGGGGTCGATTTATCACTGCCCCTAAATAAAGGGAAATGTTATCAGCACTACCGTATTTTGATGATCACACTCCTCACTTTATTAAAAGTACGGTATGGACCGCACCATAGGATCCAAACAGTCCATTAGATGGGCCACAGCCTAAATAGGTAGTGCCACAAAAAATCATTTCCATAGGTTGAGCCAAACCCTCCGATCTAAATGTCAGAGGGTTGATCCTAATCCTCTATAGATCGGAGGATTAAGATCAATCTATGGAAATAATTTTTTTGGGCACAACCTATTTAGGCTGTAGCCCATCTAATGGACGGTTTGAATCATCCTATGTTGCGGGCCATACTGTACTTTTAATAAAGTGAGGAGTGGAATCATCAAAATACAGTAGTGCTGATAACATTTCCCTTAAATAAAATAATAAAAAAATGAAGATTTTGAAATGCTTGATCCTTATTTCTAACCCATTCAAACATGCCATGCAAACTCGAACCAACATAAAAAAACCCTAGATTTTGAAATCAAACTAATCAAGACTTCGAAGAACAAGATGACATGCTAGTAAGAAATAGATCTTGATATTTTCTCCCAGCAAACTCGAACCAACATCAAAATATAAAAAAAACAAACAAAACAAATCCTAGTAAACATGCAACAGCTCCAAACCTTATATTGTTAAATAAAACTAATCAAGACTTCTAAAAAAACATGACATAGTAATAACAAACTGATCTAGAGATTTTCTCCATAAAAACAAAACGAAGATTTCTTAGCTCTCATAACATAAAACCCAAAGCATTATTCTCATCCCAAGAATATTCGAAACCAAAACCTATTAGAGAGAGTAAAAATACATAAAAATGAGACATGCAGAATGGCAAAAAGAGTTAAAAGGACGAAAAGAACGAGAAGTATACCTGCCTAAAAATTACCGATTTCTCGCCGAAATCTGTTGATCGGACGGGAACTATGAAATAAATTCAGAGGACAAAGCTCAAACACTCTCTCAAACAAAGCTCTCTCTCACTTTGTTAGTGTCTGATTATGTTTATTGGCAGGTTATTTATAGGCCCAAAGAGTCGTGTTTTTCTCTCTTGCAAATCTTTCTGGATTTGCTGTACTATGAAAAAGTACCAAAATGCACCTGATGTATGTTAGGTGGCACATGCTGATTACTGAAATGCCCTTCATATAGGGTGGGAGTTACTATAACATTGCCTATGTCTTATTATAGTGAAGTTGATTATAATCTTTTTATTAGTTATAAGGGATTTGCTAGCGTCCATTCCAAAAGGCATTTCGCGGATGACATGTTGCATGTGAGAGCAGCCACACAGGCTTGCTTTTCAGCAAATTTTGTCCTCATTCACACAGGCTCACTTTTCAGCGGATTTTGTCTTCATTCACGAGGTGGCTGCTCTCACATGCAACAGGCCATCCACGAAATGCCTTATGCGATGGACGCTAGCAAATCCCTAGTTACAAAATTTTGACATATTTATGTTTATCTAAATATGTTTCTATATAAGTTTATTATGAATTAATAGTCATACAACAACATATTTTTTTTAAATACAAAATTTTATGGTGATGGCTAGGAGTATTAGTGAATTGATCAATATGCCTCTCTTTGAAGTGTGAATGTTGATTAGATGTACTGTGGAACTTTAATTAGTGATTATGTTAATACAATATTTTATAGATGAGACAATGTTATTTTGGTTATCTGGGGACTGTTTATGTTTGTCGAAGAAGATAGGAGTTTAGGTTAGTTTACTAATTTTAAAGGGATTTTTTGGGATGAGGCGGTGTTATTTTGATTGCGTGCATGAGTTGTTTACATCAATCCACGAAGTTCAGAGACTTCTATTAGTTCGTTAACAAGTGTGTGCGCGTGTGTGTTTGGCGGAGGGGTTCTCTAGTTGTCATTATAGATGCTAGTATGAATTGTTCTATTGGCCCGATCACTTTATTAAAGTGATTTACGGTATTTTTTGACACGAGAGGAGCTCCGATTTGTATGCGATCCTAGATTTACATGTAAGTTTGGAGGTTTTATCCTTTCGAATCTTCGTCAATGATTGTCAATCAATTTAGTTTATAAGTGACTCAATTTATCACTTCGAATCTTTGTCGTGACAATTATTAAAAAATTTCCATTGCGAGGGAGTCTTAAAAGTATGCTTCTAAATCTTCACCAAATCTTTGTCAAACTCCATAATGCTACGACTTAATGACGCAATTTTACTCATAATGGACGCTCTCATATTATTAACTTGTGATCATTGCTTTATAGTTTTAACAACCTAATCAAATTGATAATTAATATTTTATCTTTTGCAGTGAATAAAAACTGGATTAACTGTAAACCCTAATCAACAACCTTTGGCTTAAATTTGGATCAAAATGTAGTTGCAGGTTACCTCTTCTTAATCTCCCAACTTTAGATTAAAAATTTGATTTGCCAATTAGGTTAAGGGACATATGACCCTATACTCTAAAATGCTAGGCATATGTTCGCATGATTAGAATTATTCTCTGGTATTTTAATTAAAAAGATTAGAATGATATTTTAAAATGATATCTGACTTTTGCTTCAAATAAGGATTAATAAATCATCTTTAAGCTTAAATTTCTATTTAATTAAATCGGCACTAAGCTTAAAATGATATATAGCACATGCAAGCATGACAACCCTTTTTGCCATATTAAGATTCCACTCTAGCCGCTAAGAATTGCCCAATGATTTATTTATCAGGAAGTACTACTACTCTCGACCTTTTTTCTCAATATCTCGCGGGGAAATGACATCCGCGATCCCCTGCTTTGATAATGGGATTTCTCACTTTTTCAACTCGCTCTTCATACCCTTTTTGTTGGCTTGTGATAGCTTTTTGGGAATTACATCATCCTTCAATAATTAGTTAACCATCACAAAATCGGTCGCTAAATTAATTTAGCAACACCAACTAACGCTAAAACAAATATAGCCACAGATTTTGTTACTTTGGCAATGGATTTTGTCCGTCGCCAATGAGTGTATTTCTTATCATGATCGATTCAAATATTGGAAAAGGCATGCCACAATGCGCACAAGAGAGAGAGAGAGAGAGAGAGAGAGAGAGAGAGAGAGAGAGAGAGAGAGAGAGAGAGAGAGAGAGAGAGAGAGAGAGAGAGATTTGAGTATTTTATTATGTTAAAATATTTTGAAATAAATAAGGCTTAGACACACTTGTTGGTTGCCAAGGGAAATATAGATGTGGAAGGAGTTGTTGGTAACTTTGTATATAAATTTGGCCTTAGCTTTAGAAATAGTATATAAAAATATTGATAGCAAAATATCATTTCCCTTTTCACAAATGTCAGTATCAAAAGTTATTTCTGCCAACTAGAAGGTAAAAATTATTCTACTTTTTAGCTTGGGTTAAGTCCTAAGTGAGTGCCCAACGTTTTGTAGTGGCAAAATTGTAATAAACAAGACCAGGAGCACCAATTTTGGAGCAGGAGAGCAAGTATGGCAATTCATCTCATTTTGGTATGGTGTCAAATGATTTTGCCCCTAAACAGATACATTGCATACTATGCATCACGCGTGCAAACCATTTAATTGGGTCAGATTTCATTTCAAATTTGAAATCTAAATTTACTATTTTGGAAAGAACTATGGCTGGCATAGGATAGACCCGAATCCTTAGCCCAGTATTGACTTGTATATCAAAAGGGAAATGGTATTGGCACCCCTTGTTTTAATATGGCATTTTTTCATAAGAGAAATGTTATCAGCACAACCTTTTTTTGATGTTGGCACAATTTCCAAAAGAGAAAAGATAAACAACAGAAAGTCACTTTTGCAATCAATGGTAAAGGGCAATTTGTGGATTCTATAGGGAGGCATTGTGGCATATATACATATATAATCAAGATTGTTGATCTTGTGGAACATCATGAGGCAACTCACAAGGTCTTGGTCACATCCCGAATGGACATCCTATGCATAAGCTATAGAACTACAAAAATAAATTGTAGTCTTCGCTTAGCAAAACCCTAAATGAGGCCTTTTTTTAATCAAGGGTCTAGGATCATTTGATCAAGATGTTCTCAAATAGTATCCTGTGAGACTTATGATTGCCTTTGGATCAATGTATCCAATGAGATGGGTCTAGTCATGTGGGATTATAAATCTCTAATGAACTTCACCAGATTGTCCATGACACTTTGGGGACTTGGACTTTATCGTGACAGCTCTTCCAATCCTATTCAGTCTGATTAGATATGTCAAAGAAAGAAAGTGATTCCGTTCTGTCTCTACTTTCTTTTCGGATTCTGAGGATGAGCCGGCCGATCCTAACATCATTTATGAGGAGCCAGACGACGAAGCCTCGAATTTGCAGACCCTTGGAATTCTTAGTACTTGAAGGGACTTTAGCGAGGACTTTTAGTGTCATGCGGACATTAAAATCGCATGTTAGTCATCAACAACTACATGACGTTGAAATCCTAGAGATTTAACATTCAATTTTACCATTACCCTGTGGGTTATTTGGCCTAACTAATGGATCTAAATAATAGTGTGCATTTGTGAGCCCTTCAAATGTCACCAAAGAAAAGAGGATTTTAGGCCTAAAAGGTCAGAAATCTCATCACTAATAACTCCAAAATACAAAGGACATAGACAAATGTAGTTCAATCTCCTATAGACCAACCACACGCATAGCCCGCAATGACGCCGGAGCTACCTCAGAAGGATCCTCAAACTGAGCCCACTTGGCCCACCATGCTAGGCCCCAAACTTAAAAGGTCCAAAAACAGAGTTGCAGTGTAAGATTTTGGGGTATCATGTGGGTCAAAACTGAATTTACTGACAACTTTAAATATAGCAAGCCATACATGGTTGGAAAGGTCTACGAGTCTAATTTCCAACGCTTCAAACGGTTCGCAAATCAGAGTTCTATGGAGGGAGTTATGGCCATTTTTCTGAGAAGTGTTGAAGCTGCCTGCACCATACGAATTTCAACAGATTTGGGTTTCTTTTTGCTTGTTGTCTAGGCCATTACTAAATGTTTTTTTGCTATGATTTAAGTTAATTTTGAAGTTATATTTATGCTCTATCAAGTCCCAAAGACTAGGGGTGCAACTCGGGTCGGGTTGGGCCGGGTTGAGGCCAACCCGAACCTGACCCGAGGAACCATTTGCTCAACCCGAACCCAACCCGACCCGACCCGAGTTCCAACCCGATGAGGTTCAACCCGACCTGACCCAACAAACCCTTTTTGCCAAGCTGAACCCGAAAAATAAAAAAAAAAATATTATAAATTTCGGGTTCACTTGGGTCGGGTTGCCAAAGCCCTCAACCCAAACCCGACCCGAACTCAACCCGAACCCGAACCCGAACCCAACTTGAACTCAACCTAACTTGACTTTTTTCCGGGTTGAACCCGTCGGGTTCGGGTTGAGCCCATGCAAGTTCCACCCTACCAAAGACCCCCATTAAGTTTAGTTAAATAGCCTTAAAAGGTAGTCAATGTAATGTTAGTTTTCCTCTTTCTTTTCTCTTGGAACTTGTGTTGTCAAGCTAGAAAATAATGTTCAAACCTTTGGAAATGCACCTATGACTGGAGGGTTGTTCCATGCCTACTTAAATGATTATTTGGACTGTAAAGGGAGGACTTTTGTAGAGAATTTGAATCAAGTTTACCCTTTGGCTTTTGAGGGAGTTCTTCTTGTCTATTTTGCTCTTATCCCTTGGGTGGATTTCTTTGTATGGCGAGCTGTTTCATCTCAGTTTTTCGCTTGTGTTTCCTCCTTTCTTCTCCATTTGTTTGGCCCATAATTCTAACCTTCCTATAGTCATCAAATAAACAGTTGGATGACTCTAAAATATACATGATACCTGCAACAACCAAAGTAAGAATTCATGTCATACATTCATGTTATGCAAATAAAAAACTGAATCAATTTGTATATAAAGAAATAAATAAACCAGGAAAGAGAAAAATCTTAAGAATAAGGCATCTTTTAGCACCGATAGCAATATGGCAAATTGAAGTCAATAATTTATTTTCCCAAATCATAATATCCAACAAACAAAAGAAATCTTCACAATACTAAAAATTCATAAAAATGTCTCTCAAAAAATTTTGACGAGTCTAAAAAATAAATTGATCCTTTATGCTCTCAGCTACAATATTTGTTTTCATACATGTATCTTAAAAAATCCCTTTGAGTCTCTACATCCATTCCAATAAAATGTTTTTTCGTTTATGGTGTATTTAAGAACGTTTGAGCCCGTACCATAGATCCTGTTCTAAGTTTGAGATCCCATTCAAAGCATTTAGCCAATTAGCATGAGTAGCATTCTTTGGATTAAGGTCCTTTATTTTACTAAGTAGGATAGCAAACGAGTCCACAAGCTTGTCATTGATTTTCATAGTGGGTCATGCCATTTGCCGCGATGAAGTACTCTACTCATATCTTTGCTTTCGCTGCATTTATGATGTTGTAGAATGGGTAGCAGGCGCCTGTGAAGGTGCATGCTACCCATGCTATCCCTTTCGTTGTGTACTAGATCTACATTTAGCAATTCTTGTATAAATGTTTTAGTTTGTACATTGTCCTGGGATAAAGTTTTATATGTGCCAACTCTTGTTTTAGTGTAAAAATAAATGATTATTTGTATTGTTAGTATTTAGTTAGTTATCGATGGTTTTGTTAGCAATGTAATCTACAAAAACTTCTTTGGGGAAACACACTGGACTTAGTCACATGAATTTACTAATTTTCAATGTTGTCAAAAGTTGCATAATATTGATATAAATTTCAAAAGATAAAAAAAAAACATATTAAAAAATTTTGCAAATTAAAAAGTGTCAAAACATACAAAAAAAATGACTATTGAAATACTTAATACAAAAGAGCTATGTGAAGAATTATATGTGATCTACAAAGATATTCCATGGAGCAAAACCCAAAATTGACCTGTGTTCAAAGGTAGCAACAATGTTCAATTATGTAGGTTTTAAATAATCAAAGTTTTCACCTCCATAAGAGCATGAATTTCAACCGAACGTGTGGAGAAGCCTTCCCTAACAATAAAAACTCATTCTGAAGAACATGGCAGCATCAAAGATGTTGGGAAAGTTGCCTTATTTCCCCCCACCACTAGGTTGCTTGGGTGGGAAGGCAAGAAGGCAAAAATAGAAACTAACTTTTTAGGTTTTAGGAAACATGGGATATAAGAGAGGTCTTTTCTCTTATGTAGAGTAGTGAGAACGTCCAAAAGTGGAGTGAGAGAGAGAAAGAGAGAAAAAGAGAAAGTGAGGAGAAAAGAGAGGACAGAAGAGAGAGAAAGAGAGTTTTTTCTTATGCTCTTCTTGTGGGTTTCTTTTGGGTTTTTCTCTTGGCTATTCTCTTAGGGTTTTCTCTCAGATTAGTCTCGGGTAGGGGCTTGGGTTGAGAAGCAATGAAAGGGTTGCGGGTTTGTGATTAATCCATTGTAATCCTTGTATTTTTTTTTCTCATAGTGGAAGATCGTGTTTCTCGCCTGTGGAGTAGGCTTCGCCAAACCATGTAAAATCTTGGTGTTCATCTTGTGGCTTGCTTGGTTTTATTACTTTTCAGTTAAATTTATACACAATCCGCCCGACAGATTTTCCTCAACAAGTGGTATCATAGCCGTGGTTAGAGCGATTGTTGAGGCCAGGCGGAGTGATCATGGGTGTTGTGGTTAGATCACAACCATGGTTTGAAATTTCGGTTTCAGCGTATATTTCGGACCTAGGGTTTCAGCATATATTTCGGACCTAGCTGAAACCGAAATTTTAGCTCAAATCCCAAAATTTCGGCCGAAATTCGGTAAAGACACGAAATGTCGATTTTTTTGGGCCAACATTTCGGTCGAAATTTTTTGCTGAAATTTGGGAATGGAATAAAAAATTAATATATGTTTTCAAATTTCGTCAAAATTGATGAAATTTCTAAAATTTCGTCAAAATTGATGAAATTTGTAAAATTTCGACCGAAATTTTGTACGTTTCGCTAATTTAGGTTTCGGTCTTGACCGAAATCTGAAATTCCGGACTTTAGACGAAATTTAAAACTATCAACTAGAGCAATCTTTGAGAGTAGAAAGATTGTCCAAGAAAGATTTTCATTCGAGGTGGAGCACAACACCGAGAAGTGCGAAGTAATCTAAGATGGCGGTAAAATCAAGTTCTACTCAGTTCAACATCGACAGATTTGATGGAAAGGGAAGTTTCACCTATGACAGATGAGGATCAAGGACATCATGGTTCAACAGGGCTTTGCTAAGGCGTTGAAGGGAAAGGATGCAAAGCCGGAGAAGTTGGCAGATGCCGAGTGGGAAGACATTGAGTCGAAGGTGGTCAGCATGATTCGACTATGTCTGGCAGATAGTATTATGTTTAATTTTATGGAAGAAGAAGATGCGCACCTAAATTATGGAAGAAGTTGGAAAAGCTTTCATGTCAAAGATCCAAGGTCGTCTGACAAGGGATCAGGATAAGGGAGGTCAGATCCAGGGTCGGCGGAAAGGGCATGCATTGTTACCGCTGCAAGGAATATGGCCACATCAAGCGGAATTGTCCAAAATGATTTGACCAGGTGGACAATGATGCTAAGAATATGGCAGTGGCGGTAATGGATGAGCAAGGTGAAGAGTTTGGAGACGTTCTCACAATCTCCACATGTAATCACACTTCTCCTCATGATGAGTGGATTTTAGATTCAGGGTGCTCTGTTCATGTATGCATCAGGAGGGAATATTTTGATACGTTTCAGAAGACAAGGGCGGGTGTAGTTTCCTTGGGTGACGGGTCTATATGTGACGTCACGAGAGTTGGGATGGTAAAGATCAAGATGTTTGATGGAGTGGTTCGCACTTTGGGTGGTATGGCGTATGCCCCAAAGATACGAAAGAATCTAGTGTCACTTGGTCGATTGGAATCCAGAGGTTGTAGGATTTCAGCTGCAAGTGGAGCCATGAAAATCACATGTGTTTGTATGGTTCTGATGAAAGGATAGGAGTGCAGCAGATTATATCGTTTGGGGGGACACGGTGACTAGTGTTCCTAAGATCTCGATGGCTAGTAGGAAATAGGGTAATTGTGTGCGCACATGTAGGGTCTCTTTCGTAGTTGGTGTAGAGATATGTTTCCAGGTTGTAGACGATGGTGAGAGGATGACAATACCTATGTTGGGGAGGATGGATCGAGATCCCTCTCCAAGGTTCACTAGGTGACTCAACGGGTTGTCAGCTACACATGTGCATTGGCCGTGTTGATCGAATTGGGAGGAGTCAGAACCAAGGTGATTCGAGGGTGTGTAGCTAGTACTTTGGAAGGCCAATGGTGGTTTCCGGCAATAGCGGACTGGTAGTGACTTCAACGAAAAATCTTCAGGTGGCTGGAGATAAGCCAATGTGGAGATTGTTGGGAAAATTGCCTTATTTCCTCCCACCACTAGGTTGCTTGGGTTCTAAGGCAAGAAGACAAAAATAGAAATTAACTTTTTAGGTTTTAGGAAACCTAGGATATAAGAGAGGTCTTTTCTCTTATGTGGAGTAGTGAGAATGTGCGAAAGTGGAGTGAGAGAGAGAAAGAGAGAAAAATGGAAAATGAGAAGAGAAAAGAGTGGAGAGAAGACATAGAAAGAGACACGAGAGAGAAAGAGAGTTTTTTCTTGTGTTCTTCTTGTGGGTTATCTTCTTGTTGGTTTCTCTTGGGTATTCTGTTGGGGTTTTCTCTTAGATTACTCTTAGGTATGGTCTTGGGTTTAGAAGCAAGGAAAGGGTTGCAGGGTTGTGGGTTTGTGATTAATCCAATGTAATCCTTGTATTTTGTTTTTCTCATAGTGGAAGATTGTGTTTCTCGCCTGTGGAGTAGGCTTGACCGAACCATGTAAGATCATTTATTTTACTTTTCCGTTAAATTTGTGCACGATCTAATTGTTTTGCTGGGCAGATTTTTCTCAACAAAAGAAAATTAAAAAATACATCAGGACAGATAGACTGAAAGATCCTTGCGAAAAATTCATGGAAGAAAGTGATGGAGAAGGAAGAAATCTAGGGTTTAGGTAGATTAAAACCAAGAGAAAGTGATAGGGAGGTAGCAACAGCCAAAAATGGCAGTTGCAAGGGCTTGATGACGAACTATAGCGTTTTGGTTGATTCAAACACTAGAGAAAGAGGGAAGGGTGTAGAAAATGCCAAAAACATCATTAAGTCTTCCGGTAAATCTTACTCATGTCCGATTACAAAAGAATGTCATAAAATCTATTCTTTGAAACTTTTCTATAACTCCTCCAAAGAACTTTGGTGATGCCGAAAATGAAAACAGGTAGGTCTTGATGATGAAGGACATAAAAGAGAGAGGGGGGACGAGAGAGAGAGAGAGAGAGAGAGAGAGAGAGAGAGAGAGAGAGAGGACCAAAGCATACATGTCGTTTGTTCAACTGCCCTTGTGCGATTTTGGGGATTTTTAGTTTCACCTGTTTAAGGTGAACATTAGTTGTGGGCATGGTTTTAAATTTCGATTTCAGTAATGATGATGCCGAAATCTGCTCATACGATCTAGCGGTGGTAAAGATGGCTCTGTGAGAACACTGCACCCACAGAAAAAGTGTTAGCGGTCTGGAGTTGTGGCTCCGGGCGGCCACTTCGACACTCAAGTCAGAAATCGGTATCACGACGGAAGGTGAAAGTAATGGGATAGAGCTAGGATTTGTTACCAATGAGTGTGAATGTCCTCGTTAAGAGTATGAAGGTCACTTTTATAGAGAGAAGTCCACAACTTTAGTAGGAAACATACTATTTTGGGAGTCTTACTTAATTAGTTGACTTTCCTGAGAGATAAGTTTCTATCTTTTTCTTGATAGGCATCATATCCCCTTAACAAGTAGGTTTCCTTTAATGGAGATTTGTCGCAAGGGAATCTCAAGGATTCTTCCTTGGATACGGTTTCCCTTTCGGAGACGTTACTATTTTTAAGGAATAGAGAAAGATCTCCTGAGATCTTGTCCTTATTTGTAGAGTTGTCATTTTAGCAAGGCTACGCAAATACTCACCGTAGATTTTATCAATTCACACTCCCATAATGACCCTCGAGTTTCTTTATAAGGACCTCAAAACCCAACTTCTTAATCCAAAGTCTTCTTCCATTGCATCCTTTCTTCCTTTATTGAATTGAGGAAACAAGTTCGTCAACAATCATCTCATGATCCAAAATCATTTAGCTATTGCAAAAGGTGATCTTATTTCCTATGAAATGCTAGTCTTTGAGTATTCTATTTTTCAGAAGTATCGTGTTGTTTATAAAAACATTTTTTTTAGTATAGGTTGTTTTATCATGTTTTTCCCGAGATCTATATTTCTATGGCTTCCATTGATCTATTTTGTTATACAAAATTTTCTTTCTTTTTGATGTGCAGAAAGGAAGCACAACGAGAAAGTGTGAGGTGGACTATTTGTTAGAGGGGCAGAGGATGAGAGCTTGATGAGAGTGATAAGATTTCATGTGAATTGGTAAGAAGAGGGTAAGAAAATTGTTCTCCCTTTGATTTTATTCAGACCTGAGTTTCATTTTGCCGTGAAGTTATAGTTTTGAGTGGACAAGATCATTAGTGGACTACAGTTGATGGCATAAATTTAGAGATTTTTGGTGTGAAGATTTGTTTCTTTTCCTACATTCTTTAAAATTAGTCACTATCATATGCTAAAAATGAAAACCCAACATGGGATTACTGATTGGAGAAATAATTTCTATTTCACAATTGATGGAGGAGTGAGGGAGCTTGAAACAAGGGAGCGTCTTGGTTGCTACAAAAATAAAGATGGCATAATGAATTGATTTGTTCATGGAATGGGTGATATAGGAAAGATGACTCTCACTCAACTTGATTACAACGTGCCTGGATTTATAATTCTAAATTATAAATACACGATTTAAGTTGAATTATAAGAGTCAAATTTAGATTTGTTCTATGTAAATTTTATATGTTGGTCCTTGTTTAAGGGGAATTATTTAGAGTTACAAGATAATAATAAGGAAATTTTGATATTTTGGAGAGGAATCCAAGGGAAATTGTGATATTTTGATGAGGAATTCAAGGAGATATGACGTGTGACTTTTTTCTGTTATCTTATAGCACTTCATTTTTTTTTATGTTGTTCAAAGAGAGTGTTTAGAGTTACAAGATATTCGTAAAGAGAATGTACTGAAATGTAATATATGACATTTTCATCAATATTTTAGGAAAATAAATTGTGAGATCTTCGTTATGTCTCGTATCCTTCTTCTTCAGCTATGATAATTTTTCATTGCATTTGAAGTAACGTTTTTTAGTTAAAACCAATCTTTTGGAAAAAAATAATGTATGCCTTGACTTGGAAAGTTTGCATGATTAAACCCGATTTGTTTATGGAATAAATTACTACCAGAAATATAGGCTATGACGATGGATATATGTAACGGCCACAAAAAATGACCTGTAGTGAATAGTGACCAATTAATATAACCGTTGCCCTAATAATCATTTACGTGGCACGGTATACTAAAACTGCATATAACAGCGACTTAATATAACCGTCCCCAATGCGAAATTTCGGCAGCGTAGCATATAAATATAATGAAGGAATCATTTTTGTAGTTATAACATTAGAGTGAAGGTCACCGTCGCTAAAGATTTATAATTGCCAACGGTTTATATATAGTCGTTTATCAATATACCTAATCAAAGACGGATACAATAATCGTCGGTATAGATTATATATTGCGAGGGTTTAACAACAACGGATAAATTTTCATTCTTGAAATGGTTTTTTTAGTGCAGCGACGGTAACATTTCAGTCTAAAAAAAGTCATCGCTTAAGTTTTCATGATGGAAATATAAGGAAATAGCCATGGATTTGTGTCCATCACTAAATCTTAACTAATAATGATCCTAGCCATCCTATATATAGCGGTTTCTATATAATGTGTAGCCCCTCTATAGATCAGAGGGTTGGGATCATCCTATGGAGATGATCTATGGTGTATGACATATATACAATGTGGCCTAACAAATGTATGGCTTAGATTATCTTTGTAAGTGGACCATTTTACTTTTTCGGAAACTAGGGACTTCATTGCACTCACCGTATAAAATCTCTTTATTTAAAACCATGAACCTCATAATGGATGAGCTTGAATTTAAACTTAAATCAAACCAACTACTATTTCACGCAAGTAATGAGGTTGTTTTGATTCCAGCTATACTTAGTAATAAACAACGTGCGATGCAAGTGGCGACGAAAAAACCGGAGCAACCAAGAAAACATAAATGATTAATAAAATTCTATTTCTAGCTTTCATGGATAATGTATAAAAGTCTTTAAAACATACGAAAGTGAGTTTATTCTACGGTTTTTCTTTTTGCAGGCTACTACTAAAATTAAATGAATGGTAAGAAAACAATAGATATTTGCGTATTGAAGTGATTTATTTGTAAGTAATAATGTACGGTGATGACAAACAATTAAGGCGTAGATGAAACTATAGGTCAAAAAATTACTCAAGTTTCTTCAAGATTATAATTTTTGATAACGCAACATAAGAAAACTCACCCAAAAGATCATATTTTACTAAAGTATCCTATAAAGTAGGACCTGAAACACACCAATTCATTGGGTAGTAAGAATTCTAGAAAAGGAACCATCTGAAATAGGCCTACTAAAAAATTAGACTCACGAAAAAAACTTGTGTAAAAATAGTAGTCAGATCAGCTTCTTCTTTTGGGAAGAATTGTTATATGAGGCTATAAAAAGTAGTACCCATAAGAGGGCTTCAAAGGGTAGGTACGGAACATACTCTTCCAAAAAGAGAAACATATGTGTGGGACATGATCCCGCGAGAGGGGCGTGGGGCGCGAGCCGCCGCGCGCTCTCTCTTGGTCTCTCGTACCCACGCGATTGGCGTGTGCATTTTAATATTGATTTGAATTCGTCTTTCCTGTGGACTTGGGATCACTAAGGCAATCCGAATTCCACACGAAAGAGACTGACAGAGTCGCCACCTAGATGTGGGATCTAGGACCCGTAATTAACCAGAAATCTAGACTCGCTACCTGGTTACGAGAATGGAAGGTATGGGGAGTTATCCACCACATGCACCATTCTTGTCCGATAATCGGTCTTCGATTCCAAAAGCTAACTCTTTTAAATTTATTTTAAATGGCTCATTCAACTCTATGTTAATGTGCGAACTAAGTGACATGCATCCTAGAATCTAATTTCAATGTGAATCCTAGATGTGTATCTTGATTTATTAATTTGTCTGGATTCATTCTACGTGAAAGTTCTCCTAGAATTCTAATTTCATGGAAAACCCTAACTGATTTGATTAAGTATTTACAAGAAAATTAATATACAAAACACCACAATTTGTTGTGGTGCCGACTCGCGGGTGGTATGCCGTCAGACATCCAAGCTGCCTACGTACCCAAGCCTCACTGGGATCAGAGTCGACGTAGTTCGGTGCACCTAAGCTAAGCTACATATGCCTAACTCAACTAGGACACCGACTTAGACGGATTTGACTGTTTCAACAGTTTTAAGAGGAATTATTTAATTCAAGTTGAGGATTTTATTATCTTAGGATTTCATCTAAGATGCTATATGATTCTTATCTGAATGCAAGTTGTCCCTTAGACTAATGCAGGTTTTGCCTACATCCTAGTTTACTAGGCTTGTCCTAGGGAAAGATCGGGTGACTAGTGTAACTAGACCTATGGTACGGTTGCTATTCATAGCAAGCGTCCGTGATGAGGCTGGACTCCTAACTCTAGGACTCCCTAAAACCTAGGACACGGCACGACACCAGTGTTCCTAAATTGGGCTCTAATGGTTCTTAGATTGGAAACCATAATCCAATGGTTCCGAAAGACACAAGATAAATCGATTTAAGTTCTCGAGGTTAATGAGTTTCAGATTTCAAAGATTTTCAGTTTCTAGACATTTAAGGATTACCAATGGTTCTAGGGTTCACCAATTTCGGCCTTGAATGGCATCCAAAGGAGGGAATCGTGCGCTCTTTCCTTGTGCAATTTAATACTTAGGTTATAGCATCTTATTGCCTGGCAGAATCTCAGGATTTCCGTGGACACTAACCTCGGAGCCAACAACATGCTATAACTTAAATATTCAAATTGTCAAAGATCAAGTTGCAATTGGGATACGATTATGGATGCACTGGCCATTTTTCCAGGAAAATCTAAAGATCCTAAAATTTCTGTTTCAATGGATTAAGGAGTGAACATGTGACAGAATTTTAAAGTTCTTTAGGAATTTTTATATGATTTTCAATTAATTTCGAATTTTCCATGGATTTTATCAATTTTAAGCATATGAGCGGTTTTACAAGTGAAATTGTTGCAAATAAATTCGAAATGATTTGAAATTTCTACAGCAGCAAGATGAAAATGTATGTAGCTTACAGGATGAGTTTTGCATATTTTTACATTAAATTCACATTTAATCTTGATTAAACCATTAAATGTCCAGATTGCACAATTAACACATAAACTAGTAGAAATATAACTCTAAATTCTATGAAATTTCTACAGAAATACTATATGAATCAAAATAGCATGCAGTGAGATTTTCATGAATTTTAGAAATTATTTACTACCAATTTCGGATTTTACGATTTCCAGACCAGATTATAAATTAACACTACATCCCATATTAAAACAGATCCAAATCACACGAAAATTTTACAGTAACAAGTAATATGGAAGATAAGACTACTGTAAAAATTTTATGAATTTTAATGATGATCTGATGTTAGTAAAAATTCTCCTAAAATCTGATAAGTTTCAAAGAAAATATTAAATAATATACCAAATAAACTCCAAAAATCTTTACAAATTCATGGTAAAATGAATCAGTAACATATTATTTTCCCACGAAATTTCATTAATTTTAGAATCTGTTTGGTATATAATTTAATTTTTCTTCGTCAAAAGATGTTTTTTGAAGAGTTTTCCATTTTTAAAACACAATTTGCGGAAAAAATCAGAAAAATTCGGAAAAATACAGAAATATTTTGAGAACAATGCACCTACCTGTGGTGAAGATCTCCGCCCAATCCAAAAAAATATAAAAAATCCTGCCGCCGCCGATCCGCTCCGCCGTCTTTCGCTTTCTCTGGAGTGTTTAGAGGGAGTGATTGAGGGAGTGAAGAGATAATGGAAGAAGAATATTAGGGAGAGGGATGGAAGAATATATTGAGGAAAGGGATTGGAGGGAGTGATTAGAAGAGATAATGGAAGAGAAAGAGATAATGGAAGATAAATTTCTTTTTTTTTTTCCTCTTACTTATGGATGGGAAGGGAGATATATATAGGGAGAGAAAGAGAGAGAGAGATATGTTGGTGGAGAGCTCATCATGTTGTCCCTCTTAGTGGAGAATCCATCATTATTGGTCTTAGTGGAGGGCCCATCATGTTTCTTAGTGGAGAATCCATCATTATTGTTCTTAGTGGAGGGCCCATCATGTTTCTTAGTGGAGAGTCCATCATTATTGCTCTTAGTGGAGGGCCCATCATGTTTCTTAGTGGAGAGTCCATCATTATTGCTCTTAGTGGAGGGCCCATCATGTTTCTTAGTGGAGAGTCCATCATCATTGCTCTTAGTGGAGGGCCCATCATGTTTCTTAGTGGAGAGTCCATCATTATTGCTCTTAGTGGAGGGCCCATCATGTTGTCTTAGTGGAGAGCTACCATCATTGCTCTTCATAAGAGGCCTCACAAGAGGCCCCACTGAGGCCCCACAACGCGGGCCCCACAATGTGGGCCCTCGGTTGATTCGATTTTAAACAAATGTTCAATGCGGGCCCACCAAACGAGTCCAAATTTAATCAAAATGCATCATGCGGCCCCACCAAATGGGTCCAACCTTCTCGATCCAAATTTAATCGAAGCACCCAATGCGGGCCCACCAAACGGGTCCCAATTCTCTCTGGTTTAGATTTTTCTGAATAATCCTTCTCAACATTTAGCGGGAAAATACGAAACACGACGGAAACGACCAAAAATATTTAGAAAGGTAACAAACGGATGCGGGAAAGAAAGACATTGGAAAACCGACGGAAAACAAACCCTAATTTCTTTATCGATTAAGGTAGAGCAAAATGGGGTGTCTACAGATGCCCCTCTTTGGTAGAGATGACGTAGTCATCGAATACCAAAGTCAAAATGACAGAGCCATTTTGCGTAGCTTTAATCGACAAAAGACTCTACACAAACGGAACTTAGACGCAAACATTTACTACCTAATGCAAGGCCCTAAATGAAATCCTAGAATTAGAACATAATAAGAAATCCTGATGCGGTGCCGTTCACAAACGGGCAACGAGAGAATGAGATACCACTTTCGAATGGATTCCGAACAGAAAGAACAAAGATCGTTCTCAAGCGGTTTTTTTTTTTTTTTTTTTTTTTTTTTTTTTTTTTTTTTAAAAAGAAAAGAAAATGAGACATCTTTCACAAGCGGGCTCAAGGAGGATAAGAGACCATGAAATACCGTATTTGTACGGATTTCAAGGGAATGAGACATCATAGTTGTATGATGTTCAAAGGGGATAAGAGACCATAGTTGTATGGACTCGAAGAGAATGAAAATACCGTATTTGTACGGATTCCAAGGGAATGAGACATCATAGTTGTATGATGTTCAAAGGGGATAAGAGACCATAGTTGTATGGACTCGAAGAGAATGAAATACCGTATTTGTACGGATTCCAAGGGAATGAGACATCATAGTTGTATGATATTCAAAGGTGATAAGAGACCATAGTTGTATGGACTCAAAGAAAAGAGGCACCGTTCTCAAACGGGCTTGAAGAATTTAGAGATTTTTCATGAGCTTGAATTTGACGTAGGAAAGGATTTTTTATTTTTTTTTTTTGAATTGGGGATTGGATTTGATGATTTTTTTTTTTTTTTTTTTAATTTTTTTTTTGGGAAATGAGACACCATAGTTGTATGATGTTCAAAGGGGATAAGAGACCATAGTTGTATGGACTCGAAGAGAATGAAATACCGTATTTGTACGGATTCCAAGGGAATGAGACATCATAGTTGTATGATATTCAAAGGGGATAAGAGACCATAGTCGTATGGACTCGGAGAGAATGAAATACCGTATTTGTACGGATTCCAAGGAAATGAGACATCACATTTGTGTGATGGTCAAAGGGGATAAGAGACCATAGTTGTATGGACTCGGAGAGAATGAAATACCGTATTTGTACGGATTCTAAGGGAATGAGACATCATAGTTGTATGATGTTCAAAGGGGATAGGAGACTATAGTCGTATGGACTCGGAGAGAATGAAATACCGTATTTGTACGGATTCCAAGGGAATGAGACATCATAGTTGCATGATGTTCAAAGAGGATAAGAGACCATAGTTGTATGGACTCGGAGAGAATGAAATACCGTATTTGTACGGATTCCAAGGAAATGAGACCATAGTTGTATGGGCTCGGAGAGAATGAAATACCGTATTTGTACGAATTCCAAGGGAATGAGACATCATAGTTGTATGATGTTCAAAGGGGATAGGAGACCATAGTTGTATGGAATCGAAGAGAATGAAATACCGTATTTGTACGGATTCCAAGGGAATGAGACATCATAGTTGTATGATGTTCAAAGAGGATAAGAGACCATAGTTGTATGAACTCTGAGAGAATGAAATCTCGTATTTGTACGGATTCCAAGGAAATGAGACATCATAGTTGTATGATGTTCAAAAGGGGATATGAGACCATTCACAAATAGACTCAGAAAATGAAGTACCGTTCACAAACGGGCTTAAGGAGAAGATGGGACCATTTACAAATGGACTCGAGAAATGAGGCACCGTTCACAAACGGGCTCAAAGAAACAAGATAGCTTTGATTGATGAACTCAACAACGAAGAATTTAGAGTTTTTTCATGAACTTGAATTTGACATAGGATTGGATTTGATGAATTTTTGATTTTTCAGAAATAAGGCACCGTCCACAAACGGGCTCAAGGAGGACATGAGACCGTAAATAGACTCAGAAAATGAAGTACCGTTCACAAACGGGCTTAAGGAGAAGATGGGACCATTTACAAATGGACTCGAGAAATGAGGCACCGTTCACAAACAGGCTCAAAGAAACAAGATAGCTTTGATTGATGAATTCAATAACGAAGAATTTAGAGATTTTTCATGAACTTGAATTTGACATAGGATTGGATTTGATGAATTTTTGATTTTTTTGAACTTAATGAAATCGAGGATGTTATAGATCGTGCCTGACAAAGATATCGGAAACTAGGACTTTGACGAATGATGAAACGGCAAACCGAAGAACCATTACTAACAAGAATGGATTAGAAACACTTTTATGAAACTTCAACAAGATTTTTCTCAAAGAGACTGCTGGTCTTGTCTTTGGGGATTTGGATGACTGAAACCTTGAACAAGACACTTGAAATTGGTAATCTAGAACAACGGCTCTCTTGGATATAATCATGGAAAAGTGGGACTTGCCTCTTGATAGGTGTTTAGATAAACATTTCTTGACCAGGAAAGTATTTAACTAACTGGAAGGAAATTCTGAATTTTAACGGTTCATCTTTCTGAGAAATTGGCTCGACCATCATTGCATCTGAGGCTCTTCCAAGCTTAAGATGCCTTCCTGGGGTATGATCTTTTTGCGGAAGCTGGGCTTTCTGATGTTTCTACTTCTGAATTCTTCTGGGTTGATCATCTTTGAAATATAGCTGTTTGACTAGATTCTCGAACTTTTTCAGGTACAATCGCAGGGAGCTGACGAGGCCGGGCCTCCTTCACCGAGACAGTTGCATCATTTGGACATATGGATGACGATTGACTCTTTTTAAATAGAAAACTTAGATAAAAGGCACTACTCAAAGGATTGAGGAGCTCTAAAGGAGTGAACATAGAATAACAACGATTGATTAACTACACTGACAGACACAGTAATGCTTCTGACTTAGTTAACGTTTTATTTGGTAAGTCTATCCTTTCAAGGAATATTTTTTTCAATTGGTAAACACTGGACTTTTTCCTTAAAACAGTAATGCCTCAATGATTTAATTACAACTCCTAGGATTGCTTAGCTCCAATGCCCCCAGTTTTGAGGATGTCACTTGAATTTGTTTGAACTTCAATTGATCTTCAGTCCTGATACCGGCTGTAACCTTCTTATAAATTTGCTTGAACTTCAGTTGATCTTCAGTCTTGATACTGGCTGTAGCCTTCTTATAATGATTCTCTTACCGTGACCAAGTCACCTCTTCAGGGTTTTTAACTTGGCGGACCGTGGTAGCCTTAACTTTTGCCTGAACCGTCTTTCTAGGTTTTCGATTCAGCAGGCTATCCCCTTAGCTTTTGCCTAAGCCGCCCTTTCGGGTTTTCAACTTAACAGGGGAATGATCTTAAATTTTGCCTAAACCGCCCTTTCAGGTTTTCAGTCTAGCAGATCTTCAAACTCCATTTTTTTTTATTCATCATCATTTTTTTTTTTCGGGACCTAGATCATTAGTTCTGAACACCGGAAGGACTTTATAGGTAGGATAGGGCTTTTCAAAGAATGGCTTAAGGTTCAACAAAGATTTCGACCGAACCTGTGAATAGGTTGCCTACATATCCCAAGGTAGGAATCAGGTCGTGTATAGTTCAGGGCGAATGCCCCTAGTTTGAAGATAAATTGTTCGAAAGTTTATTGATTTTTCTTTTTTTTTTCTTCTTTCTGGAATAATTGACTTCTCTTCTTTAGGAACTTGTCCCCTTTTTTTTTTCTGAAAGGATTGAATTTCTTTTTTTTTTTTTGGATTGATTGAATTGCTTTTCTTTTTTGAATTGACCGAACTCAGTTTAACCGAGCTGCCTACGTACCCCAGTGTAGGGATCAGGTCTCGCGTAGTTCGGGGCGAATGCCCCTAGTTTGATGGGTTTTCAAGAAAATTTCATTTAGGCTCGAAGGGTTTGCAAACCAGTATTCTTTTGACGTTGGGTTCTGATTTTGGGATTTATTCGGCCAAAGGAGGCCTTCCGATGTTCAGATTGGGACTCGATCTAGTTTACTAGAGTCCCTCTGGTACTGATTATTTATTTTTTTATTTTCTTTTTCTTTTTTTTACGGAGTTTGACGGCATTTCCAGGTAAGAGATAATAAATCTTCTTCTTTCAAGATTCTAATACGTGCCTTCGACTTTCATAGAGCGAAACTTGTTCTTCGACATCCTCCATCTATGGATTTGTAACTCTTGATATCTGATGATCACTTTTCAATGCTTGCTCTTGAACTTCTTATCTCGAATTTGATGGCTTCATGTTATGAATTTGAGAACCAAGGTCATTGATTGGTAATATGAAAGTTGTTTCCACTCCATGCCCCTTGCATAGCATATGATATTCACTTCATTCTTTCTTGAACCTTCTATCTGGGTCTTTCTCTTGGCATTAATGGTAACACTTACCGGACCATCTTTTTATCCTCAAAATGGGTTTACCAATTCTTCACACTCTTCAGAGGGTAATGTATTTTCAATCGGCATTTACTGGATCAAGGTTTCAGTGCCAGTGTTTACCACTTTAATTTCATCTTTGAAAGGCTGAGATTGGCGCTCCTCCTCTTGTTCAAGTAATCGTTGTGACTCAAGTGGAGTTTCGTCAATTTTGTCCTCATTTGATGAGGGAGTCTTATTTTAAGATCAGAAGCACACTTAAGAAACAGACACCAATGAACTTTTGGAACTGAAATTTTTATTTAAAGAAATGGCTATTACATCTGATGACCTATCCTGAACATTCTTAGGATTCACAACTCTAAATAAAAAAGAGAAGCAGAAGATATCTTGCCTGGACTAGGCATTGACCTTGAAATGTAAGACCGGACTCAACAATTGTACTGACCATGATTACTGATTCGCATAGGGGAACGCCCCTAGTTCAAGGATTATGATAGTGAACTCTGAAGGACTTAGCAAAATATTCTTGAAAAAGGTTGCCCTTAGAGTAAGAAAAGACCAAGGGTACAAGCAAGATTGGATCATCTGGACCAGGCATGATCAGATCATGAGATTGCATAATCGAAAGATTGTGAGATTCTGCTCCTGCCAGTTAGGGGATGGCATGAAGATACGATCGAATCGTATGACAGAAGAATGAAAGACGCACGATCAAGAGATTAGATGAGATAGTATAAGATTGCTTTCAACGGATAGATCATGAATGACTAATCCTATGAGATCTTTGGAAATGATGGGATTTATATCCTAACCCCAAAGGAAAAGTTTTTAGTCTTCGCACATTTTAACAGTGTTACCTGAAGGCATCAACCCTAATCCTAATCTAGCGGAGTGGAGAGAGGATCTTGACTCATGACTTTGTTTGTGTACCTAGGACCGATCGTAGCCATTGGAAGATGGACTACGGCCTAATCTAGACACAAATGGGTAAGATATCCTAAACTAGGCTCACACATGTGGTGCACATGTGTTCGTATACTGCATGCATGTGTGGGTTAATCTAGGGGTAAGGCCAAGAGTCCCCTTAGCGCGAATCCATGTTCGATATACTGTACCAGTGTCCGGCGTATCAGTACGTGAACAAGAGATCCGTTTACGCACCATAAAGGTACTAGGCTAAGGGTGGAATGCTTCTCTAGCACAGAGGCACCAGGTGATGAAATCCCAGTCAACCATGCTAGATAACACTCCGGGTTCCTAAAATAGGACGTGTGTGCATGTGAAATGCAAGGGTTTAGATGCAAGTGATGTAAGTGTGTGCAATAAGTTCGCGCAATCTATGATGCCTTCAGGTTTTGTTAAATTAAGTTCGAGTAAAATGTGATGAGAAAATAAAACGAGACAAACTAATCTAACAAGTATAGAGTTTTTATGAGCCAGTTAAATTAAATTCAAATGAATTATCTTTTGAAATTTTAATGAAGTTAGGTGGTCCCCAGCAGAGTCGCCAGACTGTGGGACATGATCCCGCGAGAGGGGCGTGGGGCGCGAGCCGCCGCGCGCTCTCTCTTGGTCTCTCGTACCCACGCGATTGGCGTGTGCATTTTAATATTGATTTGAATTCGTCTTTCCTGTGGACTTGGGATCACTAAGGCAATCCGAATTCCACACGAAAGAGACTGACAGAGTCGCCACCTAGATGTGGGATCTAGGACCCGTAATTAACCAGAAATCTAGACTCGCTACCTGGTTACGAGAATGGAAGGTATGGGGAGTTATCCACCACATGCACCATTCTTGTCCGATAATCGGTCTTCGATTCCAAAAGCTAACTCTTTTAAATTTATTTTAAATGGCTCATTCAACTCTATGTTAATGTGCGAACTAAGTGACATGCATCCTAGAATCTAATTTCAATGTGAATCCTAGATGTGTATCTTGATTTATTAATTTGTCTGGATTCATTCTACGTGAAAGTTCTCCTAGAATTCTAATTTCATGGAAAACCCTAACTGATTTGATTAAGTATTTACAAGAAAATTAATATACAAAACACCACAATTTGTTGTGGTGCCGACTCGCGGGTGGTATGCCGTCAGACATCCAAGCTGCCTACGTACCCAAGCCTCACTGGGATCAGAGTCGACGTAGTTCGGTGCACCTAAGCTAAGCTACATATGCCTAACTCAACTAGGACACCGACTTAGACGGATTTGACTGTTTCAACAGTTTTAAGAGGAATTATTTAATTCAAGTTGAGGATTTTATTATCTTAGGATTTCATCTAAGATGCTATATGATTCTTATCTGAATGCAAGTTGTCCCTTAGACTAATGCAGGTTTTGCCTACATCCTAGTTTACTAGGCTTGTCCTAGGGAAAGATCGGGTGACTAGTGTAACTAGACCTATGGTACGGTTGCTATTCATAGCAAGCGTCCGTGATGAGGCTGGACTCCTAACTCTAGGACTCCCTAAAACCTAGGACACGGCACGACACCAGTGTTCCTAAATTGGGCTCTAATGGTTCTTAGATTGGAAACCATAATCCAATGGTTCCGAAAGACACAAGATAAATCGATTTAAGTTCTCGAGGTTAATGAGTTTCAGATTTCAAAGATTTTCAGTTTCTAGACATTTAAGGATTACCAATGGTTCTAGGGTTCACCAATTTCGGCCTTGAATGGCATCCAAAGGAGGGAATCGTGCGCTCTTTCCTTGTGCAATTTAATACTTAGGTTATAGCATCTTATTGCCTGGCAGAATCTCAGGATTTCCGTGGACACTAACCTCGGAGCCAACAACATGCTATAACTTAAATATTCAAATTGTCAAAGATCAAGTTGCAATTGGGATACGATTATGGATGCACTGGCCATTTTTCCAGGAAAATCTAAAGATCCTAAAATTTCTGTTTCAATGGATTAAGGAGTGAACATGTGACAGAATTTTAAAGTTCTTTAGGAATTTTTATATGATTTTCAATTAATTTCGAATTTTCCATGGATTTTATCAATTTTAAGCATATGAGCGGTTTTACAAGTGAAATTGTTGCAAATAAATTCGAAATGATTTGAAATTTCTACAGCAGCAAGATGAAAATGTATGTAGCTTACAGGATGAGTTTTGCATATTTTTACATTAAATTCACATTTAATCTTGATTAAACCATTAAATGTCCAGATTGCACAATTAACACATAAACTAGTAGAAATATAACTCTAAATTCTATGAAATTTCTACAGAAATACTATATGAATCAAAATAGCATGCAGTGAGATTTTCATGAATTTTAGAAATTATTTACTACCAATTTCGGATTTTACGATTTCCAGACCAGATTATAAATTAACACTACATCCCATATTAAAACAGATCCAAATCACACGAAAATTTTACAGTAACAAGTAATATGGAAGATAAGACTACTGTAAAAATTTTATGAATTTTAATGATGATCTGATGTTAGTAAAAATTCTCCTAAAATCTGATAAGTTTCAAAGAAAATATTAAATAATATACCAAATAAACTCCAAAAATCTTTACAAATTCATGGTAAAATGAATCAGTAACATATTATTTTCCCACGAAATTTCATTAATTTTAGAATCTGTTTGGTATATAATTTAATTTTTCTTCGTCAAAAGATGTTTTTTGAAGAGTTTTCCATTTTTAAAACACAATTTGCGGAAAAAATCAGAAAAATTCGGAAAAATACAGAAATATTTTGAGAACAATGCACCTACCTGTGGTGAAGATCTCCGCCCAATCCAAAAAAATATAAAAAATCCTGCCGCCGCCGATCCGCTCCGCCGTCTTTCGCTTTCTCTGGAGTGTTTAGAGGGAGTGATTGAGGGAGTGAAGAGATAATGGAAGAAGAATATTAGGGAGAGGGATGGAAGAATATATTGAGGAAAGGGATTGGAGGGAGTGATTAGAAGAGATAATGGAAGAGAAAGAGATAATGGAAGATAAATTTCTTTTTTTTTTTCCTCTTACTTATGGATGGGAAGGGAGATATATATAGGGAGAGAAAGAGAGAGAGAGATATGTTGGTGGAGAGCTCATCATGTTGTCCCTCTTAGTGGAGAATCCATCATTATTGGTCTTAGTGGAGGGCCCATCATGTTTCTTAGTGGAGAATCCATCATTATTGTTCTTAGTGGAGGGCCCATCATGTTTCTTAGTGGAGAGTCCATCATTATTGCTCTTAGTGGAGGGCCCATCATGTTTCTTAGTGGAGAGTCCATCATTATTGCTCTTAGTGGAGGGCCCATCATGTTTCTTAGTGGAGAGTCCATCATCATTGCTCTTAGTGGAGGGCCCATCATGTTTCTTAGTGGAGAGTCCATCATTATTGCTCTTAGTGGAGGGCCCATCATGTTGTCTTAGTGGAGAGCTACCATCATTGCTCTTCATAAGAGGCCTCACAAGAGGCCCCACTGAGGCCCCACAACGCGGGCCCCACAATGTGGGCCCTCGGTTGATTCGATTTTAAACAAATGTTCAATGCGGGCCCACCAAACGAGTCCAAATTTAATCAAAATGCATCATGCGGCCCCACCAAATGGGTCCAACCTTCTCGATCCAAATTTAATCGAAGCACCCAATGCGGGCCCACCAAACGGGTCCCAATTCTCTCTGGTTTAGATTTTTCTGAATAATCCTTCTCAACATTTAGCGGGAAAATACGAAACACGACGGAAACGACCAAAAATATTTAGAAAGGTAACAAACGGATGCGGGAAAGAAAGACATTGGAAAACCGACGGAAAACAAACCCTAATTTCTTTATCGATTAAGGTAGAGCAAAATGGGGTGTCTACAATATGATAAACCGAAAATCATAAAATAAGAAACAAAATAAAAAAAGATATACGAATCTATAACCGAATATCAGAACAAAAATAGAGAAATTCATAAATCTTGAAGCCAACGACCATGTTTTCCTATGATATGAAAAGATTCGTAGAAAGTAATATTAAAGGGATGTTAGGGTGATATTCTAAATAAATAATTTTTGAAGGACATATGAAATGGGGATGGTTCCAAATTTTTCTATGACAAATGGACTCTAAGTTAGCCTGTTTATGGCCATTGAAACTATAAGAATCCCAAAATGTGATGTGAGAAATCAAGCTCTATACAAATTGAATGCAGGATAAGGTTTGATAATGCTCTTCTAAATTAGCATAGAATTCTGGGATTTTGCTTCTCAACAAAAAATGTAACATAGACAAAAACCTTGTTTACATTAGTGCGTGTGGTTTTTCCATTGATGAAATCTATGGTATCTTGGTATATCCATATACAACGCAAGAAGCACAAAGGAAATCTAGTTTAAGATCAAACAACATATAGCTCAGCCTTGCTGAAGATGAAAAGGCTTATGAATTCTTCCCCGCCTACGCTTTCCTCTTCTATGAGCAGCTGATCGAGCTTGTGGAGGATATCAATACATGCCGTGATGATCTGTTCATCTCTCACATACGCCTTTTCCACCATCTCTCTCACTTGTACATCAACCAGATCTATAGTTGCCATGGTATAATCCTTGCTTACCTCCAAAAATTTAACTATATAAAAAGCAACTGCAGAAATTGCAATTACAATCCAATGGTAAACACTACCAGACATTAAATAAAAAACATGGGCACATTTCACACTAGAAAGAACTATCTGGTCAATAAATCAATTAATGGATTCAATGTTGGAGTCTGTTATTATTGATTAAAAAGAGTACCCAATTTTCAACCATGCTTAGAAGCCTCCTCTCTAACTAAGCATGTTCTAGCACATTTGATGATCTGCCATGGGGTTGCTGCCATAATTTTGTCCGAACAAGTTCTTGTGGATGACTCATATTGTTAGCACTTAATCATGATCTCTTTATTTATGTTGGCGCAGAAGTCTTAAAATAAAATTGTAAACAAGACTACTAGGACCGGGATGGATCATAAGGTATTTGAAAACTATGCAGAATAAAAAATATATTTAGCACCCATTCAATGGCTAAGTAGGATTCCTTCCTGTTTGTATATTGAAACTATGTCATTTTGAAGTAGCTTGGTCTTTTCTTCACTCATTCTTTAGTAATGATGTTTTAAGTAGGTGATATTAACTCTTCCTATTTTAATTTCCATACAGATATATGTTCCAACAAATCCGCGAAGTGCAGAGAGACTACCCCCAGGCATTATTATGTCTGAATCAGACTTCTATCTCCACAGATTGTGGGGTAAGCCCAGTGAGGTGTGTTTTCTACTCTAACACAGATATAACTATGGATTTGCTGTATCTTTTAGTGCTTCTAAATTTTGATGTGCGTGGACAATGCGCACCTTTATGTGCACTTCCAGTGACTGAATATACTAACTAGCATGAAATCTTGCCATGTGCATCCATAACTACTGATTTGTGAAAATTATGCAAGCATTTAAACGAATTGTAGTAATCTTTAAGAGATAATTTTTTTATTTATGAAAACAAGGATTCTTAACAAACTCGATTTTCCAATTCTGGAATACACAACATAATATGAAAGAAATAACGAATAAATAGGGCATACCTTCTCATTCCAAATTGTAAGTGGTCTGTCATTCTCATGATGAGTTATGTCTGCCATTTCATGTAATAATGCTCTCTCTCTCTCTCTCTCACGTCTCTCTCTCTCTCTCTCTCACGAACGAACGAACGAACGAACAGTAAATGTTTCTAAAATGCGTAGGCAAAGTATGTTATCGTGCAGAAGTATCTTGGAATCTGAATTTGACTTGTCTTGAATTTCTTAGGAATAATAGTCTTTTCTTTTAGCTAATATGGAATGCCCAACGTACATTAATATTGGTGAAGTCCTCTCTATGGGTTTAGTAAGGATCATTATTCTCATCTAATCCTATTCTTAAATATTATATGATAATCTTTTTAGGCATAGTTGTCAACTCGTAACTCGATTTCTTAATTTTATGACTCGTGACATGACTCGACTCGTGACACGACTCGACTCGTGACTCAAAAGAGTTTTTGACAAGAACAAAAATTTAGTTGAAAAAATATAATTATATATATCAAAAGTTAAAGCATGTAAAAAATATAACCCAATAGCACTTAGATAAAACACTATGCCAAAAATATAAATAGCTATATGCTTGTAACTTTCATGCACAAAAATAATTAAGTTCTAGTTGGAACTTAATCATGGGAGAAAACCCTTCCTTGCTTTAGATTTGTATGCGCCCATGATTTATGGTATGGTTGGAAGGTGATTTTTTGTGGTTTAGGCTAAGAACCCAAGATTGTCCAAGATTGGGAACCTCCCGCACATGGTTTTTTGAAGCTAAACTTTGACGGGTCTAGCATGGGAAAACCTGGTCTTGCCAGACTTGGGGGAGTCTTGAGGGATGAATTTAGAGCTATGAAATGGGCTTTTGCGGGTCCCATTGGAGTCGTAGACGCTAATGAAGCTGAAGTGCGTACTATCTACCAAGGAATAAGGTATCTTGAGAATGAAGATTTGAATAAGGTAGTGGTAGAAGGAGACCCGCTCAGTTTGATAAGGTGGCTTAGTGGCTCTCATTCCTTCCCTTGGAGATTTGCCTCTTTCTTTGATGAGATCCAAAATAGGGTGGGGATGCATTGATTTCTTTCCATTATGTTACGTGGTCAACTAATGGGGTTGCAGACAATTTAGCTAAAGATAGTGTCTTTAGGGAGAGACTTGAGCTATTTGACTCTGATCCTCCTTGACCCTTGCAGTGGGGCTTGTTCTTGTCTTTGTTTGCTGTCTCTTTATTTGTATATACTTCCTAGTCTTTTTTCACATTTAATGCAATTGCCTACCATTCAAAAAAATAATAATTAAGTTTTAAGTTCCAACTTCCAAGTTTTCAACCATAAAAACAAGAAAGCCTAGGCCCAGTGACTCAACTCATAAGAGTCTTAGTTTTTCGACTGGACTCATAACGACTCGTAAGAGTCACCAGATGACTCGTAAGAGTCTTCAACAGAGGCGAGTCACCCATGTGAATCGACTCGAAAGCCCAACAATTTGACTCGATTCGAGAGTTGATTCGTACGACTTGTAAGATTTTAACAACTATGTTTTATGGCATCTTTTGTTGCATAAGTATCAAGGAATCTTAGTTCAATGAATTTATGTTCAAATTTCAATGATTTAGGAGCTCATTGAGGTTCATGTTGAACTCCCCCCCCCCCCCTTCCTTTTGACCTCTAACTGAAGGGAAACCACTTTTTCCTTTCCCTTTGACCTCTAAATAAAGGGTTAGGTTTCTTGTCCCCATTGTTATAGAAGGGATTTGTATTACAAACCCATCCATGGTATTTTTTATTTACATGACATTTCTCTGGGCCCTAATTATTTCTGGAGAATTGGGAATCTCAACGCTAAGTAACTAGAACACTATATTGCATGAGAGCCATTTTACCGAGCTTGGTTTTGGTGATAAGGTGGCATTCAGAAGTCTATTACTCTATTTTTTCTATTTAATTTTTATTTATTTTGGATGTTGTCATTAGAGCTAATCTTGCTTCTTTCAGCAGCATTTTTTCTCAAATTTTGACTCAGAAGACTAATACTGCAAGATCATTGGACTTGGATCCGAAGGTAACCCATTGGAGGTGTTTGCTTAGGATAGCTCCAAATTGCCCCTAATTTCTAGACATTGAAGTCAATCACCTTCATGGGTTTGATCAATATTCATGTAGGTGATTTAGATACATGGATTTTATAATCCAATATTATAAAATCCTGGATGTTATAAGCTAAAACCTAGAAGGGGATTTTATAATCCAATACTGTAAAATCCTGGATTTTATAAGCTAAAACCTAGATTTTAAATCGTAGAACCTAGATTTTGAATGAGTAAATAAGTTCTGTTACCACTCAAACCTAAAAGAGGAACCACATGTGACACGTGTAGGCCAACCCTAGAAAGATGGGCCACACAAGAGGGGGAGCGTTAAAGTATAAGAGATTAAATAACGCCATCTGTTGAGTGTTTCCTAATAGACTATTAAATCTTCTTGTGGCTTGGTCGGAAAATCCTTGGAAGTTGAAAGGCAAAATTCTTTAGAAAGTTTCCTTCCTTGCTACCATATGGGTTCTTTGGAAGGAGAGGAATGCTAGAGTTTTTTATGGAGTGTCTAAGAGCTCTGACTTCGTGTACATCAAAGTTATTGCATTGACGATAATGTGGGTGAGAAAGCCCTTCCGAGACTTAAATTTGTATGTGCTTATGACTTACGGGACAGGTGAAGCGAAGTTTGTTGTAGTGTGGAATCTAAACAAAAAGTGGTGGAAGAATGGTCTCCTCCTGCCATTGGATTCTTGAAGCTTAATTTTGATGGTTCCAGCTTTGGAAAACCCAGCCAGCCGGTTTTGGAGGGGTCCTGCGAAATGATCATGGGGAGCTATTATGGGCATTCGCAGGCCGTATAGGGGTGGCGGACGCTTCTGAAGCCGAGGTGCGTGCAGTTCATCAGGGAATGAAGTTGTTGGTGAGGAATAATTTTAACAATGCGGTGATAGAAGGGGATTCTTCAAATGCCATCCATTGGCTCAAGGGACCTCAAAAGCCACCTTGGAGATTTAATAGATTATTTGATGAGATGTCAGATTGGGGGCACTCTTTGTCTCTTGAGTTCAGACATGTTCGACGCTCGGCAAAGAAGGAGGCAGACCGGCTTGCCCGAGAAAGAGTTTGTAGAGTCTCCTTAATCGTCTATGATGCTCTTCTATGATGCTCTTCCTCCTTGAGTTTTTCTTATGTTGTACTTTTTTCTTTTCTTTGGCCAGTGCATTTGACCATCTCGGTCTTTTTCTCTTCCTTTAATAAAGTTCGCGATCATTTAAAAAAAATAGTAATAATAATGCCATCTTCTTCAGCTTAAAGTTTTGGAGTGATTGGCAGTTTCACAGTATCCAAACAATCCATACTGTTGACATCATTTATTTTCAAAATATGTGTTTGGTAGTTCATCTAATTCCTTATCATTGGGTTATATATATTGTTGGTATCCATTGCTTGTGGAATACCTGAATGCATATCCTTGTTAGGGATTGACGATAAGGAAATCCTCCCAGCCGACAATATCTGTAAGGAAATTCTATTCTCTAAACTATTAGATAGTTTGTTGAAGAATCACTCTTATAAATGTGCCCCTATCAAACTTGATGATATATTATATGCTACTATATCAAATATCTTCAAAGGTAAAAAAAGAAGGTGAGGAAATTTCAAAGGGTTTTTCTATGGAAGGGCAAAGAGGAGAACAAAAGGCTTAAACATCTCATGAGTTGGAAAAATGGTTTGCAAGCCAAAAACTAGAATACTTGGAATTGATAACCTCCTGACGAGGAACAAGGCATTATTAGGAAAATTGATATGGAGGTTTGGAAGAAAAAGATGCCTTATGACACAAAATCATTTGGAAAAAATATCCGTCGGAAGGTGGGATTCGGAGTGTAGAGACCTACCGTCAAGCAAAGGTTCGAGAGCATGGTGTTCTATTTTTGAGTGTTAGGGGGAGGAGAGGGTATTAGGTTCTGGAAAGATCTTTGGGTACATTAGTCTCCTTTGTGTCATGCTTATCCATACCTTTATCTTAGTCACATATAGAAGGGTGAGAATCAAAGATGTGTATAAGAGAGAGAAGGGGGGAGGGGGAGGGCTGAGACTATTGTTCGGGACATTAGATTTAGGCGAGACCTTAGACAAAGTGAAATTGATAACTTCATTTTGCTATTTGGGCTTCTTGAGGAGATATACTTATCAAATCAAGAAGCGGATAGTAGAATTTGGATCCTTGACCCTAAAAGCATCTTATCAGTCAAATCCTTATTCTCCTTCCACTTTGATGTCCATCATTCCTATTACAGCTAGCTCAAAATGTGATCATCTCGAGACCCTCCGAAAAAGAAAACTACTCCTTCCTATCATCTCATGAGATTGAATGTTCATATTGTTAGTAGATGCATCCTTTGCCTAAAGACAAAACAGACCATTTAGCACCTATTCATACACTGCCACATGTCTTTTCAAATGTGGGAAGGAATTCTCTTCTTCAATGATATGGTTTGGTCTTTCCAAAACTCCTTAAGGTGGTTATTTTCAAATGGGATAAGGGGCCATTTGGAGATAATGAAAAACAATTCCGTTAGCTTGTTCCATTCGTGGCTCATTTGGGAGGAATAAAAGTAAATCTCTTGGAAAGATCATATCGGAAATCAAGCGGGACTCAGCTGTAAGGACAAATGAAAAGATGTCAATTGGTGATTTTCCTTCTAGTACTGTCTTCAAGAATTGGAAAGTGATCATTTGGGAGGAAAAAAAAAGCAAAACTAAAAAGGCGGCTTAAGCAAAAATTAGGATCATCTCACCTGTAGAAACAAAACCAAAATCATGTTTCTAGCAAAAGTTAAGGTGCAAACGGTCCGTTAAGTTGAAAATCCGCATAGGACAAATTAATGTTGGCACGACATACCCTTTGAAATGACTAGATGAAGAATTCTTTGGTCCAAAACAAAATGAGTTAATACTTCAAACAATCTAAAGGGTCTCTGGACCATGATTAAAAAGTAGAGGTAGGAACACTGCCTATGCGTAAGAAGATTTAAACTCATCTATCTAGGGTTCGACTTATCTAAATAAATCAAAAGCATTTGTTTCAGTAAAATCGAGTCTCCCTCCTTTCCTCTCTACATGGGAATTCAGAAAAGAAAATCTCTTTTTCCTTGTTAAAGTATAAAAGATAAATAACACCTTTCTCCAATAGCTTAAGCGTTTGGAGAAGTTGGTAAGTTAACATGGTATCAAAGCCAAAGGTCTCGAGTTCAAACCTCCCAGATAGCAAAAATCCACATGTGATGGTCAGCCCAAAGTGGGACCACATGTGCCACGTGTTTGCCAAGTGGGCCACACGTGCGGGGGAGTGTTAAAGTATAAAAGATAAATAACACCTTTCTCCAATAGCTTAAGCTTTTGGAGAAGTTGGTAAGTTAACATTCCCCAGCCAAGTCAATTGCCTAACAAAGGTAATCATACTTCGAAGGAAAACATAGCAAATTCTCCTATCTCAGATGGTCCAACTCAGTACTCCAAGTACAGAAAATCAAGATTTAGGTCAGTCCTCCGTGCACAGGTCTTAGAAGGTCAAGATACAGTTTGGTACTCCGTGTACAGCAAAAGAATGTTCAGAAAGACATAACCACGTGCTCAGGAGCGCTCGGAAAGAAACCTCTTGTTGTTCCTCTCAAAATTGCTATCTCTTGTTTGTTATCATGTATTAACTTTCTCTTGTCTATGGGAATAAATACACTAGGGGCATTTTGTATTATTAGTCATAGAAATATGGCTAATAACACAAAATGCATGATCAAAACATTAAAGAAACCATGCCAGGGGTATTTTGCATTATTAGCCTTCGCTACTAATGCAAAATGCTGAAAATCAAGATTAGCCTTCGCTAATAATGCAAAATGCTTTCAAACCAAAGTTGTTTAAAAGAACTATGCTAGGGGCATTTTTGTATAAATACCTATCTAAGAACAGATGTCTATTTATATAAAAATACTCTTTATTTCAATACAACAACACAAATAATTGTAGCTAAAAGCAAACAAATCAAAGCTGATTCATGTATCAAATGTATGTCTGATCAATCCAGAAGATAAAATACATCTCATCCCCAACTGGGGGAATCAAGAATCATTGTTCATCACTAGGATCTGTCCGACCCTGCTCCTGAGGATCCTGGACTACATCTGAGGCGGACGACAGGTCTACTCTCGGCTGAGAAACTGAAGACCCCCTGGCTCTCGGGATCCCTCAGCTGGCCTCTCTCCATGGCCGTGCTCTAGCAAGCTCACAATCAAATCAAGGAGTCCTGGAACTCCCGCCACTTTCAGCTCGTTTCGCTGATGTTTCATCCGTGGCTTCCCTGAATCTTTCAGCGATAGATCAATCAACTTTTTGGGCACTCTTTCAGTCTTCCAAGCACATTTATTCAATGTCCTCCCAGCAGAGTTGCTCTCGAATAACCAAGGATTCATACATCTTTCCCCCGCAGGGTCTGTATAAAGCATGATCAAGGCAACCAATGCCCCCCAAAAATCTTTTTATCAGAATTCTGAGACCCTTGGAGACAATCCAATATATCTTGCATTATCTGTGGCAGAGCCCACTCACTCCAAAGGAGTCTCAAACCATGTCAAAATCTAATCCAAGGCGCGAAATCGTCTCGATTTCTCCCCAGCTGAGTGTATCAGCATTCACTCCCCGTTGGAAATATTCCAACGCAATTGTCTGCCATCCGAAACCTCTCCAAATAGAGACCGTCTTACCCTCCAATGTCACTCAGAGACTCTCATGAGAGTCCTCATCATCGTGACACTTATCCAAAAGATTGGTAAACCCTGGTTTATCTCTCGCAAGATCAAATACCAAAGCCCTTCCCCCAGTAGAGTCAATATAAACAAACGTTTGTCAGATGCTCCCTGAATGAGAACCCTTGCTCGGGCAATCCGTCTGTCAACAGATTCATCAAATCATGGCCAAACACGACTTATTCTGACACTGATTGATGGATTTTTACATCCCCTTCAGAATCAATTCTCCAAGCAGCCGATATCAAAACGACTACCTCAACATGGTCAGGATCACCATCATAGGAATCAACCCCCAACGGTATTTGCAACCAAATCCTTAGCGGACTTTGTACCAAAACCCCCGATGGCATTTGCAACCAAATCCCAAGCAGACTTTGTACCCAAACCCCTAAGCGGCGTTTGCAACCAAATCCAGAGCGGACTTTGTACTCAAACTCCCAGTGGCGTTTGCAACCAAATCCCCACTGAACTTTGTACCCAAATCCCTAGTGGCGTTTACAACCAAATCCCCAGCGGAGTTTGCAACCAAATCCCCAGCAAAGTTTGTACCTACGTCCACAACAAAGTTTATAACCAAACCAGGCATTCAAAACCAGCAAAAGCCCCATGAGGCATCATCCCCAGGGAGTCGTTCGAATCCAGTCCCTAACAACAGGCATACGTTCCAAGAGTCTCTAGCCAAAATCCCCGGCGACGTTTACAACCAAATCCCCGATGGAATTTGTACCCAATCCCTGATCGACACAAGCTCACTCGCTCGCCTGGTTGATGGTGTGGCCTTAGCTCGTTCGCTCGCCAGACCAATCCTTGATCGACACAAGATCACTCGCTCGCTTGGTCGATTCCATTGGCCCTGGCTCACTCACTCGCCCGGTCGATGGTGTGACCCTGGCTCATTCGCTCGCAAGACCAATCCCAGATCGACACAAGCTCACTTGTTCGCTTGGTCACTTCCATTAGCCCTTGCTCACTCGCTCATCAGGCCGACTCCTGACTTTTAAGTTCATCCGCAAATGCTCCTGTAACCCTTCCAAACCAAAGCAAACCCGTTCCGACGCTTTAACCCTCTATGGTAAGTTCGTTTCACCACGGTAACCGTCCAAATCAAGATAAATAAAATCCATGCAGTGATCCTGCAAATCAAACCAAAGTCTGAGCGTTTGTACGCGGTATCGCGCCGAAATCAAGTACTGTTTAAAACACAATATCAAATCAAGATCATGAGTATGATCTATCACTTCACTCACCAGGTGCCAAGTTGGCATTCCTGTGATCAGTGTCCGCACTGGATGTCAAAATGACATCCCCCGAGGTCCCTCCCCAAATCAGGTGTCCTTAACCTGACCCAGAGGTCGCTCCCAAAGTCAGATGTCCTAAATCTGACTTTCGATGACCCTCCCGGCTGTTAGTAATGACGTCCATCCCAGGGCTCGTTCTAATGGTCGTATTTCCAAAAAACCGTCGGCGAGAGGTTTCCACTTAATGACCGACAGCAAGGTTCCTCCGTGAGGGATGTACGCCTCAGGATCCGATGTGAGTCTTGCAAGCCTATCACTAGTCTCCATTGACAAAATTTTGCTGTCTCTTTACTTTGGCATTTAGGTGCCTTGCACCCTCTACCAAAGAGGGGCATCTGTAGACACCCAATTTTTTCAAGGTAGTATTAGTGATAGGTGACGCGAGGAAGAACCTTATGACGAGTTCCATAGCACCAGTTATGTTTATCTCGATCTCTCTTTAGGGTACTAAACGATTTTCTAAAGCCCTTTTCAACCACCAAAAGCCAGTTTTAACATAGCACCCGCTTTTTTCGACAAATCCAAAGCCTGTTCACATGGCACCCACCATTTACGGCATCCGTCGGTAAACCCGTCTACACACGACATTCTAAGTCGGTAGGTCAATTTTGGGTCTGAAACTCTCTTTTGGCATCTAAAGGGCACCTTGCTTCTCGAAAACATCCGATCTCCAGTCCATTGGAAAGCCCTGGAGAAAGGAATCTAACGGACCTGACCACATGCAAATCGGAGTCCAATCAGAAGAGATGTGGACGACAAAAGACAAAAATCACTATAAGACGAAAAAGTAGTTCCCGAATTACCGGAAAGCCTGTTTTGACGCTGCAAACAAATTTTTCGTCAAACCGGAAGCCTGTCTACTCAGCACCCGCCATTTACGGCACAAACTGATAAGCCCGTCTGCACACGAGATTCCCAAGCAGTAGGTTAACTTTGGGTCTGAAACTCTATTTTTACATCCATACTGTACCCGACTTCCCGAAACCACCCAATTTCTGGTTCCTTAGAAAGCCCTGGAGACAAGGAATCCAACGAACTTCAGCACGTGCGAATCAGAGTCCAATCAGAAGAGATATAGACAACCCACGAAATCACTACAGGACAAAAAAGTCATTCCCGAATTACCGGAAAGCCTTTTTCGTAAGCCCAAGGGTACATCTCTCTCTTGTTTTGATGATCAACAAACCCAAATTGATGGTAGTTTTCTAATGGTTGCTCAAGTGTTGTGATTAAGACAGGGTTCATTCATGTCAACACTTGAAGTAAGAAAAACAAGGGCTAGTCTTGGAGAAAGTCAAGTCTTGGTGGTCTCCCTTCAAACCATATGGTGTATTGAAGAATCAAGAGATCCACAAGTACAAGAACATGTTTGAAGACTATCTCAAGATAAGGAGAAAATCATGCAAGCGCCAAACAAGATTGAAGATCAAGAAGACCCAAGGTTATAGTTCGTAGAATGTATAAGAGTCCAATCGACCGGGACAATTCGGTCGACCGCGGATGCGTTTCTGAAAATTCAGAAAACATTCAGATGGGTATCAGAGTTTGACCGCTAACCCCTCGGTCGATCTCTAAAAGTTTTTTGGCAAAATAAATTTAAGAAACAGTAAGCCCATGGCGGACGAACGCGAAGGTCCGGTCGATTGCGTAACCCTTTTTCAGGCCAAAATATTTCTAAAACAGTAAGCTATAGGCGGGCGACCGTGACTACCTCGGTCGACCGCAGCGATAAAAGATTTTGAAATTAAAAAAGGGAGCCCGATAAGGGCGGGCGACCGCGATGGCTCGGTCGACCGCCGCGGACTCGCAAAAGAGACGTTGGGGTGTACAGTGGGTAGGTGCAACCACCCAGTTTTGTTACAGTTTTGCCCTTGTTCTTTCCCAAATGAACTAGAGCTATTTAAACCCCATCAAAGACCTTCTCTAAACACCTTTTGAATATTTGAATATCAAACTTAGAGCTTTCTCATGAAAATCAAAAGGATTCTTCTTCAAATCTCTTAAGCATTTAAACTTGCATTCATTTTCTTGTAAAGAGGTTCTCCCTAAGCTTTTAGTTTTAATCATTGGGAGTCTTGTGAGCTTTGAGAGTTGTATACGCGTATAAGAGGCTTGAGTGTTCTTTATTTTCCTTTCTTCTTCCCTTCATGTGTATGTGAGATTGCAAAGAGGAGTTTCTTGCTTCAAGGCCGGAGTGCAACGAAGAAGAACATCTTTGGAGGTGGATTTGTATTACAAGGGTGTGTCCCCTTATGAAGGTGGTGAATGTGTATACGCTTTGAGAGACGGCGTCAAGGAGTCTCACCATAGTGGAGAAAATCCTAAGGAAATGCGAAGTACTTGGGTAGTGGAGTAGGTCAAGTTGTGACCGAACCACTATAAATTATCGTGTGGCCTCCTTACTCTTTCTTCTCTCTCTCGTGGTGTTGGTAATCTCTTTCCCTTCTATTTTTAATATAACTTGAACAAGGGTTAAAACTAATTAGGCCAAACTCACTTGCCCTAGCTTTTCAAATAAAAAATTTGAAAATACCAGTTCACCCCCCTCTTGGTTGTTGCCCTTCGGGATTTCACTTGGTGTCAGAGCTAAAGGCTCTTAATAGAGATTTTATATCCTAAAATCTACAAGAGAAAGATCCATGGCAATTGATCCTCCTCCATCCTCATCTAATCCCCTTCCTACTCCGGTAGCTCTCTCGGGGTATATTGAGGGTCATGCCTCAAATAGACCTCCATATTTTAATGGACCAAACTACGGGTATTGGAAAATTAGAATTGCTTTTTATTTAAAATTCGTAGATTTTGAAATTTGGGAGTTAGTCCTAGATGGGTACACTGAACCCACAACGGATAGGAAGGAATGGAGTCCCGTCGACAAGAGAAAGGCTACATTGGATGCCAAGGGAGTAACACTACTATTTTGTGCTCTTTCTCCTGAAGAATTCAGTAGAGTCTCGACTTGTAAGACGGCGAGAGAAATTTGGACCTCACTTGAGACAACCCACGAAGGGACAACTCAAGTGAAGAAATCTAAAGTAAATATGCTTATGAGTGATTTTGAAGCCTTTGAGATGCATGAAGGAGAATCTATCTCCAACATGTTCACAAGGTTTACTAATATTGTAAATGAGTTGAATGCTTTAGGAAAAACCTATACAAATTATGAACTGATCCAAAGGCTCCTAAGATGCTTTCCTGACTCATGGGATCCAATGATCACGACAGTAGAGCAATCAAAAGACTTGGATACCCTCGAACTAAACGACCTCATGGGTAACCTCATCACTCATGAGATGAAGATGAATAAGAGGGAAAGCAAAAGAAAAGGAAAGAGGGAAGAATCTAGGAAGAAGGATGTGCCTTTCAATGCCAGGGTGGAAAGCGAAGAAGATTACAGTCAGAGAGAGATAAGTATGGAAAACGTAACTTCAGAAATGGTTCTCCTCTCCAAACGGATCTCGAGGTTTGGAAAGTTCAATAGGAAAAATAGGAGCTCAAGAAGAAGCACCTCCCCAAAGAGAGACAAAGACAGAAGAATAAGGGATAATGATGATGATCCTATTTGATATTTAAAATATGGCAAAGAGGGTCATATTCGTACTTACTGTCCGTTGTTGAAAAAGAAGGAAGATAGAAGAAAAGGAAAAGAGTTTTAGTGCTAATTGGGATGGCCTAAGTGATACGTCAAAAAGCAAATCAAGTGGAGACGAGAAATCCAACTTTGTATGCTACACGGCTAGTGATTCCTCCAAGCTCAATGTAAGTCAAATCTAAGACTCTTTTGTTCAAAGTAGTGATAGTACTAACAGTAGTGTTAGTGAAAGTGATAATAAAAATGAACAACCTACCATGAATGAATTAATAGACACTTGTCAAAAAGTCAACAAAGCACTACTTCTTGAAGTTTTCAAAAATCAAAAATTGAAAAAGTCTCTTGAAATGATAACCAAGGATTTTGAAAAATTGAAGAATGAGCTTGATAAAAAATTTTCATTAAATGATCCACTCTTTATGGAGAACACCTTACTAAAAGGAAACCATGAAAATCAAAAATATAAATTTGATCACTTAAAAGAAGAAAATAAAAAATTGTATATTGTATATTGATATTGAAAAATTATACAATGAGAACAAGAAACTTAAAAGTGAAAATGATACACTTGTTCTTAAACATGCATGTGGAAAAGACAAACTCGATGAAATTTTAGCAAGCAAAGTTTCTATTGGGAAACAAGGTCTTGGCTACCAAGGGCCCAAAAAGAAGGTTGGTTACAAAAATAAGTTTGTCGAGTCTAAAATCCCTTACAAGAATTTCAACATCTATTCACCAACATGCTATTTTTGTGAAAAACTTGGACATTTCAACTATGCATGTAGAAAGAGAAAATTATCTAAACTTGTTTGGGTAAGAAAAGTTAGGTCTTTTGATACTAACATTGGAGGACCCAACATAGCTTTGGTACCTAAGGGCAAGACCTAAAATTTTCTTGTAGGGGTGTTTGAGCTCAAGAGGCACAACGGATAGATGGTACCTGGACAGTGGATGCTCAAGGCACATGACCGGAGACCCCACCAAATTCTCAAGCATTGTCATGGGAAATCAAGGACATGTTACCTTTGGAGACAATGACAAAGGAAAATCATTGGGGAAGGTACTATAAAATTCAAAGATCTTATTATAAAAAATATTTTTCTTGCTGAAGGCCTTCATCAAAATTTATTAAGTATTAGCCAACTATGCGATGTTAATTGTCAAGTTTTATTTAAAAATAACAAGTGCATAGTTAAGAAAGAAAATGAGAGTAAAATTAAATTTGCAGCGGCTAGAGACGGAAGCCTATATTCATTGGTCCTAGAAGAGCTAAATGGCCAAGACGTTAAATGTCTTTCCTCTACGTAAATATAATTCATGGATTTGGCACAAAAGGCTAAGACATGCGAATATGGATCTAATGTCGAGGCTTGCCTCAAAAGAAACTGTGAAAGGCTTACCCAAGTTGAGATAGGAGAATGATATTGTAAGTAGAGGTTGTCAACTTGGTAAACAACACAAGGATTCATTTAAACCCAAGCATATCATATCTACCTCTAGACCATTACAATTATTGCATATGGATTTGTTTGGTCCCATGAAAACATGTAGTCTCAATGGTAGAAGAAGATATGTATTTGTGATTGTTGATGATTTCTCTCGATTTACTTGGGTTTATTTTCTTGCATCCAAAGATGAAACGTTTGAAATATTTTGTACTTTATACAATAGATTACAAGTTGAAAAAGGTTGCAAGATTTTAAAAATTAGGAGTGATCATGGAACTGAATTTGAAAACATTCACTTAGTTCATATTGCAAAGAACATGGAATTGATCACAATTTTTCAACACCTAGAACCCCACAACAGAATGGTGTAGTGGAGAGGAAAAATAAGGTTCTTCAGGAAATGGCTTGGTCTATCCTTCATGACAAAAATGTGCTCAGAATTTTTTGGGCGGAAGCCGTTAACATGGCATGCTATGTCATTAATAGAGTCATGATTAGGCCTCATACTCACAAAACACCTTATGAGCTTTAGAATGATAGAAAGCCTAATATTAAATACTTTAAGGTATTTGGATGTAAGTGTTATATCTTGAATATAAAAGATAACCTTTATAAATTTGATGCCAAATCCGATGAAGGTATTTTCCTTGGAAGAACACTATGTGTTGAAGAAGTTATTCATGTGAAATTTGATGTACTTAGTGAAGATATGAAAAGATCACATGATGATGAAGATTATGAGGTTATTCCCCGAAACACAAACCTGAACAAAATTAAAAATGAAGTGCCTATTGATAATATTAGCGAAACTCTAGAGACAGTAGAGCTAGAAAGTTCTCCTAAGGAGGTTGATGATCAAGGAAAAGGGAAATAGATTTTATTCGGTCACCCAAGTACCCAAATAATCGGTGATACCTCTCAAGGAGTCAAAACAAGGTCTCAGTATAGAAATGTGTGTGAGTTTGCTGCATTCCTGTCACATATAGAGCCTAAGAGTATAGATGAGGAGGAGAAAGATGATTTTTGGATTATTGCCATGCAAGAGGAGCTAAATCAATTCGAAATAAATAAAGTTTGGAAATTAGTTCCTAGACCTAGAGACCATCCTGTGATCGGCACTAGATGGGTCTATAGAAATAAGTTGGATGAACAAGGGGAGATTCAAAGAAACAAAGCTCGATTGGTAGCCCAATGTTACAATCAAGAAGAAGGAATCGACTATGATGAAACCTTTGCACCCGTAGCCCGGTTAGAGGCCATTAGGATGCCTCTTGCATTTGGTTGCCATAAAGGATTCAAGCTATATCAAATGGATGTCAAGAGTGTATTCCTAAATGGATACATAATGGAGGAAGTTTATGTTGAACAACCTCCCAGATTTGAAGATCTCAAATTTAATAACTATGTCTATAAATTGGACAAAGCCTTGTATGGTTTAAAGCAAGCTCCTAGAGCTTGGTATGATAGGCTTAGTTCATTTCTATTAGACAAGGGTTTTGATATGGGTAAGGTGGATAAAATCCTTTTCATCAAACGTTAAGAGTGTGATATACTCATTGTACAAGTATATGTTGATGATACTATCTTTGGATCAACAAATGAGAGTATGTGTAAAGAGTTTGCTCAATGTATGCAAGATGAATTTGAAATGAGCATGATGGGAGAACTCAAATATTTTCTAGGTCTACAAATTCATCAATTAAGAAATGGCATATTCAATAATCAAGCCTACTCCCATGAGTACATCCACCAAACTAAGCAAAGATGATCTTGGCCCATCTATTGATCAAAAGAAATATAGGAGTATGATAGGGAGTCTATTATATTTGACTGCTAGCCGACCGGACATTATGTTTAGTGTGTGTCTATGTGCTAGATTTCAGTCAGTCCCTAAAGAATCTCATTTGCAAGGTGTCAAGAGAATATTCAAATATCTTAAGGGGACTCCTAGCCTAGGTTTATGGTATGAAAATTTCAATGATTTAAACCTAGTAGGGTATTCGGATGCTGACTTTGCAGATGTAGAGTGGATCGCAAAAGTAGAAGCGGCACTTGTCAGTTCCTAGGTAGATCACTTGTTTCTTGGTTTAGTAAGAAGCAAAATTTGGTCACATTATCCACTACAGAGGCCGAATATATTGCTGCAGGAGCTTGTTGTGCACAAGTTCTTTGGATGAAGAACACCTTGGAAGACTATTGTCTCAACTTTAAGTGTGTTCCAATCCATTATGATAACACTAGCGCTATCAATCTAACCAACAACCCTATTCAACACTCTGGAAACTCTATATATTTTGCGAAAATTAGTTTTTTCCAAAATCCCCCTACGATTAAATAAATTTTTTAAGCCCCTTAAATTAAATCCAAAATTCTTCAAAAAATTCGTACTGTTCCAAAACCTTAAAAGTCTATTATGTTTAAATTTTCATTGATTTTTAATCTGTTTTGACATGCATCTTCTGCACACATCAATAAACCTAGACCAACTGCTCTCCTTGGTGTTCGTGTCATGCTCGACTGAGGCATCCTTCACTTTCCTACACTATGATCGTTGATGCCTTGTTCCAACCTTCATGTACAAGGATCACCTAGGAACTTCACTTTCTGCCCATTGTGTGTAATTAGGAAGAGCCATTAGGAAGAGTCATCGGATGTCCCTTTCCCTTCTATTTCTATGTTTAGTGCTCTTTTGAATTATTACATTTAGATGTTTGGGGACCAACACCTACTTTTGGGCTCAAATACTGTTTAATCATTGTTGATGATTTCTCTTGTTATTGTTGGCTCTTTCCCAAGCATGCAATATTTGAAACATTCCATGTTTTTACTACTTTTAAATCTAGGCCTGAAAATCTCTTAAATACTAAAATCTAAACAGTTTGATCTGATAATAGAGGTGAATTTGTTAACATTCAGTTTCATCAATTCTTTCTCTTCATGGTATTTCTCAACAATACTCATGCCCATACATGCTTGGAAAAAACAGTGTGGCTGAACGTAAGCATCACCTTGCTGTTGAAACATGTTTCACACTCTTGGCCCATGCACTGCTACCCTATTCTTATTGGAGGGCAGCTTTCCACACTGCAGTCTTTTTAATCAACAGAATGTCGATACAAAAATTATCAAATAAACCTCCATGCGAAATATTCTTCAACAGACCTGATGGGGTGTGAAAACACCAGCCTCTCACAGGCTGCCACCTGTCCCAGAGTAGGTGAGACTCAGCCTCTCACAGGCTGCCACCTGTTCAGAGTAGGTGAGATCCAGCCTCTCACAGGCCGCCACCTGTCCTGGACACCTGTCCAGGACACCTCAACAGATTTTCCCTATAAATAGGGGACTAAAGCTCAGACTAATGGGTAATGCGAAAATCCCTTCTCTCCCTAAACTCTTAAGACATCTCCCCTTCACTCCTGCTCATACTGACTTGAGTGTCGAAGGGCCTGTCCGGAGTAAAACCCGGTCTGGTCTTCTGACCTCGCTTGCCTTGTGCAGGACTAAGCACTCACCGCAGGACTCATACTCAACCTCCCTCGTCGCTCGCTCTCAGCTCTTACGCCACTGCTGTACCTGTTACCGATTTTTGGTCTAACAGATTGGCGCCATCCGTGGGACCAAGAACTAAAAGCTGTTCTTACATCTCACTTACAAAATGGCAGGGCGCAAGAGTGCGCGATTAGCTTCTGCGCAGAACGACCAAGCCGCGCTACCTCGCAGGACCCGGAGCGGTCGAATCGCCTCGATGGTAGTGGCAGCTTCTGCCGACCAAAGCCTTTCTCGCTCGGAGCATCACAATCCCGTGCCCACCTCGGAGCAAGTCCAAGCCCTCTTCCAGCAGATGACGGCCCTTGTTGGTCAGTACCAACAACTACTTCAAGCACCCCCTCCACCTCCTCCAGAGGCCCCGCGATCTGCCCAAGGAGTCCACAGGGGAGAGTCATCACGTCATGGGGAGGGCAGAACTCATCACTCCGCTAGACAAGTTTATCGCCCCATAGTGAGGCACGCCCAGACAGAACCTCATCACCGCGAAAGATCGCGGTCTCGCTCCACGCAGAGGCGCCGGCCTCACGAAGATCGTTTGCCACCGGCAAAATCTCGGCCTCGTCGTAGGAGTCCGGAAAGTCAGTCCGGTTCTGCGGCAAGCCCATTTGTGGGAAGAATCAGGTCCCCAGACCGCAGAACGGATCCGCTGCTACAGAGAATGGAGGAGATGAACCACCGAATAGAGGAATTGGCGAAGGATCAGAGCCGGCCCGCCTCCAGAGCGTTCTCAAGCAGAACGCCGTTCACTAATGAGGTCCTGAGTGCTCCAGCACCCAGAGGATTTAAAATGCCTGCCGTCCCTCAGTACGACGGCACTACCGATCCCGTGGATCATCTGGAGACATTTAGAACAATGATGCTCCTCCACGGCGCCTCCGACGGCTTCATCTGCAGAGCCTTCCCAACGACGCTCACTGGCGCGGCAAGAGACTGGTACTCCAGGATCAAACCAAACTCCATCAACAATTTCGACGATTTTGGAGAGGACCTCGTCCGCCACTTCATGAGCAGCCGCAGGCCAAAGAAAACAACAGCTTCCCTGATGGCCTTGCGACAGGAAGACAATGAGCCCCTGAAGGTGTTCGTCCGCCGCTTCAACAGGGAGGCACTACAGGTGCCCAATTTAGATCCCTCAGCGGCTATGAACGCACTCCTCACCGGTGCAAGATCTGATGATTTCCGTCGAGCGGTGGCTCGGCAAAATCCGCACTCACTGGCGGATCTCATGGCCGGGGCAGAAGAGTACATAACAGTGGAAGAAACACTGGCAGCTCTTAATTCAAACCGGAGGATAACCTCTGAAGAGAAGAATCTGCCTAAACAGCGTAGGGAGGATAAACCTCCCAGGAAAGAGAAGTCTCCACCCCCTCAGAGAAGAGAAGAGAACTTCACACCTCTCAATACCTCTAGAAAGCACATACTGGCAGCGATCAGTGAGGAGGAGTTTGTGAAGTGGCCGCCTAGAATGATCTCCAAAGGAAACAGAAGAGATCCTTCAAAGTACTGTCGGTTCCACAAGGACCACGGCCATGACACAGAGGATTGCTGGCAGCTCAAGGGAGAAATTGAGCAGCTGATCAGCCGGGGTTATTTGAAAAAATACATCCAGAATGACGGCCGCACCCAAGGGCGCAAAGGAAAGAGTCCCCAGGGCCGTAGCCCTCGAAGATCACCGCAGCCCCCTCCTCAGGATAAGACTTCTCAGGTCACCGACGCGCAGCCTGAGGCACCCCGATCTCAACCAAGGGGGGTTATCAATACAATCATGGGCGGACCAGCCGCCGGGGGCACCTCCTCTGCTGCTCGAAAAGCATATGCACGGCAAGTTAACGCCGTTCACACAACCAGCAAAAAGTCAAGAACGGAGAATGAGATCTCCTTCTCAGACGCAGATCTGGACAGCCTTATTTTGCCCCACGACGATGCATTGGTGTTAACCATGCTCGTTGCCAACTGGGAGGTAAAGAAAATTCTTGTGGACAACGGGAGCTCAGCGGATATTCTATACTACCATGCCTTCGAGAAAATGATGATAGGCGACGACCGTCTAAGGCCGGCGAACTCAGATTTGTTCGGCTTCTCCGGAGAGGTCGTAAAAGTGGTAGGACAGATCGAGCTCCCTGTTCTTGTCGGAGATTCACCATGTCAAGCGTTCGCCATGGTTAACTTCCTGGTAGTGAAGGCCACCTCGGTCTATAATGCTATCTTGGGACGGCCTGGCCAGAATCTGATCCGAGCAGTCGCCTCAGCCTACCACCAAAAAATGAAATTCATAACCCCTAATGGTGTGGGGGAAGTTCGCGGAGATCAGCCTCAATCAAGGGAGTGCTATGCAATGGCACTGAAAGGAAAAAACGCAGTGGAATCACTGCCAATCGAACTGCTTGATGTAAGGGACGAACTCAGGGGTACTCAACCCGCTGAGGACCTACTCTCCATCCCACTGTGCCCGGAGGACGGTGAGAACGTCGCTCTGATCGGTTCCTCCCTTAGTAGTAGCATTCAACATCAACTCACCGAGTTTCTCCAGGGCAATGCAGATGTCTTTGCATGGGTTCCTGCCGATATGCCCGGCATCGATCCAGAGATCAGCACTCATAGGCTTGGTGTCGATTCAACCTGCAGACCGGTGAAACAGAAAAGGAGACACTTTGCTTTTGAAAGGCGACAGGCAATAAAAGAAGAAGTGGAGAGGCTTCTGAAGGCTGACTTCATTCGCGAGATTCGATATCCGGACTGGCTAGCAAATGTAGTCCTAGTCAAGAAGACTAATGGAAAGTGGAGAACCTGCGTCGATTTTACTGATCTGAATAAGGCTTGTCCCAAGGACAGTTATCCGCTCCCGAAGATCGATCAGCTCATCGACGCCACAGCGGGTCATGAACTGTTGAGCTTCATGGACGCCTTCTCCGGATATAACCAGATCAGGATGTACGAATCGGATATACCAAAGACCTCATTCGTCACAGATCAAGGGACTTATTGCTACCGAGTCATTCCCTTCGGCCTCAAAAACGCCGGAGCTACTTACCAAAGGCTGGTGAACAGACTTTTTCAGAACCAGATCGGCCGAAATATGGAAGTGTATGTGGATGATATGCTGGTCAAAAGTCGAAGCGCACAGGACCACGTGTCTGATCTCAGAGAAACATTTCAGGTCCTCAAGAAGCACAACATGAAACTCAACCCCACCAAGTGCACCTTTGGTGTCAGTTCGGGGAAGTTCTTGGGATTCATGGTGAGTCAGCGAGGGATAGAAGCAAATCCCGAGAAGATCAGAGCTGTGATAGAGCTTACCGCCCCAAGAACCATCAGAGAAGTTCAGCGGCTCACGGGAATGATAGCGGCGCTGGGTCGCTTCATCTCCAAATCGGCGGAGAGATGCCTGCCTTTTTTCAGTGCGGTTAAGTAGGGCTGCAACTCGGGTCGGGCGGGTCGGGTTTTGAAGAACCCAACCCAACCCGAGAAATATCTCGGGTCGGGTCGGGTCGGGTTTTTTTCCGGAAAACCCACGAGACCCAAACCCGGCCCTACCCATGATAAATCTCGGGTCGGGTCGGGTCGGGTCGGGTTTTTTCACGTTGACGCAATTTTTTAAGGAAAACTCTTGTTTGGCAAGAACCTACAAAGCAATGTTGTAAACACAGTTCTTAGATAGAGCCTGTCCAAGGAACTACCTCAACAAGTTGGTCCTCAGTGAGAGCAGACAAACTAACAATTATTAGGCAAGCATACAAAATTGGAAGAAGTCATAAGAACGGCATTTAGCTTTAACCTCGGACACTTAGAAGGACATATCCGCCGCCTCATGATCCGGGATATTATATGAGAACCTTAATTCATCACTCGAACGCCTTTTGACTATGCTTGCCCTTTGCATTAATCGGACCAATGCTTGGACAACTTCAGACATAGGAGGACGAAACTCTGCCTCCGGCTATAAGAACCACGAAACCACTGTTTAGAACTATTCTAAAGATGAAAGGTATCTTTAGAATCAGACTCGCCCAGAGCACATAACAAGGGAAACAGAAGGCTAAAAAGTTTAGCACTAAAATAATCAAAGAAGAAAATAAATGGATGATTAAATACTAATTTTGTTTTGCTGATTAGGGAGAGTATTATAAAACTTAAGTATAATACGTTTATGAAAGAGTCCCTGTTTTTGGTTTAGCACTAAAATAATCAAAGAAGAAAATAAAGGGATGATTAAATACTAATTTTCTTTTGCTGATTAGGGAGAGTATTATAAAATTTAAGTACAATACGTTTTTGGAAAGAGTCCCTGTTTTTGCTTTTACGTATTATAAAACTTAAAGTATCTCGGGTCGGGTCGGGTCGGGCCCCTTCAAACCCGGCTCGACCCGAGATTCATGCGGGCTTTTTTAATCTAAACCCGGCTCGACCCAAGACCCAAGAAACATCAACCCGACCCAGGCTATTTTCGGGTCGGGTCGATGCGGGTCGGGTTTTACCCGGCTCAAGTTGCAGCCCTACGGTTAAGGGCCTCAAAACTGCGCCCTGGACGGAAGAATGCCAGATTGCCTTCGACGAGCTGAAAAGGTATCTGTCCTCCCCGCCATTATTAACAAAGCCGGAGCCAGGTGAGGAGTTATTTCTATATCTCTCCGTTAGCTCCACGGCACTGGCAGCTGTCCTCGTCCGCGAGGAGCACCGCCAGCAAAAACCAATCTATTATGTCAGCAAGGTTCTTCACGACGCAGAAACAAGGTACCAGCGGGTCGAGAAATTGGCTTACGCGCTGGTAATGGCTGCAAGAAAATTAAGACCGTACTTTCAATCTCATACTGTAAAGGTCTTGACTGACCAGCCGCTCCGGCAAGTACTCCATCGACCAGATATCTCCGGACGACTTGTGAAATGGGCCGTAGAGCTGAGCGAGTTCGACATCCAGTACGCTTCAAGGCCAGCCATCAAGGCCCAAGTACTGGCAGATTTCGTAGCAGAGTGCACCATCCCCCAGCAAGTCGCCGACCCTGAAACGGTACAACTCCCAGTTGCAGAGAAAGCGGTTCCTGACGAATGCATAGCAGAAACTCAGACAGAAATCTTGCAACCCCTGGCAGAGCAGGACTCCATGACCAGCACACCAACTTGGGAAGTATATGTCGACGGTTCTTCAAATAAAAACGGCTGTGGAGCAGGCCTCATCCTCACTGGGCCTGAGGAGTTCACTGCGGATTATGCTCTGAGATTCGGATTCCGTGCGTCCAACAATGAGGCAGAATATGAAGCCCTCCTTGCCGGAATGAACCTAGCAATTCAGACCGGCGCCCGGAAATTAAAAGCATACTGCGACTCACAGCTGGTAGCAAATCAGATCCAAGGGGTCTACGAAGCCCGAGATGAGCGTATGGTTAAGTATCTTGCTAAGGTTCATCAACTCTCCAGCCGGTTTGCCAGTTTCGAGGTCATCAGAATACCACGGACAGAAAATGCCAAAGCAGATGTACTGTCGAAGCTGGCTGCTTCTGGATACACCACTCTTGGAAGCATACGTATGGAATTTCTACAAAGATCTAGCATCGAAAGAGAAGCCGCAGATATAATGCAGGTGGAGAACGAGCCGTGCTGGATGGATGAGATCATTCATTACTTACGGGACGCGAAACTTCCCGAAGATAAGAAGGAAGCCCGTAAGGTGATACAGAGAGCCGCCCGATTCTCCCTCAGCGGTGACATTTTGTATAAAAGGTCCTACACTCTCCCGTACCTGAAGTGTCTGGGACCAAGTAACGCCGCGTACGCATTGCAAGAGACTCATGAAGGAATCTGTGGAGAACATCTGGGGGGCAAAGCCCTGGCGATCAAGGTACTCCTCAGAGGATTGTATTGGCCCACCATACGACAAGACGCGCTGAATCTGGTTAAAAGGTGCGAGAGGTGCCAGAAATTCTCCCCCACCATCCACCAGCCTGCTGTGGCGATGGCCCCAATTATCAGTCCACTCCCTTTTGCAGTATGGGGGATGGACATTCTGGGTCCTTTTCCACCGGCTTCCGGAAAGCGCATATTCGTAGTAGTGGCAATCGACTACTTCACCAAGTGGGTGGAGGCAGAACCTCTAGCCCAGATCACTGAGCAGAATATACAGAATTTCTTCTGGAAGGCAGTGGTCTGCAGATTTGGGATTCCCCGTGCCTTAATCACAGATAACGGCAAACAGTTCGACTGCCGGAACTTTCGGAAGTTCTGCTCTGACCTAAAGATTGAACAGAGATTCACTTCGGTTGCTCACCCCCAGACCAATGGGCAAACGGAAGTAACCAATAGGATCTTGCTTCAAGGGATAAAGAAAAGGCTGGATGAAAAGGCTGGCCGATGGGCAGATGAGCTCTACCATGTTCTGTGGGCTTACCGCACCACTCCTCGCACGACGACTGGTGAATCACCATTCAACCTTTCTTTTGGAACTGAAGCCGTGATACCTGTTGATATAGGCACCCCATCTCCCAGAGTCATCAGTTTCCATGAGCAACTGAACAGCGACGGACTCCGCGCCAACCTCGACTTACTAGAAGAAATCCGGGAGGAATCTCGAATCCGGGTCGCCGCTTATAAGCAGAAGGTGTCGAATTATCACGACTCCAAAATCCGCCCCAGAGAATTCAGGACAGGGGATCTGGTCCTGAGAAAGGCAGCCGTCTCCCAGCCGACGAAAGTAGGGAAACTTTCCCCAACTTGGGAGGGACCCTATCGAGTGAAGGAAGTTATCCGGCCAGGAAGCTACAAGCTAGAGACACTGGAGGAGCACCTATTACCTCATGCATGGAACTCCAAAAACCTCAGGAAATATTATCAGTAGTCGAATTATCCGGCGTGAAAAGTTCACAAAATTTGGGTACTCACTGGAAACCCAGTTCTTAAACTTGGGTACGCACTGGAAACCCAGTTCTTAAACTTGGGTACGCACTGGAAACCCAGTTCACAAAATTTGGGTACTCACTGGAAACCCAGTTCTTAAACTTGGGTACTCACTGGAAACCCAGTTCTTAAACTTGGGTACGCACTGGAAACCCAGTTCTTAAACTTGGGTACGCACTGGAAACCCAGTTCACAAAACTTGGGTACTCATTGGAAACCCAGTTCTTAAACTTGGGTACGCACTGGAAACCCAGTTCTTAAACTTGGGTACGCACTGGAAACCCAGTTCACAAAACTTGGGTACTCATTGGAAACCCAGTTCTTAAACTTGGGTACGCACTGGAAACCCAGTTCTTAAACTTGGGTACGCACTGGAAACCCAGTTCACAAAACTTGGGTACTCACTGGAAACCCAGTTCACAAAACTTGGGTACTCAATGGAAACCCAGTTCACAAAACTTGGGTACTTGTTAAAAGACCAGTTCGTCGCAATTCGACCATCAACGGCCTCACTCACAGGTTATCAAAATAAAAAGACAAAGTCAAGCAAATCACTCAGCTGAGAAGTGGAAACTCCCAGAGCAAGAAGAGGAAAAAGATGAAAGGTAAAAAGTAAAAAGTGAAGGGGGGTAAACCTCCTTATATAGTTTTTCAGAGGCGGTGGGGCAATAAATGCGATGCACGCATCTCGAGGCCATCCGGATTGCGCCACGTGTCCCCTATTTATGACGGACACATTCTCCCACCATCAATACGATCAAGCACGCGCGTAAACATTCACGTCCCAAAGATGGATCTCGGCACTCCGCACTCCGCACTCCGCACTCCGCACTCCGCACTCGGCATTCAGTCCGGAAAAAACCGTACTGGATATAACGCGTTCTCACAAGACGACAAAAATCAGTCCGGTCCGCACCGAACTGGCCGCTAGAAGACAAAATTCAGTCAGGAAAAAACCGTACTGGATATAACGCGTTCTCACAAGACGACAAAAATCAGTCCGGTCCGCACCGAACTGGCCGCTAGAAGACAAAATTCAGTCCGGAAAAAACCGTACTGGATATAACGCGTTCTCACAAGACGACAAAAATCAGTCCGGTCCGCACCGAACTGGCCGCTAGAAGACAAAATTCAGTCCGGAAAAAACCGTACTGGATATAACGCGTTCTCACAAGACGACAAAAATCAGTCCGGTCCGCACCGAACTGGCCGCTAGAAGACAAAATTCAGTCCGGAAAAAACCGTACTGGATATAACGCGTTCTATGAAGCATCAGAACCCAGTCCGGTTGAAGCCGTACTCCGGACTCCCAACTCCGGACTCCGAACTACGAACTCCGGACTGAATATAATGTATTCCGCAAAACGCCAGGAGCCAGTCCGGTTGAAGCCGTAATCCGGACTGCGGACTGCGAACTGCGGACGCCGTACTGCGAACTCCGGACTGAATATAATGTATTCTGTAATGCGCCAGGAGCCAGTCCGGTTGAAGCCGTACTCCGGACTGCGAACTCCCAACTCCGGACTCCGGACTGCGAACTCCGAACTCCCAACTCCGGACTCCGGACTGCGAACTCCGGACTGGATATTTGACTCTGTGATGCGCCAGAAGCTAGTCCGGTTGAAGCCGTACTCCGGACTGCGAACTCTGAACTCCCAACTCCGGACGCCGGACTGCGAACTCTGAACTCCGAAATCCGGACTGCGAACTCCGGACTCCGTGCTAAATTCTTCGATTCACCCCCGAACAACGTCTCCCCATCCAGAAAAACGAGTGATCACACTTTCCCAAGTCCTTCAATGACTTGGAAAACTGGGGGGCAACTGATGGGGTGTGAAAACACCAGCCTCTCACAGGCTGCCACCTGTCCCAGAGTAGGTGAGACTCAGCCTCTCACAGGCTGCCACCTGTTCAGAGTAGGTGAGATCCAGCCTCTCACAGGCTGCCACCTGTCCCAGAGTAGGTGAGACTCAGCCTCTCACAGGCTGCCACCTGTTCAGAGTAGGTGAGATCCAGCCTCTCACAGGCCGCCACCTGTCCTGGACACCTCAACAGATTTTCCCTATAAATAGGGGACTAAAGCTCAGACTAATGGGTAATGCGAAAATCCCTTCTCTCCCTAAACTCTTAAGACATCTCCCCTTCACTCCTGCTCATACTGACTTGAGTGTCGAAGGGCCTGTCCGGAGTAAAACCCGGTCTGGTCTTCTGACCTCGCTTGCCTTGTGCAGGACTAAGCACTCACCGCAGGACTCATACTCAACCTCCCTCGTCGCTCGCTCTCAGCTCTTACGCCACTGCTGTACCTGTTACCGATTTTTGGTCTAACAAGACCTCTGGATAACACCCGTCTCTACACCTTTGGGTGCGCTTGCTCCCCCAGTTATGTCCATGCACACCACATATTTATCCTTTCAATCCATTAAGTATGTATTCTTAGGTTAACACCTAGACCATAAAGGATACCGTTGTTTAGATCCCAACTAGACTCGTCTTTTTATCTCATCATGTTGTTTTTGATGTGTCACATTTCCCATTCGTTGCTCCTACCGCCCTGCCTCAAATGACTCACAAATAGTAGATGTGCCCCAACAGTTTGGTCCGATTTCTGCGTCCTTATGTGCACCGACATAGCATCATGTGCACCCACCAGCATACCATCTATAAATCCCATCATCCACACTGATCCCCTTGCCATTAGATCCACTACACCCACTTTGTTCCTCCACAACTGCAGCACCCCTCTCTAATGCTCTTGTGAAACCCACTACGTCTGTCTCCATCTCTCCACTTGATTCCCAAGAACTTATATCCTCCCCATCCAGTTTACACCCATCCCTCCACCACAATTGCCCACGTGGAAACCCAGCATCCACCCTATGGCTCTGTTCAGTTGCCATCCTTGGCATGGAAAGGAAACGGAAAAGGGCATTTTTTCTGTCAAATCAGGTTGATTGGTCATTTAGTTGGATTCCGCAGAACCTAGATTTTGAGCTGTTTTTCCTTTGTTGTTGATGTGCCAAACAATTTTTGTCTAATAAGTTTCTGTTGCCGAGCAATGGAAACTAGGTTTCTGCCTTTTTTTCTTTCCATCCTCAATTGTTAAGAAGTTTCTGGTAATTTTTTGTCTAAAAAATCTCAAGGATCCTTTTCTCTCTCTCCCTGTTAAGTTTTTCTCCTCTAAATCTCTATTTACCCCTCCCTCTCTACAACCACGGCAGAGCTAGGTGTTAGGCCTGAAATCGGTAACAGATACGGCAGTGACGTAAGAGCTGAGCTGGAGGACCTGAGGAGCCGAAGTGAAGGAGCTGAGCCCTGCACAAGAGCAAACGAGGTCAGAAGACCAACCCAGAGTCGTTACTCCGGACAGGCCCTTCGACACTCAAGTCAGTACGAGCAGGAGTGCAGAGCGAGTTTTGAAGAGTGGTAGATTGAGAAGTTATTACCCTCGATCTGAGCCTTAAAAGGCCTTTTATAGAGGGAGACTTGGGGTGGTTGGATTACCTACCCCAGGACAGGTGTCGACCTTCTACGGGTTCAGGATTACCTACTCTTAGGTAATTACCAGACTGCCCCTGGGCCGACGCTGGACTCGTGGTGGACCATCCTGGGGCCAGGTGTCGACAGCTAATTAGATGCTGTTTTTCGTACCCCATCAGTTCCCCTCAGTTCTCCAAGTCATTGTAGTGATTTGGGGAAGTGTGGTAGGTTACATTCTTGCCCGGCTAAGAAGTTTATTCGGCCTGGATATGTCCGGAAATTCTGTCTATCCGGCCTGGAAATTAGCCCGGAAATTCTGTCTGTCCGGCCTGGGAATCAGTCAGGAAATTCTGTCTGTCCGGCCTGGGGATCAGTCCAGAAATTCTGTCTGTCCGGCCTGGGAATCAGTCCGGAAATTCTATATGTCCGGCCTGGAAATCAGTCCGGAAATTCTGTCCGTCCGGCCTGGAAATCAGTCCGGAAATTCTGTTTGTCCGGCTTAGAGATCAATCCGGAAATTTTGTCTGTCCGGCCAGGAAATCAGTCCGGAAATTTTTTCTGTCCAGCCAGGAAATCAGTCCAGAAATTCTGTCTGTCCGGCCTGGGAGTCAGTCCGGAAATTCTGTCTCTCCGGCCTGGAAATCAGTCCGAAAATTTTGTCCGGCAAAGCCGTCTGTTTGGCTTGGGCCGGACAGATTTTTGTCGCGTAGCGAATGAGCCATATTCTGTCCGGCTTGGGCCGGACAGATTTTTGTCGCGTAGCGAATGCGCCATATTCTGTCCGGCTTGGGCCAGACAGATTTTGTTGTTTAGCGAATGCGCCATATTCTCTCCGGCTTGGGCCGAACAGATTTTTGTCGCGTAGCGAATGCGCCATATTCTGTCCGGCTTGGGCCAGACAGATTTTTGTCGTTTAGCGAATGCGCCATATTCTGTCCAGCTTGGGCCGAACAGATTTTTGTCGCGTAGCGAATGCACCATATTCTGTCCGGCTTGGGCCGGACAGATTTTTTTTGTTTAGCGAATGCGCCATTGTCTGTCCGGCTTGGGCCGGACAGATTTTTGTCGCGTAGCGAATGCGCCATATTCTGTCCGGCTTGGGCCGGATAGATTTTTGTCAGCTAGCGAATGCACCATGTTTTGTCCGGCTTGGGCCGGATAGATTTTTGTCGCGTAGCGAATGCGCCATATTCTGTCCGGCTTGGGCCGGACAGATTTTCTTGATGGCCACAATCGCTTTAAAAGTTATCCCGTACATGAGCACCTTACGGATGTCCCTTAGCCCCTTGGAGATACGCGCGTATTTACTCACGCCCTTGTCTCGAAGTGTGTGTCCGTCATTAATGAAAGACACGTGGCATTATCTGGTTCGCGAATGTGAACCGCCTCGAGCCTAAAGGCTATAAGAAGAGATTTTCACCCTTCATTTCTCACTTTTAACTTTTTACTCTTGCATTTCTTGCTTTTTACTCTCGCCTTTCTGCTTTTTGCTTTGCCGGTTCGGCTCGGGTAGCTCGTGGTTGTGACCATCTGCGGATTGGGAGATTTCTGTTTGGACCGGTAATCTTCTTGAGCGCGTCTTTTATTCGTTTCTTTTCCTGTGTTCATGTCCTGTAGTAACTCTAGCTCTGAGTCCGGTTCGGGGAAGTCCTCTTCCAGTAGCTCAGGGTCTAGTTCGTCGGGGAGGACCCAAAATAATCCGACCAGGACTCCCGGGCCAAATATGGCAAGTCCCGATGTTAGTGTAGAAGTCGTAGATTGTGAGGATGAGGTGATTTTGGATCTGAACACCACTCCGCCCCCAACGAATAGTTATTTCCGAGCAGAGGCGAGTGTTGATAGTGACGCCGTTGAGGCATCCACAACATTCCTCCGGGGCCGGGCCGTTGAGGTCATAGCTAGGGCCCGGATGGACGCCAATCCCCAATACAACGTGCAGGCTCTTTACGAGGAGAATATCCTTGATGAGTCCAGGCTGGGGGGACATTAGGGATAGGTATTGTATTCCCCCAAGGTTTGGGCTAAGGCCGCGATAAAGGAAGATAGAGCTTGCAACGATAGCTCCGACGTCTGTATATACGACGAGTCGTTAAGGGCCGGGCTCAGGTTCCCTCTGCACCCTTTCTTCGCCACGATCCTTCAATATTACGGGCTGGCTCCGGCTCAGGTTGGGCTGAACTCATGGAGGACGCTGATCGGGTTCATATACCTCGTCCAGGGCCGGCTTCAAAGAAGTTTGTCTGTGCCGTTGTTCCGCGCGTGTGCGCACCTGAAGAGGCACAAGGACTGGGGTTGGATTTACATTAGCCAGTGCCCGGAGGTGAAAATGATCACTGGCATTCCATCTTCCATACACTTATGGAAGAACAGGTTCTTCTATGTCGAGGACAGGGAGTCCACCGAGCCCTGGCCGGTATCTCTAAAATGGGACACCCCAGACACAATTGCGCTGAGCCGCAAGCCGCTCCTTGAGGGCGAGAATATGAGAACGTTCGCTCTAGTCTGTGAGGAGTTGGACCGGGAGGGCCTCATTCATTGTGCGGAATTCTCTGGGGAAGAGGTTCTGGTCGGGCTTGGCCTTAGTACTGCGACCCCGGCACGGATGTGGCTAGTCTTGGTTTAAACTCTTTTTCCTCCTTTTTGCTTCTACCGGTTTGTTCGTTCATGTTGAATTTCAGAGATGCAGAAACAGTCCAAGTTGGAGAAGGTGAGGCAATAAGCATTTGGAAGGGCCCAGCAGGGCCAGAAAAGGAAAGCCGTCGAGATCTTGAGTTCTGCTCTGACCCAGGAAACGCCGCCCCCCAAGGGCAAGACTTCAGTGAAGTTGGTCAGCGCCTACGGCCGAGGAGTGGGGTCTTCAAAGTCGGGGGGAGCATCCACTGGAGTCCGCCCGCCCCCGGCGAAGTCTCGGGATAATGTTTTTCGGCCCAACTGGGCCGTTCAAAAGAACGACACCGGCCTCGGTGAGAGCCGGGTAGCCGTGGAGATCGTCACCAAGGGTCTCCTGAATAGAGACAAGCTCCAGGTTCTAAATGAACCTCCAGCTGCGGCTGACGAGGCCATATTCTTTTCGTTTTATCAGGTAAGATGGCCCGTGTGTTGTTTTTTTTTTTAAGACTTGCCTGCAGATCGGACTATATTATAATGACTTTCGGGAGAAAAGCCGGAAGTTTTCTGAGGCAATCACTAAGTCCGAGGAGGAGAGTGGCCAACTGATGCAGGAGGCGGCCGAACTCCAAAGGTCCATCGGGGAGAGGGATGCGGATATACAGCGGCTCAAAGATGATATGGCCGCCCAGAAGCAGAAGGCCGCAGAAGCCCTCAACGCAGAGAGGGAAAGAGCCCGGGAGAGGCAGATAGCGGCCGTCAAGGAGGCCGTGTAGAAGAAAGAGGACGAACTTATTAGTTTGTCCAGCGAATCCTACAAGCTGGGATTCTTTGATTGTCTTGAGCAGGTCAAGGAATCCAACCCGGCTGTTATCTTGACGGGCCTTGTCCTCCCCGATCCGCTGGTGACTGGCGACGACGAGCAGGACACTACCGCTGCCGCAGAGGTCCCGGAGGCACATCCATCACGGGGTGGTAGCCACGGGGTGTCTTGAGCTCCCTTTCTTTCCCCTCTTGAGCACGGATTCCTGACCCCCCCCTTTTTGTAATGGTCCCTGGAGACCCTACTTTTTGTAATGGCCCTTCGAGGCCCTATTTTTTGTAATGGCCCTTCGAGGCCCCACTTTTTCATGAATAGAAATTACATTTTGTTGTCCACTGTCCACTTATGTTTGCCTCTGGCTAATACTGTTTGATTTTATACTGTGGGCCAAAAATACTCCGGGCAGACGTTCGAGCTTCGGTTGACCCTGGTCCTTGCGGGGGCGAACCGAGGTGAACTAACCAGCGAGTACCCAAGTTTTAGTGAACTGGGTTTCCAAGTAGCTTTGGTTTTTGTTGTCCGGGCTTGTTCCTGACCAGGAGTGCGCTCCCGGTCTTTGCGGAGACGAGCCGAGGCGAACCAAGCACCGAGTACCCTAGTTTTAGTGAACTGGGTTTCCAAGTAGCTTTGGTTTTTGCTGTCTGGGCTTGTTCCTGACCAGGAGTGCGCTCCCGGTCTTTGCGGAGACGAGCCGAGGCGAACCAAGCAGCGAGTACCCTAGTTTTAGTGAACTGGGTTTCCAAGGAGTGCGAGGAGATTTGCAAAAGAGCCTCTATCATTCACATTCAATATATATATTTACAGTCACTTTCGCGCCAGGTGGTCTACTACTGATAGTATTTTCGGAGGTTCTTCGAGTTCTAGGCATGGGATAGTAGGTGCTCCCCAAGCGTCTCCAGCTTATAACTTCCCGGGCGAATCACCTCTTTTACTCGGTACGGCCCCTCCCAGGTCGGGGAGAATTTTCCGATCTTCTTCGGTTGGGAGATAGCAGCTTTCCTTAGGACTAGATCCCCTGCTCGGAATTCTCTGGGGCGTATCTTCAAATCATGATAGTTGGACACTTTCTGCTTGTAGGCGGCGACCCTGATTCGGGACTCTTCCCGGGCTTCTTCCAGTAAGTCGAGGTTTGCGCGGGGCCCATCTCCATTGAGCTGTTCATTGAAGTTGGTGACTCTGGGAGACGGGGCGCCCACATCGACGGGTATTACGGCCTCCATCCCGAAGGACAAGTTGAATGGTGACTCCCCCGTTGGTGTGGGGGTGGTACAATACGCCCATAGGACATGATAAAGTTCATCTGCCCATCGGCCAGCCTTCTCGTCCAGCCTCTTTTTAATCCCCTGAAGCAGGATTCGGTTCGTTACTTCTGTCTGCCCATTCGTCTGGGGGTGCGCTACCGAAGTGAATCTCTGTTCGATCTTCAAGTCAGAGCAGAATTTTCGAAAGTTCCGGCAGTCGGAAGGTCTGTCGTTGTCTATTATTAAGACGCGGGGGATCCCGAATCTGCAAACCACCGACTTTCGAAAGAAGTTCTGCACGTTTTGCTCTGTGATCTGGGCTAGAGGTTCGGCCTCCACCCACTTGGTGAAATAGTCAATGGCCACTACTACGAACGCGCGTCTTCCGGAGGCTGGTGGAAAGGGACCCAAGATGTCCATCCCCCATACTACGAAGGGGAGTGGGCTGATGATCGGGGCCATGGACACAACAGGTTGGTGGATGGTGGGAGAGAACTTTTGGCATCTATCGCACCTTCTGACCAGATCGAGAGCGTCCTGTCTTAAGGTGGGCCAGTACAGGCCTCTCAGTAGCACTTTGATTGCCAGGGCCTTGCCCCTTAGGTGTTCCCCACAGATCCCTTCGTGCGTCTCTTGCAGAGCATATGCGGCGTTGCTTGGACGGAGGCATTTTAGGTATGGAAGAGTGTACGACCGTTTATACAGGCTCTCACCATCGAGGGAAAACCTGGCTGCTCTCTGTATCACTTTGCGGGCCTTCTTCTTGGCTTCGGGGAGTTTTCCACTATGCAGGTATTCAATGATTTCGTCCATCCAGCAGGACTCGTGCTCCACCTGCATTACTTCGGCGGCCTCATTTTCGATACTGGATTTCTGTAGAAACTCCATACATATACTCCCGAGGGTGGTATATCCGAATGCAGCCAGTTTAGACAGCACATCCGCTTTTGCATTTTCTGTTCTAGGGATTCTGATGACCTCGAAATTTTTGAACTTGCTGGCTAACTGGCAGACCTTGGAGAGGTATTTGATCATACGTTCGTCGCGAACCTCATAGACCCCTTGAATCTGGTTTGCAACCAGCTGGGAGTCACAGCACGTCCTCAGTCTTTGTGCGCTGCTCTGGACTGCTAGGTTCATTCCCTCGAGGAGGGCCTCATACTCTACCTCATTGTTGGACGCGTGGAATCCGAACCTTAGGGCGTAGTCTAAAGTGAAGTTGTCAGGCCCGGTGAGAATCAAATCGGCTCCACAGCCACCCTTGTTAGAAGATCCGTCCACGTACACTTCCCAGAGTGGTTCGATGGTCGATTGATCCTGTTCTGTCGGTACGGGGACGATTTTTGCTCTTATTGGTTCAATCTCGGCTTCTGTTCGCTCCCCATTTGTAGTTACCTTCTCGACAACCGGGGTTTGGACAGTTTCGGATTCGATGATCTGCTGGGGGATGGTGCATTCAGCAATGAAGTCTGCCAGCACTTGAGCCTTTATCGCTGGCCTAGGCATGTACTGGATATCGAATTCGCTCAGCTCCACGGCCCATTTCACGAGTCGTCCTGAGATGTCCGGTCTATGGAGAACCTACCTAAGCGGCTGATCTGTCAGGACTTTTATTGTGTGGGCTTGAAAATACGGCCTCAATTTCCTGGCTGCCATGATCAGGGCGTAGGCCAATTTCTCGACCCGCTGGTACCTGATCTCGGCATCGTGCAGGACCTTGCTGACATAGTAGACCGGTTTTTATTAGTTGTGCTCTTCTCAAACTAGCACGACTGCCAATGCCATGGGGCTCACGGACAGGTACAGAAGCAGCTCTTCCCTGGCTCTGGCTTCGTCAACAGCGGTGGGGAGGGCAAGTACTTCTTCAGTTCCTCGAACGCGATCTGGCACTCCTCTGTCCAAGGTGCTCTCTTGATCCCTTTGACGGCGTTGAAGAAAGGCTGGCATTTCTCTGCAGACTTTGAGATGAAGCGCCCCAGCACGGCCACCATCCCGGTTAGCCGTTGTACTTCTCTGATGGTTTTCGGTGGAGTGAGCTCCACTTTTGCCTGAATTGCCCGTTCGGGTTTTCAACTCAGTAGACTATCCCCTTAGCTTTTGCCTAAGCTGCCCTTTCGGGTTTTCAACTTAGCAGGGGAATGATCTTAAATTTTGCCTATACTGCCCTTTCAGGTTTTCTGTCTAGCAGATCTTCAAACTCTGTACTTTTCTTCTTTTTTTTCTTTTTTGCATTGGGATCTAAATCCTTGATTCTCCATACCGGAAGGACTTTATAAGTATGATGGGCTTTTTAAAAGAAAAGGCTTATGGCTTTGCAAAAATTTCGACCGAACCTGTAAATAGGTTGCCTACGTATTCCAGTGTAAGAATCAGGTCGCGCGTAGTTCAGGGCAGATGCCCCTAGTTTGAAGGTAAACTGATTTTTCTTTTCTTTTTTTCTTTTTTGTTTTTGATTGACTATATTTTCTTTTCTTTTTTTCGATTGACTTCTTTCTTTTGATTGATTGACTCTCTCTTTTCTTTTTTTTGGAACTATTGAATTTTTTCTTTTAAAACAACCGAACTTGGTTTAACCGAGCTGCCTACGTACCCTAGTGTAGGGATCAGGTCTCGCATAGTTCGGGGCTGATGCCCTTAGCATAATGGGTTTTGAAAGAAAATATGATTCAAGCCCAAAGGGGTTTGCAAAAAGGGTATTCTTTTTCACACCGGGTCATGAATTTTGAATTTGTTCGGCCAAAGAAGGCCTTCCAATGTTCAGGTTTGGAATTAATCTAGGTTGATAAATTTGCTTCATTATTCTTGTAAGCCCAATGGTTTCCACCTTGGCATTCCTATCTTATTTTGATGATTCCAATACACAAGTGATTTATGATCACTAATGTGTTTGATTGTCTAAGTTGTAGATCACATTGGTGCTAAGACAACATTGCTTGGATTAAGGCCAAGAAGATCTCATTGGACCACATCATGAAGGCCAAAGACATCGAAGTCCAAGACAAATGAAGACTTCAAGAATCCATTGAAGACCAAAGTCATATTTAGATTGTAAAAGATCCAATCTTAGTTTTAGATTTTAGAGGCATAATTATGTAAATAAACAAACACCCTAAATATATAAGTGATTGTCTTTGTGGAGTTCCAACACCTTGGAACCCTCATAGCAATCCCAACTTGGTGTTAAGTTGGAAGCCTAAAAACAAGAAATGAAAATCTGCATGAAATAGGCTTCTCGGAACTCCGAGAAATGGTCCAGTAGACTTTTTTCCAACTTCTGTTTGTATTCCCGGAACTCCGAGAACACTACAACGGTCGGATTTTTAGCCGTTGCGAATTTTCCAGGAATTACAACAATGCCATTGAACGGTCATATTTGGTTTTTCCTATATATATGGGCATTCCAAACATTCCAAACATCAATCCTAACACTCTAAAACTCCATTTGAACATCCAAAGAGTGAATCAATCTTGATTATGCCTCTCATCCTCTAAAGCTTAGGATTTGGATCATAGGCTCAATTTGTACATCTTCTGCAATTCTTGAAAACCCTTGTGAGGGATTTTTTGTTCTTTCTTTCTTACTCAAAGAACTTTGTATCGGATGAGTGTTCGGAGAAGCGTAGCCCACTCTCCGTAGTGAAGATTGCCACCAAGGTTAAAGGTAATCGGAATTTGTAATCGGCACCGATCTTCGCCAAAGTTAAGAAGATCACATAGTGAAGCCATCAACGGGTTTGGTTGGTGGAGTGGAGTAGGCCTCGCGTTTGGAGGACCGAACCACTTTAAATATCGGGTGCAATCTCTCTTACTCTTGCTCTTTATTTGCATTTGCACTTTAGATTTAACTTGTGTGCTTGAATTTCTTTTTGATATCTTAATCTTCAATTTAGGGTTGAGTTTTCAAAAGGATTAAAACTTGTTAGAAACCTAATTAATTTTCACTCCTCAAAGTTGCCGTACTAGGGACCACCCTTGGAATTTCACTTGGTATCAAAGCAAAGGCTCTTAAAAGATTTTCTTTTCTATAAATCTTTGATAAATTTTTCTTTAAAAATTTCAAACAAGGGAAAGATCATAACATCTTTGGCAACTTTCTAATTGTGAAATGGCGGATAGAAATGGAACCGGACTTCCGGAAGGCCATTCTACAACTAGACCTCCTTTCTTTGATGGGTCCAACTATGGACATTGGAAGACAAGGATGCGCATCTATCTTCTTTCGATAGGTGTGGAACTTTGGCACATTGTTGAAAATGGATACATGTTGCCTTCCAAACCATTTGAAGAATGGAATGTCGTAGAAAAAAGGCATGCAAATTTAAATTACAAAGCCATAAATTCTTTGTTTTGCGCCCTATCTACGGAGGAGTTTAAGCGAGTTGCTCTTTTTTATTCTGCCAAGGTTATTTGGGATACACTTGCCGTTACCCATGAGGGAACATCTCAAGTTAAGGATTCCAAAATAAACTTGTTAAAGAGCAAATATGAAATGTTTAGAATGGATCAAAACGAAAGCATTTCTGAAATGTATACCCGTTTTTCTAAAATTTCTAATGAACTAGCAAATCTTGGTAAATCTTATCCTACTGATGAGCTTGTGAGTAAGTTGCTTACGTCTCTTCCTCCATATTGGGATCCAAAGGTAACCGCCATACAAGAATCAAAGAATCTCAAGACGCTAACCATGGAGGAGCTTGTAAGATCTCTCATCACCCATGAGATGCTCCTCACTAGCCGACAAGAGGAGAAGAAGCCGAAAGAGAAAGAAAAAGAGAGTCGATCTCTTGCTCTAAAAGCCTCAAAAGCGAACTCATCATCCTCTAGCGAGGAGGATAGCGATGAAGAAGAAGCGTTGAGGAAATTTAAAAGCTTATGGAGAAAGAAGCATAAAAAGGATAAAAAGAAGAAGAAAGAAGAAAGTGATGTTGAGGGAGCCTTAAGATGCTTCAATTGCAAGAAGATTGGACACAAAAGACCGGATTGTCCACTTCTCAAGTCATCTTCCTCAAAATACAAGGGAAAGAAGGAATGAAAGAAGCACAAGGCTCTTGCCGCCGGTTGGGATGCTTTGAGCACCTCGGGCAAAAGCTCAAGCGAAGGGGAAGAAAATAAAAAGGATGATCTTTGCTTCATGGCACTCACCCATGAAGATGAGGTAAATTCAAACCCCTCTTGTAATTCATCAAGTAGTGATAGTGAAAAAATATCTTATGATGAATTGTGCAATACCTTGCATTGTCAAATTTCAAAAAATAAAGTTCTTAAAAAATCTATTTCAAAATTAGAAAATGAACTTGACTTTTTGAAAAATGAATCATCCTCTTCCATATCAAAATCTCAAGCACAAATTGAAAATTTTAAGCTTGAGATTAAAACCCTTAAGGGTTGTTTGGATGAGAAAACTTGCCAAATTCAAAATGTGGCAAGCTCTTCCAAATCTTATGAAGATAATACAAATGATTTTCTAAATCAAATAACACATCTTCATAATGAAAATGAAAGATTAAGATTATGTCTCCATGGTTTCCTAAACGGTGACAAAATTATTGACATAATCTTGAGGAAAGCTAGTCATAGACCTAATCATGCCTTTTATTATAGGACTAGCTTATCTAACCCTCATGTTAGATGCCATTATTGTGGAATAAATGGTCATTACCAATTCCAATGTGCATCTAAGATTAGGGATAGTGTTGGAACCAAGAAATCTTGGGTTCCCAAAGCCCCCATATGATTATCTCAATATGTGCTTAGATTAGGGGCGTTTTAAAATTGAATATCTTTTTCAAAGTTAATTAAATATCCCCTCTTATGTTGAATAAAAATTCTAAATAGGGGGAGTTATAGGTTTGTCTTTTTCCTTGAAAAAGGGGGAGCTTTAAATTGAATATTTCATCCCTTTGTTTCTCTTTTACCCCAATCTTTTTGATTGATGCCAAAGGGGGAGAGAATTCTAGTGTAAGGAAAATATGTGTGCTTTTATTGGAAAATCTCTTGTGCTTGTCATCATCAAAAAAGGGGGAGATTGTAAGCCCAATGGTTTCCACCTTGGCATTCCCATCTTATTTTGATGATTCCAATACACAAGTGATTTATGATCACTAATGTGTTTGATTGTCTAAGTTGTAGATCACATTGGTGCTAAGACAACATTGCTTGGATTGAGGCCAAGAAGATCTCATTGGACCACATCATGAAGGCCAAAGACATCGAAGTCCAAGACAAATGAAGACTTGAAGAATCCATTGAAGACCAAAGTCATATTTAGATTGTAAAAGATCCAATCTTAGTTTTAGATTTTAGAGGCATAATTAAGTAAATAAACAAACACCCTAAATATATAAGTGATTGTCTTTGTGGAGTTCCAACACCTTAGAACCCTCATAGCAATCCCAACTTGGTGTTAAGTTGGAAGCCTAAAAACAAGAAATGAAAATCTGCATGAAATAGGCTTCTCGGAACTCCAAGAGAAATTCTCGAAACTCCGAGAAATAGTCCAGTAGACTTTTTCCAACTTCTGTTTCTATTCCCGGAACTTCGAGATTTTTTCTCGGAACTCCGAGAACACTACAACGGTCGGATTTTTAGCCGTTGCGAATTTTCCAGGAATTACAACAATGCCATTGAACGATCATATTTGGTTTTTCCTATATATATGGGCATTCCAAACATTCCAAACATCAATCCTAACACTCTAAAACTCCATTTGAACATCCAAAGAGTGAATCAATCTTGATTATGCCTCTCATCCTCTAAAGCTTAGGATTTGGATCATAGGCTCAATTTGTACATCTTCTGCAATTCTTGTAAACCCTTGTGAGGGATTTTTTGTTCTTTCTTTCTTACTCAAAGAACTTTGTATCAGGCGAGTGTTCGGAGAAGCGTAGCCCACTCTCCGTGGTGAAGATTGCCACCAAGGTTAAAGGTAATCGGAATTTGTAATCGGCACCGATCTTCGCCGAAGTTAAGAAGATCACATAGTGAAGCCATCAACGGGTTTGGTTGGTGGAGTGGGGTAGGCCTTGCGTTTGGAGGACCGAACCACTTTAAATCTCGGGTGCAATCTCTCTTACTCTTGCTCTTTATTTGCATTTGCACTTTAGATTTAACTTGTGTGCTTGAATTTCTTTTTGATCTCTTAATCTTCAATTTAGGGTTGAGTTTTCAAAAGAATTAAAACTTGTTAGAAACCTAATTAATTTTCACTCCTCAAAGTTGTCATACTAGGGACCACCCTTGGAATTTCAATTCTTCTTTCTCTCTTTTTTTTTCACAGAGTTTGACGGCATTTCCAGGTAAGAGATAATGGAACTTCTTCTTTTAAGATTCTGATATGTTCTTTCGACTTTGATGGAGCGAAACTTGTTCTTTGACATCCTCCATCTATGGATCTGTAACTCTTGATATTTGATGATCGTTTTTCACTGCTTGCTCTTGAACTTCTTATCTTGAATTTGTTAGCTTTATATTATGAATTTGGGAACCAAGATCATTGACTGGAGATATGAAACTTGTTTTCAATCCATGCCCCTTGTATAACATATGTCTCTCATTTTCTTCATTCTCTTGAGCTTTCTATCTATGTCTTGCCCATGTATTGGTTGTAACGCTTCTAGTCAATTCTTTTGTCCTTGAAATGGGTTTATTGATTCTTCGCTCTCTTTAGGAGGGTAATGTATTTCCAATTGGCATTTACTAAATTAAAATTTTTAGTGCTAATGTTTACCATTTCAATTTCTTCCTTGAAAGGCTGGGCTCGGCGCTCCTCCTCTTGTCTGAGCATTTACTATAACTCAAGGGGAGTTTCATCAAACTCTTTTTCCTCATTTGAGACGGAAGTATTATTTTCATTTGAGTCAGAAGCACACTTGAGAAACAAACACAAATGAGCTATTGGAACTGAAATTTCATTTAAAGGAAGGCTATTATATCCCATGACCTATCCTGAACATGCTCAGGATTCACAACTCTAAAAAATAAGAAGAAAAACAGAAGATAATTGGCTTGGACTAGGCATTGACCTTGAACTGTAGAACTGTAAGACTTGACTCAATAAAAAAGTGAAGGACGAAAACTGCAACTGCTACAACTATCTGGCTTTGGAGGCCTGACGAAAGCTGGTTCATGTCTAGTATTCTCAATTTCTTATTCTTCTTTACTTCACCTGAACTAGTGCTTCTCAAGTATAGGGCCTTCTAAGCATTGAGCTTAGCAGGCGACACGACATGGTTCTGCATGGGATTATCACCAATATTCAGCGCTTGTTGGCATGCCAACCTACGTTCATCAACCAATTTCTGGATTACATGCCTCAAAGTTATGCACCAATCAGTGTTATGCCCATGTCCTCGGTGAAAATCACAATGATCATGCGCCCTCCATGTCTTGGGGAGTGGATTAGGAGGAGGTTTAATGGGAGGTAAATAAATATTGCCTAAAGCCAATTCTTGCGATAATATGATAGACGGTGGAAACGGGAGAGGGGTAAAATCCTTATTGAGCTCTTGCTTAGGTGTAGCCCCTGACAGATCGTATTTGAATACCATAGGGTTTTGTAGCCCCTTGATATTTTTTGAAGTAAAATTGCCCATGTTATAAGCCCCATGTGTTGTGGCCTCTTTGATTTCCTAACCTGTGGAGACAGGGCTCAATATATTCCGACCCATCATTGTACATTGCTGGTCGTGATTATCGTAAGACTTTCTCTTCATTCGCTCAAACCATGGTTTGCGGTCATCAGGAAATGATGGAGTTCCGCGCTTGACAAAAGATTTTGAGGGTCGAGGAGCTCCATGTCTATAAGGTCTTGAATATCATCTTTCAAACTGAGGCATTTATCAGTAGCATGACCAGGATGTAAATGGTAATCACAAAATTCTTTCATTTGGAAGGTCTTGGGAAGAGGATTAGGAATAGGCTCTGGTCCCAATAGTGTTATCATTCTTTCCTTGAGCAACCATTTAAAGCATCAGGTCGAGAGATCGACAAGTCGGTGAATTCTCTTTTTGGAGTCTCGGATGGTGGCTCTTGGTCATATTCAAGAATTAAGGGCCCAATAGAATCCTGATGGTGCCGAGAGACGGAGCTCCTGGTAACAACATCCTGGACTTTGATATTTCTGTCAGCGAAATGTTCAGAACTTTGGGACTGACAATACCAGGTTTGCATTTGTTGCTTCATCTGATGAACTTCTTCTGTTAGCACAGCCATTTGTCTAAAGAGATTCACAATTAGTTCTTCTAAACCCATAACCATGGAGAAGCTAGGACCTTTGCCCTTAGAAACAATAGTGGTTGGACCAAATTTCTCAGTCAGTTGAGCTTTGATGAATTGATTTTCTTCCTTCAATTCCTTCATCTGTTGGACGAGGTGGGTCAAGGCTTCCATGATGTAAGAGAGCTGAGAATTTTTCATAGAATCTGCCATGAGTATGGAAAGAGGGGATTAGAAACGCTTCCAAAGAAAATGGAAAATTAGCTTCCTCACTGACCGCGAATAGATTCAAACCCAAGAAGCTTTCCTGGATTTTCAGTTGTGAACAGTCCTGGCATGGAAACAATAAGAATAGTATATGAGCTTGACATTCAAGGAGTGTTCCTTCTTAATGACTGAAAAAGGATTACACGCTAAGTAAGTAATTGGGACAATAGAATGAATCCTAAAGGACCAAGACATGGCAATGATGCCAGAATCATATAGGGGAATGCCCCTAGTTTAAGGATCATGAGAGTGAACTCTGAAGGGCTTAGCAAAATAATCTCGAAAAAAGATTGCCCCTAGAATAAGAATAGACCATGGGTACAAGTATGATTAGATTATCAAGATTGCACAATCAAATGATTGAGACACAATTCCTGCCTATTGAGAAAGGGAATAAAGACATAATCGAATCACACAAGAGGCGAATGATAGACACATGATCAAAAGATTAGATGAGATCGCACGAGATTGCTTTCAATGGGTAGATCAAGAAGAGACTAATCCGATGAGATCCTTAGAAAGATAGGATTTATTTTCTAATCCCAAAGGAAAAGCTTTTAATCTTCTTTCATCGTATCTGGTGTTACCTGAAGGCATCAATCCTAATCCTAATCTAGAGGAGTGGAGAAAGGATCTCGACTCATGACTTTGTTTGTGTACATAAAAATCAATCGTAGCCATTGAAAGATGGATTACCGCCTATTCTAGACACAAATGGGTAGGATATCCTAATTTAGGCTCACACACATGATGCACTTTCCATACTATATGTACATGTGGGGTAATCTAGGGGTAAGGCCAAGAGTTCCCTTAGTGTGAATCCGTGCTCAATATACTGTACCAGTGTCCGGCGTATCAGTACTTGAACAAGAGATCCGTTTACGCACCATAAAGGTACTAGACTAAGAGTGGAATGCTTCTCTAGCACAGAGGCACCTGGTGATGAAATCCCACTCAACCATGCTAGATAACACTCCGGGTTCCTAAAATGTTACGTGTGTGCATGTGAGATGCAAGGGTGTAGATGCAAGTGATGTAAGTATGTGAAATAAGTTTGCGCAATCTATGATGCCTTCAGATTTTGTTAGATTAAGTTTGAGTATGATGTGGTGAGAAAATAAAACATACAAACTAATCTATCAAGCATATAAGATATAAGATAGAATTTTCATTAGCCAATTAAAATCAATTCAAACGAATTATCCTTTGAAATTTTAATGAAGTTAGGTGGTCCCCAGCAGAGTCGCCAGCCTGTGGAACCCGATCCCTCGAGAGGAGCAGCGAGAGAGCCGTCACGCTCTCTTGGTCTCTAGGGTAAGTAATCCTTAGATATACGATTTGACTTACGCTTTTTATCTCGAAGAAAACCCTGAAAAATAATAATATAGCCACGAATGTTGAATATGTTGAATATATGAAAGCACCAAGTGGAAGAGATGAACACCAAAGCAACAAAAGAGATGAATGAATTCCAAGGAGGAAGAGAGAGAGGGATGAATTTTCTAGAGAGATGCCAAAGGTTGTGCTTGCTTTGTTATTATAGAAAAAGTTAGGGTTGAGAGAAGATTAGTAGTTTCCAATGTGAGAGCTCCTTTCTTTAGCTTGTTTCCAATTTATGCTTTGACTTTCTCATTCTTTGATTTTCATATTGAACTTATTCCTAAACCTTGTTTCTTGCAAGCTAAACAGTGCTAAATTACACAGTGGAGATCCTTCAAGATCAATCTAGAAGCCTTCTCACATAGGAAACTAGCTTTTATGAATGATTTTCATCCAAAGAGGGTTGCCCAATGTTTGAGCTCCTGTTTGAGCTATTTAGATGCTGATTCAGGAAACATTGTAAAATAGAAAGTTGTAGATCTTTTCGAGACGTTCGAAACGAGTATATAAGTAAATTTTTTGGACTCGAAGGTAAAAGTTATTACCATTTTACTAACCTGACCATACTAGCCATTTCTAATTATAGCTCTTCCTTTCTTTATTAATTTTTTCAAAACAAATATGATGTCACCAACCACCTCATCTCATGTTGGACGTTTTTGCATGTGGCCTCCCCATGTGAGGCGCCCACTTATGTGGCCGACCCACATAGGTGGGTCCACATGGACCCCCACCTTGTGGGCTTTAGCCCAATGGTCCTTATGACATGTATTTTGGGTTTTTTTCAATAAAAATTCAATAAAATCCTTTAAATTCAAATTTTTTATTGATGAACCCAACCCATATGACATTTATGGTGCACCCTCGACCTATGGTCGGACCATCCCCTTTAGAAGAAATAATTTTTCGGACCAAAATGCCCCTTTTTTATCATTACGCAGCCAAAGGCGACTAAAATGACATTAAATTGGATTGCTCCTAAAGGGGAAAGTTAAAAATAGAAAGTCTTTGTGGTCAAACCTCAAAAATAGAAAGTTTTTAAGTTTGCTTCTTTTGGTGGGTAATATCAAACAAGATCATTCGGCATTCCCTGAAAATGCCCAAAATGATCTCAACACTCAAAATTTCCAAATCCAGCGAAGCCCCTGAGAGGTCTAAATTTAGCAGGTTTTTCAAAATTCATGGAATCACTCAAGATTTTTCAGATGCAACCCGAGGGTCAAATGAAACACATTTGAAATTACCAAATTTCCCCTGTGGTGCAAAAATTGATAAAATTAGGGAAAACCCTGAGAAATTCCAAAAATAGCAAGTTTTCTTACTTGATTGGAAACTTGAATTCTCATCTTCCGGAGACTAATGAAACCCCCTAGAGACCTTCGTGATTGCGAATCAACTTCAAAAAGCCTAAAATGAGGTGAAATTCACCCTAAAATGCAAGAATGTCTAACCTAATGCAGATGACTGACACAGACCAAACAAACCTTTCGCTTTTTAAAGTGTAGCAAAATGGGGGTGTCTACAGGAGGGTATTTAGAGAAAGTAAAAGATTTAAACAATAAAAATCCAAAATACCCCCAGAACTAGTTGTTGCGGGGTTAATTTGGTAAAAGACATGAAATGACTTAAATATCCACAAAAAGAGTTGTTGGGGAGGGTATTTAGGGAAGGTAAAAGATTTAAACAATGAAAATCCCAAATTTATAAAAAAATAATTAATAGGGTTGCTATAGGAAAATACTAATCACTTTTGGATAAAAAAAAAACTATGCAATAAACTTGTGCCATGTGTCAAAGGATGAGAAACATAAGTACTAAAATAACCTTGTAATAAAATTGTTGGAGGGGGTATTTTTGAGATTTTATGAAATATATAAGTTTTGGACGAGAATACACCCCAAACTAGCCGTTTGAAACACCTTTTGGGGGCTATTCTCGGGTTTTTAAAAAAAATATTGTTTTAAAAAAAACACATTTTTTAAAGGGGGCATCCGGGCTCGCGGGCCGGCACGGCCCGTTTGCCACCTTCAGTGTTATTTTGAAGATTTAAAATATATATAAGCGATGTTAGACACTTTTTTAAAAATAAAAGAAGGGAAATGTTATCAGCACTACTGTATTTTGATGAGGGCACTCCCCACTTTAATAAAAGTACGGTATAGCCTGCACCATAGGATGATCCAAACTGTCCATTAGATGGGCCACAGCTTAAAAAAGGTTGTGCCCCAAAAAATCATTTCCATAGGTTGATCCTAAACCTTCGATCTGAATGTTAAAGGGTTGATCCTAACCCTCTATAGATCGAAGGGTTAGGATCAACCTATGGAAATAATTTTTGGGGCACACCCTATTTAGACAGCGGCCCATCTAATGGACGGTTTGGATCACCCTATGGTGTGGGTCATATGATACTTCTAATAAAGTGAGGAGTGCCCTCAGCAAAATACAGTAGTGCTGATAACATTCCCTAAAAGAATTTTGAAAATACTTTTTAAAATAACAGCTTTTTCTTTCTTTTTTTTCTTTTTTTTTAAATGGTGTTTTTAGAGGGTTGTTGTAAAAAGCTTGTTGGGAGACTAAGGGGGGGCATTTGGATACGCGGATTTTAGAATTTGGGATTTCTTCAAAATTTTAGCTAAGAGACAAGAGAAGAAACAGACCAGCCGTCGTTTTTTACTTCTCGCCCTTCTTTCTGTCAACAAGAGAGTAGCAGATCCTCCCATATTTCCAGGTTTTAGAAATCTCAGGTTGAATGAGAGATCAAATTTTCGAAAATCTAAGTTGTTGGGTATCCATTTGGAGGAGGAGGAGAGATAGGCTGGTGGCATTGCTTGGGTGCTCTGTGGGGCAGTTCTCCACTACTTATTTGGGATTACCTATTTGTGAAGCCAGACCTAAGAAGAGGATGTGGGATCCGATCATTGAGAATGGATACAAAACTTTCATCATTGAAGAGAAATCTGGTTTCTCTTGGGGTCAGGATTACCTTGATAAAAACTATGCTAGCCATATTTTCAAAGCTCTCCCGCGTCATCATGGACTCCCCTGCGTCGAATCCGATCTGAATGTTAGAGGGTTGACCCTAACCGTCTATAGATCAGAGGGTTATGATCAACCTATGGTAATGATTTTTGAGGCACAACCTATTTAGGCTTTGGCCCATCTAATGGACAGTTTGGATCATCCTATGGTGCGGGCCATACCGTACTTTTAATAAAGTGAGGAGTGCCCTCATCAAAATACAGTAGTGCTGATAATATTTCCCTTATTTCATCAGTGCACTCATGAAACCGAGATACAGACACAAGGCCAATACATATATCGGCTTATAAGAATCACCTGAGGAGAAGAATTTCTTATGTGTGAAATGTATCCGGTTCGCCGTATAGAATAGCTAGTTCAAAGACACGTCTATTATGCAATTCTTGTCAACTTTGAAGTGTTCTCACTAAGTGAAGGTTCAAATCGTAAGATATCTTCATTTGTGAGTAAGAGTTCCAAGTATGATGACACACTTTTCTTATTTTGAAAATGGTGGGGGATTGTTAGATTTTGATTTTCAAAATCTTTTTTTTAGTCAAAAGATAGTGTTTGGAAAATATTTTCTAAGTGTGTTTTGGAAAAGAAAAAACTTTTCTTTGGAAAGAGTTGCTTTTTGCAAGAGAAAGAGAAGAGTACAAAAGTAGTGTGAAAAAGATAGTCTCATACCGACTCATAAGAAAGAAAGAGTTGGGCTTATATAGCCTTACACTTTTCTCTACTTTATTATGGTGCTCAATGGGTCTTAGCCTTGGGTTGAACCGCAGGACGGTGCAACGCACCGTTCGCGCACGCGCGCGCTCGCGCGGCGTGGGCAATGGGTTATAGGGCGCATAGTGGCGCTTTTTTATACGCACTTTACACTTCACACGCCACATCGAAGTTAGGAACGATTGAAGCCTTTCATTTTTCCCGATTTGATCTGGACCGTTGGATCAAGATCGACTTGGATCGGTCAAGTAGGTAGACCAAATGATTCGGTCGGGTTGGGCCTGAGTTAAGGCCCAACGGTTGGCCCAGCAAGCCTAGGGACTCCAATGGATAGTGCGCGAGCGGGTGCGATCCGAAGCGTCGGATCGTAGTGTAACGGCTAGTGGAAGATGATCGTTGGATGGTGTCCCATCTACTCAATGGTCAAAGGCCCAAAGGGTGCGATCTGCACCATGGATGGGCAATCTAGCGGTTCAGAGTTGAAAGGGTTTTACACAAGCCAACGGTCACTCCAGGATTGATCTGAGCCGTAGAGTCGCGATTAGACACGATATAATGGTTAGAATTCAAACCCGCTGAAAGGATGTCCAGAAAGGGTGTTTTCCAAAGGGAAAAGCCACCAGAAGCTCTATAAAAATAGTAGAAAATACTCATTCTAAAGAGAATTTGGATTTCTACTTTGGCATACCTAAAATTGTTATTTTCAGCATAATTCTCTTTCTCTAAACTCCTACAAAGTTTCTGTTTTTACTGTTTTATAAGTTCTCTTCAAGTATTCTGTTTTCTGCAGAAACAGAACACTTGGGTCTCAATTACTTGAAAAATTCAAAGGTGATTCAGGCTTGATTCCGTTCAGAACGTGATCAAGCAATCGGTTTGGAACCGGGCTTCATTGTATCTTGGAGACGAGTTCGTGGTCCCCTTTGCACACTACTGGTGGGGGCGCATATCGTCTTAAGGAGAGCGTTTACGCGCCTTGAAGCATCTTCTTATCTTCTTCTCAACCAGTACACAAATGTTCTCCAACAATCTTAAGACGATATTCTTGCTGTTGGAGATCTTCATGGCGCAGTCAATGAAGCAAATGACGCAAAATTTTGTCAAGTTGGAACGTTTCAACAAGGGAAACTTCAAAAGATGGCAGAAGAAAGTACATTTCATTCTCACCACTCTCAAAGTGGTATATGTACTGACTTCACCCAAACCAGCAGAAGTTGAAAACGAGACGCTTGGCCAAGCTCGTAGAAGGAGGAAGTGGGAACAAGAAGATTATCTGTGCAAAGGACACATCCTCAATGCTATGACGGATGAACTGTTTGACATCTACCATAGCATGGGTTCGGCGGGAGAACTATGGACGGCTTTGGAGACGAAGAACCTATCGAAAAATGTCGGTGCCAAAAAGTTTGTTGTAAGTCATTTTTTAAATTTCAAGATGACTGATGATAAGTTGGTAGTGGATCAAGTCCACGAGATCCAACATATCATTAGTCAAGTTCACCAACAAGGGGTGAACCTTGATGACACTGTCGTTATACCCTCTATCATTGACAAATTACCACCATCTTGGAAAGACTTTAGAAAAAGTCTTAAACATAAAAAAGAGAAAATGACACTCGAAGATTTGATTCAAACCCTCCAAGTTAAGGAAAAATTAAGACTTCGAGACAATAAAGATGATATAGCAAATCAATCCTCTAAAGTCCATATGGTGGAAGTTGCCAATGTAACAGATTCAAACCCCCTACTAAACCTTGGAAAGATAATCGGAAGACAAAGCATCAAAATGGAAAGGGTTCTGATAAGAACAAGAAGCACAAAGGCGCTTGTTTCCAGTGTGACAAAATTGGCCACTACAAGAGGGAGTGTAGATCTAAAAAGTCAAACACTCAAGGAAACAAAGATGGAAACAAGGAAAAGTTTCTTGCCATGATATCCGAGGTTAATTTTCTTTAAGGAGAAGATACTTGGTGAATCGATTCGGGCGCTACCAAACATGTTTGCAAAGACAGAAGCGCATTCTTGACTTATGCTCCAGTCGAAGATGGAAATGTTCTCTACATGGGAAATTCCTCAACTGCATAAGTCAAGGGAAAAGGCAAAGTGGAACTTGAATTCACTTCTGGAAAGATCCTAACTCTTACTGATATATACCATGTCCCAGATGTTAGGAAGAATCTAGTTTCTGGTAGCCTTCTTAAAAAGAATGGCTTTAAACTTGTATTCGAATCTAACAAGTTTGTACTATCCAAGAGTGAGACATTTGTAGGGAAGGGTTATATGTATGAGGGCATGTTCAAGATGAATATTAATAAAGTTAATGTTTCTGTTTACATGCTTGACTCTATTTCTTTATGGCATAATAGATTAGGACATGTAAATCTTAGAAAAATGCATGATATGGTAAAGTTAGAACTAATTCCTAAATATGATGAAAATCTGGTAGATAAATGTAAGATATGCACGCAAACTAAGATAACTTCTAAATCATTTCCTAGTGTAGAAAGATCTACTACTTTATTACAGTTGATTTACATGGCACTCCAATAAGAGGAGGCAAAAAGTATTTTGTAACATTCATTGATGATTTTTCAAAATATTGCTATGTATATCTGTTAGGACATAAAGATGAAGTCTTAGATAAGTTTAAGACTTATAAGACAAAAGTAGAAAACCAATGTGAAATAAGATCAAGTGTATTAGATCTGATAGAGGAGGGGAATACTAATTCCCTGAATTTTGTGAAAATGAGGGAATAATACATGAGTTTTCCGCCCCTTATACACCACAACAGAATGATGTTGCGGAAAGAAAGAATATGACTATTATGAAAATGGTTAATTCCATGCTAGTCAATTCTGGTTTAAATAAGGGTTTTTTGGGTGAAGCCTTAATAACGGCTTATCACATCCTAAATAGAATTTCTAATAAGAAAACCCATGTAACCCCTATGAACTTTGGAAAAAGAGAAAATCCAACTTAAGCTACCTTAAAGTTTGGGGTTGTAGAGCCATTGTTCAAGTGCCCAAACCTAAGAAAAGAAAGTTAGGTAAAAGAGGCATTGAATGCATATTCCTTAGATATGCAAATCATAGTAAAGCCTATAGGTTCTTAGTTATAGAACCTAATGACTTTTAGAAATGAATACCATTATTGAGTCTAGGGATGCCACCTTCTGTGAAAACAGGTTCTCATTCATTCCTAGATTAATGGATTCAAACCCACCTATAGAGTCTTCATTAGAGCCTCAGGAGGAAACAAATGAGGTACCTAATGAAATTAGGAGAAGTAAAAGAGATAGAAAAGAAAAAACCTATGGTCCTAATTTTGTGGTCTTTCTTGTAGAAGGATCAAGAGATAAGGTCTCTACTTCTACTATGAAGATCTAAAAGTAGAACCTGATCCAGAGACCTATGAAGAAGCCATTAAATCTCAAGATGCTGCATTTTGGAAAGAGGCCATCAATGATGAAATAGATTCCATCATGGGTAATAAAACTTGAAAATTAGTTGACTTACCACCTAGGTCTAAACCCATAGGTTGTAAGTGGATCTTCAAGAAGAAGATGAAAGTAGATGGAACCATAGAAAAATTTAAGGCAAGGTTGGTTGCCAAAGGCTTTACTCAAAAAGTCGGAATAGATTACTTTGATACATATGCCCCAGTTGCAAGGATCTCAACCATTAGAGTCCTAATTGCTCTTGCATCCATATACAACCTTCACATTCATCAAATGGATGTTAAAACAGCATTCTTGAATGGTGAACTTGATGAAGAAGTATATATGGATCAACCTGAAGGTTTTGTTATACCTAATCAAGAGCGTAAAGTATGTAAGCTAATTAAGTCTTTATATGGGCTTAAACAAGTCCCTAAACAGTGGCATGAGAGATTTGACAAGGTTCTAGTGTCAAATGGTTTTAAGATACATGAATCTGACAAATGTGTATATAGTAAATATAAAGGTGGAAAAGGTGTCATCACATGTTTATATGTAGATGACATGTTAATCTTTGATAGTGATATGGATAGTATCACAAGGGCTAAAGAGTTTCTGTCATTGAATTTTGATATGAAAGACATGGGTGTTGCAGATGTGATTTTAGGTATTAGAATAATAAGAAAAGGTACTAACCTTATTCTTACCCAATCACATTATATTGAAAAAGTACTTAAAAAATTTGATCACTTTGATTGTACACCAGTTTCTACATTTTTTTATTCAAGTTTAAGATTATATCATAATACTGGTAGGTCTATATCTCAATTAAAGTATGCTAGTGTCATAGGTAGTTTAATGTCTGCTATGACATGTACTAGATCTGACATAGCATTCATAGTTGGAAAGCTAAGTAGATTTACTAGTAATCCTAGTAATGTTCATTGGAATGCTATAAATAGGATATTAAAGTATCTTAAAGGCACTATAGAGTATGGATTGTCATATAGTGGGTATCCTGTAGTATTAGAAAGATACACAGATGCCAGTTGGTTAACTGAGCGTGTTGATCATTCATCAACGAGTGGGTGGATATTCACTCTTGGTGAGGAAGCTATCTCCTGGGCTTCGAAGAAGCAGACATGCATAACTACTTCCACCATGGAAGCAGAGTTTATTGCATTGGCCTCATGTTGTAAAGAGGCGGAGTGGCTGAGGAATTTGCTAATTGAAATTCCTATTTGGCCTAAACCTATGCCATCGATATATGTACATTGTGACAGTCAGGCCATACTATCAAGAGCATATAACCATGTGTACAATGGTAAGTCCAGGCATATTGGACTTAGGCATGGTGTCATTAGGCAGTTACTTACTGATGGAGTAGTAACTTTAGATTATGTGAGATCAAGTCAGAACCTGGCTAATCCATTAACAAAAGATCTTGCAAGAGATTTGGTGTTAAAGACATCAATGTGGATGGGTCTAAAGCCAATAACTAATGATCACCAATGATGGAAACTCAACTCAACGCTTGAAGAAACATCAAGTCTTAAGTTCAATGAGCCCAAGTACATCATATGGAGTGATTGCAAGCACTCTACATTAAATAAATGCCGGTTTCTATGAGACTTGGCTAGTCTCTAGAGCACTCATGAAACCGAGATACAGACACATGGCCAATACACGTGTCGGCTTATAAGAATCACCTAAGGAGAAGAATTTCTTATGTGTGAAACGTATCCGGTTGGCCGTATAGAATAGCTAGTATAAAGACACGTCTACTATGCAATTCTGGTCAACTTTGATATGTTCACACTAAGTGAAGGTTCAAATCGTAAGATACCTTCATTTATGCGTAGAAGTTCCAAGTATGATGAGACATTTTTTATTTTGAAAATTGTGGGGGATTGTTAGATTTAAATTTTCAAAATCTTATTTTTTGGTCAAAAAATAGTGTTTGAAAAATATTTTCTAAATGTGTTTTGGAAAAGGAAAAACTTTTCTTTGGAAAGAGTTGCTTTTGCAAGAGAAAGAGAAGAGTGCAAAAGTAGTGTGAAAAAGATAGTCCCATACCGACTCATAAGAAAAAAAAAAGTTGGGCTTATATAGCCTTACACTTTTCTCTACTTTATTATGGTGCTCAATGGGTCTTAGCCTTAGGTTGAACCGCGAGACGGTGCAACACACTGTTCGCGCACGCGCGCGCTCGCGCCGGGTGGGCAATGGGCTATAGGGCGCATAGTGGCGCTTTTTTAGGCGCACTTTGCACTTCGCACGCCGCATCGTAGCGATGAGCGATTGGAGCCTTTCATTTTTCCCGATTTGATCCGGACCGTTGGATCAAGATTGACTTGGATCGGTCAAGTGGGTAGACCGAATGATTGGGTCGGGTTGGGCCTGATTTCGGGCCCAACGGTTGGCCCAGTAGACCTAGGGGCTCCAATGGATAGTGCGTGAGCGGGTGCGATCCGAAGCGTCGGATCGTAGTGTAACGATTACTGGAAGATGACCGTTGGATGGTGTCCCATCTACTCAATGGTCAAAGGCCCAAAGGGTGCGATCTGCAACATGGATGGGCAATCTAGCGGTTCGGAGTTGAAAGGGTTTTTACACAAGCCAACGGTCACTCCAGGATTGATCTGAGCCGTAGAGTCGCGATTAGACACGATCTAGTGGTCAGAATTCAAACTCGCTGAAAGGATGTCCAGAAAGGGTGTTTTCCAAAGGGAAAAGCCACCAGAAGCTCTATAAAAACAGTAGAAAATACTCATTCTAAAGAGAATTTGGATTTCTACTTTGGCATACCCAAAATTGCTATTTCCAGCACAATTCTCTTTCTCTAAACTCCTACAAAGTTTCTGTTTTTACTGTTTTAGAAGTTCTCTTCAAGTATTCTCTTTTCTGCAGAAACATAACACTTGGGTCTCAATTACTTGAAAAATTCAAAGGTGATTCAGGCTTGATTCCGTTCAGTGCAGAACGTCATCAAGCAATCGGTTTGGAACCGGGCTTCATTGTATTTTGGAGGTGAGTTCATGGTCCCTTTTGCACACTGCTGGTGGGGGCGAATATCGTCTTAAGGAGAGCGTTTACGTGCCTTGAAGCATCTTCTTATCTTCTTCTCAACTAGTACACAAATCTTCTCCACAGTTTTAAAGGGGGGCCAATTTATCAGCGCCCTAAATAAATAAATAACTAGCAAAAAAGTTATCCCAAAACACTAACGTTCCTGATCTAGAAATCAAGTAAATCTCCTGGTAAAATAAGAAGTCTTTCTGAAATAGGAAAGTGAGATAATTCAAAACCATATTTGACCGTATGGTGTGATCGGGGATTCATTGCTTGCTAATAAGTATAGAACCACGTTCCTAATAAGTATAGAACCACCCGTCTATAGACGGTTAGGATCAACACTCTAACATTCAGATCATAGGGTTAGGATCAACCTATTGAAAGGATTTTTGGGCACAACCTATTTAGGCTGTGTCCATCTAATGGACAGTTTGGATCATCCTATGGTGCGGGCCATACCGTATGTTTAATGACGTGAGGACTGAGGAGTGCGATCATCAAAGTACAGTAGTGCTGATAACATTTCCCCAATTCAAAACCAGAATTCACGCAATCCGATTTATTTGACAGTATGGTGTGATCGGGGATTCATTGGTTCCTAATAAGTATAGAACCACCCGTCTTCTCTCTCCTAGGGTTTCTCTCTGGCTTATTATCAACTTCCTATAGAACCCAGCCGTCTTCTCGGTATAGAAGGCCCAGCACTCTCTCTCCTAGGGTTTCTATCTGGCTTATTATCAACTTGGTATAGAACCCACCCGTCTGCTTCATATAGAAGGCCCATCACTCTCTCTCCTAGGGTTTCTCTCTGGCTTATTATCTCAAAAAGAAATCATGGAATTGGACAAATCTGAGTGCTTTCCTCCTTGGCTTGTCTTTCGGCATGAAGAAAATCAAAAGTTTTTCAGCATATCATCGAAAGGTAAAGTTAAATATGCTCAAAGAAACATATCAGAGATTTATAGGAATAAGTTATGGCTCTGCTCTCATGGATGGTTGGTGATTGAGATACAGTCCGAAAACCATTTACTTCTTCTAGAGCCTATCTCCATGGAGACACTCAAGATACCTGCACCACCATTGCAAAGCTATCATGGTTTTTTCCTTTGCCATCTCTCATTGCCCCCAACTGATCCCAACTTCGTGGTCTTTTTCTGTAGCTATAATAGCTCACTGTTTCTGTTTTTTCGGCCAGGAGATATTTCATGGAGTAAACACGAGTACGATGTAGAAGAAGACTGCCGGATCAAGCATATAGTTGGCTGCAAAGGAAAGTTGTATGCTTATACTACTGTAGATAAGGTTGCAGTTATTTAAGTTTTCCCCTGTCCTAGGGTTACCTTATTGGAAGCAGACACAATGTTGCCACACCTGCCCACTGCACATAATTTTGAAATTTATTTTTTGGAATCTCTTGGAGAGCTCTTTCTTATTTTTAAGCTGAGCTATTTCAATACCCAGACATTCCACAATTTAATAGTTTTCAGGATGGATTTTTCAACAATGGTGTGGGTGAAGGTGGAAAGCATTGGCGCTGATCGTATATTCTTATTAGGTACTGTTAGGTCTAAAATTGGTAACAGGTTATGGTAGGGCCGGAAGGGCTGATCTGGCAAGTCACACCTGAAAGGCTAGGGGAGTCCTGCGCTGCACAAGGGCACAGACAAGAAGAGAAAGGGTCAGAGGACCAACCCGGAGTGGTGCTCCGGATGGGCGCTTCGACACTCAAGTCAGTATGAGCAGGAGTGCAAAGCAATGTCAGAGCAAAGAGCTTAGGGTTTTGATTTCAGATCCCTCACCTTAGCACAAGTGAAGGCTATTTATAGTGATTCTGAGCCACCTGTCTAGGACAGGTGGTAGTTCTGAGCCACCTGTCCAGGACAGGTGGTGGCCTCTGTATGGATCAGGTCTCATACCTAAGAAGGGTAGGTGGAAGTCCCTGATTGGTCCAGGCGTCACACCTAGCAGGGACAGGTGTTGGCTTTGCAACGGTCCTTGTGAGGGCCACGTGCCAGCAGCCAATTGGTTGCTGAGTTCGGACCTTATCAGTGTTGAGTTCGGACCCATCAGTGCTGAGTCCAGACCCCATCAGTTGCCCCCTGGTTCTCCGAGTCGTGACAGTGGCTAGGGGAAGCAAAAAGAGGGTTAAAACAGCATATGGCCGGCCTTGAGGCCTCTGGGCAGCTGAGGCCGGCCTCAGGTAGGGGCCAGAAAAACTGCAGTGGTCAGGGGCCTCTGGGCGGCCTGGTCTGGCCTTGAGGCTTGGCCTGAAGGAGCACGGCCAGGCAGGAGCCCCTGTGCAATCCAGTCTGGTCGAAATTTGAACCAGAAGTCTGGCCGGCTAAACTCCCTGGGTGTCGTGGCCGGGCCGATCTCCTGGACGGGGTGGCTAGGCCGGACAGGTCCTTTGTGGTCTAGCGTACACGTCATATCCTGTCCGGCTAAGCCTTCTGGGCGGCTATGCCGGACAGGTGTTTGTCGCGTAGCGATTGCGCCATATCCTGTCCGGCTTCGGTTAAGGCGTTGGACGGCCAGGCCGGACAGATATGTTGTCTTCTAGCGAACGCGTCATATCCTGTCCGGCTAAGCCTTCTGGGCGGCTAGGCCGGGCAGGTCTTTTGTCGCGTAGCGATTGCGCCATATCCTGTCCGGCTTCGGTTAAGGCGTTGGACGGCCAGGCCGGACAGATATGTTGTCTTCTAGCGAACGCGTCATATCCTGTCCGGCTAAGCCTTCTGGGCGGCTAGGCCGGGCAGGTCTTTTGTCGCGTAGCGATTGCGCCATATCCTGTCCGGCTTCGGTTAAGGCGTTGGACGGCCAGGCCGGACAGACATGTTGTCTTCTAGCGAACGCGTCATATCCTGTCCGGCTAAGCCTTCTGGGCGGCTAGGCCGGGCAGGTCTTTTGTCGCGTAGCGATTGCGCCATATCCTGTTCGGCTTCGGTTAAGGCGTTGGACGGCCAGGCCGGACAGATATGTTGTCTTCTAGCGAACGCGTCATATCCTGTCCGGCTAAGCCTTCTGGGCGGCTAGGCCGGGCAGGTCTTTTGTCGCGTAGCGATTGCGCCATATCCTGTCCGGCTTCGGTTAAGGCGTTGGACGGCCAGGCCGGACAGACATGTTGTCTTCGAGGCGTCATCACTTAGCGCTTTGGAACTTGTACCTTGCATTTAATGCGGAGCGGCGCATTTAATGCGAGCGGCACATTTAATGCGGTAGGTGACGTGGCGCACTCCGGCTGGTGGGGAAAAGGGCGGGATTTTTCCCGCTCTTCCAAGCCTATATATACCGGAGTTTTTACTCCTCCATTTTCACTTTTTACATCCTCCTCTCCTTCTCTACTGCTCGGCTAGTCGAATTTCTGCCCGCCTCGGATCAGTGAGCCCGGAGATCTTCACTCAGCACCTCAGTTCGGTAATTTCTTTTAGCTTTTCTTTTATTCCCTTTTAATGTCTAGCACCAGTTCCGAGTCGGACTCCGGCTCAAAGGAGTCTGGTTCGACTAGTAGTAGTACTGGGTCCGGGGCGTCGGAGAGGACGAGGCCGGCCTCTCCTGCGGAGGCTGGTGTTGAGGACGAGGAGGTAATAATCGTAGTAGACGAGGAGAGCGGAGAGGAAGAGATTGTGGACTTAGACACAATCCCGGTCCGTGGGGACGGACCGCACCGGGTAGAAACCAGCGACGACGAAGAACACGTTGAAGTTCCTCGCTCGCCGCGCGCACCCGTAGAGGTGATAGCAGAGGCACGGATGGAGGCCAACCCACAGTACAACGTCGGGGCGCTGTACGAGGTCAATCATCTAGGGCCGGGCAAACTTCAGGCCGTCAGGGAGAAATACTGTATCCCTGACCGGTACCTTTTGAGGGCGGCCGTTGAAGGGGACCGGGCCAGCAACGATAGTGCAGATCTCTGCTTATACGAAGAAGCCTTACGGGCCGGGCTCAGACTTCCCTTGCATCCGTTTTTTGTCGAGGTGCTGAATTACTACGGGCTGGCGGTCACACAGGTCGTGCCGAATTCTTGGAGGACGCTGGTCGGCTTTCTGCACCTTTTGGGAGTTCGGGTCTGTAGGAACCCCACCCTGCCCGTCTTCAGGATGTGTGCGCATCTGAAGAGGCACAAGGACGGCGGTTGGATCTATATCAGCCAATGGCCCGAGGTGAAAGTGATCACTGGCATACCTACTTCCATTCACACATGGAAGAACAGGTTTTTCTATGCTAGGGACACCGAGCAGGGCTCCCACTGGCCGTTCTCGTTGGAGTGGAGAACGCCGGACACCAAGAGCCTTAGTCGAAAGCCAGTCCTTAAAGGCTACGACTACATGACCTTCGTTTTGATCAGAGAAGAGCTGAAGCGCGGTCAAATAAACTGCTCGGAATTCTCCGAGGAGGCCGTTCTGGTGGAGCTCGGTATCAGCCGTGCGACGCCGGCATGTACGTAAACGTTTTTAGGCCAGCTCTTATTTTTTGAACTGTTCTTTTCTTTTTTTTTCTTTTTTTTTATAGTTCTAACTCTGTTCTGTTTTCACGTTCAGAGATGATGAAGCAGATGTCCATGATGGACAGAATCAGGCAGAGCTCCCAAGCGTCCCCAACGCATGAGCAGCCCCAACCTAAGGGCAAGAAAAGGAAGGTGCCGGAGTCAACTCCGGCAATGGTCGCACTGGCTAACCCTCTCAAAAGCAGCCGGGCGACACACAAGCTTGCAGTTAAGCCGAGCCGGCCAAGTCTCACCAGACAGAGCTCGGGGTCTGCACGGGCGGCAGAGCCCCGGCACAGCGGGCCAGTCCTGGGCATCCCTGCCGCCACGGCGGCGAGAGGTGACAATGTTTTCCGCCCAAACTGGGCGGTGCAGAAAACGGACACCGGCCTGGGTGATAGCAGGGTGGCCACAGAACTGATGTACCAGGGCGTCCTCCCACATGACCGACGGGAAGTCGAGAAAGAGGCGCCGGAGACCTGTGCAGAGGCGATCGCCTCCGCCCTCTATCAGCTCCAAGTATACTCTAGAGATATGGCAAAGAAGAGTTATCTCTTCTCTGAGACGCTCACACAGATACAGTCCGAGAAGGGCGAGCTCCAAAGGGACAAGGACGGGCTTAGTGAAATCGTCCAGGTCAAAGAGGCCGAATGCAACAGCCTAAAGGACGAGGTGCAGAGGGTCAAGAACCAGGCCGTGCAAGATCTCCTAACTGCGAGGGAGAGAGCCAATAAGAGGGAAAGGGCGGCTATCGAGGCGGCCGTGAAAGTGGCAGTGCGGGAGGCCGAAGAGAGGAAGGACACACAGTTCTTCAACCTGGGCCTCCAAGCCTATAAGGCGGGGTTCCTTCTCTGCTCGGAGCAGGTTAAGAAGGCTTACCCCGACATCCCTCTGGACGGACTGGACGTCCCGTACGCACCTCCAGAGGATGAAGAGGACGAGGAGGAAGAAGGTGAACTGGACTCCTCCCAACCCAACGAGGTAGAACAGGAAGTCGCTCTGGCTTCCGAGGTCACCCCTCCAACCGCCGAGGCCGGCCAGGCTGCAGCCCTTACTGCAGAGGCGGTCACCGACGAGGCGGCCGACGGGGAGGACTGAGTGGCCGGGCAGATCTCCTATCCTTAATTTTTGTAAATTTTTGTAATGGCCCGCGAGGCTCAATCTTTGTAAGCCAGCTCGGCGAAAAGAGCACTTTTGTGATATGAATACAAATTCAATTTTGTCTAACTGTCTGTACGGCTGTCTTGTTTTTGTATTTATGACGTCTGTACTTCTTCCTTATCTTTCTGCCGAGCCGGAGTGGTTAACCGGATGTCATTGGTCGGAGTGAACCACTTCTGTCTTCGAGTTTGCAAACACTTAGAGTATTTAAGGTGGTGTCCACTAGGGCGGGTCCATGTGGTCGGAACTGATCTCCACACCAAATTGGACGCGCCGGAGTGCAAGACTGCCGTCTGCAAACACTTAGTCTTTTTGGCGTCTAGCGATTGCACCATATCCTGTCCGGCTTCGGCTATGGACGGCCAGGCCGGGCAGGTCTTTGAGGAGGTTTCCACTATGGCGGGTCCATGTGGTCGGAACTGATCTCCACACCAAATTGGACGCGCCGGAGTGGTCCACTGCTGTTCTCTAAGTCTGCAAACACTTAGAATGAGAGATAAGTTTGCAAACACTTAGAGTCTTTTTAGGCGCCTGGCGATTGCGCCATATCCTGTCCGGCTTCGGCTATGGACGGCTAGGCCGGGCAGGTGTTTTGGCGTTTAGCGATTGCGCCATATCCTGTCCGGCTTCGGCTATGGACGGCCAGGCCGGGCAGGTCTTTGAGGAGGTTTCCACTAGGGCGGGTCCATGTGGTCGGAACTGATCTCCACACCAAATTGGACGCGCCGGAGTGGTCCACTGCTGTTCTCTAAGTCTGCAAACACTTAGAATGAGAGCTAAGTCTGCAAACACTTAGAGTCTTTTAGGCGCCTGGCGATTGCGCCATATCCTGTCCGGCTTCGGCTATGGACGGCTAGGCCGGGCAGGTGTTTTGGCGTTTAGCGATTGCGCCATATCCTGTCCGGCTTCGGCTATGGGCGACCAGGCCGGGCAGGTCTTTGAGGAGGTTTCCACTAGGGCGGGTCCATGTGGTCGGAACTGATTTCCACACCAAATTGGACGCGCCGGAGTGGTCCACTGTTGTTCTCTAAGTCTGCAAACACTTAGAATGAGAGCTAAGTCTGCAAACACTTAGAGTCTTTTTAGGCGCCTGGCGATTGCGCCATATCCTGTCCGGCTTCGGCTGTGGACGGCTAGGCCGGGCAGGTGTTTTGGCGTTTAGCGATTGCGCCATATCCTGTCCGGCTTCGGCTATGGACGGCCAGGCCGGGCAGGTCTTTGAGGAGGTTTCCACTAGGGCGGGTCCATGTGGTCGGAACTGATCTCCACACCAAATTGGACGCGCCAGAAAATTTCTGACACTTCTCGCACTTCTTCACAAGGCTCAGTGCATCTTGTCTCAATGTAGGTCAGTACAGGCCTCTTAGAAGGATTTTGATGGCCAGGGCCTTGCCCCCAAGATGTTCTCCGCAAATCCCTTCGTGGGTCCCTCGCAGGGCATACAGGGCATCGGTCGGCCGGAGACACTTCAAGTATGGGAGGGTGTAAGATCTCTTGTACAGAGTCTCGCCGTCAAATGAAAACCTTGCTGCCCGCTGTACGACTTTACGGGCCTCTTTTTTCTCCCCGGGGAGCTCTCCGCTGCGCAGATATCTGATGATCTCATCCATCCAGCACGGCTCGTCGTCGATCTGCATTACTACGACGGGCTGGTCATCAATACTGGAGGTCTTTAGGAACTCCATACGGATTTCTTTGAGAGCGGTGTAGCCTGATGCCGCTAGCTTTGAGAGCACGTCAGCCTTTGTATTTTCAGTCCGGGGGACTCTGATGACCTCAAAACTTCCGAACTTGCCGGCCAGGACACGGACCCTCTGTAGATATTTTATCATTCGCTCTTCACGGGCCTCATATACTCCTTGGATCTGACACACGAGTAGCTGAGAATCGCAGTACGCCTTCAGTTTCTGAGCGTGGGCCTGAGTGGCGAGGTTCATTCCGGCGATGAGCGCTTCGTACTCTGCCTCATTGTTTGACGCACGGAATCCAAACCTCAGGGCATAATTCAGGACGAAATCATCTGGTCCTGTGAGAACTAGCCCGGCACCGCTGCCACTTTTATTTGAAGACCCGTCAACATATACCTCCCAGAGCGGCTCTTCAGAACACGGAAGCGGACTGGTCGGAGGAGCTGCAGCCTTGAGCCCGGGAAGCGGAACCGCTTCGGCTTCGATCTGCTGCTCGGATATAACCGGTTCTGCTTCTGAAGGAAGCGCTGCTTCTGACCCGGGGTCTGAATCTGGCATGGTACATTCAGCTATGAAATCTGCAAGAACCTGAGCTTTGATTGCTGGCCTGGGCAGATATTTGATGTCAAACTCGCTGAGCTCCACGGCCCACTTCACAAGTCGTCCTGAAGTGTCTGGACGGTGGAGGATCTGCCTCAGGGGCTGTCCTGTCAGGACTTTGATCGTATGCGCCTGGAAATACGGCCTTAATTTTCTGGCCTCCATAACGAGGGCGTATACGAGCTTCTCGACCCGCTGATATCTTGTCTCTGCATCATGGAGGACCTTACTGACATAGTAGATCGGCTTTTGCTGGTGGTACTCCTCTCTGATCAGTACTGTTGCAACTGCCAAAGGTCCCGCTGAGAGATACAGAATCAGCTCTTCTCCTGGTTCTGGCTTCGACAGCAACGGTGGAGAGGACAAGTACTGCTTCAGCTCTTCAAATGCCACTTGGCACTCCGGAGTCCAGGGCCCGGTTTTTATACCCTTGACTGCGTTGAAGAACGGAAGACATCTTTTCTGCGGACTTAGAGATGAACCGCCCCAGGGCAGCTACTAATCCGGTCAGGCGCTGTACTTCTCTGATAGTTCTGGGCGGAGTCAGCTCCGTCACCGCCTTGATTTTCTCAGGATTTGCCTCTATCCCTCTCTGGCTTACCATGAAGCCCAGAAACTTGCCTGCTCCGACGCCGAACGTACACTTGGTCGGATTGAGCTTCATGTTGTGCTCCCTCAAGACTTGAAACGCTTCTTCGAGGTCGGTAACATGATTGCAGGCAGCTCTGCTCTTGACCAACATATCGTCCACATACACTTCCATATTGCGGCCGATCTGCTCTTTGAACAACCTGTTGACGAGCCGCTGGTAGGTGGCTCCTGCGTTCTTCAGTCCAAAAGGCATAACTCGATAGCAATAAGTCCCCTGATCGGTTACAAAGGATGTCTTCGGAATGTCGGACTCATGCATTCTGATCTGATTATACCCTGAGAAGGCATCCATGAAGCTTAGCAGCTCGTGACCTGCAGTAGCGTCGATGAGCTGATCAATCTTTGGGAGCGGGTAGCTGTCCTTCGGGCAGGCCTTATTCAGGTCTGTAAAATCTATGCACGTCCTCCACTTCCCATTAGACTTCTTCACCATCACAACATTCGCGAGCCAGTCCGGGTACTAGATTTCGCGGATGAAGTCGGCCTTCAGAAGCCTTTCCACCTCTTCTCTGATGGCCCTTCGCCTTTCCGGCGCAAAGTGCCTCCTCTTCTGCTTCACGGGCTTGCAGGTCTGATCAACCCCGAGCTCATGGGTGCTGATTGCAGGGTCGATGCCGGGTATGTCTGAAGGAGCCCAGGCAAAGACAGCTGCATTGGCTCTGAGGAACTGAGCAAGATCCTGCTGCGCGGCCTCTGGCAGGGCAGAGCCGATCTGAACAACCCTCTGGTCGTCGCCGCTATACAACGGGATAGATATAGCGTCCTCAGCCGGCTCGTTTACTGTGATCTGGGCTTCGTCCCTTAGATCAAACAGCTCGATCGGCAGAGACTCGGACGCATTCTTCCCTTTCAGTGCCGCTGCATAGCACTGCCTTGACTGGGGCTGGTCCCCTCTGACTTCCCCTACACCCCCTGGTGTACTGAACTTCATCTTCTAATGATAGGCGGAGGGAACGGCTCGGAGGAGATTCTGGCCAGGGCGGCCCAAGATAGCATTGTAGGCCGACTTGGCCCTTACCACCAAGAAGTTCACCATGGCGACGGACTGGCAGGGCGGCTCCCCGATAAGAACTGGAAGCTCGATCTGCCCTTCGACTTTGACAACTTCTCCGGAGAACCCGAACAGATCAGAGTTGGCCGGCTTCAGACGGTCGGTTCCGATCAGCATCCGCTCGAAGGCGTGATAATAGAGGATGTCTGCGGAACTCCCGTTGTCGACCAAGATCTTCTTCATTTCCCAGTTCGCCACCAGCATGGTGATGACCAGGGCATCATCATGCGGGAGGATCAGGCCGTCGAGATCTGCATCTGAAAAGGATATCTCGTTCTCTAGCCTGGCCTTCTTGCTGCAGGTATGGACGGCGTTGACCTGCCGGGCATAAGTCCTGCGGGCTGATGAAGAGGTTCCTTCTGCGGTCGGCCCTCCTGAAATGGTACCAATAACACCATGAGGTTGAGGTTGAGGTTGAGGTACCTGAGGAAGGGGGCTGGCCGGGGCCGGAGCTTGAATGCGGTCGCCTAGAGGTTGAGCGCCGCGAGGGCTTCTGCCTCTGGGCTTCGGCTTCTCCTTACGTTCTCTTTTGTTGTCATCATTCTTCAAGTACCTTCCGAGGTACCCTCGGCTGATCAACTGCTCGATCTCCTCCTTCAGATGAAGGCATGCGTTGGTGTCGTGGCCGTGGTCCTTGTGGAACCTGCAGTACTGGGACATGTTTCTTTTTGTGGACGAGGTCTGCCTCTCCGGCCACCGGATGAAGTCCTCTTCCCGAATGGCGTCCAGGATCTGTGCTCTGGACGCGGTCACCCGTGTGTAATGTTCTCTCGCTTGGGGGCTTTTCCCCTTTCGAGAAGGGCTTCTCTCCCTGCGGGAAGGGCTTCTCTCCCTCTTCTGAGACTTATCATCCCTACGCTGCTTGGTAGGGTTCTTCTCCTCGGGCCTTCTCTTGCTAGCAGAGTCCAGGGCGGCGAGAGTTTCCTCCACCGAGATGTACTCCTCCGCCCCGGCCATCAGGTCTGCGAGGGACTGCGGGTTGCGCCGGGCCACTGCTCGCCTGAATTCAGTTGATCGGACGCCGGCCAGAAGGGCGTTCGTGGCCGCGGAGGGATCCAGGTTGGGAACCTGAAGAGCTTCCCTGTTAAAGCGACCTACGAACACTTTCAAGGCCTCATCATCTCCCTGCCTGAGGGCCATCAGTGAAGCGGTCGTCTTCCTGGGTCTCCTGCTGCTCATGAAATGGCGGGCCAGGTTATCCCCAAAATCATCAAAATTGTCCACTGACCTGGGCTTAAGCCGCGAGTACCAGTCCCGCGCTGCTCCGGTCAACGTGGTGGGGAATGCCCGGCAAAGGAATCCATCCGACGCCCCGTGGAGGAGCATTGTGGTCCTGAAAGTCTCCAGGTGGTCCACGGGGTCGGTGGTCCCGTCATACTGCGGAATCTGCGGCATCTTCCAGCCCGCAGGGGCCTCTGCGCTGAGCACTCTGTCCGAAAATGGTTGAGTACTTGTGAAGATCCGGGAGGCAGGCCGGCCCTGCTCTCTGGCGAGCTCTTCGATCCGGTGGTCGATCTGCTGGATCCTTTGCAACACCGGGTCCTCTCTTTCCTCAGCCCGGTGGACGGGCCTCTCTCTCCTTGCTGGCGGGCTCATAGCCGATCCAGACTGACTAGCCGGACTCCTTCGCCAGTGCCGCGATCCCTCTCCGTGCGTGGCGTTTCTCTTGCTACCATGCTTTTGTACGGAAGGAGATCGTGACCGGTGATGTAGGCGAGGATCGGGGCGCACATGCTCGTCCCGGGAGAGGTGATCTCGTCTTGTAGAGTAACGAGTGTGCTCCCGGGGCGGGGGCGTGTGCTCTCTGCGGGAGCTTCCCCTCCTCTGGGCGGGCTGAGAGGCTTCGGCTGGGTGCTGCTGGAGTGCGGTGGCCGGATTCCTGAACTGCGCAATCACAGCAGTCATTTCTTGGAAAAGGGCCCGCATCTCCCTTGGGGTCGGGGTAGGGTCAGAACGGTCCGAGCGAGTCGGACTGCGCTCCCCTGCCGCCCCGACCTCTATCTGCGAGGACAATCTCGCTTCTTCCTTCGCGGGGGACTGCAGCCCGGGTCGTCCGGGAGGTTGGCACATACTTTCCATTTTTCCCTACCATTGCTTGAGTGAGGTTCCGAACAGCTTTTTGTTGCGGGGTCCCACGGATGGCGCCAAATCTGTTAGGTCTAAAATTGGTAACAGGTTATGGTAGGGCCGGAAGGGCTGATCTGGCAAGTCACACTTGAAAGGCTAGGGGAGTCCTGCGCTGCACAAGGGCACAGACAAGAAGAGAAAGGGTCAGAGGACCAACCCGGAGTGGTGCTCCGGACGGGCGCTTCGACACTCAAGTCAGTATGAGCAGGAGTACAGAGCAATGTCAGAGCAAAAAGCTTAGGGTTTTGATTTCAGATCCCTCACCTTAGCACAAGTGAAGGCTATTTATAGTGATTCTGAGCCACCTGTCTAGGACAGGTGGTAGTTCTGAGCCACCTGTCCAGGACAGGTGGTGGCCTCTGTATGGATCAGGTCTCATACCTAAGAAGGGTAGGTGGAAGTCCCTGATTGGTCCAGGTGTCACACCTAGCAGGGACAAGTGTTGGCTTTGCAACGGTCCTTGTGAGGGCCACGTGCCAGCAGCCAATTGGTTGCTGAGTTCGGACCTTATCAGTGCTGAGTTCGGACCCATCAGTGCTGAGTCCGGACCCCATCAGGTACTATTGGTGATTGTTATTCTTACACGACAACCTCACAGTCAAGAGGACTTAAGGGAAACGTTGTCTATTTCTTCAACTTCAATGAGAAAGCCTTTTATGCATTCGATTTAGAAGACGGAAGTATCTCAAAACATTTGTCTCGTCACAACAAAGTTGACAACGATCTTCGTGCCACCCCATTTTGGCTAGTGCCGGCCACATCTTTTGGATATGTAAGTCAATACTTATTTCTGTTTGAGATATTGCGCTAACACTTAATTCTGGCAGTATTGTCACTTTAGTTTTATATTTAGTAGAGTTCTTTAGGCAATCTAATCTAATCCAATCTTCACTTTGCTTGAAGGTCCCATCCAGCTACAATGCAAACTGTAAGGAGACTAAGCAAGCAACCTCCACCTCCACCAACTCCACCACCACCATCAAGAGAAAAAAGGTGAAGAAGATGGATGTGAAAGAGAGAAATTGGTCAAAACTCCAGGATGGCATTTTAGAAATGATCAGATCACGTTTATTTCTAAGTAGAGATTACATCCATTTCAGTGATGTCTGTAAGAGTTGGAGATTGATCAACCCTCTAGTACGTTTATCTGGGAGACCACTGCTCTTGTTCACCCACAAACGAGATGGTTTGTGCAAGTTCTTCGATCCATCGTGTAACATGATCTATGACTATGTCATCTCCCATCTTAAGGATACCACATTCCATTTCTCCAAGGACGGCTGGTTGCTACTAGCTACACTACCTCTTCCTGATTCTTCCTTTTTCTTATTTAATCCCTTTACAAAGGAAAAGATCAATCTTCCGGATTGGAAGTTTAAACATCATAAGCCTTTTTGCTTCTCATTCTCCTCTCAGCCCATGTCTCCAGACTTCACTGTTTTCAGCATTTGTAACTATGGGTTTTATATCCATATGTACATCTATCGTCACGGTGACAAAACTTGGACTAAAAGAGAATACGAAAATCATTTGCCTTACGAAAATCATTTGCCTTTCAAAAATCATTTGTCTTTCCTAGTAAGTCATAGCAACTCTGTCTATCATGATGGGCTTTTCTATTGCTTGGCTGTGGATGGGAAGTTAGGGGCTTTTGATCCTAGCAAGTCCACTTGGACGGTTCTTGACAAGCCTAAAGGGGTCAAATCCGAGATGTCTGACTATTTTAAAGGTGAAAACTATTTGTTAGAACGGAGAGCTATTATCGATATTCACAGATAAATGGTCAATTCATGTTTTTCGGCTGGACCGTTGTGAGATGCGGTGGGTGGCAACAAAAGACTTGAGAAATCGAACCCTATTTGTCAGCAGAGGAAGATCCCTTTCTGTAGCTGCAATGAAAAGAGGGATGGAGAACAAGATATATTTTCCTATGTTCCACCATGGTTCCACTGACAGTTGCTTGTTCTACTCTATGGAAACAAAGTCCTGTACACTTGATTTTCCCATGTCCAAGAAATATGCCGAGAGCATCTGGATTTATAACTATAGTGATTGATCATCTAGTGGAAAATTAAATTGGAATAGAACTAGGTAATTAGTGTTGTTGGCAAGCTTGTATGCAGGCGTGTTTGGAGAAGCCCCGAGTTAAAACTGGGTGAAAACAATGGGAGGTTAGTCCTTGTAAATTTTATTTATTATCTTTTTATTTCTTTTGAATAAATAGTTCTCTTTCATTTTTTTTATTGTGTACTATTTATTGCATTTGGCCTTTTGTTTCCTTCCAGTTTGTTGACCAAATTTCTGAGGTGGTGTTATAATTTTTTTTTTAATCTTTTGAATGGTGTGTTATATAGTTTGTTGTTGAATGAATTTATAAATTGAGGGCAACTGCATATAAAGTCACTTTTACAATCAGGTAGAAGGCAATTTTTGTGTCGTACAAGGGGACATATGATGCCATGTATCAAGATTGTGCATGTCGATCTTGTAGAATATCATGAGATGCCCCCGTTCAAACAAAAATCAGAAAGTAGCAATGAGATTAATCTACTTCAACACAAAGGAAATAAAGCACCCCATCTATTGTATTCTATATGTGTTCCATGGGCCACGATCATGACAACAGACAACTAATTGCTGTATTTCTAGTAAAATAAAAAATGGCGCCTGAAGGATTTCCAAGGCCGGGGGATTGGACTTGTAAAAGATGCAGTTACATGAACTTCAACTGGCGCAAGGTGTGTAGACGATGTAATGGTGAACACTTTGGAGAAATATTTGTTACTACTAAAGGTGAACCCCTCACTCGCCGACGACGGGAGGAAATAAATGTCTGGCCCTGGCCAGACTCTGGAAAGACTTCACTTACTTACAAAAATGGAGCCCCAATTATAATGGTTTCTGGAGAAGAAATTGATGAGAGAAAGCGGATTCTGCGATCATGCTTAATCGGGAGGATCAAACAAAAAGAGTGGAACCTGGAAGACATGTGGAGATGGGCTAAGTGGTTCTGGGATGTCCCATCTCTCCCGAAAGCTTCCATACTTTCTTCTAACGAGGTTCTATTTGTGTTTAAAGAAGAGAGTATGGCCTCCAGACTATTGCAAATGGGGGGGGGGGGGGGGGGGGGGGGGGGACGCATGTGGTAGTTTTTTGTCATCCCTTAAACCTTGGAATAACAATTATCAACAGGGATCTAGAGCAACCTGGGTCAAATTCCTGGGAATCCCTCTTCACGCATGGGCCATTCCAACAGTTGAAGCTTTGGGGACGATTTTTGGTGAAGTACTTTAAACATACATGAAAGGGCAACATTCTGACCGTATGAGATATGCGTCGGCAAAAATTCTCGCACCAGATTGGAATTTTCGCCGTCCGTTTGTAGACCTCCAGGTACAGGATTCACTGTTTAAAATAGGCGTGGAGGTTTTTTTCCCTGAAAGTATGGAGAAAGACGAGATTCGAGTCTTTGAAAGGAATACAGGAGCAGATCAGGTAGTTTCTCCCCAGTCGCTAGATAATAATCGGCCATCCTCAAGCCGTTTGGAGGCGCCGCAACAAGCTAAGATCTCAAAGGATTATATGTTGTTGGCGGTATCTCCCTCCGAGGACTTGCCAACCGTGGAGAAGACGACCATGGAGAAGACGACATTTAGACTTTTGGCCACGTGGCAGCACGATAATGCGACTTAGGCTGACCCAGACACCACCTCCCCTATGTGGGCCCAGCAAGAACTTTCAAATTTCAAATTTCAAAATACTCTGACAGAACCGGTTAAAGCGGTCTCTAGACCGGAGAAGGAAACATTGAACAAGGCAAAGAGGAGTGATTTGACTGGTGCACCCTTACCCGTAGCCAGTCTACAGGAAAAAGTTGCTAGGGCATCGCGCATTCTAAAACAAGGAATGAAAAAGTCAGGTGCCAAGAGGAACAGAGGAAAGGGCTATTTACATAATTGGAGTCCAATTATGCTGGGGTAGGTATCTTATCAATCACGAGGGGAGACTTGTGCCAAGGAAGCTATTACCAAAAAGGCCACATTCGACATTCAGAAAGTGTGTGTTGTTCCTTTGGGCGGTAAACCACGTGGAAATTTTTGCATAAAGATCATGGTGAAGCTTTGGGGAGTCTTGAACTCTGCTCTCTATGAAGCTAGGATTTTGAAAACATAAGGGTTTAAGGAGAGGAAAACTCGGGTGCTCAAAAACCAAGTTTTTCAAAATAAACATGGTGGGCTAAGGAGCTGAGGATTAAATGTGGTCCAGTTATGCTAGTCAAAAATTCCTTCTGAATGGTGCCGGCTTGCTTTGGAGCTAAGGATTAAATGTAGTCTCATCTAAGGTCAGGGTCAATCAAGTTCAGGAAAGCTGGCCCTGAGTCCTAAAAGTTTTCCTTAACCCCTATCTGAACACGTGGCTGGTCCGGTATAGGGTTTTCCATATGGCTGTCATAAAGAAGAAATACGCTGGTGCTTTACGGATACCAATGATGTATGAAACGATCCGACTAATCGAGTAGCTACACAAATAGTTTTTGCGTGGGAAGTTATACAGCTTTAGTGATTTTGGGGGCTTGGCGGTTTTATTAATGAGTAAACCTGTAAAAGCAAAGAGGTTTGCACGCTGAGAAGAGTAAAGGACACTTGCTTTGTTAGGATTGGCTAATGGGTTACGTGTAGTAGGAATAATCGTAGAAATTGAAAGAAAATTAATGAAGAATTTGGGAAGCGCCGCTTCGGCTTATTTAATGCTGTTTCATGATAGTAGGAGTTCCTTCTCTATTTGGTTAATCGGCCTCCCCTTAACCTTCACTCTTAGATGATACGTTTCTTCCTGGGTGATTCTATTCTCTGTTTCCTGTGAGTTTGGGGTCTAGGAATTGAAATGGAAAATCAGAGTGGTTTGTCTTCTCCTTCCTCTGGCCCGTCTTCTTCATCTTCTAGCAAAAAGAGGAAGATGCCGGTGGATTTATTAGAAATAGAAACCTCCCTAAAAGTTTTAAAAAGGATGGCATACTTAGAGGAATATGCTTCCAAACACTCACCTACTCAAAGAGAAGTCACCAGGGACTTCTTAAAACAGCAGTGGAAAGCATTTGAGGAGGAAGCCAACGAGACGCAAGAAGCACTTTTTAGGCTGACCGGTAAGTGGACCATTAAAGAATCTCTCTCCCCTTTGCACAAGCACCCCTTATTCATCAAACTATTGGAGGAAGAACTGACCTCTCGGCGCCTTCATTGGGAACAGGATAAGAGGAGGGGGATGCGTAAATTAGAGGCTATAATTTCTAGAAAGAAAGCCTTAGAGGAGAAGGCTCCATCGGACGAGGAGCTCTCACTCTTAATTTTGGATGAGGAGGTGTTCGTCTCTGAAGTGGTGGGTCTCATTCTGGAATTAAAGAATTCCTCAGTCTAAATTGCCTCTATGCGGTTTTGGTGCAGAGTCGGACTTTTTTGAGGATATTTAGTGGGGTCCGAAATCGGGTCCCCATATTTTTGGTTAAGTTTGAAGTACTCCACAGGGGAAAACCAATTATAGGATCAAACTTATGGGCGGTAGAAGCTGTTTAAGTGCAAAGATTAATGAGGTAGAGGTGTTGTTGCTGGCAATGGGTTGCCCAAGTTAACGTTGCTTTTTTCTGTTCATATGCTACCTTTAACCTCTAGGGTCAGAAGTATACTTCTGGCCATCTTCATTGAGCCTATGTAATACTAGATGGGACCTTTGGTCCCCAGTGTATAACTTACAAGTATCAATGAAATTTCAGTCATCTTTCAAAAAAAAAAAAAATATGAATATAAACTTTTCGTTGCTTTTTAAGCCATCTCAACTTATGTTTGACCAGTAAGCAAGCTATTTGAATTCACATGGAAAATGATTTAGGAAATGAAACTCATCCATTGTTGTAACTATGTCCAAGCTATAACAAATGTTTATTGACCTGCACTTGTCCATGATAATAATCATGATTGATCACCTCACAATTGTTGCATCCATCTAATGATTGCAATGAAAACGTCGAATGGGCAATAAAAATTTGAATGAGTTGGTTTGTGATGAGCAAAACCATCTTGGCAAAATTGATATGCCGCTTCAACTGTGTGAGGGGTGTAGTGTGTTTGTTTTGACACTTGTAATTGTTGTTGGCACTCTCCTGGTGTCCACAGAGTCCTGGAATTGGAAAAAACTTCATGTGATGTTCAGCTCCTCACAAGCCTTCTAGTTTGTGCCCAGCCTTAATCAGGCATGGCTTGAATAGAGAAAGACAATCAGTGGCAGGTGGTGAAATGGCAAAGCAACCATTGGTTATCAAGGTTGACAGTACTTGTTCTAAGATTTTACAGATATAAGTAAAAAACTCTGAAATATTTAAGTTGCTGACTGCAGTGAGAGTTTGTGTGTCATCTTGATTTTGATAGGGATACATCCGGAGGGAATAGCATCCGGAAGAAAGAATGACATGGTATTTTCTGATCCTGAAGGTAGAGAAAATTTAAGTTTCCTGCTCATTTTTCTTGTTCTTTATGAAACAAATAAAGATGATTCTTCTTAAGATGAGAATGATCTTGACGCCCATGCATGTGCTCCTTTTTAAAAATTGTGGTTTGATCTATAGTTTCTATCTAGCATGTGATAAAAAGAATGGGCACGCATATGATTAAAAATATGTGAACAAACAGTCATCAGTGTGGAATATACATGTGACATGTGAGACGATTGAGACCTGGTTTGGATTTTAAGGAAAAGTTGCATTAATTCCTTCTTTTCCATAAATAATAAAAACATAAAATGCACATCATCATAAGTTTAAGTAGAATTGTGATGGGAGAGATGCATTTACAGTAGGAAACATATTATTAACAGTCTGAGTGTTCTCCAAGAAGAAAACAACATTTTAAGGAGTCAGAGTTGGAATTAAAAATTTGCACAGTACATATGTGCACATGGATTGTCTCTTGATAATGAGAAGATTGGAAAGTCTTGCTCCCAAGTAACAGACGAGGGAGAGAGATTAACTAGAATCAAAACATGAACATTTGCATGTAAATAACAGTTATATAAAATGCCTAAAACATCATCTAAGGCACCTCATAATTGTAACTTAAATATGGAAACAGGGATGGGTATACCACATGGACACAAACTTATACAGAGTGCATGATAAGGAGGTGGTTTCAAGGCGATAGCTCAGTTTCACAGGTATACCACATGTACACAAACTTTTGCAGAGTGCATGATAAAGGAGGTGGTTTCAAGGCGGTAGCTCAGTCTCACAGTGCCATGTATCTCAATCATATGTAATTTAAATATGGAAAATTGAATGGTTATAACATATGCAACGTGTTGGAAGTGAGGGGCAATATATAAAAAAACGTGGATTTAATCCCATGGCTCAATTGTATATTGCCATGTGTAACAACCTTGAGGGCATGGGTTCTACCTAGCATGCCTACGCAAAAAGTATATGATAATTTAAAACGTATATGAATTTATGAATAGTAGAAAATGAATCCTTAAAACGAAAACAAATCAGAACTTAGTCTCAATTTCTCTTTTGAAGGTTAGCAATCGGCTTTTGTTAAATTATGTGTGATACATCTATTTAAAAAACACCATACAATAATGTAGGGATTGGAAGCTTATAGTGTAGTGCTCTTTTTAGTGCTCTTTTTCAAGAGTTTTATATGGTGGCCGAGCGTCAAAATCACAAGGGCAGGGTTTTGCCACCCTGCCCTTGTGAAACTTAGATTCAAAACAAAAGGCAAAACCCTGCCCTTGTGATTTTCTCCTTTTTCAATAGTAAGACTTTTCTAGTTATCCTCTGTGTATGGATGCACTGGTGTAACCTCATCGGAGATCAACGTGAATAGGCTATTGAAGGCCATCACTAGTTTTTTGTACACCTGATACCCATGAAAAATGGTTCTTATAAATTTTCTTCAAAAAAATCAACAATTGACATGTAAAGATGACTTTCTAAGGACGTAAAACTCAATAATTAGGAATCTGCATGTTTATCAGTCTGAACATGATCACAAATTCATAATGTATCATGAACATGACTTCGACGTGTGGAACCAAAACTGTCACTAAGGTACATGAGCGGGCAATAACTTCGACTTTCATTACTTTACCCCTATACTTATCTAGTTTATAAAATTCACTTGTAAATTTCCACATTTAATTACTCAATATTTTATTATATATAATTTAACACCAGGTAGAACACACAGTGTTTCCCTGTTAAGCATAGCAGATTTTCTCTAAACGACAAGTTGATTTAGGAGGTCGAGCACACTCTGTAGTAAATCCTATTTTGCTATGCGAAGAGATCATAATTTGCCCGCATCATGATCTTGCTGTCGGCTATGCATTAGACATAGCCCATCTATCTGGTTTGTATTGGTGGTGCTTGGCAGCGGCAATGAAAATATCTAGCCACACATTCAGAGAGTTTCTGTATAGGGGTGTGTCAAGAGGGTCTTGTACCTCTAATGGTTGGGGCTGTTGAGTTGTAGCTTGCTTTGGTGGGACATCTTGTCCCCATTTTATATAATCCATTTCCAGGTGATAATAAAATTGTTACCTTTCAGAAAAATTAATTTAACACTACGTAATGAGATTTTGTTCACCTAAGCAATAATTTTGAGCGAAGAATCCCAATTTTATTTTATTTTTTTTTGAAAGATGACAGTTTTATTGAAACTATGAAAATTACAGTGGGGACCGGGAGTCCCTACATACATTACATAGAATCAACAGATAAAAACCAGTATAATATCCTTGGACAAAGGTCCAAAAAAACTTCAAAACCAAGCTACGTATAATCACCTGCACCCCCCAGCCTTCCCAAAAAAGCTCCTAAACCCTCATATATCCATCCTCAACCGATATATCCAAGAAGATTAAGCAGGGACGCCGTAAAGAACATGGTCACTCCATGTTAACTCGTAGTCTCACCATCCTTTAAATAGTAACGTGCAAGCATTCTCACATAGATAAATTACATTAAAGATCCATGTCTGCAATATCATCGCCCTAGCACGAACTGACTTTTGTTTACCCTCAAAGGTTAATACGAGCATTTTCCAAGTTCATCGAGGAAGCTTTGGAGAAGGGAGATTGGCAAGCACTCACCTTGGGCTCCCAAAGGCATGCCCATGAATCCAGGGGAAGATCGAGACGCGATTTCACCTTCCAAAACAGAAATTGTCAATCCCCTAGAGACAAGCCATACTCTATTCCGATTCAGCCCATCCTCCGGTCGATCTGGCGTTGAAGCCGTTAGCCACTGCTAACTCATCAACATATGCCATCCCTCTTATCTTTTGAAGAATTGTGTTCAGCACCATAATTTCCATGAAGAGATTCCGCTTTCGACTTCCAGCACAAGAAGAAAATTCATGGGGATCTGTATGATCCATTTCTGCTTCCGGAGAGGGATCATGAGAGCTCATCTACGACTATCCCCAAGATTCCAGAGAAAGCTAAGGAGTTAATGCTTATTACTGCTATTTGCTATATTCAAGCAAGCCATCCCTTCCCAAAAAAAACTAAAACATCTTCCCAAGTAATAGCCCAAGTATCTAACCAGCGAATGAAAAATTAAACATACTTGATAGGATCGTACGGTCAGGATGAATTGTTGATCCTCTAGAGGCCTCACACTCAGTCCACCAGGTAGGCAGTCTATTTCAATCAAAGACATCCATAAAGGTGCTTGATTTTGTATTATCTATCTCCGAACTCCTCGGATGAGCGGGTGTGGATCCTAGATTCTGAGGGGGGTTTGTCCATTCGGTCCTTCTTCCAAAAAAACTCAATGAAGGTTGTGGTATCCGATCTAGGTGGGCAAAAATATGGCGTCGGATTGCCACTCCCAGAGTTACGGCTTTCGTGTGGACCGTATCCCGTAGGTGTATTAACACCTGTGATCGACTCAAAAGATGTGGATTTCGTATGGCTAGTTGGTGTATTTTGTGTCAAGGCGCAGAGACCCTATATCATCTCTTGCTCCACTGCCTGATTGCCTACTGTATATGGATGGCGATATTGAAAACTTTTAACATCTCCTTGGTTTTTCAAAAGCGCATATCAATGACAATCACACATTGGTGGGGATTTTTATGGGCTGTTTAGGTCATTCAATGTGTATGGCCATACCGTATTCTACCATCTGGCACATATAGACGGAACGAAATAGCACAATCTTTCTATCTACGCAAAGATCTTGGCATCACATTGTCGTGGATTGTAAAATCTCCATTTTCTCATTGCCAAGGAAGGATTACCCTATTCGATCAGCACTGATCTACGGAATTGGTATGTGTTTATTTCCGAGAGGAAAGCACCCTCGGTCGCATCTCCACATTGGACCCCACCGCCTGATGGGTGGTTTAAGTTGAATTTCGACAGAAGCTCTATTGGTAACCCGGGCAGAGCCGGTTACTCGTAATGAAAAACACGGGTTCGGCGGGCTTTTGTGATGTGAATGAAGCTGAAGCCAAAGCTCTATTATTCAGATTGAAATGGTATGAAAAGAATTAACCTTGGACCCCTTACAGTGGAGGGCGATTCGGCGAATGTTATTGCATGGGCATCTAATTGTTCCTGTGGTCCTTGGCGATGCTACTACTGACGCAATCAGGGATTTGGTGCGTTTGATTCATCCCGATGTCAATAACAGACAAAGATCTGCGAATGTTATGGCTGATGGATTAGCTAAAGGGGGGTGTTGATCTAATTCATCCCTGGATTATAACTTCTGAGCTCTTCCGAACGTCAATCTGACTGATAAGATGGGAGCTTGTCTGGCGCTGTTTTTCGCTTTTAATTGTAATTGATATCTTTTGATGACCCTGTGACACATTGGGCATCTGGGTTTTATTTCATTTTTGGGTGACTCCTTGTTCCCCTCCTGTACTGGCTTTTTTGGGTTTATAATACAATTGATTACCTTTAAAAAAAAATAGACGTCTACAAAAAAATAGGATTATACCTCACTATATTACAATGAGGTCACGCCTCACAAGTGCACAATCCAATGAAAATGAACTAATCTTTTTCGCCCAGCTCTGGATGCATCATTTCAAAACTTTTTATAAAGATGTATGTATACAACTACTACATGTTTGGTAGAAAAATATTAATCCTCACAATAATTCCCTAGGCCCAAATGCCCTTGGCCCCACATGCGCCGCTTCTATGTAATCCAACCCATTGATCTAATAGCCATCCCTGGTCCCACCATAATTGGATGATCCTAGTCCCCAAATCCATATTCACCTTTTGGGGTTCCACCAAGATAAGCTGAACTGTCAGTTTTGTACACCATTGATCTTACTGATCGAAGGTCCGTTCAGGATGGGACTAAAGACCATGTGGGTCCCCCTCAATGTAGGCCACCAGATCAATATTTCAAATTACACGCGTGTCCCATGTGGGACTCAAGGTCGAGCATTAGTATTCTGCTTCAAGAGCCTCAATCTCGTATCTAACTTCCTCCAAGTGCCCGTTTATGGTCCTCACCACATCCTGAACTTTTCTAATGGCTTCATTGAGAGCATCCGCGTACTCTGCATCTGCCTCTGCCTCTGCGTCCTCTGTTCCCATAGCTTCTGTAACCTCGTGAACATGCATGCGCTCGTGCTCGGCTGGCTTCCTAAACCTATAGTTTTCGTTAGTCACTAGTCGCTCCGAGGGGCATCCTGCCTTCTTCAAAACCTGGATATTGGCAGCCTTCTGAAGATGCAAAAATGACAGCAGGCGAAATTATCAGAAGCAATCACAATATAGAAATTGGGGAATAGAAAAGGTTAAAATAAATGAAGACCAACCAACGACATTCACTAATCTGATTGAAATATTTTGGAGAAGTATAATAACATAAAGAATAGCATCTTACTACTAGTGTAATTGGTTGAATCCCTTACTAAACATTAATTCCACAAAGGAGGAGCAAATTCAGTTGCAGAATGGAGGCAGCAGTTAATGCCATTCAAAAAAAAAAAAAATGGAGGCAGCAGCTAACATTCATGAAATGGGTGTACCTAGAATTGTCTAATCTCTATTCCCTAAATCAATTCTCCTGTTCTATCTAGATCTATGAATTTCGCTATCAGATCCATTACCTTCTCCTTACCCATGAGGTTTCAATATTTGATCCGAACTAGGAGTTTTTCCAATTAAAATAATATTTAAAGAAGAACATTGTTTGAACGATGGCAATCAAGTATATTAGGGATTTGCGAGGCAATTTCGTGGAAAGCCATTTTGCGGCTGACTTTTGCATGTGAGAAGAGCCACCTCAGATTAATTAAATGAATAAAACAAATTCTGCTAAAACGTAAGCCTGTGTGGCTCTTCTCTTTTCTTTTTCTTTTTTTTTTTGAAAATTAACAAACAATTTTATTGAATCAAAATGAGGGACAAGATGGCCCAGTACATAAGCGATCAGAGAAATGTGGCTGTACAATGCCTACAAAGACCCCTGATTATCAATACAAATGACAATTGTTCCCGCAACGGACACCCCTGCTTTGGCTATGTCCGCCACTGAATTGGCTGACCTTCTCCGATGAATAAGCTGTGGTCGCAGACATCTAACCAGATCTCTTATTTCATCAATGAAGTTCTGTAGTCTCCAAGGCCCACCACCTTGATTGGTAGCCCAAGCTATCACATTGGAGGAATCCCCCTCCACAATCAGAGGGCCTAAATAGTTGGAAGAATACCACCTTAAACCAAATAGCAATCCCCTCGCCTCGGCTTCATTAGCATCACATGTCCCCCCTGATCCGGAGTATGATATTAAAGTTCTGCCGGTGTGATCGCGAACCAACCCGCCAAAACCAGCCGGTCCTGGATTACCCAGTGAACTGTCGTCGAAATTAAGTTTTAACCATCCAACTGCAGGAGCACTCCATTGCAGAGAGATTGAAGCCCGATACTTCCTTTCGCGTAGCACCACACTCCATTTTCGCAGAGCTACCCCGGTGGAATATGGAAATTTCCTTTTTGCCCTTGCCCACGTGACCAGGGATATCTTTATTTCTAGAGCAATGTGCCTCCAATTCTTAGCTTTTTCGGAAAATATTCTATTATTCCGTTCCTTCCAGATGTGCCAGATAATCGCAACCGGTAGGGGTTTCCAAAATGCTTCACCCAGACAGTCATGGAATGCCGTGTTCCAGTTGAGAATGACCTCTGATATTTCCCCCTGCATTACCCATTGTACCCCGAATGACCGAAATATGGCTTTCCATATACTGTTTGAATACGAACAATGTATAAATAAATGATCCATGGTCTCCTCCGCTTCATGGCACAGGGAACACCGACTGGCCAAATGAAAGCAACGCTGTTTTAAACGATCAAGAGTGTTAATGCATTTGTGAGATACCGTCCAAGCAAAAGCAATAATCCGTGGCGGAATAGGTAGACGCCATATATTTTGCCAACGAAAGTCAGCCCCTTCTTCATTGGTTATATGCTGAAAAAACAAACGAACCGTGAAAACTCCCTCCGGCTCAGGTTGCCACAGAATACTATCCTCCACTTGAGGTGATAGGTAACAGTCTTCCAATAGGTGGAGAAGGGCTGCATAGTTAGTAATTTCATCGTCTTTGAGATTCCTTCGCAATTGAATATCCCAAACCATGTTTCCAGCTCCAACCCTTCAGCCAATGTTATCAGCCACCGATGCTTGCTGGTAACGTGCCAATCAAAAAAAATCCGGGAACCTTTCACTGAGTTTGTGTCCCAAGCTAAATATCCAACCAAAAACGGACATTCACTCCCTTCCCGACTTTAAATCGGATCTTAGGTAGAAAAAATTTACAAACAGAACTTATGGATTTCCAGGGCCCCGACCCCATGCCACGGGGCAAATCTCGGCTTACCTAGTCTCCCCAACTGCTCCCATATTTTCCCCCACAGATCATTCTTTTCTGACCCAAACCTCCATAACCATTTTCCGAGGGATTTATTTCTTAGCTTCAGCATCCCTATCCCAATCCCACCATTTGAAAAGAATAGTCATAAATACACTAGAGAGCAAAAGACACATGTAGCTCGGCAAGCTCCTACTATGGCTTTTTCCGGTGAGCTTCTTCTCCAGTGAGCTCCTTATCTGGTGTTTCTTCTCAACTGTTCGAGGGCCCAAGCCCTTCAAGCTCCTTTCTGTCCTGTCTCTGTTTTGTCAAGGGCCCAAGCCCTTCACGATTCCTTCGATTTCAGTTTCCCTGGTGAGATTATCTACAGGGGAAGAGGGTACTTAGGGGTGGAGCATCTATCGAGCAAGGACGAACTTCACCAAGAAGAAAGACGGCGACTGAAAGAAGAGTGTTCTTCCAGCATAACAACAGAGTTGAAGTTAATGCGGAGCAAAGGTTTCTCCCTGGGGATTGGAGGTGTAAGAGGTGTGGATATCACAATTTCCGGAGACGGGAAGAGTGTCGGAGATGTGATTTGAATCAGAATTTTTCTGTGCCCGGGAAGAAGAATGCAAAAGGCGAGGAAGTAATGGAAGATCGTCTGTGGCCGGAGGGAGGAAATCCTAGAATAGTCGAAGAAGACGATGCCAGGGTAGGAGAGATCAATGGTGAAACAGAAAGAAAAATCATTGAAAACTTGCCTGATTGGAAGAATAAAAAAGAGTGAAGGAATTCGGGATCGAAGGGCTCCTTGAAGAAGATCTGCGAAATGATCTGGAGAAGGTAGTTTACATGCACGGATTCGGTAAGGAAGGACACCCAGTCTGTTATAATGTTTACTGGGAGTTCCAGAATAAGGAATTGTATGTGTGGCTCTTCTCTCATGCAAAAGGAAATGGCTTTCCGTGAAATTGCCTAGCAAATCCCAATATATTAACCCAACAGTGAAACAGTCAAAATGTGGTCGCTGTCCCGGGAACAAGGTGTCCCCCAATCAAGCTGCCATCTACTGAAATGAAAAGAAAAACCAGAAATACATAAAAACCAAAATAATCCATCCAACTACAGTCCTTACGACTGTCCAACCCTTTCTCTGTGCCCAAGTTACTGCATTCTTTAGCACTGAGCTTGAATGATCTGCATATCCACGCTTCCTACTCAGTCTTTGGCTAGCCTGTCTGCATCCTCGTTTCAACGATCATCTCCGGTGATTAAATTTAGGTACTATATGCTCGACCAGATCACTTATTTCATCAATGATGAAGGGTAGCTTCCATGGTCCTACCACTTTGTTGGTTGTTGGTTGCCCATGCAATGACAAGAGAAGTCACATAAAATCATTTCAAGCTCCATAAAAGCAATCTTGCTTCTGCCTCATGAGCATCACAAGTTCTGGCCAGTCCTGAATACGAGAGTATTGCATGACTATTGGAGTTCCAAAATATCCCACCAATACCCTTATACCCACCTGCCCCGGTCCTTTTGAGGCCTTGTGAAAATTCAATTTAACCCATCCGAGTAGAGGTGGGGACCGGGACCACCTCGGCATCACTTAAATCCTTCTTTTTTCCGAGCGTAAATCCTTTCTTCTTTTTTCCGACCATTTCCTTAGTATTTCACGAAAGCTATAGGATGACACATCTTTACTACTACTACTCAATTGGATGAGGTCTACCTTGATGTCAAGTGCAATCTTTCCCAAACCTCACTTTTTATCCTTGAATACACAGCTGTTCCTCTCCTTCCATAAGCGCCAAATCATTGCGAACGGCACCATCTGCCACATCGCCGGACCCACCTCACCAAAAGGGCCCCCATTCCAATCCAAAAGGATATTCTTTATGGAATTTTGAAGGGGTCATGAGAGTCCAACACTTTCGATGATGCACATCCCAATGCGATAGGATAATTGACAATGTACCATTAAGTGCTCCAAGAATTCTTAATTGTGATAGCAAATAACACACTAAGTTCCTAAACAGACTGTCCTTCTTTTCAGATGGTCACATGTGTTTATCTCTCTCTTTGCCACCATCCAAGCAAGCGCCACCACTTGGGGTGGGGCTCGAGAACATCAAACCCTTGCGCACTGAGATTCTTCCCTATTCATAGCAGCCAACCTGTAAAGAAAGAACAGACTGAGAATGAGATGGTAGGGTCCGGAATCTACATTCTTCGATCTGATGAAGACAATGGGGTCCCTCCACTCCCATCACCTCCCAATATAATTGCTAACTTTTGACTCACTATCGGTCGGTAACAGGTATATAATCGAACCAAATGTCTACCCAAAATCTTGTCCCTCCCCCCCTCCCCACTATAAACCTCTAACTAAGGGTTTATACATGGGTGTCGACCAGGGGCGGAGCCAGGATTTTGGTCCAGGGGGCGCAGAGAATGGTTGTTATAGCATGTTGGGGCCATACTTTTACACTTCATGTTTTGATAGGTGGGGCCACCATCTCCCCTATCCCATGCATTACGTGGATCCCACAATTTTTTTTTTTGAAAATTAACAGTGAATTTTATTAAAATAATAAAAGGGACAAGGTGTCCCAGTACATCAGTAAAAGGGGGAAAAACTAATATAGGCCTATTGGGGCCTATATCGGTAGTGGGGCCCACTATTCGGGCCTACATCAGTAAAAGGTGGATCCCACAATTCACACTCATATTTTGGTGTAGTGGGGCCCACTATTTAGACCTAAGGTCCCAGTAGTTTGCAACCAAGCATATCATGGCCTAACAAATGGGAAAATGATACTGGCACAACCATGTTGTTATAATTGCACTAATCCATCTCGTCATTTATTATTTAAAGAGTTGTACCATGTTGTTATAATTGCACTAATCCATCTCGTCATTTATTATTTAAAGAGTTGTCTAGGGTTTATTACAGTTTCCCAAATGCTCTTACAAACCAACTAAAAAGGAAAAGACAAACTGAGATTGTGCAATTATTAAAGACTGGTTGTGCTGTTATCATTTCCCAAAGTAAGTTGGGTTGTATCTCCCTTGTCACGAGAGAGAGAGAGAGACATTAATTAGGGCCCAGAAATATTCTCTCCTAGAGAGACAAGGGCATTAAATGCAAATAGAGGGGTAAGGGTAAGAGCATTAATTACAGCGAGAGGGGTAATAATTACAATGGGGAACAACAATTTCAAGAGTGGGGGCAATGAATACAAGGGGGTATAGAGTCAAGTTCATAAAAAAAAATTCAGATTTCAGGGGGCAATTATTAAAGACTGGTTGTGCTGTTATCATTTCCCAAAATAAGTTGGGTTGTATCTCCCTTGTCACGAGAGAGAGAGAGAGAGAAAGAGAGAGACACATTAATTAGGGCAAGAAATATTCTCTTCTAGAGAGACAAGGGCATTAAATGCAAATAGAGGGGTAAGGGTAAGAGCATTAATTACAGCGAGAGGGGGAATAATTACAATGGGGCAGGGGATTCCCCGCCATCCCCGAAGGAGGGATGGGGCGGGGACAGGGAATTTCCCTTCCGGCGGGGACGGAGACGGGAATGCAACGTCTGGCCTAGCCATGCCCCGTTGCCAGCCCATGCACTTAGGTGGATCATGGGATCACATATTGAAGAACTCTCTTCATGAGTGTGCCATACGAGGCTTACACATGGGGACAACTTTAACGGCTATGGCCGTATCCCATGTAAAAAAATATCGTTACTTTTGCTCTAGTCGTAGGGTATTCGTAACTACATCTCCCTAGCTTGGGTTGGAATTTTTTTTAGTCTTTTTTTTTGTTAGGTTAGAATCTTTTTGTTAGCTTGGGGACGTATAATCCGAACATCAAAGATAAGAGTAGCTATGAAAAATATTAAATTAGGTAAGGCTAGGGGGCTTGACGATATTCCTATTGAGACTTGTAGATGTTTGGGTGATGTGGGTTTGGTTTGGTTAACTAGATTATTCAACAATATTTTGATAACTAAGAAGATGCCTGATGAGTAGAGGAAGAGTACATTAGTACCTATTTATAAGAATAAAGGGAATATTCAGAGTTGCATGAATTACCAGGGAATTAAGCTAATGAGTCACCCCATGAAGCTTTGGGAGAGGGTAAGTGAGCATAGATTAAGAAAAGAGACTAAGGTGTCAGAGAATCAGTTTGGCTTCATGCCCGGACGATCGAATATAGAAGCTATCTTCTTGATTAGGCCGTTAATGGAGAGATTTAGATAAACTAAAAAGGACCTTCATATGATTTTCATTGATTCGGAGAAAGCGTATGATAGGGTTCCCAGGAGTGTTATGTGGTGGGTCCTTGAAAGGAAAAAAAGTGCCTACTAAATATGTTGATGTGATTAAGGATATGTACGATGGAGCAGTAACTAGTGTTAGAACCACGGATAGCACGTCTAGTGAGTTTTCAATTACAATAGGACTGCACCAAGGATCAGCTCTAAGCCCTTATCTTTTTACACTAGTTATGGATGAGCCTACGGAGGGTATCAAGGATGAGGTGCCGTGGTGTATGTTATTTGCAGATGATATAGTATTAATCGACGAAACCAAAGCAGGAGTAAATGCTAAATTAGAGTTATGGAGAACTACTTTGGAATCTAAAAGTTTTAAACTGAGTAAGACTAAGACAGATTATATGGAAGGCAAATTTAGTAATGTAAGGAGGCAGGACAAGGACGTAGTAAATATGAGTGGACAGGAGGTACCTAAGAGGGATATATTTCGATATCTTGGTTTAATTCTATACAAGGAAGGAGAGATTGAAGAGGATGTCAACCATAGAATAAGAGCAGGTTGGTTGAAGTGGAAACTTGCTTCAGGAGTTCCGTGCGACCATAAAATCCCTACCAAGTTGAATGGGGAGTTTTATAAGACAACTGTGAGGCCAGCCATGCTATACGGCTTAGAATGTTGGGCCACCAAGAAACAGCATGTGCATAAGATGAGTGTAGCGGAGATGCGAATGCTTAGATGGATGTGCGGCCACACAAGGTTAGATAGAATTAAAAATGAAGAAATTCGTAAAAATGTGGGGGTGGCACCAATTGAGGAGAAGATGAGAGAACACTGCTGTGGAACCAGATCCGGGACGGGCGTGAGGGGACGGGCCCCCGCGCGAGTCTCTCTAGATCGTCCACGTGAAGGAGAGCCCCACCAAGGAACTCTCGAAAGAGTGCCCCTCACAGCATGAGCGGCGATGTAAAGTGAGATACCTCTCGATTCGGGGACTAGCCCAGATTCGAGGCGTACCTTAAACAAAGAAGAGTCGCCATCCAAGGAAGTGGGCCCTGGATCCCATGCTGTGCTCTGTTGCAACGGATAACCAGAGATATAAAATAGGGTTCGTGCCTGATGACGAATGGGGAAGGGATTAGGCGCCCCCAATTCGCCCAAGTGCTAGCACCTGGTCTCTTATGCCATTTATTATTAATTTTGAAGAGTTTTGGGCGAAAATCATGCGAAATGGGAACGAATATCTCCGAGATTACGTCTAGCTAATCATGCATGTCTCGGAGATGAATAAGAAGCACACACAAAAGAAATGAAAGATATGTCGCCTAAGAATAGCTAGGTTATGAGTGCCATGCCTAATTGGTGTCTAAGTTCTGGTGGACAAGCACATGCATGTTACAGCTAAAGGTATAGGATCTGTACATAAAAATAAGAAAACACAGCATAACACACAACACGACACGACTCGACACACGACCCGACACGACAAACCCTAGACTCTAATGCAATACTTGACTCGGACCAGGATGGCCATTCATCCTAGCTGCACTACGTATCCCGGCCTCGGGAAGAATCAGAGCCAACGTAGTTCGATGTCCTATGCTAAACCACAATGCCTAAACCTCTAGGACCGCTATCCTAGACTCGATCAACTAGACTCGACTAGTTTTTAAAGCTTTTTGTGCGATTGCTTAAATTCAAGTGGATTGTAATTTTTAGGACTCTCTATATGTCCTAACTAATGCAAGTTGATTAGCCTTAAGCTAATGCAGGTGGGCCCTACATCCTATGTGTATCTAGGCTGTGCATTCTAAGGAAAACCATGGGTTGACTATATGCTTCCTAGTCTAGCCATCGGTTCGACTAAATGTCTAACCGATCGACTTGAGGCCTCCTAACTCTAGGGACACTCACACGACAGGACACACCATATCAATACAAATCAGGACCGACTCCTAACTCTAAAACACCCTAAATATCTAGGACAGACTCCTAACTCTAGAGGAAGATCTTTTTGAAAAGGTTTTGAAGTTTTTTGTATTTTTTGGAGGTTTTGAAGTTATGAAAAATGGTGAAAGTTGTGAGAAATATTTACAAAAAATGGTGGCTGAAAATGGTGAAAGGGTGTAAAAATGGTGTCTAAAAATGGTGACTGAACTCACGGTGCCAGCAGCACGCCTGAGCTGCCTACGTACCCCTCAGCTAGGGATCAAGCCATCCGTAGTTCGGAACGAATTCCTAACTACTCTGCACATGACTCAAGATTTTTTGAGATTTTTGATTTTGATTATGTTTTTGGATTTTGAATTGTTTTTGAGATGTTTTTGAATTTTCAAGTGTTTTTTGGAATGTTTTTGTTGTTTTCAAGTATTTTTGAAATGTTTTTATTGTTTTTTGACACCAGAGAATAAAATCCTATCATCATACGGGTAGGGAGACTTCTGGAATCCCGCAAAGGTTGGATAGCATCCTATGCTTTGCGGGGGAACGAACAGGAAAATAACTCGGCAAGGGTTGGACAGCATCCTATACCTTGCAGGAGCGGGTAAAGATCACGACTTGATGAGAGGATGGACAGAATCCTAACCCCTATGATGATAGGAAAAACTCCTGGACTGACTGAATGACTGACTCCTGTGCTGAAGACTGTTATAATTACTATTCACAACTACTATTCACGACTACTATTCACAACTACTATTCAAAGCTACTATTCAAAGCTACTATTCAAAGCTACTATTCAAAGCTACTATTCAAAGCTACTATTCAAAGCTACTATTCAAAGCTACTATTCAAAAGTACTATTCAAAAGTACTATTCAAAAGTACTATTCAAAAGTACTATTCAAAAGTACTATTCAAAAGTACTATTCAAAAGTACTATTCACAGTAGGACCTACCAAGTACTATTCATACATCGGCGGGCCCCACACAAACGGGTCCCACATCAGCGGGCCCCACATCAGCGGGCCCCACATCGGCGGGCTCCACACAGCGGGTCCCACATCAGCGGGCCCCACACAAACGGGTCCCACATCGGTAATTGGAAACGAAATAACAATTAAATATTCCACCGAAAGAAAAATAATAATACTTAATTAATAGTAATCATCGCGGTCAAAAAAATTAATAATTTAATAATATTAATAACCGACAAAAATAATAATTTAAATAAAATAATCATTACGGTCAAAAAACAATAATTAATCACCGACAAAATTAATAATTTAATAATATTAATCGACGAAAATAATGATTTAATAATATTAATCGACCTGGTACTGTTCACGCAACCTTTACTATTCACGAAAATAAAAATTTAATCCTATTACTATTCAAACAGCTGTTACTATTCTCGATAATTTAATATTAATAATCAACGAACAGTCAAACATGCAATGATGAAACGACAAAAAAAATTAAAAATAAATAAATAAATAAACATAAAAAATGAAAATACCTGAGCGTAAGGGTGGCCGGAGTTGGGGCCGGATTCCGGCACAGCCGGTCGGAGGTGGTGATGATCGGACTCCGACGAAATTTCTGTCGGAGAAGAAGATCCTTCTCTCTCTCTCTTTTCTCTCTGCAGATCTCTCCTTCTTTCTTTTTTTTTCTTTTTTTAAAAATAAAATAAAAAAAAATAAAATAAAATGAAGAAGAAGAAGTTGGAAGTGGGGTGGAGGAGATGGTGGTAGGGCTGGAAATGGCCGAATAGTGGTGGTTTGGGTTTTGCAGAGGAGAAAAGGGGAAAATGAAGGAGAAGGTGGAGATGGTTCGACGGTGGTGATCGGATTCCGGCAAGCTTGCCGGAATCAATGGAGGTGGTGGCTGTTGGTGGTTGTGATTGGGTGAAAGCTCGATCGGAGGTGGTGATGAGGGAAAATATGGGCGGCTCCGGTGGGATGTGGTCGGAGGAGTTGGGTTGCAGAAATAGGATGGAGGCAAAGATGAGGTGGTGGCCGATCCGATCGGAGCTCCGGCACCGTTGCCGGAGGAGAAGCTCTCTCTCTCTATCTTTTTTTGTCTTTTACCAATGAGCTCTCCCCCTTTCGTTTTTGATTTTTTTTTTATATAGGTTAAAATAACCTGTTGATATCCCCGCACCCCCATTTGATGGGCGCACAAAAATGATAAGGCGCGCCCGTAACCTTTGTCCCATTCGGTCCAGGTTCGGCCCCACCCAGGATAAATCACCCCCCTTCTGCGCATTTACACTACAGCACCGTCTTAGCTCGTTTGCTAGGCAAACGCGATCGGATTTCGACGAAATTTTGCGGGGACCTAGCTGGGACCCAAAGCTAGCCTAGGGTTAAGTTTGGGACCCTAACTCATTGATTTGATGGGGATTTTTGCAAAACTGGAAGGGTTTAGGGCACGGTCAAAATGGGGTGTCTACAGATGCCCCTCTTTGGCAGAGCGCGCTTGTCGCGCGAATGTCAAAGCTGAACAGACAACACATTTTGACTGGCCCAAGATTTCGAACAGAAGGGATGCAAAAGGGTGGCGAGATGGATCGACGAGACACATTCTCATCGAGAAGGAATGATAAGATGAATTGACGAGACAGAATCTCGAAAAGAAAACTGAGATGGACTCTCAAGTGGTAATGAGACAGACTCTCACACAATGCAGAATGGAATGATTAGACAGCATCTATTTAAGCCATTCAGGGATTTGGAGATTGTAAAGCGGAATGATTAGACAATATCATGATCAAACCTAAATTTGGATCTGGGACAAGCGAAATGATTAGACAGCATCTTGATCATTCCTGAATTGGGATCTGAGAAGACAGCATCTTAACAGATGAACACAGCGGAATGATTAGACAGCATCATGATCAAACCTGGATTGAGATTTTGAGAAGACAGCATCTTGACAGACGAACGTTGCGGAATGATTAGACAGTTATCATGATCAAACCTGGGATCTGAGAAGACAGCATCTCGACAGATGAACGAAGCGGAATGATTAGACAGTTATCATGATCAAACCTGGATTGAGATCTGAGAAGACAGCATCTTGACAGACGAACGTTGCGGAATGATTAGACAGTTATCATGATCAAACCTGAATTGGGATCTGAGAAGACAGCATCTTGACAGATGAACAAAGCGGAATGATTAGACAGTTATCATGATCAAACCTGGGATCTGAGAAGACAGCATCTTGACAGATGAACGAAGCGGAATGATTAGACAGTTATCATGATCAAACCGGGATTGAGATCTGAGAAGACAGCATCTTGACAGACGAACGTTGCGGAATGATTAGACAGTTATCATGATCAAACCTGAATTGGGATCTGAGAAGACAGCATCTTGACAGATGAACGAAGCGGAATGATTAGACAGTTATCATGATCAAACCTGGGATCTGAGAAGACAGCATCTTGACAGATGAACGAAGCGGAATGATTAGACAGTTATCATGATCAAACCGGGATTGAGATCTGAGAAGACAGCATCTTGACAGACGAACGTTGCGGAATGATTAGACAGTTATCATGATCAAACCTGAATTGGGATCTGAGAAGACAGCATCTTGACAGATGAACGAAGCGGAATGATTAGACAGTTATCATTATCAAACCTGGGATCTGAGAAGACAGCATCTTGACAGATGAACGAAGCGGAATGATTAGACAGTTATCATGATCAAACCGGGATTGAGATCTGAGAAGACAGCATCTTGACAGACGAACGTTGCGGAATGATTAGACAGTTATCATGATCAAACCTGAATTGGGATCTGAGAAGACAGCATCTTGACAGATGAATATAGCGGAATGATTAGACAGCATCATGATCAAACCTAAATTGGGATCTGAGAAGACAGCATCTTGACAGATGAACACAGCGGAATGATTAGACAGCATCATGATCAAACCTAAATTGGGATCTGAGAAGACAGGATCTTGACAGATGAACACAGCGGAATGATTAGACAGCATCATGATCAAACCGAAATTGGGATCTGAGAAGACAGCATCTTGACAGAAGAACACGGCGGAATGATTAGACAGCATCATGATCAAACCTGAATCGGGATCTGAAAAGACAGCATCTTGACAGATGAACATAGCGGAATGATTAGACAGCATCATGATCAAACCTAAATCGGGATCTGACAAGACAGCATCTTAACAGATGAACACAGCGGAATGATTAGACAGCATCATGATCAAACCTGAATCGGGATCTGAAAAGACAGCATCTTGACAGATGAACAAAGCGAAATGATTAGACAGCATCATGATCATTCCTGAATTGGGATCTGAGAAGATAGCATCTTGACAGATCAACACGGCGGAATGATTAGACAGTTATCATGATCAAACCTAAATTGGGATCTGGGAAGACAGCATCTTGACAGATCAACACGGCGGAATGATTAGACAGTTATCATGATCAAACCTGAATTGGGATCTGAGAAGATAGCATCTTGACAGATCACCATGGCGGAATGATTAGACAGTTATCATGATCAAACCTAAATTGGGATCTGGGAAGATAGCATCTTGACAGATCACCACGGCGGAATGATTAGACAGTTATCATGATCAAACCTAAATTGGGATCTGGGAAGATAGCATCTTGACAGATCAACACGGCGGAATGATTAGACAGTTATCATGATCAAACCTAAATTGGGATCTGGGAAGATAGCATCTTGACAGATCAACACGGCGGAATGATTAGACAGCTATCATGATCAAACCTAAATTGGGATCTGGGAAGATAGCATCTTGACAGATCAACACGGCGGAATGATTAGACAGCTATCATGATCAAACCTGAATCGGGATCTGAGAAGACAGCATCTTGACAGATGAATATAGCGGAATGATTAGACAGCATCATGATCAAACCTGAATCGGGATCTGAAAAGACAGCATCTTGACAGATGAACACAGCGGAATGATTAGACAGCATCATGATCAAACCTGAATCGGGATCTGAAAAGACAGCATCTTGACAGATTGACAACAGCGGAATGGGTGCTCTAAGGGAGACTTTAGTGAGGTGCTCTCAGGGAGACTTTGGTTGGGTGCTCTCAGGGAGACTTTGGTGAGGTGCTCTCAGGGAGACTTTAGTGAGGTGCTCTCAGGGAGACTTTGGTTGAATGCTCTCAGGGAGACTTTGGGTGGGTGCTCTCAGGGAGACTTTGGGTGGGTGCTCTCAGGGAGACTTTAGTGAGGTGCTCTCAGGGAGACTTTGGTGAGGTGCTCTCAGGGAGACTTTAGTGCGGGTGCTCTCAGGGAGACTTTGGTTGGGTGCTCTCAGGGAGACTTTGGTGAGGTGCTCTCAGGGAGACTTTAGTGAGGTGCTCTCAGGGAGACTTTAGTGAGGTGCTCTCAGGGAGACTTTGGTTGGGTGCTCTCAGGGAGACTTTAGTGAGGTGCTCTCAGGGAGACTTTGGTGAGGTGCTCTCAGGGAGACTTTAGTGAGGTGCTCTCAGGGAGACTTTAGTGAGGTGCTCTCAGGGAGACTTTAGTGAGGTGCTCTCAGGGAGACTTTGGTTGGATGCTCTCAGGGAGACTTTAGTGCGGTGCTCTCAGGGAGACTTTAGTTGGGTGCTCTCAGAGAGACTTTGGTTGGGTGCTCTCAGGGAGACTTTAGTTGGGTGCTCTCAGGGAGACTTTGGTTGGGTGCTCTCAGGGAGACTTTAGTGAGGTGCTCTCAGGGAGACTTTGGTGGGGTGCTCTCAGGGAGACTTTGGGTGGGTGCTCTCAGGGAGACTTTAGTGAGGTGCTCTCAGGGAGACTTTGGTGAGGTGCTCTCAGGGAGACTTTAGTGCGGGTGCTCTCAGGGAGACTTTAGTGAGGTGCTCTCAGGGAGACTTTGGTTGAATGCTCTCAGGGAGACTTTGGGTGGGTGCTCTCAGGGAGACTTTAGTGAGGAGCTCTCAGGGAGACTTTGGTGAGGTGCTCTCAGGGAGACTTTAGTGCGGGTGCTCTCAGGGAGACTTTGGTTGGGTGCTCTCAGGGAGACTTTAGTGAGGTGCTCTCAGGGAGACTTACACGGATGATGCCTCAGGGGTCTTACATAGATGGGATGCCTCAGGGGTCTTACACAGATAGGATGCCTCAGGGGTCTTACATAGATGATGCCTCAGGGGTCTTACACAGATGGGATGCCTCAGGGGTCTTACACGGATAGGATGCCTCAGGGGTCTTACACAGATGATGCCTCAGGGGTCTTACACAGATGGGATGCCTCAGGGGTCTTACACGGATGGGATGCCTCAGGGGTCTTACACAGATGATGCCTCAGGGGTCTTACACAGATGGGATGCCTCAGGGGTCTTACACGGATGGGATGCCTCAGGGGTCTTACACAGAAGGGATGGATATTTCTTTTGATTTTGATTGATTGATTTATTGATTCAGATTGATTCATTTGAAAATTGCTTTGTCTCTTGCCGAGAAAATGGGATTGCGAGTTCTTTGCTGAGGACCAGACTCACATGATCTGCTGAGGTTCTGAGTATTGATCATTTCTTCTGAGAGAACTGAATTTTGCTGGAGATTGAAGGCTGCGTGAGCAAATTCTAGACTTCGCTAGGGAAACTGATTTTCTTGGAGAATTGACTCTTCTGAAGAGTGGAATCAACTGAGGAGTTTAGAGGTTTGGCTTGAGATGTGCTCGTACCCCTCTTATCTTAACTTGCTGGAGGCCTTATTACTGATTGCCTTTGTGTGCTTGACATCTTTTATGACGCGAGTCATAAAAGATGCCCCTAGTATATTGTGTTTCCATGACAGGAGTTTTAAGGAGGCAGGACAATGATGGTTGAAGAAAAGATGTTTCATTTCATGAAGGCTTGAGGTTGCACAGTTTTTTTTTGTATGGAGAGAGTAGGACAATCACAATGATGGCTGGGTCTGAGAATCCCTTTTTTTTGCATTGCTCACTTTTGGAGGCTTAAGGTCTCTGGTAGGTTTGAATAAGATGTCTCTCGCCCCTTCTGATACCTAAACCAGGATTTACTCTGAATTTTCTTTGCATTTTGGAGGACACGCTCCCATTCTTCCAGCACCCGACAGTTTGGACTTTGCAAGGAGAGGGAACACAAATATGGAGGAACAGATTTCCAAGGACTCAATCAAAGAAGACTCTTTTTGCTTTAAGGACTCGACTCGCTTTCGACTCACTCTTGGATCTGATGTGTGTGGAACCCAGATCCGGGACGGGCGTGAGGGGACGGGCCCCCGCGCGAGTCTCTAGATCATCCACGTGAAGGAGAGCCCCACCAAGGAACCCTCGAAAGAGTGCCCCTCACAGCATGAGCGGCGATGTAAAGTGAGATACCTCTCGATTCGGGAACTAGCCCGGATTCGAGACGCACCTTAAGCAAAGAAAGAGTCGCCATCCAAGGAAGTGGGCCCTGGATCCCATGCTGTGCTCTGTCGCAACAGATAACCAGAGATACAAAGGGTTCGTGCCTGATGACGAATGGGGAAGGGATTAGGCGCCCCCAATTCGCCCAAGTGCTAGCACCTGGTCTCTTATGCCATTTATTATTAATTTTGAAGAGTTTTGGGAGAAAATCATGTGAAATGGGAACGAATATCTCCGAGATAACGTCTAGCTAATCATGCATGTCGCGGAGATGAATAAGAAGCACACACAAAAGAAATGAAAGATATGTCGCCTAAGAATAGTTAGATTATATGTGACATGCCTAATTGGTGTCTAAGTTCTGGTGGACAAGCACATGCATGCTACAGCTAAAGGTATAGGATCTGTACATGAAAATAAGAAAACACAGCAAAATACGCAACACACGACTCAACAAGACAAATCCTAAAATTCTAATGTAGGACTTGACTCGGACCAGGATGGCCATCCATCCTAGCTGCACTACGTATCCCGGCCTCGGGAAGAATCAGAGCCAACGTAGTTCGGTGTCCTATGCTAAACTACAATGCCTAAACCTCTAGGACCGCTATCCTAGACTCGATCAACTAGACTCGACTAGTTTTTAAAGCTTTTTCTGCGATTGCTTAAATTCAAGTGGATTGTGATTTTTAGGACTCTCTATATGTCCTAACTAATGCAGGTTGTTTAGCCTTAAGCTAATGCAGGTGGGCCCTACATCCTATGTGTATCTAGGCTGTGCAACATAAAGAAAACCATGGGCTGACTATATGCTTCCTAGTCTAGCCATCGGTTCGACTAAGTGTCTGACCGATCGACTCGAGGCCTCCTAACTCTAGGGACACTCACACGACAGGACACACCACATCAATACAAATCAAGACCGACTCCTAACTCTAAAACACCCTAAATATCTAGGACAGACTCCTAACTCTAGGGGAAGATCTTTTTGAAAAGGTTTTGAAGTTTTTTGTATTTTTTGGAGGTTTTGAAGTTATGAAAAATGGTGAAAGTTATGAGAAATATTTACAAAAAATGGTGACTGAAAATGGTGAAAGGGTGTAAAAATGGTGTCTAAAAATGGTGACTGAACTCAGGGTGCCAGCAGCACGCCTGAGCTGCCTACGTACCCCTCAGCTAGGGATCAAGTCATCCGTAGTTCGGACCGAATTCCTAACTACTCTGCACATGACTCAAGATTTTTTGAGATTTTTGATTTTTAAAATGTTTTTGGATTTTGAATTGTTTTTGAGATGTTTTTGAATTTTCAAGTGTTTTTGGAATATTTTTGTTGTTTTCAAGTATTTTTGAAATGTTTTTATTGTTTTTTTGACACCAGAGAATAAAATCCTATCATCATAAGGGTAGGGAGACTTCTGGAATCCCGCAAAGGTTGGACATCATCCTATACTTTGCGGGGGAACGAACAGGAAAATAACTCGGCAAGGGTTGGACAGCATCCTATACCTTGCAGGAGTGGGTAAAGATCACGACTTGATGAGAGGATGGACAGAATCCTAACCCCTATGATGATAGGAAAAACTCCTGGACTGACTGAAGGACTGACTCCTGTGCTGAAGACTGTTATAATTACTATTTATAATTACTATACAAGATTACTATTCAAAAATACTATTCATAATTACTATTTATAGGTACTATTCAAAACTACTATTCATAATTACTATTTATAAGTACTATTCAAAACTACTATTCATAATTACTATTTATAAGTACTATTCAAAACTACTATTCATAGTAGGACTCGTTGATGTGGGACCCGCTGTTGTGGGACCCGCTGTTGTGGGACCCGCTGTGGGACCCGCTGTGGGACCCGCTGATGTGGGACCCGCTGTGGGACCCGCGGATGTGGGACCCGCGGATGTGGGACCCGCTGTGGGACCCGCGGATGTGGGACCCGCGGATGTGGGACCCGCTGTGGGACCCGCTGAGACCCGCCGCTGTGGGACCCACTGATGTGGGACCCGTGTAGTGCGAAGAATGAATAATTATAAAATAAAATAAAAAAATGAACTTACACCACAAGAGATCCAGGAAGGTGTTGACAGAGTCGTGCTTGTGTGGGGCCCGCTGATGTGGGACCCGCTGATGTGGGACCCGCTGGAGGTGGGGCCCGCTGGAGGTGGGGTGGAGGAGATGTGGATGCCGGTGGAGCTCCGGTGGTTGGTTGGGAGGATGTCGGAGAAGGTGGCCGGAATCCGGTTGGGTTGCCGGAGGAGAAGAGGTGGTGGTCTGTGGTGGATGGAGGGTCGGATGATGGTGGTGGTGATCGGTGGATGGCCGGTCGGAAATGGGTTTGGCCTCGCCGGATTCCGGCTGGGTTGCCGGAGGAGAAGACTCTCTCTCTCTCTCTCTCTCCCTCTCTCTCTCTCTACAGATCTCTCCTCTCTCTCTCTCTCTCCCCTCTGCAGATCTCTCTCTCCTCTTTCTCTTTTTTTTTTTCTCTGGTTTTCCTCTCCCTCTGGTTTTTTTCTTCTCTCCCCTCCCGTTTTTTTTTTCTTTTTTGTTTTCTTTCTTTCTCTGCGAGAGAGAGAGATCAGAAGACCCATGATGACGAGTCATCATGAGGGGAGAAAATGAGAGTCTTTTGTCCCCCTCTTGTCCCCCCTAATTCCCTTAAATTTTGCAAAAAAATAAATAAAAAAATAGAAAACAATTTTCAAATGGCATCGGATGCCATACGAAAACCAAAACTACTCATTACGCCCATTTTTAAAAACGAAGAAAATGATGACCGTCCTTATTCTCTCTTTGACCACATAAGCGGGTCCCACAACAGCGGGCCCCACACAAGCGGGCCCCACGCAAGCGGGTCCCACATCAGCGGGCCCCACATCAGCAGGTCCCACACAAACGGGCCCCACAAAAGCGGGTCCCACACAGGCGGGTCCCACACAAACGGGTCCCACACAAGCGGGCCCCACATTCTCTTTTGCTCGGATTAATTTCATTCATTTTCCGTCTGACCTCGGGATTTTATTCGAATATGCGGGTTTAGGGCCTTGTCAAAATGGGGTGTCTACAGATGCCCCTCTTTGGCAGAGTGTGCTTGTCGCGCGAATGTCAAAGCTGAACAGACAACACATTTTGACTGGCCCAAAATTTATTTTACAAAGATTGAACTCGTGGAGGGAATAGATGTCTCAGGGGTCTCACTCGAATTGGAGGGAAGGGATGCCTCAGGGGTTTTGAATGAAAAGGATTTTGATTATTGGCTTGATGCTCTCAAAGATGCTCTCAGAGAGACTTTCGTTTTAAAATTTCACATTCAACATGACTTAATATTAATTTGGTGAAATGCTGGACACATAACTCAGCATTCAAAACATATTGGTGAGATAGCCTCCCACCAGAGAAATAACTCGAGTAACACATCGGTCACACTCGAGTAACACATCGGTCACACAGGTATTCCTGACTCCGCACTTGGGTGACGGCACACTGTGGAACGACGGACCATGACTTGACAACAAAATAACTAGAGAGAGTTGTTGTCCAGCTTTTCACCAAATTAGACAAGGAAGAACAACAGTTGAATGAAAATTTTGATCAGGGGTCCATGGTAATAAGCCATGAAGAGCCTTGCAGAAAACGAGGGTCCACGGTGGTGAACCGTGAAGAGCCAAGCAAACGGGAATCGAGGGTCCATGGTAGTAAGCCACGAAGAGCCTCGCGGAACGAAATTTATTTATATTTTTTTATTTTTAGGAAACTAGAAATCGAGGGTCCACGGCAACAAACCGCGAAGAGCCAAGCCATAATCCGGGGTCCGTGGTAATAAGCCACGAAGAACCTTGCAAGAAAGATATTGAGTGATTAATGGATTAGAAAAACTGAGAATCAAGGGTTCATAGCCATAAGCTATGAAGAGCCAAGAAGTAATCGAGGGTCCACGGTGACCAGCCGTGAAGAGCCACGCAATGAATCTAGGGTCCATGGCAAGAAACCATGAAGAGCCCAGCAGAAAGGAATTTAGGGTCCACGGCAATACTCCGTGAAGAGCCAAACATTGAATTTGGGGTCCATGACAATAAGCCATGAAGAGCCCAACATGCAGAAACAAATGATATGTAAAAGATATGAATGGAATGACTATGAATAGTGGGTCCATGATATTTCTGGAAGGACATATCACGAAGAGCCAATCGGGGAGCATGGGTCCATAGTATACCTGAATGGTAGACCATGAAGAGCCAAGAAGTAATCGAGGGTCCACAGCAACAAACCGTGAAGAGCCACGCAATGAATCTAAGGTCCATGGCAAGAAACCATGAAGAGCCCAGCAGAAAGGAATCAAGGGTCCACGGCAATACTCCGTGAAGAGCCAAACATTGAATTTGGGGTCCATGACAATAAGCCATGAAGAGCCCAACATGCAGAAACAAATGACATGTAAAAGATATGAATGGAATGACTATGAATAGTGGGTCCATGATATTTCTGGAAGGACATATCACGAAGAGCCAATCGGGGAGCATGGGTCCGTAGTATACCTGAATGGTAGACCATGAAGAGCCAAGAAGTAATCGAGGGTCCACGGCAACAAACCGTGAAGAGCCACGCAATGAATCTAAGGTCCATGGCAATAAGCCACGAAGAGCCTAGAATGAAATTTGGGGTCCATGACAATAAGTCACGAAGAGCCCAACAAGAATAACAAGTAATGGAGATGAATGAAATGAGCATGGAGAGCGGGTCCATGATATATCCTAAAGGACAGATCACGAAGAGCCATTCAGGGAGCAAGGGTCCATGATGTGCCTGCCTGACAAACCACGAAGAGCCTTGGAAGGACAGTGATATTGCTGAGAATTGATTGATTTCGAATGATGATTTTTTTTTTTTTTTTTTTTTTTTAGACTGATTGCCTCTTGCCGAGGAAATTGGGAGTATGAGTTCCTTGCTGAGAATTGGACTCAGATAACTTGCAGGGATTTGGATATTGACCATTTTTTCTGATTTTGCCGGGGATTGAAGGCTGCGCGAGCAAATTCTAGACTCCGCTTGGGAAACTGATTTTCTTAGAGAATTGACTCTTCCGAAGAGAGGACTCAACTGAGGAGTTTAGAGGTTAGGCTTGAGATGTGCTTGTACCCCTCTTATCCTTACTTGCTTGAGACATTGTTACTGATTGCCTTTGTGCGCTTGACATCTTTTATGACGCAAGTCATAAAAGATGCCCCTAGTATATTGTGTTTCCATGACAGGAGTTTTAAGAAGGCAAGACAATGATGGTTGAAGAAAAGATGTTTCGTTTAATGAAGGCTTGAGGATGCAAAGTTTTTTTTTTTTTTTGTATGGAGAGAATAGGACAATAACCATGATGGCTGAGTCTGAAAATCTCTTCTTTCGCATGGCTCACTTTTGGAGGCTTAAGGTCTCGGGTAGGTTTGAACAAGATGTCTCCCGCCCCTTCTGATACCTAAACCAGGATTTACTCTGAATTTTCTTCGCATTTTGGAGGACACACTCCCATTCTTCCAGCACCTGACAGTTTGGACTTTGCAAGGAAAGGGAACACAAATATGAAGGAGGAACAGATTTCCAAGGACTCAATCAAAGAAGACTCTTATTGCTCGAAGGACTCGACTCGCTTTCGACTTCGCTCTTGGATCTGATGTGTCATTTTTTAAGGGTATGGCTTAGTCACTCTTAGAGTATTTCGAAGACCGTGTCAAGAGGCACTACTCTCCTTTTTCGGTGTTTAGGTCATGGTTATTATCCCTTTTGGATTGCTCGGTTTCAATGCCCCAGTTTAGAGGAATGTTAAAGTAAGCTTGCTGGCACTACTTGGACCCCGAGATTTTACGCTGGTTGAAGGCTGTTTCTCCATCTCAATGATTCACTTTTTGTTGGAAGTCGTTGCCATTGACCAGATTGCCTTGTCAGGTTTTCAATCTGGCGGACCGCTTGCCCTAACTTTTGCCTGGTTCGCCCTTTCGGGTTTTCAATCCAGCGGGCTCGATACCCTAACTTTTGCCTAAGCTGAATTTTCAGTTGTCAACTTAGCGGGTAAATGACCCTAAATTTTGCCTAGACCGCCCTCCCGGGTTTTCAACCTAGCGGGTCTTCAAACTCCATCATTTTTTCTTCTTGACTTTGAACCTCTGCTTGTTCACCAGAAGGACTTTCTAGGCGGGCTTGGGTTCAAAAGGGTTAGATATCGGAAGTTCAAACGATTTGGATCGAATCTGGTCTTGCCAGACTACCTACGTACCCCAAAAATGGAGGATCAGATCCGCGTAGTTCGCTTTGGGTTTAACAAAGAATGGTTTAGCTTTTTAGCTTCAAAAGTTTGAAAAGGGGATGATTTAGCTTTTATCCCCAAGGATTTGACCGAACCTGAGTTGATCAGGTTGCCTACGTACCCCCGAAGAGTTGGGGATCAGGTCCGCGTAGTTCGGGTTGAAATGCCCCTGGTTTGCGGGTGTTTGAAAAGAATGTTTGATTCGGTTGAGGCTCAAAGGTGTTTGTAAAAGGATTCTTCAAACTTGGGATTTTTGGCGTTTAAGGCTCTGGCGTCCAAGGATGGCCTTCTGATGTTTTGGCATACAAGCTTCTTGAATGGCTAAGGTTCAATGGCTTTGAACTTTTTTTTTTTTTTAGGAGTCTGGCGGCATTTCCTGGCAAGACTTCATCTGCACTGTGCAAGCTAGACTGATTGAATTCCCACTTTTTCTTTGGGATCTCGCACTGATGCTCAGTATTCTAAGACTCAGGGTCTTCTATGAATGCTGAAGATGATTTTGAAATTTTCAATCCATTTATCGACTCTGCTTCCTGCGATTCTGACGTTCTTGAGGAGTTGACGTGGGGCATGCTCCCTTCTCCTTTCTTCTCTGGATTCTATCTTATTTTTCTTTGTTCATTCTGATTTTAATTTTTTTGCTTGGATGTGGGGAATGCCCCTACACCTGGAATGTTTTAACTTGAAATTCCATCGCAATGTATAGCCCAAGTATTCTTTTTGGGGTTCATGCTCTATGCTCATGACTTTGTTGTCTGAAAGTCTTCTCTCAATTTTTCATTCATTGCATTTGATGTCTGGTATTCTTCATTTGAATTTTTTTTCTTTCGACCTGATGTCTGAAGCTGAGGGTGACTCACGTTGAACAGTGCCAAGGCACGCTTCTGATTTATCCTCATAGGACCAAGCAACACTTCCTTGAACCCTCTAAATAGGTTTATCGACTCTTTGCACTCTTCGGGAGATTTTGCCAATCCTTATTTCCCGAGTTTCGGATTTCGATACCACTATCCACGGTATCAATTTCATCTTCAAGTGGCTTTGCTCGACGCTCTTCCTCTCGTTTGATTATCTTTCAAATCTCGAGGAGAATTTCATCGGCATCCTCATTCGAGGAGGGTGTCTTAATTTGTTTATTAACATTAGATCCAAGAGTGAACATATACAAGAATATTGACGACACTGGAATCAAATGTTCTTTTCATTGAATGTTTGAAGTACATACAATGATTTTTGATGCGCCACGATAGGCTCTCCATCAAATTCAGCAAAAGATTGGACATTGGCTCACAATGAGAGAGACCGGTAAACACAACATACTTAGAATTGATACTGACATGGTTAGACTTACCAACTTTGACAGGAGGGTTGGTATACACACTTCAAAACAAATTTCAAAGATGAGACACTTTATCGGAGGCAACGGATTGGCGCTGAAAGTTCAAGGACAACGTGCCTTCATTAATGGCGATAATGATCGGAAAGAGTAATCCTAGAGTTAGAATCTCAGAAGGGAGGGTCTCTTCGGTTTCTGTTGACCCAGCTCAAATTGTTCTTTGGCACCTGACAATGGCAAGGCTTTCTCTGGTATGATATTTTTCTTTTCTCTTCCCAATCATTTTCCAGCCCAGAGGTGGTACAGGTAAAGGTGGTAAGATATATGAAGGGTTGAATGGGTGAAATGGTTCCCATGGTGGGTGTAGGAGGTGCAACACGGTTAGGTGTAGGGTTCTTGGAAGCACTTGAGTTCAAGAAGAATGAGGGGATCCCTGTCTATCAGGTCATGGATGTCATCACCATCTCTCTTATTTCTCTCAAGACGAGACTTTCAGCATACTTAGCCATCTGGACAATGTGAGAGGAAAAAGGTATAGTGGGCTAGACCAAGCGAGTTTAGAGATGAAAGCTTTTTTGGGGTTGATGGTAGACGAGTGACTAAGACTCCTGTCATGGACACCATAAACACTAGGCTCAATGAGAATTAATCGCATGACAATGTAATGCGCAAGTTGAGACAAAAGGTAGCGCCAACACATCCTTCCCTTGGATCAAAATCCGACAGCTTAATGGTTGTACATGAAGATGTGGTACGACAAGTACATGGTTTGTCAACAAGCCTAAAAGGATGATGACCACACTCAAGGTATTTAGAGAAAATTCGGCAGCATAACGGCTATACCAGGAGATGTGGTAAGGTAAGCACATGGTTTGTCAATGAACCCAAAAGGATAATGATTACGCTCAAGGGTTCTAAAAAAAAATTGGCAGCATGACGGCTATACTAGGAGGGTCTCAGCAACTAAACATGAAGAGTATGCCGTCATGGTCAAGATAAAGCAGGGTTCTCAGCAAGAACACACACTCCGATAATGATAATGGCAAGATAGACTCATAATCGACATGCGGAGTGATCTGATCAGGATCGATCAAATGATCAGGCTCACGGAAAACAGATCATGACTAAAAAGAGCTAAGAATCTGATGATAATCCACAGAATGGATAGATGGGGAAAAATTGATTAGATTAGAAGGAAACCTAACTAAGAAGCAAGCCCTAATCTAATAATAAATGTATACATATATATATACATCCTAACCAGGGGCACCAACCCTAGTCTAATCTAGCGCAGCCAAGAAGATCTTGACTCAGAAGTGTCTGTGAGTGTACTAGATAACGCGGCGGGTAACCACGGTGTGACTTACCCTCCTACACTACACGGGTAGGCTGACTTCTATCCTAGGCTCACATATGCTGGTCGCACATGTTCGTCCTATATGAGTACATATATATAGTGTCCTAGCAAGGGTTCCCTAATTTTGGCTCTAAAGGGAGAAACTAATATATATACATAATATAATGAAATAAAAGTAGGGCCCAGGCATTTCTGCAGGGTACTATGCTTATGACCATACCCTTGATGTATAACGCCAGCACACCCAGCATTATACAAAGTATGTTCATTGCTCATCGGCTGCTGTAGAACACCAGCACACCCAGTGTCTACGGCTGCAGCTCCGGCGCATAGCTCGGAAATAGATACAACGGTCCCCATCTGGTACGCGTCATATCTATTCCCTAAGGCCAATAATGAAAAATAATGAAAGAAATAAAGAATATGACAATGTATGATGTGCAGTGTGTGAATCCCTTGTTTTAATTACGCACCTACTTGGTGCCCCTGGATTTCTAACGACAAAGTTCCCATTTAGCTTGATTTTGACCCAAATTTCTTCAAAATTAATTAAAATGGCATTTTTACAGAGTTAGGCAATGTTTCAAAAACTCCCCAGCAGAGTCGCCAGCCTGTGGAACCCAGATCCGGGACGGGCGTGAGGGGACGGGTGTGGGACCCGATCCCGCGAGAGGGGTGGTGGCGCGAGAGCCGCCACGCACTATCTCTTGGTCTCTCGTACCCACGCGATTGGCGTGTGCCTTTTATTATTAATTTTAATTCATCTTTTATGTGAACTTGGGATCACTAAGGCAATCCGAATTCCACACAAAAGAGACTGACAGAGTCGCCACCTAGATGTGGGATCTAGGACCCATAATTAACCAGAAATCTAGACTCGCTACCTGGTTACAAGAATGGAAGGTATGGGGATTTATCCACCACATGCACCATTCCTGCCCGATAATCGGTCTTCAATTCCAAAAGTTAACTCTTTTAAATTCATTTTTAATGGCTCATTCAACTCTCTGTTAATGTGCTATCTATGTGACATGCATCCTATGATCTAATTTCAATGTGAATCCTAAATGTGTATCTTGATTTCTTAATTGGTTTGGATTCAATCTAAGTGAAAGTTCTCCTAAAATTCTAATTTCATGGAAAATCCTAAGTGATTTGATTGTTTCAACAGTTTTAAAAAGTGATTAGCCCGAGTCCTCAGATGATCTGGTATTCATCCAAAGAAGCCTACGTATCCCCGCCTCCACGAGAATCAAGGCAACGTAGTTCTTCGCGCCTATTCTAAGCTAGGATGCCTAAGACACCTAGACTTCTATCCTAGACTCGATCTAAAAGACCGAACCGGTTATTAAAGTTTCTTGTACGATTATTTAAATTTCAGTGAATTGTGGATTTTATGACACCCTATATGCCCTAACTAAATGCAGATTAGCCCTAAGCTAATGCAGGTGGTTCTTACAACCTATGTGTGACTAGGCTGTATTTCCTACGGAAAACCAAGGGTGGACTAGCGTATCCTACTCTAGTCATCACTCGGCGATATGGATCGCCGACTGACCGGACGGAGGCGCTCCTATAACTCTAGGACAGACCTCTAACTCTAAAACAAGCACACAGCAAACAATCAATCAAACAACCTATCAAAAGAAAAACCCTAACTCTAAAACTCTTTATCTAGGAGAAACTCCTAACTCTAGAAGAAGATCTTTTGAAAATAAGATTTTAAAGGTTTTTTAAGAAGGTTTAAAATAGTTATTTACAAAAAAGTTTGGCTGGACTTGGGATGTAAATCCCAAGCTGCACTACGTACCTCGGAAGAGGATCAAGCCAACGTAGTTCGAAACGAACTCTCAAACTACGCTTCTAAAAGAAACACTCACACTTCAGATTTTTTAAGGTTTTTTTATATTTTCAAATGTTTTTGATATTTTTAAAGTTTTCAAATGTTTTTGAGTTTTAAATTTCTAATGTTTTTGGATTTTAAAGCTTTTCCAATGCTCAGGACCTTTAGATGTTTTCAATCTTAAAGGGAACACGCAAGAACAACCACAAACTAGGGCAAAGCCCTAAATCCAAAAGGGGAAACCCCGAACAAACAACTAACGTCTCAAAGAGACGAACCATAACAAGAAAGATAGCGTCCCAAGAAGAGAGAAAACGATCCAAGATCCCAAGCAAGCAAAGCTCTAATAAGACTGAGTTAGCCTCTAATTAAAGCGAAGTAATCAACAACTCTAAAGGAGAAACTCCTAACTAAAAATATTAAAGAAGGGTACAAATGAGCAAAAGAGAATGTGGGACCCGCTGGTGTGGGACCCGTTTGTGTGGGACCCGCTGATGTGGGACCCGCTTGTGTGGGACCCGCTGATGTGGGACCCGCTTGTGCGGAACCCACAAAGTGGGACTCACCATTAGCATGACTTAACTTTCTCTACCATTTCCACTAACTTCATTTTTCCCTTTAAAATAACATCATTATCTCCATTACCATTATATATTCCATTATTCCCACCACCATTCCCACCATTACCATTATATATTCCATTATCCCCACCACCATTCCCACCATTACCATTATATATTCCATTATTCCCACCACCATTCCCACCATTACCATTATATATTCCATTATTCTCCACCACACCCACCATTCTCATTATTTATTTCCACCTCTCCACTAAGTTTTTCACTATATAAAGAGAGGTGATGAGAAGGAAAAGAGGGAATGGTCTCGTCTGTGAAAGAAATAAAGAATATGACAATGTATGATGTGCAGTGTGTGAATCCCTTGTTTTAATTACGCACCTACTTGGTGCCCCTGGATTTCTAACGACAAAGTTCCCATTTAGCTTGATTTTGACCCAAATTTCTTCAAAATTAATTAAAATGGCATTTTTACAGAGTTAGGCAATGTTTCAAAAACTCCCCAGCAGAGTCGCCAGCCTGTGGAACCCAGATCCGGGACGGGCGTGAGGGGACGGGCCCCCGCGCGAGTCTCTAGATCATCCACGTGAAGGAGAGCCCCACCAAGGAACCCTCGAAAGAGTGCCCCTCACAGCATGAGCGGCGATGTAAAGTGAGATACCTCTCGATTCGGGAACTAGCCCGGATTCGAGACGCACCTTAAGCAAAGAAAGAGTCGCCATCCAAGGAAGTGGGCCCTGGATCCCATGCTGTGCTCTGTCGCAACAGATAACCAGAGATACAAAGGGTTCGTGCCTGATGACGAATGGGGAAGGGATTAGGCGCCCCCAATTCGCCCAAGTGCTAGCACCTGGTCTCTTATGCCATTTATTATTAATTTTGAAGAGTTTTGGGAGAAAATCATGTGAAATGGGAACGAATATCTCCGAGATAACGTCTAGCTAATCATGCATGTCGCGGAGATGAATAAGAAGCACACACAAAAGAAATGAAAGATATGTCGCCTAAGAATAGTTAGATTATATGTGACATGCCTAATTGGTGTCTAAGTTCTGGTGGACAAGCACATGCATGCTACAGCTAAAGGTATAGGATCTGTACATGAAAATAAGAAAACACAGCAAAATACGCAACACACGACTCAACAAGACAAATCCTAAAATTCTAATGTAGGACTTGACTCGGACCAGGATGGCCATCCATCCTAGCTGCACTACGTATCCCGGCCTCGGGAAGAATCAGAGCCAACGTAGTTCGGTGTCCTATGCTAAACTACAATGCCTAAACCTCTAGGACCGCTATCCTAGACTCGATCAACTAGACTCGACTAGTTTTTAAAGCTTTTTCTGCGATTGCTTAAATTCAAGTGGATTGTGATTTTTAGGACTCTCTATATGTCCTAACTAATGCAGGTTGTTTAGCCTTAAGCTAATGCAGGTGGGCCCTACATCCTATGTGTATCTAGGCTGTGCAACATAAAGAAAACCATGGGCTGACTATATGCTTCCTAGTCTAGCCATCGGTTCGACTAAGTGTCTGACCGATCGACTCGAGGCCTCCTAACTCTAGGGACACTCACACGACAGGACACACCACATCAATACAAATCAAGACCGACTCCTAACTCTAAAACACCCTAAATATCTAGGACAGACTCCTAACTCTAGGGGAAGATCTTTTTGAAAAGGTTTTGAAGTTTTTTGTATTTTTTGGAGGTTTTGAAGTTATGAAAAATGGTGAAAGTTATGAGAAATATTTACAAAAAATGGTGACTGAAAATGGTGAAAGGGTGTAAAAATGGTGTCTAAAAATGGTGACTGAACTCAGGGTGCCAGCAGCACGCCTGAGCTGCCTACGTACCCCTCAGCTAGGGATCAAGTCATCCGTAGTTCGGACCGAATTCCTAACTACTCTGCACATGACTCAAGATTTTTTGAGATTTTTGATTTTTAAAATGTTTTTGGATTTTGAATTGTTTTTGAGATGTTTTTGAATTTTCAAGTGTTTTTGGAATATTTTTGTTGTTTTCAAGTATTTTTGAAATGTTTTTATTGTTTTTTTGACACCAGAGAATAAAATCCTATCATCATAAGGGTAGGGAGACTTCTGGAATCCCGCAAAGGTTGGACATCATCCTATACTTTGCGGGGGAACGAACAGGAAAATAACTCGGCAAGGGTTGGACAGCATCCTATACCTTGCAGGAGTGGGTAAAGATCACGACTTGATGAGAGGATGGACAGAATCCTAACCCCTATGATGATAGGAAAAACTCCTGGACTGACTGAAGGACTGACTCCTGTGCTGAAGACTGTTATAATTACTATTTATAATTACTATACAAGATTACTATTCAAAAATACTATTCATAATTACTATTTATAGGTACTATTCAAAACTACTATTCATAATAACTATTTATAAGTACTATTCAAAACTACTATTCATAATTACTATTTATAAGTACTATTCAAAACTACTATTCATAGTAGGACTCGTTGATGTGGGACCCGCTGTTGTGGGACCCGCTGTTGTGGGACCCGCTGTGGGACCCGCTGTGGGACCCGCTGATGTGGGACCCGCTGTGGGACCCGCGGATGTGGGACCCGCGGATGTGGGACCCGCTGTGGGACCCGCGGATGTGGGACCCGCGGATGTGGGACCCGCTGTGGGACCCGCTGAGACCCGCCGCTGTGGGACCCACTGATGTGGGACCCGTGTAGTGCGAAGAATGAATAATTATAAAATAAAATAAAAAAATGAACTTACACCACAAGAGATCCAGGAAGGTGTTGACAGAGTCGTGCTTGTGTGGGGCCCGCTGATGTGGGACCCGCTGATGTGGGACCCGCTGGAGGTGGGGCCCGCTGGAGGTGGGGTGGAGGAGATGTGGATGCCGGTGGAGCTCCGGTGGTTGGTTGGGAGGATGTCGGAGAAGGTGGCCGGAATCCGGTTGGGTTGCCGGAGGAGAAGAGGTGGTGGTCTGTGGTGGATGGAGGGTCGGATGATGGTGGTGGTGATCGGTGGATGGCCGGTCGGAAATGGGTTTGGCCTCGCCGGATTCCGGCTGGGTTGCCGGAGGAGAAGACTCTCTCTCTCTCTCTCTCTCCCTCTCTCTCTCTCTACAGATCTCTCCTCTCTCTCTCTCTCTCCCCTCTGCAGATCTCTCTCTCCTCTTTCTCTTTTTTTTTTTCTCTGGTTTTCCTCTCCCTCTGGTTTTTTTCTTCTCTCCCCTCCCGTTTTTTTTTTCTTTTTTGTTTTCTTTCTTTCTCTGCGAGAGAGAGAGATCAGAAGACCCATGATGACGAGTCATCATGAGGGGAGAAAATGAGAGTCTTTTGTCCCCCTCTTGTCCCCCCTAATTCCCTTAAATTTTGCAAAAAAATAAATAAAAAAATAGAAAACAATTTTCAAATGGCATCGGATGCCATACGAAAACCAAAACTACTCATTACGCCCATTTTTAAAAACGAAGAAAATGATGACCGTCCTTATTCTCTCTTTGACCACATAAGCGGGTCCCACAACAGCGGGCCCCACACAAGCGGGCCCCACGCAAGCGGGTCCCACATCAGCGGGCCCCACATCAGCAGGTCCCACACAAACGGGCCCCACAAAAGCGGGTCCCACACAGGCGGGTCCCACACAAACGGGTCCCACACAAGCGGGCCCCACATTCTCTTTTGCTCGGATTAATTTCATTCATTTTCCGTCTGACCTCGGGATTTTATTCGAATATGCGGGTTTAGGGCCTTGTCAAAATGGGGTGTCTACAATGTGTTATTTTTCAAGGGTATGGCTTAGCCACTCTTAGAGTATTTCGAAGACCATGTCAAGAGGCACTACTCTCCTCTTTCGGTGTTTCCGTCATGGTTATTATCCCTTTCAAATTGCTCGGTTTCAATGCCCCTAGTTTAGAGGAATGTTAAAGTAATCTTGCTGGCACTACTTGGACTCCGAGATTTTGCCCTGGTTGAAGACTGTTTCTCCATCTCGATGATTCGCTTTTTCGTTGGAAGTCATTGCCATTGACCAGATTGCCTTTTCAGGTTTTCAATCTGACGGACCGCTTGCCCTAACTTTTGCCTGGTTCGCCCTTTCGGGTTTTCAATCCAGCGGGCTTGATACCCTAACTTTTGCCTAAGCTGACTTTTCAGTTGTCAACTTAGCGGGTGAATGACCCTAAATTTTGCCTAGACCGCCCTCTCGGGTTTTCAGCCTAGCGGGTCTTCAGACTCCGTCTCTTTTTCTTCTTGACTTTGAACCTCTGCTTGTTCACCAGAAGGACTTTTCTAGGTAGGCTTGGATTCAAAAGGGTTGGGTATTTCTTTTGGATTTCAAAGTTTCGACCGAACCTTGATCGGCCAGGTTGCCTAAAGTATCCCAAAAATGGAGGATCAGGTCCGCGTAGTTCGCTGGGGTTTGGAACACAATGATTTGGCTTTAAGCTCAAAGGTTGAAAGGGAATAATGTGACTTTTATTCCAAAGGTTGAAAGGGAATAATTTGACTTTTATTCCCAAGGTTGACCGAACCTGAATTGATCAGGTTGCCTACGTACCCCCGAAGAGTTGGGGATCAGGTCAGACGTAGTTCGAAACGAACTACCCCTGGTTTGTGGGTGTTTGAAAAGAATGTTTGATTTTGTTGAGGCTCAAAGGTGTTTGCAAAAGGATTTTTTTTTTTAAAAAAAAAAAAAACTTGGGATTTTGGCATTTAAGGCTCAGGCGTCCAAGGATGGCCTTCTGGTGTTTTGGCATACAAGCTTTTTGAATGGCTAAGGTTCAATGGCTTTGAACTTTTTTTTTTTCTTTCTCTTTTTTTTTGAGGAGTCCGGCGGCATTTCCTGGCAAGACTTCATCTGCACTGTGCAAGCTAGACTGATTGAATTCCCACTTTTTCTTTGGGATCTCGCACTGATATTCGGGATTCTACGACTCTGGGTCTTCTCTAAATGCTGAAGATGATTTTGAAATTTTCAATCTATTTATCAGCTTTGCTTTTTGAGATTCTGACGTTCTTGAGGAGTTGACGTGGGGCATGCTCCCCTCTCCTTTCTTCTCTGGATTCTATCTTTTTTTTATTGGATGTCGGGGAGGCCCCTACTCCTTGAATGTTCTAACTTGAAATTCCATCGGAATGTATAGCCCAAGTATTCTTTTTGGGGTTCATGTTCTATGCTCATGACTTTGTTGTCCGAAAGTCTTCTCTCAATTTTTCATTAACTTCACTTGATGTCTGGTATTCTTCGTTTGAAATTTTTGCTCTTTTGACCTGATGTCTGAAGCTGAGGGTGACTCACGTTGAACAGTGTCAAGATACGCTTCCGGTTTATCCTCATAGGACCAAGCAACACTTATTTGAACCCTCTAAATAGGTTTATCGATTCTTTGCGCTCTTCGGGAGATTTTGCCAATCCTTATTTCCCGAGTTTCGGATTTGGATACCACTATCCACGATATCGATTTCATCTTCGAGTGGCTCTGTTCGACGCTCTTCCTCTCGTTTGATCAGCTTTCAAATCTCGAGGAGAATTTCATCGGCATCCTCGTCTGAGGAGGGTGTCTTAATTTGTTTATTAACATTAGATCCAAGAGTGAACATATACAAAAATACTGACGACACTGGAATCAAATGTTCGTTGCATTGAATGTTTGAAGTACATACATTGATTTTTGACGCGCCACGATAGGCTCTCCATCAAATTCAACAAAAGATTGGACATTGGTTCACAATGAGAGAGACCAATAAACACAACGTACGTAGAATTGATATTGACATGGTTAGGCTTACCAACTTTGACAGGAGGGTTGGTATACACTCTTCCAAACAAATTTCAAAGATGAGACACTTCATCGGAGGCAACGGATTGGCGCTGAAAGTTCAAGGACAACGTGCCTTCATTGATAATGATTGGAGAGAGCAATCCTGGAGTTAGAATCTCAGAAGAGAGGGCCTCTTTGGTTTCTGTTGATCCAGCTCAAATTGTCCTTTAGCACCTGACAATGGCAAGGCTTTCTCTGGTATAATGTTTTCAAGGAGTTCAAGCTCTGACATTTTTCTTTTCCCTTCCTAATCATTTTCCAGCCCAGAGGTGGTATAGGTAGAGGTGGTAAGATCTGTGAAGGGTTGAATGAGTTGAATGGTTCCCATGGTGGGTGAAAGAAGTGCAACACGGTTATGTGCAGGGTTCTCAGAAGCATTTGAGTTCGAGAAGACTGAGGGGATCCCCGTCTATCAGGTCATGGATGTCATCACCATCTCTCTCATTTCTCTCAAGACGAGACTTTCAGCATACTCAGCCATCTGGGCAATGTGAGAGGAAAAAGGTATAGCGGGCTAGACCAAGCGAGTTTAGAGATGAAAGCTTTTTGGGGTTGATGGTAAACGAGTGACTAAGACTCCTGTCATGGACATCATAAACACTAGGCTCAATGAGAATTAATCCCATAGCAATGTAATGTGCAAGTTGAGACAAAAGGTAGCGCCAACACATCCTTCCCTTGGATCAAAATCCGACAGCTTAACGGTTGTGCATGAAGATGTGGTACGACAAGTACATGGTTTGTCAACAAGCCTAAAAGGATGATGACCACACTCAAGGTATTTGGAGAAAATTCGGCAGCATAACGGCTATACCAGGAGATGTGGTAAGGTAAGCACATGGTTTGTCAATGAACCCAAAAGGATAATGATTACGCTCAAGGGTTCTAAAAAAAATTGGCAGCATGACGGCTATACTAGGAGGGTCTCAGCAACTAAACATGAAGAGTATGCCGTCATGGTCAAGATAAAGCAGGGTTCTCAGCAAGAACACACACTCCGATAATGATAATGGCAAGATAGACTCACAATCGACATGTGGAACACGGTCTGATCAGGATCAATCAAATGATCAAGCTCACGGAAGACAGATCATGACTAAAAGAGCCAAGAATCTGATGATAATCCACAGAATGGATAGATGGGGAAAAATTGATTAGATTAGAAGGAAACCTAACTAAGAAGCAAGCCCTAATCTAATAATAAATATATACATATATATATATATATATATATATACATCCTAACCAGGGGCACCAACCCTAGTCTAACTAGCGGAGTCAAGGAAGTCTCGACTCAAGACAGACTGATGAGTGTACTAGGACCGTTGTAGCCATGTCAAAATGAACTACCCTAGTCTACAAAGGGGACAAAGCTCCTAACTCTAGGCTCCACACGTGTGAGCAACACATGTTCGTCCTATATGAGTACATATATATAGTGTCCTAGCAAGGGTTCCCTAATTTTGGTTCTAAAGGGAGCAACTAATATATATACATAATATAATGAAATGAAAGTAGGGCCCAGGCATTTCTGCAGGGTACTATGCCTATGACCATACCCTTGATGTATAACGCCAGCACACCCGGCATTATACAGAGTATGTTCATTGCTCATCGGCTGCTGTAGAACACCAGCACACCCAGTGTCTACGGCTGCAGCTCTGGCGCATAGCTCGGAAATAGATACAACGGCTCCCATCTGGTGCGCGTCATATCTATTCCCTGAGGCCAATAATGAAAATAATGAAAGAAATAAAGAATATGACAATGCATGATGTGCAGTGTGTGAATCCCTTGTTTTATTTACGCACCTAATTGGTGCCCCTGAATTTCTAACGATAAAGTTCCCATTTAACTTGGTTTTGACCCAAATTTCTTCAAAATTAATAAAAATGGCATTTTTACAGAGTTAGGCAATGTTCCAAGAAATCCCCAGCAGAGTCGCCAGTCTGTGGAACCAGATCCGGGACGGGCGTGAGGGGACGGGCCCCCGCGCGAGTCTCTCTAGATCGTCCACGTGAAGGAGAGCCCCACCAAGGAACTCTCGAAAGAGTGCCCCTCACAGCATGAGCGGCGATGTAAAGTGAGATACCTCTCGATTCGGGGACTAGCCCAGATTCGAGGCGTACCTTAAACAAAGAAGAGTCGCCATCCAAGGAAGTGGGCCCTGGATCCCATGCTGTGCTCTGTTGCAACGGATAACCAGAGATATAAAATAGGGTTCGTGCCTGATGACGAATGGGGAAGGGATTAGGCGCCCCCAATTCGCCCAAGTGCTAGCACCTGGTCTCTTATGCCATTTATTATTAATTTTGAAGAGTTTTGGGCGAAAATCATGCGAAATGGGAACGAATATCTCCGAGATTACGTCTAGCTAATCATGCATGTCTCGGAGATGAATAAGAAGCACACACAAAAGAAATGAAAGATATGTCGCCTAAGAATAGCTAGGTTATGAGTGCCATGCCTAATTGGTGTCTAAGTTCTGGTGGACAAGCACATGCATGTTACAGCTAAAGGTATAGGATCTGTACATAAAAATAAGAAAACACAGCATAACACACAACACGACACGACTCGACACACGACCCGACACGACAAACCCTAGACTCTAATGCAATACTTGACTCGGACCAGGATGGCCATTCATCCTAGCTGCACTACGTATCCCGGCCTCGGGAAGAATCAGAGCCAACGTAGTTCGATGTCCTATGCTAAACCACAATGCCTAAACCTCTAGGACCGCTATCCTAGACTCGATCAACTAGACTCGACTAGTTTTTAAAGCTTTTTGTGCGATTGCTTAAATTCAAGTGGATTGTAATTTTTAGGACTCTCTATATGTCCTAACTAATGCAAGTTGATTAGCCTTAAGCTAATGCAGGTGGGCCCTACATCCTATGTGTATCTAGGCTGTGCATTCTAAGGAAAACCATGGGTTGACTATATGCTTCCTAGTCTAGCCATCGGTTCGACTAAATGTCTAACCGATCGACTTGAGGCCTCCTAACTCTAGGGACACTCACACGACAGGACACACCATATCAATACAAATCAGGACCGACTCCTAACTCTAAAACACCCTAAATATCTAGGACAGACTCCTAACTCTAGAGGAAGATCTTTTTGAAAAGGTTTTGAAGTTTTTTGTATTTTTTGGAGGTTTTGAAGTTATGAAAAATGGTGAAAGTTGTGAGAAATATTTACAAAAAATGGTGGCTGAAAATGGTGAAAGGGTGTAAAAATGGTGTCTAAAAATGGTGACTGAACTCACGGTGCCAGCAGCACGCCTGAGCTGCCTACGTACCCCTCAGCTAGGGATCAAGCCATCCGTAGTTCGGAACGAATTCCTAACTACTCTGCACATGACTCAAGATTTTTTGAGATTTTTGATTTTGATTATGTTTTTGGATTTTGAATTGTTTTTGAGATGTTTTTGAATTTTCAAGTGTTTTTTGGAATGTTTTTGTTGTTTTCAAGTATTTTTGAAATGTTTTTATTGTTTTTTGACACCAGAGAATAAAATCCTATCATCATACGGGTAGGGAGACTTCTGGAATCCCGCAAAGGTTGGATAGCATCCTATGCTTTGCGGGGGAACGAACAGGAAAATAACTCGGCAAGGGTTGGACATCATCCTATACCTTGCAGGAGCGGGTAAAGATCACGACTTGATGAGAGGATGGACAGAATCCTAACCCCTATGATGATAGGAAAAACTCCTGGACTGACTGAAGGACTGACTCCTGTGCTGAAGACTGTTATAATTACTATTCACAACTACTATTCACGACTACTATTCACAACTACTATTCAAAGCTACTATTCAAAGCTACTATTCAAAGCTACTATTCAAAGCTACTATTCAAAAGTACTATTCAAAAGTACTATTCAAAAGTACTATTCAAAAGTACTATTCAAAAGTACTATTCAAAAGTACTATTCAAAAGTACTATTCAAAAGTACTATTCACAGTAGGACCTACCAAGTACTATTCATACATCGGCGGGCCCCACACAAACGGGTCCCACATCAGCGAGCCCCACATCAGCGGGCCCCACATCGGCGGGCTCCACACAGCGGGTCCCACATCAGCGGGCCCCACACAAACGGGTCCCACATCGGTAATTGGAAACGAAATAACAATTAAATATTCCACCGAAAGAAAAATAATAATACTTAATTAATAGTAATCATCGCGGTCAAAAAAATTAATAATTTAATAATATTAATAACCGACAAAAATAATAATTTAAATAAAATAATCATTACGGTCAAAAAACAATAATTAATCACCGACAAAATTAATAATTTAATAATATTAATCGACGAAAATAATGATTTAATAATATTAATCGACCTGGTACTGTTCACGCAACCTTTACTATTCACGAAAATAAAAATTTAATCCTATTACTATTCAAACAGCTGTTACTATTCTCGATAATTTAATATTAATAATCAACGAACAGTCAAACATGCAATGATGAAACGACAAAAAAAATTAAAAATAAATAAATAAATAAACATAAAAAATGAAAATACCTGAGCGTAAGGGTGGCCGGAGTTGGGGCCGGATTCCGGCACAGCCGGTCGGAGGTGGTGATGATCGGACTCCGACGAAATTTCTGTCGGAGAAGAAGATCCTTCTCTCTCTCTCTCTTTTCTCTCTGCAGATCTCTCCTTCTTTCTTTTTTTTTCTTTTTTTAAAAATAAAATAAAAAAAAAATAAAATAAAATGAAGAAGAAGAAGTTGGAAGTGGGGTGGAGGAGATGGTGGTAGGGCTGGAAATGGCCGAATAGTGGTGGTTTGGGTTTTGCAGAGGAGAAAAGGGGAAAATGAAGGAGAAGGTGGAGATGGTTCGACGGTGGTGATCGGATTCCGGCAAGCTTGCCGGAATCAATGGAGGTGGTGGCTGTTGGTGGTTGTGATTGGGTGAAAGCTCGATCGGAGGTGGTGATGAGGGAAAATATGGGCGGCTCCGGTGGGATGTGGTCGGAGGAGTTGGGTTGCAGAAATAGGATGGAGGCAAAGATGAGGTGGTGGCCGATCCGATCGGAGCTCCGGCACCGTTGCCGGAGGAGAAGCTCTCTCTCTCTATCTTTTTTTGTCTTTTACCAATGAGCTCTCCCCCTTTCGTTTTTGATTTTTTTTTTATATAGGTTAAAATAACCTGTTGATATCCCCGCACCCCCATTTGATGGGCGCACAAAAATGATAAGGCGCGCCCGTAACCTTTGTCCCATTCGGTCCAGGTTCGGCCCCACCCAGGATAAATCACCCCCCTTCTGCGCATTTACACTACAGCACCGTCTTAGCTCGTTTGCTAGGCAAACGCGATCGGATTTCGACGAAATTTTGCGGGGACCTAGCTGGGACCCAAAGCTAGCCTAGGGTTAAGTTTGGGACCCTAACTCATTGATTTGATGGGGATTTTTGCAAAACTGGAAGGGTTTAGGGCACGGTCAAAATGGGGTGTCTACAACTGCTTAAGATGGTTTGAACATATCCAACGTATGCCTTTGGATGCTCTGGTGAGAAGAGGTGACTCATGCCAAGTTGAGGGAGTAAAAAGAGGTAGGGGTAGACCGAAAATAACATGGGTAGAGACAATGAGGAAAGACTTGATAGCTAGGAACATAACAGATAACATAACCTTGCATATGATAGAATGGAAGAAAATGATCCACGTAGAAGAACCCAACTAGAACCAGGATTAGAGCCTGGTAGATCCCTTTTACCCTCATGAATTTTTTCTAAAGGATTCATTTAGCCGACCCCAACTAGCTTGGGACAAAGGCTTTGTTGAGTTGAGTTGAGTTGAGTTGGAATCTTTTTTATAGTCACCACTTAGGCCATGTTTGTTTTGGAGTTTGAGAACCGATTGTGAGTTCAAAACTAATTATTGGATGCAAAATTAATTTTAATTTTAATTTTGGAGTTTAAGACTAAGACAGTGACGCGTGTCGTGCTGGCACGGCACGAAGTCGCGGGCCATGCCGGGCTTGGTTGGGCGGCACGGCACGACCCGGCCCGCGAGCCCGGATGCCCCCTTTAAAAAATGTGTTTTTTTTAAAAAAAACCCGAGAATACCCCTAAAAAGGTGTTTCAAACGGCTAGTTTGGGGGGTATTCTCGTCCGAAACTTATATATTTCATAAAATCTCGAAAATACCCCCTCCAACTATTTTTTTACAAGGTTATTTTAGTACTTATGTTTCTCATCCCTTTGACACATGGCACAAGTTTATTGCATAGTTTTTTTTATCCAAAAGTGATTAGTATTTTCCTATAGCAACCCTATTAATTTTTTTTTTTATAAAGATGGGATTTTCATTGTTAAATCTTTTACCTTCCCTAAATACCCTCCCCAACAACTCTTTTTGTGGATATTTAAGTCATGTCATGTCTTTTACCAAATTAACCTCCCCAACAACTAGTTTTGGGGGGTATTTTGGATTTTTATTGTTTAAATCTTTTACTTTCCCTAAATACCCTCCCCAACAACTCTTTTTGTGCATATTTAAGTCATTTCATGTCTTTTACCAAATTAACCCCTCCAACAACTTGTTTTGGGGGTATTTTGGGAAGTCAAAAAATAACCTACCCAATCCTATAAATACAACTTTCCACCCCCTTCATTTCTCAATAAAGCTCACTCTCTCTCTATTATCTAAACTCTCCAATTAACTTCTCTCTCTCCCTAATCAAGCTCTCCCTCTCTCTCTCCCAATCAACTTCTCCCTCCCTCTCTTCAATCTACTTCTCTCTCTAGTTAGTAGCACTAACTACTCATCAAGAGGGCGGCGATTGGCGATTAAACGAGGGCGGCGATTGGCGATCAACAAGAGGGAGAGATTGTGCTCAAATAGGTTGAGGTTGGTACCCATTTAAATATTTAATTGTAATTCTCCTTTCACTAATTTTTTTTAAATCTCTCTTAATGGTCGATTCGGAAGAAGTTTTCTACCCCAACATTGACCATGACAACAACCAAGTCATGGGCAATGATGACTTAATGGAAGCTTGTTTTGGAGGTCAGTGGAGTGAAGACGAGATTGAATTTGAAGTCCAAAATGAACCCAACCATAGTGCTAGTGGGATCCAAGCTCCTTCTCGCTCTAAAGTTAAAAGGGGTAGAACTTCAACTGTTTGGTCTACCTTCACTCGTCAAGAGATAAGACGTCCCGATGAGAAAGTAGAAGTTAGGACAATTTCTAAACATTGTAAAAGGGATCTTAGTTGTAATGTTTCGAGTGGAACGGGTCACTTAAAAAGGTATGCCGACGCTTGTGGTAAAAAGCATGGCCCGTTAGACCCTAAGCAAACTCAACTAAGTCGCACGTCTAGTTCAATATGAATAATTTCCTACTCTCATGATAATAAAAGAAGAGAACTAGTCGCATATGTGATAGACTCCGAACAACTATTTGTTTTTGCAGAAAATAAACGTTTTGAAAAATATGCTAAACAAGCTTTAAATCCTGCTTTTAAAAGAGTACCTAGAAATACTCTAAAATCAGACAACTGTAAACTTTTTAATGAACGTAAACAACAACTGATTTCATATTTTGAAGGATTTAATGAGAAAATTGCACTTACTTCCAATATTTGGAGTACAAAAAATGGTTATTCATATATTTGTATAACCGCACACTATATCAACTCTAATTGGCTTTTAGAAAAAAGAATTATTAGCTTTAGTCTTATTGATTACCCACATACTGAAAATGTTATATCAACACATATTTTAAATACTGCTCGTGAATATAATATTACAAAAAAAAAATTCTATAACTCTAGATAATGCTAGTAATAATACTTTCGCAGTAGAGTTATTAAAAACTGAATTGAAACCTATTTTGAGTGGAAATTTTTTTCATATTAGATGTGCATGCCATATTTTAAATTTGGCTGTGCAAGATGGTTTAGCTCTTATTGACCCACAAATAGAAAATATTAAAACTTATATTACATTTATCAATTCTTCAATGTATAGAAGACAAGAATTTGCAAAATTATGCAACACATATGGAAAAGAATTTTCTAAATTCAAATTAGATGTTAGACATAGGTGGAATTCAAATTATTTAATGTTGAAACATTGCCTCCCATATAAAAATTTAATTCAATCATTTGGTAATGAAAATATACCTCAACTTCTCTGTTACACTGTAGGTCTCTCAGATTGGAACACTTGTGAGGGTTTCATGAGTTTTCTTGAAGTTTTTTATACTGGAACTAATGCTTTTTCTGTTGTTTACAAACCAACCTCAAACATAATTATTGGTAACTTATATAACATCACGTTTACTTTAAAAAAAATAGAACTGAAAGACATGAACAAATAATTGAAGTCATGGAGGCAAAATTTAAAAAATATTTTAATAAAGTTCCACTTTTATATTCCTTCACTACAGGAATGGACCCTCAGTTTAAGTTACAAGGTTTAGAAGTCTTGTTAGAAGAGTGCAATAATAACCTCGGTAATGATCATGAAGATTCAGGGAATAGTATAAATGAAATTAAATCATTATTAAGGTCTATGTATCATATCTATGAGGTGGAACATGGACAAAGAAGATCCAGTTCTTCTACGAGCTCGGGGCCTAAAAATAATCTAATTTTTACTTTAATAAGCCTAAAAAGAGCAAAACCTAGTAGTGTTGGTGAAGCATCTTGCAATGAGTTATCATTGTATTTGGAAAATGAACATTACATCAATCCCGAAGAATGGGAAAGTTTTGAAATTTTACCTTGGTGGAAAGCAAATGAGAAAACATATCCAGTGCTATCCGTCATGGAACGTGATCTACTAACCCCCCCGGTGTCTACAGTAGCATCGGAGTCCACTTTTAGTGCAGGTAACAGGGTTTTAGAAGACAAAAAAACCAAAATGTCATAAAAAATATTGGAGGTATGTGTGTACTTGAAGGACTGGCTTGATGCAGATGCTAGGATACAAGGACTGGAAGGCTCAAGCTCATCATCTGAAGATTGTTGAAGACTTTTAATTTAGAAGTTGTTGTAATTTCAAAGTTGTATTTATTTTTTCTCTTTACTTTCCTTTAAAGGGTTAGAGGCAAGGTTCTATGTCCTCCTCAGCTCCTCTTTTCTTCTTATAATATTTGATATTAATAAAATTTAAAGGTGCCGCCCGGGTTTTTGGATAAATATTCCAGGCACAATCGATCTTTGTTTCTAAATTACTATTGTAAAGTAATTGTAAATGAAATTGACAAAAGGGGGACTAAGAAAATTATAAACAAAAATTGACAAAAGGGGACCAAGAAAATTGTTCACAATATTTGAAAATTTTTTTTTTTTTTAAAACAGAACATTTCTCGGAACTCCGTGAGAATCCATGGAATTCCGAGAACAATTCTCGGCAAGAAATGTTCTATTTCAAAAAAAAATTCTCGAAACTCCGTGGGGATCCCACGGAGTTCTGAGAAATGTTTTAAATCAAAAACATAAAAAAACACGGGCCGGCACGGCACGGTGTGCCGCGGGCCGTGCCTAGCCTAGCCTCGAGGATTCCGGCCCGGCACGGCCCATGAAACCTTCCATGCCGTGCCGGCCCGGCACGGCCCGTTTGCCACCTTCATGTAGAAATGGACATATTTTGGTTTATAAAAGAGGAAGTTCTATGGTTTCTTCAACAACAACAACAGAACGAAAAACTACTATTTCTTTCTGTTTTCACTATCTTTCTGTAAACGAAGCTTTCTTTCTTCCTCGTTCTATTTTACGTATTTTTTGGGCCACTGGAGTGTTCGGGTGGTTCGAATCTCTTTGATCGTGCAGTTCTTGAAGATAGACGGTGCGTCAAGCTATTGTATCCTGGGGGTGATTGCGACCAGTAATTTGCTGTATCGGAATTAGTTTCCACAGAGGCGCAAATTCATCTTAAAGAGAGCGACATAGTCCTTGCCTCATTTCGCCACATCAAAAAAGTTACACTAACGCTGTTTTTGTTTGTTTTCTATTACTCAACAGAAGTCTGGTAAGCCATATTATTCCCTAGATCCTCAACACAGAGTTCAATTATATTCTCTAGATTAATGTCCAGTTAGGCATGAACACAATGATATGTCTAGAGATAAAAAAAAATCCCTGCCTAAAAAGAATCATCGCTAATGAAGTTGAAAGAAAGGTTAGAAAGATGGGTCTAAGAAACTTTGCTCCTTGCCACTGGATATGGAAGAAATTGCTGAAAATATTGAAAGGGTTTGAAAGCTCATGGAGACTTTGCACTCCTCTCCGAGGATTTGAAAGGATTGAAAGCACTTAGAAACTTTGTGACTCATCTCCGAAGGTTTGAAAAGATTGTAACTCCGAGGATTTGAATGGATTGAGAGCCCTAAAAGGCTTTGTAACTCATCTGGGTGTTTTAAAAGATTGATAGCCTTGGGAGACCAGTAACTCGTTTATGAGTGTTTAAAATGAGGTTGCACAACTCTAAATACTCTTTGACAGTTTCCTTTGTTTGTTGTAAAATTATCTTCTTTTTTCATTTCATTGAGTTACCACATCACTACCCCCATTAACCCATTTACATAACACACAGGCTATAACTTCACCCACAACCCTACAACACATGAACTATAACTAACACCCATAACTCTAAGACACATACCCACAACTACATGCTAACTAACCCCATTTACACCACTAACATGCACATGTCAGACAACCAATTAAAGTGCAAAACAAAGGTGAGTTCACCCATTATCAAAACATGGTCGCGTGGATATAAGTAGCCCTTAGATATACATTAATGGGGATGAAAATAACCACCCAATCAAAGAGCTCCACGTGTAAAAGAGCCCTCAGATACAAAAAGGTAATTTCCTGCACTCAACAAAAGACCCCTATAAGAAGCGGTATTTACGTCTCAATGCCACCCGCTCAAGGGCAGTATGGTAATCATACCATAAGGGAAATTACGAATTAGCCTTAACACACCCAACCACTATAAATAGGGGTAAAACTCAAAAGGTAAAAGGACACGATCCCGATCCCGCAAGAGGGGCGCGACGCGTGACCCTCTCTCTTGGTCTCTCGTACCCACGCGAATGACGTGTGCCATTTTTTTATTATTGATTTAATTCATCGAAAATAACCACCCAATCAAAGAGCTCCACGTGTAAAAGAGCCCTCAGATACAAAAAGGGCAAAAAGGTAATTTCCTGCACTCAACAAAAGACCCCTATAAGAAGCGGTATTTACGTCTCAATGCCACCCGCTCAAGGGCAGTATGGTAATCATACCATAAGGGAAATTACGAATTAGCCTTAACACACCCAACCACTATAAATAGGGGTAAAACTCAAAAGGTAAAAGGACACGATCCCGATCCCGCAAGAGGGGCGCGACGCGTGACCCTCTCTCTTGGTCTCTCGTACCCACGCGAATGACGTGTGCCATTTTTTTATTATTGATTTAATTCATCTTTTTCGGGAACTTGGGATCACTAAAGCAATCTGAATTTCACGCAAAGGGAATGACAGAGTCGCCACCTAGATGAGAGATCTAGGACCCATCTAGATTCTTTGCCTGATTACGAGAATGAAAGGTATGGGGAGTTACCACCACATGCACCATTCTTGCCCGATAATCCGGTCTTCAATTCTAAAAGTCAACTCTCTTGAATTTCTTTTAAATGGCTCATTTAACTCTATATTAATGTGCGAACTATATGACATGCATCCTAAGATCTGATTTCAATGCATTTCCTAATGTGTATCTTGATTTTCTTAATTCGTTTGGATTCAATCTATGTGAAAGTTCTCATAAAATTCTAATTTGGGGAAAAGTCCTAAGTGATTTAATCAATTTTAATTTAAGGTTTTAAATGATGAAAGAAAATAAAAACTACCCTAAAAAAAACCCCACTGATTGTGTGTGGGGCCGACTCGTTATTGGTATGCCATCAAGCATCCAAGCTGCCTATGTACCCAAGCCTCACTGAGATTAGAGTCGACGTAGTTCAGTGGCATAAACTAAACTACATGCCTAAGACATCTAGGACATCGATTTAGACTAGACTGACTGTTTTGACAGTTTAAGAGAGATTATTTAGTTCAAGTTGAATAGATTTTTTATCCTAGGATTCCATCAAGATACTATATGGTCCTATCTAAATGCAAGACCTTCCCTAAACTAATGCAGGTGAACCTACATCCTAGGTTAACTAGGCTTGTCCTATAGGGAGATGGTTTGACTAGTGTAACTAGATTTATGACACTGTTGCTATCCATAGCAAACGGCCGTGATGAGGCTAGACTCCAAACTCTAGGACATTCTAAAATCTAGAACACAACATGACGTAAATGTTCCTAAAGGGCCCTAAGAGTTCCTACGAAGAGATACCGTTATCCAACGGTTCGTTCGAAAGACATGGATTAAATTAATTCTGTTTGTTGAAGTTAATAATTTTTAATTTTTTAAAGATTTTTTATTCCTAACATTTAAGGAATACCAAAGGCTCTAGGGCTTGACGAATTTCATACTTAGATCGCATTCATGAAAGGGAATCGTGCGCTCTCCTCTTGCACAATTTAGCACATAAATTATAGTATATTGTTGCCTAGTATGGTTCTCTGGATTTTTGTGGACTACAACCTCGGATCCAACGACATACTATAATTCAAATACCCAAATTATCAAGGATCAATTGCAATTGGAATATGATTGATTATGAATGCGATCTTGGCCGTTAAACTAGCATAGCATAGCAAATTTGCAAAGGAAATCAATGATTCCTAAGGTTTCTATTTCCATAGTTTAAAGGTTGAATACATTATGGAGAATTAGAATTCTCTGAAAATTTATATAACAATTTGAATTTATTTCGATTTTCTTAAGGATTTAAAAATTTTCAGTTCAGATTATAGATTTACACAACAACTTATAGAAAATCTAATCTAAATAAGCTAAAATTTTTACAGTAGCTTTCTCTTGATCATAGAAAGTTACTGTAATATTTTCATGGATTTTAAATGTGTTTGCTATCAGTTTTTCAATGTTGAAGAGATCTGTCCAGATTATGGTTTTACACATCGACTTGTGGTAAATCACATCTAAATGAGTTGAAGTTATTATAATAGCTTTCTCTTGACCAGAGAAGAGTACTGTAAAATTATCATGAATTTTAAAGTTGTTTTTCTATCAGTTTTCTAATGTTGAAGAGATCTGTCCAGATTATGGATTTACACATCGACTTATAGCAAATCTCATCTAAATGAGTTGGAATATTTATAGTAGCTTTAAATTGACCAAAGAATATTACTGTAAAATGTTCATGGATTATCAAGATGAGTTTATATCAATTTTCAATTTTAAAGTTATCTGTCCAGATCATGACATTACACAGAAACACATAGGAAAATTGTCCGAATCAATCCAAACTTTGTGAGAACATGTCATTCCAGCAGTAAATCTCAATAAAATATTTCCAGAATTGTTCATTGCAATTTGCTATTTGTTTTAGATTTAATATGACATGCTTGATTTGGCATAAAAAATCATAAGACATATCTAACAGTAACCAAAAATCTTGAAAAATTCATTGGAGATCAGATCAGGCTTTAGTTACTTCTCATCTAAATTTTACTTCTAGAAACCCTATATACTTTTCAAATTTTGGTTTTTTTCAAAAATACCCCTATAATTAAACAATTTTTTAAATCCCTTAATTTATATCCGAAATTCTTCAAAAAATTTGTATTGTTTCAAAACCTTAAAATTCTATTATGGTTAAATTTGTATTGATTTTGGATCTGTTTTGACACCTTTTTAAATTCGATCTTTTGAATTTTACCCCTTTAAGGGTAAAGTTCAAATGGTCAAATTGCGGTCAAAACGAAGTCAAAATTCATGAAAATTCTAGATTTCTATACTTTTTAATACACAAAAGATTCAAGGATTGAAAAATTTAAGAAATTTCAAGGGGTTATTATAGTGGCTTTGTAAAGTGGGTTTAAACCCTCTTTTTTCAAAATTTAGATTTTAATATTAAAAAATAGATTTTTCAAGAAAAATTTCAGATTACAAAATAACTGAAACCTGATATCATCTCCTCCAAATTTCACATGTAAACACTTTCATCTTCATAATTTTTCAAAGAAAATCCTAAATATACTCCTAGCATGCTTCTAGTTTAGATTACATAAAGAGGGTTTAGAAAACCAACCTTGCTCGCTCTCCTTGTCTCTAGGGTAAGTGATCCTTAGATATACACTTTGACTTACCATTTTAATCGCAAAATAAAACCCCAAAGAATAATAATCTAGCCTCCAATATGTTTAATATGTGAAAGCACTTTGTGAAGAACCAAGTGGAAGAGATGAGTACCAAAGCAATGGAATGAATTCCAAGAGGGAGGGGAGAGAGGGTCGAATTTTTCAGTGAGCCTTCTAGGGTTGGATGAATTTTTTCAAGAGGCGAAAAGCCTTAGGTGGGTTTGCTTTTATAGGCACAAGGCTAGGTTTGAGTGAATTTGGAAGTTTTCAATGTGAGCTCTCTCCTTTTTGCTTGTTTCCAATTTGTGCTTTGACTTTCTCATTCTTTGATTTTCATATTGAACTTATTTCTAAACCTTGTTTCTTACAAGCTAAGCAATGCTAAATTACACAATGGAGATCCTTCAAGATCCATCTAGAAGCCTTCTCACATAGGAAACTAGCTTTTATATATGATTTTCGTCCAAAGAAGGCTGCCCAACATGTGAGCTCATTTTTGACCTATTTAGAGGCTGATTCAGGAAACATCGTAAACTATAAAGTTGTAGATCTTTTTGAGGCGTTCGAAACAAGTATAATAGCAAATTTTTTGGACGAGAAGGTAAAAAGATATGTCTATTTTAGTAACCTGACCATACTAGCCCTTTCTAATTATAACTCTTTCTTTCTTTATTATTTTTTTGAAAACAAATATGATGTCACCAACTAACTCATCCCATGTTGGACGTTTTCGCATGTGGCCGACCCACATGGGTGGGTTCACATGGACCCTCACCTTGTGGGCTTTAGCCTAATGGGGCTTATGACATGTATTTTGGGTTTTTTTCAATGAAAATTCAATAAAATCCTTTAAATTCAAATTTTTTATTGATGAACCCAACCCATATGACATTTATGGTGCACCCTCAACATATGGTCAAACCATCCCCTTTAGAAAAAAATAATTTTTCTGACCAAAATGCCCCTGTTTGATCATTACGCACCCAAAGGCGACTAAAATGACCTTAAATTGGATTGCCCCCAAAGGGAAAAGTTAAAAATAGAAAGTCTTCATGGCCAAACTTAAAAAATAGAAAGTTTTTAAGTTTGCTTTTTTTGGTGGGTAATATCAAACAGGATCATTTAGCATTCCCTGAAAATGCCCAAAATGCCTTCAACATTCAAAATTTCCAAATCAAGCGAAACCCCCTGAGAGGTCTAAATTTAGCAGGTTTTTCAAAATTCATGGAATCACTCAAGATTTTTCAGACACAACCCGGGGGTCAAATGAAATACATTGGAAATTACCAAATTACCCATGTGGTGCAAAAATTGATAAAATTAGGGAAAATCCTGAGAAATTTCAAAAATAGCAGGTTTTCTTACTTGATTGGAAACTTGAATTCTTATCTTCCGGAGACTAATGGAACCCCCTAGAGACCTTTGTGATTGCAAATCAACTTCAAAACACCTAAAATGAGGTGAAATTCACCCTAAAATGCAAGAATGCCTAACCTAATATAGATGACTGACACAGACCAAACAAACCTTTCGCTTTTTAAAGCGTAGTAAAATGGGGGTGTCTACACAACTATGTATTTTATTCACTTGGTTTGCATAACAAAATATGCACACGGAAAGGTCCTGAATCACATACTGGAATACATATATAACTTTCTTATCAATCATGTATTTTATTCACCTAATTTCCATAACAAAATATGCACACGAAAAGGTACTGAATCGCTTACTGGAATACATATACAACTTTCTTATCAATTATATCTTTTATTCATATGGTTTGCATAACAAAATATGCACATTGAAAGCTACCGAGTTACTTACTAGATGTAGACACCCCATTTTGACCAGGCCCTAAAGTTCCTAAAATAGAGTCGAGGTCTCGGAGTTGAAGAAATTCCTGAAGAATGGACCCAAAATGAGAAGAAGGCTTGATTTTTTGAGCATCTTATTGTGTACATTCGTGGGTACAAATTCCCCAGGAGATTGTTAGTGTTCTCAGGGATACCCCTGCAAAATTTCATGGCAATCGGGCGAAAAATGTTAAATAAGACGGGCGAAGTTTGTGTAATAATCAAACCTGGGTTGTGTTAGGATATGAATTATCAAAGCTTGGTTGTATAGATATCCCCCCTCCTTTTTCTTTAAAAGACAATATTCAAAGAGAGGGGATTTGTCATTTTTTTTATAAGGGTAATTTGGGTAATTCTGGTATTGCTTGTGTTGTAAGCAACCTTTAATAGCCATTGGATCAAATTAGAAGGTTAGGATTGTGTAGGGTGGAAGGAATCTTCCTTTTTATTTCTCCCTTTTCTTTCCCGAGCCACCCCCTTGTAGTATGAAAAAGTAGTTATAATTACACTAAAGGGGGTTGTCCAATAAGCAAGAGGGGGGTCGAAAATATCATTTTTTTAATATAAAACCCCATCGATTAGGGCTCTCAAAGGGAGAAGTCTCTTCATTTTTTTATTGCAAAGGAGCGAGAAAGAAAGAAGAGCAGAGAGAGCCACCACCTCCACCACCTCAACCATCATCTCCCCTATCCTTTTCTTCTATCTCCATCATCCACCACCACCTTCTTCTTCCCCTTTCATCTCTGCAACTTCTGACCTCCGGTCCCATCTCCGGCCAGCCATCTCCACCACTACGGTCTCCGGTCACCTTTGAATCTCGCCCACCAACAGCCACCTTATTCTTCACAAGTCAACCACTATTTTCGCCCAAGCTTCTCCACCATCAACTCAAAACCCATTTCAAAACCTCTATCTACATCATCTTCTCCGGTCGTCTTCATCGGAATTCGGCGAACCCCTTTTAAACCTCAATCCGACCGACCAACAACCCTACCGCACAAAACCCTCTTCAAACCCTCTACTAACCTACCCTCAACCTCAACAGCCACCTACTTCCACCATGTTCCTTTTTTACTACCAAACCCATTTTGTTTTTCCCCATTTTTCATCACAGATTCAACCCTAACTTGGAATTCGACCATTCCTACTCCAATTTCCAACATCCCTGTCATCTTCCTCACCATTAACTCCACTATTACAACCACCACCTCATCTTCTTCTCGGGTTTTGGGGTCTTTATTTAAAAAAAAGAAAAAAAAACGAAAGTGGAGGAAAATACAGAGAGCGAAAGAGAGCATTTGAGAGTGAAAGAGGAGCGATTGCAGAGAGAATGAAGGGAGCCATGGCCACCATCGCCAACCCCATTTCATCCACCGAGCCCCCATCTCCCCCATTTCGTTGACACCCCATCTCCACCATCTGCTCTTCACTTGGGTAACTCTAATATCTTCTCTTAATTTTTTTCCTTCTAATGTTGCATTGCATGTGTGATTGTTCAAAGTTGATTCTTATCTTGTTTAGTTTGGTTGTTTTTGGTGAACTGTAATTGGATCTTAACAATGCCATTGGGTCATATTGGGAACTTGTAAATGGGATTGTGATGGGTTTAATGCTGTTTCATTTATGGTTCCAAATTTTGCGAAGCCTGATTCATTATTTCCTTGTATGAGTTTGCTTCTTTTATCATTGGTGCCAATACTCATTCCAAGCCCTCATTTGGTCTTTGTCTTAGGATTTATCTAACACCCTTCTAACCCTCCGACCATAATAATGGATAGATCTTAATCTCTTAGGATACTTGGTGAGTTAGTAACTTGAACTCATTGAACTCCATTTGATCCGTGGAATACCCTTACTGATTCGGGCTCCTGTGTGCTTATCTCGCCCTTTGGTTCCATTTCAGCCCCAAACAATTGTTAATAGATCTGGGCATAGTTTCCTTTGCTAGAGGATCTTGGTATTTTACCACCATGCATTAGTAATGAGACGAACTTGTATCACTGTCATATTTTTTTAAAATTGTCAAAGGGTTATTCTAGTTCTTAATGATCACTTGTCAAAGAGGTTTTCCCTTACACAAAATGGAATCAGCTCATTTATGTTTGAATTACTCAGTAAATTCTATGTGATTCTTTTAATATTGGACTTTCAATTTGATTGGGAAATCATAGCAGTTATGATTAATCTGTATAATGGTAAAAAGCCAAAAGAGTAATCATTAAAATATAGTTGAGGCTCATATCAATTTCCCTATTCCTTTTTGCATGTCTGAATATTTGCGCCTTTTCGTGTCTCTTACTTGATCAATGAGAGTCCTGTTATAACTCGTTTCCTATCGCATATCTAAATGATGATCAGGGGGAGTTCAAGGTTATTGTTAATTTTATTGGTTTATAGTAGGAAATGATTCTCATAGAGTTTCTTTTAGTTGTGGTTTGACTTTGGGGTTTCTACTGAGTTTATTACAACTTTGGTTTTGCTTGTTCAATCATAATTTTCTTTTAGATTCATTTGTTACTAGATTTTAGTAAGGGGCAGATAAGCTCGATGATTAGAACTAGAGTTTCATTCAGCTTTCATGGTGAATTTTAATGAATTTGTTCTGCAAGCCTTATGATCATTTGGGCTTACTGTCGGTTCTGCTTTTGGGATTGGTTGAAAAGCAATCCTCGAGTGTCAAAGATAAATCTGAAACAAAAGACTGATTCGATTAGGTTGTTTGATTGCATTACCTCATGGCTTCAGTATCAGAACTTAAAAAAAAGGAAGAAGAACGAGGTATTGCTTCTGTTTATTATGGAATTTCAATCCTTGTATCAGAAAAGGGTCAAGAATGGATTTTGTTCTTTGATTCATTTATTGAACCTCAATTGTTGACAAAGATAAGAGTCTGGCCTTGTGAGTAAACCCCATTCTGAGTTTCGAGCTCCTGGGCCATGATGAGGCTACTTGGAGCCCACCCTTTTTCCTTTTCTCCTTCGTCCCCTCTAGAGTTCTACTTCGATATCCGGATCTTCGCTTCGTTGGGATGTTTTGTGTTTGGAGTTTCCTTCATTGTTTGGGGTTTTCTTCGATTCTTTGGGATGTTGATCAACTTTCAGGAAGGTTTGCCTATCAATTTTAGAAAATCTTCCCTCGGGTTTAGGCTATGACGGAATGCTTCTTGAGCCAACTCTTCCCTTCCTGCCTTAGAGTTTTCACAGGTTGAGATCTCTTTAAATTTCTATTTAATTAAATCGGCATTAAGCTTAAAATGATATATAGCACATGCAAGTATGACAATCCTTTTTGCCATATTAAGATTCCACTCTAGCCGCTAAGAAGAACCCAATGATTTATTTATCAGGAAGTACTACTACTCTCGACCTTTTTTCTCAATATCTCACGGGAAAATGACATCCACGATCCCCTGCTATGATAATGGGATTTCTCACTTTTTCAACTGGCTCTTCATACCCTTTTTGTTAGCTTGTGATAGCTTTTTGGGAATTACATCAACCTTTAATAATTAGTTAACCATCACAAAATCCGTCACTAAATTAATTTAGCAACACCAACTAACGCTAAAAAAAATATAGCAACATATTTTGTTACTTTGCCAACGGATTTTGTTTGTCGCCAATGAGTGTATTTCTTGTGGTGATCGATTCAAATATTGTAAAAGGCATGCCATATAAAAATATTGATGGCCAAATATCATTTCCCTTGTCACAAATATCAGTATCAAAAGTTATTTCTGCCAACTACAAGGTAAAAATTATTCTACTTTTTAGCTTGGGTTAGGTCCTAAGTGAGTGCCCAACATTTTGTAGTGGTGAAACTGTAATAAACAAGACCGATAGCACCAATTTTGGAACAGGAGCGCAAGTATGGCAATTCATCTCATTTTGGTATGGTGTCAAATGATTTTGCCCCTAAACAGATACATTGCGTACTATGCATCACGCATGCAAACCATTTAATTGGGTTAGATTTCAATTCAGATTTGAAATCTAAATTTACTGTTTTGGAAAGAACTATGGCTGGCATAAGATAGACCCGAATCCTTAGCCCAGTATTGACGTGTATATCAAAAGGGAAATGGTATTGGCACCCCTTGTTTTATTATGGCATTTTTCATAAGGAAATGTTATCAGCACAACCTTTTTTTGATATTGGCACAATTTCCAAAAGAGAAAAGATAAACAACAGAAAGTCACTTTTACAATCAATGGTAAAGGGCAATTTGTGGATTCTATAGGGAGGCATAGTGGCATATATACATATATAATCAAGATCGTTGATCTTGCGGAATATCATGAGGCAACTCACAAGGTCTTGGTCGCATCAATGGACATCAAGCTATAGAACTACAAAAATAAATTGTAGTCTTCGCTTAGCAAAACCCTAAATGAGGCTTTTTTTAAAAACAAGGGTCTAGGATCATTTGATCAAGATATTCTCAAATAGTATCATGTGAGACTTATGATTGCCTTTGGATCAATGTATCCAATGAGGTGGGTCTAGTTGTGCGGGATTATAAATCTCTAATGAACTTCACCAGATTGTCCATGACACTTTGGGGACTTGGACTTTATCGTGACATCTCTTCCAATCCTATTCAGTCTGATTAGATATGTCAAAGAAAGAAAGTGATTATGTTCTGTCTTTGTTTTCTTTTCGGATTTCGAGGATGAGCCAGCTGATCCTAACATCATTTATGATGAGCCAGACGACGAAGCCTCGAATTTGCACATACTTGGGATTCTCAGTACTTGAAGGGACTTTAGCGAGGACTTTTAGTGTCACACGGACATTAAAATCGCATGTTAGTCATCAACAACTACATGACTTTGAAGTCCTAGAGGTTTAACATTCAATTTTACCATTACCCTGTGGGTTATTTGGCCTAACTAATGGATCTAAATAATAGTGTGCATTTTTTAGCCCTACAAATGTCACCAAAGAAATGAGGATTTTAGGCCTAAAAAGTCAGAAATCTCATCACTAATAACTCCAAAATACATCAAAGGACATAGACAAATGTAGTTCAATCTTCTATAGACCAACCACACACATAGCCCGCAATGACGCCGGAGCTACCTCAGAAGGATCCACAAACCGAGCCCACTAGGCCCACCATGCTAGGCCCCAAACTTAAAAGGTCTAAAAATAGAGTTGCAGTCTAAGATTTTGGGGTATCTTGTGGGTCAAAACTGAATTTACTCACAACTTTGAAAATAGCAAGCCATACATGGTTGGAAAGGTCTACGAGTCTAATTTCCAACGCTTCAAACGGTTCGCAAATCAGAGTTCCATGGAGGGAGTTATGGCCATTTTTCTGAGAAGTGTTGAAGCTGCCTGCACCATATGAATTTCAACATATTAGGGTTTCTTTTTGCTTGTTGTCCAGGCCATTACGAAACGTTTTTTGCTATGATCTAAGTTAATTTTGAAGTTATATTTATGCTCTATCAAGTCCAAAAGACTAGGGGTGCAACTCGGGACGGGTTGAACCGGGTTGACGCCAACCCGAACCTGACCTGAGGAACCATTTGCACAACCCGAACCCGACCTGAACCCGAGTTCCAACCGGACAAGGTTCAACTTGACCCGAGAAACCCGTTTCGCCAACCCGAACCCGAAAAATAAAAAAAATTATCAAAAATTTCAGGTTCACTTGGGTCGGGTTGCCAATGCCCTCAACCCAAACCCGAACCCGAACCCGAACCCGACTTGAACTCAACCCAACCTGACTTCTTTTCGGGTTCAGCCCGCCCAAGTTCCAACCCTACGAAAGACCCCCATTAAGTTTAGTTAAATAGCCTTAAAATGTAGTCAATTTAATGTTAGTTTTGCTTTCTCTTTTCTCTTGGAACTTGTGTTGTTAAGCTAGAAAATAATGTTCAAACCTTTGGAAATGCACCTATGGCTGGAGGGTTGTTCCATGCCTACTTAAATGATTATTTGGACTCTAAAGGGAAGACTTTTGCAGAGAATTTGAATCAAGTTTAGCCTTTGGCTTTTGAAGAAGCAGTTTTTCTTGTCTATTTTGCTCTTATCCCCTGGGTGGATTCCTTTGTGTGGTGAGCTGTTTCGTCTTAGTTTTTCGCTTGTGTTTCCTCCTTTCTTCTCCATTTGTTTGGTGTCACACAACGTGTGGCCCATAATTCTAACCTTTCTTTAGTTATCAAATAAACAATTGGATGACTCTAAAATATACATGATACCTGCAACAACCAAAGTAAGAATTCATGTCATACATTCATATTATGCAAATAAAAAACTGAATCAATTTGTATATAAAGAATTAAATAAACCCGGAAAGAGAACAATCTTAAGAATAAGGTATCTTTTAGCACCGATAGCAATATGCAAATTGAAGTCAATAATTTATTTTCCCAAATCATAATATCCAACAAACAAAGAAATCTTCACAATACTAAAAACTCACAAAAATATCCCTCAAAAAATTTTGACGAGTCTAAAAAATAAATTTATCCTTATGCTCTCAGCTACAATATTTGTTTTCATACATGTATCTCAAAAAATCCGTATGAGTCTCTACATCCAATCCAATAAAAAAAAATTTCGCTTATGGTTTATTTAAGAACTTTTGAGCCCATATCATAGATCCTGTTCTAAGTTTGAGATCCCATTCAAAGCATTTAGCCAATTAGCATGAGTAGCATTCTTCAGATTAAGGTCCTTTATTTTACTAACTGGGATAGCAAATGAGTCCACAAGCTTGTCATTGATTTTCATAATGGGTCGTACCAATTGCTAATATGAAGTACTCTACTCATATCTTTGCTTTCACTACATTCATGATGTTGTAGAATGGGTAGCAGGCGCCTGTGAAGGTGCATGCTATCCATGCTATCCCTTTCATTGTGTATTAGATCTACATTTAGCAATTCTTGTATAAATGTTTTAGTTTGTTCATTGTCCTGGGATAAAGTTTTATGTGCCAACTCTTGTTTTAGTGTAAAACTAAATGATTATTTGTATTGTTAGTATTTAGTTAGTTATGGATGGTTTTGTTAGCAATGTAATCTACAAAAACTTCTTTGGGGAAACACACTGGACTTATTCCCATGCATTTACTAATTTTCAATGTTGTCAAAAGTTGCATAATATTGATATAAATTTCAAAAGATTAAAAAAACATAATAAAAAAATTTGCAAACTAAAAAATGTCAAAACATAAAAAAAATGACTATTGAAATAATTAATACAAAAGAGCTGTACAAAGAATTATATGTGATCTACAAAGATATTCCATGGAGCAAAACTCAAAATTGTCCTGTGTTCAAAGGTAGCAACAATGTTCAATTATGTAGGTTTTAAATAGTCAAAGTTTTGACCTCTGTAAAAGGATGAATTTCAACCGAACGTGTGGAAAAGCCTTCCCTAACAATAAAAACTCATTCTGAAGAACATGGCAGCATCAAAGATGTTGGGAAAGTTGCCTTATTTCCCCCCACCACTAGGTTGCTTGGGTGGGAAGGAAGAAGGCAAAAATAGAAACTAACTTTTTAGGTTTTAGGAAACATGGGATATAAGAAAGGTCTTTTCTCTTATGTAGAGTAGTGAGAACGTGCAAAAGTGGAGTGAGAGAGAAAGAGAGAAAAAGAGAAAGTGAGGAGAAAAGAGAGGAGAAAAGAGAGGAGAGAAGAGAGAGAAAGAGAGAATAAGAGAGTTTTTTCTTATGTTCTTCTTGTGGGGTATCTTCTCGTGGATTTCTCTTGGGTTTTTCTCTTGGCTATTCTCTTAGGGTGCGTTTGGATTGTCGGAATCAGGAATCAGTATAGGTATCAGATTACAATCCAATTCCAATTCGCTTCGTAAACGGCTAATGATTCCAATTCCAGTGATTGTGTAAGCAATGGAATTTGTCTAGGGAATCAGTGATGATTCCAATTCTAGCGTTTGGTAGCGTCCGGAATAAAATTAAATTTTCAATTAATATAATGAACTTATAATAAATCTATATATTTTTCAATTTATATTGTCACTCTTAATTTCCATGTTATATTTGAACTCCATTAGCATAGTGACCATTCAAAATAAAAACAAGTAGAGAGAGAGAGAGAGAGAGAGAGAGAGAGAGAACCGGCCATTACTTGTATATACATATAAATTGCCCCCATGTCTCTCTCTCGTCTCTCTTTATCTCTCTCTAAGCACTGCCATATATTCGGGTTGATTTAAGATATATGGGGGTCTATTTATCACTGCTATGTACAACTAAAAGATTGACTCTAGAGAAATGCCATTGCTAGGTTAATATAATATTCTAGCGTTTGCCCTTTCTTTATTTTATTTTGTTACTCTTTCAAATGTATAATATAAAATGGGATTTGCTAGCGTCCATGGCAGAAGGCATTTTGAGGCTGGTCTGTTGCAGGTCAGAGCAGCCAGCTCGTGAATGAAGACAAAATCTGCTTGCGAAGTGAGCCTGCGTGTTGCCTTCTGCGATGGTCCCTAGCAAATCCCACATAAAATATATATTTGTCCTCTTTCACTGAGGCATATCCCAATCTAACCCTGAAGGGTGTGGCTCTTTGGCATAAAGTCATGGGTTAGCTCCCCAGTGACGAGCGTTCGAATCCCCCCTTGCTTACCCGATGCGCGTGGTTTCCGAGTGATTGCGCGCATCCGTAGGGAAATAGTCCTACCCCCGAAGGGGGTGGGGACACCCTTTGATACCAAAAAAAAAAATCCCAATCTAATATTTTATTATATATTTCTTTTCACTCCTCTCTTATCAAGAGAGCTCTAATATTATATTATATTTTTCTTTCAATTCTCTACCATAGTAGATTCTGATGAGATTAACAGGTGGCCTCTTTTTCTTGCTTTAAGCCATTTTAACATCTTCTTCCTTTTTTTAATACAAATTGAAAAATAGAATATGGAAGCAAAACTTGGTATTCGTCGTGGAACGGAAAAGGAAGAAAATCATGGCGTGATGAAGGGAGCCGTTGTCTGTTTAGAATTGTCTGAGACAACCCAACAATAAATACCTTGGTTCCGGTATTGACTTGCAGCATAGCCGGAAAGAGGAGATATCGATGTTTAGAGAAGAAGAGACGAGAAAGGGAAGCTTAAGAAAGGAAACACATAATACTGGAAGGTAATATGAGATGAGATTTCATGCCTTTTTTTCTCTTGATTCCGGGAATCAAAATACCACCCCCTTGGGCGGGTATCAAAATGCGCTCAATATTCCAACATTTTTTCCGCCTGGAGTCGAGCAATGTTTCCCATTCCGTTTTGAAAACGAAACCAAAGGCCGGAATCCCCTAAGTCGGTATCAAATACCGATACCGATTCATGATTCCGGCCATCCAAACACACCCTTAGGGTTTTCTCTCAGATTAGTCTTGGGTATGGGCTTGGGTTGAGAAGCAATGAAAGGGTTGTGGGTTTGTGATTAATCCATTGTAATCCTTGTATTTTGTTTTTCTCATAGTGGAAGATCGTGTTTCTCGTTTGTGGAGTAGGCTTGGCCGACCCACATAAAATCTTGGTATTAATCTTGTGGCTTGCTTGGTTTATTTTACTTTTCAGTTAAATTTGTACACAATCGGAATGTTTTGCCCGACAGATTTTTCTCAACAAGTGGTATCAGAGCCATGGTTAGAGCGATCGTCGAGGCCAGGCGGAGTGATCATGGGCGTTGTGGTTAGATCGCAACCATGGTTTGCAATTTTGATTTCAGCATATATTTTGGACCTAGCCGAAACCGAAATTTTAGCCAAAATCGGTAAAGACACAAAAGGTTGATTTTTTGAGTCGAAATTTCGGTTGAAATTTTTGGCTAAAATTTGGGAATGGAATAAAAAAATAATATATTTTTCAAATTTCGCCAAAATTAACGAAATTTTCAAAATTTCGACCGAAATTTGGTACGTTTCACTAATTTCGGTTTCGGTCTTGACGGAAATCTGAAATTCTGGACTTCAGATGAAATTTAAAACCATGATCGCAACTAGAGCGATCTTTGAGAGTAGAAAGATTGTCCAAGAAAGATTTTCGTTCGACTTGGAGTACAACACTGAGAAGTGCGAGGTAATCTAAGATGGCGGTAAAATCAAGTTCTACTCAATTCAACATCGACAGATTTGATGGAAAGGGGAGTTTCACCTATGACAGATGAGGGCCAAGGACATCATGGTTCAACAGGGCTTGGCTAAGGCGTTGAAGGGAAAGGATGCGAAGCCAGAGAAGATGGGGGATGCCAAGTGGGAAGACATTGAGTCGAAGGTGGTCAGCATGATTCGACTATGTCTGGTAGATAGTGTTCTATTTAATGTTATGGAAGAAGAAGATGCGCCTAAATTGTTTGGGGTTTTCTTCGATTCTTTGGGATGTTGATAAACTTTCAGGAAGGTTTGCCTATAAATTTTAGAAAATCTTTCCTCGGGTTTAGGCTATGACGGAATGCTTCTTGAGCCAACCCTTCCCTTCCTGCCTTAGAGTTTTCGCAGGTTGAGGGATCTCTTCCTCTTTAGGGAGAGTTAGGAGTCTGTCCTACATTCATAAGAGTTAGGAGTCTGTCCTACCCTCATAGAGTTAGGAGTCTGTCCTGCAGTCGTAGAGCGTTAGAAGTCTGTCCTACCGTCATATAGAGTTAGGAGTCTGTCTTGCCTTTCGTAGAGTTTAGGATTCTGTCCTACCTCTATAATGTCATAGGAGTATGTCCTACCTTTGTAGAGTTTAGGAGTCTGTCCTAACGTTATAGAGTTTAGGATTTTGTCCTTCTTTCATAGAGTAGTTAGGAAAATCTGTTCCGAACTACGGATGGCTTGATCCCTAGCTGAGGGGTACGTAGGCAGCTCAGGCTTGCAGCTGGCATCTTGGGTCCAGTCACAACTTCAAAAACTTTTTCAAACCTTCAAAAAATACAAATATTCTTCAAAATAACCTTGCAAACCATTTTCGAAAAGATCTTCACATAGAGTTAGGAGTGTGTCCTAGACATTTGGGGTATTTTAGAGTTAGGAGTCTGTCCTGGATAGGTTGATGCTTTGTGTGTCTGGTCGTGTGAGTGTCCCTACAGTTAGGAGGCCTCGAGTCGTGATCGGTCAGAGACTTAGTTGAGCCGTTGGCTAGACTAGAATGCACTTAGATAGCCCATGGTTTTTCTTAGGACACACAGCCTACTCGCACATAGGGTGTAGGGCCCACCTGCATTAGTTAGGCCATATATGGAGTCCTAAAAATTATCATTCACTTGAACTTAAATAATAGCGCAAGAAGCTTTAAAAACTAGTCGAGTCTAGTTGATCGAGTCTAGGATAGCGGTCCTGGATGATCGGGCATTGTAGTTTAGAATAGGCCGCCGAACTACGTCGACTCTGATTCTTTCTGAGGCTGGGATACGTAGAGCAGCCGGGATGGATGGCCATCTTGGTCCGAGTCAAGCATCACATTAGAGTCTAGGGTTTGTCGTGTGGAGTCGTGAGTGGAGTCTTGTTGTGTTGTGTGTTTTGATGTGTTTTCTTACTTTCATGTACAAACCTTATACCTTTAGCTTTAGCATGCATGTGTTTGCCCATCAGAACTTAGACACCAATTAGGCATGACACTCATAACCTAACTATTCTTAGGTGACAATTCTTTCATGTTTTTTTGTGTGTGCTTATTATTCATCTCCGAGGCATGCATGATTAGATAGACGTTATCTCGGGGATATTCGTTCCCATTTCACATGATTTTTGCCCAAAACTCTTCAAGGTTAATAATAAATGGCATAAGAGACCAGGTGCATGCACTTGGGCAAATTGGGAGAGCCTAACCCCTTCCCCATTCGTCATCAGGCAGGAACATTTTGTATCTCTGGTTATCTGTTGCGACAGAGCATAGTATGAGATCCAGGGCCTACTTCCTTGGATGGCAACTCTTCTTTGGTTAAGGTACGTCTCGAATCCGGGCTAGTCCCTGAATCGAGAGGTATCTCACTTCACATCGCCACTCATATCTTTTATTCATATGGTTTGCATAACAAAATATTCATATTGAAAACTACCGAGCTAGTTACTGGAATACATATATAACTTTGTTATCAATCATATATTTTATTCAGATGGTCTGCATAACAAAATAAGCACACGGAAAGTTACTGAGTTACTTACGTGAAAATACTTTGCTTTTTCCTTTTCTGCTACTTTATTCTCTTTCCTTCTACTCTTATTGCCACCCTACATATTAGGGCTCTTACATATATGCCAATTCCATTTCATATGTATCATTCACAACCTACCGGAGGTGAAAAACCATAGTTCGAAACCCAAAACATAACTTAAGTGTGGATATTACAAATACTTTTATACATCTTAAATGTGAAAATCATAAAATCTCTTAAACATAAAAATTGTTACATGTGAAGTAAGGAACAACTTTTCAGTTATCAGATATGGCCAATTACCACCGGAGATGGCCAGAAAACATAAAATTCCTATCAGGCAATAAACTGCCCTTATTACCTTAAATCTGAAATCTTAAAATACACATAACTCAAATTTCTTTTTGAACTGACCTTACAACTAAACAGAAAAGTTATTATATATAAATTAAGAAACAACTTTTCAGTTATCTACTCTGGCCAATTCCTACCGGAGATGGCTGGAAAACTCAAATCCCCAATCAGACATGTGAAATACAGATTTTCATGAAAACTGAAATCTTTAAGCTTGGATAACTCTTTATCCACTTAGAACTGGACATTTTATAAAACATAAGAGTTGTTTGGTAAAGTATTTACACCAACTGTCACTTTTACACCTTTGGCCAAATCCTGCTGGAGATGGCCGGAAAACTCACTTTTTCGAACTGATTCTTCAAAAGAGGGTTTCATGGTAAACTGAAATCTATGACTTAGCGTATCTTTTTATACACTTAAAACTAGGACAATTCAATAACATAAAAGTTATTCCTAATATTAATACCAACAATTCTTATGTTGAGACCGCAGGCCAAATCTCATCCGAGATGGCAAGAAAACATGGAAATTACCATTTTAATTCTATTTTAAAACTAAAAACTTATAAGTAACATAACTTATTCAATACTTCACCAAATTACACATTCCCTAAATGAATTAGATATACAAAAAGAGATCTACAACTTTTATGTTGAATATTTTGGCCAATTCTTGCCTGAAAATCTCAGAATATCCAAATCAGTTACGAATAATAGCGAATTTCTAGATTTTAATCTTTTACCTTGGATTTTCTTCACCTTCTCTTCTCCAATTCAATCCTTTCACCAAGATTTTATCCTATTTCTTTTTCTGCCATTTTTTCTTTAATTTTCTAATATTTAAATGAATTTCTCTTATCATTTGCTTTAGATAAAGCTAGCATGAAAGAGAAGTGACATTTGGATTTCCATGTGTCACTCTCACAACAATCCCTGCCATACATTTAGCTAATGACCAAAATACCCTTCCATTTATCTCCGTGACTTGTTTTAATTACCCTTGTATCCAATAACGGAAATTACCAACCTACCATTGTTTATCTATAGTAATGACACTCATGTCCTTTGATGAAATTACCAAAATATCCTCCACACTTCATTAGTTCTTAAGTTGTACTTTAATCATGTTTAGTTCACTTAATCACTTTGGGTTAAGGGAAACTCAAGATTTGGTTATTTCATTGTCAATATGTTTGAGTTCCCAAGCTATTTAAACACATAGTTAAACTATTAAATGTGCATAATTATAAGGGGAGAGATATGGGACTCCGGTTCTTTACAGACCTTAGTAGTTTCTAGTTGTGATTGAGGTTGGACACCTCCTCCTGTAAACAACTAGCATCTATCTTGCCTACATGCACGAGATGTGAAGTGACTTATCTTAATCACTGGGGTAGTGGACCCTAAGCAAGGTAGAATGGGTACGACAATAGATTGGGTACTGAACATGATCACATTAGAGTAGCTTGTGGACAGGAGAACGTTAAGCTATTCTACTGGGCATGACCCTTTACATATCCTTTGGCCTGAGGGGTCATATTAGTTTATTGGCGAGTCTCTCATTTTTGGTCTATCTAACCTTGATTCTCTTGGAGTTACCAGAGGGTAGTACTGGAGTGTTGGACAAACCTTCGAGGTCAATAGTGATACCCGACACAGAATTCTCCACGTATTTAATAGGATAACATCTACGGTTTTGGTCAGAGCAATATGCCTAGAAATATACCTGGCCATGTGGATTTTATAAGATGTTTATCAAAAAGGATTTCTCAAAATAAGTTTTGAAATGGTTTTAGCAAATGCATTTGTGGGCCGACACTACTTGACTGAAAGGTATATCAAGAGTGAGCCCAGGGGGTAGTTGATGTCCACCTCCCGTAGGAATCAACTCGGTAGATGTGGACTTGGAGAAAGGACTTGAATATTTGATGTGATTAGGTGAATGATGATTTGACTGTTATCTTCAGGATTACATCTCGATGGAGGCCATTGACTCAATGCGATTGTAGTATTAGCTACGAAGCAATAATCGGAGTGGGGCCCACATGTGGGTTCTACAGTATCTACCATTAAATGCCTGCTAAGATCCCACTCACTACTTGATTGACCTATTATAATCTATTGGGTAGAGGTCCCGCATTTATTTAGTTGCTTACACGAACTAATTTCGTGGCATTGGATGCATTGAAAGGATATACACAATGTACATAGTGTATATGCACTATGGGATACATTGTGAATACCAAAATGGTTAAGTCTTAACCATAAGGGTATTTTAGGAATATCATAAATTATATTGGAGCTTTAATCCTATTGGATAGGATTTGATTGCATTAATTTAATTAGGAATTAAATGTGAAATGCAATGGGAATTTGAATTTGATAAGTGGACCCACATAGGACAATTTGCATGGGACCCATAACCACACGCCCCATGTGGTGTGCCATTATCAATTTGGAATTCAAATAATATTTAGAATATTATTGCTAGATTTGTTTATCAAATTAAAGCAACACATGTGATGAAATTGGAAAGAGAGAAAGAAATGAAGAAAGAACAAACAAAATTAGAAATATGAGAACCACATGGGGCAACCAAGGGTTGCTTGGGCAGCAAGCAAGCCACCCTTGGACGTCCCATATGGGTTTCCAATTGTGGGGTTGCTTGCTTTCCCAATAGGAGCTTCCAATTGTGGCTAGTTGCTATGTATTTTGGGATTTCTCTAGAAACTTTGGATTGTGCATATGGAAATTGAAAACTCTATAAATACAAGAAATATTGTTGGAGTTTTCAACAGCTCTTCCTTAATTCCATGTGCTGGAAATTGATAGAGACACCCTGAAGTCTTTCTCTTCTTCTTCTCTCTCAATTCCATCAGCTAGTTTTCTCTTTGGAAGGTCAACGACAATCATCCAACTAAGCTCCATTGATCTAAAGACATATTTCATATTATAATCTGATTTAGATCAGATTATAAAGTGAACAAAGAGTTATACACAAGCTCCTTTGCGCAACAAAAGGAATCCATCGATTCAACTTGAGATTTTGCGTCGATTAGATCGCCGACGTATTTTTGAAGAGTAGATCAAGCAGACGAGTTCTTTTCTACAGCAACTAAAGGCATTTATATTTGAGTTTATTAAATCACAATAAAATCAATTAGTCCCTAGGAATCCTGGTTTAGAGCAATTTTTTTGTTGTACACGTTTTATTCTTCCGCTATGTGTAGTGATTTTGTTCGGGGTTTTTACAATCTTTCTAACAATATTTTCTGGAGTTTTAAAAAGATTTGAATCGCATTTTAAAATGATACTTGACTTTTGCTTCAAATAAGGATTAATTAAATCATCATAAGATTAAATTTCTATTTAATTAAATCAACATTAAGCTTAAAATGATATAGCAGATGCATGTATGGAAGTCCTTTTTTGTCATATTAAGATTCCACTCCCGCGCTAAGAAGTACTACTACTCTCACCCTTCTTCTCAGTATCTCCGAAGGGAAAAGATATCCTTGGTCATTTGCTTTGGAAATGGCATTTCTTACCTTTTCAAATGGCTCCTCATACCATTTTGTTGGCTTATGTTAGTTTTTTCAAAATTATATCAACCTTTAACAACTAGCAAACTATCACAAATCTGGGTCTAAATTGATTTACCAACGCTAGTTATTGCAACAGAACAACTTATGTAGCTAAAAAGATATAACGACGAATTTTGTGACTTTGGCTATGGATTTGGTCATCACCAATGAGTGTATTTCTTGTAGTGATTCAAACATTGAAAAAGGCATGCATCAAAGCACACACATGAGAGAGAGAGAGAGAGAGAGACTCTAGAATTTTATTAGGACTTGAGAGTACCCCGTTTACCTCTTACTTAGGAAATTGATTTTATTAGGGCTTGAAAGGGTCATTGTTCTATAGCAGCATTTCCACTATGTTTAGAGTCTGTGGATGCTTTAACCAAAGGTACAGGAGCACTATTAGCACTAATCAAATAAAAAAGATGTGTAGCCATGTGTATAACCAAAATATAATCCACCAGAAGAGGATCGACCAATATATATATATATATATATATACCCAAAAAGAATAAAGAAAGAATTTGCCAAATCATCAAGAAAATAAATAAAAGAATAAACAAGTCTATAATCATAGGGAATGATAATATTCTGTAGAGTCCCCTCCATCATAGGCTATCAGTGCACCAAGAGAATCGGTCGGTGGAGGTGCAGATGGAGTGTAATAGTAACCAGTGGATCATCAACAGAGGATGGTGGCACGCTCTCTGGAGGGACGGCATCAGATGATGAAGAAATCTGGGTGTGACCATCAAAGGGTAGAGTCATCTGGACCAATAAGGAATCAACAAAAGCTCGGTCTGCATCCGTCAAGTTGTCTAGAGTCATGGGGGACTCAATAATCATCGGCACAGTACCGTCTGCGGAGGGTATAGTGGTCGGAGCAGGCTCCTCAGTGGTAGAAGGAGGAATGATCTCATGGTTAATTATTTGTTCGGGGTTTTTACAACCTTTCTAACAATATTTTCTGGAGTTTTAAAAAGATTTGAATGGTATTTTAAAATGATATGTGACTTTTGCTTCAAATAAGGATTAATTAAATCATCATCATAAGATTAAATTTCTATTTAATTAAATCAACATTAAGCTTAAAATGATATAGCAGATGCATGTATGGAAGTCCTTTTTTGTCATATTAAGATTCCACTCCCGCGCTAAGAAGTACCACTACTCTCACCCTTCTTCTCAATATCTCCAAAGGGAAAAGATATCCTCGGTCCCTTGCTTTGATAATGGCATTTCTCACCTTTTCAAATGGCTCCTCATACCATTTTGTTGGCTTATGTTAGTTTTTTCAAAATTATATCAACCTTTAACAACTAGCTAACCATCACAAATCTGGGTCTAAATTGATTTACCAACGCTAGTTATTGCAACAGAACAACTTATGTAGCTAAAAAGATATAACGACGAATTTTGTGACTTTGGCTATGGATTTGGTCGTCACCAATGAGTGTATTTCTTGTAGTGATTCAAACATTGAAAAAGGCATGCATCAAGGCACACACATGAGAAAGAGAGAGAGAGAGACTCTAGAATTTTATTAGGACTTGAGAGTACCCCTTTTACCTCTTACTTAGGAAATTGATTTTATTAGGGCTTGAAAGGGCCATTGTTCTATAGCAGCATTTCCACTATGTTTAGAGTCTGTGGATGCTTTAACCAAAGGTACAGGAGCACTATTAGCACTAATCAAATAAAAAAGATGTGTAGCCATGTGTATAACCAAAATATAACCCACCAGAAGAGGATCAACCAATATTTATATATATACCCAAAAAGAATAAAGAAAGAATTTGCCAAATCATCAAGAAAATAAATAAAAGAATAAACATGTCTGTAATCATAGGGAATGAGAATATTCTGTAGAGTCCCCTCCATCATAGGCTATCAGTGCAGTAAGAGAATCGGTCGGTGGAAGTGCAGATGGAGTAGCAGCAACCAGTGGATCATCAACAGAGGATGGTGGCACGCTCTCTGGAGGGACGGCATCAGATGATGAAGAAATCTGGGTGTGACCATCAAAGGGTGGAGTCATCTGGACCAGTAAGGAATCAACAAAAGCTCGGTCTGCATCTGACAAGTTGTCTAGAGTCATGGGGGACTCAATAATCATCGGTACAGTACCATCTGTAGAGGGGATAATGGTCCGAGCGGGCTCCTCAGTGGTAGAAGCAGGAATGATCTCACCTGGAAGCTCAGACTTTGTAGTGCCCGAAGTCTCCCTGCCTCTCAATCTCCAGGAAGGGTCGATCTCTAGATCCTTAAGAGTCAAAATCTTCCACTTCTTCCTCTGAGGAAATCCACCATGATTTGTATACTCTTCTGTCAGCATTGGAGTAATAGCATGATTGTCGCTCTGAACATCATCGAACTGTGCCAGCTCGTCAGTCTGTATCTGATCATCAGCCGGGAGTTTATCATCATCGCGCACCTGCTCATCAGGAGGAAACTGGTCCATCTGATCACCAATCGGGACCTGGTCGTCAACATGTGTCTGCTCATCAGCCTAGACCTGGTCATCATTGTGGAGCTGCTCATTCGTGTCAGCCGGGACGTCTCTCTGAGCTTGGGTGTTGCCATAACGAAGACGTGGAACCTCTAGCTCAAGCCCGTCATGTCTTGTTGATATTGTGGCCTCACTATCGAACTCCTCTCTGCCCACGTTGTAGTCTTTATCGCGAAGCTGTTGTTGCTGAAAAAGAGAGGAATCAAATAAAACAAAGGACATAATCTACAAAGAAGAATGCAAGAAAATAGAGAAAGTGTACCAGCTCTCGAATGCGAAGCTCTTGAAGCGTGATCGTCTCATCCCTCTGAGACATTGCCTCCCCCAGGTCTCGACCCTCATCCTCTACCGCCTTGGCTCTCGCCTCGACCTCTGCAAGACGGGCCACTGCCGTGTCTCTCTTTGCCTTAGCTCTCTCTCCCTGTAGATGAAAGGAGTTTTGGACAGGAAGCAAGCAATATGTATGGATAGAAGCAGGAATGCAAACATTATATCATACCTCCACCAGCAGCTCACATATCTTGGCCTTTAGGCCTTCAACTATCAAGATAAGCTCATTCCCCTGCCTAAGGGGAAGCTGGATGTGCAAGAGGAAGATATCAGAACGATAAAGTCGTATATCTAATGAAAAAGAAAAGGATCAAGAGTGAAGAAGCTTACCCCTGGTGATGACTTTAGGATTGGATATCCTAGAGCTGGGTCTGGAAGGAGGACCGGCAACTCCATCGAATTTCCCTCTCAGACAAGAGAAACACGGTGGTCGGGCATGGGTTGGTGTGGTGGAATGGAAGAAGAAGAGCGGTATCCTGTACCCGAAGAAGCTCTGCGAGTATCATCAGTAGGAGGTTGATGGCTGGTGCTCGTGGAAGGCATATGGATCGAGATACCCCAGTGTGTGGGAGCTGTAGTCAGAGGCCTTGTAGAAGGTGGAGGAACAGAAGTCCTACGTGGAGCATCCATGTCGTAGATCCTGAACGGACCCTCGTGAAGAGGAGGGAAGCTCTCCACTGGTGCTGGCTCAACAAATGGCCTCTTCCCTCTCTCTCTCGAGGTGGATCTACACTGCCCTCTCCCAGCAGGAGATGCAGATCTCTCTCTCCCAACTCCCTCAGCTCGAGGTTGTAGGCGGCCATCATCTGGAACCGGCTCCTCAACCGGTGGTGCATCTCTATCAACATCGTCAGTTGGAGCCTGTCAAGAAGGAATTGTAATTAAAAGGGCAGAAGCAATCAAGTGAAACTGAATGAACAGAGAAAAAGGATAGAACATACCTGCCGAAGAGTGAGTCCGGGCAACAGCTCCCGTTGTGTCCATGCAGCGTAGTCTCCCTCAGCAAGGAACCTCTCTGCCGGGAAGGCCCTGTTATTTTTTGGATTTTGAGCCCCAAACTGATTAGTGGATTCAATAAGATTCTTATGATGAAAAAGCTAAGTTAACCATAATTTTAATTAACTTTGAAAATTATCGAAAAAAATCGTCAAAATTCATCATCCAGAAGCAAATAATAGTTATGTCCTTGAGCTCCAAATTTCCAAGCATTGTAAATCCAATGGTGAAGTAAAGGGGAGAGCTAGTAATGTTTGCCCGCTAAACAATCGGGGCACACATTTTGTTTAAAGGAAAAGCTACTAACAAATACTTTTATTTGTGGCCACCTGTTGGAGAGAATGGTGTTAGCCAAATGTCTCCATTGGATAACAAAGGAAACATGATTCGACCCTTCAAGGGTCCAGCCAGAATTTCAAACTATAACCAGGAGGAGGCCAAATGTCTATTGTGTAGAATGAATTGGTTTGCTCAATCTAGATCCTGGCCTTTAACCATTAATCATTTTAGTAGACTCTAGAAATGCATTGACATGGGTTGCGTGGACCATGGACCTTGGAGATTCGCGATTTATGTGGGGTCAATGACATGGAATTCAATCTCATAACTAATGCTATGGCAGATAAGCTGGCTAAGGGAGATGACTTCTGTTTGTTTTTGGGTCTCTTCAGTGGTGTAACATGTTTTGTTTCTTAGCAGGGAGCGTAAACATTTAGTGGAATGTCTTGTCCCCTCCTATTGTATCCATTTTTGCTTGCGGTCATGAAATCAGTCATTCCAAAAAACAAATCTTAAATACATCATGTTTGCATGATAATTTATCTGAAGATAGAAGATTTTATATGGTGAATGCGCATGTAGATCGGTGTAGGCGTGTACCACCCTTGATATTTGATCCAACAACAATAAAGTTTTTAAGGTGAGCATTCACCATATAATTTCTCCTAAAGATATAGCCCAAATAGGGAAATAGTTGGCATCAATACGAACTCTGAAAAATGAAAGTGTGACCCAACTCTAACTTGGAACCACAATTATCTTATAACAGGAGAAATAAAAGGTAATTTTTTGGTCCCGTCGCAACAAACATCCTATGCATGAGATACTGATTGATCAGGTAAACGAGCCAGAAGTAGGACTCAATTAATTGCGAAGGAGAATAACAACCTTTCTTTTTAGCATTGGCCTTTCAGCGAAAACAAAAAAGTCTCGTTTTAAGCACCAAATCCTTTTTTCCCATAAAAAACAAAAAAAATAAATAAAAACAAGTTTGTTATTACCCAAAAACAGTTTTGCAATGGGAAAAGGTCCAAATAAACCCAACAATATCATTCAAATAATAATAATAATAATAAACCCTACAGTACACCATAGAGAAGAAAAGTGTGAAATTATTCTGTTTTATGGAGAATTCAAATGCGATCCAAGGCTTTCAGTTCCCATTATACCTTGTATATGGAACGTACCTTAGAGAGTTGGTTCGCTGGTATTTTTTCATAACAATGGCATGAGGGATGCCATCAACATAGATGTCTACAATGAAAAGCCCAGGATCTACCGGTCCTAGCAGGTTGAAAGAAACTTTGAATGGGCCAGACTCACAGAGATGTTGTGTTTTCATCTCAAACACTTGGGTCTCTCCAGAAACATCTCTATGAAGGACCTTTTCGCCAGGTGGGGTCCACCCCCGAAGTTCGACCTTCCCATCACTCCGGACCTCACAACTGAACTGACCTGCTTAGATGAAGAGTGATGCAGTTTATTGGTTAAGGGGGCAGATGAAAATCAATAGAAATTTGAAATATTAGAAAGAAGGAACTTGCTAAGCAATTTCGCAAAAAGCCACTTCACGGCTCACAATTTCAGGAGAGAACGTACACCTTGTGGTAGATTTTGTCTTATTCATTTAATTCATATGAGGTGGCTGTTCTCCATAAAAATGAGCAGCAAATTGGTTTCTGCAAAATTTCCCTACAAGTCCATAGAATTAATAGCAAATCTCAGCTATGCGGGTTATGTTTTTCAAACATATATTTTCTAAAAGCAAGGTGGAGTAAATGTATTGTAGTGAAAATATAATGTACATATAAACTTACATGCATATTAGCAAAAATAAAGATGAGCATAAAAAGAAAGGAAAACCAACTTACTGTGATCTTTGGAAACGCTAGGTAAAGCAACCTGAAAAAGATAGGCATATTTACTGATTCCTATGTTACCAATCCGATTGGTGGTCCAGGTCTACCCATTTTCGCTGCCCCAGTTAACACAACAGAGGGCATGGGGTCCCACTGCTCTAATTGGATGGTAGAAGAAAGCGCTGTGGTGGGTCCAAGTGGGGGTGGCATTGTTGCAAGTGGCATTACCGCAAGTCGGGGTGGCATTGGCGTCTCGTCGGGGCACCTTCTTTTAGAGGAATTTCTGCGCTGAGCGGATGCAGGAGCATTTCCATTATGAATAAAGTTGGTTGATGGTTCAACCAAAGGTGTAAGAGCAATATTGGATGAATCCCTATGGATTGATGGTTCAGCATTTGTGAATGCTTCAACTAAAATTCTAGCAGCTTTAATAGTTGAATCGATATTGGTTGATGGTTCAACAGAAGATCTAGCATCATTATTACCCGAATCCATATTATCCACTTAGATGCTTTCACATAAACTTTCTGAACTCTGTATCAAGAAGTAAAAACCAGTCTTGCATCAAGTTTGAGCAATTTCACATATGTATATGTATATATAAAGAGATTATTAGAACTTACGGCACGAACATTGAGCAACATTGTCGAGAAAATAAAAATTCATTGCCAACTCCCCAAGCTTTTAATAACTAAATTTAAGTAATTTCTTTGCAACTTTAAAATGATTTTCTTTGGAAAAAAAGAAAAATATATACAAGAAAAGAAAGTTAGCAGACTTGCAAAAAACTGCAACAATTGCAATCCAAAATGGATCAAGGAGGAGAGGCAACTGGTAGCATTTCAATTTATGAATAGAATCTATCGACAAGTCAAACCTAAGTATATGTAAGAGAATACCATCAATGATGTATAGCCATTATCAGTAAAACAAATCAACTATAATCTGACTCGAACCGATGCAATCAAAACCAAAAGGATGCTTTCTTCCTAAAATTAGAAAACTCACAGGTTCTCTTTACTAGATGAAAGGTTAGTAAAACAGAAATAAAAGATAATGAAGATTACAGTTCAATGAGAATAAACAATTCTACAACTCAGCGGGAATAAATAATTCCTCATATGTCTATCAAATATCCCATCTATGAATAAACTAGAAAGACCTTCAAAACATCATATAATATATATGTAAAACAGAATCCTGAAAGACGTGGGTGCGCCGTATGGCACTCCTTCTATACCCAGTCTCCAACAATTCACGATTAGAAAAAGTAGCTATTTATTTGCTCCTCTCTCCAACAATTCACGATTAGAAAAACTAGCAATTTTTTTGCTCCTTTCTCCACAGGATTGACAATTAGAAAAAGTAGCTTTTTTGCCTAAATACTCTACGGGTTTAAATACATGCAAATTGGTAGGGTTTAAGAAAATAGAAACAAAAGATCCTTACGAATGTTTCTTCTTTCTTTTCCTAAAAAAAGGTTATTAAACTTTCTTTTTTGGGCCACCCCGTGCATCGCACGAGTCTGTAACTAGTAGTACTATAATAAGCCGTGCATGCACAAACAAGAATCCAAACAAAAACATAAAGGAAGAAAACGATAAGAAAATGGAAAAAAGGGAAAAAATACATCACATGGATTCAAAGGAAAGAAAAATCTGATTTTTTTCATAGCAGACACATTGATACACAACTGATGCAATATTTCTCAATACACTCCATTTTATCAAATAAAGAACATCATTTCAGACCATTATTACAAGAACACATGTCAATCATCTTTATAAAGAAAAGAATGCCTAATTCTGTTTAAAGTCACTTTCAACAACCAAATCTTACGAACTTGGAGACCCGACCTACTCAAAAACTAGATACTTGTTATAAACAACTCTATTTAACAACTCCCACTTTAGAAACTTAGGTTGTGTTCGGCAACCATTCTTCGTCTACATTTTCGGGTGCGGAGAATGAGTAATCCAAAATGTAGGTTTCAAGATGTTTGGTAACAAGATCCGCTAAGCCTGTTTCTGTGAATTCCTATTTTTTCCCATTAAGGTATGAAGAATAATGAGATCTTCCGAAACGACTATGATTCACTTCAAAATATTCTCATTATCTTGTTTCTACCCGCTTGATAAAAGAATCCCAAATATGTTTACAGACCATACACTTAGAATTCAGAGAATCATATCATGACAATATGGTAAATACTATGCAAACTAAGGAAAGACAATAAGCCCAACACATTTATAAGTTTCAGTGGGGTAGGAGCATTATGGGGATCTAGGTCTCTTTTCAATAAATTAACTTAAGGATATACTTGTAGTTGGCACAGGGCAGATAATAGTGGATCAGAATTATTATAATATCATGCAAACGAGCGAGCAAGCAGGCTCAAACTGGAGGACCAGTTAGCTGTATGAATGTAATTATTGACAAGTCGAGCCTAAATATGTTAGAGAATACCATCAATGTTGTATAGACATAATCATTGGAACAAGTCAACTCTAACCTGAATCGAACCGCCGCAATCATACCAAAAGGATGCTTTCTTTCCAAAATTAGAAAACTCAAATCTTAATGAATGAAAGATTATTAAAATAGAAATAAAAGACAAAATGGAGATTACATAAACAATTCCTCACATGTCTATCAAATACACCATCTATGAAGGGTGTAAACTAGCAAGACATTCAACACACAGTGCTATAATAAGTCATGCAGACACGAACAAGAATCCAAACAAGAAAAAAAAGAAGAAGGAAAAAACACACACAAGGCATTGATTCAATGGAAAGGAAAAACAAACAATAGATCATTCTTTCTAACCCAATCACTTGTCAAGAAAAGTAATCAAATAGAGTAAGAGATAGTATTTGTTTACTATTCTTGACAAGTGAATGCGTTAGAAAGAATGATTGAGGCTTTGTATCTCAACCTTGAGGTCGTAGGTTTGATCCCAGCTTACCAACCACCAAAAAAAAAATAGTACTCAAATAACCCATGCAATCACGTACTCAAATAAACCATGCAATCACGAACATGCATCCAAAGTCTAAACAACATAAAGAAATGATAATTAAATAAGGAGAGTGATAAATTATGCCCATATATCTTAAATCGACCCCCTATGTGTCTCTGTGTCTAAATTAGAGGAGAGAGAAATACAAATAGGGGGTCGATTTAAGATATTTGGGGGTCGATTTATCACTGCCCTTAAATAAAGGGAAATGTTATCAGCACTACTATATTTTGATGATCATACTCCTCACTTTATTAAAAGTACGGTATGGACCGCACCATAGGATGATCCAAACAGTCCATTAGATGGGCCACAGCCTAAATAGGTAGTGCCACAAAAATCATTTCCATAGGTTGATCCAAACCCTCTGATCTAAATGTTAGAGGGTTGATCCAAATCCTCTATAGATAGGAGGGTTAGGATCAATCTATGGAAATAATTTTTTTGGGCACAACCTATTTAGGCTGTAGCCCATCTAATGAACAGTTTGGATCATCCTATGGTGCGGGCCATACTATTCTTTTAATAAAGTGAGGAGTGGAATCATCAAAATACAGTAGTGCTGATAACATTTCCCTTAAATAAAATAATAAAAAAATGAAGATTTTGAAATGCCTGATCCTTATTTCTAACCCATTCAAACATGCCATGCAAACTCGAACCAACATAAAAAAAAAGCAGCAACAACAAAAAAGAAAACAAATCCTAATAAACATGCAACGGCTAAAAACCCTAGATTTTGAAATCAAACTAATCAAGACTTTGAAAAACAAGATGACATGCTAGTAAGAAACTGATCTAGATATTTTCTCCCAGTAAACTCGAACCAACATCAAAATATAAAAAAACAAAGAAAACAAATCCTAGCAAAACATGCAACAGTTACAAACCTTATATTTTTAAATAAAACTAATCAAGATTTCTAAAAAAATATGACATAGTAATAGCAAACTGATCTAGAGATTTTCTCCATAAAAACAAAACGAAGATTTCTCAGCTCTCATAACATAAAACCCAAAGCATTATTCTCATGCCAAGAATATTCGGAACCAAAACCTATTAGAGAGAGTAAAAATACATAAAACGAGACATGCAGAACGGCAAGGAGGGTTAAAAGGACAAATAGAACAACAAGTATACCTGCCTGAAAATTACCGATTTCTCGCCGAAATCTGTTGATCGGACGGGAACCATGAAATAAATTTAGAGGACAAAGATCAAGCACTCTTCAAAATAAGCTCTCTCTCACTTTTTTAGTGTCTAATTACGTTTTTTGGTTCGCTATTTATAGGCCCAAAGAGTCGTGTTTTTCTCTCTGGCAAATCTTTCAGGATTTGCTGTCCTATGAAAAAGTACCAAAATGCACCTGATGTATGTTAGGTGGCGCATGCTGATTACTGAAATGCCCTTCATATAGGGAGGGAGTTACTATAACATTACATATGTCTTATTATAGTGAAGTTGATTATAATCTTTTTATTAGTTATAAGGGATTTGCTAGCGTCCATCCTAAAAGGCATATCGCGGATGGCATGTTGCATGTGAGAGCAGCCCCACAGGCTCGCTTTTCAGCAGTTTTTGTCTTCATTCACACAGGCTCACTTTTCACCGGATTTTGTCTTCATTCATGAGGTGGCTACTCTCACATGCAACAGGCCATCCACGAAATGCCTTTTGCGATGGACGCTAGCAAATCCCTAGTTACAAAATTTTGACATATTTCTGTTTATCTAAATATGTATCGATATAAGTTTATTATGAACTAATAGTCATACAACAACATTTTTTTTAAATACAAAATTTTATGGTGATGGCTAGGACTATTAGTGAATTGATCAATATGCCTCTCTTTGAAGTGTGAATGTTGATTAGATGTATTGTGTAACTTTAATTAGTGATTATGTTAATACACTGTTTTATAGATGAGACGGCATTATTTTGGTTATCTGGGGACTGTTTATGTTTGTCGAAGAAGATAGGAGTTTAGGTTAGTTTACTAATTTTCAAGGGCTTTTTTGGGACGAGGCGGTGTTATTTTGGTTGCGTGCATGGGTTGTTTACATCAAACCACGAAGTTCAGAGACTTCTATTAGTTCGTTAACAAGTGTGTGCACGTGTTCGTGTGTGTGTTCGGCGGAGGGGGTCTCCAGTATTTTATCTTTTGTAGTGAATAAAAACTGGATTAACTGTAAACCCTAATCAACAACCTTTGGCTTAACTTTGGATCAAAGATAGTTGTAGGTTACCTCTTCTTAATCTCCCAACTTTAGATTAAAATTTTGATTTGTCAACTAGGTTAAGCCCATGATCAGAATTATTCCCTGGTATTTTAATTAAATTGATTTGAATGATATTTTAAAATGATATCTGACTTTTGCTTCAAATAAGGATTAATAAATCAGCTTTAAGCTTAACTTTCTATTTAATTAAATCGACATTAAGCTTAAAATGATATATAGCACATGCAAGTATGACAACCCTTTTTGCCATATTAAGATTCCACTCTAGCCGCTAAGAATAACCCAATGATTTATTTATCAGGAAGTACTACTACTCTCGACCTTTTTTCTCAATATCTCACGGGGAAATGACATCCACGATCCCCTGCTTTGATAATGGGATTTCTCACTTTTTCAACTGGCTCTTCATACCCTTTTTGTTAGCTTGTGATAGCTTTTTGGGAATTACATCAACCTTTAATAAATTAGTAAACCATCACAAAATCCGTCACTAAATTAATTTAGCAACACCAACTAACGCTAAAAAAAATATAGCAACATATTTTGTTACTTTGCCAACGGATTTTGTCTGTCGCCAATGAGTGTATTTCTTGTCGTGATCGATTCAAATATTGTAAAAGGCATGCCACAATGCGCACAAGAGAGAGAGAGAGAGAGAGAGAGAGAGAGAGAGAGAGAGAGAGAGAGAGAGAGAGAGGAGAGAAATTCTAGTATTTTATTATGTTAAAATATTTTGAAATAAATAAGGCTTAGACACACTTGTTGGTTTACAAGGGAAATATAGATGTGGAAGGAGTAGTTGGTAACTTTGTATATAAATTTGGCATTAGCTTTAGAAATAGTATATAAAAATATTGATGGCCAAATATCATTTCCCTTGTCACAAATATTAGTATCAAAAGTTATTTCTGCCAACTACAAGGTAAAAATTATTCTACTTTTTAGCTTGGGTTAAGTCCTAAGTGAGTGCCCAACATTTTGTAGTGGTGAAACTGTAATAAACAAGACCGAGAGCACCAATTTTGGAGCGGGAGCGCAAGTACGGCAATTCATCTCATTTTGGTATGGTGTCAAATGATTTTGCCCCTAAACAGATACATTGCTTACTATGCATCACGCATGCAAACCATTTAATTGGGTTAGATTTCAATTCAGATTTGAAATCTAAATTTACTATTTTGGAAAGAACTATGGCTGGCATAAGATAGACCCGAATCCTTAGCCCAGTATTGTCATGTATATCAAAAGGGAAATGGTATTGGCACCCCTTGTTTTATTATGGCATTTTTCATAAGAGAAATGTTATCAGCACAACCTTTTTTTGATATTGGCACAATTTCCAAAAGAGAAAAGATAACCAATAGAAAGTCACTTTTACAATCAATGGTAAAGGGCAATTTTTGGATTCTATAGGGAGGCATAGTGGCATATATACATATATAATCAAGATCGTTGATCTTGCGGAACATCATGAGGCAACTCACAAGGTCTTGGTCGCATCCCGAATGGACATCAAGCTATAGAACTACAAAAATAAATTGTAGTCTTCGCTTAGCAAAACCCTAAATGAGGCTTTTTTTTAAAACAAGGGTCTAGGATCATTTGATCAAGATGTTCTCAAATAGTATCATGTGAGACTTATGATTGCCTTTGGATCAATGTATCCAATGAGGTGGGTCTAGTTGTGTGGGATTATAAATCTCTAATGAACTTCACCAGATTGTCCATGGCACTTTGGGGACTTGGACTTTATCGTGACAGCTCTTCCAATCCTATTCAGTCTGATTAGATATGTCAAAGAAAGAAAGTGATTATGTTCTGTCTTTGTTTTCTTTTCGGATTTCGAGGATGAGCCAGCTGATCCTAACATCATTTATGACGAGCCAGACGACGAAGCCTCGAATTTGCACATACTTGGGATTCTCAGTACTTGAAGGGACTTTAGCGAGGACTGTTAGTGTCACACGGACATTAAAATCGCATGTTAGTCATCAACAACTACATGATTTTGAAGTCCTAGAGGTTTAACATTCGATTTTACCATTAACCTGTGGGTTATTTGGCCTAACTAATGGATCTAAATAATAGTGTGCATTTGTGAGCCCTACAAATGTCACCAAAGAAAAGAGGATTTTAGGCCTAAAAAGTCAGAAATCTCATCACTAATAACTCCAAAATACATCAAAGGACATAGACAAATGTAGTTCAATCTGCTATAGACCAACCACACACATAGCCCGCAATGACGCCGGAGTTACCTCAGAAGGATCCACAAACCGAGCCCACTAGGCCCACCATGCTAGGCCCCAAACTTAAAAGGTCTAAAAACAGAGTTGCAGTCTAAGATTTTGGGGTATCTTGTGGGTCAAAACTGAATTTACTCACAACTTTGAAAATAGCAAGCCATACATGGTTGGAAAGTTCTACGAGTCTAATTTCCAACGCTTCAAACGGTTCGCAAATCAGAGTTCTATCGAGGGAGTTATGGCCATTTTTCTGAGAAGTGTTGAAGCTGCCTGCACCATATGAATTTCAACCTATTAGGGTTTCTTTTTGCTTGTTGTCCAGGCCATTACGAAACGTTTTTTGCTATGATCTAAGTTAATTTTGAAGTTATATTTATGCTCTATCAAGTCCAAAAGACTAGGGGTGCAACTCGGGACGGGTTGAGCCGGGTTGACGCCAACCCGAACCTGACCTGAGGAACCATTTGCACAACCCGAACTCGACTTGACCCGAGTTCCAACCGGACGAGGTTCAACTTGACCCGAGAAACCCGTTTTGCCAACCCGAACCTGAAAAATAAAAAAAATTATCAAAAATTTCAGGTTCACTTGGGTCGGGTTGCCAATGCCCTCAACCCGAACCCGAACCCGACTTGAACTCAACCCAACCTGATTTTTTTTTGGGTTGAACCTGTCAGGTTCGGGTTCAGCCCGCCCAAGTTCCAACCCTACCAAAGACCCCCATTAAGTTTAGTTAAATAGCCTTAAAATGTAGTCAAATTAATGTTAGTTTTCCTTTCTCTTTTCTCTTGGAACTTGTGTTGTCAAGCTAGAAAATAATGTTCAAACCTTTGGAAATGCACCTATGGCTGGAGGGTTGTTCCATGCCTACTTAAATGATTATTTGGACTGTAAAGGGAAGACTTTTGCAGAGAATTTGAATCAAGTTTAGCCTTTGGCTTTTGAAGAAGCAGTTCTTCTTGTCTATTTTGCTCTTATCCCCTGGGTGGATTCCTTTGTGTGGTGAGCTGTTTCGTCTTAGTTTTTCACTTCTGTTTCCTCCTTTCTTCTCCATTTGTTTGGTGTCACACAACGTGTGGCCCATAATTCTAACCTTTCTTTAGTTATCAAATAAACAATTGGATGACTGTAAAATATACATGATACCTGCAACAACGAAAGTAAGAATTCATGTCATACATTCATATTATGCAAATAAAAAACTGAATCAATTTGTATATAAAAAATTAAATAAACCGGGAAAGAGAAAAATCTTAAGAATAAGGTATCTTTTAGCACTGATAGCAATATGGCAAATTGAAGCCAATAATTTATTTTCCCAAATCATAATATCCAACAAACAAAGAAATCTTCACAATACTAAAAACTCACAAAAATATCCCTCAAAAAATTTTGACGAGTCTAAAAAATAAATTTATCCTTATGCTCTCAGCTACAATATTTGTTTTCATACATGTATCTCAAAAAATCCCTATGAGTCTCTACATCCAATCCAATAATTTTTTTTTTCGCTTATGGTTTATTTAAGAACTCTTGAGCCCATACCATAGATCCTGTTCTAAGTTTGAGATCCCATTCAAAGCATTTAGCCAATTCGCATGAGTAGCATTCTTCAGATTAAGGTCCTTTATTTTACTAACTGGGATAGCAAATGAGTCCACAAGCTTCTCATTGATTTTCATAGTGGGTCGTACCAATTGCCGATATGAAGTACTCTACTCATATCTTTACTTTCACTACATTCATGATGTTGTAGAATGGGTAGCAGGCGCCTGTGAAGGTGCATGCTATCCATGCTATCCCTTTCGTTGTGTACTAGATCTACATTTAGCAATTCTTGTATAAATGTTTTAGTTTGTACATTGTCCTGGGATAGAGTTTTATATGTGCCAACTCTTGTTTTAGTGTAAAAATAAATGATTATTTGTATTGTTAGTATTTAGTTAGTTATGGATGGTTTTGTTAGCAATGTAATCTACAAAAACTTCTTTGGGGAAACACACTGGACTTAGTCACATGCATTTACTAATTTTCAATGTTGTCAAAAGTTGCATAATATTGATATAAATTTCAAAAGATTAAAAAAACATATTAAAAAAATTTGCAAACTAAAAAATGTCAAAACATAAAAAATGACTATTGAAATACTTAATACAAAAGAGCTGTACAAAGAATTATATGTGATCTACAAAGATATTCCATGGAGCAAAACTCAAAATTGTCCCGTGTTCAAAGGTAGCAACAATGTTCAATTATGTAGGTTTTAAATAGTCAAAGTTTTCACCTCTATAAGAGCATGAATTTCAACCGAACCTTTGGAAAAGCCTTCCCTAACAATAAAAACTCATTCTGAATAACATGGCAGCATCAAAGATGTTGGGAAAGTTGCCTTATTTCCCCCCACCACTAGGTTGCTTGGGTGGGAAGGCAAGAAGGCAAAAATAGAAACTAACTTTTTAGGTTTTAGGAAACATGGGATATAAGAAAGGTTTTTTCTCTTATGTAGAGTAGTGAGAACGTGCAAAAGTGGAGTGAGAGAGAAAGACAGAAAAAGAGAAAGTGAGGAGAAACGAGAAGAGAAAAGAGAGGAGAGAAGAGAGAGAAAGAGAGAATAAGAGAGTTTTTTCTTGTGTTCTTCTTGTGGGGTATCTTCTCGTGGATTTCTCTTGGGTTTTTATCTTGGCTATTCTCTTAGGGTGTGTTTGGATTGTCGGAATCAGGAATCGGTATAGGTATCAGATTACAATCCAATTCTAATTCCCTTCGTAAACGGCTAATGATTCCAATTCCAGTGTTTGTGTAAGCAATGGAATTTGTCTAGGGAATCAGTGATGATTCCAATTCTAGCGTTTGGTAGCGTCCGGAATAAAATTAAATTTTCAATTAATATAATGAACTTATAATAAATCTATATATTTTTCAATTTATATTGTGACTCTTAATTTCCATGTTATATTTGAACTCCATTAGCATAGTGACCATTCAAAATAAAAACAAATAGAGAGAGAGAGAGAGAACCGGCCATTACTTGTATATACATATAAATCGCCCCCATGTCTCTCTCTCGTCTCTCTTTATCTCTCTCTAAGCACTGCCATATATTGGGATTTGCTATGTATAACTAAAAGATTGACGCTAGAGAAATGTCATTGCTAGGTTAATATAATATTCTAGCGTTTGCGCCTTTCTTTATTTTATTTTGTTACTCTTTCAAATGTATAATATAAAATGGGATTTGCTAGCGTCCATGGCAAAAGGCATTTTGAGGCTGGTCTGTTGCAGGTCAGAGCAGCCAGCTCGTGAATGAAGACAAAATCTGCTTGCGAAGTGAGCCTGCGTGTTGCCTTCTGCGATGGTCTCTAGCAAATCCCACATAAAAAATATATTTGTCCTCTTTCACTGAGGCATATCCCAATCTAACCCTGAAGGGTGTGGCTCTTTGGCATAAAGTCATGGGTTTGCTCCCCAGTGACAAGCGTTCGAATCCCCCCTTGTTTACCCGATGCGCGTGGTTTCCGGGTGATTGCGCGCATCCGTAGGGAAATAGTCCTACCCCCATCGGGGACACCCTTTGTTACCAAAAAAATATATCCCAATCTAATATTTTATTATATATTTCTTTTCACTCCTCTCTTATCAAGAGAGCTCTAATATTATGTTATATATTTCTTTCAATTCTCTACCATAGTAGATTCTGATGAGATTAACCGGTGGCCTCTTTTTCTTGCTTTAAGCCATTTTAACATCTTCTTCCTTTTTTTAATACAAATTGAAAAATAGAATATGGAAGCAAAACTTGATATTCGTCGTGGAACGGAAAAGGAAGAAAATCATGGCGTGATGAAAGGAGCCGTTGTCTGAGACAACCCAACAATAAATACCTTGATTCCGGTATTGACTTGCAGCATAGCCGGAAAGAGGAGATATCGATGTTCAGAGAAGAAGAGACGAGAAAGGGAAGCTTAAGAAAGGAAACACGTAATACTGGAAGGTAATATGAGATGAGATTTCATGCCTTTTTTTCTCCTGATTCCCGAATCAAAATACCACCCCCTTGGGCGGGTATCAAAATGCGCTCAATATTCCAACATTTTTTCCGCCTGGAGTTGAGCAACGTTTCCCATTCCGTTTTGAAAACGAAACCAAACGCCTGAATCCCCTAAGTCGGTATCAAATACCGATACCGATTCATGATTCCGGCCATCCAAACGCACCCTTAGGGTTTTCTCTCATATTAGTCTTGGGTATGGGCTTGGGTTGAGAAGCAATGAAAGGGTTGTGGGTTTGTGGGTTTGTGATTAATCCATTGTAATCCTTGTATTTTGTTTTTCTCATAGTGGAAGATCGTGTTTCTCGTTTGTGGAGTAGGCTTGGCCGACCCACGTAAAATCTTGGTATTCATCTTGTGGCTTGCTTGGTTTATTTTACTTTTGAGTTAAATTTGTACACAATCGGAATGTTTTGCCCGACAGATTTTTCTCAACAAGTGGTATCAGAGCCATGGTTAGAGCGATCGTCGAGGCCAGGCGGAGTGATCATGGGTGTTGTGGTTAGATCGCAACCATGGTTTGCAATTTCGATTTCGGCATATATTTTGGACCTAGCCGAAACCGAAATTTCAGCCAAAATCCCAAAATTTTGGCCGAAAATCGGTAAAGACACAAAAGGTTGATTTTTTGAGTCGAAATTTAGGTTGAAATTTTTGGCTAAAATTTGGGAATGGAATAAAAAAATAATATATTTTTCAAATTTCGCCAAAATTGACGAAATTTTTGAAATTTCGACCGAAATTTGGTACGGTTCACTAATTTCGGTTTCGGTCTTGATGGAAATCTGAAATTCTGGACTTCAGATGAAATTTAAAACCATGATCGCAACTAGAGCGATCTTTGAGAGTAGAAAGATTTTCGTTCGACTTGGAGCACAACACCGAGAAGTGCGAAGTAATCTAAGATGGCGGTAAAATCAAGTTCTACTCAATTCAACATCGACAGATTTCATGGAAAGGGAAGTTTCACCTATGACAGATGAGGGCCAAGGACATCATGGTTCAACAGGGGTTGGCTAAGGCGTTGAAGGGAAAGGATGCGAAGCCGAAGAAGATGGGGGATGCCAAGTGGGAAGACATTGAATCGAAGGTGGTTAGCATGATTCGATTATGTCTGGTAGATAGGGTTCTATTTAATGTTATGGAAGAAGAAGATGCGCCTAAATTGTTTGGGGTTTTCTTCATTGTTTGGGGTTTTCTTCGATTCTTTGGGATGTTGATAAACTTTCAGGAAGGTTTGCCTATCAATTTTAGAAAATCTTTCCTCGGGTTTAGGCTATGACGGAATGCTTCTTGAGCCAACCCTTCCCTTCCTGCCTTAGAATTTTCGCAGGTTGAGGGATCTCTTCCTCTTTAGGGAGAGTTAGGAGTCTGTCCTACATTCATAAGAGTTAGGAGTCTGTCCTACCCTCATAGAGTTAGGAGTCTGTCCTGCAGTCGTAGAGCATTAGAAGTCTGTCCTACCGTCATATAGAGTTAGGAGTTTGTCTTGCCTTTCGTAGAGTTTAGGATTCTGTCCTACCTCTATAATGTCATAGGATTCTGTCCTACCTTTGTAGAGTTTAGGAGTCTGTCCTAACCTTATAGAGTTTAGGATTTTGTCCTTCTTTCATAGAGTAGTTACAAAAATCTGTTCCGAACTACGGATTTTGTCCTTATACCTTTAGCTTTAGCATGCATGTGTTTGCCCATCAGAACTTAGACACCAATTAGGCATGACACTCATAACCTAACTATTCTTAGGTGACAATTCTTTCATTTCTTTTTGTGTGTGCTTATTATTCATCTCCGAGGCATGCATGATTAGATAGACGTTATCTCGGGGATATTCGTTCTCATTTCACATGATTTTCGCCCAAAACTCTTCAAGGTTAATAATAAATGGCATAAGAGACAAGGTGCATGCACTTGGGCGAATTGGGAGCGCCTAACCCCTTCCCCATTCGTCATCAGGCACGAACATTTTGTATCTCTGGTTATCTGTTGCGACAGAGCATAGTATGAGATCCAGAGCCTACTTCCTTGGATGGCAACTCTTCTTTGGTTAAGGTACGTCTCGAATCCGGGCTCGTCCCTGACTCGAGAGGTATCTCACTTTACATCGCCACTCATATCTTTTATTCATATGATTTGCATAACAAAATATTCATATTGAAAGCTACCGAGCTAGTTACTGGAATACATATATAACTTTCTTATCAATCATATCTTTTATTCAGATGGTCTGCAAAACAAAATAAACACACGGAAAGTTACTGAGTTACTTACGTGAAAATACTTTGCTTTTTCCTTTTCTGCCACTTTATTCTATTTCCTTCTACTCTTATTACCACCCTACATATTAGAGCTCTTACATAAATGCCAATTCCATTTCATATGTATCATTCACAACCTACCGGAGGTGAAAAACCATAGTTCGAAACCCAAAACATAACTTAAGTGTGGATATTACAAATACTTTTATACATCTTAAATGTCAAAATCATAAAATCTCTTAAACATAAAAATTGTTACATGTGAAGTAAGGAACAACTTTTCAGTTATCAGATATGGCCAATTACCACCGGAGATGGCCAGAAAACACAAAATTCCTATCAGGCAATAAACTGCCCTTATTACCTTAAATCTGAAATCTTAAAATACACATAACTCAAATTTCTTTTTGAACCGACCTTACAACTAAACAGAAAAGTTATTATATATAAATTAAGAAACAACTTTTCAGTTATCTACTCTGGCCAATTCCTACCGGAGATGGCTGGAAAACTCAAATCCCCAATCAGACATGTGAAATACAGATTTTCATGAAACCGAAATCTTTAAGCTTGGATAACTCTTTATCCACTTAGAACTGGACATTTTATAAAACATAAGAGTTGTTCAGTAAAGTATTTACACCAACTGTCACTTTTACACCTCTGGCCAAATCCTACTGTAGATGGCCGGAAAACTCACTTTTTCGAACTGATTCTTCAAAAGAGAGTTTCATGGTAAACTGAAATCTATGACTTAGCATATCTTTTTATACAATTAAAACTAGGACAATTCAATAACATAAACGCTATTCCTAATATTAATACCAACAATTCTTATGTTGAGACCGCAGGCCAAATCTCATCCGAGATGGCAAGAAAACATGGAAATTACCATTTTAATTCTATTTTAAAAGTAAAAACTTATAAGTAACATAACTTATTCAATACTTCACCAAATTACACATTTCCTATGTGAATTAGATATACAAAAAGAGATCTACAACTTTTATGTTGAATATTTTGGCCAATTCTTGCCTGAAAATCTCAGAACATCCAAATCAGTTACGAATAATAGAGAATTTCTAGATTTTAATCTTTTACCTTGGATTTTCTTCACCTTCTCTTCCCCAATTCAATCCTTTCATCAAGATTTTATCCTATTTCTTTTTCTGTCATTTTTTCTTTAATTTTCTAATATTTAAATGAATTTCTCTTATCATTTGCTTTAGATAAAGCTAGCATGAAAGAGAAGTGACATTTGGATTTCCATGTGTCACTCTCACAACAATCCCTGCCATACATTTAGCTAATGACCAAAATACCCTTCCATTTCTCTCCGTGACTTGTTTTAATTACCCTTGTATCCAATAATGGAAATTACCAACCTACCATTGTTTATCTATAGTAATGACACTCATGTCCTTTGATGAAATTACCAAAATATCCTCCACACTTCATTAGTTCTTAAGTTGTACTTTAATCATCTTTAGTTCACTTAATCACTTTGGGTTAAGGGAAACTCAAGATTTGGTTATTTCATTGTCAATATGTTTGAGTTCCCAAGGTATTTAAACACATAGTTAAACTATTAAATGTGCATAATTATAAGGGGAGAGATATGGGAGTCCGGTTCTTTGCAGACCTTAGTAGTTCCTAGTTGTGATTGAGGTTGGACACCTCCTCCTGTAAACAACTAGCATCTATCTTGCCTACATGCACGATATGTGGAGTGACTTATCTTAATCACTTGGGTAGTGGACCCTAAGCAAGGTAGAATAGGTACGACAATAGATTGGGTACTGAACATGATCACATTAGAGTAGCTTGTGGACAGGAGAACGTTAAGCTATTCTACTGGACATGACCCTTTACATGTCCTTTGGCCTGAGGGGTCATATTAGTTTGTTGGCGAGGCTCTCATTTTTGGTCTATCTAACCTTGATTCTCTTGGAGTTACCAGAGGGTAGTACTGGAGTGTTGGACAAACCTTCGAGGTCAATAGTGATACCCGACACAGAATTCTCCACCTATTTAATAGGGTAACATCTACGGTTTTGGTCAGAGCAATATGCCTAGAAATATACCTGGCCATGTGGATTTTATAAGATGTTTATCAAAAAGGATTTCTCAAAATAAGTTTTGAAATGGTTTTAGCAAATGCATTTGTGGGCCGACACTACTTGACTGAAAGGTATATCAAGAGTGAGCCCAGGGGGTAGTTGATGTCCACCTCCCGTAGGAATCAACTCGGTAGATGTGGACTTGGAGAAAGGACTTGCAAATTTGATGTGATTAGGTGAATGATGATTTGACTGTTATCTTCAGGGTTACGTCTCGATGGAGGCCATTGACTCAATGCGATTGTAGTATTAGCTATGAAGCAATAATCGGAGTGGGGCCCACTTGTGGGTTCTACAGTATCTACCATTAGATACCTGCTAAGATCCCACTCACTACTAGATTGACCTATTATAATCTATTGGGTAGAGGTCCTGCATTTATTTAGTTGCTTACACGAACTAATTTCGTGGCATTGGATGCTTTGAAAGGATATACACAATGTACATAGTGTATATGCACTATGGGATATATTGGGAATACCAAAATGGTTAAGTATTAACCATAAGGGTATTTTAGGAATATCATAAATTATATTGGAACTTGAATCCTATTGGATAGGATTGGATTGCATTAATTTAATTAGGAATTAAATGTGAAATGCAATGGGAATTTCAAGTGGATAAGTGGACCCACATAGGACAATTTGCATGGGACCCATAACCACACGCCCCATGTGGTGTGCCATTATCAATTTGGAATTCAAATAATATTTAGAATATTATTGCTAGATTTATTTATCAAATTAAAGCAACACATGTGGTGAAATTGGAAAGAGAGAGAGAAAGAAAGAAAGAACAAACAAAATTAGAAATATGAGAACCACATGGGGGAACCAAGGGTTGCTTTGGCAGCAAGCAAGCCACCCTTGGACGTCCCATAAGGGTTTCCAATTGTGGGGTTGCTTGCTTTCCCAATAGGAGCTTCCAATTGTGGCTAGTTTCTATGTATTTTGGGATTTCTCTAGAAACTTTGGATTGTGCATATGGAAATTGAAAACTCTATAAATACAAGAAATATTGTTGGAGTTTTCAACAGCTCTTCCATAATTCCACGTGCTGGAAATTGATAGAGACACCCCGAAGTCTTTCTCTTCTTCTTCTCTCTCAATTCCATCAGCTAGTTTTTTCTTTGGAAGGTCAAAGATAATCATCCAACTAAGCTCCATTGATCTAAAGACATATTTTCATATTATAATCTGATTTAGATCAGATTATAAAGTGAACAAAGAGTTATACACAAGATCCTTTGCGCAACAAAAGGAATCCATCGATTCAACTTGAGGTTTTGCGTCGATTAGATCGCCGACGAATTTTTGAAGAGTAGATCAAGCTGTAGACACCCCCATTTTGCTTTACTTTAACTAACAAAGAAGTTAGTGTTCTTGTTATCAGTCTTTTTCAGTATTTTCCATTCCCGTGTCCGCTCCTCTTGTTTTCTCGATCTTTTCGGTTATTTCTGTCATGTTTTGCGTCATCCTGATAATTGTTGAGAGGGGTTGTTCGCAAGAATTAAAGCAAGAGAGAATTTGGACCCGTCGGTAGGCCCGCATTGAACATTTGTTTAAAGTCGGATCAACCGGAGGGCCCGCATATTGTTTTAATGAAAAATGAGTGTTGAGCCTGCGTCGATCTAATGCATAAAGATGATCATCAAGTTGAGCTATCCAAATAACCTTTGAGAACTATGCAAGGAGCACAGCAAATTTATATTGAGGTTCATTAAATGAGTGGCTCGGATTATCCCATGAAAATGGTTTGTGGGCCCAATCCGTTCTCGTTGCGGCCCACTAAGTGGGCGGATTGGATCATCCAATGGTTGATTTGTGGGGTGTGACCATTCATGTTATGGCTCAATAATCAGACAGCTAGGATCATTCTACAGAAGGGGTTAGTGATGACCAATTCAAGTCGCAGTGCAGCCCATCGTTTGGATGATATGGATCAACCCATAGAATTGATTAAATGGGTAGGAATATTTGGCCGCATTCAACTGGGTCCATTAAATGTTTGGAATTTGAGGGGAACATAAATTCATTCGGTTTCAAGTGGGACCCACTTGGTGTTTATCGTGATATAAGAGCAATCGGATCTAATCGGAATTTGTTTTCTAAATCAAGGTCCAACTTCTTAAGGGACGTTTGACAAGGACAATGGTACGTGCTTGAAGTTTATAAAATATAAAAATAAAAATAAAATAACTGATTTGCCCTTGGAAGTGGACCCGGCTCTCGTTCTTAAAAGTGGACTATTTTATGTGGGTCCCATTACGAGAATGGAGGAAATTATTGGTTTCCTTCTTCAAATAAATGCTGTCATTGTGAATTGGATTAGAAATAGCATGTTGGCTAAAATTCCATAAAAAATAAAAATAAATACTCGGTTACTTTGGAAAGAGGAGGAGCGTATCTCATGATTTTAAAAAGGGCAAGCAGCCAATGGATAGAAAGGAGTTCCTCTCAAATCCTCTCTCTAAAATTAGAAAATTTTGGTCATCATTCTTGGGGGGGATCTGTTATTTTTAGCAAGAGCTCGGTGGTAAAAAAAAGAGCAATTCTGAAAAGGAAAAAAGACAGAAAAAAAAGGAAAGAGGATTGCTCCCGACGGCAACTCTCGGATCCTTCTTCGAGGAGAGATCACTCCCCTTTTAAAAAGCAGCAGATCTCTACACACGAAGGAAGAGGCTCCATCTCTCAGAGATCTCTCCACACAGCCGATGCTCTCTCACCATCTACAGCCCATAGAAAAGAAAAAAGAAAAAACGGAGACTACAGCAGCGATCTCCTTAGGAAGAGGGGTTAGAGAGAAAGGGAGGGAGGAAGGATAGCTCATCATCGTTCTGCTCTCTCTCCATCCATTGGTTTTCCACCCCAACAGCAGCACCCCTCTGTTTCTGCATTTTTTTATCTTCCCCATCATCCTTCTGTCATCCCACGGTTTCTTCCCTTCCTCATCACTCCCAACAGAGCAGGATTCTCATCTCTCACTCTTTCGGTTTCCCTCTCACCTCACACACCCATTTACCACTCTCATCACTTATATTTGTTTGGTAAAGAAAAAAAAAAACAAAAAAAAACAGCAAAGAAAAAAACAAAAACAGAGTATCGGTTTTCACCGATACTCTGTTTCTCTCTCTATCTTTCTGCCAGCTCTCTCTCACTCTCTCACTCTCTCATTCTCTCTATATCCCTCTCACCCTCTCTCTGTCTCACTCCCTCACCTTCCCACTCCCTCTCCGTCTGTAGCAAAAAGGAAAAAAAGCAAAAAAAAATAAAAAAATAACAGAGTCTCGGTTTTTTTTTCTTCAAAAAACCGAGACATCTCTCTCTCTCTCTCTCTTTCTCTCTCTCTTTCTCTCTCTCTCTCTCTCCCTCACTCTGTTTTTCTGTTTTTTCTCTATTCCTCTCTCCTTCGGTTTCCCTCCCACACTCTCTGTCTCTCTCTTTCTCTCTCTCTTCCTCTCTCTCTCTCTCTCGCGCTCTCTCTCTCTCCCTCACTCTGTTTTTCTGTTTTTTCTCTATTCCTCTCTCCTTCGGTTTCCCTCCCACACTCTCTGTCTCTGTCTCTCTCTCTCTCTCCCTCTCTCTCTCTCTCTCTCTCTCTCTCTCTCCCTCACTCTGTTTTTCTGTTTTTTCTCTATTCCTCTCTCCTTCGGTTTCCCTCCCACACTCTCTGTCTCTCTCGCGCTCACCCTCTCTGCGCAACACTCTCTCCGTCTCTGTGTTTTTCTCACACTCCCAACCTCTCTATCTATCCTACTCTCAACCTTTCGGTCTCTCTCTCTCATCTCCCCAACTCTCTCACGTGACGAAAATAAAAGGAAAAAAACAAAGAAAAAGAGAAGAAGGAAACGAAGCGGATAGAGCGGTGGCGTGATTTTCGAATTTTTCGGCTTTTGGACTCGGCAGAGATCTCGAATACAGGTTGGTACCCCATTCTCGGATTTTTCCCGAATCATTCGGCATTTTTTATGAATTTTGCATGGTTTTTAGTATTTAATTAAATTTAATTCAATATTAAATGTGTGAACTAAAAATCATGATCTGCACGAGGATTTCAAATCTGTTTCGTCCCAAAATTTAATACGATGTTCTACTTGAATAGAGTAAAATAACTATCGGATCGGATCGGACATTGAATCAACGATTTTTTAGAATTTGAATGAAGAGTAGAATTTTATTTAAAATATGGGTCGAGTAATTACGAAATTCGAAAAAATAGCCATCTCAAGATGATCTATTTTTTGGAATTTTAAATTTTTCTTGTGTTCATCATATCAGAACAAGATTAAATGACGTTTCCCGGAGGCGTAATTTTCTCGAAAATTGTGTTTTAAAAATAGAAAACTCTTCGAAAATATCGGTTTGACGAAGAAAAATAAAATATATACTAAACAGATTCCAAAATTGATGAAATTTCATGGGAAAATAATATGGTATTGATACATTGTACCATGAATTTTTTAAAGATTTTTGGATTGTGTTTGGTATATTATTTTATGCTTTCTTTGAAAATTATCAGATTTTATGAGAATTCTTACTGACATTAGATCACATGTAAAATTCCCAAAATTTTTACCGTAGTCTTATATTCTATATTTCTAGTTTCTGTAAAATTTTCAAGTTATTTAGATCTTTTTTCACATGGGATGTATTGTTAATTCATAATCTAAGCTAAAAATTGAAAAATTCGAAATTGATAGTATATAGTTTCTACAATTCATGAAAATCTCACAGCATGCTATATTTACTCATATCTTATTTCTGTAGAAATTTCATTGAATTTAGATTTCTATTTCTAGTAGTTTCTGTATTATTTTTGCAATCTGGTCAATTAATTGTTAAATCAAAATTAAATATGAGCTTAATGTAAAAACCTGCAAAACTCTTCTAATAAGCTACATCTCATCATATCTTGCTGCTGTAGAAGTTTCAACTCATTTCGAATTCGTTTGCAACAGTTTCACTTGTAAAATCACTCATATGTTTAAAATTGATAAAATTCTTTGAAAATCCGAAATTAATTGAAAATCATCTGAAAATCTCTAAATAACCTTAAAATTCTGTCACATATTAATTTCTTAATCAATCGAAACAGAAATTTTAGGATCTTTAGATTTCCCTGGAAAAATGGCCAGTGCATCCATAATCGTATCCCAACTGCACTCGATCTTTGTCAATTTGAATATTTAAGCTATAGCACGTTGTTAGCTCCGAGGTTACTGTCCACGGAAATCCTGAGATATGCCAGGTAATAAGGTGCTATAACCTAAGTATTAAATTGCACAAGGAAAGAGCGCACGATTCCCTTCCTTGGATGCTATTCTGGGCCGAAATTGGTGAACCCTAGAACCATTGGTATTCCTTAAATGTCCAGAAACTGAAAATCCTTAAAATCTGGAATTCATTAACTTCAAGAACTGAAATCAATTCATCTCGTGTCTCTCGGAACCATTGGATTATGGTTTCCGTCATAAGAACCATTAGAGCCCAATTTAGGAACACTTGTGTCGTGTCTTGTCCTAAGTTTTAGGGAGTCTTAGGTTTTAGGGAGTCCTAGAGTTAGGAGTCCAGCCTCATCACGGGCGTTTGCTATGGATAGCAACCGTACCATAGGTCTAGTTACACTAGTCGCCCAATCTTTCCCTAGGACAAGCCTAGTAAACTAGGATGTAGGCTAACCTGCATTAGTCTAAGGAACAACTTGCATTTAGATAAGAATCATATAGCATCTTAGATGAAATCCTAAGATAATAAAATCCTCAACTTGAATTAAATAACTTCTCTCAAAACTGTTGAAACAGTCAATCCCGTCTAGGTCGGTGTCTTAGTTGAGTTAGGCATAAGTAGCTTAGCTTAGGTGCACCGAACTACGTCGACTCTGATCCCAGTGAGGCTTGGGTACGTAGGCAGCTTGGATGTCTGATGGCATACCAACCGCGAGTCGGCATCACAACAAATTGTGGTTTTTTGTATATTAATTTTCTTGTAAATGCTTAATCAAATCACTTAGGATTTTCCATGAAATTAGAATTTTAGGAGAACTTTCACTTAGATGGAATTCAAACAAATAAAGTAATCAAGATACACACTTAGGATCTACATTGAAATTAGATCATAGGATGCATGTCACATAGTTCGCACATTAACATAGAGTTGAATGAGCCATTTAAAATAAATTTAAAAGAGTTAGCTTTTGGAATTGAAGACCGATTATCGGGCAGGAATGGTGCATGTGGTGGATAAATCCCCATACCTTCCATTCTTGCAACTAGGTAGCGAGTCTAGATTTCTGGTTAATTATGAGTCCTAGATCTCACATCTAGGTGGCGACTCTGTCAGTCTCTTTTGTGTGGAATTCGGATTGCCTTAGTGATCCCAAGTTCACATAAAAGATGAATTAAAATCAACACTAAAAATGCACACGCCAATCGCGTGGGTACGAGAGACCAAGAGAAGGCGTGGCGGCTCGCGCCCCACCCCCCTCGCGGGATCGGGTCCCACAGTTTGGCGACTCTGCTGGGGACCACCTAACTTCATTACAATTCCAAAGGCTAATTCATTTGAATTTAATTTAACTGGCTCATAAAAACTCTATACTTGTTAGATTAGTTTGTCTTGTTTTATCTTCTCATCACATTTTACTTGAACTTAATCTAACAAAACCTGAAGGCATCATAGATTGCGCGAACTTATTGCACACACTTACATCACTTGCATCTAAACCCTGCATCTCACATGCACACACGTCCTATTTTAGGAACCCGGAGTGTTATCTAGCATGGTTGAGTGGGATTTCATCACCTGGTGCCTCTGTGCTAGAGAAGCATTCCACCCTTAGCCTAGCACCTTATAGTGCGTAAACGGATCTCTTGTTCACGTACTGATACGTCGGACACTGGTACAGTATATCGAACATGGATTCGCGCTAAGGGAACTCTTGGCCTTACCCCTAGATTAACCCACACATGCATGTAGAATACGAACACATGTACATCACGTGTGTGAGCCTAGCTTAGGACATCCTACCCATTTGTGTCTAGATTAGGCCGTGGTCCATCTTCCAATGGCTACGATCGGTTCTTAAGTACACAAACAAAGTCATGAGTCGAGATCCTCTCTCCACTCCGCTAGATTAGGATTAGGGTTGATGCCTTCAGGTAGCACTGTTAAAATGCACAAAGATTAAAAGATTTTCCTTTGGGGTTAGGATATAAATCCCATCTTTCCTAAGATCTCATAGGATTAGTCATTCATGATCTATCCGTTGAAAGCAATCCTATGCTATCTCATCCCATCCCTTGATCGTACGATTTTCAAACTTCTATTATGTGATTCGATCATGTATCCATACTTTCTTTATACTGGCAGGAACTTATCCCAATCTCGTGTTCATGTAATCCTGATCATTCTTTATCCCTTCTCTTGGCTTGCAGGCACCATGTCTACTCGTGCAATTCTTGATTGGATCCGTGGTACATTAAGAGAATCCCATATCTATGCCATAAGTGAGCAAGAGAAAAATCTCTTCGGCTACGTGGCGACCATCAAGCTCGATTGGGGATTACTCTATGCCGCATCAGAGTGTTGGGATCCCGATCATCATGTCTTCCGTTTTGGCAACCTAGAAATGTGTCCCACCTTTGAAGAATTGTGTGCCTTATTGGAATATCCTGTGGATGGCCCTCTAGTGAAGCCATCCTGTGTTCCAGATTATCGTCCTTTGTTCCTTCGCTTGATGAATAATCCAGATGAATCCATGAACTCTTTCATCAAAGGCCAAGAAGTGTCCATGCAGCAGCTGATTGATATTTATCCTCCTATTGGACACATTGGTGATGTTGATATTCAAAAAGCCCGACGTCGCGCTTTGAGATTCTGTTCCTTTGCTAGGTTCCTCACTGTCCAGCCTTCTCGCTTTGCGTCAGCTGTTCTCTTGGACCTCGTCGATCAAATGGATCGTGGTGCCAATCCAATTCCTACTATGCTTGCAGAAACCTTCAATGGATTGGATGGATTGATCAATAAAGTTCATCTTTCTCTCTCATTATCTTGGTCTATGCGTGCATCATTGTCTACTTCTTTCTGATTTTAAAATATGTCTTTCAAATATTTCAGGGCAGTAAACATCATAGCTAACCCTACTACTCCTTGGGTTCGGGTCTCTTCGCGATTGGCGAGGAAATCTGTATCCCCGCCACCTTCTCTAAGAACCCCAGCATCTCCTTCTTTCCATTCCTCATCCTCACCAATGGCAGATAACCGAGATGGCCTTCCACCCGCTGCTATTACAGATACTCTTACCTTGATTCTCCAGCAGCTTCAAGAACTCAAAGAGGAGAACCGAGTTATCAAGGCTCAGCTTTCTGAAAAGTTGGGACCGTCATTGTCCAAGGATAAAGGGCCTATACACCAAGCAGCTACTTCAGCAGCGCCTGCCCAACCAGTGTTCATCAATATCCCTGATAAAGCCGAAGAAGACTTAGAAAAAGAGTAGTACAGCGAGGATCGCAGTAGGCCTTCTCAGTTCATGGTTGATAAGTCTGTTATGGAGAAATTAGAGACTCTTACCAAGAAAGTTCAAGACATTCAGTTTCAAGACCAGGGTGGTTTCAATCCCAGTGATCTTACTCTATTTCCCGAAATCCGCCTTCCTGCTAATTTTCAAATGCCAGATTTCGACAAATATGATGGTGTGGGTTGTCCAATCACACATTTGCAAATGTTCACCATCATGTGTCAGCCTCAAGGCTTATCTCCTGAGCAAATGGCTCAATTGTTCCCAGTTTCCCTAACCAAGGTTGCTAGAAGATGGTTCATGGTCTTGGACAAAACTCGTTACAGGACATGGAAGGATATCGGCGAGCAATTCATCAGGCAGTTCAAATATGATGATGGGACAGAAATCACCAGAAAGGATTTAGAGAGAACAAAGCAAGACTCGAGGGAATCCTTTCTGATTTTTGTGAAAAGATGGAGGAGAATAGCAGCTCAGATGATGGAGCGTCCGTCTGAGGAAGAGCAAGTCCAGATAATCATGAAAAATATTTCCCCTCAGCTCCAATATCACATGTCTTTGCAATACTATCCAGACTTCAAACACTTCATAGTGGCAGGTACCCAGATAGAGGAGGCTATGGCTCAAGGTGTATTCAACCGTAGCAACCCAAACCCCAGAGATTTCAAAAAGTCCCCTCCAGCCCAAGTCAATAGCATTTTCCGTTCCAATGCTCAATCCTCTAGGTCCCAAGAACCTCTAGTAATGGACTATGCTCAAACTGCAACCGCACCTCGGCAACAAACCCGGGTAGAATTTACCCCTCTCCCCATTCCATCTTCAGAGGTGTTTAAGCAGTGTCTGGCTTCAGGTCGCATAACCCTACCTGCCATCCGGCCTCCACCCAATCCTCTACCTGCAAATTGGCGAGCTGACCTACACTGTGAGTACCACAGAGGTCCTGGTCATCTTACTGACAACTGCATTGCCTTGAAATATAGAATCCAGAAACTCATTGATGAGAAAGTCATTGCATTCCAGCCAAAACCCAATGTTACCCAAAACCCACTACCTAGTCATGCAAATCCTCCTGCTGCCGTTAATGCCATAACCATAGGAGATCCTGAGTTTGACCCTCTCACCCTCATATGTGCCTTAGAACCCATCTCTGAACCCCAAATCATATTCTGTGATGAATCATACCTAAGAGAGTCTGTACCTCCCTTGGTAATCACCTATGAGCCACAAGTTCCTCAAATTATCACTTATGATGAGCCTGAATTGGATGAAGTCAGACATGTGACAAGGGGCGGAAGAATTTTCAAACCTGCTGAATTGAGAGTCAAAAATCCAGGGGCATTGGCTCGAGGAGAGGAGACGCAATATGTGAAAGATCCAGATGATGAAGTTGTGCAGCAGTTGAAGAAAACTCAGGCTGTTATATCTGTATGGGGATTATTGATAGCATCAAAGAAACACAGAGAGGCTGTGTTGAAAGAATTGAATACCACACAGGTATCCTCAGAGATATCTCCGGAGCAACTGGCTGAAGTTGTTGCTCTAACCCAGGCCACTAGGGCCATTAGTTTCTCAGATCAGGAGCTGCCTCCTCAAGGTCGGAATCATGCTAGAGCTCTTCATGTCACTATTGTTTGTGGAGGCAAGAAAGTACCATCTGTGTTGATAGATAACGGATCCGCCTTGAATGTGTGTCCATTGAGAACTGCCATTACCTTGGGTTTCGGTCCCACTGATTTTGCCAAATCAACCCTTGGTATCCTCGCATATGACAACACCCGCAGAAATGTGGTCGGAGTCCTCACCACCAAGATTGTTATAGGCGGTCAAGAATTTGAGGTTGAGTTTCAAGTTATTGATATCAAAGCCTCGTTCAATATGCTTCTAGGACGTCCCTGGTTGCATAAGGAAGGTGTTGTTGCTTCAACCCTTCACCAAAAACTGAAGTTCATCAAAGATGGGAAGTTGTTCACTGTCAGAGGTGACGAAGAGCCAGAAATAGGGCAGATAACAGGAGAAACCTTGATCCTTCCAGTTGCAAAAGCAGATGACTACAACTTGAATGGTTTCGCATTCGACGTTGCTGTTATTTCTTATGAGGACGCCTCTCGGGAGGAGTTGTATTTGCCTTTTACCATCAGTCCTGTGGTGGCCAAGATGATGAGAAAAATGAATTACTTCCCTGGTATGAATTTGGGCCGTGATCCAAGCAAGGCATCTCACTGGCGCCCAATCAAAGCAAACCATGGAATTTTCGGTCTTGGATATGTACCTACTGAGGAGGAGGAGGAAGCCATGGAAGAATTGTTGAAATTGAAGGAAGAAGTCCGCCGCACTGGAAGGGTACTCCCAATGGCTCCATATTCCTTATCGATGAATGGTCATTTTATCAAAGAAGGTGAGACCTCTACATACTATGGGTTTTCTGAACCATGGTATGACTCAGTGACAGGGATCATGATACCCGGTTTTGAGATATTCAGTGGCCTTGCTCTCCAAGAAACAGAACCACCGATATATTATGTTGAGAAAGCTGTTGAGGACTGGTTAGTCTACCTTGGGCCAGATGTGCTGGAATCTTTGTTTGAAGTAAATGTGCCTCATGTTGATTACTATTCTGAAGAACAAGAAGAGACAGATTGTGAAGATGTGCTGGTGGCAGTTATTCAGAGTAATGATACTTTTACTGAACCTCAGAGTCAGATTACACCCGCAACAGAAAATCTTTCAAACTGGAGTTCTGATGTTTTTCCTACTTATTTTATTGCTAAGTCAAGTCCAGTCAAGTCAATTAAATTCGTGTCAGTGCCTAGTCCAGGCGAGTCATTTTCTGATTTTATTTTCAATGTGAATCCTGAGCCTGTTCAGGATGAGTCCAATGATAATGATGTAATTTCTTTCCAGTCAATGAAATCTGATTCTCAGTATGTCTCTGTGTTTGCTTCTGACTTTAATAATGATAACACTCCCTCCTCAGACGAGGAAGAGGGGATCGACGAAACTCCCCTTGAATTGTAGCATATGCTCAAACAAGAGGAGGAGCGCCGAGCCAGCCTCTTAAAGATGAAATCGAAATTATAAACATCGGAACAAAAGATTTAATACAGGAAATACGAATTGGAAATACTCTATCCTCTGAAGAGCGCGATGAATTAATAAACCTACTTAAGGAATATAAAGAAGTTTTTGCCTGGTCCTACAAAGATATGCCCGGGCTGAGTGAAGACATTGTTCAGCACAAGCTACCTTTGTTGCCAGGAATTAAACCTAAAAAGCAGAAGCTAAGGAGAATGAAGCCCGAGTGGGTCTTGAAAATAGAAGAAGAGATTACTAAGCAGTTGAATGCTGGATTTCTGCAAGTGGTGGATGTGGACCCCGATCCGAGGACGGTGCCGAGGGACGCGAGATCCCTCCTGCAATCCTCTAAGATCTCCACAACGTGAAGGAGAGCTCTACCAAGGAACTCTCGAAACTGTTGCCACCCTCACAGCATAGCATGAGTGGCGATATAAAAAGAAAGAGATACATCCTGATCCGGAGCCAGGGCTCGAAACCAAGATATATCTGAAAATAACTCAGAGTCGCCATCCATGGATGCGCCATGGAACCAAAACAAATGTTCTGTTTGCAATGGATAACCAGAGATACAAAAGGTCCGTGCCTGATGACGAATGGAGAAGGTCCGAAGAGCGCCCCCAATTCGCCCGAGTGCGAACACTTGGTCTCTTATGCCATTTTTCATTAACTTCGAAGAAGTTTGGGTAAAAATCATGTGAAATCGGAACAAATATCCCCGAGTGAACGTCTACCTAATCATGCATGACTCGGGGATGAAATAATAAACACACATAAAGTAAGATAAAAGATGTGTCACCTAATGACAACTAGGTTATGAGTGACATGCCTAATGGGTGTCTAAGTTCTGATGTGCAAACACATACAAGCTATAGCTAAAAGTATAGGATCAGTACGAGAAAATAAGAAAACACATCAAAACATGTAATAACAACACAATAAATCCTAAGACTCTAAAACATTAGCCCGAGTCCTCGGATGGTCTGGTATTCATCCAAAGAAGCCTACATATCCCCGCCTCCACGAGAATCAATGCAACGTAGTTCTTTGCACATATTCTAAACTATGATGCCTAAGACACCTAGACCTCTATCTTAGACTCGATCTAAAAGACCGGACTAGTTATTAAAGCTTATTGTACGATTATTTAAATTCCAGTGAATTGTAGATTTTAGGACACCCTATATGCCCTAACTAAATGCAGGTTAGCCCTAAGCTAATGCAGGTGGTTCCTACAACCTATGTGTAACTAGGCTGTATTTCCTAAGGACAACAATGGGATCACTAACGCATCTTAGACCTAGTCATCAGTCGGCAATGTGAATCGCCAACTGACCGGACGGAGGTGTTTTTCGATTTTTAAAGCTTTTCCAATGCTCTGGACCTTTAAATGTTTTCAATCTTAAAGGGAACACGCAAGTAACACCACAACTAGGGCAAAGCCCTAAATCTAAAGGGGAAATCCCAAATAAGCAACTAGCGTCTCAAAGAGACGAACCACAACACGTAAAGAAGTGCCCCAAGAACAGAGAAAACGATCCAAGATCCCAAGCAAGCAAAGCTCTAACAAGACTGAGTTAGTCTCTAATCAAAGTGAAGAAAAAGGTTATCAAGTAAACTCAGATTTCCATTCAATTATTATAAAAATAAATCAAGTGTTAAGCAAAGAAGAATTTTCAATTAAAAAATACACAACCTATAGCAATCATAAAATGATAAACAACATAAATTAGTCCAGACCAGCCGCTGGATAGCCTAATAAAGCAAAAAAATAATATCAAACACTTCTATGCCCAACCACAAACACCACCCCAATATGGGGATGAAATCAGATGATGCTAAAGTAATCATCTGATATCATAATACACATGATAATATTTCTAATCCCGCCTTGAAATCAGACAGTACTCATGTCGATAATATCGAATAGAGTAGTCATCTGATCTCCTTCTTTCCTAAAACAATTTATTTAAATAAAAGAGAAATAAATATCATAAGCCTCAAGATAGTCTCACCTGAATAATCCATTTATTACCGTCTTCAAAACCTAACTCAAATGCTTAATATAAGAGAAGTGTTAAATCTTCAATATATTCAATAATATTCCCAATTTGTAAAAAATTTAGTGCGTAACAAGGGTATCAACTTATGTAGATTCAAGTGCGAAAACACTGTTAATATTACAAATAGAGTAGGGGCTGCTACTATCTAGTGAAGTGAGGCCTGCCACTACAAAATATATGAGGGCTGCCATATGTAAAATCATAATATAAATGTTCAAAACAGGGGAGTCTCATTATCCAAGGATGCATATTCTCAGGATTCACTGTTATAGCAGACCCGAAGAAAATATTAGAGAAAGAGGATTGCTCACAGATTATTACTGAAATTTAAGGACCAGGAACAAGGATAAAATCCAAGCAAAAGCATACACATCCTCAAGTCCTTGCGAATAAAGCGTGTACACTAACTTTCCATTCCCCATACCAGCTACCTTCTTAAAAATAAGTGATGAATACCAAAGGAGCCAATACTTCAGATTATTCAGCAAAATGGTGAGTATGAAATCATTTGGAAATCCACACATGAATAAAAGAAAGCTACTCGAGGCTAATCTTTACTAAACCAATTTAAGAACAGGGATCATTAAAGCCTAGCAATATTGGAATTGTAAAGAGACTCTAAGCAAATGAACTGACATGAATACCACCCCAAAACCAATATGCTTCATGTTGAAGCAGGAATCTCCTTTCCTCTGCTCCTTTAAAAGTACAAACCAAAATTCCGAGCAAGATCGGATCCATGATAATGACAGAAACAATGAAAAATTACCTTACTTACTTTCTCAAAATATCATCATCATTCAGGTTACTCGTATAGCAAGGAAAATGTTAATTAGCAAGTCAACTTTATTCAAACAATATGCAAGCATGACAGGCAAGGTCGATTCTCTGAAATGAAATGAAACACACATAATGCGACCAAGAAAGGAAGCAATTAAGATGGCATGAATCAAACATACTGATGATGACATAGATGGAGAGAGGAATACCAAGGATGGAGGATGCCTTTTTTAGATGATTATGGAGCCCCTTTTACCCAGTGCTAATGCTGCAACAAGGCAGATCTGAGTTGCAGAAGAACATTTCTGAGGCCGCACGACGAAGGTGGTTGGAATTTGAATAAGTTTTCGCTGGATCCGGTCGCAGATTGCCAGAGGAGATGACTATATCCAACGAATCTTGTCCGAATTCAGGAAATGGAGGAGGGTTTGGATGGTGGTTGTGATAAAATCCGAGAAGGGGTGGAAATGAAATTGATGAGGATGATGATGGGTATTGGTGGAATGAGGTTTGGTGGAGACAGAGGTGGCCGGAGAAGGAGCCGACGAAAATGGGCTTTGGATCGGAAATGGCCAGAGGCTTGGTGGGAGATGGAGGTGGGTTTGAGATGGGTTTGGGTCGGATTTTGGAGGTGGGTTTGAGATGTAGGTGGCTGTGTGTTGCAGAGATGGAGATGATCAAAGGTGGGTTCGAGCGTGGGGATGAAGATGGGTTTAAGGGATAGAAATGGGTTTTGAAGTGGGTTTCTATGGGGGTTTTGAAATTGAAGATGGTGGAAAGGGGAGTTAGAGCAGAAGAAGGATTGAGAGAGAGGTTTTAATGGGGGTGGCCGGCCGGAGTTAATGGATTGGTGGTAGAGGTGGCTGGACGGAGAAGATGGAGGAGATAAGGATGGGTTTAGATGGGAGATGGTGGTTCGGCCGGTGTTGGGATGGGGTTTTGAGGAGAAGAGAGGGTTTGGGTGGTGGAAGAAGGGATGAGATGGAGGTGGCCGGCCGGATTTGGGTATTTCTCCCCGGAGGAGATGATGGCGATTCTTAATGGAGGTGGGTTTTGAAGTACGGATGGTGGGGTAAAGAAGATGGAAGATGAGGATGGTTGAGATGGGTTTGAGATGGGAGAATGATCGGTGGCTGGCCTGCCGGAGACGAGGCTGGAGAAGATGGGTACCGGCCGGTGTTGATTGAGATGGGTTAGGAGATGAAGGTAGTGATGGTGGATATGGGTTCTGGAAAATGAGAGGAGGGTTTGGTGCCGGCTAGAACATGGTTTTGAAACGAATTTGGTAGGTGGGGGAGTCGGATTCCGGTGAGGTTGCGGGAGGGAGGTGGCTCGGATTCCGGTGATGGTGGTGGTGGTGCAGATGGAACGAAGAAGAAGAAGAAGAAGAAGAGGAAGAAGAAGAAGAAGAAGGAAAAGAGGGAGACGGCTGATCGGAGATGATGGCCGGAGATGGGGATGACGGTCGGCGGCTGCAACTCTCCTTCCTCCCCTCTCTTGCGGCTGTAGAAATCCTTCTCTTTTTTCTTTCTTTTCAAACCCTAGCTTGTTTGGTATTTAAAGGGAAAATGATAAATTCTCACACCCACTACTTCATGGACAGCCCCCTCTGCAGATAGCTCACCCCCCCTTATACATTCGAACCAACGCCTCTTTCCGGGCTCGCCCTATCTGCCATTTCTCGGCAGATTTTGCTGAAACCTTACGGGGACCTCGGTGGGACCCTAAGCCACCTTAGGGTTCAATTTATGATCCCAACTCACTGATTTGACGAGGTTAAGCATAAAACATGTAGGTGCAGGGCACGGTCAAAATGGGGTGTCTACAGATGCCCCTCTTTGGCAGAGTGTGCTTGTCACACGAATGGCAAAGCTGAACAGACAACACATTTTGGCCGACCTGAAAAACAAAGTAAAACAAATTTTTTTTGGGTTTTGACTTTGAAAACAAAGGTAAATTGGCAAAAAGACTTTTCAAAACTCTAAAACTGCAAGCAATAGGGAGATAGTTTCTCTTTGACCCTTAACTCTGCAATTAGGACATCTTAATGAGATGGCCTCTCTTGAAACTCTTAACTCGACAAAACATATCATATTGGTGAAACTACTTTTCACCTCAAGCAATCAAAACAATGGGGAAACTGCTTTCAAACAAGCATTCTAAATGAAAAGAAACTACTTTTCTCTCGAACAAACAAAACCAAAAGGAAACTACTTTTCCGACAAACAAAAAAAACACGAGAAACTACTTTTCTCCGAAAACTCTATCTTTGAGAAACTACTTTTCTCCAAAACCCAAATCTGAGAAACTACTTTTCTCCAAAAACTCTATCCAATGAGAAACTACTTTTCTCTCCAAAACTCTGCCTTTGAGAAACTACTTTTCTCTTCCAAAATCTTCAAATAATTGAGAAACTACTTTTCTCTCCAAAAACTTCAAATAATTGAGAAACTACTTTTCTCCTCAAAACTCTATTTTTGATAAACTACTTTTCTCTTCAAAAACCTCAAATAATTGAGAAACTACTTTTCTCTTCTAAAAATCTTCAAATAATCGAGAAACTACTTTTCTCTTCAAAACCTTCCAATCAAAGGGGAAACTACTTCTCGCCCAATCTCAAAATGAACGGTGAAACTACTTTTCACCCAATCTTCCAAACAACGGGGAAACTACTTCTCGCCCGATCTTAAAATCCACGGGGAAACTACTTCTAGCCCGATCTTCCAAACAACGGGGAAACTACTTTTCGCCAGATTTTCAAATCCACGGGGAAAATACTTCTCGCCCGATCTTCCATATAACGGGGAAACTACTTCTCGCCCGATCTTCCAAACAACGGGGAAACTACTTCTCGCCCGATTTTCAAATCCACGGGGAAACTACTTCTCGCCCGATCTTCCAAATAACGGGGAAACTACTTCTCGCCCGAACTTCAAATCCACGGGGAAACTACTTCTCGCCCGATCCTTCAATCAACGGGGAAACTACTTTTCGCCCGATCTTCAAAACAATGGGGAAACTACTTCTCGCCCAATTTTTCAATCAACGGGAAAACTACTTTTCGCCCGATCTTTCAAATAACGGGGAAACTACTTCTCGCCCGATTTTCCAAATCATGGGGAAACTACTTCTCGCCCAATCTTTCAAACAACGGGGAAACTACTTTTCGCCCAAACTTCCAATTCAAAGGGGTGTGGGACATGATCCCGCGAGAGGGGCGTGGGGCGCGAGCCGCCGCGCGCTCTCCCTTGGTCTCTCGTACCCACGCGATTGGCGTGTGCATTTTAATATGTTGATTTGAATTCGTCTTTCCTGTGAACTTGGGATCACTAAGGCAATCCGAATTCCACACGAAAGAGATTGACAGAGTCGCCACCTAGATGTGGGATCTAGGACCCATAATTAACCAGAAATCTAGACTCGCTACCTGGTTACGAGAATGGAAGGTATGGGGAGTTATCCACCACATGCACCATTCTTGCCCGATAATCGGTCTTCGATTCCAAAAGCTAACCCTTTTAAATTTATTTTAAATGGCTCATTCAACTCTATGTTATTGTGCGAACTAAGTGACATGCATCCTATGATCTAATTTCAATGTGAATCCTAAATGTGTATCTTGATTTCTTAATTTGTCTGGATTCAATCTAGGTGAAAGTTCTCCTAAAATTCTAATTTCATGAAAAATCCTAAGTGATTTGATTAAGCATTTACAAGAAAATTAATATACAAAACACCACAATTTGTTGTGGTGCCGACTCGCGGGTGGTATGCCGTCAGACATCCAAGCTGCCTACGTACCCAAGCCTCACTGGGATCAGAGTCGACGTAGTTCGGTGCACCTAAGCTAAGCTACATATGCCTAACTCAACTAGGACACCGACTTAGACGGATTTGACTGTTTCAACAGTTTTAAGAGGAATTATTTAATTCAAGTTGAGGATTTTATTATCTTAGGATTTCATCTAAGATGCTATATGATTCTTATCTGAATGCAAGTTGTCCCTTAGACTAATGCAGGTTTGCCTACATCCTAGTTTACTATGCTTGTCTTAAGGAAAGATTGGGCGACTAGTGTAACTAGATCTATGGTACGGTTGTTATACATAACAAACGTCCGTGATGAGGCTGGACTCCTAACTCTAGGACTCCCTAAAACCTAGGACACGACCTGACACCAGGGTTCCTAAATTGGGCTCTAATGGTTCTTAGATCGGAAACCATGATCCAATGGTTCCGAAAGACACAAGATAAATCAATTTGAGTTCTTGAGGTTAACAAATTTCAGATTTTAAGGATTTTCAGTTTTTGGACACTTAAGGAATACCAATGGTTCTAGGGTTCACCAATTTCGGCCCAGAATGGCATCCAAGAGAGGGAATCGTGCGCTCTTTCCTTGTGCAATTTAGTACTTAGGTTATAGCATCTTATTGCCTGGCAAATCTCAGGATTTCCGTGGACAGTAACCTCGGAGCCAATAGCATGCTATAGCTTAAATATTCAAATTGTCAAAGATTGGTTGCAATTGGGATACGATTATGGATACACTGGCCATTTTTCCAGGGAAATCTAAAGATCCTAAAATTTCTGTTTCAATGGATTAAGGAGTGAACATGTGACAGAATTTAAAAGTTCTTTAGGAATTTTTACAATAATTTTTAATTAATTTCGAATTTTCAATGGATTTTAACAATTTTAAGCCTATGAGTGGTTTTACAAGTGAAATTGTTGCAAATAAATTCGAAATGATTTGAAATTTCAACAGCAGCAAGATGGGAATGTATGTAGCTTACTGGATGAGTTTTATAGATTTCTATGTTAAATTCATATTTAATCTTGATTTAACAATTGATTGACCAGATTGCACAAATAACACAGAAACCACTAGAAATATGAATCTAAATTCAATGAAATTTCTACATTAATAAGATATAAGTAAAAATAACATACTGAGAAATTTTCATGAATTTTGGAAACCATTTACTATCAGTTTCAGATTTTTTAATTTTCAGACCAGATTATGAATTAACCCTACATCCCATATGAAAACAGATCCAAATCACTTGAAACTTTTACAGTAACTAGAAATGTGAGATTGAAGACTACTGTAAAAATTTTAAGAATTTTAGTTGTGATCTGATGTCAGTAACAATTCTCACAAAATCTGATAATTTTCAAAGAAAGTATTAAATAATATACCAAATAAACTCCAAAAATCGTTACAAATTCATGGTAGAATGTGTCAGTATCATAGTATTTTTCCACGAAATTGCATTAATTTTGGAGTCTTTTTAGTATATAATTTATGTTTCTTTGTCAAAAGATGTTTTTTTTGAAGAGTTTTCTATTTTTAAAACACGATTTGCGGAAAAATTCGGAAAAATTCGAAAAACAATGTACCTACCTGTGGTGAAGATCTCCGCCCAATCCAAGAGTTAAGAACAATCGCCACCGCCGATCCGCTCCGCCGTCTTTCGCTTTCTCTTTCTTCTTTTTTATTTTTTTTATTTTTTTGTTTCCCTCACTGTTGATAGAGGAAGTGATTGGAAGAAGGATTTTTATGAGATGAGCCACCTTGGTCCTCTTTTTTTTCTCTCTCATCCCCTCTTCCTCTCCTCTCTTTATATAGTGAAAAACTTAGTGGGAGAAGATGGAGAGGTGGAAATAAAAAATGAGAATGGTGGGTATGGTGGAGAATATATAATGGTAATGGTGGGAATGGTGGTGGGAATAATGGAATATATAATGGAATAGTGGGAATGGTGGTGGGAATAATGGAATAGATAATGGAATAGTGGGAATGGTGGTGGGAATAATGGAATAGATAATGAGAATGGTGGGAATGGTGATGGAAATAATGGAATATATAATGGGATGGTGGGAATGGTGGTGGGAATAATGGAATATATAATGGAATGGTGGGAATGGTGGTGGGAATCATGGAATATATAATGGTAATGGAGATAATGGTGTTATTTTAAAAGGGAAAAATAAAGTTAGTGGAAATGGTAGAGAAAGTTAAGTCATGCTAATGGTGAGTCCCACTTTGGGGGTTCCGCACAAGCGGGTCCCACATCAGCGGGCCCTACACAAGCGGGCCCCACATCAGCGGGTCCCACAGAAACGGGTCCCACATCAGCGGGTCCCACACAAACGGGTCCCACACTAGCAGGTCCCACACTAGCAGGTCCCACACCAGCGGGTCCCACACAAACGGGTACAAATTCTCCCTAGTTTAGATTTTTCTGAATAATCCTTCTCAACATTTAGCGGGAAAATGCGAAACACGACGGAAATGACCAAAAATATTTAGAAATGTAACAAACGGATGCGGGAAAGAAAGACATTGGAAAACCGACGGAAAACAAACCCTAATTTCTTTATCGATTAAGGTAGAGCAAAATGGGGTGTCTACAGATGCCCCTCTTTGGTAGAGATGACGTAGTCATCGAATACCAAAGTCAAAATGACAGAGCCATTTTGCGTAGCTTTAATCGACAAAAGACTCTACACAAAACGGAGCCTAGACGCAAACATTTACTACCTAATGCAAGACCCTAAATGAAATCCTAGAATTAGAACATAATAAGAAATCCTGATGCGGTGCCGTTCACAAACGGGCAACGAGAGAATGAGATACCAGTTTCGAATGGATTCCGAAGAGAAAGAACAAAGATCGTTCTCAAGCGGTTTTTTAAAGAAAATGAGACATCTTTCACAAGCGGGCTCAAGGAGGATAAGAGACCATTCACAAATGGACTCAGAAAATGAGGTACCGTTTACAAACGGGCTCAAAGAGAACACGGGACCATTCACAAATGGACTCGAGAAACGAGGCACCGTTCACAAACGGGCTCAAGGAGAACATGAGACCATTCACAAATGGACTCAGAAAATGAGGTACCGTTCACAAACGGGCTTAAGGAGAGGACGAGACCATTCACAAATGGACTCGAGAAACGAGGCACTGTTCACAAACGTGCTCAAGGAGAACATGAGACCATTCACAAATAGACTCAGAAAATGAGGTACCGTTCACAAACGGGCTCAAAGAGAAGACGAGACCATTCACAAATGGACTCGAGAAACGAGGCACCGTTCACAAACGGGTTTAAGGAGAAGACGAGACCATTCACAAATGGACTCGAGAAACGAGGCACCGTTCACAAACGGGCTCAAGGAGAACATGAGACCATTCATAAATGGACTCGAGAAATGAGGCACCGTTCACAAACGGGCTCAAAGAAACAAGATAGCTTCAACAACGAAGAATTTAGAGATTTTTCATAAACTTGAATTTGACGTAGGATTGGATTTGATGAATTTTTGATTTTTCAGAAATAAGGCACCGTCCACAAACGGGCTCAAGGAGGACATGAGATCATTCACAAATGGACTCAGAAAAATGAGACACCGTTCACAAACGGGTTTAAGGAGAAGACGGGACCATTCACAAATGGACTCGAGAAACGAGGCACCGTTCACAAACGGGCTCAAAGAAACAAGATAGCTTTGATTGATGAATTCAACAATGAAGAATTTAGAGTTTTTTCATTAACTTGAATTTGACATAGGATTGGATTTGATGAATTTTTGATTTTTCAGAAATAAGGCACCGTCCACAAACGGGCTCAAGGAGGACATGAGACCATAAATGGACTCAGAAAAATGAGACACCGTTCACAAACGGGTTCAAGGAGAAGATGAGACCATTTAGAAATGGACTCGAGAAAAGAGGCACCGTTCACAAACAGGCTCAAAGAAACAAGATAGCTTTGATTGATGAATTCAACAACGAAGAATTTAGAGATTTTTCATGAACTTGAATTTGACATAGGATTGGATTTGATGAATTTTTGATTTTTTTGAACTTAATGAAATCGAGGATGTTATAGATCGTGCCTGACAAAGATATCGGAAACTAGGACTTTGACGAATGATGAAACGGCAAACCGAAGAACCATTACTAACAAGAATGGATTAGAAACACTTTTATGAAACTTCAACAAGATTTTTCTCAAAGAGACTGCTGGTCTTGTCTTTGGGGATTTGGATGACTGAAACCTTGAACAAGACACTTGAAATTGGTAATCTAGAACAGCGGCTCTCTTGGATATAATCATGGAAAAGTGGGACTTGCCTCTTGATAGGTGTTTAGATAAACATTTCTTGACCAGGAAAGTATTTAACTAACTGGAAGGAAATTCTGAATTTTAACGGTTCATCTTTCTGAGAAATTGGCTCGACCATCATTGCATCTGAGGCTCTTCCAAGTTTAAGATGCCTTTTTGAGGTATGATCTTTTTACGGAAGCTGGGCTTTCTGATGTTTCCACTTCTGAATTTTTCTGAGCTGATCTTTTTTGAAATGAAGTTGTTTGACTAAATTCTCGAGCTCTTTCAGGTACAATTGAAGGGAGCTGCCTAGGCCGGGCCTCCTTCACCAAGACAGTTACATCATTTGGACATAGGAACGACGATTGACTCTTTCTAAAGAGAAAACTTAGATAAAAGACACTACTCAAAGGATTGAGGAGCTCTGAAGGAATGAACATAGAATAACAACGATTGATTAACTACACTGACAGACACAGTAATGCTTCTGACTTAGTTAACGTTTTATTTGGTAAGTCTATCCTTTCAAGGAATATTTTTTTTTTTTTAATTGGTAAACACTGGACTTTTTCCTTAAAATAGTAATGCCTCAATGATTTAATTACAACTCCTAGGATTGCTTAGCTCCAATGCCCCCAGTTTTGAGGATGTCACTTGAATTTGCTTGAACTTCAGTTGATCTTCAGTCCTGATACCGGCTGTAGCCTTCTTACAATGATTCTCTTACCATGACCAAGTCACCTCTTCAGGGTTTTTAACTTGGCGGACCGTGGTGGCCTTAACTTTTGCCTGAACCGCCCTTCTAGGTTTTCGATTCAGCAGGCTATCCCCTTAGCTTTTGCCTAAGCCGCCCTTTCGGGTTTTCAACTTAGTAGGGGAACGATCTTAAATTTTGCCTAGACCGCCCTTTCAGGTTTTCAGTCTAGCAGATCTTCAAACTCCGTTCCTTTTTTTTTTTCACTTTTTGTGTTTTCGGTACCTAGATCAATAATTCTGAACACTGGAAGGACTTTATAGGTAGGATAGGGTTTTTCAAAGAATGGCTTAAGGCTCGACAAAGATTTCGACCGAACCTATGAATAGGTTGCATACATATCCCAAGATAGGAATCAGGTCGTGTGTAGTTCAGGGCGAATGCCCCTAGTTTGAAGATAAATTGTTTGAAGGTTAATTGATTTTTTCCTTTTTTTCTTTCTTTCTGGAATGATTGACCTCTCTTCTTTTGGAACTGGTCCCTCTTTTTTTTTTTTTTTTTGGAACGATTACATTTCTTTTCCTTTTTTCTTTTTTTTTTGAATCGACCGAACTCGGTTTAACCGAGCTGCCTACGTACCCCAGTGTAGGGATCAGGTCTCGCGTAGTTCGGGGCGAATGCCCCTAGTTTGATGGGTTTTCAAGAAAATTTCATTTAGGCTCGAAGGGTTTGCAAACCAGTATTCTTTTGACGTTGGGTTCTGATTTTGGGATTTATTCGGCCAAAGGAGGCCTTCCGATGTTCAGATTGGGAGTCGATCTAGTTTACTAGAGTCCCTCTGGTACTGATTATTTATTTTTTTATTTTCTTTTTCTTTTTTTTTACGGAGTTTGACGGCATTTCCAGGTAAGAGATAATAAATCTTCTTCTTTCAAGATTCTAATACGTGCCTTCGACTTTCATAGAGCGAAACTTGTTCTTCGACATCCTCCATCTATGGATTTGTAACTCTTGATATCTGATGATCACTTTTCAATGCTTGCTCTTGAACTTCTTATCTTGAATTTGATGGCTTCATGTTATGAATTTGAGAACCAAGGTCATTGATTGGAAATATGAAAGTTGTTTCCACTCCATGCCCCTTGCATAGCATATGATATTCACTTCATTCTTTCTTGAACCTTCTATCTGGGTCTTTCTCTTGGCATTAATGGTAACGCTTACCGGACCATCTTTTTATCCTCAAAATGGGTTTACCAATTCTTCACACTCTTCAGAGGGTAATGTATTTTCAATCGGCATTTACTGGATCAAGGTTTCAGTGCCAGTGTTTACCACTTTAATTTCATCTTTGAAAGGCTGAGATTGGCGCTCCTCCTCTTGTTCAAGTAATCGTTGTGACTCAAGTGGAGTTTCGTCAATTTTGTCCTCATTTGAGGAGGGAGTCTTATTTTAAGATCAGAAGCACACTTAAGAAATAGACACAAGTGAACTATTGGAACTGAAATTTTATTTAAAGAAAAAGATACTACATCTCACAACCTATCCTGAACATGTTCAGGATTCACAATTCTAAAAGAAAAGCAAAAGATAACTTGCCTGGACTAGGCATTAACCTTGAACTGTAGAACCGGACTCAACAATTGTACTGACCATGATGGCTGACTCAAAATAAAATAATAAACGACTAAAACTTTAACTGCCGCAACTGTCTAGCTTCGGAGGCTCGGCGAAAGCTGGCTCATAAATGGTACTTTCAACTTCTGATTCTTTTCATTGCAACCGGACCTGTGTCCCTTTGAACCTTCAGTTATTTAAGTATTGCGAACGGCTGGCGGCAGTACTGCATGATTTGATAATGGGTTATTGGTAGCAACGGGACTTGGCTCAAACACAAGGCTTTTATTGTCGAGCAACCTCTGGATTCTGAATTTTAGGGCAATGCAATTATCAGTGAGATGGCCAGAATTTCTATGGTATTCGCAGTGTTGATCTGTTCGCCAATTTGCCGGTAAAGGATTAGGAAGAGCCCTAATGTCTGGCAGGATTATGCGACCTGAGGCTAGACACTCCTTGAGTATCACAGATGGTGGAAGAGGGAGAGGGGTAAATTCTGTCTGGGCCTGTGGCCGAGGTGCGACAGCAGGTTGGGTATAATCCATCACCATGGGGTTCTGAGGTTTTGAAGGCTGAGGCTTGGAGCGGGAAAGGTTATTAATTTCAGCTGATGGAGGCTTCCTGAATTCTTTGGTATTCGGGTTACTTCGGTTGAACACACCTTGAGCCATAGCCTCCTCTATTTGGGTGCCTGCCACGATAAAGTGTTTGAAGTCCGGATAATACTGCAACGACATGTGATACTGGAGCTGGGGGGAAATATTTTTCATGATTATTTGGACCTGCTCTTCCTCAGAAGGGCGCTCCATCATCTGAGCTGCTATTCTCCTCCATCTTTTCACAAAGGTCAGAAAGGATTCCCTCAAGTCTTGCTTTGTCCTTTCCAAATCCTTTCTGGTGATTTCTGTCCCGTCATCATATTTGAATTGCCTGATGAACTGCTCGCCGATATCCTTCCATGTCCTGTAACGAGTCTTGTCCAAGACCATGAACCACCTCCTGGCAACCTTGGTTAGGGAAACCGGGAACAATTGAGCCATTTGCTCAGAAGATAAGCCTTGAGGCTGACACATGATGGTGAACATTTGCAAATGTGTGATTGGACAACCCACACCATCATATTTATCAAAGTCCGGCATTTGAAAATTGGCTGGGAGACGGATTTCTGGGAACAGTGTGAGGTCACTTGGATTGAAACCACCCTGGTCCTGAAACTGAATGTCCTGAACCTTCCTGGTAAGACTTTCTAATTTCTCCATAACTACTTTATCAACCATGGACTGAGAAGGCCTGCTGCGATCTTCGCTGTACTGCTCTTTTTCAAAATCTTCTTCAGTTTTGTCAGGGATAGGAATGAACACTGGCTGGGCAGGTGCGGCTGAAGTAACTGTATGGTGCATGGACCCTTTATCTTTGGACAACGATGGCCCCAACTTTTCAGAAAGCTGGGCCTTGATAACTTGGTTCTCTTCTTTGAGTTCTTGAAGCTGCCGGAGAATCAAGGTGAGAGTATCGGTAATAGCAGCGGGTGGAAGACTACTGTTCTGGTTTTCTGCCATTGGGGAGGATGAGGATGGGAAAGAAGGAGATGCTGGGGTCCTCAGAGAAGGTGGCGGGGAGACAGATTTCCTCTGCAATCGAGAAGAGATCCGAACCCAAGGAATAGTAGGGTTAGCTATGGTGTTTAGTGCCCTGTCATGGAAATAATGAACACGAGGTATATGAGCTTGACATTCATGGAGTGTTTCTTCTCAATGACTGAAAAATATTACACATTTAAGCAAGTAATTGGGACAATAGAATGAATCCAAATGATGAGGGGAATGCCCTTAGTTCAAGGATTATGAGAGTAAACTCTGAAGGATTTAGCAGAAATATTCTTGAAAAAGGTAGCCCCTAGAGGAGGAAGAGATCAAGGGTACAGGCAAGATTGGATCATCAAGATTGCACGATCAAATGATTGAGACACAATTTCCGCCAATGAAGACACAATCGAATCCCACAAGAGACGAATGATAGACACATGATCAAAATGTGAGATTGCATAGGATTACTTTCAACGGGTAGATCAAGAATAACTAATCCTATGAGATCTTTGGAAATGATGGGATTTATATCCTAACCCCAAAGGAAAAGTTTTTAGTCTTCACACATTTTAACAGTGTTACCTGAAGGCATCAACCCTAATCCTAATCTAGCGGAGTGGAGAGAGGATCTCGACTCATGACTTTGTTTGTGTACCTAGGACCGATCGTAGCCATTGGAAGATGGACTACGGCCTAATCTAGACACAAATGGGTAAGATATCCTAAACTAGGCTCACACATGTGGTGCACATGTGTTCGTATACTGCATGCATGTGTGGGTTAATCTAGGGGTAAGGCCAAGAGTCCCCTTAGCGCGAATCCATGTTCGATATACTGTACCAGTGTCCGGCGTATCAGTACGTGAACAAGAGATCCGTTTACGCACCATAAAGGTACTAGGCTAAGGGTGGAATGCTTCTCTAGCACAGAGGCACCAGGTGATGAAATCCCAGTCAACCATGCTAGATAACACTCCGGGTTCCTAAAATAGGACGTGTGTGCATGTGAAATGCAAGGGTTTAGATGCAAGTGATGTAAGTGTGTGCAATAAGTTCGCGCAATCTATGATGCCTTCAGGTTTTGTTAAATTAAGTTCGAGTAAAATATGATGAGAAAATAAAACGAGACAAACTAATCTAACAAGTATAGAGTTTTTATGAGCCAGTTAAATTAAATTCAAATGAATTATCTTTTGAAATTTTAATGAAGTTAGGTGATCCCCAGCAGAGTCGCCAGACTGTGGGACATGATCCCGCGAGAGGGGCGTGGGGCGCGAGCCGCCGCGCGCTCTCCCTTGGTCTCTCGTACCCACGCGATTGGCGTGTGCATTTTAATATGTTGATTTGAATTCGTCTTTCCTGTGAACTTGGGATCACTAAGGCAATCCGAATTCCACACGAAAGAGATTGACAGAGTCGCCACCTAGATGTGGGATCTAGGACCCATAATTAACCAGAAATCTAGACTCGCTACCTGGTTACGAGAATGGAAGGTATGGGGAGTTATCCACCACATGCACCATTCTTGCCCGATAATCGGTCTTCGATTCCAAAAGCTAACCCTTTTAAATTTATTTTAAATGGCTCATTCAACTCTATGTTATTGTGCGAACTAAGTGACATGCATCCTATGATCTAATTTCAATGTGAATCCTAAATGTGTATCTTGATTTCTTAATTTGTCTGGATTCAATCTAGGTGAAAGTTCTCCTAAAATTCTAATTTCATGAAAAATCCTAAGTGATTTGATTAAGCATTTACAAGAAAATTAATATACAAAACACCACAATTTGTTGTGGTGCCGACTCGCGGGTGGTATGCCGTCAGACATCCAAGCTGCCTACGTACCCAAGCCTCACTGGGATCAGAGTCGACGTAGTTCGGTGCACCTAAGCTAAGCTACATATGCCTAACTCAACTAGGACACCGACTTAGACGGATTTGACTGTTTCAACAGTTTTAAGAGGAATTATTTAATTCAAGTTGAGGATTTTATTATCTTAGGATTTCATCTAAGATGCTATATGATTCTTATCTGAATGCAAGTTGTCCCTTAGACTAATGCAGGTTTGCCTACATCCTAGTTTACTATGCTTGTCTTAAGGAAAGATTGGGCGACTAGTGTAACTAGATCTATGGTACGGTTGTTATACATAACAAACGTCCGTGATGAGGCTGGACTCCTAACTCTAGGACTCCCTAAAACCTAGGACACGACCTGACACCAGGGTTCCTAAATTGGGCTCTAATGGTTCTTAGATCGGAAACCATGATCCAATGGTTCCGAAAGACACAAGATAAATCAATTTGAGTTCTTGAGGTTAACAAATTTCAGATTTTAAGGATTTTCAGTTTTTGGACACTTAAGGAATACCAATGGTTCTAGGGTTCACCAATTTCGGCCCAGAATGGCATCCAAGAGAGGGAATCGTGCGCTCTTTCCTTGTGCAATTTAGTACTTAGGTTATAGCATCTTATTGCCTGGCAAATCTCAGGATTTCCGTGGACAGTAACCTCGGAGCCAATAGCATGCTATAGCTTAAATATTCAAATTGTCAAAGATTGGTTGCAATTGGGATACGATTATGGATACACTGGCCATTTTTCCAGGGAAATCTAAAGATCCTAAAATTTCTGTTTCAATGGATTAAGGAGTGAACATGTGACAGAATTTAAAAGTTCTTTAGGAATTTTTACAATAATTTTTAATTAATTTCGAATTTTCAATGGATTTTAACAATTTTAAGCCTATGAGTGGTTTTACAAGTGAAATTGTTGCAAATAAATTCGAAATGATTTGAAATTTCAACAGCAGCAAGATGGGAATGTATGTAGCTTACTGGATGAGTTTTATAGATTTCTATGTTAAATTCATATTTAATCTTGATTTAACAATTGATTGACCAGATTGCACAAATAACACAGAAACCACTAGAAATATGAATCTAAATTCAATGAAATTTCTACATTAATAAGATATAAGTAAAAATAACATACTGAGAAATTTTCATGAATTTTGGAAACCATTTACTATCAGTTTCAGATTTTTTAATTTTCAGACCAGATTATGAATTAACCCTACATCCCATATGAAAACAGATCCAAATCACTTGAAACTTTTACAGTAACTAGAAATGTGAGATTGAAGACTACTGTAAAAAGTTTAAGAATTTTAGTTGTGATCTGATGTCAGTAACAATTCTCACAAAATCTGATAATTTTCAAAGAAAGTATTAAATAATATACCAAATAAACTCCAAAAATCGTTACAAATTCATGGTAGAATGTGTCAGTATCATAGTATTTTTCCACGAAATTGCATTAATTTTGGAGTCTGTTTAGTATATAATTTATGTTTCTTTGTCAAAAGATGTTTTTTTTGAAGAGTTTTCTATTTTTAAAACACGATTTGCGGAAAAATTCGGAAAAATTCGAAAAACAATGTACCTACCTGTGGTGAAGATCTCCGCCCAATCCAAGAGTTAAGAACAATCGCCACCGCCGATCCGCTCCGCCGTCTTTCGCTTTCTCTTTCTTCTTTTTTATTTTTTTTATTTTTTTGTTTCCCTCACTGTTGATAGAGGAAGTGATTGGAAGAAGGATTTTTATGAGATGAGCCACCTTGGTCCTCTTTTTTTTCTCTCTCATCCCCTCTTCCTCTCCTCTCTTTATATAGTGAAAAACTTAGTGGGAGAAGATGGAGAGGTGGAAATAAAAAATGAGAATGGTGGGTATGGTGGAGAATATATAATGGTAATGGTGGGAATGGTGGTGGGAATAATGGAATATATAATGGAATAGTGGGAATGGTGGTGGGAATAATGGAATAGATAATGGAATAGTGGGAATGGTGGTGGGAATAATGGAATAGATAATGAGAATGGTGGGAATGGTGATGGAAATAATGGAATATATAATGGGATGGTGGGAATGGTGGTGGGAATAATGGAATATATAATGGAATGGTGGGAATGGTGGTGGGAATCATGGAATATATAATGGTAATGGAGATAATGGTGTTATTTTAAAAGGGAAAAATAAAGTTAGTGGAAATGGTAGAGAAAGTTAAGTCATGCTAATGGTGAGTCCCACTTTGGGGGTTCCGCACAAGCGGGTCCCACATCAGCGGGCCCTACACAAGCGGGCCCCACATCAGCGGGTCCCACAGAAACGGGTCCCACATCAGCGGGTCCCACACAAACGGGTCCCACACTAGCAGGTCCCACACTAGCAGGTCCCACACCAGCGGGTCCCACACAAACGGGTACAAATTCTCCCTAGTTTAGATTTTTCTGAATAATCCTTCTCAACATTTAGCGGGAAAATGCGAAACACGACGGAAATGACCAAAAATATTTAGAAATGTAACAAACGGATGCGGGAAAGAAAGACATTGGAAAACCGACGGAAAACAAACCCTAATTTCTTTATCGATTAAGGTAGAGCAAAATGGGGTGTCTACAAGGGGAAACTACTTTTCGCCCAAACTTTCAAACCAAAGGGGAAACTACTTTTCGCCCAAAAAACAAATAAACAGGCCACTACGTGGCACCTCACTGATTAATAATCAAAAGATTTTTTTTCTTCTTAAAAAAATACCCCTTGTTTGGGTTTAACAAAGAAAAGATTTTTTTGGGCCCTAAGGGCTTGCAAACATGATTGATGGGTTTATCGATCTTATATCGAGTTCAATGATAGCATAGCTATCTTCTGCCGAGAATAAATGGGAGTGCATGATCATTGCTGAAGACCAGACTCGAAAAACTTGATGGGATTTTTGGATATTGACTCTCTTAAAGAGAGGAAAAGCATTCTGCTAAGATTTGAAAACTGCAAAAGCAGGAATTCTAGACTCCGTTGGGTACTAGATTTTCTGAAACATTGACTCTTTCAAAGAATGAGTTCAATTGATGAAATTGATTCAAGAGAGCGTTCAAGCTTCTCTTGCTTCTATTTGTTGAAAATATTTATCTCAATTATCTTGTATTTGATATCTTTTATGACGCAAGTCGTAAAAGATGCCCCTAGTATGATTACTTCCATGACAGGATTCATTGGAGAGCAAAACCAGGATAGGTAAGAAAAGTTTAAGCTTGCATGGGTTCTTTCTCTGGTATATGGGTAAAAGGATATCCACAATGGATGAGTCTGAGAATTTTTTCTTTCATTACTCACTACTTGAGGCTTTGATGTCTCTGGCAAGCTTGATCAAAATGTCTTTTGCCCTTCTTTGATTCCTAACCAGGATCCACTTTGAATTCTCTTTACATTTCAAAAGGTGTACTCTCGCTCTTCCAGTGCCAAACACTTTGGACATTGAGAGAAAAAGAATAAAATAAGGAAAAGACTTCTGAAGACTCAATCAAAAAAGACTCAAATTACTCAAGGGACTTGACTCACTTTTGATTCACCCTCAGATAAAATGCGTTATTTTGTAATGGTAAGGCTAGCCACTCTTAGAGTACTCTCAAAAACCAAGTCGAAAGGCTCTAATTTCCTCCATCGGGATTTCCGTCATGGTTATTACCCTCTTCGGATTGTTCGGTTTTAATGCCCCTAGTTTAAAAAGGATATCAAAGCAAGTCTCACTGACACTACTCGGATTCCGGGATCCTGTCCTGTGTAGTGGTTGCTTCTCCGTCTCCTCGATTTCTCCCTTCAAAAGAAGTCAAAACCAATGCCTTCCAATTTTCGGTCTAAAAGACCACTTGTCTCAACTTTTGCTTTACAAGTTTTCAGTCTAAAAGACCACTTGTCTCAACTTTCGCTTGCACTAGAAGGACTTTCTAGGAAGGCTTGGGATCAAAAGGGTGTGATATTTAAAGTTCAAACGATTTGGACCGAATCTGGTCTAGCCAGACTACCTACGTACCCCAAAAATGGAGGATCAGATCCGCGTAGTTCGCTTTGGGGTTTTTCAAAGAATAGTTTAGCATTTAGCTTCAAAATTTGAAAGGAATTTTATCCCAAGGTTTGACCGAACTTGAATTAATCAAGTTGCCTACGTACCCCTGAAGAAATGGGGATCAGGTCCGACGTAGTTCGGGCGCATAAATGCCCCGGGTTTATAATGTGGTTAGAAAAAAATATAGTTTGATTTGACTTTTTGGCCCAAAGGGTTTACAAATGGATTTTAAAACATTAGGATTTTGGCTATAAAGGCTCAAACGTCCAAGAATGGCCTCCTGGTGTTTTAACTTGCAAGCTCTTACATGCTAAGGTTCAAAGACTATGAAAATGTTTTCGAAGAGTCTGGCGGTTTTTCAGACAAGACTTCAACCATAATGCTCCATCTCTTATCTCGAAGATCTTAAATTTATGCTCAAGGTTCCACAACTCCTTGTCTCTTTTTTTTTACTTTTTTTTTTTTTTTTTAAACATGTGGAATGTCTTTACTCTTGAAATGTTCCACCTCGCAATCATACTGAAAATATGCAGCCCAATTGTTCTTTTTAAGGCTCAAATTTATAATACGACTTCCTTGCATGGAAGCCTTCCCTCAATATCTCATCAGCTCCACAGGATGTCTGATGCTCATCTCTTTAAAATTCTACTCTTCCACTGGATGTCTAAAGACGATGAAGTCTTGCTTTGTTCAACGACAGGGCATTCCCCTGGTTTATCCTTATAGGATCAAGCAAGACTACCTCAAACCCCTCTAAACAGGTTTATCAATTCTTTGCGCTCCTCGGGAGATAAAGTTTTGCCACTCCATCATTCCCAAGTTTCGAATTTCGATACCACTATCAATAGCTTCGATTTCTTCTTCAAGTGGCTATGCTAAACGCTCTTCCTCTCGTTTGACCATCTTTCAGATCTCGAGGTGAATTTTGTCTGCATTCTCATCCGAGAAGGGGGTCTTTAGTTGTTTTAAACATTAAATCCAAGAGTGAATCATAAAAATTTGAAGATACGAAACCAAATGCTTAATTGGATTGAAAACTTTGAAGTACAAGACGACTCAAAGACACGCCTCTATGGGCTTTACATTTGATTTGACAGAAAATAAAACACTGACTCTGAATACTAAAGACTTAACAAACATGACACACATTCTTTTTTTTTCTTTTTTTTGACACTATGACTCACCAACTTTCAACCTAGGAGTTGGTATAAACTTCACAAAGGACGAATCTTGAAACAAGATACTTGACATATGACTCTTGAAACATAACACTTGAACAGGGGCAAGGAATTGGCATTGAAGTTCACAAGTAGCACGCCTTCTTCCATGATAATGCTGGCTAAGGAGTTCGACCCTGGTTCAGAAACCTTGGAAAGGGTGGTCCTCTGAAGTCCTGTTGACTTGGCCCAAATTGTCTTTGAAAACCGGCTGGTGACAGCACCTTCTCCGACTCAACATTCTCAAGATATTCAAACTCTGATATTTTTTCTTTTCCCTTCAACTTATTCCCTGGCTCTGGAGTGACATAAGTGACAGGATCTCTGCGAGGTTGAATGGTTCTTTCAAGCGCCTGGTTCGCAGAAGCATAAATTTCAGCGAGAGCAGAAGAGTCTTTCTCGATCCGGTTCTGGATTGCATGTTTCAAAGCTAAACAATTTTCCGTCAGGTGACCCGGGCCTCTATGATACTCACAGTATTGATCCATCCTCCAATTGTTGGGGAATGGTTCAGGCACAGGTTTAATATCTGGAAGTCTCAAACAACCTTCACTGACCCATTTCTTCATGATGGCTATAAGAGAACAAGGCATTTGAGTGAATTCTCTTTCCCATTTCTGACCCATTTTTTCTTCCTCTACCACTGGCTTCTTTAAAGGTTGGCGAGAAGGTCCAACATTCTTAACCTCCCTCGGAGCAATGAAAGCCTGCTTAAGAGGTTGTCGAGAAGGTCTAACACTTCTAACTTCCTTCGGAGCAATGTAAGGCTTTTTTCCATTATGCAAATCAACATATCTATCAAGGATTAAACTCTGAACAGAGGCCTCTTCTGTCATAGTACCCATATCCACAAGTTGCTTTGGAGCAGAGTCGCATTTAATGGACAAGTGCTACATCTGAATTTTCATCTCCCTTACTTCCTCAGTTAGCATAGCCATCTGACCAAAGAGCTTGACCATCCGGTTTTCCATTCTGACAAGTGTAGTCCTCTCAACAGATTCTTCTACAGATCGGGTGCTTAATGGGACAAGTGGCATCTCAGAAATAGGGTGAATGAGAGATGCAGGATCCAAGATTGGTCCTTCAGTAGAAATGACATTTATCGAAGCTGGTGGCGGGACAGCATGAGCATCGAAAGGCTCCTCAATAGCGAGCTCGTCTGCATCGATCATATCCTGCACCTTATGCTTCAGAGTATAACATTTATCAGTTGTATGACCCGAACCACGATGATATGCACAAAATAAATCCTTCCTCCAATCCTTCCTCCAATTCTTACGTTCAGGCAATTCAATCTTGTTGTCCTTGATCAATCTCCTGAGAATGTAGGATAACGAGCAAGGAAGCGGAGTAAATTTTCTTGTTTTCTTTTCTGCTGATTCTTCCCCTTCCAATACTGTTTTGACTGGAGTCCTAACAGAATTGACATTATGCACCTCCTTCGGCTCGACCATAGGTCTTTTCCCCTCTTTGATATCAGATAAAGTCTTGGACCTCAGGCCTTTTACCAAAGCATCTTCAATTTGAGTTCCCGTCTTTATCAGATGATCAAAACTTGGGTAGTGCTGAGGTGCCATGAAATGAAAATATTCGGAGGATAGGCTCTTTACTACCAGCTTGATTTGATCTGCCTCTGAGAGTGCTTGACTCAATTGCGCTAACTTTCTTTTCCATCGTCGGATAAAAGAGGTAAAGGTCTCCTGCGGCCCTTGTTTCAACTGCTTCAAATCCCTCTTCGTAATCTCTATTCCGTCCTCCATCAAAAATTGTTCGACCAGTTTGTTTGCTATGGCCTCCATAGTTCTGACTTCTTCGGTTTCAAGCGCAAGAACCACTGTTTTGCAATTCCCACAAGGGACACTGGGAATAGTTGTGCCATTTGCTCGGGGTTGAGTCCATGTTGTTGGGAAAGCTTTATGAACCATCCTACATGACCTCGAGGACACCCAGTCCCATCATATTTATCATAGTCAGGGGTTTTGAATTTGGGTGGCAGAATAGCCTCAGGAGGTATCATAAACTCAGAAATGTCAAACTTCTTTGGCCCCTGAACTTTCATATTCTCTACATCTTGAGCCAACCTTCTGAACTTATCGTACATCTCCTTCTCTAACTTGTCATACATCTCCTTCTCTTTACTGACCACAGGTACACCATATTCCTCAGCATACTGCCCATCCTCTAAATTGATTTCAAATGGTGAAACGGTTGGTCTGTTCGAATCTAGAGACGCAACTTGAGGAAATTGGGGCATTGGCTCTCTAGAATTGGGGGCCTTGTCAGTACTTTGAACTTTTAAGTGGGTAATCTCCTCCTTCATGCTCGCCATGTCACGAGTGAGATTTTTCAGCATCTCCTGAATGGCTATCATAGGATCAACTGGGTCAGCCATTGGATGAACCTCTGGTAATTCAAACAGTTAAGACAAAGAGAGTAAATGTATTCTCGATGTAATGAGAGGATCAACTGAGTCTAGACATCGAAGATGATCTAGACCAAGCAGGTTTGGCTACGATTGTCTTTTTAGGAACAGTGATTTGCACTCTTTAGAATCCTGAAATGGAGGTTAAAACACTAGGTTAAATGGATGATAACAGAGATAAAATATCTTGTACTAATAGAGGCAAAAACAGTCTTGAACATGTTTAAATTACAAAACAGGTAAGTCAATCTATGAAGGTCAAAGAAAGGTAGGCATTGATAACATGACCTACACCAACAGGATCTTAAGGAATCTTCAATTTATCCCTTTAAGTCTTTTTGAGATATGGCTACTCTCTTCTGAGGTATGAAAAAGTTAAGAATGATAAACACCCCCAATCTAAATGAGTTTAGACCTCAGCAATAATCATGCACTTGCGACAGATAGGCAAGATTTAGCTAATCCATCAACGATCATGGTATAAGAAGGGTAAATCCATGATGGAAAATATGAATTAATTATATGCACAGAAGATAAAAAAAAGAAGATTATGACCAAAGTCAAGAACCTGATGATAATCCATAAATGGATAAATAGGAATAAACAAAAAGATCACGATACAACAAACTCATGGTCTATCCTTGACTTTGAAGAATAGCAGTTATGCTCAAAATGCTCCAGGTAAAATCCGGCAGCATAACGGCTATACAAGAAGATCGAGGTAAGGCAAACTCATGGTTTAACTAACTATAAAGGATAGCGGTCATGCCAAAAATATTCTGGATAAAATCCGGCAGCATAACGACTAGACAAGAAAGCCAAGGTAAGGTAAACGCATGGATCTCCTAACTCTAAGAAGTAGCGGTCATGCTCAAAAAAAATGCTCTAGATAAAATCCGGCAACATGACGACGCTAGGAAGGATTCCCATAACTCAACCAAAGGTATATAAATAATGGTGGTAAGACAAGCTCAAAATATGGTTACCAGAGAAAGGTGACCAAATAAAGGACCGACCAAAGGTGAGAACAAATATGATCACGGGTCAAATCCTATAATCAACAGATCAAAGGACAAAACCCAGCCAAGGAAATGGCAAGCAAAGCCACTGACTAGATCTAGATCTGAACAGAAAATGGATATAACCAATTGAAATGAATAAGGAACTCTAACTAAGAGGAGAACCCTAATATACATAATCAGTATATATAGGTATATATACATACACATATATCCTAACCAGGGGCACCAGCCCTAATTCTAATCTAGCGGAGTCAAGAAAGTCTCAACTCAAGACAGACTTGTGAGTGTACCAGGACCGCGCTGTAGCCATGTAAAATGAGCTACCCTAGTCTACAAATGGGACAAAGCTCCTAACTCTAGGCTCCTCCACATGTGTGAGCAACACATGTTCGACCCCAAATGAATGCAAAATATACATATATAAACACGGGTACTTCCTAGTTGGATTTCACTAAGTCAGTACGCATATACATAATATATAAAATAAAGTAGGGCTCCGGACTCAATCTATCGGGTACTATGCATATGACCATACCCTTGATGTATAACGCCAGCACGCCCAGCATTATACAGAGTATGTTCACAGCTCATCGGCTGCTGTAGAACACCAGCACACCCAGTGTCTACGGCTGCAGCTCCGGCGCATAGCTTGGAAATAGATTCAACAGCACCATCAGGGTGTAATAACATCCCAGTCGGGTACGCATTGAATCTATCCCGTGGAACCAATAATAAAAAACAATAAAAAACAATTAAAGAAATAAAAAAAAAAAAATATATATATATATATATATATATATATATATATATGATTATGCATGATGTGCAGTGTGTGAATCCCTTGTTTTAATTACGCACCTATCTGGTGCCCCTGGATTCTAACGATAGAGTTCCCATTTAAAATGATTTTAGCTCAAATTTCTCCAAAGTTAGTAAAGATGGCATTTTTAAAGAGTTAGGCAATGTTCCAAGAACTCCCCAGCAGAGTCGCCAGCCTGTGGACCCCGATCCTGAGGACGGCGCCGAGGGACGCGAGATCCCTCCTGCAATCCTCTAAGATCTCCACAACGTGAAGGAGAGCTCTACCAGGGAACTCTCGAAACTGTTGCCACCCTCACAGCATAGCATGAGTGGCGATATAAAAAGAAAGAGATACATCCTGATCCGGAGCCAGGGCTTGAAACCAAGATATATCTAAAAATAACTCAGAGTCGCCATCCATGGATGCGCCATGGAACCAAAACAAGTGCTCTGTTTGCAATGGATAACCAGAGATACAAAAGGTCCGTGCTTGATGACGAATGGAGAAGGTCTGAAGAGCGCCCCCAATTCGCCCGAGTGCGAACACTTGGTCTCTTATGCCATTTATTTATTAACTTCGAAGAATTTTGGGCAAAAATCATGTGAAATGGGAACAATCCTCAGGAGTCGTCTACCTAAGCATGCATTTCCTGAGGATAAAGATAATAAACACCCATAAAATAAAATGAAAGATGTGTTGCCTAAGCATAGCTAGGTTATGAGTGACATACCTAACTGGTGTCTAAGTTCTGGTGGACGAACACATGCATGCTACAGCTAAAGGTATAGGTCTGCACAAGAAAGTAAGAAAACATAGCAAAACAAACGATGACTACACAACAAATCCTAAGACTCTAAACGATTTAGCCCGAGTCCTCGGATGGTCTGATGTTCATCCAAAGAAGCCTACGTATCCCCGCTTCCACGAGAATCAAGGCAACGTAGTTCTTCGCGCCTATTCTAAGCTAGGATGCCTAAGACACCTAGACCTCTATCTTAGACTCGATCTAAAAGACTGGACTAGTTATTAAAGCTTCTTAAACGATTATTTAAATTCCAGTGAATTGTAGATTTTATGACACCCTATATGCCCTAACTAAATGCTAGTTAGCCCTAAGCTAATGCAGGTGGTTCCTACAACCTATGTGTAACTAGGCTGTGCATCCTAAGGAAAACAAGGGGATCACCAACGCATCCTAGACCTAGTCATCAGTCGGCGATGTGAATCGCCAACTGACCGGACGGAGGCGCTCCTAGCTAGGACAAACTCCTAACTCTAACACAAACACACAACAAGCACACAACGAAAGACAAACTCCTAACTCTAAAACTCTCTATCTAGGACAAAGTCCTAACTCTAGAGGAAGATCTGGTTGAAAACAATGTTTTGGAAGATTTTTATATTTTTAAAAGGGTTAAAAGATTTATTTACAAAGTTTGGGTGGACTTGGGATGAAGATCCCAAGCTGCACTACGTACCTCGTGGAAGAGGATCAAGCCAACGTAGTTCGAAACGAACTCTCAAACTACGCTTATAAAAGAAAACACTCAACACTTTAGATTTTTTTAAAGGTTTTTTATGTTTTTCAAATGTTTTTGATATTTTTAAAGTTTTTTAAATGTTTTTGGATTTTTAAAGCTTTTCCAATGCTCTTGACCTTTAAATATTTTCAATCTTAAAGGGAACACGCAAGTAACACCACAACTAGGGCAAAGCCGTAAATCTAAAGGGGAAACCCCAAATAAGCAACTAGCGTCTCAAAGAGACGAACCACAACACGTAAAGAAGTGCCCCAAGAACAGAGAAAACGATCCAAGATCCCAAGCAAGCAAAGCTCTAACAAGACTGAGTTAGTCTCTAATCAAAGTGAAGAAAAAGGTTATCAAGTAAACTCAGATTTCCATTCAATTATTATAAAAATAAATCAAGTGTTAAGCAAAGAAGAATTTTCAATTAAAAAATACACAACCTATAGCAATCATAAAATGATAAACAACATAAATTAGTCCAGACCAACCGCTGGATAGCCTAATAAAGCAAAAAAACAATATCAAACACTTCTATGCCCAACCACAAACACCACCCCAATATGGGGATGAAATCAGATGATGCTAAAGTAATCATCTGATATCATAATACACATGATAATATTTCTAATCCCGCCTTGAAATCAGACAGTACTCATGTCGATAATATCGAATAGAGTAGTCATCTGATCTCCTTCTTTCCTAAAACAATTTATTTAAATAAAAGAGAAATAAATATCATAAGCCTCAAGATAGTCTCACCTGAATAATCCATTTATTACCGTCTTCAAAACCTAACTCAAATGCTTAATATAAGAGAAGTGTTAAATCTTCAATATACTCAATAATATTCCCAATTTGTAAAAAATTTAGTGCGTAACAAGGGTATCAACTTATGTAGATTCAAGTGCGAAAACACTGTTAATATTACAAATAGAGTAGGGGCTGCTACTATCTAGTGAAGTGAGGCCTGCCACTACAAAATATATGAGGGCTGCCATATGTAAAATCATAATATAAATGTTCAAAACAGGGGAGTCTCATTATCCAAGGATGCATATTCTCAGGATTCACTGTTATAGCAGACCCGAAGAAAATATTAGAGAAAGAGGATTGCTCACAGATTATTACTGAAATTTAAGGACCAGGAACAAGGATAAAATCCAAGCAAAAACATACACATCCTCAAGTCCTTGCGAATAAAGCGTGTACACTAACTTTCCATTCCCCATACCAGCTACCTTCTTAAAAATAAGTGATGAATACCAAAGGAGCCAATACTTCAGATTATTCAGCAAAATGGTGAGTATGAAATCATTTGGAAATCCACACATGAATAAAAGAAAGCTACTCGAGGCTAATCTTTACTAAACCAATTTAAGAACAGGGATCATTAAAGCCTAGCAATATTGGAATTGTAAAGAGACTCTAAGCAAATGAACTGACATGAATACCACCCCAAAACCAATATGCTTCATGTTGAAGCAGGAATCTCCTTTCCTCTGCTCCTTTAAAAGTACAAACCAAAATTCCGAGCAAGATCGGATCCATGATAATGACAGAAACAATGAAAAATTACCCTGCTTACTTTCTCAAAATATCATCATCATTCAGGTTACTCGTATAGCAAGGAAAATGTTAATTAGCAAGTCAACTTTATTCAAACAATATGCAAGCATGACAGGCAAGGTCGATTCTCTGAAATGAAATGAAACACACATAATGCGACCAAGAAAGGAAGCAATTAAGATGGCATGAATCAAACATACTGATGATGACATAGATGGAGAGAGGAATACCAAGGATGGAGGATGCCTTTTTTGGATGATTATGGAGCCCCTTTTTACCCAGTGCTAATGCTGCAACAAGGCAGATCTGAGTTGCAGAAGAACGTTTCTGAGGCCGCACGACGAAGGTGGTTGGAATTTGAATAAGTTTTCGCTGGATCCGGTCGCAGATTGCCAGAGGAGATGACTATATCCAACGAATCTTGTCCGAATTCAGGAAATGGAGGAGGGTTTGGATGGTGGTTGTGATAAAATCCGAGAAGGGGTGGAAATGAAATTGATGAGGATGATGATGGGTATTGGTGGAATGGGGTTTGGTGGAGACAGAGGTGGCCGGAGAAGGAGCCGACGAAAATGGGCTTTGGATCGGAAATGGCCAGAGGCTTGGTGGGAGATGGAGGTGGGTTTGAGATGGGTTTGGGTCGGATTTTGGAGGTGGGTTTGAGATGTAGGTGGCTGTGTGTTGCAGAGATGGAGATGATCAAAGGTGGGTTCGAGCGTGGGGATGAAGATGGGTTTAAGGGATAGAAATGGGTTTTGAAGTGGGTTTCTATGGGGGTTTTGAAATTGAAGATGGTGGAAAGGGGAGTTAGAGCAGAAGAAGGATTGAGAGAGAGGTTTTAATGGGGGTGGCCGGCCGGAGTTAATGGGTTGGTGGTAGAGGTGGCTGGCCGGAGAAGATGGAGGAGATAAGGATGGGTTTAGATGGGAGATGGTGGTTCGGCCGGTGTTGGGATGGGGTTTTGAGGAGAAGAGAGGGTTTGGGTGGTGGAAGAAGGGATGAGATGGAGGTGGCCGGCCGGATTTGGGTATTTCTCCCCGGAGGAGATGATGGCGATTCTTAATGGAGGTGGGTTTTGAAGTACGGATGGTGGGGTAAAGAAGATGGAAGATGAGGATGGTTGAGATGGGTTTGAGATGGGAGAATGATCGGTGGCTGGCCTGCCGGAGACGAGGCTGGAGAAGATGGGTATCGGCCGGTGTTGATTGAGATGGGTTAGGAGATGAAGGTAGTGATGGTGGATATGGGTTCTGGAAAATGAGAGGAGGGTTTGGTGCCGGCTAGAACATGGTTTTGAAACGGATTTGGTAGGTGGGGGAGTCGGATTCCGGTGAGGTTGCCAGAGGGAAGTGGCTCGGATTCCGGTGATGGTGGTGATGGTGCAGATGGAACGAAGAAGAAGAAGAAGAGGAAGAAGAAGAAGAAGAAGGAAAAGAGGGAGACGGCTGACCGGAGATGATGGCCGGAGATGGGGATGACGGTCGGCGGCTGCAACTCTCCTTCCTCTCCTCTCTTGCAGCTGTAGAAATCCTTCTCTTTTTTCTTTCTTTTCAAACCCTAGCTTGTTTGGTATTTAAAGGGAAAATGATAAATTCTCACACCCACTACTTCATGGATAGCCCCCTCTGTAGATAGCTCACCCCCCCTTATACATTCGAACCAACGCCTCTTTCCGGGCTCGCCCTATCTGCCATTTCTCGGCAGATTTTGCTGAAACCTTACGGGGACCTCGGTGGGACCCTAAGCCACCTCAGGGTTCAATTTATGATCCCAACTCACTGATTTAACGAGGTTAAGCATAAAACATGGAGGTGCAGGGCACGGTCAAAATGGGGTGTCTACAGTGGAATATCCAGAATGGCTCGCAAATATAGTACCTGTACCGAAGAAAGATGGAAAGGTGAGAATGTGTGTAGATTTTAGGGATTTGAACAAGGCAAGTCCAAAAGATGATTTCCCTCTACCACATATCGATATCCTGGTAGACAATACGGCCGGACATGAATTACTATCTTTCATGGATGGTTTCTCGGGCTACAATCAAATTAAGATGGCGCCCGAGGACATGGCTAAGACCTCGTTCATTACACAATGGTCTTAAGAATGCTGGTGCGACATATCAAAGAGCAGCTGGTGCGACATATCAAAGAGCAGCTACAACCCTACTCCATGACATGATACATAGAGAAGTTGAAGTTTATGTCGATGATATGATTGTAAAAGCCAAGGAAAGGAGAGATCATATCCCAAACCTTAAGAAGTTCTTTGAAAGAATTCTCAAATACCAGCTTCGCCTGAATCCTAGCAAGTGTGTGTTTGGGGTTACCTCCGGTAAGTTGCTTGGATTTATGGTGAGTCAAAGGGGCATAGAGGTAGATCCTCAGAAAATTAAGGCTATCCAGGAGATGCCGCCGCCTAAAACCGAGAAGGAAATTCGGGGATTCCTAGGAAGGATACAGTTCCTAAGGCGATTCATCGCTCATCTGACATCAACTTGTGAACCTATCTTTAAGCTCTTAAAGAAAAACTCTTCCAAAGAATGGACGAAGGAATGTCAACAGGCCTTTGAGAAGATAAAACAAAGTTTGGCTGAACCACCGATAGTAGCACCAGTAATACCGGGGCATCCTTTGCTGCTTTACTTGTCAGTAACAGAAACCACCATGGGTTGTATGTTAGCACAGCAAGATCCAGAAACCAAGCATGAAAAGGCTGTGTATTATCTCAGTAAGAAAATGTTGGAGTATGAACAGAAATACACTGTCCTAGAAAAAACCTGCTTAGCTCTGGTTTGGGCTACTCAGCGACTAAGGCATTACCTTTTATCACATAAGGTCTTGCTCCTGTCAAGGATGGATCCTCTGAAATATCTCTTTGAAAAACCAGCCTTGACAGGCAGGACTGCCAGATGGTTATTGTTGTTGTCGGAGTTTGACATCACCCATGTAACCCAAAAATCAGTAAAGGGCCGAGTCATTGCTGAGCAATTGGCAGAAGCACCCCGAGAAGAAAATCAGCCTTTCAAACCAATGTTCCCAGATGAAGAGATCATGATGGTAGAAGATGAATATCCAGAAGCTGGTTGGACCCTCTCTTTTGATGGAGCAGCAAATCAAACAGGGCAAGGAGTAGGGGCATTGCTTGTGTCACCTCGAAATGAGCATGTTCCCCTTGCCGTTAAGTTACAATTCAATTGCACCAACAATATGGCAGAGTATGAAGCATGCATTGTTGGGCTTGAGGCTGCATTGGCCTTAGGCATAGAGAATCTTGACGTATATGGAGATTCGAAGCTAATCATTTGCCAAACTCAAGGAGAGTGGAGAACCAAAGAAGAAAAGCTACAACCATATCATGAATACTTGGATGCTCTTGCTAAACAATTCCAGCGCATCTCTTTCAGTTATCTGCCAAGGTTGAAGAATAGATTCGCCGATGCCTTAGCAACATTAGCTTCTATGATTGACATACCTCACAATATGAAGATGAGGCCCATCACGGTTCAAGAGCAATGGGCTCCTGCATATGTTGATGCTATAGAGATAGCTGCAAGATGTCCCAATGGTAAACCATGGTATACGGACATAAAGAACTACATCTCAGCCCAAGGGCATCCCAATGAGGCGTCGAATAAAGAAATAAGGACTTTGCAGAGATTGGCAGCTAATTTTGTCATTTGTGGAGGAGAGTTGTATCGACGGTCTTTCGATGAAATTCAACTCTTATGTGTCACTGAAGATCAGGCAGAAGAAATTCTCGCAGATATTCATGAAGGGGTGTGTAGGCCTCATATGAATGGAAAGATGCTGGCAAAGAAGATCCTACGTCTGGGGTACTATTGGCCAACATTGGAAGCAGATTGTCATACATTTGTGAAGAAATGCTATAAATGTCAAATACATGCGAACCTCATCCATGTACCACCCACCGAATTGCATTCTCTTACCTCTCCTTGGCCGTTTTCGGTATGGGGAATTGACATCATTGGCAAGATTTCACCCAAGTCGTCTAATGGTCACGAGTACATACTCGTTGCAATTGACTACTTCACCAAGTGGGTTGAGGCCGCTTCTTACGCAAAGCTTACATCCGTATCAGTTGCTAAATTCATACGCACCAACATCATTTGCAGATATGGAATTCCCCATGAACTTATCTCAGATAACGGATCTCATTTCAAGAAAGAAGTAATCACTCTTTGCGAAGAATTCAAGATTAAGCATCATAAATCCTCACCTTATCGTCCGCAGACGAATGGAGCGGTGGAAGCTGCAAACAAGAATGTCAAGACTATCATTAGTAAAATGTCAGAAACTTATAAGGATTGGTCAAACAAGTTACCGTACGCTTTGTGGGCTTACAGAACATCAATTAGAGCTTCAACTGGAGCAACCCCTTACTCTCTTGTTTACGGGATGGAAGCAGTGCTACCTGTTGAGATCCGTGTACCTTCGCTTCGAGTATTGACTGAGGCTAAGTTGCCAGAAAATGAATGGGCAGATGCCAGATATAAAGAGCTGAACATGCTAGATGAGAAGAGGTTAAAGGCGCTTTACCATGTGCAAGGTTACCAGCGCAGAATAGCCCGGGCTTTTAATAAAAAGGTTAAAATCAGAGATCTAGAAGAAGGCAATCTTGTTTTGAAAGAGAATCGAGCACCAGTGTTTGACTCAAGAGGCAAATTCAAGCCAAATTGGTCAGGACCATACATTGTGGACCAAATCTTACCCGGAAAAGCCGTCAAGCTCCGTAATTTAAATGGAGAAATATTACCGGAACCAACAAATCTTGATCAACTCAAGAGGTTCCATGCTTGAACACCAGAAGGCCGTCCTTTGGCCGAATAAATCCCAAATTCATAACCCAAAATTAAAAAATATATAACCTTTTGCAAACCCTTTTGAGCCTAAGTAACATTTTCCTATAAAAACCCAATATACTAGGGGCATTCGCCCTGAACTACGCATGACCTGATCCCTACACTGGGGTACGTAGGCAGCCCGGTCAAACCGAGTTCGGTTGTTCCAAAAGAAAAAAATCAATTATTCCAAACAGAAGTTGAAAAAAAAAAAAAAGAGAGAAAAAAAAAATCAATGCAAAAAGAAAAGAAAAATTAAAATACCTTCAAATTTGGGGTATACGTAGGCAACCTGTTCACAGGTTCGGTCGAAACTCTTGCAAAACCTTAAGCCATTCTTTGAAAAGCCCTACCCCACCTATAAAGTCCTTTTGGTGTTCAGGTAAAAAGAAAAAGAAAAAAAAATAAAGAAAAAGAAAAAAAAAAGAAAGAAATGGAGCTTGAAGATCCGCTAGATTGAAAACCTGAAAAGGCGATCTAGGCAAAATTTAGGATCATTCCCCTGCTAAGTTGAAAACCTGAAAGGGCGGCTTAGGCAAAAGTTAAGGGGGTGGCCTGCTGAGTTGAAAACCTGAAAAGGCGATTCAGGCAAAAGTTAAGGCCGAGCGGCCCACCAAGTTGAAAATCCGAAAAGGGGAGCTTAGTCGGGGTAAGATGGGGTTCTCCCCAGAAGAATTACAGTGATCTCTGAAATTACAGTAGGTCAGGCAAAAATAACAATGAGTCCCGAAACTAGGGGCATTAATTTCAAAGCAATCCGAAAGTTGATAGAAAGATATATGAAGTATCACTGTCTTAAAAATAAGTGAAGAAGTTTATCAATGGAGAAACATTCTTTAAAAGAGGCTAGCCTAACCCAAAAGAAAATGCTGATAAGTCAGAAGCATCACGAGATTACTGGAGTAATCTTTCTTATTTTTTCTTTTATTACAAATGTCTGTGGTTCTATTTTGTTAAAAGAAAAAATTTTACGAACTCTATTTTTAGAATTGTTGTAGGGTGCAATCACTCTGAAGGCAGGTTCATTAACAGGTTCTGAGAAACTTGGAAAAAGGTGACACTGTCACGAATGGCAAAGATCTTTGAAGAATGATCTCTGGTCAGTGAATAGAAGGAGGTTAGAATGCCTCAAACTGGGGCAGGTTGCTAATGAAGTGGCATCTCATATTTAAGCCCTGAAAGTCCTTTGCTGCATGGTGTTGTTAAATCCTTTGCTTCTAAAGTTGTTAATTGGAAATTTCGATTTCTTTCAAAGCTCAAATTATCATATCTCTCTGAATCCATTTGAAAATAATATTTTCTCTTCGAACATCATTCAAATGTGATATCTCATTTCCTTGGAATCCGTACAAATACGGTATTTCATTCTCTTCGAGTCCATACAACTATGGTCTCTTATCCCCTTTGAACATCATACAACTATGATGTCTCATTTCCTTGGAATCCGTACAAATACGGTATTTCATTCTCTTCGAGTCCATACAACTATGGTCTCTTATCCCCTTTGAGCATCATACAACTATGATGTCTCATTTCCTTGGAATCCGTACAAATACGGTATTTCATTCTCTTCGAGTCCATACGACTATGGTCTCTTATCCCCTTTGAACATCATACAACTATGATGTCTCATTTCCTTGGAATCCGTACAAATACGGTATTTCATTATCTTCGAGTCCATACAACTATGGTCTCTTATCCCCTTTGAACATCATACAACTATGATGTCTCATTTCCTTGGAATCCGTACAAATACGGTATTTCATTCTCTTCGAGTCCATACAACTATGGTCTCTTATCCCCTTTGAACATCATACAACTATGATGTCTCATTTCCTTGGAATCCGTACAAATACGGTATTTCATTCTCTTCGAGTCCATACAACTATGGTCTCCTATCCCCTTTGAACATCATACAACTATGATGTCTCATTTTCTTGGAATCCGTACAAATACGGTATTTCATTCTCTTCGAGTCCATACAACTATGGTCTCTTATTCTCTTTGAACATCATTCAACTATGATGTCTCATTTCCTTGGAATCCGTATAAATACGGTATTTCATTCTCTTCGAGTCCATACAACTATGGTCTCTTATCCCCTTTGAACATCATACAACTATGATGTCTCATTTTCTTGAAATCCGTACAAATATGGTATTTCATTCTCTTTGAGTCCATACAAGTATGGTCTCTTATCCCCTTTGAACATCATACAACTATGATGTCTCATTTCCTTGGAATCCGTACAAATACGGTATTTCATTCTCTTCGAGTCCATACAACTATGGTCTCTTATTCTTTTTGAGTATCACACAAATGTGATATCTCATTTCCTTGGAATCCGTACAAATACGGTATTGCATTCTCTTCGAGTCCATACAACTATGGTCTCTTATTCTCTTTGAGCATCACACAAATGTGATATCTCATTTCCTTGGAATCCGTACAAATACGGTATTTTATTCTCTTCGAGTCCATACAACTATGGTCTCTTATTCTCTTTGAGCATCACACAAATGTGATATCTCATTTCCCTTCGAATATCCATTCGAAAATGGTATCTCGTGCTCTCGTTGCCCGTTTGTGAACGGCACCGCAGCGAGATTTCTTATTGCATTCCAAGTCTAGGATTTTATCTAGGGACTTGTATTATGTTAGGTTGCATTGTGTTTAGGGAGTCATTTGTCGATTGAAGCTACGCAAAATGGCACTATCACTTTTGCTTTGGTATTCGATGACTACGTCACTAAAGAGGGGCATCTGTAGACACCCCTATTTTGCTTTACTTTAACCAACAAAGAAGTTAGTGTTCTTGTTATCAGTCTTTTTCAGTATTTTCCATTCCCGTGTCCGCTCCTCTTGTTTTCTCGATCTTTTCGGTTATTTCTATCATGTTTTGCGTCATCCTGATAATTGTTGAGAGGGGTTGTTCGCAAGAATTAAAGCAAGAGAGAATTTGGACCCGTCGGTAGGCCCGCATTGAACATTTGTTTAAAGTCGGATCAACCGGAGGGCCCGCATATTGTTTTAATGAAAAATGAGTGTTGAGCCTGCGTCGATCTAATGCATAAAGATGATCATCAAGTTGAGCTATCCAAATAACCTTTGAGAACTATGCAAGGAGCACAGCAAATTTATATTGAGGTTCATTAAATGAGTGGCTCGGATTATCCCATGAAAATGGTTTGTGGGCCCAATCCGTTCTCGTTGCGGCCCACTAAGTGGGCGGATTGGATCATCCAATGGTTGATTTGTGGGGTGTGACCATTCATGTTATGGCTCAATAATCAGACAGCTAGGATCATTCTACAGAAGGGGTTAGTGATGACCAATTCAAGTCGTAGTGCAGCCCATCGTTTGGATGATATGGATCAACTCATAGAATTGATTAAATGGGTAGGAATATTTGGCCGCATTCAACTGGGTCCATTAAATGTTTGGAATTTGAGGGGAACATAAATTCATTCGGTTTCAAGTGGGACCCACTTGGTGTTTATCGTGATATAAGAGCAATCGGATCTAATCGGAATTTGTTTTCTAAATCAAGGTCCAACTTCTTAAGGGACGTTTGACAAGGACAATGGTACGTGCTTGAAGTTTATAAAATATAAAAATAAAAATAAAATAACTGATTTGCCCTTGGAAGTGGACCTGGCTCTCGTTCTTAAAAGTGGACTATTTTATGTGGGTCCCATTACGAGAATGGAGGAAATTATTGGTTTCCTTCTTCAAATAAATGCTGTCATTGTGAATTGGATTAGAAATAGCATGTTGGCTAAAATTCCATAAAAAATAAAAATAAATACTCGGTTACTTTGGAAAGAGGAGGAGCGTATCTCATGATTTTAAAAAGGGCAAGCAGCCAATGGATAGAAAGGAATTCCTCTCAAATCCTCTCTCTAAAATTAGAAAATTTTGGTCATCATTCTTGGGGGGGATCTGTTATTTTTAGCAAGAGCTCGGTGGTAAAAAAAAGAGCAATTCTGAAAAGGAAAAAAGACAGAAAAAAAAAGGAAAGAGGGTTGCTCCCGACGGCAACTCTCGGATCCTTCTTCGAGGAGAGATCACTCCCCTTTTAAAAAGCAGCAGATCTCTACACACGAGGGAAGAGGCTCCATCTCTCAGAGATCTCTCCACACAGCCGATGCTCTCTCACCATCTACAGCCCATAGAAAAGAAAAAAGAAAAAACGGAGACTACAGCAGCGATCTCCTTAGGAAGAGGGGTTAGAGAGAAAGGGAGGGAGGAAGGATAGCTCATCATCGTTCTGCTCTCTCTCCATCCATTGGTTTTCCATCCCAACAGCAGCACCCCTCTGTTTCTGCGTTTTTTTATCTTCCCCATCATCCTTCTGTCCAGTGTTTAAAAACGCGGATTTGACGCGGAACGCGGCCAGGAAAAATCCTTGTCGACTCAACGCGGACGCGGCCAAGAATGCGGTTGACGAGGTTGACGCGGTCATAACTTGGGAGAGTCGAAGGAGTTTAATGATTATGTAGGGCAAAACGCGGAATGCGGATGTGGTGCAATGCGGAACGCGGCCAAGGCAAAAAGGAGTCGACTCGGGGGAGTTCCTTGTCGAGTCAAGGAGTTTTTGACAGAAGATCCCACGGTTTCTTCCCTTCCTCATCACTCCCAACAGAGCAGGATTCTCATCTCTCACTCTTTCGGTTTCCCTCTCACCTCTCACACCCATTTACCACTCTCATCACTTACATTTGTTTGGTAAAGAAAAAAAAAACAAAAAAAAACAGCAAAGAGAAAAACAAAAACAGAGTATCGGTTTTCACCGATACTCTGTTTCTCTCTCATTCTTCCTGCCGGCTCTCTCTCACTCTCTCACTCTCTCATTCTCTCTATATCCCTCTCACCCTCTCTCTGTCTCACTCCCTCGCCTTCCCACTCCCTCTCCGTCTGTAGCAAAAAGGAAAAAAAGCAAAAAATAAAAATAAAAATAACAGAGTCTCGGTTTTTTTTTCTTCAAAAAACCGAGACATCTCTCTCTCTCTCTCTCTCTTTCTCTCTCTCTTTCTCTCTCTCTCCCTCTCTCTCTCTCTCTCTCCCTCACTCTGTTTTTCTGTTTTTTCTCTATTCCTCTCTCCTTCGGTTTCCCTCCCACACTCTCTGTCTCTCTCTTTCTCTCTCTCTTCCTCTCTCTCTCTCTCTCTCTCTCTCTCTCTCTCACTCTGTTTTTCTGTTTTTTCTCTATTCCTCTCTCCTTCGGTTTCCCTCCCATACTCTCTGTCTCTCTCTTTCTCTCTCTCTCCCTCTCTCTCTCTCTCTCTCTCTCTCTCTCTCTCCCTCACTCTGTTTTTCTGTTTTTTCTCTATTCCTCTCTCCTTCGGTTTCCCTCCCACACTCTCTGTCTCTCTCGCGCTCACCCTCTCTGCGCAACACTCTCTCCGTCTCTGTGTTTTTCTCACACTCCCAACCTCTCTATCTATCCTACTCTCAACCTTTCGGTCTCTCTCTCTCATCTCCCCAACTCTCTCACGTGAGGAAAATAAAAGGAAAAAAACAAAGAAAAAGGGAAGAAGGAAACGAAGCGGATCGAGCGGCGGCGTGATTTTTGAATTTTTCGGCTTTTGGACTCGGCAGAGATCTCGAATACAGGTTGGTACCCCATTCTCGGATTTTTCCCGAATCATTCGGCATTTTTTATGAATTTTGCATGGTTTTTAGTATTTAATTAAATTTAATTCAATATTAAATGTGTGAACTAAAAATCCTGATCTGCATGAGGATTTCAAATCCGTTTCGTCCCAAAATTTAATACGATGTTCTACTTGAATAGAGTAAAATAACTATCGGATCGGATCGGACATTGAATCAACGGTTTTTTAGAATTTGAATGAAGAGTAGAATTTTATTTAAAATATGGGTCGAGTAATTACGAAATTCGAAAAAATAGCCATCTCAAGATGATCTATTTTTTGGAATTTTAAATTTTTCTTGTGTTCATCATATCAGAACAAGATTAAATGACGTTTCCCGGAGGCGTAATTTTCTCGAAAATCGTGTTTTAAAAATAGAAAACTCTTCGAAAATATCGGTTTGACGAAGAAAAATAAAATATATACTAAACAGATTCCAAAATTGATGAAATTTCGTGGGAAAATAATATGATATTGATACACTGTACCATGAATTTTTAAAGATTTTTGGATTGTGTTTGGTATATTATTTTATGCTTTCTTTGAAAATTATCAGATTTTATGAGAATTCTTACTGACATCAGATCACATGTAAAATTCCCAACATTTTTACAGTAGTCTTATATTCCATATTTCTAGTTGCTGTAAAATTTTCAAGTTATTTAGATCTTGTTTCACATGGGATGTATTGTTAATTCATAATCTAAGCTGAAAATTGAAAAATTCGAAATTGATAGTATATAGTTTCTACAATTCATGAAAATCTCACATCATGCTATATTTACTCATATCTTATTTCTGTAGAAATTTCATTGAATTTAGATTTCTATTTCTAGTAGTTTCTGTATTATTTTTGCAATCTGGTCAATTAATTGTTAAATCAAAATTAAATATGAGCTTAATGTAAAAACCTGCAAAACTCTTCTAATAAGCTACATCTCATCATATCTTGCTGCTGTAGAAGTTTCAACTCATTTCGAATTCGTTTGCAACAGTTTCACTTGTAAAATCACTCATATGTTTAAAATTGATAAAATTCATTGAAAATCCGAAATTAATTGAAAATCATCTGAAAATCTCTAAATAACCTTAAAATTCTGTCACATATTAATTCCTTAATCAATCGAAACAGAAATTTTAGGATCTTTAGATTTCCCTGGAAAAATGGCCAGTGCATCCATAATCGTATCCCAACTGCACTCGATCTTTGTCAATTTGAATATTTAAGCTATAGCACGTTGTTGGCTCCGAGGTTACTGTCCACGGAAATCCTGAGATATGCCAGGTAATAAGGTGCTATAACCTAAGTATTAAATTGCACAAGGAAAGAGCGCACGATTCCCTTCCTTGGATGCTATTCTGGGCCGAAATTGGTGAACTCTAGAACCATTGGTATTCCTTAAATGTCCAGAAACTGAAAATCCTTAAAATCTGAAATTCATTAACTTCAAGAACTGAAATCAATTCATCTCGTGTCTCTCGGAACCATTGGATTATGGTTTCCGTCATAAGAACCATTAGAGCCCAATTTAGGAACACTTGTGTCGTGTCTTGTCCTAAGTTTTAGGGAGTCTTAGGTTTTAGGGAGTCCTAGAGTTAGGAGTCCAGCCTCATCACGGGCGTTTGCTATGGATAGCAACCGTACCATAGGTCTAGTTACACTAGTCGCCCAATCTTTCTCTAGGACAAGCCTAGTAAACTAGGATGTAGGCTAACCTGCATTAGTCTAAGGAACAACTTGCATTTAGATAAGAATCATATAGCATCTTAGATGAAATCCTAAGATAATAAAATCCTCAACTTGAATTAAATAACTTCTCTCAAAACTGTTGAAACAGTCAATCCCGTCTAGGTCGGTGTCTTAGTTGAGTTAGGCATAAGTAGCTTAGCTTAGGTGCACCGAACTACGTCGACTCTGATCCCAGTGAGGCTTGGGTACGTAGGCAGCTTGGATGTCTGATGGCATACCAACCGCGAGTCGGCACCACAACAAATTGTGGTTTTTTGTATATTAATTTTCTTGTAAATGCTTAATCAAATCACTTAGGATTTTCCATGAAATTAGAATTTTAGGAGAACTTTCACTTAGATGGAATTCAAACAAATAAAGTAATCAAGATACACACTTAGGATCTACATTGAAATTAGATCATAGGATGCATGTCACATAGTTCGCACATTAACATAGAGTTGAATGAGCCATTTAAAATAAATTTAAAAGAGTTAGCTTTTGGAATTGAAGACCGATTATCGGGCAGGAATGGTGCATGTGGTGCATAAATCCCCATACCTTCCATTCTTGCAACCAGGTAGCGAGTCTAGATTTCTGGTTAATTACGAGTCCTAGATCTCACATCTAGGTGGCGACTCTGTCAGTCTCTTTTGTGTGGAATTCGGATTGCCTTAGTGATCCCAAGTTCACATAAAAGATGAATTAAAATCAACACTAAAAATGCACACGCCAATCGCGTGGGTACGAGAGACCAAGAGAAGGCGTGGCGGCTCGCGCCCCACCCCCCTCGCGAGATCGGGTCCCACACAAGCAGACGAGTTCTTTTCTACAGCAACTAAAGGTATTTATATTTGAGTTTATTAAATCACAATAAAATCAATTAGTCCCTAGGAATCCTGGGTTAGAGCAATTTTTTTATTCTACACGGTTTATTCTTCCGCTATGTGTAGTGATTTTGTTCGGATTTTTTACAATCTTTCTAACAATATTTTCTGGAGTTTTAAAAAGATTTGAATCGCATTTTAAAATGATAGGTGACTTTTGCTTCAAATAAGGATTAATTAAATCATCATAAGATTAAATTTCTATTTAATTAAATCAACATTAAGCTTAAAATGATATAGCAGATGCATGTATGGAAGTCCTTTTTTGTCATATTAAGATTCCACTCCCGCGCTAAAAAGTACTACTACTCTCACCCTTCTTCTCAATATCTCCGAAGGGAAAAGATATCCTCGGTCCTTTGCTTTGAAAATGGCATTTCTCACCTTTTCAAATGGCTCCTCGTACCATTTTGTTGGCTTATGTTAGTTTTTTCAAAATTATATCAACCTTTAACAACTAGCTAACCATCACAAATCTGGGTCTAAATTGATTTACCAACGCTAGTTATTACAACAGAACAACTTATGTAGCTAAAAAGATATAACGACGAATTTTGTGACTTTGGCTATGGATTTGGTCGTCACCAATGAGTGTATTTCTTGTAGTGATTCAAACATTGAAAAAGGCATGCATCAAGGCACACACTTGAGAGAGAGAGAGAGAGAGACTCTAGAATTTTATTAGGACTTGAGAGTACCCCTTTTACCTCTTACTTAGGAAATTGATTTTATTAGGGCTTGAAAGGGTCATTGTTCTATAGCAGCATTTCCACTATGTTTAGAGTCTGTGGATGCTTTAACCAAAGGTACAGGAGCACTATTAGCACTAATCAAATAAAAAAGATGTGTAGCCATGTGTATAACCAAAATATAATCCACCAGAAGAGGATCGACCAATATATATATATACCCAAAAAGAATAAAGAAAGAATTTGCCAAATCATCAAGAAAATATATAAAAGAATAAACAAGTCTATAATCATAGGGAATGATAATATTCTGTAGAGTCCCCTCCATCATAGGCTATCAGTGCACCAAGAGAATCGGTCGGTGGAGGTGCAGATGGAGTAGCAGTAACCAGTGGATCATCAACAGAGGATGGTGGCACGCTCTCTGGAGGGACGGCATCAGATGATGAAGAAATCTGGGTGTGACCATCAAAGGGTAGAGTCATCTGGACCAATAAGGAATCAACAAAAGCTCGGTCTGCATCCGACAAGTTATCTAGAGTCATGGGGGACTCAATAATCATCGGCACAGTACCGTCTGTGGAGGGTATAGTGGTCAGAGCAGGCTCCTCAGTGGTAGAAGCAGGAATGATCTCTCCTGGAAGCTCAGACTCTGTAGTGCCTGAAGTCTCGCCGCCTCTCAATCTCCAGGAAGGGTCAATCTCTAGATCCTTAAGAGTCAAAATCTTCCTGTTCTTCCTTGGAGGAAATCCACCATGATTTGTATCCTCTTATGTCGGCACTGGAGTAATAGCATGATTGTCGCTCTGAACATCATCGGACTGTGTCAGCTCGTCAGTCTGTATCTGTTCATCAGCCGGGACTTGATCATCATAGCACACCTGGTCATCAAGAGGAAACTGATCCTCAGCCTGCATCTGATCACCAATCAGGACTTGGTCGTCAACATGTGTCTGCTCATCAGCCTAGACCTGGTCATCATTGTGGTCATTCGTGTCAGTCGGGACGTCTCTCTGAGCTTGGGTGTTGCTATAACCAAGACGTGGAACCTCTAGCTCAAGCCCGTCATGCCTTGTTGATATTGTGGCCTCACTATCGATCTCCTCTCCGCCCACGTTGTAGTCTTTATCTTGAAGCTGATGTTGCTGAAAAAGAGAGGAATCAAATAAAACAAAGGACAGAATCTACAAAGAATAATGCAAGAAAATAGAGAAAGTGTACCAGCTCTCGAATGCGAAGCTCTTGAAGCGTGATCGTCTCATCCCTCTGAGACACTGCCTCCCTCAGGTCTCGACCCTCATCCTCTACCGCCTTGGTTCTCGCCTCGACCTCTGCAAGACGGGCCACTGCCGTGTCTCTCTTTGCCTTAGCTCTCTCTCCCTGTAGATGAAAGGAGTTTTGGACAGGAAGCAAGCAATATGTATGCATAGAAGCAGGAATGCAAACATTATATCATACCTCCACCAGGAGCTCACATATCTTGGCCTTTAGACCTTCAACTATCAAGAGAAGCTCATTCCCCTGCCTAAGGGGAAGCTGCATGTGAAAGAGGAAGATATCAGAACGATAAATTCGTATATCTAATGAAAAAGAAAAGGATCAAGACTGAAGAAGCTTACCCCTGGTGATGATTTAGGATTGGATATCCTAGAGCCGGGTATGGAAGGAGGACCGGCACCTCCATCAAATTTCACTCTCGGACAAGAGAAACATGTTGGTCGGGCATGGGTTGGTGTGGTGGAATGGAAGAAGAAGAGCGGCATCCTGTACCCCAAGAAGGTCGGCGAGTATCATCAGTAGGAGGTTGATGGCTGGTGCTCGTGGAAGGCATATGGATCTAGATACCCCAGTGTGTGGGAGCTGTAGTCAGAGGCCTTGTAGAAGGTGGAGGAACAGAAGTCCTACGTGGAGCGTCCGTGTCGTAGATCCTGAACGGACCCTCGTGAAGAGGAGGGAAGCTCTCCACTGGTGCTGGCTCAGCAAATGGCCTCTTCCCTCTCTCTCTCTCGAGGTGGATCTACACTGCCCTCTCCCAGCAGGAGATGCAGATCTCCCTCTCCCTACTCCCTTAGCTCGAGGTTGTAGGCTTCCATCATCTGGAACCGGCTCCTCAGCCGGTGGTGCATCTCTATCAACATCGGCAGTTGGAGCCCGTAAAGAAGGAATTGCAATTAAAAGGGCAAAAGCAATCAAGTGGAACTGAATGGACAGAGAAAAAGAATAGAACATACCTGCCGAAGAGTGAGTCCGGGCAACAGCTCCCGTTGTGTCCATGCAGTGTAGTCTCCCTCAACAAGGAACCTCTCTGCCGGGAAGGCCCTGTTATTTTTTGGATTTTGAGCCCCAAACTGATTAGTGGACTCAATAAGATTCTTAAGATGAAAAAGCTAAGTTAACCATAATTTTGATTAAATTTGAAAATTATCAAAAAAAATCGTCAAAAATCATCATCCAGAAGCAAATAATAGTTATGTCCATGAGCTCCAAATTTCCAAGCATTGTAAATCCAATGGTGAAGTAAAGGGAAGAGCTAGTAATGTTTGCCCGCTAAACAATCGGGGCACAAATTTTCTTTAGAGGAAAAGCTACTAACAAATACTTTTATTTGTGGCCACCTATTGGAGAGAATGGTGTTAGCCAAATGTCTCCATTGGATAACAAAGGAAACATGAAAGCAGTTTTATTTGTGGCCACCTGTTATTACCAAAAAAACAGTTTTGTAATTTCTCCAATGGGTATCAGAAACCCATTCATAACTTTGAACAAACTGATTCTTCTAACCCATTATGTCTCAATAATATTCGATTTTCCTTTTTGGCCTCCAAGCATCGCGGGATGTTTATTCTTTGGGCTTCAATACCCTTTGCTTGGTTAAGTTAGACCCATTGCCTCAAAAAATAATGTAAATTTACAAAAGCTTCTGCTTTGGCATGTGACCTTTGCATTGTTGCATGTTTCCCTTATCCTCATGGGAATCTAACGGTTACTCTAGCCAAGGGAATAGAATCGGCTTCTGCTTTAACATGTGACCATTCTATTCTCTTGACCAGCCAACCACTAGATGGCTATGGCAGGCCATGGAGTTTAATTCTTTCAATTTGAACTCCATTTATCAACTTAATATTATAATGAGGGTATTTTTATAGTGGGAGTATGAATATAACATTAATTGCATCTTTTAAGCAAACAACCATCCAATATAATAAAACATACATAAAACAAGCATAAAGCAATCATAAGGCATCCATCACATGAACACATCCATACAAACCATAGGCTCAATTTGGTATTTGGGTTGTAGGGAACTCCCACTAACCTTATTATAATAAGGGTATCCCCACGAATCCACATTACCAAACCAAAGGTGAATTTTGGGCAACTAAGTGCTTTCGCACTAGGGAGGTTCGCCAACTGCAAGGCGAACCATCCAAAGGGTTAAATCTTAGGTATATGCCTCAACATATAATTCTAAATATATCAGAAACATCAGCGTGCATGCCCGCCCTTGGTTGAATAAAAAACCGCCATCATCTGCTAGACAATCTAAAGCATCTCCATGCCACGGTTGATTCGAACCGTCCGTCGGCCTCCAAGTCAACGATCTGATCATCAATTGAGCTTATTTGAACATGGAATAAACTACCTTAGTTTCCTACATTAGCCTAAATAATCTATACATCATGATCACATCTCCATGGGAAACCAGTTGTCCGTGCAACTGCCCAGAGGGAGTGTAAAAATTAAACCAAATTATACATAATACATTGCGGATAATATGTGGGACAAATCACTAATGAGAAGATAAATAACTTGGACATCAACACATAAAACCATAAATTAACTCACGCTTAAAGCGCACAAGTTGAGGTCCAAATTCGCTTTCTGCCCAATATTCACCAATAATGAATATTTAATTAAATTAATAAGTTAATTAATTTTTACACAACCAACTAAGCATCTGATCTCTTTCAAAACATGTTTGAAAATATTTTCAACCTTAGAGAGATCACCGTAAAAACTTTAAAGCGAATTGGAATTCGTTTGGTTGAGAAAAACACAAAATATTCTTTATTCGGAAACATTGTCCGATAACATGACCATCCAAGCGAATCTGAGTGGGATTCGATTGCTCGGATGAATTTTGAAAATTTTGATCATGCTAAGATCTACCCAAAACAATGTTTGAAGGGTCTATACCTAGGTTATAAACTTTCAAACTTTTTTTGGGTCCCAAGGGAAAAACCCGTTATAAAAACGTACTAAAATTCCAGCAGTTCCAACAAATTACATGCAACTTTGAAAAATCATATATGCCCAATCCGCCTATCAGATTTCGATGATTCTTGATGCGTTTGACTCGTATTCGAGTGTACTATCCAACCATGTAAAGCGATCATCGGAAAAATTCGACAAGCATATCAGATCCGCTATTTTCTAGAAATAGTCCTATGTCTATTAAAATCACACATAAAGACTAGGAACCTCGGATAGCCAGGATAAACGTCCGGACTCACCGCGGGTAACTGCATGATCTATCTTTGGTTCGTTAGCCTCCTAATCTATTGACTAGTTTGCTCTGATACCACTTGTTAGAAGGGTCGTATAACCCCTGGGCAAAATTGTCATGCGCAGCGGAATAAAATTGCATAGTATAAAAATTATTCTTCAATTTTACCCTTAGCCCAGGATTTCTAGGAACTAGATTATATTTTAGTGATAAAATAAGTAGATAAAAAACATAACTTTGTAGAAATTACCACGAAGAAGATCGTCTGCTTGATCTACTCCCCGAATCGCCAAGAACGAACTTTTCATCGCGGACGCCACAACTTGATCTGATGGGATCCTTTGATCTTTACACAAAGGGATAGAACAACTCTTGTTCTATTTACGGATCTAATCTAAATCGGATCTAATGGGTGGGATTATCTCAATTGTAGATGGACCTTTAATGGTGAAGAAATATAAGTAATGGAGAGAGGGAGAGAGGGAGAGAGGGAGAGAGAGAGGACATTTCTCACTGAGGGGAGGTATTAAAAAAGAAATACTATTTCTAAAAAACAAACATCCATCCCTTTTTAAATATTTAGTATTTGTGTTTGTTTTGCCTTTTGGAAACCTATAATATCTCACTTAGATATTATATAAAATTAGTTTTCTTCCCTTTTCAAATCAGAAGCCAATAAAGTAGGGATTCCATTTTAAAGAAAAAGTGGATGTTATAGCTTGCCCAAGCTTTGGAAATTATGGGTTGCTTTTTGTTGGTTGTAAAAAGATATCCACTTTATTCTCTTTTATTCTCTTTCTCTCTTTCTAGGAAACTTCTTCCTTTTTATTCTCCCAAAAAAAAAAAGATATGGACCAAGATATTATTTTATTTAAATAATAAGATATTAATAACAATAATATCTTCCAAATCTACCCTCAAGTGTTTGATGAAATTCCATTTTAGGGCACCTCGACTAACATGAGATGCATATGGATAATATTTGTAGATGTTTGTTGTTTATTTTCATTGTTCAATAATGCTGGAATGTAGCAATTAAAAGTCCTCAATGTATTAATTAATGGTTTTATTGGTTTATTTACACTCCCTCTAGGCAGTTGTGCGGACTACTGGTTTCCCACGCAGAATTTCTTTTGATGCATATGTTATTTAGACTAGTATAGGATACTAGGGTAGTTTACTTTCATAGTACATCATAAGTAATGAAGAAAGAAAATTGCTCTTGAGGTGGTCAATTGAAGAATAAAAGAGAACTTGGACATGGCGATGCATCAAGAAGGCTGTAGATGGTGGTGGACCTCGATTCTATCGATTTAATGGATGGCGAACACATTCTTCATGCTTTTTCCAGATCTAAAATACTTCATATGATAAAGTATATCAGTACTAATACCTTTGAAAAATCGCCTTGAGGTCAACGGATTTTTCCTATTGCGAATAGCGAATAATTGCCCAAATTTCAGCCTTAATTTTGGTAATATAGAATTATAGGGATTAACTAACTCTAAAATGGTTAGATAATTCTTAAATGGTTAGTGGGAGAATCCCTATAAATCCAAAATGCCAAAATTAAGCTTGTGGATGTGGTTGTTTTATTTTTCGTGGTTTGGATGTGTGATGGATGATTGCATTTATCTTTCCTTATGTATGTATTTCCATTGGATGGTTTGGTTTATATGCATGCATAGGAATCAAATTTTCCCACTTAAAAGATACCCTCTTTATAAAATATTACGTTGTAAATGGGGATTTAAATCGAAATGATTAATCTCCATGGCCTTCCATAGCCATCTATTGGTTGACTAGTTTAGAGAACAAGACGGTCATATGCCAAAGCAGAAGCCGATCTTGATTTTCTATCTAGAGTAACTAATAAATTCCTATAAGGATAAGGGATATTTGTAAAATACATTAGTCATATGCCAGAGTAGAAGCTAGTATGTTTTGTAAAATGATTCTGAGGCGATGGGTGTTAACTTAACCAAGCAAAGAGCGTTGATGCCCAAAGGATAGACACACTGCGATGCTTGGAGGCCAAAATGAAATTGGAAATCATAATTATAATATGATGGATTAGATAAATCCACTTATACTCAACAAAGTTGTTGTTGATGAGCATCCGATGCCCATTGGAGAAATCATGTTATTTCTCTTGGTTTATGTGTTTGAGAGGCATATAAATGAGACAAACAATGGACAATAACATTATAGATCAAAAACCCAAATCTAATGGTTAGATGTCATGATAAAATCTAAAATGGTTAGTCTTACTTATTTTATGCCTCCTTTCATTTGTATTAGATATGGCATCCTTCAATCCATTAGCTAGGATCTTTGAAGACAACAAACTTACTGGTCCAAACTATGTGGACTGAAAGAGGAACTTAATTCTAGTTCTCACTGCGACGAAAGTTTATTGGGTCTTGACTACTGAGGCACCTGAGTTGCCTGGTCCCGATGCCCCCCAGGATGTCAGGGACAGAGCCACAAAATGGCATGAACTAGCTAAGTGCTATATCCTTAGGTCGATTTCGAATGTGTTGCAATAACAACATGTCAGAATGGCTTCGTGCATGGATATTATGTACAATCTTAGGGAGATGTTTAGAGAACAGAATCACAGTGCTAGACAAATAGTGATTAAGGGCCTGGTTTCCACTAAAATGGTAGAAGGTACCCCAGTTAGAGATCACATGTTGAAGGTGATCGGCAATCTAAATGAGCTCGAAGTGTTAGGAGCCATGTTAGATGGAGAGTCGCAAGTCGACATCGTGTTAGCATCCCTACGACCATCATTCAATTACTTCATCATGAATTATCACATGAACAAACTATCAATGACGTTGACAGAATTGTTGAACCATCTTCAATCTACTAAGGATCTTCAGAAAAAGAATAAGACATCCTCTTTCTTAGTTGAAGATAATGTATTCTCAACTCCCAAACTGAAAGGCGAGGAAAAAAGAAACGGTATAGGCGACGGTTCTAAGAAAAATATTTCCAAAGTCAAGTAAATAAAACTTTCAAGAAGAAGTCAACCAAATCCAATGATGCATGCTTCCTTGTGAAAAATTTGGTCATTGGAAGCGTAATTGCAAGGATTACTTAGCAACTAAAAAGTGCAACAAGACCTCTCAAGGTATGTTGCAAATCTTTGTTACAGAAACTAATTTGATTGGTCTTGCTTATTCCTGGTGTGTGGATATCCGGGTGACCTCATGTGTATGCAACTTTTCGCAGGGGTTCAGGAAAAGCCGAAGGTTGACTGAGGGCGAACTTTACCTACAGGTTGGAACGGATGCAACGGTTGTAGTCCAAGCTGTGGGTGATCTACTACTAGCTTTTTCAGGAGGATATTTATGTTTAAATAATTGTCTTTATTTACCTTCCATTAGAAGGAATTTAATTTCATTTTTCAGACTATTGATTGATGCTTATTCAACACTTTTTAATAAAAGTAGTGTTTTTAAAAAACACGGTAATTCCTTGGTTACAGAAGGTACATTAGTTGATGGATAATTTATAGTAAATGTCTTAGAAAATGTAAGTAACATTCAGGATATTCCTATTCAAAGTATCCCAAACCTCAAAAGGGCAAGGAATACTACTAATCCCACACATCTATGGCATCCTCAATTAGGGTAAAAGACGGTCCATTGGATTCTATCCAAGTGGAACATTTTCCAACTTGTGAACCATTTCTTCAAGGTAAAATGACCAAAATTCCCTTCAAGAGCAAGAGTGGAAGATCCCAAGATTTGTTGGAGATTATAAATAGTGACGTATGTGGACCCATTTCTCATCCCGTAAGAGGAGGGCTGATATATTTCGTGACTTTTACAGATGACCATTCAAGGTACAAATATTTGTACCGTATGCGACGTAAGTTTGAGACCTTCGAAAAGTTTGAAAAGTTCAAAGAGTTCAAGAATGAAGTAGAAAATCAGTTAAACAAAAGAATAAGGACTCTTCGCTCTGATAGAGTTGGAGAGTATCTCTCGGATGAGTTTAGGAATTACTTACGAAAAAATGGAATTATCTCTCAATGGACCCCACCTGCAACACCAGAATTGAATGATGTTTCAGAATGTAGAAATAGGACTTTGTTGGACATGGTCCGGTCTATGATGAGTTTTGCACAAGCACCTCTGTTTATATGGGGATATGCCCTATGAAAAGCCCTCTATGTCTTAAACCATGTCCTAACTAAATCAGTACCATCTACTCCATATGAGATATGGACTGGCAGAAAACCCTCATTGAATCATATGAGGATATGTGGGTGTCCCGCACATGTTAAAAAGATAATTGATGATAAGTTGTAGAAAAGAACCGAAATGTGTATTTTCATCGGTATCCCAAGGAAATAAAGGGTTATATATTCTATAACCCAAGCGAGCAAAACTGTTTTGTAAGCAGGAATGCAGTATTTTTGGAAGAAGAGTTCACCCAAAATACTGTCAAAGGGGATAGGATTGCCTTGGAAGAGCAACCTGAGATTCGAATAGAGAAAGAGGAAGACACTGAGCAAGAACCCACAATACCTATACAAACATTTCGTAGTAGTAGTAGGGTGATCAAACAACCCGATACACTTGTCTACTTTGGTGAGACATATGATATGATCTCGGATAAAAATAATAATGACCCCCTCAACTACAAAGAAGCGATGTCAGACATCGATACGGAAAAATGGATGGAAGCTATGAAATCCGAAATGGACTCGATGTACACTAACGGGAATTGGATAGCGTAAAATACAATGGGGGGCACATTATTTGGGTGATCCAAACCATTCATTTGATGGGCCCTCACATAGATAGGGTGTGCCCAAAAAAATAGCTCCATAGGATCTTCCCAACCATTCGAACCGTGGGGGCAAAAATGGACAGATTATTGAAGGTTTATACACGTCCATTTTACCTCCACAAATCGTAGGGTTGGGATGATCCTATGGAGATGTTGTTTTAGGCACACCTTATCTATGTGAGGGCCAATCAAATGAAAGCTTTGGATCACCCAAAAAATGTGTCCCCCACTATATTTTAAGCTAGTTTGTAGATAATTTTTCTACATTATTGTGTAGAAACTCTTCTCTCTCTCTCTCTCTCTCTATATATATATATATATATATATATATATACACACACACACACTAGTAAAAAACCCCGTGCGATGCACGGGCCGTCAAAGAACTGTACGGACCACATCATAGGTTGATCCAAACCGTCCATGTGATGGAACACAACATCAATAGGTTGTGCCCGTAAAATCATTTCCATAGGCTGATCTTAGCCCTCCAATCTATAGAGGTTTCCATAAGCAAAAAAGCATAAAGGAGGGGGGTAGGATTGAAATTATGTGACTTTAATGGGTGCCTTTGTTAATTCCATAATTAAAAAAGCATAAAGGAGGGGGTAGGATTGAAATTATGTGGCTTTAATGGGTGCCTTTGTTACAAAGCATAAAGGAGGGGGTAGGATTGAAAATATGTGGGTTGAATGGGTTCTTTTGTTAAAAAAGTCAAAAAAAGTGATGTGTAATTCTCATAGAATTTTGGGAGAAATTCAAATAATTCTCTCATTTTCTCTTTTGCTATATATATAATAATATATATACTAGTAAAAAACCCCGTGCGATGCACGGGCCGACCAGGAACTGTACGGACCACGTCGTAGGTTGATCCAAACCGTCAATGTGATGGAACACAACAGAAATAGGTTGTGCCCCAAAATCATTTCCATAGGCTGATCCTAGCCCTCCATTCTATAGAGGTTTCCATAATTCCTCTTCAATTGGATGGTTAAGATCACCCTATAGATTTTTTATTAAAAAACTATAAAGGAGGGGGGTAAGATTGAAATTATGTGGCTTTAATGGGTGCCTTTGTTAGAAAGCATAAAGGAGGGGGTAGGATTGAAAATATGTGAGTTGAATGGGTGCATTTGTTAAAACAAGTCAAAAAAAGTGATGTGTAATTCCCATAGAATTTTCAAAATATTCAAAAAATTCTCTTCTTTGCTCTTCTGCTATATATATATATATATATATATATATATATATATATACACTAGTAAAAAACTCCGTGCGATGCACGGGCCGACAAAGAACTGTACGGACCACAGCATAGGTCGATCCAAACCGTCCATACGATGGAACACAACATCAATAGGTTGTGCCCCAAAAATCATCTCCATAGGCTGATCCTAGCCCTCCAATCTATAGAGGTTTCCATAATATCTTGTTCCTCTTAAATCTGATGATTAAGATCACCCTACATATTTTTTTTATTAAAAAAACATAGAGGGGGGTAGGATCGAAATTATGTGGCTCTAATGGGTGCCTTTGTTAATAAGCATAAAAGAGGGAGGAAGGATTGAAATTATGTGGCCCAAATCGGTGCCTTTGTGAAAAAGCATCAAGGAGGGGGTAGTATTGCAAATGTGTGGGTTGAATGGGTGCCTTTGTCTAAAACTAGTCAAAAAAATGTGAATGGAGGAAGGGGAGGGCTGCTACATGGGCAATGAACAGTAAAACCCCCTCCCTCTTTTTTATATTAGAAGATAGATTAGAAGATATATTAGAAGACTAGTAATACCCGACGTGCGATGCATGACGCAGCAAAAAAAAAGGACTATGATACCGAAAAAAATTAGTTAAAAATATGTAGAAACAATAAGCAAAAAAGTATGCATAACCACTTACCAAGTGACAAAAAAATGCAAAAGAAAAAATTTTCTAATTAATTTTTGTGTAAAAAAAATATGCACAATGCGGCGAAAAAAAAGTATATGATACAAAATTTTCTAATGAATTTTTGTTTAAAAAATAAAATATGCACGACACGGCCAAAAAAAGGTATATGAAATAAAAAAAAGTTATTTAAAAAATATGTAGAAAAAAATAAGGGAGGGGGTAGGATTGAAAATAAGTGGGTTGAATGGGTGCCTTTGTTAAAAAGCATAAAGGAGGGAGTAGGACTGAAAATATGTGGGTTGAATGGGTGCCTTTGTTAAAAAGCATAAAGGAGGGGGTAAGATTGAAAATATGTGGGTTGAATGGGTGCTTTTGTTAGAAAAAGTAAAAAAAAGTGAGGTGTAAATCCCACCGATTTTTCAAAAAATTCAAAAAAGCATGGGCTTTTCCTCCCAGCTTATTATATATATATATATATATGAGAAAATGGTTTATGAGCACCTATCTGAGCATGGTTTTTTAAAAGACCCGTAAAATCCAAATTTCATCTTTAAAATCATTTCGGGAACCACTTCACAGACCAATAGGGTGTCTTTTAAAAAACCATGCTCAGATAACTATCAGAGTAGCTGCTCATAAACCATTCTCTCTCTCTCTCTCTACATATATATAGGGCTTACTGTTCCTGCGCTCGAGGAAACAAGGTGGTCCCACATTTTTGGGAGGATTCAAGAGGACCCAAAGCATTCATTTGATGGGCCCTATCATAGATAGGGAGTCCACAAAAAAATCAGCTCCATTGGATCATCCTAACCCTTCCATTTGTGGAGAGAAAAATTGGGCAGAATTGTGGACAAACAGCATCTGTCCATTTTTCCCTCCACAAATGGACACTCTTAGATGATCCAATGGAGCTGATTTTTGGTATCCATCCTATCTATGATAGGGCCCATCAAATGAATGCTTTGGATCTCCCAAAAAATCTGGGCCCACCTCTGTTTTCTGCGCTTGAGACCAGATAAGCTATTGTTCATAAATGAAAGAAAGACACCACTACTTTGCATCTTTATTGGACCACCAGCACGAACACTGTGGTCCCTGACCTGGACAAGAAACCGATTCGAATTTGGATCATGATGTATGCCACAGGTAGAGCCACATGAATCAGAACACCTAAAGAGGAGATCAAGGGCCTTGGACAGAAAATTGATTAGTTTTGGACTCAAAATCAATTCCCAAAATTCAAAGCAAACAAGACTAAACAAAGCAAGAATCTTAATTGTATTAATACCAGAGCTAGCATGCCAACTAGATTAGAAATGAACACAACACATTAGCAATAAATCTTTTGCGACAAAATACATGTTTCAAAGATGTAACAATAATATTTACCAATCGCAATCCATGACAAATGAATCTACATTTCTTCTCTCAATCATTAGGATTCTCCTATTTCATTTTTCACCCATTGAATCTACCATGTTCATTAAAAGCAAAGAAATTATCATCAAGCAAGCCTAACTTGAAACTTTTGAGACACCCAGATGAATTTTCAAACTGTGATATTAATCAAAACTAATCCCAGAGAGCAGCCATCAACTTTTTGCATAATAAATTTTATCCATAAGCAGCAAAAAGATTAACAGAAAGTATGTCTAATTATTTAACGTATCCCATAAATAGAGTTCCAAACATATGTAGAGGAGATCTAAAATTAGGATTAACTGTCCATGTTAGCCCATATAACTGTCCTAACAGGTGCAATACAACAAATCACGAGCACATGCAGATTCATTCAACAAAAATCTATATGTTCACACAAAAATTCAGCTTATCTAAGATGAACATGTTTCATTTAGGCCCTGTTTGGATTTCAGGAATTTCGTGGAAAAGTTTGGAAAGGAAAAAATATTGTAAAAGTTTGTACATTTTTTACAGGTGAAATATGACTTGAACTAACCCTAATAAATTTTTACTTAGAGGGGTCTTCAATGTATGATAATATCCCTTTAAATTTAGTATAATCATATGATTTCCCTCTAAATCGTGGAAAGAAACAAATTTGCAAGATTTTTTTTTTCTATCAGAAATGTATTTCTTGCAATCTAACAGGGCCTTAGATCACGAGGTAAATATGCTTCTCACGTAAACAATCTAGGCATGCAGATTTGCAAAGCAATTCAAATTTTCATGATAACAGATTATTTTTTTATTGAGACTCACAGATCCTTATTAAATGACATTTCAAATCATGTAGATAACAACATTATGCAAAGACAGCCCAATCACCAAGATCTCAACCACATCCAAAAAATTGAAAAATACAATTAACAGCTACAGCTAAATCCCCGAAACCGCAGGCAAATAAAAAGAAAAATAACTTCAAAAATCTTATTAAATTCATACATCAGACAACTAATTTTATTTGAAATAAAGGAATCGAGGAAACACAATAAAAAACCAACGAACGGAACCCCATGGGCCACTGTCAATTCACATCAACACAATCCTCATGAAAGGCATGAGTATTAGAATTTTAAGTTGCCTCGTACCCAAAGATAAATCATTCATATCATTTCTCTCATACAATTGGACTCAGACAAGGTAGGTTATATTATCCAATTCAATTGCCCTCTTTGTTAAACAGATCTAGATGGCCCATCTATCTTTTTGATAACTCTTTTAAGTAGTAGTTCTTAATTCAATTCTCAAGAAAGCATTTATCAAATACTTCTTCTGGATTAGAGCTAAGAGTAGCTTAGATCAACTTGTAGCCCTTCTAGATCCCTTCGATTCATGGACTTATCAAGGAGCTAATTTCTCTCACCAAGCACATGGATGTTGATTTAGTAGTCCTTTACACAACTGTTTAAGCAGCAAGAGTACTTACTGAAAGGCGTAAAGCTTGGAATGGTCCATATTGATGGGCAGCAATTAAAAAAAAGAGCAAATGAAAACAAAAATACCCTTATGTCAAACCTCAACTTAATTACCCACAGAAAAGTTTTGGATGAGATCAGATCCTAAAATTTTGTTGCTGGTCAGTTTGGGTTTGCAATCCACTTGCAATTCAACTGCAATTCATTTCTGATGTACATTAGCTTGGTCAGTTTTGTTCCTCCATCTATCCTTCATTGCTGCTTGTGAATTTTATTCTATGGTTGTTGTATTATTTGCCTTGTTATATCTTGCATCTTCCCTGCTTTTGCTACTGCATTAATTTCTCTGTGTTTTAGGCTTCCTCTGCCATTCGATAGAAATGCAAAATGGGAAGGTTTAATTTTTTCATTTGCATTAGGAAATTAGACTATGCTGCATCTTGGTCAGGTGGCTATTCTTGTAGTTTGATAATTTAGAATGCAGAACTAGAAATGGCATTTTGTGTTGTGATAAGAGAGAGGTTTGGGGCATAAAATCAAAAGGGAGACAGGAGCTTACTCTGGTCATCTCACTACGAAGGAGATTGCTTAGGATCTTGCTTTCTTTATTTCTTACTAATGAGAAATAAATATTACCTTCAAGTCTGTATTCCAACCTGAGCAGGGACCCAATGAAGTTTGAAATCCTTGCAAATAACATGAATCATGCATTTGGCATAAAGACGGCGTGGTCATTCTGCATATTCTTCCTCCATGGTATTCTTATATGTCCCTTATGTATGCTTGTAGATGTGGAGAGGTAATGGTGAGCTTTTAGGGTCATATTTAGCACTCATCAAGGAGGAATTATGGCCGTGAAAGTTAAGTAAAACATGAGATATACACTGTACCATACATTTAACATTTAATTTTGGAAAATGATGAAAAAAGAAGAGTAAATAAATAAATAAATGCAGAAATATAAAATGCTACCAAACAGATTGGAAGAGAAGATGACAATTTAAACACCTTTCTGAGCATATATTTATTGACAATTCTAACTTCAAGATGAAACATTGATGACAGCCCAAACCCTATAAGCAATCAAACAACTGCTTACCCAGAAGGGGTGGTTACAGAAGAAAACCAATTCCTTGCAAGCCAAGAACTTTCCCTATGAAGCTAAAAAATTTGCACATGGACACAAAATCTACAGTCTTATGTACTACAAATGTTCAGATGAGAGCAGCCATCATTAAACCAGGAGGAGTGGATGAAAGGTGCTTTGGAATTTCTAAAATCAGAGTTCTCCCTCGTATTCTCGTATTCCATGTAAATGGTGGGTTTCTGGTCATTTTATAGACCTTTTTGTGGTTTTCCACATTGAATTGCACCTTTTGGTGACACCCGATCAGGATGGGCTACTTATTTGAACATTAGATTGCACCCAATCCCGATTCTACGGTCCAAATTGATCCTCCCCCTTAGCCATTAGATCGTGACCTATAAAATAACAAAAAAACATAATAATAAGCGCTCCAATAGCTCCCCACAACGATGTGTCGTACAGAGTGCGCCACTAGCACCCTACAGCCCATTGCTAACGCCACACATGCGCCCGCAGGTCCACCACTTGGCAAGACCCATTGTGCAACAAAGCAAGAGAAAGAAGTAGGAGAAGCTTTATATACTCCTTTCCAACTTCTTTACTTTCCAATGTGGTACTATTCCCAAAAAGCACTTTTCACCTCTTTTCAAAAGCACCCACATTTACAAACAACATGCACTTTTCTTCTCTAAAACCTTTTCAAAATACCTTTATTCTGAAAATACTCTAACAATACCAGTCCTAGATTTTGATCTAAAGTATCAGGGGACACTAGATGTTCTTTTTTATGGGTTTTCACACTAAAGATTGACGAGGAGACCATAATGCTTACTGGTTTTTCATACTTAAGCTTGAGAGGGAGACAAAATGGAAATCCCGCATAAATTTTATATAGAATCTTGATAAGAAACAGATTTTTCACAGCCATTTGACAATATGGTCACTTCTACATATGTATGACATATAGAATTTGGACAGGTCCCCTACCACTGCAGAAAATATCCTCTTCATCTAAGTTGTAGAACTACTCTCTCCTCATCACAAATGTGTCTACTAGGGTCTAGAATTACTTTGCCCCTGCTTTTTTTGGATCTTATGAACCAATTGTGAGTTCAAACTGATTGTTGGACTCAATATTAAATAAAATTTGAGTCAAATAATTAGTTTTGGAGTTACATTCGATTCTCAAAATCCAAAGCAAATAGGGCCTAAAAAGACTATAGGGCATCAACAAATAGGCACCCAAAAAAAAAAACAACTACACATTTCCAGAAAAAACAAAGAAAACACAGTTATTTATAGTCTTTACTTTGTCCTCATTACATGTGTATTTTATCTATTCATACAAAGATAACATGTTATTGCTTATGTTGAACCTGTCAACGATATAATTGTTGCCATGATAATTTCTATGTTCATGATATCAATGTCATCAAATTAAAAAAACCAGTAGCGGCGGTAACAATAATAATGAAAAAATGGGATGGAAATGATGGAAATAAAGAGACGATTTTCAACCCAAATTTCCAATTGAATGGAATAATACACAATTCCTCTTAAACTTCTTCAATGAAGTTAAAATCACATGCACTCAAAACTATGTCTAAAGAAACATTCATGTCGACTATTGGCCAAAATCTACGGAAAAGGAAACATGCAGAAAATGCTGAGGTTTTGAAATTAGTTCTCATGATTCTCTATCTGAAATCAAATTTGGTTATTAAAAATGAAACGAAGTCAGATGATAGTCTCAAAGAATCACAACTTCCTCAATTGCTTCATAGATCTGGAAATGACTGAGCATTCTAGGTTTCAAGAGACGAAATTCAGCAAGTCGTCAAGCTTATTTGCTCAACAATTTCAATAGGAGAAAATGCACATTGAAAAGATTAATCTTATTAGAATGATCTCAAACGAGCCCTGGGAATTTCAATTCTCTTCTCAATATTTCACTCCAGTGGAGATTCACACGAATTCAGCAAAAGACTAAGAGCTACTTACCTGGCATGCAGCGACAATGGGGAATTCACATCCAACGAGTCATGGAAAAAAGTCCAAAAGAAGAAAAGAAGAAGGAAAACTTACTTCCCTCTTCTTCCTATCTATGTCAACAAGTGGGCTATCTTCCATCCCGATGAAATTAACGCGTCAACCCCAATGGTTCAGGAGTTTAGGAAAAGCCAGAGAATAAGGAAGTATAGCCAGAAGATGCTAGATCTCGTGGATCACAGCAAACAGGCTTCACCTGAGTATGAGGTCCTGCTCTAGGGATCAGGTGCCTCCTATGTTCCTCAAATTGCACAAATCCAGCTCGTGTATTTTTTTTCTCTTGGTTGTTTTGAGTTTCTCTTCAAAGGCATCATGACCCTAGATATTCTGCCCTGTTGCGGAATTGGGGCTCAAATCAGCCCTCCGCGGTGACACGTTAACAATCCGAACACGATAGTGTGTTTCCGATATTACGTGTTAACAATACTTAGCGTTTCCGAAGTAAATTTGCATGAACAAATTAAGTAAAGCGCAAGCCAAACCACAAATAAAAGCACACAAGAACACCAAGATTTTACGTGGATCACCACACGATGTGTATGGCTACGTCCACGGGAGAAGACTTCAAAAGATTTCACTATGTGGAAAATAAGTGGGTTACAAGAAGCACTCACTGGATTACAAAAGCCCAAGCTTTCTCCGGATTATAAGAGAAATAATATCTACGCCGTCTAGGATCCAAACGTCTTCGCTCCCTATCAGCCCGTGCTTCTTCTACCACCAAGAGAGATCACAAAAGAACCTTTCTTCTTCACTTTCCCTTTTCTAGAAAGTGCACCAAGAGGAACCCTTGAAGATATTTTTCAAAGCCATGAAGCAGTGCTACCATGAACATTGTTAATCTGTGGTTGTATATACAAGCCGTGATGAACCCCACTACAATTAACGTTATTTTCCTTATTGTGTTGTAGTCGTACACAATAACCCCCTTGTACATTAAAAGGATAGCCTCAAAACCAATTAGAGTTATATTCATACTTTAAAACCAAGAGTCCCATTGCAAGTGGTATTTCCTATTTATAAGGAACTCAATCTCAAAAAATATCTGGATAGGAGGAAACGTAACTCGTTGCCTAAATTCAAGGCAACATATTAACATTCTCCACCTTGCTTTAATTTGATCCATCCACCCCTTGTAAATATCTTTCATCACAAAGTCTTTTCCACCACACCCCGAAGGGTGCTAGATCGACCCAACTTGTTAAATATTGATTAGGTCCAAGCAATGCTTGAACTTCTCCGTCGTCACAGGCTTAGTCAACATATCCGCGGCATTGTTCTTTGTGTCGACCTTTTTCAAAGAAATTTCATCTCCTTCAATAACCTCTCGAATGAAATGGTACCTCACGTCTATGTGTTTTGTCCTCTCATAAAAAACTTGATTCCTTCCCAAGTCCAATGTACTTTGGTTGTCGCAATACAAACAAGTGTTTCCTTGCTCTACCCCAAGTTCACTTACGAGTCCTCTCAACCATATGGCTTCTTTCACTGCTTCCGTTGCTGCCATATACTCTGCCTCTGCAGTAGACAAAGCTATTGTCGACTATAAAGTGGACCTCCAATTGACAAGTCCCCCAGCAAGCGTAAAAGCATAACTTGTGTAGTGGACCTTCTCTTGTCCAAATCTCCAGCATAATCAGAATCCACATAGCCCATGATATTTCCTTTTCCAACACTGCTCTTGTCAAACAAAATCCCAAGGGACGACGTACCCTTCAAATACCTAAGTATCCATTTGACTACTTGCCAGTGTTCTTTTCCTGGGTCTGCCATGTACCTACTAACAACACCCACTGCCTGTGCAATATCTGGTCTAGTACAGACCATAGCATACATCATGCTGCCAACAGTATTCGCATATGGAACTCGAGACATGTACCTTCTTTCTTCATCTGTAGTAGGTGAAAGTTTAAAATGAGCACCAAGTGGGGTAGCTATTTATCCATCTCATACCTTGAGAGCATATTCTCAATATACTTCTTTTGAGATAGCCACAACTTTTCCTTTTCCCTGTCTCGACGAATCTCCGTACCCAAAATCTTCCTTCCAGTGCCTAGGTCCTTCATTTCAAACTCCTTGCTCAACCTATCTTTCAACTTATTGATTTCCAACATACTTTTAGCAGCTATAAGCATGTCATCAACATATAAAATCAAAATAATGATAGAGCCATTACCAAGGTTTTTGAAACAAACACATGAGTCACACTCACTTCTGTAGAAACCCTGTCCAATCATGAAAGTATCAAACCTCTTGTACCACTGCCTAGGAGATTGCTTCAAGCCATACAATGACTTCTTCAACTTGCAAACATGGTCTTCTTTCCCTTCTACCTTGAAACCTTCTGGTTGATGCATGTAAATTTTCTCTTCTAGATTCCCGTGCAAAAATGCCTTATCCACATCAAGTTGCTCAAGCTCTAGATCAAGTAGTGCTGTCATGGCAAGTAATACTCTAATCGAAGTGTGCTTCACCACAAACATGCTTTGTACTTTTCTCCACCATTTTCTGAGCTTCCCTCCTTTTTCCTGTAAAGCCACTTGCACCCAATCGCCCTTCGTTAACTCCACCAAATCCCAAGTATGGTTCATATGAAGAGATTCCATTTCATCACCCATTGCATCCTCGCAATACTTAGAGTTTTCGCATGCAACTGCTTCTTGAAATGTAGCTGGATCTCCACTTTCCATTACCAATGCAAAAGTCAACATATCCTCATAGCCATATCGTACAGGTGGTTTATGAGTTCTTTGAGATTTTCTAACCTGTAATTCTGACTGGTGCATCTGCTGATCAGGTAATCTTGCTTCAGGAAATTCAACTTGAATATTTTCTTTCTGCACTTCTCTTGGAGTATCAACCTCCACCTCAATGGTCTCACATGTGTCATGTTTTCCTTCTTCACTAATCTGCTTATGTGACTTTAACATAGAGGATTCATCGAAAATAAAATCTCGACTAATGGTTAGCTTGTTAGAAGAAGTATCCCACACTCTAAATCCTTTGACCCCACTTGCATATCCAAGAAAGATACACATTTTGGATTTTGGGTCAAGTTTAGATCGTTGATCATTTTTAACATGAATATAAGCAGGACAACCAAATATTCTTAAAATAGAATAATCACTAGGTTTACCAGACCATACCTCTTCTGGAGCCTTACAAGAAATTGCTGTTGAAGGTGATCTGTTGACCAAGTAACATGCTGTATTGACCGCTTCTGCCCAGAAGTCTTCTCTAATCCAGCATTGCTCAACATACTGCGAGCCCTCTCTAGAAGAGTCCTGTTAAGCCGTTCTACAACTCCATTCTGCTGTGGAGTTTCCAGTGTAGTAAAGTGGCGAACTATGCCTTCGCCCTTGCAGAACTCGATAAATTCAGAAGACTTGTATTCTCCTCCATTGTCTATCGTCAGACACTTCACCTTCTTGCCAGTTTGCTTCTCAATCATGGTTTTCCATTGTTTGAATGTAGAAAACACCCCAGATTTTCTTCATAGAAAGTAAACCCATACTTTTTTAGAGTAATCATCAACGAACGTCACAAAATAAAGAGCACCGTCCTTTGAAGCAACTGGGGCCGGTCCCCACACATCTGAGTGCTCATAATCTAACTTGCCCTTGCTGCGATGAACTGAGCTTTTGAAACTCACCCTGCACTGCTTTCCGAATACACAATGCTCACAGAAGTCTAACTTGCAACTTTTAACACCCTTGAGTAGATTCCTTTTACTGAGCTCTCTCAAACCCTGCTGACTCATATGCCCCAAGCTGTGTCAAATCAGTCACACTATCTTCTTCTGTAGAAATGGCTGCTCCACCTACCATCTTTGCCTTCATGACCATAAGAGAACCCTTTACAACCTTCAAAGTTCCACCATCTCCCGCAAACCGACATCCATTGGTGTCTAAAGCTCCCAAAGAAATCAATTTTTTCTTCAGCTCTGGAACATGATTAACTCCTGTCAAGGTTCTAATGGTTCCATCATACATCTTTATATTCACCGTACCCATCCCAACTGTCTTGCAAGAATTGTCAGTTCCCATCAAAATCGAGCCACCATTCAATTGCTTATATGTAGAGAACCAATGTCTATATGGGCACATATGAAATGAACATCATGTATCAAGAATCCATGCGTCATGATAACGTTCAATACCTGATGATGCAGTGAGCACCTTACCGTAGTCTTCATCTGAGTTTTCCTCTGCCACACTTGCCTGTTCAGAAGCCTCTCTACGCTTCTTCTCCAGATCTTCCTTGTGTTTTCGACAATCTTTCTTTACATGCCCAATTTTATGGCAATGAAAACACTTTATCTTGCCTTTTCCTGTTTTGGATTTTGACTTAGACCTGGCTCGTTTATTCCCATTTTCATTTTTCCAGTGGTCTACCTCTGGCAACCAAACCTTCTACTTGCTTCTCACCCTTAAGCCTCTTTCTCATCTCACTAGAAAGTAGAGTAGCAGTTGTGGACCCCGATCCGAGAGAGGGAGGCGGGGGACGTGCCCCCACGCGCAGTCTCAGGATCATCCACGTGAATGGAGAGCTCTACCAAGGAACTCTCGAAAGAATGTGCCCCTCACAGCATGAGTGGCGATAAAATGTGAGATACCTCTCGATTCGGGGACTAGCCCAGATTCGAGGCGTACCTTAAACAAAGAAGAGTCGCCATCCAAGGAAGTGGGCCAAGGATCCCATACTATGCTCTGTTGCAACGGATAACCAGAGATTATAAAAGAAAAGTTCGTGCCTGGTTACGAATTTGGAAGGTCTAAAGAGCACCTCATCCGCCCAAGTGCAAGCACCTGGTCTCTTATGCCATTTATTATTGATTTTGAAGAGTTTTGGGCGAAAGTCATATGAAATAGGAACGAATATCTCCGAGAAGACATCTATCTGATCATGCATGTCTCGGAGATGAAAAATAAGCACACATAAAAATAAAAAAAAAAAAAATGAAAGAAGTGTCGCCTAAGAATAACTAGGTTATGAGTGTCATACCTAATTGGTGTCTGAGTTCTGGTGTGCAAACACATGCATGCTACAGCTAAAGGTATAGGATCTGTACATGAAAGTAAGAAAACACAGCAAAACACACAACATAATTCAATTCTATACATGACTGGACAAAATGAGTCCTAACTCTAATGCGACCTGACTCGGACCAAGATGGCCGTCCATCCCAGCTGCTCTACGTATCCCGGCCTCGGGAAGAATCGGAGTCAACGTAGTTCGATGCCCTATTCCAACCTACTATGCCTAACCATCTAGACCGCTATCCTAGACTCGATCCACTAGACTCAACTGATTTTTAAAGCTTTTTGTACGATTGCTTAAGTTCAGGTGAATTGTAGTTTTTAGGACTCTCTATATGCCCTAACTAATGCAAGTTGATTAGCCTTAAGCTAATGCAGGTGGGCCCTACATCCTATGTGTAACTAGGCTGTGCAACCTAATGAAAACCATGGGCTGACTATATGCTTCCTAGTCTAGCCATCGGTTCAACTAAATGTCTAACCGATCGACTCGAGACCTCCTAACTCTAGAGACACTCACACGACAGGACACAACATATCAACAAATCAAGACAGACTCCTAACTCTAAAACACCCTAAATGTCTAGGACAGAATCCTAACTCTAGGGGAAGATCCTTTTGAAAAAGGTTTTGAAGAATTTTTGTATTTTTGGAAAGTTTGAAATGTTTATTTTTAAAGGTTTGGCTAGACTTGGGATATAGATCCCAAGCTGCACTACGTACCCTGTTGAAAGGGATCAAGCCAACGTAGTTCGAAAACGATTTTCCTAACTACTCCTAAATGACTCAAGATTTTTGAGATTTTTGGATTTTCAGATGTTTTTGATGTTTTTTGACTCAAGAGGACAAAATCCTATCATCATAAGGGGAGGACAGGCTCCCGATATCCCGCAAAGGTTGGACAGTATCCTATGCTTTGCGGGGGGAAAAGACAGAAACACGACTCTGCAAGGGTTGGACAGCATCCTATACCTTGCAAGAGCGGATAGAAGAACATGATCTGATAAAAGGTTGGATAAAATCCTAACCCCTATGATGATAGAATTTGATTCCTGAACAAGAGGACTGACTCTCTAGACTAAGGACGGATTCCTATGCTAGTGGACTATCAAACCAAAATAAAGCTCACAAGTAATAAGGAAAAAAGAGACCCTGTGCATATTTGGCAAAGGAAAAACACCCAGCCGGGCCGGACAGCTGCCTAGCCTTAGGGTGCAACAAATGTGCAACCCAATACCCATAAGGGTAGGGGTATGCTGCCAAGCCGAGTAAGGTGTTCTCCCAAAACCAAACGACGCACAAAGAGGAGGTTTGGCAAGAGAATGAGACTGGGTAAGTCTCTTAGACACAGAGGTAGGATAGAGAAAAATGCTAGCAAGACTGGGCAAGTCTCCTAAGCATAAGGATGGGCTCCAAGTAACCTTATCATTGCCTAAACAATGATAAGAAAATGAGATAACTGACAGACCAAGTTGGTCTTCGACTAGAAGAGGGTTTAAGACCTGTGAGACTAGAGGTAGTCTCCTAGGGGTTGACTCAGGTTGATTCATTAATGAGACAATGCCTGTCTCCAAAGATTTGGATCTAAAAGACTAGGCAAGTCTTTTGAGAAAATGGAATGCTATTTGGACTGTGCAAGTCCCCCTAGAGATGGGCTTGAAATGACAAAGGAAAGAAACCTGAAAGACTTAAACAGTCTCATAAAATGAAGAAAAGATTAGAAGGGAAAACATTACTAGGACTATGCAAGTCCTCTAAAATAATGGGCTCGGGATGACTCCTTCATAGCCCTTGCAATGAGAGGGGATTCTAGTATCTAAAGAAAATTAACAGAAATCTATAAGACTGTGTTAGTCTATCAAAGAGAGAAGAAAAGGCTACCAGATAATCGCAAATTCCATTCTATTCTTATAAAAATAAATCAAGTGCTAAGCAAAGAAGAATTTTTAATAAAAAAAATCTATAGCAATCATAAAATGATAAACAACATTAATTAGTCCAGACCAGCCGCTGGATAGCCTAATAAAGTAAAAGAAAACAATATCAAACACTTCTATGCCCAACCACAAACACCACCCCAATATGGGGATGAAATCAGATGATGCTAAAGTAATCATCTGATATCATATACACATGATAATATTTCTATATCCCGCCTTGAAATCAGACAGTACTCATGTCGATAATATCGAATAGAGTAGTCATCTGATCTCCTTCTTCCTATTAAACAATTTATTTAAATAAAAAGGAATGAGTATAATAAGCTTTGAGATAATCTCACCTGAACAATCCATTTATTACCGTCTTCGAACCCTAACTCAAAGCTTAGTATGAAAGAGAAGTATTAAATTTATAAATACTGGACTATAGGCTTAATTTTAGAAATCCTTATCGAAATCTTCTCAAATTTTATTTCAAAGTACTCTTTATTCAGTTTTTTTATATATTTATCAAGACAAAGAAAAATGATTTTCTCATTTTAAAGCCATTGGACAGCAAAATCCTATTCACAGATAAGAAAAAATAAATTACTAAATTGAAATGTACATAATCTGTGTACAAACAAAGGCTGATTCATGGACAGAATTTTATGCCAATAATAGAGCTGAATTATGTATAGAATGGTACCAAAACTGAGGCTGAATTAAGAACAGAATTGTGCCAGAGTTGGGGGGCTGAATCATGAGCAAAATGTACCAAAATTGAGGCTGAAATAAGGACAGAATTATGCCAAAGTTGGAACTCTTCTTGTTCTAACTTGAATAAATGATAGTTAACATGTTGTTGGACGGAAGGGAATTCCAATAATTTCCACACTAAGCTACAGGCAGATAGTTGTCATAACTTGATTTCATGACAATTTAAATAAGGCAAAACAAATGAAAATCTCAACTGGTCACAACAGGGAATTTAATTCTATGCAGGTTAAAAACCTAATTAGCTCCATACTTTGGAGCTTAAAATCACAGATCTAAAAGAAATCAATGTAATTAATTAAGACTTAAGAAATTAGTATAACTAAAATTAAAAGAGCACAGAAGAGCGAACAATAAACAACCAGAAATTGCAAAAATAAAAAATAAAATACCTTTCTTGGACAATGATGTTATTTTCTTTTTTCTCTTTACTTTCCTTCTCTCTAATCAAACTCAGATCATCGGATTTTTACGAAATCACCAAAACAGAACATACAATCTTACCGGAGTAGAAAATCTGATATTCTTCTTCTTGCTATTCTCAAAGGATAATAAAGATCACTCAATCTGAACAACAATAGCAAACCTAAATCTTCTTCTTTCAATCCTTTGCTCTTTTCTTCAAAATTCCTCCATGACCGGCCGGAAGTTCGGATCTGCCGGTAGAAACGATCTCGCCGGAGCAGAAAAATGACCGGATCTAACGGGATGTGACCGAAAAAAAAATAGAAACTCACCGGAGCTCGGAGCTTTTGCGAGATCATCAGAATGATTGACCGGAGAAGAAAGGATAGCAGAGTTAAGGTTTCGGTTAGAAAGACAAAATTTCAAGATTTTTTAAACAAATCTGAGAAGGCATGATGGATCAAAAGCTTGTGAAGGAAGAGAAATCAAAGAAAAGATATCGAACAGAGCTTGATCGGAGGTTGCTATTGGCCGGAACTCCAGCAGATTTGCCGGAAAAAATCAAACGGAGAAGATGATCGGAGAATATGAAGCTTGCCTGAGATGATTAGCCGGAGAAGATGCCGGAGAAGATGACTTTGGTTAGGTTTTTGGAGATCCTCTCTCTTTCTCTCAGATCTTGAATCTCTCTCATCAGCTGAGGAAATGGCCAGCCGAATCTTGCCGGATCTCCGATCAAGATGATCGGAGAAGAAGAACAAAGTTGAAAACCCTTATCTCTTTTTTTTTCTCTTCCCTCACTCTCCTTTTTCGCTCAGATTTTTCCAGAAATGAGAAAAATCCTCCTTTCAGAAATGGGTTTTTTTTTTCGATTTTTTATAGAATGAAGAAGGGAGGGATATCGGCACAATTAGTTTGATAAGCGCACGATTGTGCGAAAAATTAATGGGCGCACCTTCGGATCGTGTCCTATTCGGCTCTGGGTCGGCCTCCTCCAGGATAATACACCCCCCTTCTCTGAACTTGACCTGCGACTTTGCTCGACTCATTCGCTAGGCAAACGAATTCGGATTTTGACGAGATTTTGCAGGGACCTTGCTGGGACCCTAACCTAGCTAAGAGTGGAGTTTGGGATCCTAGCTGCTTGATTTGATGGGGTTTTTCGCAAAACTGGAAGGTTTAGGGCACGGTCAAAATGGGGTGTCTACAGCAGTAACCTCCTCTAATTCTATGGTATCTTTACCATAGAGTAGTGTTGTAACCAAATGTTCATAAGATGGAGGTAGAGAAGTCAACAAAATCAGGGCTTTGCCTTCATCATTAATTTCCACATCAATATTCGATAATTGACTAATTATCTTATTATAGGCATTCAAGTGTTCCATCACTTCAGTCCCTTCCGTCATCTTCAAGGTGTATAATTGTTGTTTCAAATACAACCTAGTTGTGAGAGACAGTCATGTACAAACTCTCAAGTTTTAACCACATATCCGTCGCAGATTTCTCATGCATAACACGGTATTTGACATCGTTTTCCAACGACAAGCAAATAGAGCTCATAGCCTTCAAATCCATGGCATCCCAATCACCATCTGACATATCTGCCGGCTTCTTTGCCTTCCCTAACAGTGCTATATCTAATCCTTGTTGAACCAACAAATCACGAACATTGACTTGCCACAAATTAAAACTGTTCTTTCCGTCAAATCTTTCCACTTCAAACTTTGCGCTAGAAACCATCACCGCCATTATAGAACCAAAGCTTTGATACTACTTGTTGCGGACTTGGGGCTCAAATCAGCCCTCCGCGGTGACACGTTAACAATCTGAACACGATAGTGTGTTTTCGATTTTACGTGTCAACAATACGCTGCGTTTCCGAAGTAAATTCGCAAGAACAAATAAAGTAAAGCGCAAGCCAAACCACAAATAAAAGCACACAATAACACCAAGATTTTACGAGGTTCACCACACGATGTGTATGGCTACATCCATGGGAGAAGACTTTAAAAGATTTCACTATGTGGAAAATAAGTGGGTTACAAGAAGCACTCATCGGATTACAAAAGCCCAAGCTTTCTCCGGATTAAAAGAGAAATAATATCTACGCCGTCTAGGAACCAAGCGTCTTTGTTCTCTATCAGCCCATGCTTCTTCTACCACCATGAGAGATCACAAAAAAACCTTTCTTCTTCACTTTCCCTTTTCTAGAAAGTGCACCAAGAAGTGCCCTTGAAGATATTTTTCAAAGCCATGAAGCAGTGCTACCATAAACATTGTTAATCTGTGGTTGTATATACAAGCCGTGATGAACCATCTCGGTCTTTTTCTCTTCGTTTAATAAAGTTGGCGATCATTTTTAAAAAAAAATAGTAATAATAATGCCATCTCCATCAGCTTAAACTTTTGGAGTGATTGGTAGTTTCACAATATCCTAACGACCCATACTGTTGACACCATTTATTTTCAGAATATGTGTTTAGTAGTTCATCTAATTTCTTACATTGGGTTATATCTATTGTTTGTATCCATTGCTTGTGGAATACCTGAATGCATATCCTTGTTAGGGATTGACTATAAGGAATTCCTCCCAGCCGACAGTATCTTTAAGGAAATTCTATTCTCTAAACTATTAGATAGTTTGTTGAAGAATCACTCTTATAAATGTGCCCCTCTCAAAATTGATGATATATTATATGCCACTATATCAAATATCTTCAAAGGTAAAAAAAGAAGGTGGAGAAATTTCAGAGGGTTTTTCTATGGAAGGGCAAAGAGGAGAACAAAAGGCTTAAACATCTCATGAGCTGGAAAAATGGTTTGCAAGCCAAAAACTAGAATACTTGGAACTGATAACCTCTTGACGAGGAATAAGGCATTATTAGGAAAATGGATATGGAGGTTTGGAGAAGAAAAAGATGCCTTATAACATAAAATCATTAGGAAAAAATATCTGTCGGAGGGGGGGGATTCGGAGTGTAGAGGCCTACGGTCAAGCAAAGGTTCGGGAGCATGGTGTTCTATTTTTTAGTGTTGGGGTAGGGGAGGGTATTAGGTTCTGGAAAGATCTTTGGGTACATTAGTCTCCTTTGTGTCATGCTTATCCATACCTTTATCTTAGTCACATATAGAAGAGTGAGAATCAAAGACGTGTATAAGAGAGAGAAGGGGGCAGGGGGAGGGATGAGAATACTGTTCGGGACATTAGATTTAAGCGAGACCTTAGACAAAGTGAAATTGATAACTTCATTTTGCTATTTGGGCTTCTTGAGTAGATATACTTATCTAATCAAGAGGCAGAAAGTAGAATTTGGATCCTTGACCCTAAAAGCATCTTATCAGTCAAATCCTTATTCTCCATCCACTTGGATGTCCATCATTCCTATTACAGCTAGCTCAAAATGTGATCATCTCGAGCCCCTCCAAAAAAGAAAACTAACTCTTGCGATCATCTCATGAGATTGAATGTTCCCATTGTTAGTAGATGCATCCTTTGCCTAAAGGCAAAACATACCATTTAGCACCTATTCATCCACTGGCACATCTCTTTTCAAATGTGGGAAGGACTTTTCTTGTTCAATGACATGGCTTGGTCTTTCCAAAACTCCTTAAGGTGGTTATTTTCAGATGGGATAAGGCCATAAGGGGTCATTTGGAGATAATGAAAAATAAATTCCGGTAGCTTGTTACATTCGTGGTTTTGTGGCTCATTTGGGAGGAAGAAAACAATCATATATTCAATAATAAAAGTAAATCTCTTGGAAAGGTCATATCGGAAATCAAGCGGGACTCAGCTATAAGGACAAATGAAAACATGTCAATTGGTGGTTTTCCTTCTAGTATTGTCTTCAAGAATTGGAAAGTGATCCTCTTTACAATGATGTCCGCCCCCTCATCAGATAATCATTGATGGCAGCTCTAAAGGAAACCATGGCCCCATAGGCGGTGGGAGTATCTTTAGGGATTGGAAGGGTCATGTTCTCAAATGTTTTCCTGGCCCATGTGGAATAGTAGACTCTAATGAGGTGGGGGCTAGAGCATTACTATTATGTCTTCGCTTTTTTAGAGACTGCTTTGATGGTTGTTCTATTTTTGTAGGGCATTCAAAAGTAATAATTGCATGTGGCAAAGGGTGGTGGTAGGTCCGTGGAAGTTAGCACCAATAATTTTGGTGATTTTTTATCTATGTAAGCGACTCAGTCCACTCCTATGTCATCATTGGACATCATCCAATTCAGAAGCAGTTTAGCTAAACAAGGAGCTGACAGGAGCATTCTCAATCTCCTCGGTTTGTTGTTTGTTTTTACTGTTTTCTGTTCCTGGGACAACTCGTTTTCATGTACTTGGTTTTATTTGCAATGTTGTTTCCTTATTCAAAAATTATAAAAAAATAGATAGTTTGTGGAATACGCAAATGTAACCTTGCTAGGGGTAGACTGTTAGGAACTCCTCCCAATCTGTACTAACTTGCTGAAGACTCCAGAGCATATAAAACTTTGTAAACTAGTAACTCAATTGTAAAATGGTAGGTTGTTAGGATTTCCTTGAACATCAAGAAGTCCTTGCCATACATGACGTAAAAAATGATTATTAGCAGAGTTATGACCTATGAGTACTAACCAGAGAAAAAAAAGAGCAGGCTTTATCTGTGAAACCATGTTTTAATATTGGGATGAACTCACCTTGTTTTACATGTTTTAACCAGCTGTCAAAGGCTATTTCAAGTCCCAAAAAGCTCTCAGCAGCCAATCAGAGAACATAAAACAAGCTGAATTTGTCCTAATATCATAACATGGTCACACGGATACTGAGAGCCTTATTCTAGTGTTGGACATTCTCTAACAGTTCCATTTATCTGGATTAATTAAAAATTCTAAGTTTCCAAGTTTTTAATGTTTACATACCAGTGATAAAATACTTTTGGTCTTGATAATTCTTGATCTTAGGATATGGTTTTTTTTTCATTCATTTAAACATGTGTGGTTGGTTGAGATATGCAGGCCCTAGGCATTCAGCAGAAGTATTTTGTAACATTCAGATTTGATCAGAAAAAAAAAATCGACGCAGCCGTTAAAAAGGTTAGCAAGAAAATTGAAATCTATTTTATCACTGCCTTTTATTCTGCACTGGCATGAATATGGTGTGACTGCTTTTACAGTTCTCAGAAAATTTCACTATCCTACTATTTCACTATGATTACCGGACTAGTGAATGGGATGAGTTTGAGTGGTCAAAGCTGGATATTCATGTGTGCGCTATGAAACAAACAAAATGGTGAGGAGATAATGGTTTTCTGTTCTTTACCGTTCTTAAAACATGCTTGATGATTTTTTTATTTTTTATTTTTCGAATGGTTACATTCTTGACGATGTTGACCTAATTACCTTACTCAATCTTGATGCAAGGTGGAACGCTAAAAGATTTTTACACCTTGACATTGTGGCACAATACGAGTATATATTTATCTAGGATGAAAATCTAGGAGTTGAGCATTTTAATGTAGAAGGGAAGGCATTGTCCTTATTAAACAATGTCTAGTTTATTTAGTGGATATTTTTTATTTAAGTAGAAACTAATTTTTCCTCCAATTCTAGATACTTTAAACTAATTTTTTATTTAAGTTATAACTAATTTTTCCTCCAATTCTAGATACTTTAAACTAATTTTTTATTTAAGTTCTAACTAATTTTTCCTCCAATTCTAGATACTTTAAACTAATTTTTTATTTAAGTTATAACTAATTTTTCCTTCAATTCTAGTTCTTAAAACATGCTTGAAGAATGCGAGTTGGAGATTTCAGAACCTGGTTTGGAACCAAACAAAGGTTTAACATGGCAGATGACGAAAAGGGGAGGTGACCATGAAGTCCACAAGTAAGTTTTGTGGAAGCCCTTCTATTTCAGCTAAAATTTGATTTGCATGAATATTATTTTTCTCGCATGGGCACAAAGCTGCAACTATATTTCGTTTCATAGAAAGATCTTGTAATTGATAGAATTTTGTTATGTTTAGTGGGAGATCAAATGAATGGATTGCTTTATCAAAGCAACAGAGGAGAGACCTTGTTGGTGCAGCGACCCGCATTTGCCAGCATGTGCAGCGTATGAGCTGAATTATTTATGTTATGGATCTACTTCTCATGGTTTTAACTTTCAGCCTAAATTTTGGAATTTTTGGCCGAAATTTCTGTACATTAATGTAATTTGGTTTTTTTACCAAATTTCGGCCGAAAATTTGGTTTTGGCTATGTCCAAAACCACAACCGAAACCAAAATTTAAATCCTTGCTACTTCTTGAACTGTTCTCGAGGCAAAATTTTATTGTTCTTTCCCATCAACAGATTTGTTGAGATAATAGAAACCGTATTTTCTCAGATGTGTGGCAATGCGTATGGCACACGATTCAGGCATGGAGATTATCTAGTTTTCAACCAAGGTCTTTCGGTCCTCATAATCTTTGAATATTTTCTTCAAACATTATCTCGTCACTGCAGAATGCTTTAGTCCGTGGACGGGGTCTTGTTTTTGCTCTTAGAAGATGGGTAGAGGTAAGTGATTGTGGATCGGTTGTCCGGGACGGATCCGAAGGCCCCCCAACCTTTCGCGCCGCCCCATGTGGTTGTGCATTGATGCGTGGTGTCCATGTCGCTCTTCGGTTACGAGATTCGCAGGTCTGTCTGTGTAAATGAGATCTGGACTTGAGTACAATTCGCTTTAAACCCAGTTTAGGCGATTAAGCGAATTGTATCCGATTTCCCCTCCTTGAAACAACGAGCGGAAATCCGCTCGCCCTTCCTCTGAACTTGGGATAAGAATTCGAATTCCACAGGAAAGCGAATTGCAGAGTCGCCACCTAGGTTAGGGCCTATGACCCATAATTAACTTTGTTTTAAGCATGGTCTTGACAGAAATTTGAGTAAGGTATATGGTTATATTCGGGGAAGGTGTTAGGCACCCCTCATGCCTGGGTAAACCTGGTCTCTTGATCTGACTTGGCGGATATAAGAAAACTTTAGCAAAATTGGTTTTAAAAAACACTTGTTACGATTGAGCTTATTACCAGGTTAGGGTTTTAAATAGAAAATGAAAAAGAGTAAAGAGAAAGGAAAGTGGTTTTTTGCGGCAAAGGGGAAGAAGATTTCTTTTATGTGACCCGGGGCTATTGGATCCCCGAATCTCATAACTACTGTCACCCGAAAAATGTAATGCAGAAAGCAATAATGAAATACCTATAAATTGAGAGCTTACTATATGACTTGGAACACAAGTCCCTAAATCGTATAACTATCCTCAATCTAGGTGATACATAATGTAAATGATAGAAAGTAAAGAAATGGGTTCAGTTCTCTCTGTTTGTCCAACACCGCTGGAGTGTAAACTCACTTCTCTAGCTCCCCTGACCTATAGTGGGGCCGGAGATAGAGTGGCGGGACCAACAGAGAGAAACATAGCTTCTCCTTGTAAGGTCTTCTAAAGAATAACATTTCAAACTTGCTTCCAATGTGTTGTAGCTGCTTTGACAATTGAGTGGTTCTTCCTCAAGTTTGGGCCATAGTATGGTGGTTTGCTAGCATGGATTGACCTGTGAATAACCTATCTATAGCACAACACTCCAAGGTAACTCCATTATTCCTTAAAACTTAATTAATTTGAGTTTGTTAATCATCAAAACAAGGTGATTAGTTGAACACATGGGGTCCCTTGGTGTAACAAGAGGATTAACGCCGATAGGGCTGCCATAGTATACATTTAACTTCATTCCAAGGACATTTATTTGATTATGAACGAGTGCATTTTGCTCGTGGATTTGTAGAAATTTAATAATTCTTTTGGTTGTTTATGGAATAATTAATGTTTTCCTTTTAGCTGCACTGTATATCTCTTAAATAGGTGCTTGTTGATGTTTCTGGCCTTGCGTGCCCACGAGGTTGGCATGTGGGTGCGTGGCGCTGCCACAAACCCTTGGGTTGGTGCTTGACAATTTGACTTTCAATGACAAGGTCCTCCCTTCAAAGCGGCAATTATTTAGGATTCAATTCAATTCGATCCGAACACGACCTCCATCCTCTAATTTTATTTTGATTTTCTTCGAAATGTTGTATTTTTTTGTTTGGCCCATGGTGAACCCGAACCAACCCGACTCAACTCGACCCGATTTCAGGTTAGATGGGATGGGTAAGGGTTGAGAGATTTAGAGGTGGGTTGGGTTAGGGTTGACCATACTCAACCCGAGGCTATGGTTGGGTTGGTTTAGGGTTGAGTGAATGCTATCTCGGGTTGGGTTAGGGTTTGCCTCAACCCAATCCAACCCGACCCAAGTTGCAATCCTATTTCATGGGGGAACTATGCCCATTCAATCTTGTTGTTTGACTACTCAGAGGATGGTAATGCTTAGGCCATGTTTGTTTGGGATTTTGACAACCGATTGTGAGCCCCAAACCGACATTTTAAGTTCAATAATCGGTTTGGGGCTGAAAATCTGTTGCAACAATCTCAAATAAAAGGGGCCTCATTAGACCACTATTTTTTTAGCGAATGATCTGCAGACAACCTTTATTCTATCAGTGATGTTTATTTTGTCCCTATTTAAAGCTCAAATTTAAGTTTTTTGCATGTACCACCATTCCCATTTAAAACAATAACTACTCAAAAAGCCCCATTCCCATTTATTCCCAAACCGCCTACTCTTATTTTGTTTCCTATTACCAATTTATTTCCAAAAATATTAAAACCAGCAAATTCCTTTCCTATTCGTCGATTTATTTCCAAAAGCATAACGTATAAAACCTTTCCTATTCTAATTTGGTTTCTAATTCCGAGTTCACTTCCTATTTTAGGATTTGCTACGACACAATTCATAACATATCTAGATCCCCTGATCATTCAAAAAGAAAAAAACATAGATACTCCACCTCTATTTCCTTCATCGTCTCCAAGAATGCCATCATATATCTGCTCTTGCAGAAATGAATCTGAGCCAAGCCCTGATTTTTGTGGGGTCGAGGTGGAAGACTTGAAGGGTCTGAGAGCAGCAGATATTTTGGTCGGTTTGCATCTACCATTTTTCACTCATTGAATCTACCATGTTCATTAAAAGCAAAGAAATTATCATCAAGCAAGCCTAACTTGAAACTTTTGAGACACCCTGATTAATCAATTTTCAAACTGTAATATTAATCAACACTAATCCTAGAGAGCAGCCATCAACTTTTCACATAATAAATTTTATCCTTAAGTAGCAAAAAGATTAAGAGAAAATATGTCTAATTATTTAACGTATGGGTTCCCAACAAATGTAGAGGAGATCTAAAATTAGGATTAACTGCCCATGTTAGCTCATATTTGTCATGTGATTCATTATGTCGAACGAAGTTTTATTGAAGTGGATTACATATCATAAGGGCCGTCATCTTCTCGTGAACCATGTTGGTCATGATATTTCTAGTTTTTATCGTATGGCCTCCATTAAAATAGATTGGAATCTCCTTGAGGCAGCAGCTGAGTTTCTGCAACCCGACCTTCATGTATTCCGCTTTGGCATGCAAGAGATCTGCCTGATTTTTTAGGAATGGTGTCATTTAATGGATCATGTCCGCTCTGGTCCCCTGGTTAAGATTGACGAAAAATTAGGTCATTATACTGTCTTTAAGGAGTTAATTCCCCCTACTATTGCACCTGTTGAATCCATCCTAGGGGAGAAGGGTGTGTCCATTAAGCAACTGGTCAAATTTTTTACTGAACCTGGTAAATTTACCACGAATTTCAAACCAGTCGACGTCATGCCCTAGTATTGTGCGTTTATTCCAAATGTTTGCTTAGAGGGGATACCCATTATGCTTCTCCTTTGCTTTTGGACTTTGTGTATCAGATTTCTAAAGGGAGTAACCCAATTCCAACTATTCTTGCGGAAACTTTTAATGGATTGGACAATATTTCTAACGGGTTCTCCTGTTCTTTTGTATGTCTGGCTTTGCTTGAAACTCTGAATTTTCATACCCCAACACATAAAGACATTGTTTTGTCCAAATATGACTCATGGGAGCATAAGACATTCAACTATACTAAACATGAATGGGTTAATTGGTTAAGCTCCCGTCAGGCTGACCAAATCACTTGGAAATTCTTCCTTTATCACTATGGAATAATTCAAACCCGAGCTAGTAGGTGTTTTCAATTTCTTGGTTTGGAGAAAACCTCCTTTTATATCCCGGACCGTATTTTTCGTCAGTACAGGGGGCTCCAGGCGGAATGTTCATATGGGGGCCTTCAAACTGAATAATATATTCTGACACCAGTCCGTCCTCTCGAAAAATCCAATCGTCATCTTGCCAAAAGCATCTGCGAAGATTGGGATCACAAATCTGAAGTGTTCTTACTTTCTCTGCGAGATAGAACTCCTAGAGGAGATATTGGAAGAGCGGTACCTGGAGGAGGAGTGCATGCAGGGGTATCTCCAGGGTATTATCAATGGTTGTTGGACATAGAAAATCGTAAACCTAAGAGGGCCAGATTCGAGGAAAGGGAGGATTGAGAGTTTTTCATCTGTTATATGTCTTAATCATCCTGTTATCGAGAGTTTCGTTGTTATAACATATTTTCTTTCATTTTATCAGTCATTTTATCTTTGTAACCCACTCAGACATCATCAATCAAATATGTTCGTGCTTTCTCTTATCTATATCTCTTCAAAGTTTATTCTAATTATCAATAATTTAACCTAGTGTTTATACTTCTATCTCAGGATTCTGACACTAGGCAGCCATTGCTCCAAAGAAAACTACTATTTCAAAACCAACCTGGTCCCGTCAGTCTTCTGATTCCAAGTTGGGTAGAAAATCTTTGTCACCCACTTCATTTACTTATCCGTTGTTACCTCTTTCAAACTTTCAGGAAATACTTTCACATGTTCAACATACCCCTGAACTAATGGCTGAGACTGGAAATAATGCATCAGATATAAAGGAGATGATTAAAGCCATTCTCTTACATTTAAATACCATGAGAGAAGAGATAGCTCATCTGAAAAATGATAGATGTTCTACTTCCAAGGAACCTGCACCCCAGCAACCCCCAACTGTACCTCCAATACTCCCCTGTAATGACTTGGCCCACAGTACTGTCCGAATATGAGGATTTTGATGAAGAGCAATATGTAGAAGAAAACTGCCTTCCTAATCTTGAGAGGCCTGATAAGGGTAAAGTGTTAGCTCATAAAGTAGAAAAGCTAACTCAAGAAGTGGAGAATATGAGATTTCAGGGCCCAAAGAAATTGAATATGTCAGACTTTATGATAGCCCCTAGTGTCATTCTACCTCCAAGGTTTAAAGTACCAGATTTAGATACGTATGATGGGACAGGATGTCCCAGAAGTCATCTGAAATACGTCATCCCTCTTCTGCAACAGCATGGTCTTTCTCCAGAACAGATCACTCTTATAGTCCCTAGGTCTCTAGTCAGAACAAGAAAGAAATGGTTTCTGAGTTTAAAGTCTGAGGAGATCAGAACATTGGAAGACATTGCCAACAAGTTCGTAGAACAGTTTTCCATGGAGGAAGGGACAGATGTGACTAAGAGAGATCTAAAAATGTTGAAACAAGGTCATAACGAAACTTTCATTTCCTCCATCCGCAGATGGAGAAGGAAGGCTGCTCAGATGACTCACATATTGTCAGATGGGGATCAAATTAAGATTGTTGTTAAGAATTGAAATTCCAAGGATGGTCCCGAGTACTTACTCCAACAGCAACTTATGAGGAGGAAAAATTAGGTTCCTAACAAGTTTTAATCTTTTCAAAACTTCTAACCCAATTTTGAAGATTAAGAGATCAAAGATGAAAATTAAGCACACAAGTTAAATCCTAAGTGCAATGCAAATAAAGAGCATGAGATAAGAGAGAGTGCACCCGAGATTTAAAGTGGTTCGGTCCTCCAACGCGAGGCCTACTCCACTCCACCAACCAAACCCGTTGATGGCTTCACTATTTGATCTTCTTAACTTCGGCGAAGATCAATGCCGATTACAATTCTGATCGCCTTTAACCTTGGTGGCAATCCTCACCACGGAGAGTGGGCTCCGCTTCTCCGAACACTCGCCCGAATACAATCTTTAGAATAAAGAAAGAAAGAACAAAAAAAATCCCTCACAAGGGTTTACAAACTTTGTAGAAGATGTACAAATTTGAGCCTAATGATCCAAATCCTAATCTTAGAGGATGAGAGGCATAAACAAGCTTGAATCACTCTTAGGATGTTCAAATAGAGTTTTAGAGTGTTATGATTGATAATTGGGAAGTTTAGAATACCCATATATATAGGAAAATCAAATATGACCGTTTGAGGGGCATTGTCGTAAATCTGACAAACTTCCAAACAGCTCTATTTCTTCCCGTTATAGTGTTCTCGGAGTTCCGAGGAATTTTCTCGGAGTTCGAAGAATTTCTCTCGGAGTTCCGGGAATACAAACAGAAGTTGGAAAAAAGCTACTGGACCAAATCTCGGAGCTCCGAGGATTTTCTCGAAATTCCGAGCTCGGAGCTCCGAGAATTACTCAGAGTTCCGAGAAGCCTATATGCAGCAGATTTTCAATTCCTGTTTTTTGGCTTCCAACTTTACACAAAGTTGGGATTGTTATGAGGGTTCCAAAGTGTTGGAACACCACAAGGACAATCACATAAACATTTAGGGTGTGTGTTTATTTACTTAATTTATGCCTCTAAAAATCCTAAACTAGGATTGGATCTTATACATTCTAACATGACTTCGATCTTCAATTGCGATGCTTTAAGTCTTCGTTCGTCTTAGATCTCCGATGCCTTTGGCCTTCATAAGCTGTCCAATGAGAGCTTCTTGGCCTCAATCCAAGCAATCTTGTCTTAGCACAATTATGATCTACAACTTACACATTCAAACACATTAGTGATATAAATCACTTGTGTATTGGAATCATCAAAATAAGATGGGAATGCCAAGGTGGGAACCATTGGGCTTACAATCTCCCCCTTTTGATGATGACAAGCACAAGAGATTTTCCAATAAAAGCACACATATATTTCCTTATACTAGATTTCTCTCCCCCTTTGGCATCAATAAAAAGGATTGGGGTAAAAGAAAATCAAAGGGATGAAATTTACAATTTTAAGCTCCCCCTTTTTCAAGGAAAAAGACAAACATAAAACTCCCCATATTTAGAGTTTTTATTTAACACAAGAGGGGATATTTAACAAACCATAAAAAGATATTCAATTTTAAGCGCAAGCCCCTAATCTAAATCTCATATGAAGATAATCATATGGGGGCTTTGGGAACTCAAGATTTCTTGGTTCCACCACAATCCCTAATTTTAGATGCACATTGGAATTGGTAATGACCATTGATTCCACAATAATGGCATCTAACATGAGGGTTAGATAGACTAGTCCTATCATTAAATGCATGATTAGGTCTATGACTAGTCTTCTTCAAGATTATGTCAATAATTTTATCACCATTTAGGAATCCATGGAGACATAATCTTAACCTTTCATTTTCATTATGAAGATGTGTTATTTGATTTAGAAAAATCATTAAATTCATCTTCATAAGATTTGAAAGAGCTTGCCATATTTTAAAATTGTTCTAGTTGGCAAGTTTTCTCATCCAAAATACCCTTAAGGGTTTCAATCTCAAGTTTAAAATTTTCAATTTGTACTTTATCTTGAGATTTGGAAGAAGAAGATTCATTTCTCAAAACATCAAGTTCATTTTCGAATTTAGAAATAGATTTCTTTTGAACTTTATTTTTTGAAATTTGAGAATGCAAGGTAATGCACAATTCATCATAAGATATTTTTTCACTATCACTACTTGATGAATTACAAGAGGGGTTAGAATTTACCTCATCTTCATGGGTGAGTGCCATGAAGTAAAGATCATCCTTATTATCTTCCCCTTCACTTGAGCTCTTTCCCGAGGTGCTAGAAGCATCCCAAGCGGCTGCAAGACCCTTGTTCTTCTTCCAATCCTTCTTTCCCTTGTACTTTGAGGAAGATGACTTGAGAAGTGGACACTCCGGTCTTTTGTGTCCCTTCTTCTTGCAATTATAACACCTTAATCCTCCTTCTACTTCATTTTCTTCTTTCTTCTTCTTTTTATCCTTTTTGTGTTTCTTTCTCCATAAGCTTTTAAATTTTCTTAACGCTTCTTCCTCATCACTATCCGCTTCATTTGAGGATGATGAGTCCGTCTTGGAGGCCTTTAGAGCTAGAGATCGACTTTCTTTTTCTTTTTCTTTCTGCTTCTTCTCTTCTTGACGGCTAGTGAGGAGCATCTCATGAGTGATAAGAGATCCTCCAAGCTCCTCCATAGTTAGCGTCTTGAGATCTTTTGATTCTTGGATGGCGGTGACCTTTGGATCCCAATAAGGAGGAAGTGACCTAAGCAACTTACTCACAAGCTCATCAGTAGAATAAGATTTACCAAGATTAACTAATTCATTTGATATTTTAGAAAATCGGGTATACATTTCGGAAATACTTTCATTTTGACCCATTCTAAACATTTCATATTTGCTCTTTAACAAGTTTATTTTGGAATCCTTGACTTGTGATGTTCCCTCATGGGTAACGGCAAGAGTATCCCAAATAATCTTGGCGGAATAAAAAAGAGCTACTCTATTAAACTCCTCCGTAGATAAGGCGCAAAACAAAGAGTTTATAGCTTTGTAATTTAAATTTGCATGCCTTTTCCCTACCGCATTCCATTCTTCAAATGGCTTGGAAGGCAAAATGTATCAATTTTCAACAATATGCCAAAGCTCCACATCTATCGAAAGAAGATAGATGCGCATCCTTGTCTTCCAATGTCCATAGTTAGAGCCATCAAAGAAAGGAGGTCTAGTCGTGGAATGGCCTTCCGGAAGTCAGGTTCCATTTTTGTTTGCCATTTCACAATTAGAAAGTTGCCAAAGATCTTATGATCTTTCCCTTGTTAAAATTTTAAGAAAATATTTACCAAAGATTTTAAGAAAAGAAAATCTTTTAAGAGCCTAGGCTCTGATACCAAGTGAAATTCCAAAGATGGTCCCGAGTACTTACTCCAACGACAACTTATGAGGAGGAAAAATTAGGTTCCTAACAAGTTTTAATCTTTTGAAAACTTCTAACCCAATTTTGAAGATTAAGAGATCAAAGATGAAAACTAAGCACACAAGTTAAATCCTAAGTGCAATGCAAATAAAGAGCATGAGATAAGAGAGAGTGCACCCGAGATTTAAAGTGGTTCGGTCCTCCAACGCGAAGCCTACTCCACTCCACCAACCAAACCCGTTGATGGCTTCACTATTTGATCTTCTTAACTTCGGCGAAGATCAATGCCGATTACAATTCCGATCGCCTTTAACCTTGGTGGCAATCCTCACCACGGAGAGTGGGCTCCGCTTCTCCGAACACTCGCCCGAATACAATCTTTAGAATAAAGAAAGAAAGAACAAAAAAATCCCTCACAAGGGTTTACAAACTTTGTAGAAGATGTACAAATTTGAGCCTAATTATCCAAATCCTAATCTTAGAGGATGAGAGGCATAAACAAGCTTGAATCACTCTTAGGATGTTCAAATAGAGTTTTAGAGTGTTAGGATTGGCAATTGGGAAGTTTAGAATACCCATATATATAGGAAAACCAAATATGACCGTTTGAGGGGCATTGTCGTAAATCTGGCAAACTTCCAAACAGCTATATTTCTTCCCGTTATAGTTTTCTCGGAGTTCCGAGGAATTTTCTCAGAGTTCCGAGAAGTTCCGAGAATACAAACAGAAGTTGGAAAAAAGCTACTGGACCAAATCTCGGAGCTCCGAGGATTATCTCGGAGCTCCGAGGAGTTTCTCGGAGTTCCGAGCTCGAAGCTTCGTGAATTATCTCGGGGTTCCGAGAACCCTATATGCAGTAGATTTTCAATTCCTATTTTTGGGCTTCCAACTCTACACCAAGTTGGGATTGTTATGAGGGTTCCAAAGTGTTGGAACACCACAAGGACAATCACATAAAAATTTAGGGTGTGTGTTTATTTACTTAATTTATGCCTCTAAAAATCCTAAACTAGGATTGGATCTTATACATTCTAACATGACTTCGATCTTCAATTGCAATACTTTAAGTCTTCGTTCGTCTTGGATCTCCGATGTCTTTGGCCTTCATAAGCGGCCCAATGCGAGCTTCTTGGCCTCAATCCAAGCAATCTTGTCTTAGCACAATTATGATCTACAACTTAGACATTCAAACACATTAGTGATATAAATCACTTGTGTATTGGAATCATCAATATAAGATGGGAATGCCAAGGTGGGAACCATTGGGCTTACAAGAATCTATCTCTACAGTACTATCATCATATGGCCATTCAGTATTTCATTGATTTCAATCACCTTATCAAAACTGGAACCCAAATAGAGGATGCATTGACCAAAGGCGTAAGGACCAGGATTTCTTCTAAGGTGAGAGAAGGGAAAAGGACTATGGTAGCGCCTAAAGAGGTCAACAACGTGAATACTGCTCATACAGCGAGGAGGACAAATTCTGAAGGTCGCCCAGAGAAGAAGCCCCTTCGTCATTTTGATCCTTTGCCATATTCTCTTTTGGTAGCATTAAAGAAGTTGTTGAGAGATAAGAAGATCACTTTGCTGGAACCTAAGAAAATTCTGAACCCTCTCCCAAGACATTGGAGGAAGGTCTAATATTGTGAATACCATCAGAGTATCGGGCATTTGACTGATAGATGCCTGTCATTAAAGCACATGATCCAAGACATGATTGAGGCGAAAGAAATCACTGTTGAAACTCCTAATGTCACTCGTAATCCATTGCCGACACATGCAGTTCCTCCGCCAAATGTCTGTGCAATCTTTACAGAGGAAGTCGCTTTAGATCATTCTCGTATCTATGCTGTCATTTTTGAAAAACCGTATGTTATGAGATGGGAAGAGGAGGATGAAGAGATCGAGAATAAGAAACCCTATGTACTGTCTGCTCAGGATGAGGGATTTGCAGAATCCTTTGAGTGTTCCTATGTCCTCAAATATGTGGAAGAGGAGAAGAATGAAAAATCCCCTATGTTTTAAGGCTAGAGGACAAAGATTTGTTACTTCTGAATGACCCATGCGATGAAGTCCGTCATGTTACTCATGGTGGACGAGTTTTCAAGCCGGCCGAATTGAGAGCCGAAAATCCTGCTGAGGTTGCAAGGGCAGTAGAGCATCAGAGACAAAAATCGAGTCTCGAAGAAGAAGAGGACAGCCTATTGAAACAACTCAAGAAAACCCAAGCTAATATTTCCATTTGAGGTTTGCTCATGGCATCCCCTAAGCATCGTCAAGTGGTACTTCGAGAGTTAAACGCCACTCAGGTGTTTGTTGATATAACTCCAGATGAATTGGTTGGGCTCTATGGCTAGAGTGTCCAAGACCCAATCTTTTTCTGATGAAGATTTGACCCCAGAGGGCCGAAACCATATGAAACCTCTTCGTATTACTATACTATGCAATAAGAAGAAAGTACCCGAGGTGCTAGTTGATAACAGGTCAGCTTTGAATGTGTGTCCTTTGAGCACTGCCACCACCTTAGGATTTGGGCCAAACGATTTTATCCCGTCGGAACAGCGGATATTAGCATATGATGGTACAAGGAGAGATGTCATTGGGACATTAGCCATAAAAATTGAAATTGGAGGTGAGATTTTTGAAGTAGAGTTCCAAGTCTTGGATATCAAAACCTCTTTCTTTCTTCTTCTCGGCCGACCATGGCTTCATAAGGTTGGAGTCATTACTTCCACTCTCCACCAAAAATTGAAATTTATCCGAAACAATAAGGTGATCATAGTCAAGGGAGATCCCGAACAAGAAATCGGACAGATATCTAAAGAGCTAGTTTCTGAAACACAAGAGATGTTATCATGTGGAGATCTTAGAGGTGGAGGGGGACCCATCCCCCGCCGTCCTCGAATCGGGGTCGACAGGCTGGCGACTCTGCTGGGGATCTTTTGAGATATTGGCTAACTCTATTAAAATGCCATTTTTTTATTAACTTTGAAGAAATTTAGGCCAAAATCAAGGAAAATGGGAACTTTTTTGTCAGAAATCCAAGGGCACCAAATAGGTGCATAATAAAACAAGGGCTCACACAATCACTCTCATCTTTTGCATATATTATCTGTTTTGTGGTTACTTTCTGCTATGGTTTGTTATGAATGTGACTATCAGATGACCTATTCGGGATACTATGAGCAGGAGCTGTGAGGGCTATGCCCGCCTTCTAATGCATCCCCGCACTAGTAGTATACTCAACGCCTGGACACTTCGTGTGTAAAACGGACATAGTTCGTATACTGAAGGGAACTCATGGTATACAAGTAACTATGCACCTGGCCAGGCGGACCTCAGCCTTATCCTCTCTATATTTTGCATTGTCTCTTTGTTTGCATATAGGGACGAACATGTGTTGCTTACACATGTGGAGCCTAGAGTTAGGAGCCTTGTCCCATCTTTAGACTACAGTAGCTCACCTTATGTGGCTACATCACGGTCCTAGTACACTCACCAGTCTATCATGAGTCAAGACTTCCTTGACTCCACTAAATTAGACTAGGGATGGTGCCCCTGGTTAGGATGTATATATGTATATATACCTATTTATATATTGATTATTAGATTGGGGCCATCTTATTTAGTGAGGCTTCCTTATCTAATCCAATCAATAATGTTAATTCATCTTTCAGATTTAGACCTGGCTGGTGGCTTTATCTGCCACCCTCATGGCAATGGTTTATCTATTGATCTATTGATGATAAATTTTATCCTTATATTTGATTAGACTAGGGCCTATTTGTTTAGTGAGGATTCCTTATCTAATCTTATCCATTCATCTTTCAGATTTAGACCTGGTCTGTGGTTTCTACTTGCCACTCTCATGGCCATGGTTTATCTTTTGATCTATTGATGATAAATTCAATCTTTATATTTCGTGATTATTAGACTCAGACCTACTTTCTAGTAGGATTTCCTTATCTAAATCAATCAAACATATTCGTCCATCATTTAGATTTTAGATCTGGCCCATGACCCTACTTTGTCATTATTATGGCCATGGTCTATCATCCGAGTCACTGATTATCAATTAGATCCATGTTTGCATATCATTTACCTATTTACCCTAGGATCATATCGAAATTACCGATGGAAAAGTTTGATCTTACCCGTATCCTTTAAGTGCATGATTTATTGCTGATACCATTTCTTTTGTAACTCCATATTTAGGGTTGAACTTAGGCCCTGCTTGGATTGCAGGAATTTCGTGGACAAGTTTGGAAAGGAAAAAAATATTCTAAAAGTTTGTACTTTTTTTACACATGAAATATGACTTGAACTAACCCTATTAAATTTTTACCTAGAGGGGTCTTTCAATGTATGATAATATCCCTTTAAATTTAGTATAATCATATCATTTCCCTCAAAATTGTGGAAAGAAAAAAAAATTCGCAAGAAAAAAATTTCTATCAGAAATGTTTTTCTTGCAATCTAACAGGGCCTTAGATCACGAGGTAAATATGCTTCTCACGTTAACAATCTAGGCATGCAGGTTTGCAAAGCAATTCAAATTTTCATGATAACAGATTATTTTGTTAATGAGGCTAGCAGATCCATTATTAAATGACATTTCAAATCATGTAGATAACAAGATAATGCAAATACAGCCCAATCACCAAGATCTAAACCATATCCAAAAATTGAAAAACACAATTAACAGCTACAGCTAAATCCCCGAAACCGCATGCAAGTAAAAAGAAAAATAACTTAAAAATCATATTAAATTCATGCATCAGACAACTTATTTCATTCGAAATAAAGGAATCGAAGAAAGACAATAAAAAACCAACGAACAGAACGGGCCACTGTTAGTTCACATAAACAAAATCCTCACGAAACGCATGAGTATTCGAATTTGAAGTTGCCTCGTACCCAAAGATAAATCATTCATATCATTTCTCACATACACTTGGATTCAGACAAGGTAGGCTATATTATCCAATTCAATTGCCCTCTTTGTCAAACAGATCTAGATGGCCCATCTATCTTTTTGAGAACTCTTTTAAGTAGTAGATCTTAATTCAATTCTCAAGAAAGCATTTATCAAATACTTCTTCTGGTTTAGAGCTAAGAGTAGCTTAGATCAACTTGTAGTCCTTTGTGTGAAATCCCAATGATTCATGGACTTATCAAGGAGCTAATCCCTCTCACCAAGCACATGGATGCTGATTTAGTAGTCATTTACACAACTGTTTAGGCAGCAAGAGTACTTACTGCAAGGTCTAAAGCTTGGAATGGTCCATATTGCTGGGCAGCAATTAAAAAACAAGAGCAAATGAAAAAAAAAAACGCTCGTAATTCTTTTGATACTGATGAATGGAACAGTGGGGGTTCTGTCCTTCTGTCAAACCTCAACTTAATTACCCATAGAAAAGATTTGGATGAGATTAGATCCTAAAATTTTCTTGCTGGTCAGTTTGGGTTTACAAACCACATGCAATTCAACTGCAATTCATATCTGATGAGCACTAGTGTGGTTAGTTTTGTTCCTCCATCTTTCCTTCATTGCTACTTGTGAATTTTATTCTTTGGTTGTTGTATTATTTGCCTTGTTACATCTTCTTGGATCTTCCTTGCTTTTGCTACTGCATTAATTTCTCTGTGTTTTAGGCTTCCTCTGCATTTTGATAGAATTGCAAAATGGGGAGGTTTAATTTTGTCATTTGCATTATGAAATTAGACTATGCTGCATTTTGGTCAGGTGGCTATTCTTGTAGTTTGATAATTTAGAATCCAGAACTAGAAATGACATTTCGTGCTGTGCTAAGAGAGAGGTTTGGGGCATAAAATCGAAAGGGAGATACGAGCTTACTCGGGTCATCTCAATACGAAGGAGATTGCTTAGGATCTTGTTTTTTTTATTTATTACTAATGAGAAATAAATAGTACCTTCAAGTCTATATTCTAACCTGAGCAGGGACCCAATGAAGTTTGAAATCCTTGCAAATAACATGAATCATGCATTTGGCATATGAAGGCTGTGGTCATTCTGCATATTCTTCCTCCATGATATTCATATATGTCTCTTATGTATGCTTGTAGATGTGGAGAGGTAATGATGAGGTTTTAGGGTCATATTTAGCACTCATCAAGGATGAATTATGGCCATGAAAGTTAAGTAAAACATGAGATGTGCACTGTACCATCTGATGTTTCAAAGTTTTGAATCAGATCTTAACGTGCTTCAGTCATACATTTACCATTTAATTTTGGAAAATCATGAAAAAAAGAGAGTAAATAAATTACTAAATGCTACCAACGGATTGCAAGAGAAGATGACAATTGAAACACCTTTTTGAGCATAAAACATTGGCGACAGCCCAAACCCTATAAGCAATCAAACAACTGCTTACCCAGAAGGGTTGGTTACAAAAGACAACCAATTCCTTGTAAGCCAATAGCTTTCCCTATGAAGCAAAAAAATTTGCACATGGACACAAAATCTGTAGTCTTATGTGCTACAGAGAGATGTTACTTTCATAGGTTGGGATGTCAAGTCAAACTGGGCAAGTACTGTTTCCAGATGTGCATGAGTAGAATCTCCTATACAAAAACTAAAACTGCTTACCTTTTAGAGAATGAGATGATGGAAATAAAAATGGAGGTTGAGATGCTTCTAGCCGAGTTGTCGCTTTCCTTACGACGATATTCGCCCCCACCAATTGTGTGCAAGGGAAACCACGAATTTGCCTCCAAGATACAATGAAGCCCGGTCAACAATTGTCTGATGACGTTTTGCACTAAATGGCAACAAACCTCGAATCACCCTTGGATTAACAAGTATGCAAGATATAGTGATTGTTTCTCCAGAATAGCAGTACGCTTGAGAGAAAACTTGAGAAATGGGTAAAACCGAATTTTAGAAAGGCTTCAAGAGGATGAAAGGTGCTTTGGAATTTCTAAAATTAGAGTTCTCCCTCGTATTCTTGGATTCCATGTAAATGGTGAGTTTATGGTCATTTTATAGACCTTTTGGTGGCTTTTCAAATTGAATTGCACCTTTTGCTGACATCCAATCATGATGGGCTACTACTTATTTGAACTTTAGATCTCACCCAATAGCGATTCTACGGTCTAGAATGATCCTGGAGTGACTGTTGGTTTGGGTAAAACCTCCATCCTCCCATGTAGCCATTAGATTGTGACCGATAAAATCACAAAAAAAAAAAGAAAAAGAAAAAGAAAAAGCGCTCCAATCGCTCCACACAATGATGTGTCGTACGAAGTGCATAGTGCACCAAAAAGCGTTGGTGGCCCTACAACGCACTGCCAACGCCACGCTTACGTCCGATGGTCCAGCACTTGCCAAAACCCATTGTGCAACAAAGCAAGAGGAAGAAGTAGGAGAAGCTTTATATACTCCTCTCCAACTTCTTTAGTTTCCAATGTGGGCTATTCCCACAAAGCACTTTTCACCTCCCTTCAAAAGCACCCAATTTTACAAACAAAATGAACTTTTCTTCTGTAAAACCTTTTCAAAATACTTTTATTCTGAAAATACTCTACAATAACAGCCCTAGATTTTGATCTAAAGTTTTCATACTTAATCTTGAGAGGGAGACAAAGTGGAAATCCTGCATAAATTTTATGTAGAATCTTGTTAAGAAATAGATTTGTCACAGCCACCATTTAAAAAAAAAAAAAAGATTTGTCACAGCCATTTGATAATATCGTCACTTCTACATATGTATGACATATAGAATTTGGACAGATTCGCCTGCCACTGCAGAAAATATCATCTTCATCCAAGTTGTAGAACAACTCTCTCCTCATGACAAATGTCTCTACTAAGGTCTAGAATTGCTTCGCCCCTGCTTGTTTTGGATCTTGAGAACCAATTATGAGTTCAAACTGATTGTTGGACTCAATATAAAATAAAATTTGAGTCAAATAATTAGTTTTGGACTTACATTTGATTCTCAAAATCCAAAGCAAATAGGGCCTGAAAAAACTACAAGGCATCAACAAATAGGCACCCAAAAAAACAACTACACATTTCCAGAAAAAACAAAGAAAACACAGTTACTTATAGTCTTTATTTTGTCCTCATTACATGTGTTTTATCTATTCATACAAAGATAACATGTTATTGCGTATGTTGAACCTGTCAGTGATATAATTGTTGCCAAGATAACTTCTATGTTCATAATGTCAATGTCATCAAATTAAAAAAACCAGTAGCAGCAGTAACAATAATAATGAAAAAATAGGATGAAAATGACAGAAATAAAGAGACGATTTTCAGCCCAAATTCCCAATTGAAAGGAATAATACGCAATTCCTCTTAAACTTCTTCAATGAACTTAAAATCACATGGACTCAAAACCTTGTCGGAAGCAACATTCATGTAGACTATTGGCCAAAGTCTATGAAAGAGGAAACATGCAGAAAATGCTGAGGTTCTGAAATTAGTTCTCACGATTCTCTATCTGAAATCAAATTTGGTTATGAAAAATTAAACGAAGTGCAGATGAAAGTCTTAAAGAATCACAACTTCCTCAATTGCTTCTTAGATCTGGAAATGACTGAGCATTTTAGGTTTCAAGAGATGAAATTCATCAAGTCGTCAAGCTTATTGGCTCAACAATTTCAACAGGAGAAAATGCACATTGAAAAGATTAATCTTATTAGAATGATCTCAAATGAGTCTTGGGAATAGCAATTCTCTTCTCAATATTTCACTCCACTGGAGATTCATAAAAATTCAGAAAAAGACTAAGAACTACTTACGAGCATGCAACGGCAATGGGGAATTCACATGCAATGAGTCATGGGAAAAAGTCCAAAAGAAAAAAAAAGAGGAAAACTTACTTCCCTCTTCTTCCTATCTTCGCCGACAAGAGGGCTATCTTCCTTCCCAATGAAATTAACGAGTCAACCCCCAATGGTTCAAGAGTTGAGGAAAAACCAGAGAATAAGGAAGTATAGCCAGAAGATGCTAGATCTCATGGATCACACTAAACAAGGCTTCACCCGAGTAAGAGGTCTTCCTCTAGGGATTAGGTGTCTCCTAAGTCCCTCAAATTGCACAAATCCAGCTCATGTATTTTTTTTCTCTTGCTTGTTTTGAGTTTGTCTTCAAAGGCATCATTACCCTAAATATTCTGCCCTTCTCCTTAGACATTGTTCTAAAGATTGGGCAGTGGTCTTGTTCCTTCTATTGTATCATCTTTCTTTATTAAATATACTGGTAGGAGTCCGCCTAACCCCCGCTTATCCCTAAAAAAATTCACAAGCAACATAATGGATTCATAGAATCGTGACAGTATTTGCTCAAATTTCCCTTAAATACTGAGATCGAATTCTAATTTCCTCTTGCATGTCGACCAAAGAAGTTCTTTTCACCATGGATATTGAAGTAGTTTAGTAGATCTAGAGCTCAGTCGTGAGATCCGAAAGAATTCTGCAAATTTTTGCCTAACGATTGTAGAAATTAAGAAATTTCTACGATCCACCTTTGATAACACTTTGGTGCAGCAGAGTCGATCTGATTGTTGTAGATTTTGCTTTTTTAGATTTTATTTAAAAAATTGGATGTAGATTCAACACAGGGATGTCAAATCGATGAATCTTGATGCCAATCCTTGAAAACAAGGAAGAAGAGGTTGGGATTTGAGAAGAAAAGCTGAAAATTCAGCTTGTAATCTTTCAAATTCCAAAGATTACGTTGCAAAATTCTTCTTCTAGCAAAGAAGAGGAATCCCATCCAAAACTTAGAACTAGGATCAAAGTCATATTCAATTCAATTTCAAAAACCAGTTTCAAATGAGAGGAAAATGGGCTTATATAGGCTGCCCTTACATGGTAAAAACAAAATATACCCCTACTAGACTATCCTGCATGCCGGGAATGTAGAAAACAAGTTAATCCTAGACCAATGAGCAATCTAGGGCTGATGTGAAGTGCCCAAGAGATGCTCCTGCATCACAACATAACCCTTCGATTTGAAGAATGCTAGAGCTGCCCTACTACATGACATGAAGCACAATGAGGTAATGATGTATGTCGATGCATGATTGTGAAGTTAAAAAATAGAGCCAGTCATACAACAGCTCTATGAAGGTACTTCAAAAGAATATGGAAATATCAACATCTACTGAATCCTCAAAATTGCATCTTTGGTGTAACATTGGACAAGCTCCTAGAATTCATGGTCAGTGAGTGATATTGCGGTGGACCCATCTAAAATCAAGGCTATTCAAGAAATTGCCCCCACCTCCGAGAGAAAAGGAAATAAGAAGATTCTTGAGACAAGTTCAGTACGTGAGTCGTTTGATCGCAAACTTCACTACTATCGGCAAACCTATCTTCAAACTATTAAAGAAGAGGCATACGCAATGGGACAAAAGATGGAAGACATTTGAGAAGAAAACAATGCCTATCAATCCTTCAATATTTGTACCTCCCTTCAGGCAAGCCCCTGCTTGTGTACCTTTTAGTGACCGAGTCTACCACTGGAGCTATGTTACCTAGCATGATGAGACTGGAAAGAAGAGAGATACATCCATTGGATTTGACAGTGAGCAACTCTTGTCTAGGCAACCCAACTGTTGGGGCATTAGTTGCTCTTCAGATCAGTAACACTTTATCGCTCAAATGGATCCTCTAACGAGTAGGCCATGATAGGGAGAACCACCTAATTAACATGAGGGCCATCATTTTGGTGGGTCCCACCATTTTACATGTCATGTTTTGACATGGTAGGGCCCACCATCTTCATCCAAACCCATGCATAGGTTTGGCCCAGATTTCACCCCATCCGTGGGCCCACCATGTCGCATCATTTTACACCATGTTTTCATATGGTGGGTCCGAGCAAATCCACCCAAACTCATAACATGACAACTGACCAGGAGGGCCCACCCTTGTAGCTCATTGTTTTGATGGGGTGGGTCCCAAGAAACCCAAGCCCATCAAAGAGTGGCCCAGTATTTTCAATAAGAGTCGGACTCGGACTAGATGTACAGCCAGGGTCCCAACATGTGCGTATTAAGATGGATTTGCTATGGGAATTGTCGAAAAGCATTTCACGGTTGACTTTTGCACGAGAGAACAGCCACCTCAGATGAATTAAATCAATAAGACAAACTCTGCAGAAAAGTGACCCGCAAAATTGTTTTCCTTATTTCCTATCGTATCCTTTTATAAGCTACTTTTCTTTCTAAAATTGAAATACAGACCGTTGGAGGTTAGGGAGGAACAGAAAAGGAAACAAGAGAAGCTATAAATAGAGAAGAAGAAGAGAGTAACCATACAATACAAATCGACGAAAAAAAAGAGAAAATTCAACAGAGAAGAGAAGAGAAGAAGAAAACTGAGAATAGAAGTAGAGAAGTTCATTACTCTAACTGTAAATCTCTCTCCCTCTCCCTCTCTCTCCCTATGTTTCTTTTTTCTTTTTTCAGTTTTAATGTTTTAAGGATTCTTCTGCAAGTTTTTAGTGATCAACCCATTAATTTTAATTATCATTTAATATTGCCGATCTGCTTAAACCACCCAACTTTTACCCTAAACCCCTCTTTGGACTGTGGCTCATCTATGATTCTGGGTATTTTTTATTGTAGTCTTTGGACTGTGGCTCAGCTCTAATTGTAATCTTTGGACCCTTTATATGTTTTAAATTTGGAAATTTTAGTGTTTTAACTGTGGGTTTTTCTTGTTAATCTCAAATTTCTGATCTGGGATTGCTCTGACTTCTGCAAGTAATTGATTTACTTTTTTTGCTGGATTTCATTGTTGAGAGGCTTTGCCTGTCTTTTATATTTCAAGGGGGATTTTTCTCAAAATCATTTTTTCCTACTCATATTTTCATTTCTCTTCTTTTCTCTTTAGATTGCAATGGCTGAACAAATACTCCCAGTGCTGTTACAAAAGGCTGCCGAACTCCATACCACTGAGAGCCGTTTCATTTTGGGATTTCAAGGAGAGCTAGATAGAGTATGTATAAAGCTTCAATTTATATATTGGTTATTATCGGCTGTGGAAGAATTAGAGCTAGAGAGCCATATGGTGATGCTTTTCTTGGAGAGGCTTCTGTATCTCTAGAAGAACTGCTAGACATATGCGCAACTCGCGGCAAGCGTCAGTTTATTACAGGATTTTGTTCTCTTCCATTTGAACTTGGATTCAAGTATCGAACAAGAAGAAGGTTACATGAGCTCTGTAAGAGACTTGATGAGGATCAGGATGACATGATGACTTTCCTCCTACGAATGATTATGTTGAGAAAGTTACCAAAGGTTTGCAGTGGGCATGATGGTATTCAGAATGACGTGACCAAGTTCCTTGTATCAGTGATCATGTTAAGACTTAAGAAGCATTAAGTGAAGTGTTGGTCTGTTCAGAAACTATTCTGTATATGGTGTTTTTGTTTCTTTCCTTTGTCATGTGTTTTCTTTACACGGGGAATTTTTATTGTAAAACTTTTTGTAAGGAACAATTTTATTGGAATTAAACTTTTTCTGGATACTAAAAGTGTTCTGTGAGCCTAAAGTGTTCTGTATACCAAGTTCCTCATACCACTACCATGTTTTTGATGATTGCGCTAACACATCTTGTCTTCTCTTTTCAAATTTGACTTCTGAGAGTTTTTTGGGAATTGTAAAAACCTTTTACAGCTGGTTAACTAATAACATACAGAGCAAGTTAGTGAATTTCAGTAGCCTATATTTATAGCCACAGAAAAATTAAAATTTATAAGGTTGCCAATACAAGGGCCTTAGGTTGATTGACCTTTGCTCAATGCCGAAATGTTGGAATCCTGCCTCTTTTCTTGCACCGTGAAGGACCTCTTCTTGTACCATTCATAAATCTTTGGTTGTCAGTATAAGGGCCTAAGCCAGACATGCACAAACAGCTCAACTTTGCATTTATTGCACCATTTAGGAAAATCCACATGTATTAATGCCTACTCCTGGGATTTTTCCATTGCCTTATATCAATGCCATAGCAGATAATAGTTATGAATCAATAACCCCTTGCTGTTTACATAAAACATGTGGGATTTTGCTTCTCAACAAAAAATGTAACATAGACAAAAACCTTGTTTACATTAGTGCACATGGTTTTTCCATTGATGAAATCTATGGTCTCTTGGTATATCCATTTACAACGCAAGAAGCACAAAGGAAATCTAGTTTAAGATCAAACAACATATAGCTCAGCCTTCCTGAAGGTGAAAAGGCTCATGAATTCTTCCCCGCCTACGCTTTCCTCTTCTATGAGGAGCTGAGCGAGCTTGTGGAGGATGTTAATACATGCTGTGATGATCTGTTCATCTCTCACATAAGCCTTTTCCAGCATCTCTCTCACTCACACTCTCACTGCATCAGCAAAGCTCACAAATGGGAAACTACTCTAGATCTGAAATGTGCCACATTGAGCACATTAGCAAATAGCCAGCAAGCAAAATAATAATCTAGTAGTGTATCATAATTTGTTACTAGTTTGTATCATATACATATTATCTGTAATAATTTTCTGTTATACTTTCAAAGATTCATATCCAATGTTCAATTTTCTACTGAGTTAAACATAATAAACAATGGTTCAAAGTTTAGATTCATTATTCATATTTATTTACCAATACTTAAAGGTTCAGGTCTAATATCCAAAGAGTCATTCTAAATGAGCAAATCACAAGTCACGTGTCACATAAACTAGATTGCTGAAAACCCATTACGAATGCACTTTCTCTAAGTTTTCATAGGAAACACATGGCAAATCAAAGACATTTACATAGAAAATCTTATCTGATTATTCACATATAGAATCAATATTCAAGATATGTCTTGTGTTTTATATTCAAAGTCAATAGGCACACATAGTTATATAACTAGAACATCGAGTACATAAACATAAAGCTTGTAGGTAATACATATAGAAAATACCATCTGAGACACTCATATAACAAATCAATCATTAATATTCAAGAGTCTTATCGTACATAAAACTACATTCGAAATAAGTTATGTATCACATATACTAGCTAGTTGACTTTAATCACACCATCATATAATTTTCCCCAAAAAAGTGTTTAGCACATGAAAAATCAAAGGCACATACAGATAATCTCATTAGACTCTTTCACATAGAGAATCATCATTAATATTCATAAATCACATCAAACACATCACCACATTACCATATTACCACATCGAAATATGTTATGTATCACATATAATAGTATGCATTAAACACATTATAACATGATTCTTCTCAAAGAGTTAGTCACATAAAGAATCAATCATTGATAATCAAAGATCATATCTTACACACAACCACATCTTAATGGGTCCACAAATAATAACAGAGGACTTGCACAAGCCACGATCCCCAATGCCCTTATGGCGAGGATAATCAGATGACACCTTACTGGAAGACCCAGTCAAGGTGACCAATAATCAGATGACACCTTACTGGAGGACCCAGTTAACGCGACCAATAATCAGATGACACCTTACTGGATGACCCATTCAAGGCGACCAATAATCAGATGACACCTTACTGGAAGACCCAGCCAAGGCGACGAATAATCAAATCATTGACAATATTTCACATTGCATTACAAGAATTGGATTCTCAATATAATCAATAATAGAATTTCTAATTGTCAATGAATCATGTAATGTCTAAGTACTTGGAACATGCTATTTGCAATATGCATCATAGAAGAAAGCATAAGTTTTTAATCCATAGAAGTTTATTTGGATTTACCAATATAAATAGACATGCTTTACTATTTTAATTTTACCTCTCAAATTACTACAAATTTCAGAGTACGAAAAGTTACTGAGCCACTTATTGGAATACATATATAACTTTTCTTATCAATCAAGTCTTTTATTCACTTGGTTTGTATAACAAAATATGCTCACGGAAAGGTACTGAGTTACTTAATGGAATACATACATAACTTTCTTATCAACTATGTCTTTTATTCACTTGGTTTGCATAACAAAATATGCACACGGAAAGGTCCCGAATCACTTAGTGGAATACATATATAACTTTCTTATCAATCATGTATTTTATTCGCCTAATTTGCATAACAAAATATGCACACTGAATGGTATTGAATCGCTTACTAGAATACATATAGAACTTTCTTCTCAATTATATCTTTTATTCATATGGTTTGCATAACAAAATATGCACATTGAAAGCTACCGAGTTACTTACTAGAATACATATATAACTTTCTTATCAATCATATCTTTTATTCATATGGTTTGCATAACAAAATATTCACACTAAAAGCTACCGAGCTAGTTACTGGAATACATATATAACTTTCTTATCAATCATATCTTTTATTCATGTGGTCTGCATAACAAAATAAGCACACGGAAAGTTACTGAGTTACTTAAGTGAAAATACTTCGCTTTTTCCTTTTCTGCCACTTTATTCTCTTTCTTTCTCCTCTTATTGCCACCCTACATATTAGGGGTCTTACATAAATGCCAATTCCATTTCATATGTATCATGCACAACCTACTCGAGGCGAAAAACCATAGTTCGAAACCCAAAACATAACTTAAGTGTGGATTTTACTAATACTTTTATACATCCTAATTGTCAAAATAAAAAAATCTCTTAAACATAAAAATTATTACATGTGAAGTAAGGAACAACTTTTCAGTTATCAGGCAGTAAACTGCCCTTATTACCTAAAATCTGAAATCTTAAAATACACATAACTCAAATTCCTTTTTGAACTGACCTTATAACTAAACAGAAAAGTTATTATATATAAATTAAAAAACAACTTTTCAGTTATCTACTCTGGCCAACTCCTACCGGAGTTGGTCGGAAAACTCAAATCTCCGATAGACATGAGAGATACAGATTTCTATGAAAACTGAAATCTTTAAGCTTGAATAACTCTTTATCCACTTAGAACTGGACATTTTATAAAACATAAGAGTTGTTTGGTAAAATATTTACACCAACTTTCACTTTTATTGTAAATTTACACTTTGTATTACACTTGGGGGGGCCGGACCAATTTACACTTCGTATGCATTGGTCATTTGGGGGAGGGGGGGGGGTGGGGGTGGGGGGGGCGCTAAAAAATTTCATGGGAAAAAATTATTTACTATTTTTCCATGGGAAAAAATTTCATGCTGCCAAACATGGTGTTAATGGTCCAGAGTCCAAACCCCTCTAACTTCAATCGGCCCTCTCAAGTCTCAAATCTCTCTCCTTCTCCCTCTCTAAAAAAAACAGGAAATCAGAAGACGAAAGAACACTAGAAAAGAATGAAATAAAAAGAACATAAAAGAATAAGAAACCTTATAAATACGGGGAAGAAAAGAATAGAACTAACCTTTTCTCCTTCTTCTTCCACGATGGAGATTGAAGCAAGTCAACCAACTCAAGCAAATTTTTCGCAGAAAGTCAGAAACCGTTCTTGAGTGCTCAAGGAAAGGGGAGTGAAGCGTTAAAAAAATCTACTGAGAAACCTTAAAAACACCAATTCAATTAGCAAAAGAAAATAGAAGTAATTTTTGGGACTGAATGATCCTAACCCTCTATAGTTTGGAGGGTTAGAATCAACCCATGGAAATAATTTTTGGGGCACAACCTATTTATGGTGTGGCCGATATAATGGACGGTTTGGATCATCCTATGGTGCGGGCCATACCGTACTTTTAATAGATTGAGGATTGAGATCATCAAAATACAGTAGTGCTGATCAAAATACAGTAGTGCTGATAACATTTGCCTTTAATAAAGGGAAATAATGATATTCCCCAATCCGACGGATGAAATTCCCCTTAACTTTATTGGTTAAGTTTGGGGTGAATTTATCCTGGAACGGTTAGGGGATTTTATTGGTTAAGGGAGAGTAGAGTATCACTTCCCTTTAGTAAAATCCCAACGTTGTTCATTAAGTTTTAAAGGCTATGTAAAGCGTTAAAGGGGGGGTGAATTTATCCTCGAGCATTTAAGTATTAACGGGGGATTTTATCGGTTTAGGGGGGAAATCACTTCCTTTGATAATATCCCTATTTTATAGGGATGAATTCTCGACAAAATTGGGATTTTTTTAAATCCTAGCGGAAATTAAGAAGTAATTACTTAAAATAAAAGTTAACGATTTTTGCAAATCGTTGGGGGGGCCGTGGGCCCCCTCACGCTATACGTAGTTTCATCCTTGCTTTTACACCTCTGGCCAAATCTTGCTGGAGATGGCCGAAAAACTCACTTTTTCGAACTGATTCTTCAAAAGATGGTTTCATGGTAAACTGAAATTTATGACTTAGCGTATCTCTTTATACACTTAAAACTGGGACAATTCAATAACATAAACGTTATTCCTAATATTAATACCAACAATTCTTATGTTCAGACCGCAGGCCAAATCTCATCCGAGATGGCCATAAAACATGGAAATTACCATTTTAATTCCATTTTAAAACCAAAAACTTATAAGTAACATAACTTATTCAATACTTCACCAAATTCCACATTCCGTATATGAATTTAGATATACAAAAAAAGATCTACAACTTTTAGGTTGAATATTTTGGCCAATTCTTGCCTGAAAATCTCAGAACATCCAAACCAGTTACGAATAATAGCGAATTTCTGGATTTTAATCTTTTACCTTGGAATTTCTTCACCTTTTGTTCTCTAATTCAATCCTTTCACCAAACTTTTCTCCTATTTCTTTTTCTGTCATTTTTTCTTTGATTTTCTAATATTTAAATGAATTTCTCTTCTCATTTGCTTTAGATAAAGCTAGCTTGAAAGAGAAGTGACACTTGGATTTTCATGTGTCACTCTCACAACAATCTCTGCCATACATTTAGCTAATGACCAAAATACCATTCCATTTCTCTCCTTGACTTGTTTTAATTACCCTCGTATCCAATAACAGAAATTACCAAACTACCCTTGTTCATCTATAGTAATGACACTCATGTCCTTTGATGAAATTACCAAAATATCTTCCACACTTCAGTAGTTCTTAAGTTGTACTTTAATCATATTTAATTTACTTAATCACTTTGGGTTAAGGGAAACTCAAGATTTGGTTATTTCATTGTCAATATGTTTGAGTTCCCAAGCTATTTAAACACATAGTTAAACTATTAAATGTGCATAGTAATAAGGGGAGAGATATGGGACTCCGGTTGTTTGCAGACCTTAGTAGTTCCTAGTTGGGATTGAGGTTGGACACCTCCTCCTGTAAACAACTAGCATCTATCTTACCTACATGCACGAGATGTGGAGTGACTTATCTTAATCACTTGTGGGTAGTGGACCCTAAGCAAGGTAGAATGGGTACGACAATAAGATTGTGTATTGAACATGATCACATTAGAATAGCTTGTGGACAGGAGAACGTTAAGCTATTCTACTGAACATGACCCTTTACATGTCCTTTGACCTGAGGGGTTATATTAGTCTGTTGGCGAGTCTCTCATTTTTTATCTATCTAACCTTGATTCTCTTGGAGTCACCAGACGGTAGTACTGGAGTGTTAGACAAACCTTAGAGGTCAATAGTGATACCCGACACAGAATTCTCCACCTATTTAATAGGATAACATTTACGGTTTTAGTCAGAGCAGTAGGCCTAGAAATATACCTGGCCAGGTGGATTTGATAAGATGTTTATCAAAAAGGATTTCTCAAAATAAGTTTTGAAATGGTTTTAGCAAATGCATTTGCGGGCCGACGCTGCTTTATTGAAAGGTATACCATGAGTAAACCCAGGGGGTAGTTGATGTCCACCTCCCGTAGGAATCAACTCAGTAGATGTGGACTTGGAGAAAGGACTTGCACATTTGATGTGATTACGTGAATGATGATTTGACTGTTATCTTCAGGATTACGTCTCGTTGGAGGCCAATGACTCAATGCGATTGTAGTATTAGCTACGAAGCAATAATCGCAGTGGGGCCCACTTGTGGGTTCTACAGGATCTACCGTTAAATCCCTGCTACGATCCCACTCACTTCTTGATTGACCTATTATAATCTATTGGATAGAGGTCCCGTATTTATTTAGTTGCTTACACGAACTAGTTTCGTGACATTGGATGCATTGAAAGGATATACACAATGTATATAGTGTATATGCACTATGGGATACATTGGGAATACCAAAATGGTTAAGTATTAACCATAAGGGTATTTTCGGAATATCATAAATTATATTGGATCCTTAATCCTATTGGATAGGATTGGATTGCATTAATTTAATTAGGAATTAAATGTGACATGCAATGGGAATTTGAATTGGATAAGTGGACCTACATAGGACGAATTTGGGTGGGACCCATGCCCACACGCCCCATGTGGTGTGCCATTATCAATTTGGAATTCAAATAATATTTAGAATATTATTGCTAGATTTGTTTTTCAAATTAAAGCAACACATGTGATGAAATTGGAAAGAGAGAGAGAGAGAAAGAAAGAAAGAACAAACAAAATTAGAAACATGGGAACCACATGGGGCAACCAAGGATTGCTTGGGCAGAAAGCAAGCCACCCTTGGTCATCCCATATGGGTTTCCAATTGTGGGGTTGCTTGCTTTCCCAATAGAAGCTTCCAATTGTGGCTAGTTTTCTTGTATTTTGGGATTTCTTTAGAAACTTTGGATTGTGCATATGGAAATTGAAAACTCTATAAATACAAGAAATATTATTGGAGTTTTTAACAGCTCTTCCATAATTCCATGTGTTGGAAATTGGTAGAGACACCCCGAAGTCTTTCTCTTCTTCTTCTCTCTCAATTCCATCAACTAGTTTTGTCTTTGGAAGGTCAAAGACAATCATCCAACTAAGCTCCATTGATCTAAAGACATATTCTCATATTATAAACTGATTTAGATCAGATTATAAAGTGAACAAAGAGTTATACCCAAGATCCTTTGTGGGACAAAAGAAATCCATCCATCCAACTTGCGGTTTCGCGTCGATTAGATCGCCTGCGAATTTTTGAGTAGATCAAGCAGACGAGTTCTTTTCTACAGCAACTAAAGGTATTTATATTTGAGTTTATTAAATCACAACAAAATCAATTAGTCCCTAGGAATCCTGGGTTAGAGCAAAATTTTTGTTCTACACGGTTTATTCTTCCGCTATGTGTAGTGATTTTGTTCGGGGTTTTTACAACCTTTGTAATAATATTTTCTGGAGTTTTAAAAAGATTTGAATAGTATTTTAAAATGATATGTGACTTTTGCTTCAAATTAGGATTAATAAAATCATCATAAGATTAAATTTCTATTTAATTAAATCAACATTAAGCTTAAAATGATATAGCAGATGCAAGCATGTAAGTCCTTTTTTTCATATTAAGATTCCACTCCCGGCTAAGAATACTCAATGATTTATTTATTGGGAAGTACTACTAATCTCACCCTTCTTCTCAATATCTCCGAAGGGAAAAGATATCCTCGGTCCCTTGCTTTGATGATGGCATTTCTCACCTTTTCAAATCCTCATACCATTTTGTTTGCTTATGTTAGTTTTTTTTAGAATTATATCAGCCTTTAACAATTAGCTAACCATCACAAAATCTGGGTCTAATATGATTTACCAACACTAGCTATTGCAACAGAACAACTTATGTAGCTAAAAAGATATAACGACGAATTTTGTGACTTTGGCAACGGATTTGTTCGTCACCAATGAGTGTATTTCTTGTAGTGATTTAGACATTGAAAAAAGCATGCGACAATGCACACACATGAGAGAGAGAGAGAGAGACAGAGAGAGACTCTAGAATTTTATTAGGACTTGAGAGTACCCCTTTTACCTCTTACTTAGGAAATTGATTTGATTAGAGCTTGAGAGGGTCACTGTTCTATAGCAGCATTTCTACTATGTTTAGAGTCTGTGGATGCTTTAGCCAAAGGTACAGGAGCACTATTAGCACTAATCAAACAAAAAAAATGTGTAGCCATGTGTATAACCAAAATATAATCCACCAGAAGAGGATCAACCAATATATATACCCAAAAAGAATAAAGAAAGAAGCTGCCACATCATCAAGAAAATAAATAAAAGAATAAACATGTCTGTAATCATAGGGAATGAGAATATTCTGTAGAGTCCCCTCCATCATAGGCTATCAGTGCAGCAAGAGAATCAGTCTGTGGAGGTGCAGATGGAGTAGCAGCAACCAGTGGATCATCAACAGAGGATGGTGGCACCTTCCCTGGAGGGACGGTATCAGATGATGAAGAAATCTGGGTGGGACCGTCAAAGGGTGGAGTCATCTCGACCAACAAGGAATCAACAAAAGCTCGGTCTGCATTCGACAAGTTGTCTAGAGTCATGGGGGACTCAATAATCATCGGCACAGTACCGTCTGTAGAGGAGATAATGGTTGGAGCAGGCTCCTCAATGGTAGAAGCAGGAATGATCTCACCTGGAAGCTCAGACTCTATAGTGCCCGAAGTCTCACCGCCTCTCAATCTCCAAGAAGGGTCGATCTCTAGATCCTCAATAGTCAAAATCTTCCTCTTCTTCCTCGGAGGAAATCCATCAAGATTTGTACCCTCTTTTGTCGGCGCTGGAGTAATAGCATGATTGTCGCTCTGATCATCATCGGATTGTGCCAGCTCGTCAGTCTGTATCTGCTCATTAGCCAGGACTTGATCAGCATCGTGCACCTGCTCATTTGGAGGAAACTGATCATCAGCCTGCATCTGATCACCAATTGGGACCTGGTCGTCAACATGTGTCTGCTCATCAGCCTGGACTTGGTCATCATTGTGGAGCTGCTCATTCGTGTCAGCTGGGATGTCTCTTTGAGCTTGGGTGTTGCCATAACCAAGACGTGGAACGTCTAGCTCAAGCCCGTCATGTCTTGTTGATATTGTGGCCTCACTATCGAACTCCTCTCCGCCCACGTTGTAGTCTTTATCGTGAAGCTGCTGTTGCTGAAAGAGAGAGGAATCAAATAAAACAAAGGACAGAATCTACAAAGAAGAATGCTAGAAAATAGAGAAAGTGTACCAGCTCTCGAATGCGAAGCTCTTGAAGCGTGATCGTCTCATCCCTCTGAGACACTGCCTCCTTCAAGTCCCGAGCCTCATCCTCTACCGCCTTGGCTCTTGCCTCGACCTCTGCAAGACGGGCCACTGCCGTGTCTCTCTCTGCCTTCGCTCTCTCTCCCTGTAGATGAAAGGAATTTTGGACAGGAAGCAAGCAATATGTATGCATAGAAGCAGAATTGCAAACATTATATCATACCTCCACGAGGAGCTCACATATCTTGGCCTTTAGGCCTTCAACTATCAAGAGAAGCTCATTCCCCTGCCTAAGGGGAAGCTGCATCTGCAAGAGGAAGATATCATAACGATAAAGTCGTATATCTAATGAAAAAGAAAAGGATCAAGAGTGAAGAAGCTTACCCCTGGTGAAGACTTTAGGACTGGATATTGTCTCCACGAGGAGCTCTTCATACCCTTTTTGTTAGCTTGTGATAGCTTTCTGGGAATTACATCAACCTTTAATAATTAGTTAACCATCACAAAATCCGTCGCTTAATTAATTTAGCAACACCAGCTAACGCTAAAAAAAATATAGCCACAGATTTTGTTACTTTGGCAATGGATTTTGTCTGTCGCCAATGAGTGTATTTCTTGTCTTGATCGATTCAAATATTGGAAAAGGCATGCCACAATGTGCACGAGAGAGAGAGAGAGAGAGAGAGAGAGAGAGAGAGAGAGAGAGAGAGAGAGAGAGAGAGAGATTTCAGTATTTTATTATGTTAAAATATTTTGAAATAAATAAGGCTTAGACACAGTTGTTGGTGGACAAGGGAAATATAGATGTGGAAGGAGTTGTTGGTAACTTTGTATATAAATTTGGCATTAGAAATAGTATATAAAAATATTGATAGCCAAATATCATTTCCCTTATCACAAATGTCAGTATCAAAAGTTATTTCTGCCAACTAAAAGGTAAAAATTATTCTACTTTTTAGCTTGGGTTAAGTCCTAAGTGAGTGCCCAACATTTTGTAGTGGCAAAACTGTAATAAACAAGACCGAGAGCACCAATTTTGGAGCAGGAGAGCAAGTATGGCAATTCATCTCATTTTGGTATGGTGTCAAATGATTTTGCCTCTAAACAGATACATTGCATACTATGCATCACGCGTGCAAACCATTTAATTGGGTCAGATTTCATTTCAGATTTGAAATCTAAATTTACTATTTTGGAAAGAACTATGGCTGGCATAGGATAGAACTGAATCCTTAGCCCAGTATTGACATGTATATCAAAAGGGAAATGGTATTGGCACCCCTTGTTTTAATATGGCATTTTTTCATAAGAGAAATGTTATCAGCACAACCTTTTTTTGATATTGGCACAACTTCCAAAAGAGAAAGATAAACAACAGAAAGTCACTTTTACAATCAATGGTAAAGGGCAATTTGTGGATTCTATAGGGAGGCATAGTGGCGTATATACATATATAATCAAGATCCTTGATCTTGTGGAACATCATGAGGCAACTCACAAGGTCTTGGTCACATCCCGAACGGACATCCTATGCATAAGCTATAGAACTACAAAAATAAATTGTAGTCTTCGCTTACCAAAACCCTAAATGAGGCTTTTTTTTAATCAAGGGTCTAGGATCATTTGATCAAGATGTTCTCAAATAGTATCCTATGAGACTTATGATTGCCTTTGGATCAATGTATCCAATGAGGTGGGTCTAGTAGTGCGGGATTATAAATCTCTAATGAACTTCACCAGATTGTCCGTGACACTTTGGGGACTTGGACTTTATCGTGACAGCTCTTCCAATCCTATTCAGTCTGATTAGATATATCAAAGAAAGAAAGTGATTCTGTTCTGTCTCTGTTTTCTTTTTGGATTCCGAGGATGTGCCGGCCGATCCTAACATCATTTATGAGGAGCCAGATGACAAAGCCTCGAATTTGCAGACACTTGGGATTCTCAGTACTTGAAGGGACTTTAGCAAGGACTTTTAGTGTCACACAGACATTAAAATCGCATGTTAGTCATCAACAACTACATGACTTTGAAGTCCTAGAGGTTTAACATTCGATTTTATCATTACCCTGTGGGTTATTGGGCCTAACTAATGGATCTAAATAATAGTGTGCATTTGTGAGCCCTACAAATGTCATCAAAGAAAAGAGGATTTTAGGCCTAAAAAGTAAGAAATCTCATCACTAATAACTCCAAAATACATCAAAGGACGTAGACAAATGTAGTTCAATCTCCTACAGACCAACCACACGCATAGCCCGCAATGACGCCGGAGCTACTTCAGAAGGATCCTCAAACCGAGCCCACTAGGCCCACCATGCTAGGCCCCAAACTTAAAAGGTCCAAAAACAGAGTTGCAGTCTAAGATTTTGGGGTATCTTGTGGGTCAAAACTGAATTTACTCACAACTTTAAAAATAACAATCCATACACGGTTGGAAAGGTCTACGAGTCTAATTTCCAACGCTTCAAACGGTTGGCAAATCAGAGTTCTATGGAGGGAGTTATGGCCATTTTTCTTAGAAGTGTTGAAGCTGCCTACACCATACGAATTTCAACAGATTTGGGTTTCTTTTTGCTTGTTGTCCAGGCGATTTCTAAACGTTTTTTGCTATGGTTTAAGTTAATTTGAAGTTATATTTATGCTCTATCAAGTCCCAAAGACTAGGGGTGCAACTCGGGTCGGGTCGGGCTGGGTTGAGGCCAACCCGAACCTGACCCAAGGAACCATTTGCTCAACCCGAACCCGACCCGACCGAGGTCCAACCGGACAAGGTTCAACCTGAGCCGACCCGACCCGAGAAACCCTTTTTGCCAACCCAAACCCGAAAAATAAAAAAAATTATTAAAAATTTCAGGTTCACTTGGGTCGGGTTGCCAATGCCCTCAACCCGAACCCGAACCCGAACTCAACCCAAACCCAAACCCGAACCCGAACCCGAACTCAACCCAAACCCAAACCCGACTTGAACTCAACCCAACCTGACCTTTTTCCGGGTTGAATCCGTCGGGTTCGGGTTGAGCCCGCCCAAGTTCCAACCCTACCAAAGACAACCATTAAGTTTAGTTAAATAGCCTTAAAATGTAGTCAAAGTAATGTTAGTTTTCCTCTCTCTTTTCTCTTGGAACTTGTGTTGTCAAGCTAGAAAATAATGTTCAAACCTTTGGAAATGTACCTATGGCTGGAGGGTTGTTCCATGCCTACTTAAATGATTATTTGGACTGTAAAGGGAGGACTTTTGCAAAGAATTTGAATCAAGTTTAGCCTTTGGCTTTTGAAGAAGGAGTTCTTCTTGTCTATTTTGCTCTTATCCCCTGGGTGGATTCCTTTGTGTGGCGAGCTGTTTCATCTCAGTTTTTTGCTTGTATTTCCTCCTTTCTTCTCCATTTGTTTGGTGTCACACAACGTATGGCCCATAACTCTAACCTTCCTATAGTCATCAAATAAACAATTGGATGACTCTAAAATATGCATGATACCTGCAACAACCAAAGTAAGAATTCATGTCATACATTCATGTTATGCAAATAAAAAACTGAATCAATTTGTATATAAAGAAATAAATAAACCAGGAAAGAGAAAAATCTTAAGAATAAGGTATCTTTTAGCACATATAGCAATATGGCAAATTGAAGTCAGTAATTTATTTTCTCAAATCATAATATCCAACAAACAAAAGAAATCTTCACAATACTACAAATTCACAAAAATATATCTCAAAAAATTTTGACGAGTCTAAAAAATAAATTGATCCATATGCGCTCAGCTACAATATTTGTTTTCATACATGTATCTCAAAAAATCCCTATGACTCTCTACATCCATTCCAATAAAATGTTTTTTCGCTTATGGTGTGTTTAAGAACTCTTGAGCCCGTACCATAGATCCTGTTCTAAGTTTGAGATCCCATTCAAAGCATTTAGCCAATTAGCATGAGTAGCATTCTTCAGATTAAGGTCCTTTATTTTACTAACTAGGATAGCAAACGAGTTCACAAGCTTGTAATTGATTTTCATAGTGGGTGGTACCATTTGGCGATATGAAGTACTCTACTCATATCTTTGCTTTCACAACATTTATGATGTTGTAGAATAGGTAGCAGGCGCCTGTGAAGGTGCATGCTACCCATGCTATCCCTTACGTTGTGTACTAGATCTACATTTACCAATTCTTGTATAAATGTTTTAGTTTGTACATTGTCTGGGACAAAGTTTTATATGTGCCAACTCTTGTTTTAGTGTAAAAATAAATGATTATTTGTATTGTTAGTATTTAGTTAGTTATGGATGGTTTTGTTAGCAATGTAATCTACAAAAACTTCTTTGGGTAAACACATTGGACTTAGTCACATGCATTTACTAATTTTCAATGTTGTCAAAAGTTGCATAATATTGATATTAATTTCAAAAGATAAAAAAAAACATACTAAAAAAATTTGCAAACTAAAAAATGTCAAAACATAAAAACAAATGACTATTGAAATACTTAATACAAAAGAGCTATGCGAAGAATTATATGTGATCTACAAAGATATTCCATGGAGCAAAACTCAAAATTGTCCTGTGTTCAAAGGTAGCAACAATGTTCAATTATGTAGGTTTTAAATAGTCAAAGTTTTCACCTCTATAAGAGCATGAATTTCAGCCGAACGTGTGGAGAAGCCTTCCCTAACAATAAAAACTCATTCTGAAGAACATGGCAGCATCAAAGATGTTGGGAAAGTTGCCTTATTTCCCCTCACCACTAGGTTGCTTGGGTGGGAAGGCAAGAAGGCAAAAATATGAACTAACTTTTTAGGTTTTAGGAAACATGGGATATAAGAGAGGTCTTTTCTCTTATGTAGAGTAGTGAGAACGTGCAAAAGTGGAGTGAGAGAGAGAGAGAGAGAGAGAGAGAGAGAGAGAGAGAGAGAGAGAGAGAGAGAGAGAAAGAGAGAGTGAGGAGAAAAGAGAGGAGAGAAGAGAGAGAAAGAGAGTTTTTTCTTATGTTCTTCTTGTGGGGTATCTTCTTGTGGGTTTCTCTTGGGTTTTTCTCTTGGCTATTCTCTTAGGGTTTTCTCTCAAATTAGTCTTGGGTAGGGGCTTGTGTTGAGAAGCAATGAAAACGTCGCGGGTTTGTGGGTTTGTGATTAATCCATTGTAATCCTTGTATTTTGTTTTTCTCATAGTGGAAGATCGTGTTTCTCGTCTGTGGAGTAAGCTTGGCCGAACCACATAAAATCTTGGTGTTCATCCTGTGGCTTGCTTGGTTTATTTTACTTTTCAGTTAAATTTGTACACAATCAGATTGTTTTGCCCCACAGATTTTTCTCAACAAGTGGTATTAGAGCCGTGGTTAGAGCGATTGTCGAGGCCAGGCGGAGTGATCATGGGTTTTGTGGTTAGATCACAACCATGGTTTGAAATTTCGGCTTCGGCATATATTTCAGACCTAGCCGAAACCAAAATTTCAGCTGAAATCCCAAAATTTCGGCCGAAATTCAGTAAAGACACGAAATGTCGATTTTTTGGGTGAAACTTTCAGTCGAAATTTTCTGCTGAAATTTGGGAATGGAATAAAAAATTATTACATTTTTCAAATTTCGCCAAAATTGACGAATTTTTTGAAATTTCGACCGAAATTTGGTACGTTTCGCTAATTTCGGTTTCAGTCTTGACCATAATCTGAAATTCCGGACTTCAGACGAAATTTAAAACCATGATCGCAACTAGAGCGATCTTTGAGAGTAGAAAGATTGTCCACGAAAGATTTTCATTCGAGGTGGAGCACAACACCGAGAAGTGCGAAGTAATCTAAGATGGCAGTAAAATCAAGTTCTACTCAATTCAGCATCGACAGATTTGATGGAAAGGGAAGTTTCACCTATGACAGATGAGAGTCAAGGACATCCTTGTTCAACAGGGGTTGGCTAAGGCGTTGAAGGGAAAGGATGCGAAGCCGGAGAAGATGGGGGATGCCGAGTGGGAAGACATTGAGTCGAAGGTGGTCAGCATGATTCGACTATGTCTGGCAGATAGTGTTATGTTTAATGTTATGGAAGAAGAAGAAGTGCCTAAATTAAGGAAGAAGTTGGAAAAGCTTTCATGTCAAAGATCCAGGGTCGTTTGACAAGGGATCAGGAAAAGGCAGGTCTAGATCCAGGGTTGGCGGAAAGGGCATGCATTGTTACCGCTGCAAGGAATATGGCCACATCAAGCGGGATTGTCCAAAGTGATTTGACCAGGCGGACAATGATGCTACGAATATGGCAGTGGCGGTAATGGATGAGCAGGGTGAAAAGTTTGGAGACGTTCTCACAATCTCACAGGTAATCACACTTCTCCTCATGATGACTGAATTTTAGATTCAGGATGCTCTATTCATGTATACACCAGGAGGGAATATTTTGATACATTTCAAAAGACAAGGGCGAGTGTAGTTTCCTTAGGTGACGGGTCTACATGTGACGTCACGAGAGTTGGGATGGTAAAGATCAAGATGTGTTGATGGAGTGGTTTGCACTTTGGGTGGTGTGGCGTATGTCCCAAAGATACGAAAGAATCTAGTGTCAATTGGTCGATTGGAATCCAGAGGTTGTAGGATTTCAGCTGCAGGTGGAGCCATGAAAATCACATGCGTTTGTATGGTTCTGATGAAAGCAGAGGAGTGTAGCAGATTATATCGTCTGGGAGGGGACATGGTGACTAGTGTTCCTAAGATCTCGATGGCTAGTAGGAAACAAGATAATTGTGTGCGCACATGTAGGGTCTCTTTTGTAGTTGGTGTAGAGATATGTTTCCAGGTTGTAGACAATGGTGAGAGGATGACAATACCTGTATTGGGGAGGATGGATCGAGATCCCTCTCCAAGGTTGACTAGGTGAGTCAACGGGTTGTCAGCTACACATGTGCATTGGCCGTGTTGATAGAATTGGGAGGAGTAAGAACCAAGGTGATTCGAGGGTGTGTAGCTGGTACTTTGGAAGGCCAATGGTGGTTTGCGGCAATAGCGGACCGGTAGTGACATCAATGAAAATGTTCATGGGGCTGGGAGATAAGCCAATGTGGAGACTGTTGGGAAAATTGCCTTATTTCCCCCCACCATTAGGTTGCTTGGGTTCTAAGGCAAGAAGACAAAAATAGAAATTAACTTTTTAGGTTTCAGGAAACCTAGGATATAAGAGAGGTCTTTTCTCTTATGTGGAGCAGTAAGAACGTGTGAAAGTGGAGTGAGAGAGAGGAGAGAAAAATGGAAAATGAGAAAAGAAAAGAGAGGAGAGAAGAGACAGAAAGAGAGAAGAGAGAGAAAGAGAGTTTTTTCTTGTGTTCTTCTTGCTGGTTTCTCTTGGGTATTCTGTTCGGGTTTTCTCTTAGATTACTCTTAGGTACGGTCTTGGGTTGAGAATCAAGGAAAGGGTTGCAGGGTTGCGGGTTTGTGATTAATCCATTGTAATCCTTGTATTTTGTTTTTCTCATAGTGGAAGATCGTATTTCTCGCATGTGGAGTAGGCTTGGCCGAACCATGTAAAATCTTGGTGTTCATCTTGTGGCTTGTTTGGTTTATTTTACTTTTCCGTTAAATTTGTGCACGATCAGATTGTTTTGCTGGGCAGATTTTTCTCAACAAAAGAAAATTAAAAAATACATCATGACAGATAGACTGAAAGATCCTTGGGAAAAATCATGGAAGAAAGTGATGGAGAAGGAAGAAATCTAGGGTTTAGGTAGATTAAAACCAAGAGAAAGTGATAGGAAGGTAGCAACAGCCAAAAATGACAGTTGCAAGGGCTTGATGGCGAACTATAGTGTTTTGGTCGATTCAAACACTAGAGAAAGAGGGAAGGGTGTAGAAAATGACAAAAACAAAAGTAAGTCTTACGGTAGATCTTACTCATGTTCGATTACAAAAGAATGTCATAAAATGTCTTCTCTGTAACCTTTCTATAACTCCTCCAAAGAACTTTGGTGATGCCGAAAATGGCAACAGGTAGGTCTTGATGATGAAGGAAATAAAAGAGAGAGGGGGAGGAGGGGAACGCGGGGGGGGGGGGGGGGGGGGGGGGAGAGAGGAGCAAAGCATTCATGTCGTATGTTTCACTGCCCTTGTGAGATTTTGAGGATTTTTAGTTTCACCTGTTTAAGGTGAACATTAGTTGTGGGCATGGTTTTAAATTTTGATTTCAGCACTGATGATGCCGAAATCTGCTCGTACGATCTAGCGGTGGTAAAGATGGCTCTGTGAGAACACTGGACCCACAGAAAAAGTTTTAGCGGCCCGGAGTTGTGGCTCCGGGCGGCCACTTCGACACTCAAGTTAGAAATCGGTATCAAGGATTACCTCCTTTCTGAAGGATTCTTCCTTGGATATGGTTTCCCTTTTGCAGACGTTACTATTTTTAAGGAATAGAGAAAGATCTCCTGAGATCTTGTCCTTATCTGTAGAGTAGCCATTTTAGCAAGGCTAGGCAAAATACTCACCGTAGATTTGATCAATTCACACTCCCATACTGACCCTCGAGTTTCTTTATAAGGACCTCATAACCCAACTTCTTCATCCAAAGTCTTCTTCCATTGCATCCTTTCTTACTTTATTGAATTGGGGAACAAGTTCGTCAACAATCATCTCATGATCCAAAATCATTTAGCTACTGCAAAAGGTGATTTGATTTCCTATGAAATGTTGGTCTTTGAATATTCTATTTATCAAAAGTACCTTTTTGTTTATAAAAACATTTTTTTAGTATAGGTTGTTTTATCATGTTTTTCCCGAGATCTATATTTTTATGGCTTCCATTGATCTATTTTTTTATACAAAATTCTCTTTCCCTCTTGATGTGCAGAAAGAAACCAAAGGAAGAAGGTGTGAGGTGGACTATTTGTTAGAGGGGCAGAGGATGAGAGCTTGATGAGAGTGATAAGATTTCAAGTGAATTGGTAGGAAGAGGGTAAGAAAATTGTTCTCCCTTTGATTTTATTCGGACCCGAGTTTCATTTTGCCTTGAAGTTATAGTTTTGAGTGGACAAGATCATTATTGGACTACAGTTGATGACATAAATTTAGAGATTTTTGGTGTGAAGATTTGTTTCTTTTCCTACGTTCTTTAAAATTAGTCACTATCATATGCTAAAAATGAGAACCCAACATGGGATTACTGATTGGAGAAATAATTTATATTTCACAATTGATGGAGGAGTGAGGGAGGTTGAAACAAGGGAGCATCTTGGTTGGAACAAAAATAAGGATGGCATAATGAATTGATTTGTTCATGGAATGGGTAATATAGGAAAGATGACTCTTACTCAACTTGTTTACAACGTGCCTGGATTTATAATTCTAAATTATAAATGCTCAATTTAAGTTGAATTATAAGAGTCAAATTTAGATTTGTTCTATGTAAATTTCATATGTCGGTCCTTGTTTAAGGGGAATTATTTAGAGTTACAAGATAATAATAAGGAAATTTTGATATTTTGGAGAGGAATCCAAGGGAAATTGTGATATTTTGATGAAGCATTCAAGGAGATATGATGTGTGACTTTTTTCTGTTATCTTATAACACTTCATTTTTTTTATGTTGTTCAAAGAGTGTTTAGAGTTACAAGATATTGGTAAAGAGATTGTAATGAAATGTAATATATGACATTGTCATCAATATTTTAGGAAAATAAATTATGAGATCTTCTTCATGTCTCGTATCCTTCTTCTTCAGCTATGATAATTTTTCATTGCATTTGAAGTAACGTTTTTTAGTAAAAACCAATCTTTTGGAAAAAAAAAATAATGAATGCCTTGAGTTGGAAAGTTTGCATGATTAAACCCGATTTGTTTATGGAATAAATTACTACCAGAAATATAGGCTATGACGATGGATATATGTAACGGCCACACAAAATGACCTGTAGTGAATAGTGACCAATTAATATAACCGTTGCCCTAATAATCATTTACGTGGCACGGTATACTAAAACTACATATAACAACGACTTAATATAACCGAAAGTTCGGCAGCGTAGCATAAAAATATAATGAAGGAATCATTTTTGTAGTTATAGCGTCAAAGTGAAGGTTCTTGTAGCTAAAGATTTATAATTGCCAACGGTTTATATATAGTCGTTTATCAATATACGTAATCAAAGACGGATACGATAATCGTCGGTATAGATTATATATTACGAGGGTTTAACAACAACGGACAAATTTTCATTCTTGAAATGGTTTTTTTAGTGCAGCGACGGTAACATTTCAGTCTAAAAAAAGTCATTGCTTAAAGTTTTCACGATGGAAATATAAGGAAATAGCCATGGATTTGTGTCCATCACTAAATCTTAACTAATAATGATCCTAGCCATCCGATATATAGCGGTTTCTATATAATGTGTAGCCCCTCTAAAGATCGGAGGGTTGGGATCATCCTATGGAGATGATCTACGGTGTATGACATATAAACAATATGGCCTAATAAATGTATGGCTTGGATCATCTTTTTAAGGGGCCATTATATTTTTTCAGAAACTATGGACTTCATTGCACTCAGCGTATAAAATCTCTTTATTTAAAACCATGAACCTCATAATAGATGAGCTTGAATTTAAAATTAAATCAAACCAACTACTATTTTGTGCAAGTAATGAAGTTGTTTTGATTCCATCTATACTTAGTAATAAACAACGTGCGATGCAAGTAGCGAAGAGAAAACCGGAGCAACTAAGAAAACATAAATGATTAATAAAATTCTATTTCTAGCTTTCATGGATAATATATAAAAGTCTTTAAAACATACGAAAGTGAGTTTATTCTACAGTTTTTCTTTAGGTAGGCTACTACTAAAATTAAATGAATGGTAAGAAAACAATAAATATTTGCGTATTGAAGTGATTTATTTGTACGTAATAATGTACGGTGATGACAAACAATTAAGGGGTAGATGAAACTATAGGTCAAAAAAATTACTCAAGTTTCTTCAAGATTATAATTTTTGAAAATGCAACATACGAAAACTCACCCAAAAGATTTTGGCAAAAATTTCAGCATAATATTAAATATTTATAAAAATCTCGATATTTGGGTGAAATCCCTTAATCTTTGAAAGGAATTTCGGGAAAAACAAAATTTCGACCGAAATTTCAAAATTTCAGCCCAAAAAAACTACCATTTCGGGTATTAACGATTTCAATTTCGGTGTTGAGCAAACCCAAAATGTCGGATTTCGGTTGAAATTTAAAACCGTGATCAATACACAAGCATAGATAATATCTATACTTGGGATTTGCTATGAATCATTGCAAAAGGCATTTTACTGGCCGACTGTTGCATAAGAGACCATCCACTTCAGATGAATTAAATGAATAAGACAAATGCTATTGAAAAGTGAGCCTATGTGGCATGTCTCTTTTGCAACATCCGTGAAATGCCTTCTGCGATGGTCCTAGTCCATAGAACCAGATCAAAAAGGTGGGACCCAATAGTTTCCTAATGGATCTATATTTAGGCGTGGCAAAGGGCCGGATGTTACATTCCCCGTCCCGTTCCCCACCTCAATGGAAATCCCCCATCCCCACTTGGGGATGGCGGGGCATCCCGTCCCTATCCCGCAAGGAAAATCTAATCCTCGTCATTGCCTCGCACACTATAAGGAAAAATTCTCTGTCCCATTCCTTGCCCTGCTATAATTACAATTTCTACTTTTTTAATCTAACCAAGCAATTATTAAAGAAGATGCCAAAGTTCTAAACTATAATATAACACTTATATATATGGGAAAAATGTTGCTACTCGGTCGCTTAACTTATAGCTAGTCACGTTTTAAACAGTAGATTAAATGTAATCTCACCCATCCAAATAAAAGCCAGTTACGTTTTACGTTTTAAGGTGAAAAAAACAAAAAAAGACCTCGACTCTCTCTCTCCCGTCCGACGGAAATACCAGAGACCTCTCCCTCCTCGTTCTGTCTCCCGTCCGACAAAAATACTAGAGACTCTAAGTAGATTTTTTGAAATCGCTCCTCCTTTGCGATCTCTCCTCCGATCCCTCCCTCCTTTTTTCCAGCGTAAGAGAGGTAGGGTTTCAACATCTACCGAGGGTTTAAAGCGGAAAAGAGGTAATATTGCAGATATATTACAAATTTTTGAAGGGTTTAAAGGTAGGGTTCTTCTTTAAACTATGGTTTCTTCTAGGGTTTCAAGATTTGCTAAATTACTGTGTTGATTTTACATATTTAGGGTTCCTATGTTGATTTAAATCTGTAATAGTAGAGGCTTGTAATAAATCTGAAATATTAAAAGCCAGGTTTTCAACCTAGGGTTTGGGGGTTTTATGTCAAGCCAGGGTTTCAATCTGTAATATCCCTTTCCATTTTTTTGTAAGTTATCTACACCCACTCAACTCTCATTTTTTAGGGTTCCAAAATGATTTAACAAAAATCCTTGATTTTTTTTGTAAGTTATCTACACCCACTCAAAACCCGTCTCTGCTCTCATTTTTAGGGTTCAAAAATGAGTTTAAATTTTTTTTAAGGGTTTCGAAATAGCACAGCAGACCCTCTCTTTCCAGCATTAAAAAATTACAGAAACTTTAGGGTTTTTAACCTCTTCATCTCGAAGCGTAATATTAACCAAGTTTTTAATAAATCTGAAACAGTACAAGGCATGTGTGAAGCTAGGGTTTGGGGATTTTATTTTTCAAGTCAGGGTTTGAGGATTGAATTAAATTATGTTCATATGATTGTGGTAATGCGATTCTTTTTGTTCAATATTGTGCAGATAGTGAAGATTAATGGCCTCCTCTAACCATAGCAATTCCGGTTCACTTGGAGAATTACCATGTAAATGTGGAATAAAAGTGGCTATTAAAATAACTCACTCAGATGTGAATGGCAACCGAGGCCGGCCCTACTACACTTGTGGATTTAGTGTGAGTAACCATTTAATAGTGTTTTTTACTTTTGAGCAGAAGTTCAAATTACTAAGGATTATACAACACACATGAAGGAGGTGGAAAGAAGAAGTGCGAGTTTTTCGAATGGTGCGACAATGCTAAATACAATAGGGAATTTGGTTTGAAGAGGGACAGCATAAGTGGTACTCAATGTCTGCAGAGGTTGGAGGCCGAGGTTGCCGAATTAAAGTTGTTGGTGCACACATGCGCGTCTACACATTAAAGACATTGAAAGGTTGGAGCACGAGGTTGATGAATTGAAGTTGTTGGTGCAACAACTGCGTAAAGACATTAAAGACACTGAAAGGCTGAGGCAAGAGGTTGCCAAATTGAAGTTGGTGGTGCAACAATGGCATCAAGCCGTTAAATTAGTGGAGAATGAAAACGGGTGGATTAAAGCGATGGGGGTTGTTGTTTTTTTCGTAATTGTTTTCTTTTTCCAATGTATCACTAAGTAAGGTAGGAAGCAATTACTTGCTTTTTAATATTGTGCTGTTCTTTTTTGTTCTTGACAGTTCTGTAATTGGTACATGGCATCCAAGTTTTATGTAACTTTTTGGTTTGTTTATGTTTATATGGAAATGGGATGCATGTGGATGCAAGTCATCTTTTTCTTTTCTTTTTTCTTCTTCTCGAGGTAATGGAAATGGGATGCATGTGGCTTATTTGTCTTGAGGTAATAGGCCTCTTGGGGTTGTCACAGAATCAGGCAGTACTAGTATTGGTTGATTTTTTTTAGGTGATGTGCTTAAGGAATTGGTTCTGTCAATCTTCAAGCTTCTCAAACACTAATTAGAAAAACCTTTGGGAAAGAAAGAGTACAGAACAGTGCATGAATTACCTTGTTACATATTAGCACCAAAACACCATATCACATTCAATGTGTTATGATACATACAACAAAGTGGCATGGATTGAAACTGGTTTTCCATTACAATCACATGATGACTTTGTTCAGCTATCAGTGTACGAGAATTCAGCTTTACCTAAACTGAGCATACACTCCCAAATTGATAATGTCCAGATCCAATGGGCCATTAGTAATACATGAACAGAATGTTGACATTAATAGCCACTGATTGTCATTTCTTGCAACTAAAGCCTTTTGTTCAAGAGGGATTGATGGATGATTGTAACCATCCAAGGAGCTAGAACCATCCGAATGTAACTCATAACTGGACGGAGCTTGAATGCATTTCCCAATATGAATAGCCAATTACAAAGAATTCCAATAGAAATTTGTGGGTATAGTTGTTGTATGCTCGAGTCCTATTATGTTGCTGTTAGGCATGCACAGGCCGAAACAAAGGGAACATGTCTGATATTCATAGATCACATATGCTTGTTCCTATAATCAAACTAATAAATATAATGCAAAATTGTACACTTTTAAGTTCCTATAATCAAACCAAAGTGAGCTAATGTTATTTACTCATTCCCATCTGAAAAAAAAAACAATTGAGGCAACTACATCCAAAAAAAAAAAATCCAAATCCAAATAAGAGCATAGCAGTAACAGGTTCAGTTCCAGAACTTCTTTCTGTCCCAAAAATTGCAGATGTGAATACAATCCCATTCATAAACTGGTTGTATTAACTTGAAGAATGTTAATACAAAAACCATGCCATACAGAAACCATCCCATACATAATGTTAATACAATCCCATCCCATACAGAAACCAAAAAGAAAAAAACACACGGTGGTCAACATGTAGCTCTACAATTCAACCCAATGCTCTCTTCACTCTGAACTCATCTTCCAATGTGAACGGGCTGGCATGAAATAGCGATTCACCTCCATGCAATCAGAGGAATATTAGAACACGATGGTAACCATCAAATGAAAGAAGAAATAATTAAGAATACATGATGAAGAGCAAGAAGAATAAAAGATGATAAGAAACTACCAATTACCTATCCAGAAATATTTACAAAGTTGTAACACTAAGAAGCTATCAAGTACCTATGCAAATACATTGATCTCTTCACTCTCTTCCTCTTCCTCTTCCTCTTCATCTTCCTCATCCCTTAATGTCATCTATTGGCACATAAAAAATGTTGCTTCACATGAATAATAATTACAACATAGAAAATGAGAAATTCTACAAATACAAAGTGACAAAAACCCGAACCTCAATTTGTTTTTTACACGTTCTTGTATTATGGCCTAATTCTCCACATCTTTTACACTTCCATTTCTTTCTCTTCGCTTGAGAGGTCTCTATCGGCGATTTCAAACGTGTAGCAACCTTCGGGTGGCCCTTGGTTTTCACGACTTGGGGGTCATGAATATATATCCCTGAAGATTCACTCACAAAATTGAATTGTACTTGGCTACAAGTAGTGTTCGCAGGAATAAGTTGTCTCTCTCTCTCTCTTCACTTGTTCACATTCTGCCAACCATACATCAAGTGTTTCATACACCTTAAAAAAACTCATATTACCCTTAAATTCATGTACTAGCCTTTGACACCTTGCTATTACACACCATGTTTCATAAGGAGTAACTTCATTACTATCTTCTTCGCCTAAAGACACCCCACCACCAAGTACAAATCTAGCCCTAGTTGTCCATCTATTTAAAATATATCGCTCGGGAATTCTACTCAATTATTTCTTGGTCATAATACAAAGTATATGCTTGCACAAAATCCCTTCAATCTAAAATTTTGCACACTCACATGTAGCCTTCACACCTTCTTCAGAATCATCATACAAGACCTTACACCATTTCCACTTCTCATCTACACTCAATCCGACAATGTATTCAGTTGTGTTGCCATTCTTATCCGTTTTCTCATGCCAACAGTCAAGGCTATCCCTAAATTCTACTTGGAATCTATCGAACATTGTCCTGGTATAACGTTTGCTTGCTTCTTCTTCTAATTTGAACCTTGAAATCAACACGACCTTCGTAGTTTTAGATATGAAATCTTCTTCGAACTCTGCTTTACGAAGAAACTCAAGTGCCCTATCATATTTATCTACGAATTCTTTTAAAGTGGTGTTCATATTAACATACCCATCAAAGAAAGCATTGATGCTCTCACTGCAGCCACGATGCTCTCACTACAGCCACTAGGAGTCATTCCAGCTGTGAATGTATCTCTAAAATACGCTGTTACCCAGTGACTACGTAGCTCCCACATTTTTTCTAGCCATCCATTTTCATTAATCTTATATTTCTCTACTAATTCTTTCCATTTCAACTCGCTGTCATGTATTTGTCTCGTATAAAACCATTTCTTGTAGTTCTTGCAAAACTCACTATCGGTTTCTCTCATCGCTGGAAAATGCTCAACTAAATGCTTGTGTATGTGCCAGAAGCAAAACCTATGGCGGGTGTCTGGGAAAACAGTTTGAATCGCATTTCTCATCGCCCCGTCCATATCTGTTATTATACAACCTAGCGTCTTCCCAAACGTGCACTGCAACCACTGCTGAAATAGCCATGTATTTAGTTTCCTCTTTCTCATCGGCTAACAATGCGCATCCAAATAGTGTAGACTAACGATGGTGATTAACTCCGGTAAAAGGAGCAAATGGCATCTTAAACCTATTTGTCCTGTACGTGAGATAAAAAACAATGACATCACTAAACTTTAGGTATGCCTCTCGAGGCCATGAATCGGCCCAAAACATCGATCTCAAGTTCCCATTAATGTCCAACTCCATAGCAAATTGAAATTTAGGGTCTTCTGATCGTTTCTTTTGGAAATATTATGCTACCAAGACACCTTCCTTACCCATATTGTTACCCCTCAGTTTCCTCAAATGGTACACCACTTGATTTGTTGTCAAAGCAACATTTGTTCCTTTACATGTGACGTTAATAGCCCTTCTAACACCAGCAGGCTTCATCCCTATCTTACTTAGGTCATCTATCAAAATCTTACATGCTTCATTCTTAAGAAATCTATTGTGAGAATGATGGTGGAGAGGTAAGCTCATGGCAATGATCATCTTCAAAAGCTCTCACATGCCACTTCTCATCTATCAAAGAGATATCCATCTTGGCTTGGCAGCCCTCTCTTACACTACGACGACACTTCACTACTTTATCACTCTCTTTGTTATCTTTCATTTTTTTGAACCCCGCTTTATCACATACAAATCTCCTAAAAATCACTTCCCCATTTTTCTTTGACTTATAAGTTGTGTCTTTTCGAATTCCAAATCCCATACCCAACACATATAAATTATAAAACTCATATGCAGCGATATCGGTATTAAACATCTTGTCCTTAAACAGTTTGGAAACTAAATCCCCCTCATTAGCATCCTTAGTAGGCGTATTAAATGTACCGCTACAACCCTCACCGTTATCTTCAGAATGTAAACAACCCTCATTCAGATGTTCCTCCTGCTCAACCATAACAAATTCATTGACATACTGTCCATCATTTTGTAAGCCACCAGCTTGGGACGCCATGTCATCAATCACAATCAATCTATTCGCAACTATATCATCAACTGATAACCCAAAACCTTCGGACATAGTGTCATCCATTAGCTCAATAAAACTTAACCAATCCCTTTCGATAGAGCTTAAACCCACTCAGAAGTTCTACCTACGATTCCAACCAATCATTCCAAACACAACAGTAAACAGTTTCTTCAGCAAATAAACCACAAAAATTAAATTTAGGTCTTCTTCTTTTCAGATTATAACAACTGATTCTGACTGCCAAACCGAATATTGGATTAAGAATTAAACCAATAATCGGTTTTACACTCACAATTGCTCATCATAATCTTAAACGAACAGGCTCAAGTAATCTACCTGTACCAAAAATTTTTTTTTTTCATAGAGTCGGCGCCGCGAGGTCTTCTTCTTTCAAATTATAACAACTGATTGTGATTGTCAAATCGATTGTTTGGCTCAGAATTATGTTTAAATTTGAGTCCAATAATCAATTTAACAGTCGCAATTGGTCATCATAATCTTTGAAAAAAAACAGGGTCAAGTAGAAAACTTGTAGCAAAAACAATTTGAGACAGAAATTACAATGAAATACGACCTAAATAAAGCTAAAATTTTCGAAAAAGTTGAATTTCAACATAGAAAATTGAAGATTTAGGGGATCATAAGGACTTGTTCTTAAATGGATGTATATACCTGCGCCATTTAAACCTGCAAATCTGTAGTTTTAAAAAAACTGCAAATAAAAACCCTAAAAAAATTTAAAACCCATTTTCGAACCCATTTTCCGTCAGACAAAAGTTACAAAAAATTCCCAGATTTTTGTAAAATCATTTTCCCCTAGAAGAAGCCATAGATTAAAATAGAGAAGAAGAAAAAAAATAGAGAAGAAGAAAGAACAGTTACCTAGAAAAAAATGAGTGTTGGGAGAGAGAGAGAGAGAGACGCGCGGCGTGAGGGAGAGAGAGAGACACTTGGGGTGGTTTTTTCTCCCTCTATGGTGGTTTTTTCTTCTCGTCGGCAAGTGGTTTTTCTTCTTTTTGCACTTGGAGAAGAAGAACTGAAAAAACCCTAACTTTCTGCAATATTACCTCTTTTCCGCTTTAAACCCTCGGTAGATGTTGAAACCCTACCTCTCTTACGCTGGAAAAAAGGAGGGAGGGATCGGAGGAGAGAACGAGGAGGGAGAGATCGCGAAGGAGGGAGCGATTTCAAAAAATCTACTTAGAGTCTCTGGTATTTCCGTCGGACGGGAGAGAGAAAGAGGAGGGAGAGGTCTCTAGTATTTCCGTCAGACGGGAGAGAGAGAGTCAAGGTCTTTTTTTGTTTTTTTCACCTTAAAACGTAAAATGTAATTGGCTTTTGTTTGGACGGGTGAGATTACATTCAATCTACGGTTTAAAACATGACTGGCTATAAGTTAAGCGACCGAGTACCTAACATTAGCTACTCGACCGAGTACCAACATTTTTCCCTATATATATATATATATATATATATATATATATATATATATATATATATATGGATATTTATGTAAATTTTAAAGTTGAGATTAGCCAGTCCCATCCCCGCTTCGAGGATTATTTTTTTAAATTCTAGTCCCCATCCCCACTTAAATCAGGAAATCCCCGCCGAAGGGGAGCGGTGCAGATCCCCATTTTTGCGGGTTTAACTGCCAGCCCTATCTATATCCTGAGAATTTATATGATGAGTGGGCTTCGACATCCATCCTTGATATTTGATCCAAAAGCAGCCCACCTTTTAAACTGTTTAAGAGGTTGTTGTTGGATCAAATATCAAGGCTGGATGCGTCGCAAGTGTACATGCACACCCACTCATCATATGAGATCTCCTACCTCCTTAGTGCTCATCTTTTCCAACCCTAGCATATATTTTAGGACAGTTGGTTGGAAGAGGCAAGTTTTATTAAGGTGACCGGGCATACACGCCAGTTCTAAAATCCAAGGATCTAAGAGATCCTTGTCTTTTACTACCTGCTCTTGTCCTTATCTGTAGAGTTTCCATTTTAGCAAGGCGAAGCAAATCCTCACCGTAGATTTGGTCATGTCACACTCCCATACTAACCCTCGAGTTTCTTTATAAGGACCTCAAAACCGTACTTCATCCAAAGCCTTCTTCCATCGCATCCTTTCTTACTTTATTGAATTGGGGAAACAAGTTCGTCAACAATCATCTCATGATCCAAAATCATTCAGCCACTGTAAAAGGTGATCTTATTTCCTATGAAATGTTAGTCTTTGAGTATTCTATTTATCAGAAGTACCTTTTTTTTTATAAAAGCATTTTTTAGTATAGGCTGTTTTATCATGTTTTCCCGAGATCTATTTTTTTAATGGTTTCCTTTGATCTATTTTTTTTATACAAAATTTTGGTTCCTTCTTTATGTGCAAAAAGGAAGCAAAGGAAGCAAAGGAAGAAGGTGTGAGGTGGACTATTTTTTAGAGGGGCAGAGGATAAGAGGTTGATGAGAGTGATAAGATTGGATGTGAATTGGTAAGAAGTGGGTAAGGCAATTGTTTTCCCTTTGATTTTATTCGGACCCGAGTTTCAATTTTCCACGAAGTTATAGTTTTGAGTGGACAAGATGATTTGTGGAGTACAGTTGATGACATAAATTTAGAGATTTTTGGTGTGAAGATTTGTTTCTTTTCCTGCTTTCTTTAAAATTAGTCACTATCCTATGCTAAAAATGAAAACCCAACATGGGATTACTGATTGGAGATATAATTTCTATTTCACAATTGATGGAGGAGTGAGGGAGGTTGAAACAAGGGAGCGTCCTGGTTGGAACAAAAATAAAGATGGCATAATGAATTGATTTGTTCATGGAATGGGTGATATAGGAAAGATGACTCTTACCCAACTTGTTTACAACGTGCCTGGATTTATAATTCTAAATTATAAATGCTCGATTTAAGTTGAATTATAAGAGTCAAATTTAGATTTGTTCTACGTAAATTTGTTTTGTTGGTCCTTGTTTAAGGGCAATTATTTAGAGTTACAAGATAATAATAAGGAAATTTTGATATTTTGGAGAGGAATCGAAGGGAAATTGTGATATTTTGATGATGAATTCAAGGAGATATGACGTGAGACTTTTTTATGTTATCTTGTAGCACTTCATTTTGTTATGTTGTTCAAAGAGAGTGTTTCTAGTTACAAGATATTGGTAAAGATATTGTAATGAAATGTAATAAATGACATTTTCATGAATATTTTAGGAAAATGTTTTTCTTGAATTGTGAGATCTTCTTCATGTCTTGTATTCTTCTTCTTCTTGAGCTATGATAATTTTTCATTGCATTTGAAGTAAGGTTTTTTAGTTAAAACCAATCTTTTGGAAAAAATAATAATGAAGGTCTTGAGTTGGAAAGTTTGCATGATTAAACTTGATTTGTTTATGGAATAAATTACTACCAGAAATATAAGCTATGGTGATGGATATACGTAACGGGCACACAAAATGACCTGTAGTGAATAGTGAACAATTAATATAACCGTTGCCCCAAAAATCATTTAGGTGGCAATGTTGGGCAGTATACTAAAAATGCATATAATGGCGACCTAATATAACCGTCCACAATGCAAAAATTTGGCAGGGACAAACATTATCTGTCACCAATATATTTAGCATAAAAATATAATGAAGGAGTCATTTTTGTAGTTTTAGCGTCGGTGTGAAGGTTACCGTCGTTAAAGATTTATAATCACCATCGGTTTATATATAGTCGTTTGTAAATATACATAATCAAAGACAGATACAATAATCGTCGGTATAGATTATATATTGTGAGGGTCTCGACAAAGGGATTGGCCATCAACCTTTTAACGAAAGGGATTGGCCATCAAGCTGTCAAAGGTAGTCTGTTAAAGAAAGGGATTGGCCATCAACCTGTTAACAAAAGGGATTGGCCAATCATCGGTCTCGACGAAGGGATTTGCCATCAACCTATTAAAGATAGCACCACGGGTACCCCTAAATGTAGGTTGAATCAATGGTCTGGAATGGGGTAACTCAAGTAGGGCACACCACCCCTCAAAAATTGGACAGACCTCATGGAGACCAAAACGAAAGACATGAAGGTTTAGATCCCAACATTTAGCAGCTGCGTGGAGTAGGTTCTATTCTACTCCTGAGGAATCTAAGTAGTGAAAAATATTAATAATCTGGTCAAGGGTTGTCCAAAGGAAGATACCCATCATGTCTCGGAATCTGATTAATCCAATTCTTCAATAATTCGTTCGACATGGTTTCTCTCCTTATATTCAAATAAGGTAAAAATGATAAGAAATGGCTCAACCCTAAATAGGTAAATATGAGGATAATCTCAACAATAAATCATCGGCAAGGTCAACGTTTCCATTAGTGATCACAGTATGATCCAAAAGAGGTAAATCGATGGTAGAGGATATGGATCAGATTTATGATAAATAGATCAGAAGATAGATCATGGCCGTGATGATGGCGATTAAGAGCCATTGACCTGATCTAGATCTGGATGATGGATAGATATAATTGATTGGATTAGATAAGGAGCCCTAACTAAACACCAGGTCCTGATCTAATAATCAATATATATACAAGTATATATATATATATATATATATATATATATATATATATATATATATACCCTAACTAGGGTCACCATCCCTAGCTCTAATCTAGGGGAGTCAAGGAGGTCTTGAATCAAGACTTGTTCGTGTACTAAAATTGCATTTATAGCCACACATAGTGAACTAACCCTATTCTATAAATAGGACAAGGCTCTAATCTAGGCTTACATGTGTGAGGTACACATGTTCTTCCTATATGCAAACAAAATTGAAGTAATATAGAGGTCAGGTAAGGCCATAGGTCCCATAGCCGTTCCATAGCCCAAGTGTACACCACGAGTATCCAGGTGATGTACAGATTATATCTTGTGGCCCGAGGGCTACTAAGAGTTGAGTATACATCCAAAGTGGTGTCACGACTGGACGTGTCACCCTAATAGTTTGTCCTGGATGGATGTACCTCGGAAAGGGGGATAAATAAATCTCACACCATCCATAACAGAAATAAAACAACCAAGCAGATAATAATATGCAGTGGATGCAAGTGAGTTTTGTGTGTGTATTCAATTTTGTGCCTATTTGGTGCCCCTAGAATTCTAACGATAAGGTTCCCATTTTTAGAATTTTAGCCCAAATTTCTTCAAAAATAATTAAAATGGCATTTTATAGAGTTAGGCAAAATCAAGTTTCCCTAGCAGAGTTGCCAGTCTGTGGGACCCTCAAGGCGAACTGTGGATTGAGACCCCGTGAACCTCGATCTTCACATGAGATGCAGAGCTCCGTGTGGCTCTCGACTGATGCCCACACAGTATGAGTAGTGGCGTACGATACCACTTGATTTGGAGTAAAAACTAGAAGCCAAGTCGTACCTGAATAAATGTCCCCACACAGATCCAAGGATTTGATGGGAAACTAATGACTAGAGTCGCCATCCAGGATGAAGGCTTAGAACCCATAAATGAACTATGTCAAATGGATAAAACCATGTCCAAGAAAGGAAGGGCTTTGTGCTTGGTTACGAGTGGGGAAGGTGTTAGGCACCCCACTCGCCCGAGAAAACCCTGTCTCTAATGCCATTTTTATTAATTTTAAAGAATTTTTGGCTAAAACATGTAATGGGAACCGACACCCCCCTAGTAGACAACCTATCTACAGCATACATGACTCGGGGATGAGCAATCACATCCACAAAAGAGAAGAAAACCATCCACAACCTAAGGAGGGTTGATATCAGTTTCATTCAACATTGGAAGAAACACTAGAGTCCGTCGTCTCCCCTTCTCAAATATATAGACCATATATACAATGTGAATCAATAAATCCTCACATCACTCGTGGGGAGGCAGAAAAGACTAGTGCAAGTCCAATATTAGGTGACCCTGATACCTGTCTCCACTACAGGCTAACAGATATCATCTAAGAAAGCAGTAATCAATCATATGCTACGTCTAAGTAATAATAACATGTATCAACAGATAATGGTAAAGAAAGTAATAAGCAGATAATGCTACAGCTAAGCAGATATAAACTAATATCAAAAGATATAAGAAAGTAACATGTGAACAAATAAGCATGAATACTATGGCTAAGCATGTAAATAAGCATACGATCAAAACAAGAAAGAAATACAGATAATGCTTGTGGACCCCCGATCCGAGAGAGGCGGGGGGACGTACCCCCACGCGAGTCTCAAAATCATCCACGTGAAGGAGAGCTCCGTCAAGGAACTCTCGAAAGAGTGCCCCTCACAGCATGAGCTGCGATGTAAAGTGAGATACCTCTCGATTCGAGGACTAGCCCGGATTCGAGACGCACCTTGAACAAAGAAAGAGTCGCCATCCAAGGAAGTAGGCCCTGGATCCTATGTTGTGCTCTGTCGCAACAGATAACCAGAGATACAGAAGGTCCGTGCCTGGTGACGAATGGGGAAGGGGTTAGGCGCCCCCAATTGGCCCAAATGCAAGCACCTGGTCTCTTATGCCATTTATTATTAACTTTGAAGAGTTTTGGGCAAAAATCATGCGAAATGGGAACGAATATCCCCTAGATAACACCTAGCTAATCATGTATGTCTCGGAGATGAATAGGAAGCACACACAAAAAAAGAAATGAAAGACATGCCACCTAAGAATAGCTAGGTTATGCGTGTCATGCCTAATTGGTGTCTATGTTCTGATGGGCAAACGCATGCATGCTACAGCTAAAGGTATAGGATCTGTACAGGAAAGTAAGAAAACACATCAAAACATACAATATGACAAACCCTAGACTCTAATGCGATAATTGACTCGGACCAAGATGGCCATCCATCTTAGCTGCACTACGTATCCCGGCCTCGGGAAGAATCAGAGCCAACGTAGTTCGGCGACCTATGCTAAACTACAATGCCTAACCTTCTAAGACCGCTATCCTAGACTCGATCAACTAGACCTGACTAGTTTTTAAAGCTTCTTGCGCCATTACTTAAGTTCGAGTGAATGGTAATTTTTAGGACTCCCTATATGCCCTAACTAATGCAAGTGGACCCTACACCATATGTGTGACTAGGCTGTGTGTCCTAAGGAAAGCCATGGGCTCTCTAAGCGCGTCCTAGTCTAGCCATCGGCTCGACTAAGTGTCTAACCGACCACGACTTGAGGCCTCCTAACTCTGAGGACACTCACACGACAGGACTCAGCATATCGACACAAACATGACAGACTCCTAACTCTATGGGAAGATCTTTTGAAAATTGTTGGTAAGGTTATTTTGAAGAATTTTTGTAGTTTTGGAAAGTTTGAAATGTTTTGAAGCTTATAAAAGTTTTTGAAGTTGTGAAAGTTGTGAAAGTTGTGACTGAACTCAGGATGCCAGCTGCACGCCTAAGCTGCCTACGTACCCCTCAGCTAGGGATCAAGCCATCCGTAGTTCGGACCAGATTTCCTAACTACACTCCTAATGACTCAAGATTTTTAAAATTTTTTATTTTTCAGATGTTTTTGATGTTTTTGGCTGAACAGGACAGAATCCTATCATCATAAGGGTAGGATAGGCTCCAGATATCCCGCAAAGATTGGACAGCATCCTATACTCTGTGGGGGAAATGAACAGAATCACGACTCTGCAAGGGTTGGACAGCATCCTATACCTTGCAGGAGCGGATAAAATCACATGACTTGATGAAGGGTTTGACAGAATCCTAACCCCTATGATGATAGGACAGACTCCTGAAAGACTAAAGGACGGAATCCTAAACTTTAAGAAGGGATAGGACAGAAACATAAACTCTACAAGGGTAGGACAGACTCCTAAACCCTTGGATGGTAGGACTGACTCCTAAAAGACTGAAGGACGGAATCGTAAACTTTATGAAGGGATAGGACAGAATCCTAAACTCTACAAGGGTAGGACAGACTCCTAAACCCTAGGATGGTAGGACTGACTCCTAAACTCTCTAGGACTGACTCTAAAGAGGAAGAAATTCCTTAACCTGCGAAGACTCTAAGGCAGGAAGGGAAGGGGTTGGCTCAAGATATGTTCCGTCATAGCCTTGACTGGTGAATATCCCTATAGCGAAGAAGGTCATGAAGGCCAACAAAGATCTCGAAACTAATGAAAATTTGAGAGGAATAGGACTAAGAGATTGACTTTTGAACACAACTTTCGGCATGACTATATGAGAGATCAGAAGAGTCAACCCAAACCAATGATCACACCTACCACTTTACTATACATGGGACTAAGTCACATCAATAGCTGAAGCACGTAACCAAATTCCAGTACCATACATTTAAAAGCATTTGCTAGAGTTTGTCATTGACAATTAGAACATAACCTGGAGAAGAACATGAATTTAAGCTAGCATGGTTCAGACGACAACACCAAAGCCTTCAAACTAGACAAACATTTGAATAATGAGTAAATTGCACCTATATTCTCTCACCAAGACAGTTAATGAGAGTTAATACATCTCCCAGGTCAATCAAATTATAAATTGATACTAAGAGCTTGTAATGATACTTGACACAAGAATTACCTCATTTTGAAAGCAACATAGAACCCATTTCACTGTTTTTTTCTCAACCAAAAGGATTGCTAAAAGAATTTATCTCTGACTTCGTTTGAACTATCATAGATAACAATATGATTTATTAAAGCAATGCAATTTAGGACCTTAATCAAGAGTCCAGAACCCCTTTTTTTGTTTTTTAAAGCCGAACCATTTTCGTCCTTCCCTCCAACAACCATTTCGATCCTTTGGGTGTAAATATAAGGGAAATTTAACAAACAGGGGGAAGAATAGTGGGTTCCAGACAACCAAGTGAACTGAGTAGTATTTAGAGAAATAGAGGACAAAAACAAGCATAGACACCTTTACCCTAGCAATGATGAAGGGATCTACCATTGAAGTGACAACTATGGCAAACAGATCTGTCATCTACATTATTACGATTCCATCGAGACCTCGAGGGAATGCAGGGTAAAATCAAGGTGACAAACCAATTTTTATGCTTACCGGAACCAAGTAATACCACTGCAGAAACACCTTTTATATAAGAAAAAATCATTGCATTCTTACCAGAAATTCACAAGAAAAGTTGCTGAAAGTAGGAACAGCTTGGTTCATGCAATTATTAAGACATAGTAGTGTCAACCTTAGCTTGCAAAAGCATAATTGCGGGCACTAGCTTGTTTTGATAATGGCTCCAAACCCACCCTATTTCTTCATTGAATCACAGTGAAAACATACCCAGATTTTTGCACCTCAGAAAGAAACAAGGTAGAATAGGAAAAATCACACAGGCATCTAGCAACAAACCTTAACAATCACAATCCATATACGAATCATAAATTAGAGAGCTAAACAGAAAATTACCTGAATTCTTTGAAAGGAGTGGATGAGCTTCGGATCTCAGATCTCTTCACTGAAATTCTCGTATGAAGGGGATTCCAATTCTGGCTGTACACATGGGTGACTCTACTGAAATTAGGGATTTCGACTCTAGATTCGAGCTTCTTCCTTTTATTCTACCCAATCTTAGACCTAGGTAACCTCAAGCCCAAGTAATCGATGAAAGGAAATGGGGATGTAATTAGAGAAAAAGAGATGGAGGGGATGGAGTTGGGCTGAATGGAGGTTTAGGATTAAAAAAAAAAAGAAAAGAAAATGGTGGTGGTACCGAGGGTGGTGGAGGAGAAGAAATCGGGGGTTGTGGATGGTGGAGATGAAAAACGAAATGGGTTTGGCCTGATTGGGTTTTAATGGGGGTTTGGGTTGACCGGAGAAAATGGAGGAGGTGGTTGGGGCGAAAATAAAGGGGAAGGTGGAGGTGGCTGGCCGGGGATGTTTGGGCTGGCCGGAGATGGGGCCGGATTCCGGAAAAAGGTAGGATATCTGAGGTGGGTTTGGGTGGTTGGGTTGCTGGGAAAATGGTTTGGGTTTTTAAAATGGGCTTGGAAAATGGTTTGGGTTTTTGAAATGGGCTTGGGAAAATGGCAGAGGATGACCGGTGGTGACGATGGCCGATGGAGATGAGGGAGGAGAGGATGGCCGCTGGGTTGGATTCCAGCAAAGTCGCCGGAGTCGGTGGAGATGGGGGCGAATCTCTCTGTTCTCTGCTTCTCTCTCTCTCTCTGTTCAAGGGTGAAATGGGTTTTGGGTAAGGGTTTGAAGTGGTTTTGGGTAGAAATGGGGTTTGGATGGTGGTGATGGGCGGTTTTAATGGAGATGGGTTTTTAAAAAATAAAAATAAAAATGGTAGAGGTGGAGTTGCAGAGGTGGTGGGGTACGGTGGCTGATGGTGGAGGTGGTCGGAGAAGCTGTAAAATAAAAAAATTAAAAAAAAAAGTTTTAATGGCTGATGGTGGTGATTGGGCAAAAATGGTGGAAGTGGAGGTGGAGTTGCAGAGGGTGGAGAAGATGGTAGGTAGAAATGGGGCTTGACGGTGGCTCGGCCGGACTCCGGAGGCCTGCCGAAGAAGAAGGTGGGTTTGGTGGATGTGGATTTGCAGGTTTTAAGAGATGGGCGTGGTTAGGGTATGGTGGAGGTTGAGCGAGGTGGGTTTGGGTTAGAGGTGAAGTTGGAAGTGGTGGCTGACGGTGGTAGTTGCGGCTGTGGAGGAGGCTTGCCAGAGGAGTGGCCGGAGGAGGTGGAAATGGAAAATGAAATGGGTTTGGGAGTTGGATTTTCGAAGTGGGTTTTGGGTAGAGATGGGGGTGGAGAGGGGTTTGAAGGTGGAAGATAGAGGGGATAGAATGAGGGAGATGGTGGCTTGGATTCCGGTGGGTTGCTGGCCGGAGATGGGTTTGGCCTCGCTGGATTCCAGCTGGCAGTGGTGGTGAAGAGGGAGAAAATGGGGGAAGAAGAGGTGGAGAAAATGAAGAGTGGAGAATGGAGGTGGAGGTTTCTGTCGGGGCCGGCCGGAGGAGTGGCCGAAGATGGAAGAAGATGGTGGCTGTGGGTTTTCCTCTTCTCTGCCTCTCCCCTTCTCTATTTTTTTCTTAAACGAAAATGAGCTCCCCCTTTGGTTCTTCTTTTTTTTTTGTTTTTTATAACTAGGGTTAGGGACCTAGTTCTAATCCTCAGCATCCATTTCCTTTGATGTCCTAGATCACTTCTCCTTGTGCTAAAATCAGAAACCCTAAACATGTGCTTTCCATCATGGCCCTACACTTGTCCTTCTTTTGATCCTAGGGTCCCTGCTCATTGTTTTTAGAGGAAGCAATGAGAACATCCAAGAATACCCTTAAAGATGGGTTTATTTCCTTCTTGCCCAACACCTCTATTTTGAATTTTTTATTAGAGAAGAATGATATACCCGACCCCCCCTTTTTGCTCTAGACAGCTCCATCTAGTGTATTTTAACTACTCTTATCTTTACAGGGGGTGGCTAGGGCAGGAAAAGGGGGCGGAATAAATTTTCTTCTTTGATTTGCCTATGGTAAGCTAGTATTGGCACACCCATGCCCTGCTAATTCACCCTCCCTTTTCATATTTCTTCAAACTATGCCCAGCTCGAGACATGGGTTGGGATGCGACTTGGGTCGATTCATGAAATTCGGGTTGAGATTTTCAACTTGCAATCGGGTTAGGCTCGGATTAATTCCATTCATTTTCCGCCTGACCTTGGCCCGACTCGACCCAATCTATAGACATGAGCGCCATATATCAATACCAACAATTCAGGGTTCAAAATAAAAAGGGGGCCGATATCAGAGGTGAAGGTTACCCTGGTAGTTTCACCAATTCCGGGGACATGAGAGCGGGAATCAGGGCTTCAAATTAAAGGAGGTTTCTCGGGTTATGAACATCGATCAAAGGGCCTGGCAACGACAGCATTCTCCAGGCCTTTTCATGTTTATCTCGTACTTCGAGACCTTATTCAACCTCGGGATTTTATTCGAATACGCGGGTTTAGGGCCTTGTCAAAATGGGGTGACTACAGATGCCGCTCTTTGGCAGAGTGTGCTTGTCGCACGAAAGCCAGAGTCGAACAGACAACACATTTTGACTGGCCCAAGGCTTTAAACAAAAGGGATGCAAGGGGACAACATGGTTGAGTGACGAGACAGATTCTCATCGGATCAACCAAGAAAGAAATGATAAGATGAATTTACGAGACGGATTCTTGTAAAGAAAACTGAGATGCTGAAATATTGAGAAAGACTCTCGACGGATGGTTAGACAGATTCTCAATGAAATGATGAGATAGACTCTCACAGAAAGCACAATGGAATGATTAGACAGCCTCTAATTAAGCCACTCAGGGATTCGAGGATTATAAAGCGGAATGATTAGACAATCATCGTGATCAAACCTAAATTAGGATCTGAGAAGATAGCATCTTGACAGATCAACAAAGCAGAATGATTAGACAGCATCTTGATCAAACCTAAATTAGGATCTGAGAAGACAGCATCTCGACAGATCGACAAAGCGGAACGATTAGACAGCATCTTGATCAAACCTAAATTAGGATCTGAGAAGACAGCATCTCGACAGATCGACAAAGCAGAATGATTAGACAGCATCATGATCATTCCTAAATTAGGATCTGAGAAGACAGCATCTTGACAGATCGACAAAGCGGAATGATTAGACAGCATCATGATCATTCCTAAATTAGGATCTGAGAAGACCGCATCTTGACAGATCGACAAAGCGGAATGATTAGACAGCATCATGATCATTCCTAAATTAGGATCTGAGAAGACAGCATCTTGACAGATCGACAAAGCGGAATGATTAGACAGCATCATGATCATTCCTAAATTAGTATCTGAGAAGACAGCATCTTGACAGATCGACAAAGCGGAATGATTAGATAGCATCATGATCAAACCTAAATTAGGATCTGAGAAGACAGCATCTCGACAGATCGACAATGCGGAATGATTAGACAGCATCATGATCATTCCTAAATTAGGATCTGAGAAGACAGCATCTTGACAGATCGACAAAGCGGAATGATTAGACAGCATCATGATCATTCCTAAATTAGGATCTGAGAAGACAGCATCTCGATAGATCGATAAAGCGGAATGATTAGACAATCATCATGATCATTCCTAAATTAGGATCTAAGAAGACAGCATCTTGACGGATCGACAAAGCAGATTGATTAGACAATTATCATGATCAAACCTAAGTTAGGATCTGAGAAGACAGCATCTTGACGGATCGACAAAGCGGATTGATTAGATAATTATCATGATCAAACCTAAGTTAGGATCTGAGAAGACAGCATCTTGACAGATCGACAAAGCTGAATGATTAGACAATCATCATGATCAAACCTAAATTAAAATTTTGATTTGAAAAACGCGTTCAAGTTTTCTCAAATCCTGATTCGTCAAGACTGTCATCTCAACTATCAACGCATGCTAGGTATCTTTTATGGTCTGACTTTCATCAGGACATAAAAGATGCCCCTAGTATAATTTCGCTTCCAATTCAGGAGTCCTAACAAAACTCGAATAGATTCAAGCTTTCTTTTATGAAATTTGGGTTACAAAGATTTTGAAGGTACAAGAGACTGACTCTTGCTGAAAGGTCCACCACTTTTATGCCAATAGCAGGGCTCCGGGCCTCAAAGGCTTTCAAAATGCACAAGAGACTGATTCTGCCTGAAACACTTTCAATTTTCTACCAGCTGTCAGAATTTCAGGTTACAATGGTTTTCAACTTCCAAGCAGACTGATTCTGCTTGACATATCTTCGACCCCGGCCTGTTGCAGGAATTTCAAATGGGCCTGAGAGCTTGTCGCGCTTCTAGACCATGTATAAGTCATTTCGCCTTCTGGAGATGCGACTTCAATTTCTAGTACCTGTTACCCCAGCTTTTGAAAGGATACTGGACCAAACAGGTTATTTTGGGACACACCTGACTCGACTGAGTACATGACTTTGACTTGACAAAGAATGACCTTGACAACTCCTCGACAAAGGACTTTTGGTGAGTACACAACCGAGTTACAAGACTGACTTTCAGGAAAGACTGAATCTGCTTCTTAATTTGATAATCGTTTTAAGATGGTACAGCTTACCACTCTTGGAATTCTTTGAATACCGCGTTTTAAGGCGATTCCACCCCTTTCTGGTATTTAGTCCTGGTTATTATACCCTTTGGATTGTTCAGTTTTAACCCCTAGCTTAGAGGAATACCAAAGGAAGCCTTGCCGGCACTATTCAGACCTTGGAAGTGATGCTGATACAGGTATGAAAGTCTTGCTATCTTCTGAAATTCAGTCCTTTACGAGAAGTCACTGCCATGACCAGATTGCCCTTTTGGGTTTTCAATCTGGCGGACCGCTTGCCTTAATTTTTGCCTGAACTGCCTGCCCTTGCAGGTTTTCCATCCAGCAGGCTCTGCACCCTGATTTTTGCCTAAGCCGCCCTTTCGGGTTTTCAGTTTAGCGGGTGAATGACCATAACTTTTGCCTAGACCGCCCTTTCGGGTTTTCAGTCTAGCAGGTCTAAGACTCTAGTATTTTTTCTTTTTTCTGTTTCTCCACAAACCTTTGCCTTATCACACCAGGAAGACTTCTAGGTGGGTTAGGGTTCGAAAGAATTGGATTAGGGTGTCTGCATTGACTGGACCGAATCTGGACCCTTCCAGATAGCCTACGTACCTCCAAAGAGTGAGGATCAGGTCCGCGTAGTTCGCCCATTGGGGTCTTTGGGTTGAGATCGTTTTGATTTGGCTTCTTCTTTTTCTTTCCTCCACAGATTTGAAGGATTTGCTTTTTTTTTCTTTTTTTTTCAACAGCTTTGAAAGATTTGACCGAACCCGACTTTGCCAGGTTGCCTACGTACCCTGTGGAAAGGGATCAGGTCATGGCGTAGTTCAGGTTTGCATCTTTTATGACGCAAATCATTAAAGATGCCCCTGGTTCGAGGATGACAAAGAAATTTTGATTTCACTTATTGGCTCAAAGGGTTTGCGAACGGTCTTTGACTTTTCTCTTTTTTTTTCAATTGGATTTTTGGATTTGAAGCTCAGATCGACCAAGGACGGCCTCCTGGTGTCTTAGGCATAATACTTTTTAAGTTGATCAAGGTTTGTGGGTTCTGTTAGTTTTTCACCATTTTGATCAAGGAGTCTGACGGCTTTTCCAGGCAGGACTTCATCGACAATGTAAGGACCCGACCAGTTTGGTCTGAACTTCCCTCGGGGATCATGGACCGGTGCCCTGTAGGATTTCAAAACGAGGTCACCTTTCTGGAGATCTCTGATCTTCTTCACCTTCTTGTTAAAGGCTTTCTCAATTCGACGCTGATATCCCTGGACATGATACAGAGCTCTGAGCCTCTTCTCATCAATCATCTGCAACTCCTGATACCGGGCCCTTGCCCATTCTGATTCTGGCAAACCAGCTTCCATCATTACCCTTAACGAAGGAATTCTCAGCTCAACTGGTAGGACCGCTTCCATCCCATACACTAGTGAATATGGCGTAGCTCCCGTAGAGGCCCTGATCGACGTTCTGTAAGCCCACAAAGCATGTGGTAGCTTATTTGACCAGTCCCTGTACGTCTCTGTCATCTTGCTGTTGATGGTTTTGATGTTCTTGTTTGCGGCTTCGACGGCTCCATTTGTCTGAGGCCTTTATGGTGAGGACTTGTGATGCTTGACCTTGAACTCCTCACATAGGTGTACCACTTCTTTCTTGAAGTGCGATCCATTGTCTGAGATCAGCTCATGCGGTACCCCATATTTGCAGATGATATTCGTTCGAATGAATTTGGCAACTGAGGCTGAAGTCAGCGATGCGAAGGATGCAGCTTCGATCCACTTAGTGAAGTAATCGATGGCTACCAGGATGAACTCATGCCCACTTGAAGATTTCAGAAACACCTTTCCAATAATATCGATTCCCCAGACTGAAAACGGCCGCGGCGAAGTCAGAGAATGTAACTCAGAAGGCGGCACATGAATGAGGTTGGCATAAACCTGACATTTATGACACTTCTTCAGAAATGCAAAGCAGTCAACTTCCATAGTTGGCCAGTAGTACCCAAGTCTCAGGATCTTTCTCAATAGCATCTTCCCGTTCATGTGAGGCCCACAGACTCCTTCATGCGTCTGCTCTATGAGATTAGCTGCTCGATCTTCATCTACACAAAGAAGCTGGATTCCATCAAATGACCTCCTGAAGAGCTCATTGCCGCAGATAATGAAGTTAGCCGCCAACTTCTTGAGAGACCTCCGCTCTTTTCCTGATGCTTCAGGGGGGTGCCCTTGGCTTAAAATGAGATACTTTATATTAGTGTACCAGGGCTTTCCATCTGGACATCGGGCTGCTATCTCTATAGCGTTCACATGCGCTGGAGCCCATTGTAACCGCACTGCTAGAGGCTGAACTTCCATTGATGCAGAGATGTCTAACATTGAGGCTAGTGTAGCCAAAGCGTCCGTGAAATGATTTCTTGTCCTCGACAGATGAGTGAATGTAACATTCTTGAATCTCTTGACCAGAGAATCCAGATACGTGTGGTACGGGATCAATCTATCCTCTTTTGTTTTCCATTGACCATTGATCTGACAAATGATCAAGATTGAATCCCCGAAAATATCTATCTCTTGAATATGCAAGGCCAATGCTGCTTCGAGACCAGCAATGCACGCCTCATATTCGGCCTCATTGTTGGTACACTTGAACTGCAATTTGATGGATACGGGAATGTACTCTTTCTTCGGAGATATCAACACTGCCCCAACCCCTTGACCCCGATTGTTCACAGCACCATCAAAATACATCAACCATCTGGTGCTTTGGACCTCATCTTCTACAACCATGATCTCTTCATCAGGAAAATTTGCCGTCAGAACTGCATTCTCATCTACAGGCGCTTCAGCCAACTGCTCAGCTATCACACGCCCTTTTACTGATTTCTGGGTCACATAGGCAATATCGAATTCAGACAATAGCAGTAACTATCTGGATGTTCTCCCAGTGAGGACGGGCTTCTCGAACAAGTATTTCAACGGATCCATCCGTGAGAGTAAGAGAACCTTGTTCGATAACAGGTAATGCCTAAGCCTCTGAGTTGCCCAAACCAGCGCCAGACAAGTCTTTTCCAAGATAGAATATTTCATTTCGTACTCTAGCATCTTCTTGGTGATGTAGTAGATAGGCTTTTCTTTCTTCGACTCAGGGTCATGCTGGGCTAACATGCAACCCATAGCTGTGTCAGTGACAGATAGGTACAGCAACAGTGGCTGGTCCAGAATAACTAGTGACAAGACAGGAGGCAGAGTTAAACATTGCTTGACTTTCTCAAATGCTTCCTGACACTCATCATTCCACTTCTTTGGAGAATTTTTCTTCAGCAGCTTGAAGATGGGTTCACACGTCATTGTCAACTGATTTATGAACCTTCTTAGGTACTGAACCTTTCCCAGAAAACTACGGATCTGCTTTTCAGTCCTTGGCGGCTCCATCTCTTGGATTGCTTTGATCTTTTGAGGATCTACCTCGATTCCTCTTTCGCTGACCATGAATCCCAACAACTTCCCTGAAGTGACCCCAAATACACACTTGCTCGGGTTCAAGCGAAGCTTCTACTTCCGGATCCTTTCAAAAAACTTCCTCAGGACCACGACATGCTCTGGTCGAGTCTTGGATTTAACAATCATGTCATCGACGTAAACTTCGACCTCTTTGTGAATCATGTCATGCAATAAGGTGGTAGCCGCCCTTTGATAGGTTGCCCCAGCATTCTTCAGCCCAAATGGCATCACTCTGTAGCAATACGTTCCCCATGGAGTGGTGAACGCAGTTTTTATCATGTCCTCAGGGGCCATCTTGATCTGATTATATCCGGAAAACCCATCCATAAAGGATAACAAAGCATGACCAGCTGTATTATCCACCAGGAGATCAATGTTCGGCAAAGGAAAGTCATCCTTGGGACTCGCCTTGTTCAAATCTCTGAAATCCACGCACATTCTGACTTTTCCGTCCTTCTTGGGCACCGGGACTATGTTAGCCAGCCATTCGGGATATTCAACCACTTGAATGAAACCCACATCTAATAGCTTTTTGACTTCATCATGGACTTTCAATTCCCATTCTGGTTTTAATTTTCAAAGTTTTTGCGTTTTGGGCTTGGCACCTGGGATTAGGGGAAGACGATGCTGGACGATGTCTTCGCTTAATCCCGGCATGTCATCATAGGACCAAGCAAAAACTTCTTTGTATTCCTTAAGCAAAGTGATTAATTCTTCGCGCTCCTCCGAGGATAACGTTTTGCCAATCCGTATTTCCCGGATTAAGGTTTCATCACCTATGTTGACGGTTTCAATTTCTTCTTCAAGTGGTTTAGCTCGACGCTGCTCCTCCTGAGTAATCATGTGTTTGATCTCAGGGGGAGTTTCATCGGCATCCTCATAAGAGGGGGAGTTTTGATCATTGTTATTAGTTTTATCAATTTGAGAAGCAGAAATAGAGACAGGAAGATACTGAAACGAGTCTTTCATTTCATTCATAGAATCAAAATTTACATCGTTGATCAATTGGCCCACAGCAGGCTTTACAATATGCTCAAAAGAAATGTTTGTATCGCCAACTGAAATGTTGACACCTGACTCAACTGGACTATGTATAGACTTTGAGGTATATGTGGTATATTCTATAACGGACTCATCTTCACAGACAGCATCTATACCGGAGGACTCACCATCTACACCAGGAATGTCTAAGCTTCCTAAGGTACCTGCATCCAAAGAACTGTTAGAAATAACAGACTTTATATTCGACTCAGAAACAGACACATATTTAGAAACTTTAGACTCTTTTGGAGGAGCATGACCATACTGAAGAACTAAATGAGGAATGACCTGAGAGGTCCAGTTATCAAGGGGTACCTCAGCTGGGGTGATTCGGCCCTTAGGGTTCAGGATGTGCGAATCTTCTCTGATCATGGCAATGACCAGTGCCTCGACCTCGAAGAGGGAGTCTAGAAGGCGCGGCTCTAAGTTCTCCGCCCAATCAGATTCCTGTTTTTCGACAGCTGTAATCTGCCCATGGAAGTACTCATCCGGCAATTCATCAGCGAAAAAGATTTCAAACCTTGGCAGCTCTTTCCCAGACTCATCGAACCACGGCTCGGGGAAACCACAGAACGGGCGATCAGCTCCTTCTTTCCTGTACCTACCATTCATCAACAGACTGAACGGTCCCATAGGCAGCTCTAGGCCCCGACGACGCAGCTCTGCTCACTTCAGCATGTACTGCTTCCTTTCCCTGATCTCCTTTCGGGTAGGTTCATATCCTAACCCAAACAAATTGTTTGCGACCTTCAGCTCCGGCCACTCAGTTAAACCTTGCAGACTTCTCCCCAGACCAGTTCCAGGAATATACCCATATCGGCGCATTATTCGGGCTACCTGCCCATTTGCACTGGACATAAACAAAATTTCCTCGTCCATAGCTTCTTCCATAGTAATGGTTGAAACTTCAAGTGAAAACTCAGTCAGACTGACATCTATGGTGCTTAAACCGATCTGCTCTTGGGAAATCTGCCCAACCTCTGGTTCTGGGTCCCCTCTAACTGTGATAATTCTGTTATTCTTGATGAACTTGAGCTTCTGATGGACAGTGGAAGGAACCACTCCGACTTTGTGAAGCCAAGGTCGGCCGAGAAGGAGAAAGAAGGAGGTCTTGATATCCAGAACTTGGAATTCTATGTCAAACATTTCACCTCCAATCTCGATTTCGGTGACCAAAGTTCCAATGACATCCCTTCTGGTCCCATCGTAAGCCAGTATCCCCTGCTCTGACGGAATGTAGTCATCTGGCCCAAACCCCAAGGCAGTAGCGGTGCTCAAAGGACACACATTCAGAGCTGACCCATTGTCAACGAAAACCTCTGGCACTTTCTTCTTATTGCACACGACGGTAATTCTGAGAGATTTTGTATGATTCTTACCCTCCGGAGTCAGATCTTCATCCAAAAAGGACACGGTCATAGCTGCTCTAGCCATAGATACTAGTCCAACCAGCTCATCAGGGGTTATATCAACGGACACCTGTGCTGTATTCAATTCGCGAAGTAGGACCTGACGGTGCTTAGGGGATGACATTAGCAGCCCTCAGATAGAAACATTAGCTTGGGTCTTTCTAAGCTGCTTCAACAGAACGTCTTCATCTTCTTCAGGACGCAACCTCGGATTCTGATTTTCAACAGCTCTGGCAATCTCAGTGGGATTTTCTGCTCTCAGCTCTGGAGGCTTAAAGACACGTCCACCACGAGTAACATGGCGAACCTCATCACAGGGATTGTTCAACAGAAGCAAATCCTCACCCTCAAGCTTAAGGACATATGGGACTTCGCCTTTCTCTTCCTTCCCCTCGAATCTGAGGACATAAGGACATCCAGAGGATTCCCCAACTTCTTGCGCAGAGGACAAGACATAAGGCTCTTCACGCTTTACTTCTTCATCATCGGATTCCCATCTCAAGATATACGGCTCATCAGAAATAACGGCACATATACGAGAATGGTCTAGAACAACTTCTTCAGTAAGAATGGCATAAACATTTGGAGGAGGCATAGCATGCGTTGGCAATGGATTCCTTGTGACATTAGGAATAGCTTCCACCTCGATTTCTTTCGCCTCAATCTTATTCTGGATCTTATGCTTTAGCGCCATACATCTGTCAGTCAAATGCCCAACACTCTGGTGATATTCACAGTACTGATCTTTTCTCCAATATTTTGGTAGAGGATTTGGGGCTTCCCGGGGTTCTAGCAGAGTGATCTTCTTGTCCCTCAACAACTTTTTGAGAGCTACAGACAGGGAATACGGTAAAGGAGTGAATTGTCTGGGCTCATTTCTCTCCGGTCGAACTCCTTCGGGACCTTCTCTCCTAACTGGACGAGCATGATTCACATTGTTAACTTCCTTCGGAGGCGCCATAGGCCTTTTTCTCTCTCTGACATCTGAGGAGGAGGTCCTAGTTCTCAGGCCGCCCTTAGCCAATATGTCTTCGATTCTGGTCCCGGTCTTGATCAAGTGATCAAAGTCATTGAAGTACTGGATTGACATATGAGGAAAGTAAAAAGGGGAAAGATTCTTGACAGCAATCTTGATAAGATCTTCATCCAGTAACTTGTTGGTCATTTGCGCTGCCTTTCTCCTCCATCGCCGAATGAAGGAAGTAAATGTCTCATTGGGCCCTTGCTTCAGCGATTTCAGGTCCCTTTTTGTCACATCAATCCCCTCTTCCATGGAGAATTGCTGGACAAACTTGTTAGCTACACCTTCAAGGGTCCGGACCTCTTCTGGCTTCAGATGCAGAAACCACTTCTTGGCTGTACCGGTTAAAGTTCTAGGGAACACCAGAGCAATCTGCTCTGGGGACAAACCGTGCTGCTGCAACAGAGGAATGACAGACTTGAGATGGCTACGAGGGCACCCCATTCCGTCGTATTTGTCAAAGTATGGCATTTGAACTTGGGCGGAAGCACGACCCCTGGAGCTATCATGAATTCAGACATATCCAACTTCTGGGGACCTTGGCACTTCATGGTTTCCATATCCCGGGTCAGCTTCTCAATTTGGTCAGCCAATCCCTGCGCTTTATCAGGATTTCCCAGGTTAGGAAGACAGTTCTCTTCTGCGTACTAGCCCTCATCAAAGTCTTCGAATTCAGGCAATACAGCTGGCCTGGGAGAAACAAGAGGGACGGAAGGTAAAACTTGAGGCTGCTGATGGGCAGGCTCTTTAGAGGCAGAATGACGGTCATTTTTCAAGAGGGCTATATCATCCTTCATGGCACTCAGCTGAAGAAGAATAGCCTTCATCAGCTCATTCGTATCAGGACTGTTGTTTCCGGTCCCTTCCATTGATTCAGATGCAAGTGGAATGGGCGAAAGAATTTCTGGAAGACCAAGGAGAAGCGGCACAGGTGAAGTAAAGGATTCTGGGGAAAAAGAAAGTCTACTCAGCCTGGAATCTGAAGACTGACGGGACCAGGCCGATTTCGAATTGACTTTCTTGGGAGCGATGATGTCCCGTTAAGACTCCTGAATGGAAGTTAATAAGTTAGATTGCACATTTGATAATTAAAATCAGGTAGTTTCCACAAATAGAGAGAAAAGAAAAGAAACACACTTTGCATTGATTATATCAAGACAGGTTACAGCGACAACGATTGGCAATGTGAAAATTGATGAAACTTTGAATCGCCAACTGTTTATAACATGTATCAAGTAAAACTCTTTTCTTTATATTTTCATCTATAATGAGGCCGGGATTACAACCTTTGACTTTGATTATGTTCAAGTAAAACAAATGAAGACAGTAAAGAAATGGTAATCTCATGCCGAAAATACTCACGGTTCACCAATCCGAGCTTTTCGGTTTGCAGGCCCTCCAGACATTCCCCCCTTCCGAAGTTTAGACGCGAAAGCAGATCTCCTCTCCGTGATTTTGTCTCTCCAAGCAGCTACTATGGATGCAATGAGATCAGGAGTAAGGTCTTCACAGCTAGGTGGTGTGATAACCTTAGGAGTACAAGAGCTTGCATTAATCTGGCAAGGAAAACACAAAGGTGCATAGAAAGATAATTTTTCTAAACCCATAAGATAGACAAATGAGTATGGGTAGGTGCTGGTGATAATTCTTGGACAGGATTGACTCACCCAATGAAATTGGTCTTCCCCTACATTCTGCAGCCAATGGTGCCACTCATTAAGCTGGGGTTGCTTAATCTTTGTCTTCCATGAATGAAAACCCTTAAGAGTGTACTCAATGCTGTTTTGTGGCTGAAGGATAGTGAGTTTCTCACATAGCCACACATATAACAGCTTAGCACATCCGAAAAAATTATCCTGCACCTTTTTACTAGCAATAAGGTCTAAGCCATAAAAGGTTTCGGCTAGCACTGTAGGGATAGGATTTCTCCCCTCATTTATCTGATCTACTATCGTCAACAAAGTGAAAGGGGCGGCACTAGAGTCTCTGCGAAGGACATGGCGTGCAAAGACAGCAAAGACTAGGGCATTACGTCGACATTCCTGAAAACGGGAGTCAGTAGGATCGACGTTTTTGGAAAACAACTCAATGAGGGTCTGAAATTGTACATTTTTCTCTGTTAAGCAATGCAGAGTTTTCACAATCTTATTTTCGAATAATCTGCAAAAAAGATCATGAGGGGAGTCCATGCTCGAAGGTCGGATCCAAAGTCCCCCAGGAGGAAGCTCTAACAAGGCACACCAATCTTCAAATATAGGACAAAGTTCAAAAGATCCAAATCGAAAGACATGGAAAACAGGGTCCCAAAATCCAGCAGCTGCTTGAAGAAACTTCCAATCTATACCGCGACTATTCAGATGGGTAAATGAACCGATGAAATGCTCAACCACACTCCTTTCTTCACATCTTAACGGGAAAGATTTAACAGTCTCCGCTATCCATTTATCTAACAAATTATTCGCCATGATCAGACCTATCATTCAAATAGGACAAAAATCAGGAAGGAATAGGAATAACTGTGCGTAGACAAATGACAAGGCTAACTCCGCAATCAATTTTATGAAAAGGATACCGTCAATGACAATGAATTTTTCATCAAAGATGAGGGGTAAACAATAGATCAGAAAAATAGACCACGGCCATAAGATGACATAAGTAGGTCATAAACCGGATCTAAATCTGGTGCTGAATACCAACAACTTTACGATCAAGAGGATCAGAACGGTAGACCATGGCCATAGGGACAGCGATAAGCTATCGGCTAGATCTCGAGGTGAAACAGGTATACAAACAAACATATATCCTAATGAATAATAGATATACAAATTGAATCTGTGACACAACGAAAGACTAGATAAGCAATCAGAGGGTAACGAATAAATTGTGACCACAAGAGCGACACGTACATGCCACTAACCTAGTGAGACTAAAAGGATGTAAATACAACTGATCAAACCAGAAGTTCTCACTAAAAATGGGTTCTAAGCTAAATTGAGGCTATACAGGGGAATCGAGACAAGAAAAACTGACTCTGAAGAATAGCAGTCATGCTTAAAAAATATTTTACGAAAAATTCAACAGCATAACGGCTAGACAAGAGAATCGAGATAAGGTAAACTCATGGTTTAACTAACTCTAAGAAATGGCGGTCATGCTCGAAATGTTCTGAATAAAATCCTGCGGCATAACGACGCTAGACAAGAAAGTCAAGGTAAGGTAAACTCATGATTTTCCTAGCTCTAAGAAATAGCGGTCATGCTCGAAATGTTCTGGACAAAATTCGGCAGCATAACCGCACTAGACAAGGAAGTAAGGTGAACTCGGGATTTTTCTAACTCTAAGAAATAGCGGTCATGCTCAAAAGATTCTGGATAAAATCCGACAGCATAACGGCTATACAAAGGATTCCCACAGCTCGACTAAAGGGGATGTAAATGGGAAGAATAGTAGTACAAGACTCTCAGTAAGAATGCTACTACTCAACTGACAGTAATAAGATAAGCTCACAATCGGTAAACGAAACGTGGCCACAAGAGAAAGATAATTTAATGAATGACTGACTGCAGATGGGAATGTATGACAACGGAGGAACAGATCAAAGGACAAATCATGGCCAAGGTAATGGCGATCATGAGCTACTGACTAGATCTAGATCTGAGTAAGGAATGGGTACCACCAATTGAAATAAATAAGGAACTCTAACTAAGAGGAAAACCCTAATATACATAATCAGTATATATAGGTATATACACATATACATATATCCTAACCAGGGGCACCAGCCCTAAACCTAATCTAGCGGAGTCAAGGAAGTCTCGACTCAAGACAGACTGATGAGTGTACTAGGATCGTGCTATAGCCATGTAAAATGAGCTACCCTAGTCTACAAATGGGACAAAGCTCCTAACTCTAGGCTTCACATGTGTAAGCAACACATGTTCGACCCTATATGAATGCAATATACTTATATAAACACGGGTACTTCCTAGTTGGGTTTCACTAAGTCAGTAAGTATATACATAATATATTAAACAAAGTAAGGCTCCGGACTCAATCTATCGGGTACTATGCGTATGAACCATACTTAATATGTATAACACAAGTACGCCCCATGTTATACATAGTATGCTTCATTGCTCATCGGTTGCTGTAGACAAAAGTACGCCCAATGTCTACGGCTGCAGCACCGGCGCATAGCTTGGAAATAGATTCAACAGTACCATCAGGGTGTAATAACATCCCAGTCGGGCACGCATTGAATCTATCCCGTGGAGCCAATAATGAAAAACAATGAAAGACAACGAAAGAAATAAAAAATATGACAATGCATACTGTGCAGTGTGTGAATCCCTCGTTTTATTTACGCACCTACTTGGTGCCCCTGGATTTCTAACGATAAAGTTCCCTTTTAACTTGGTTTTGACCCAAATTTCTTCAAAATTAGTTAAAATGGCATTTTCACAGAGTTAGGCAATGTTTCAAAAAAATCCCCAGCAGAGTCGCCAATCTGTGGACCCCCGATCCGAGAGAGGCGGGGGGACGTGCCCCCACGCGAGTCTCAGGATCATCCACGTGAAGGAGAGCTCCGCTAAGGAACTCTCGAAAGAGTGCCCCTCACAGCATGAGCGGCGATGTAAAGTGAGATACCTCTCGATTCGAGGACTAGCCCGGATTCGAGACGCACCTTGAACAAAGACAGAGTCGCCATCCAAGAAAGTAGGCCCTGGATCCCATGTTGTGCTCTGTCGCAACAGATAACCAGAGATACAGAAGGTCCGTGCCTGGTGACGAATGGGGAAGGGGTTAGGCGCCCCCAATTTGCCCAAGTGCAAGCACCTGGTCTCTTATGCCATTTATTATTAACTTTGAAGAGTTTTGGGCGAAAATCATGTGAAATGGGAACGAATATCCCCGAGATAACGCCTAGCTAATCATGCATGTCTCGGAGATGAATAGGAAGCACACACAAAAAAAGAAATGAAAGACATGCCACCTAAGAATAGTTAGGTTATGCGTGTCATGCCTAATTGGTGTCTATGTTCTGATGGGCAAACGCATGCATGCTACAGCTAAAGGTATAGGATCTGTACAGGAAAGTAAGAAAACACAGCAAAACATACAATATGACAAACCCTAGACTCTAATGCGATAATTGACTCGGACCAAGATGGCCATCCATCTTAGCTGCACTACGTATCCCGGCCTCGGGAAGAATCAGAGCCAACGTAGTTCGGCGACCTATGCTAAACTACAATGCCTAACTGTGGGACCCGATCCCGCGAGAGGGGTGGGGCGCGAGCCGCCGCGCTCTCTCTCTTGGTCTCTCGTACCCACGCGATTGGCGTGTGCATTTTAATGTTGATTTGAATTAATCTTTCCTGTGAACTTGGGATCACTAAGGCAATCCGAATTCCACACGAAAGAGACTGACAGAGTCGCCACCTAGATGTGGGATCTAGGACCCGTAATTAACCAGAAATCTAGACTCGCTACCTGGTTACGAGAATGGAAGGTATGGGGAGTTATCCGCCACATGCACCATTCCTGCCCGATAATCGGTCTTCGATTCCAAAAGCTAATTCTTTTAAATTTATTTTAAATGGCTCATTCAACTCTATGTTAATGTGCGAACTAAGTGACATGCATCCTATGATCTAATTTTAATGTGAATCCTAGATGTGTATCTTGATTTATTAATTTGTCTGGATTCATTCTAAGTGAAAGTTCTCCTAGAATTCTAATTTCATGGAAAATCCTAAGTGATTTGATTAAGCATTTACAAGAAAATTAATATACAAAACACCACAATTTGTTTGTGGTGCCGACTCGCGGGTGGTATGCCATCAGACATCCAAGCTGCCTACGTACCCAAGCCTTACTGGGATCAGAGTCGACGTAGTTCGGTGCACCTAAGCTAAGCTACTTATGCCTAACTCAACTAGGACACCGACCTAGACGGGATTGACTGTTTCAACAGTTTTAGGAGAAGTTATTTAATTCAAGTTGAGGATTTTATTATCTTAAGATTTCATCTAAGATGCTATATGATTCTCATCTAAATGCAAATGGTCCCTTAGACTAATGCAGGTTTGCCTACATCCTAGTTTACTAGGCTTGTCCTAGGGAAAGATTGGGTGACTAGTGTAACTAGACCTATGGCACGGTTGCTATACATAGCAAACGTCCGTGATGAGGCTGGACTCCTAACTCTAGGACTCCCTAAAACCTAAGACTCCCTAAAACTTAGGACACGACACGACACCGGTGTTCCTAAATTGGGCTCTAAGGGTCCTTACGACGGAAACCGTAATCCAACGGTTCCGAGAGACACGAGGTGAATCGATTTCAGTTCTTGAGGTTAGTGAAAAAAGGGATGGAAGAGATGATGAAATAGTGTGAGGGAATGAGAAAGATAGAGAAAGGTGCGACTGAACTTGGGAGTGCCAAATTGCCTACGTACCCCGCGATGGGGATCAAGCCACACGTAGTTCCGCTGGGGAGGTTGCTTGGATTTTGGAAAACAGGTTTGGTATTTGGATCAGGAATCGGGTTTGTATTTGAGCATTGGACTTGAGATTCAGAAACATTGATTTATCAATGGGATTTTGGAATTGGGAATTTGCATCAAAGAATTGAGCATATAGGAATCATCAAGGGTTTGAATTTTGGGAATTCAAAATGGGCGGGCTTATGAGATTCGGCCAAATGGATTCAGACATGCGACTCGGATTGTGTTGGGATATTACTTGGTTGGATTGGGTTAATGGTTAGGGTCAAGTGAGTCGGGTCTAAGTTAGGAGCAAACCCGAGACTAGCCATGGTCTAACTAGGAGGAAGCAGGGTACAAACCAGGGTGCGGACCAGGGTGCACCAGGGTGCGAACCAGCAGGGAACCAGGGTGCGAACCAGCAGGGGAACTAGGGTGCAACCAGCAGGGAACCTGGGTGCAACCAGCAGCGAACCTGGGTGCGAACCAGCAGCGAACCAGGGTGCGAACCAGCAGGGGAACCAGGGTGCAACCAGGAGGGAACCTGGGTGCAACCAGCAGCGAACCTGGGTGCAACCAGGGTCTAACCAGAGTGCGAACCAGCAGGGAACCAGGGTGCGAACCAATATCGAACCAGGGTGCGAACCAGTAGGGAACCAGGGTGCAACCAGCAGGGAACCAGGGTGCAACCAGTAGGGAACCAGGGTGCAACCAGCAGGGGAACCAGGGTGCGAATCAGTAGGGAACCAGGGTGCAACCAGCATCGAACCTGGGTGCAACCAGCAGCGAACCTGGGTGCAACCAGGGTCTAACCAGAGGCTAACCAGGGGGAAAACGGACCCTACATGCTTCCTAACATGGTTTTTCTTTTAAAGTAAAAGATATGCATGAAAACAGACCCTACATAGAATTGAAATAAATGCCTACCTCTTTGGAAACCCACTTTGTGTTTGATTTTTCTTTGATGTTAATTCCTTGAAGATGATTCCTTGCTTGATAATGACTGCTTTTGATATATATCACCCAACGTATAAAATCACCCGATCCGGCAAGGATGGCCGAACCCTTGAAGAGATGAGGGAGAGAGATGAATTTTCTAAGAGAGGGGTTCTCTTTTCTTCTTTTTTGGATGGTGGGATGAGAGGGTATTTATAGGAGAATGGGATAGGAGGTTAGGTGAGGTTAGGTGGTTTTGGATGGTTAGGATGAGAGGATGAGGTTAGGTAAGGTTAGGTGGGGTTAGGTAAGGTTAGGTGAGGTTAGGTGAGGTTAGGTGAGGTTTGGATGGTTAGGATGAGAGGAGAGGTTAGGTGAGGTTAGGTGAGGTTTGGATGGTTAGGATGAGAGGAGAGGTTAGGTGGTTTTGGATGGTTAGACCCAGGTCAAGATCTGCCATTGATCTAACGATTTACGGAAATCGGGTCTCGGAATGGAATCAGGGTCCGGGCTATGAAGTGACCCTAGCTTATTTTGTCCCGATTGATGATCCGTAAAGTCAGATCAAGATATTAATGACCTAAAACATATAAATCAATGATAGAGGGGGTTCTCACATGGATTTAACACACTAATTTATTTGTTGATTAAAACAAAACAAAATGGGGTGTCTACAGATGCCCCTCTTTGGTAGAGATGACGTAGTCATTGAATACCAAAGTTAAAAATGACAGAACCATTTTGCGTAGCTTTAATCGACAAAGGACTCTCTAGACACAACGCACCTTAACATAATGCAAAACCTTAGATGAAACCCTAGAACTTGAATAATAAAAAAAACTCGATACGGCGCCGTTCACAAACGGGCAATTAGAGAATGAGATATCATTTTCGAATGGATTCTGAAGGGAAAGGACAAAGATCGCTCTCAAACAGTTTTTAGAAGGAGATGAGACGCCGCTCACAAGCGGGTTCAACGAGGATAAGAAGCATTCCCAAATGGACTTGGATAATGAGGCACCGTTCACAAACGGCCTCAAGGAGGATAGAAAACCATTCACAGATGGACTCGAGAAATGAGGCACCGTTCACAAACGGGCTCAAGGAGAAGACAAGACCATTCACAAATGGACTCGAGAAATGAGGCACCGTTCACAAACGGGCTCAAGGAGAAGACAAGACCATTCACAAATGGACTCGAGAAATGAGGCACCGTTCACAAACGGGCTCAAGGAGGACGATACCATTCACAAATGGATTCGAGAAAAGAGGCACCATTCACAAACGGACTCAAGGATAAGACAAGACCATTCACAAATGGACTCGAGAAATGGGGCACCATTCACAAACGGGCTCAAGGAGAAGACGAGACCATTCACAAATGGACTCGAGAAATGAGGCACCGTTCACAAACGGGCTCAAGGAGAAGACGAGACCATTCACAAATGGATTCGAGAAATGAGGCACCGTTCACAAACGGGTTCAAGGAGAAGACGAGACCATTTACAAATGGACTCGAGAAATGAGGCACCTTTCACAAGAGGGCTCAAAGAGGACATGAGACCATTCACAAATGGACTCAAAAAATGAGACACCGTTCACAAATGGGTTCAAGGAGAAGACGAGACCATTCACCAATGGACTAGAGAAATGAGGCACCATTCACAAACGGGCTCAAGGAGGACATGAGACCATTCACAAATGGACTCAAAAAATGAGACACCGTTCACAAACGGGTTCAAGAAGAAGACGAGACCATTCACAAATGGACTCGAGAAATGAGGCGGCCCCGTTCACAAACGGGCTCGAAGAATTTAGAGATTTTTTATGAACTTGAATTTGACGTAGAATTGGATTTGATGAATTTGAGGAATTTGAATTTGACGTAGAATTAGATTGTATGGACTCGAAGAGAATGGAATAGCGTATTTTTACGGAGTTCCAAAGAAATGAGTTATCTTATTTGTATGATGCTCAAAGGGAATAAGTGAACATTTTGAATGGACTTAGAAGAGAATGGAATACCATATTTTTACGGAGTTCCAAAGAAATGAGGTATCATATTTGTATGATGCTCAAAGAGAATAAGAAAACATTTTTGAATGGACTCAGAAGAGAATGGAATACCATATTTTTACGGAGTTCCAAAGAAATGAGGTATCATATTTGTATGATGCTCAAAGAGAATAAGAAAACATTTTTGAATGGACTCAGAAGAGAATGGAATACCGTATTTTTACGGAGTTCCAAGGAAATGAGGTATCATATTTGTATGATGCTCAAAGAGAATAAGAGAACATTTTTGAATGGACTCAGAAGAGAATGGAATACCATATTTTTACGGAGTTCCAAGGAAATGAGGTATCATATTTGTATGATGCTCAAAGGGAATAAGAGAACATTTTGAATGGACTCAGAAGAGAATGGAATACCGTATTTTTACGGAGTTCCAAGGAAATGAGGTATCATATTTATATGATGCTCAAAGAGAATAAGAGAACATTTTTGAATGAACTCAGAATGAAATACCGTATTTGTACGGCTTCCAAGGAAATGAGACATCATATTTGTATGATGCTCAAAGAGAATAAGAGACCGTAGTTGTATGGACTCGAAGAGAATGGAACACCATATTTTTACGGAGTTCCAAGGAAATGAGACATCACATTTGTATGATGCTCAAAGAGAATAAGAGAACATTTTTGAATGAACTCAGAATGAAATACCGTATTTGTACGGCTTCCAAGGAAATGAGACATCATATTTGTATGATGCTCAAAGAGAATAAGAGACCATAGTTGTATGGACTCGAAATGAAATACCGTATTTGTACGGCTTCCAAGGAAATGAGGTATCATATTTGTATGATGCTCAAAGAGAATAAGAGAACATTTTTGAATGGACTCAGAACAGAATGGAATACCGTATTTTTACGGAGTTCCAAGGAAATGAGGTATCATATTTGTATGATGCTCAAAGAGAATAAGAGAACATTTTTGAATGGACTCAGAATGAAATACCGTATTTTTACGGCTTCAACTTCGGTTGAGATGAATTAATGAATTTGACAATGAAGAATTTGGAGATTTTTCATGAATTTGAATTTGACGTAGAATTGGATTTGATGAATTTGGGGAATTTGAATTTGACGTAGAATTAGATTTGATGAATTTTGGGAATTTGAATTTGACGTAGAATTGGATTTGATGAATTTTGGATTTTTTATTTTTTTTTGGATTTGATGAATTTTGGATTTTTTTTTTTTTTTTGAACTCAATGAAATCGGGGATATTATAGATCGTGCCTGACAAAGATATCGGAAACTAGGACTTTGACGAATGATGAAACGGCAAACCTTAGTAACGAAGAACCATTACTAACAAGAATGGATCAGAAACACTTTTATGAAACTTCAACAAGATTTTTCTCAAAGAGACTGCTGGTCTTGTCTTTGGGGATTTGGATAACTGAAACCTTGAACAAGACACTTGAAATTGGTAATCTAGAACAACGGCTCTCTTGGATATAACCAAACTAACTGGAAGGAAATTCTGAATTTTAACGGTTCATCTTTCTGAGAAATTGGGTCGACCATCATTGCATCTGAAGCTCTTCCAAGCTTAAGATGCCTTCCTGGGGTATGACATTTTTATGGAAGCTGGGCTTTCTGATGTTTCTACTTCTGAATTCTTCTGAGTTGATCTTCTTTGAAATGTAGCTGTTTGACTAGATTCTCGAACTCTTTCAGGTACAATCGCAGGGAGCTGACGAGGTCGGGCCTCCTTCACCGAGACAGTTGCATCATTTGGACATATGGATGACGATTGACTCCTTTTAAAGAGAAAACTTAGATAAAAGACACTAGTCAAAGGATTGAGCAGCTCTGAAGGAGTGAACATAGAATGACAAAGATTGACTAACTACACAGACAGACACGGTAATGCTTCTGACTTAGTTAACATTTTATTTGGTAAGTCCATCCTTTCGAGGAATTTTTTTTTCAATTGGTAAACACTGGACTTTTTCCTTAAAACAGTAATGCTTCAAGGATTTAATTACGACCCCTAAGATTGCTTAGCTTCAATGCCCCCAGTTTTGAGGATGTCATTTGAATTTGCTTGAACTTCGGTTGATCCTCAGTCTTGATACCGGCTGTAGCCTTCTTATAAATTTGCTTGAACTTCAGTTGATCTTCAGTCTTGATACCGGCTGTAGCCTTCTTATAATGATTCTCTTACCGTGACCAAGTCACCTCTTCAGGGTTTTTAACTTGGCGGACCGTGCTAGCCTTAACTTTTGCCTGAACCGCCCTTCTAGGTTTTCGATTCAGCAGGCTATCCCCTTAGCTTTTGCCTAAGCCGCCCTTTCGGGTTTTCAACTTAGCAGGGGAATGATCTTAAATTTTGCCTAGACCGCCCTTTCAGGTTTTCAGTCTAGCAGATCTTCAAACTCCGTTCGTTTTCTTATTCATCATTTTTTTTTATTGTGTCTCGGGACCTAGCTCATTAGTTCTGAACACCAGAAGGACTTTATAGGTAGGATAGGGCTTTTCAAAGAATGGCTTAAGGTTCAACAAAGATTTCGACCGAACCTGTGAACAGGTTGCCTACATATCCCAAGGTAGGAATCAGGTCGTGTGTAGGTCAAGGCGAATGCCCCTAGTTTGAAGATCAATTGTTTGAAGGTTAATTGATTTTTTTCCTTTTTTCTTTTCTTTCTGGAACAATTAACTTCTCTTCTTTTGGAACTTGTCCCTCTTTTTTTTTTCTGGAACGATTGATTTTTCTTTTTCTTTTTTTTTTGAATCGACCGAACTCGGTTTAACCGAGCTGCCTACGTACCCCAGTGTAGGGATCAGGTCTCGCGTAGTTCGGGGCGGATGCCTCTAGTTTGATGGGTTTTCAAGAAAATTTGATTCAGGCTCGAAGGGTTTGCAAACCGGTATTCTTTTGACGTTGGGTTCTGATTTTGGGATTTATTCGGCCAAAGGAGGCCTTCCGATGTTCAAATTGGGAATCGATCTAGGTTACTAGGGTCCCTCTGGTACTGATTATTTATTTATTTTTTCTTTTGTTTTTTTTTTTTTTTTTTTTTTTTTTTTTTTTTTTTTTTTTTTTTTTTTTTTTTTTTTTTTTTTTTTCGCGGAGTTTGACGGCATTTCCAGGTAAGAGATAATGGATCTTCTTCTTTCAAGATTCTAATACGTGCTTTTGACTTTCATAGAGCGAAACTTGTTCTTTGACATCCTCCATCTATGGATTCGTACTCTCGATATCTGATGATCACTTTTCATTGTTTGCTCTTGAACTTTTCATCTTGAATTTGTTGGCTTTATGTTATGAATTTGAGAACCAAGGTCATTGATTGGAAATATGAAAGTTGTTTCCACTCTATGCCCCTTGTATAGCATATATCTTCTCACTTTCTTCATTTTCTTTGAGCTTTCCATCTATGTCTTGCCCCTGGTATCGGTTGTAGCTTTTCTAGACAATCTTCTTATTCTTGAAATAATTTTATCAATTCTTCACACTCTTTAGAGGGTAATGTATTTTCAATCGGCATTCACTGAATCAAAGTTTCAGTGCCAGTGTTTATCATTTCAATTTCATCTTTGAAAGGTTGGGATTGGCGCTCCTCCTCTCGTTCAAGTAATTGCTGTGACTCAAGTGGAGTTTCGTCAATTTTGTCCTCATTTGAAGAGGGAGTCTTATTTTAAGATCAGAAGCACACTTAAGAACAGACACAAGTGAACTTTTTGGAACTGACTGAAATTTTATTTAAAGAAAAGCTATTACATCAGACGACCTATCCTGAACATGCTCAGGATTCACAACTCTAAATAAGAAAGGGAAACAGAAGATAACTTGCCTGGACTAGGCATTGACCTTTAACTGTAAGACCGGACTCAACAATTATACTGACCATGATGACTGACTCAACATAAAATAGTAAGTGACTAAAACTTTAACTGCTGCAACTGTTTGGCGTTGAAGGCTCGGCGAAGGCTGGTTCGTTCTGAACATCATCATGGCTGATACTTTCAATTTTGGACAATGATGACTGATTCGCATAGGGAAATGCCCCTAGCTCAAGGATTCTGAGAGTGAACTCTGAAGGACTTAGCAAAATAATCTTGAAAAAGGTAGCCCCTAGAGGAGGAACAGACCAGGGGTACAAGCAAGATTGGATTATCTGGACCAGGCATGATCAGATCATGAGAACGCATAATCGAAAGATTGTGAGATTCTGCATCTGCCAGTTAGGGGATGGCATGAAGATACGATCGAATCGTATGACAGAAGAACGAAAGGCGCACGATCAAAAGATTAGATGAGATAGCATAAGATTGCTTTCAACGGATAGATCATGAATGACTAATCCTATGAGATCTTTGGGAATGATGGGATTTATATCCTAACCCAAAGGGAATTTTTTTTTTTCACATTTTATCAGTGTTACCTGAAGGCATCAACCTTAATCCTAATCTATCGGAGTGGAGAGAGAATCTCGACTCATGACTTTGTTCGTGTATATAAGGACCGATCGTGACCATTGGAAGATGGACCACGGCCTAATCTAGACACCAATGGGTAGGATATCCTAAACTAGGCTCACACACGTGATGCACATGTGTTCGTATACTACATGCATGTGTAGGTTAATCTAGGGGTAAGGCCAAGAGTTCCCTTAGCGCGAATCCCTGCTCGATATACTGTACCAGTGTCCGGCGTATCAGTACGTGAACAAGAGATCCGTTTACGTACCATAAAGGTACCAGGCTAAGGGTGGAATGCTTCTCTAGCACAGAGGCACCAGGTGATGAAATCCCAGTCAACCATGCTAGATAACACTCCGGGTTCCTAAAATAGGACGTGTGTGCACGTGAGATGCAAGAGTTTAGATGCAAGTGATGTAAGTGTGTGCAATATGTTTGCGCAATCTACGATGCCTTCAGGTTTTGTTAGATTAAGTTCAAGTAAAATGTGATGAGAAAATAAAACAAGACAAAGTAATCTATCAAGTATAGAGTTTTTATGAGCCAGTTAAATTAAATTCAAATGAATTATCTTTTGAAATTTTAATGAAGTTAGGTGATCCCCAGCAGAGTCGCCAAACTGTGGGACCCGATCCCGCGAGAGGGTTGGGGCGCGAGCCGCCGCGCTCTCTCTCTTGGTCTCTCGTACCCACGCGATTGGCGTGTGCATTTTAATGTTGATTTGAATTAATCTTTCCTGTGAACTTGGGATCACTAAGGCAATCCGAATTCCACACGAAAGAGACTGACAGAGTCGCCACCTAGATGTGGGATCTAGGACCCGTAATTAACCAGAAATCTAGACTCGCTACCTGGTTACGAGAATGGAAGGTATGGGGAGTTATCCGCCACATGCACCATTCCTGCCCGATAATCGGTCTTCGATTCCAAAAGCTAATTCTTTTAAATTTATTTTAAATGGCTCATTCAACTCTATGTTAATGTGCGAACTAAGTGACATGCATCCTATGATCTAATTTTAATGTGAATCCTAGATGTGTATCTTGATTTATTAATTTGTCTGGATTCATTCTAAGTGAAAGTTCTCCTAGAATTCTAATTTCATGGAAAATCCTAAGTGATTTGATTAAGCATTTACAAGAAAATTAATATACAAAACACCACAATTTGTTTGTGGTGCCGACTCGCGGGTGGTATGCCATCAGACATCCAAGCTGCCTACGTACCCAAGCCTTACTGGGATCAGAGTCGACGTAGTTCGGTGCACCTAAGCTAAGCTACTTATGCCTAACTCAACTAGGACACCGACCTAGACGGGATTGACTGTTTCAACAGTTTTAGGAGAAGTTATTTAATTCAAGTTGAGGATTTTATTATCTTAAGATTTCATCTAAGATGCTATATGATTCTCATCTAAATGCAAATGGTCCCTTAGACTAATGCAGGTTTGCCTACATCCTAGTTTACTAGGCTTGTCCTAGGGAAAGATTGGGTGACTAGTGTAACTAGACCTATGGCACGGTTGCTATACATAGCAAACGTCCGTGATGAGGCTGGACTCCTAACTCTAGGACTCCCTAAAACCTAAGACTCCCTAAAACTTAGGACACGACACGACACCGGTGTTCCTAAATTGGGCTCTAAGGGTCCTTACGACGGAAACCGTAATCCAACGGTTCCGAGAGACACGAGGTGAATCGATTTCAGTTCTTGAGGTTAGTGAAAAAAGGGATGGAAGAGATGATGAAATAGTGTGAGGGAATGAGAAAGATAGAGAAAGGTGCGACTGAACTTGGGAGTGCCAAATTGCCTACGTACCCCGCGATGGGGATCAAGCCACACGTAGTTCCGCTGGGGAGGTTGCTTGGATTTTGGAAAACAGGTTTGGTATTTGGATCAGGAATCGGGTTTGTATTTGAGCATTGGACTTGAGATTCAGAAACATTGATTTATCAATGGGATTTTGGAATTGGGAATTTGCATCAAAGAATTGAGCATATAGGAATCATCAAGGGTTTGAATTTTGGGAATTCAAAATGGGCGGGCTTATGAGATTCGGCCAAATGGATTCAGACATGCGACTCGGATTGTGTTGGGATATTACTTGGTTGGATTGGGTTAATGGTTAGGGTCAAGTGAGTCGGGTCTAAGTTAGGAGCAAACCCGAGACTAGCCATGGTCTAACTAGGAGGAAGCAGGGTACAAACCAGGGTGCGGACCAGGGTGCACCAGGGTGCGAACCAGCAGGGAACCAGGGTGCGAACCAGCAGGGGAACTAGGGTGCAACCAGCAGGGAACCTGGGTGCAACCAGCAGCGAACCTGGGTGCGAACCAGCAGCGAACCAGGGTGCGAACCAGCAGGGGAACCAGGGTGCAACCAGGAGGGAACCTGGGTGCAACCAGCAGCGAACCTGGGTGCAACCAGGGTCTAACCAGAGTGCGAACCAGCAGGGAACCAGGGTGCGAACCAATATCGAACCAGGGTGCGAACCAGTAGGGAACCAGGGTGCAACCAGCAGGGAACCAGGGTGCAACCAGTAGGGAACCAGGGTGCAACCAGCAGGGGAACCAGGGTGCGAATCAGTAGGGAACCAGGGTGCAACCAGCATCGAACCTGGGTGCAACCAGCAGCGAACCTGGGTGCAACCAGGGTCTAACCAGAGGCTAACCAGGGGGAAAACGGACCCTACATGCTTCCTAACATGGTTTTTCTTTTAAAGTAAAAGATATGCATGAAAACAGACCCTACATAGAATTGAAATAAATGCCTACCTCTTTGGAAACCCACTTTGTGTTTGATTTTTCTTTGATGTTAATTCCTTGAAGATGATTCCTTGCTTGATAATGACTGCTTTTGATATATATCACCCAACGTATAAAATCACCCGATCCGGCAAGGATGGCCGAACCCTTGAAGAGATGAGGGAGAGAGATGAATTTTCTAAGAGAGGGGTTCTCTTTTCTTCTTTTTTGGATGGTGGGATGAGAGGGTATTTATAGGAGAATGGGATAGGAGGTTAGGTGAGGTTAGGTGGTTTTGGATGGTTAGGATGAGAGGATGAGGTTAGGTAAGGTTAGGTGGGGTTAGGTAAGGTTAGGTGAGGTTAGGTGAGGTTAGGTGAGGTTTGGATGGTTAGGATGAGAGGAGAGGTTAGGTGAGGTTAGGTGAGGTTTGGATGGTTAGGATGAGAGGAGAGGTTAGGTGGTTTTGGATGGTTAGACCCAGGTCAAGATCTGCCATTGATCTAACGATTTACGGAAATCGGGTCTCGGAATGGAATCAGGGTCCGGGCTATGAAGTGACCCTAGCTTATTTTGTCCCGATTGATGATCCGTAAAGTCAGATCAAGATATTAATGACCTAAAACATATAAATCAATGATAGAGGGGGTTCTCACATGGATTTAACACACTAATTTATTTGTTGATTAAAACAAAACAAAATGGGGTGTCTACACTAACCTTCTAAGACCGCTATCCTAGACTCGATCAACTAGACCTGACTAGTTTATAAAGCTTCTTGCGCCATTACTTAAGTTCGAGTGAATGGTAATTTTTAGGACTTCCTATATGCCCTAACTAATTCAAGTGGACCCTACACCCTATGTGTGACTAGGCTGTGTGTCCTAGGAAAAATCATGGGCTCTCTAAGCGCGTCCTAGTCTAGCCATCGGCTCGACTAAGTGTCTAACCGACCACGACTCGAGGCCTCCTAACTCTGAGGACACTCACACGACAGGACTCAGCATATCGACACAAACATGACAGACTCCTAACTCTATGGGAAGATCTTTTAAAAATTGTTGGTAAGGTGATTTTGAAGAATTTTTGTAGTTTTGGAAAGTTTGAAATGTTTTGAAGCTTATAAAAGTTTTTGAAGTTGTGAAAGTTGTGAAAGTTGTGACTGAACTCAGGATGCCAGCTGCACGCCTAAGCTGCCTACGTACCCCTCAGCTAGGGATCAAGTCATCCGTAGTTCGGACCAGATTTCCTAACTACACTCCTAATGACTCAAGATTTTTAAAATTTTTTATTTTTCAGATGTTTTTGATGTTTTTGGCTGAACAGGACAGAATCCTATCATCATAAGGGTCGGATAGGCTCCAGATATCCCGCAAAGATTGGCCAGCATCCTATACTCTGTGGGGGAAATGAACAGAATCACGACTCTGCAAGGGTTGGACAGCATCCTGTACCTTGCAGGAGCGGATAAAATCACATGACTTGATTAAGGGTTCGACAGAATCCTAACCCCTATGATGATAGGACAGACTCCTGAAAGACTAAAGGACGGAATCCAAAACTTTAAGAAGAGATAGGACAGAATCATAAACTCTACAAGGGTAGGACAGACTCCTAAATCCTAGGATGGTAGGACTGACTCCTAAAAGACTGAAGGACGGAATCCTAAACTTTATGAAGGGATAGGACAGAATCCTAAACTCTACAAGGGTAGGACAGACTCCTAAACCCTAGGATGGTAGGACTGACTCCTAAACTCTCTAGGACTGACTCTAAAGAGGAAGAAATCCCTTAACCTGAGAAGAGTCTAAGGCAGGAAGGGAAGGGGTTGGCTCAGGATATGTTCCGTCATAGCCTTGACTGATGAATATCCCTATAGCGAAGAAGGTCATGAAGGCCAACAAAGATCTCGAAACTAATGAAAATTTGAGAGGAATAGGACTAAGAGATTGACTTTTGAACACAACTTTCGCCATGACAATATGAGAGATCAGAAGAGTCAACCCAAACCAATGATCACACCTACCACTTTTTTATACATGGGACTAAGTCACATCAATAGCTGAAGCACGTAACCAAATTCCAGTACCATACATTTAAAAGCATTTGCTAGAGTTTGTCATTGACAATTAGACCATAACCTGGAGAAGAACATGACTTTAAGCTAGCATGGTTCAGAAGACAACACCAAAGCCTTCAAACTAGACAAACATTTGAATAATGAGTAAATTGCACCTATATTCTCTCACCAAGACAGTTAATGAGAGTTAATACATCTCCCAGGTCAATCAAATTATAAATTGATACTAAGAGCTTGTAATGATACTTGACACAAGAATTACCTCATTTTGAAAGCAACATAGAACCCATTTCACTGTTTTTTTCTCAACCAAAAGGATTGCTACAAGAATTTATCTCTGACTTCGTTTGAACTATCATTGATAACAATATGATTTATTAAAGCAATGCAATTTAGGACCTTAATCAAGAGTCCAGAACCCCTTTTTTTTTTTTTAAAGCCGAACCATTTTCGTCCTTCCCTCCAACAACCATTTTGATCCTTTGGGTGTAAATATAAGGGAAATTTAACAAACAGGGGGAAGAATAGTGGGTTCCAGACAACCAAGTGAACTGAGTAGTATTTAGAGAAATAAAGGACAATAACAAGCATAGACACCTTTACCCTAGCGATGATGAAGGGATCTACCATTGAAGTGACAACTATGGCAAACAGATCTGTCATCTACATTATTACGATTCCATCGAGACCTCGAGGGAATGCAGGGTAAAATCAAGGTGACAAACCAATTTTTATGCTTACTGGAACCAAGTAATACCACTGCAGAAACACCTTTTATATAAGAAAAAATCATTGCATTCTTACCAGAAATTCACAAGAAAAGTTGCTGAAAGTAGGAACAACTTGGTTCATGCAATTATTAAGACATAGTAGTGTCAACCTTAGCTTGCAAAAGCATAATTGCGGGCACTACCTTGTTTTGATAATGGCTCCAAACCCACCCTATTTCTTCATTGAATCACAGTGAAAACATACCCAGATTTTTGCACCTCAGAAAGAAACAAGGTAGAATAGGAAAAATCACACAGGCATCTAGCAACAAACCTTAACAATCACAATCCATATACGAATCATAAATTAGAGAGCTAAACATAAAATTACCTGAACTCTTTGAAAGGAGTGGATGAGCTTCGGATCTCAGATCTCTTCACTGAAATTCTCGTATGAAGGGGATTCCAATTCTGGCTGTACACATGGGTGACTCTACTGAAATTAGGGATTTCGACTCTAGATTCGAGCTTCTTCCTTTTATTCTACCCAATCTTAGCCCTAGGTAACCTCAAGCCCAAGTAATCGATGAAAGGAAATGGGGATGTAATTAGAGAAAAAGAGATGGAGGGGATGGAGTTGGGCTGAATGGAGGTTTAGGATTAAAAAAAAAGAAAAGAAAATGGTGGTGGTACCGAGGGTGGTGGAGGAGAAGAAATGGGGGGTTGTGGATGGTGGAGATGAAAAACGAAATGGGTTTGGCCTGATTGGGTTTTAATGAGGGTTTGGGTTGACCGGAGAAAATGGAGGAGGTGGTTGGGGCGAAAATAAAGGGGAAGGTGGAGGTGGCCGGCCGGGGACGTTTGGGCTGGCCAGAGATGGGGCCGGATTCCGGAAAAAGGTAGGATATCTGAGGTGGGTTTGGGTGGTTGGGTTGCTGGGAAAATGGTTTGGGTTTTTAAAATGGGCTTGGAAAATGGTTTGGGTTTTTGAAATGGGCTTGGGAAAATGGCAGAGGATGACCGGTGGTGACGATGGCCGATGGAGATGAGGGAGGATAGGATGGCCGCTGGGTTGGATTCCAGCAAAGTCACCGGAGTCGGTGGAGATGGGGTCGAATCTCTCTGTTCTCTGCTTCTCTCTCTCTCTGTTCAAGGGTGAAATGGGTTTTGGGTAAGGGTTTGAAGTGGTTTTGGGTAGAAATGGGGTTTTGATGGTGGTGATGGGCGGTTTTAATGGAGATGGGTTTTTAAAAAATAAAAATAAAAATGGTAGAGGTGGAGTTGCAGAGGTGGTGGGGTACGGTGGCTGATGGTGGAGGTGGTCGGAGAAGCTGAAATGGGTTTGGGGAATAATAAAAAAAAAAAAGTTTTAATGGCTGATGGTGGTGATTGGGCAAAAATGGTGGAAGTGGAGGTGGAGTTGCAGAGGGTGGAGAAGATGGTGGGTAGAAATGGGGCTTGACGGTGGCTCGGCCGGACTCCGGAGGCCTGCCGGAGAAGAAGGTGGGTTTGGTGGATGTGGATTTGCAGGTTTTAAGAGATGGACGTGGTTAGGGTATGGTGGAGGTTGAGCGAGGTGGGTTTGGGTTAGAGGTGAAGGTGGAAGTGGTGGCTGACGGTGGTGGTTGCGGCTGTGGAGGAGGCTTGCCAGAGGAGTGGCCGGAGGAGGTGGAAATGGAAAATGAAATGGGTTTGGAAGTTGGATTTTCGAAGTGGGTTTTGGGTAGAGATGGGGGTGGAGAGGGGTTTGAAGGTGGAAGATAGAGGGGATAGAATGAGGGAGATGGTGGCTTGGATTCCGGTGGGTTGCTGGCCGGAGATGGGTTTGGCCTCGCCGGATTCCGGCTGGCAGTGGTGGTGAAGAGGGAGAAAATGGGGGAAGAAGAGGTGGAGAAAATGAAGAGTGGAGAATGGAGGTGGAGGTTTCTGTCGGGGCCGGCCGGAGGAGTGGCCGAAGATGGAAGAAGATGGTGGCTGTGGGTTTTCCTCTTCTCTGCCTCTCCCCTTCTCTGTTTTTTTCTTAAACGAAAATGAGCTCCCCCTTTGGTTCTTCTTTTTTTTTATTTTTTATAACTAGGGTTAGGGACCTAGTTCTAATCCTCACCATCCATTTCCTTTGATGGCCTAGATCACTTCTCCTTGTGCTAAAATCAGAAACCCTAAACATGTGCTTTCCATCATGGCCCTACACTTGTCCTTCTTTTGATCCTAGGGTTCCTGCTCATTGCTTATAGAGGAAGCAATGAGAACATCTAAGAATACCCTTAAAGATGGGTTTATTTCCTTCCTGCCCAACACCTCTATTTTGAATTTTTTATTAGAGAAGAATGATATACCCGACCCCCCCTTTTTGCTCTAGACAGCCCCATCTAGTGTATTTTAACTACTCTTATCTTTACAGGGGGGTGGCTAGGGCAGGAAAAGGGGGCGGAATAAATTTTCTTCTTTGATTTGCCTATGGTAAGCTAGTATTGGCACACCTATGCCCTGCTAATTCACCCTCCCTTTTCATATTTCTTCAAACTACGCCCAGCTCGAGACATGGGTTGGGATGCGACTTGGGTCGATTCATGAAATTCGGGTTGAGATTTTCAACTTGCAATCGGGTTAGGCTCGGATTAATTCCATTCATTTTCCGCCTGACCTTGGCCCGAATTGACCCAATCTATAGAGATGAGCGTCAGATATCAATACCAACAATTCAAGGTTCAAAATAAAAAGGGGGCCGATATCAGAGGTGAAGGTTACCCTGGTAGTTTCACCAATTCCGGGGACATGAGAGCTGGAATCAGGGCTTCAAATTAAAGGAGGTTTCTCGGGTTATGAACATCGATCAAAGGGCCTGGCAACGACAGCATTCTCCAGGCCTTTTCAGGTTTATCTCGTACTTCGAGACCTTATTCAACCTCGGGATTTTATTCGAATACGCGGGTTTAGGGCCTTGTCAAAATGGGGTGTCTACAATGCTATAGCTAAGCATGTGATCAAAGCAAACCTATGCTAAACATGTCAACATACAAGTCAAAGAATCGAAGAATCAATAAAGGGGTTCGCAGAAGAAAAGGAGCTTGATAGGCTCGAGAGGGGCAATCGTCGTTGCCTACAGCCTATGTCCAATGAAATCAACTCTCATGAGAGTATTGACTTCATAGTGCCGTCGACAACTACCTTTTCTTCCTCGTTATTGGTTAAAAACTGTTTTTTCCTTAAGTTTTCGAAAATCATTTTATTAATTTTGAAAACAAGGTTTTGAAAAAGGGTTTTGTTTTGAAAGATTTGAAAGGTTTGACTGGACTTGGGAAGACCCAAGCTGCCTACGTATCATGTGAAAAGGGATCAAGCCAGTGTAGTTTGAAAATAGCTTTTCGAAATACGTTCTTAGTGTTTTTCAAGTTTGTGTTTTTTTAGCATTTTCAACTTTTTTGTATATTTCATGTGTTTTCACCCTTTTAGCTAAAGGGAACATAGAACACTGACATTCGTGATCCACGGCCTGGCGAAATATCGACACGGAAGGACAGAGTCCTTGAAGCCTAAAGGGGAAATCCTTAAAACAGGTGAACTAGAGTCCCTGAAATGAATGAAAAGATCCCAAGAATGAATAGAACAGAATTCTAATGAGATTGAGCCAGTCGCTAAAGAAAGGGGAGGCAATGGTAGGCTCCTAACCTAAGGGGATAAACTTCTAAACTAAGGACATAATCCTAGGCTGAAGGACAGACTCCTAGACTAAAGAACAGACTCCTAAACTATAGGACTGACTCTTAGGCTAATGACTCTAAGAAGGGGAGCTAGGATGCTAATGAGACTGTGTAAGTCTCCTAGAGGGAGAGGAGACAACTGGAGTGGACTCCAAGTGACCTTATCATTGCCCCTGCAATGATAAATATGAAAAGACTTTGAAAAGACTTAGTCAGTCTCTAAAAGGATAGGAAAGACACACTAGTGAGACAAAGCAAGTCTCTAAGAAGGAAGGGAAAGAATTTCTAATGAGACTAAGAAAGTATCTTAGGGGTGGGCTCCAGGTATCCCCATCACTGCCCTTGCTATGATAGAGGAACTAATCTAAAAGACTTACCTAGTCTCTAAGATAATAAAGAAACATTATTGAGACTAGGCAAGTCTCAGAAAAGAAAAGGAAGGTGGGGATGCTATAGAGACTAGGCAAGTCCCCTAAAGGATGGGCTCCAGGTATCCCTCTCATAGCCCCTGCAATGATAGATAAACGGATAGAATATCAATGACACTCAGTCAGTCTCGAAAAGACAAAGGAACAAGGGGAGAAGCAAGTCTCCTAAAGGTGGAAAGGGAAAATCTAAACAAAAGGAAAATCTAAAACTAAACCCCATAGCTATAATCTAAATAGAAGGACTGAAACAGATTATCTAAAATTACCATTTCATGACAAGCTTACAATAAGGAGGTTTGAAATATGAATAATTTTCCTGTATTAACTATGAATTTCTCTCTTAAACTAACTAAACAAGCATACATTTCAATAAAATGCATGACTGTATAAAGAAGATATCAAGAACCTTAGGAGAGACTCAGTTTATTCATTTTAACCTTAAATTTTGCTAAAACAAATAGATTAAAGGGAATAATATATGCATGAATGACATATCAATCAACCATACATACAGATCTTGTAAAATGAAAACATTTCCCTTAGACTTTTATATCTGTAAAGAAAACCATTAAAGAAATACTCCATTACTAAAACACCAGGATTTACTCAGGTGACAAACAAGTCATGAACAAAACTAACCCAAGCATGATATCATCATTTTTAACAGATTCAAAGAGTTAAATTTACTCACTTCCCTATCTTAAGAGATGATCAATTATCATAGTAATTGCGAGAGGAAACAAAAAACATAGTTATAGTTGACTTGTGTGAGGATAAAACTTACATCTAAAGAAATGAAATGGTACTGATTTCACATTTCTCAATCAATGATCACTGTTTTTCTTTCCCTCATAACCATTCTATATAATCGAATCATACTTTGAATTTTCAACCTAAGTTAACTCCTTCACAAGTGTATGGAAGTCAATCTATAAGACTTGCAAATATCCACAATACAGAATGAATAATACAAACAGAACAAGTTTTTTATTTTCATTTACCCAAAAAAACACTTTCGGACAAAACTAATGAACACCTCATCTCTAGAGTATTGCACAAGCAGTTTTTCTAATCTAATAAGTTATCCACACTGAAAATATTCCAAGGCATTTCATCAAATAGGTTCTGGGAATAAATAAAAAATGACTATAACCTTGTGACCATATTTACCTTAATTTCTTACTTAACCAGTTTTCCCAAAATGAGATAAAAAACTAACAAATAGGTTTGCAATATTCTCCAGTATAAACTAACTAATCAGAAAGAAGTAGTTGTACAAACAATAGAATAAAAATTATATAAATGCTAAATCTTGCACCTGATAGGATAGCTTATAATAATACAAAGTGTAGACAAAATCAAAAGAAACAAACACAAACCTACTAAAGTCCAGTGTTAGAGATCCAATTATAAAGATAAAATCAAACAACTTAAAGATCAATGTGGAAGTCTTCTCTAACTTGACCTGAGTAAAGACCAGCCTTCATATATCAAACCAAAATGTCTATAGCAGTGCAGTTAAACTCTAAATTTCAACTTATCACTTCTCACGCCTCAGTTCTTATATCAGTACAACTAAACTCCAAGTTATACCTCCTAATGAAAATGATAATATGGCATTGATCCATTCAAACAAACAAATTCTATATCTTCATTGTAATTGGATGTAATCAATTATAATGTTTTAAGCCGTAAATATACACAAGTCAAATATCTTTCAAAACATCTTTCAGGTTCAACAAATTCAACAAAATGATTTTGAGGTTTTCACCATAGCAACAATGCTTATACTATTTCTTCTAAATACTAGTCCAATGTAATTGTCCCAAACAGGGTGAAGTTACATCAGCAGCAGTCAACACTAATGAATGTACCAAGCTATTTCATAACAGTATAAATAAACAACCTAAGGCTCCAATGGAGAGAGAGGAAACTACTAAGCGAGAACCCACTATACATATACCAACACTCCATCGTAGTAGCAGGCTGATCAAACAACCCAATAGACTTGTCTACTTGGGTGAAAGATATGATAATATTCGATTGCTCTTCTAAGGCAATCCTTTCCATCTCACTAGCATCTTGAATGAACTCTTCTTCCAAGAATGTGGTAGTCTGGCTTACAACACAAATTTGTTCGCCATGGTTATTGAAATACAGGTGTGATAATCCAAGAGCGGGGGTGAATTGGTCAATTAGAAATTTTAGGCTTAATTAAGGGATATTAAAAATTAATCCATTTAATTAAGCACTAATTAGTCTAACTCTTGTTCAAATATGTATATCAATAAAAGCTAGGATTTAGACTTTCTAATCATGCACATTTAACTAACCCTTGTTCAAATAGATATTGTAACGCTTAGGGTTTAAACATTTTAATCAAGTGCATTTACTCACCCTTGTTCAATTAAAAGCACAAATACAAGTTAGGTTAGAGATTACCAATCATCACACGTGCAAGACAGAAGGAAAAGAGACATCCACAAGGAACACAAGATTTATAGTGGTTCGGTCACAACTTGACCTACTCCACTCTTCCAAGTTTACCTCCCTAGGATCTCCACTAAAATGATGAAGCCGTACGCCCGACTCCCTCATCTCCAAAGGGAAGAAACCCTTGCTTTTCCATTCTCAGGGGCCAAAGAGAAGCCCCTCGCACGAAGCCTTGACAAGGGAATCAAACCCTTGCACATGATTCACCTTTCTTCACGGGCCGAATCAGAGACCCTTGTCTTCACCTTTCTTTACGGGCCGAAGAGAAGACCCTCACATGAAGAACAAATAAAATGTAAAACTCTTAATGCATCTTAATAGGCGGATTACAACTTTGTAAGCTCACAATCACTCCCAAGAAATAGCAAAAGAAAAGCCTATGGAGTGCCTCTTGATAACATGTAGAAATGGAAGATCTAAAAAAGTTTTTAGCTTCTGAAATAAATATGTTGAAGCTCAAAGAGAAATGGGATTTGATCTTTCTCTAATGTTCAAAAGCTTGTGGAGATAGGTTTTAATCAAGTATATAGTGTATTTGAAAATATGACCGTTTGGGGTAAAATTATAAATTATTGGCTTGAAAAAGTCAAGCAGAAAATGCCCCAACAGCTAGTTTGCTCAACCGCGGCGGTTGACCGGGCTACGACAGTCGTCTTCCCCTATTGGGCGCCCTCTTCTATTTTCAAATTTCTTACCGTCGCGGTCGACCGGCCACATGGCGGTCACCCAGCAAGGGCTAACTGTTTGCAAAAATATTTGGCTCATAAAACCTATCCCGGTCGACCGACCCACGGCGGTCGTCCGCCCTAGACCAAATTAGATTGCTTCTATAGAAATAGAAACGCATCAGCGGTCGCCCGGCTTGACCCGGTGGACCGGCCCGATAAAATTCGAGATGGCCTGGATTTTCAGATTCCATCCCGCGGTCACCCGGCATAGCCCGGTTGACCGGCCCTGAGTGGAATTCCATTTTTAACTTTAAAATCCAGGGGCTTTTGGGCTATGGTCTTCAGGCTTAAGTCCAAGGTTTTCAAACACATTTTTGGGTGTGTTGATGGTTTTCAAAGATGTAAAACGTTAAATATAAAAATTATTTGAAAACCTTTTGAAAGTGCATTTAAACGTAAAATCAAGGACTCCAAATACATTCTAAAAATAAGAACCTTGAGACTTCTTGGAATGTCTTGGCTCCTTTGTACTTTCTTGGACTTCTTCAGCTTGGGTGAACATCTTGACTTTATCTTGGCTCTTGTGACTTATCCTCCGATCTTCAATGCATGTTGAGGTACATGAGGTGTCACCATGGCATGTTCAACTCCAAGCTCCTTCTTGACACTTGCTTAAGAACTTGTGGGATCTTCATGTTGAGCTACTTTACTTGAGCATCTTCAAATGAGGATGACTCTAGTGTATGTGCAAGCTCTTGGTTCCTTTGATCCTTGATCCACAAGTGATGTGTTGTGAAGAGTTCTGTAATGGCGATTATGACATGAAATTCCTGTATACAACACAACACCTCAAAGCAACACATCAGTCCCTAAATGCTAATCAATTTGGTTTGCTAGCATCAAAACAAGAAGGTAAGATGAATGATTGACCCATGGGAACCCTTGGGCTTACCGTTATAAAACCAACAACCCTTTGTTTCCTTAGGATATCAAATAAAGAGACACCTTTTGGTTCGAGTCTTTAACTTGTCAGCACTTATCTTTTTAACATGGGTAGGACAACCCCATATCCTCATGTGATTCAATGAGGGTTTTTTACCCGTCCATAACTCATATGGGGTCCTTGGTACTGACTTAGTTGGGACTCGATTAAGGATATAGAGCGTTGTTTCTAAGGCATACCCCAAAATAAACAGTGGTGCCTTGGCAAAACTCATCATGGATCGAACCATGTCTAACAAAGATCGATTTCTTCTTTCTGACACACAGTTCAACTCGGGTGTGGCACGTGGAGTCCATTGAGATATAATTCCATATTCTTTTAAGTAGTCCTTAAACTCATTCGATAGATACTCTCCTCCCCTATCAGAGCGAAGAGTCTTGATTTTCTTGTTTAACTGGTTTTCTACTTCATTTTTGAACTCCTTAAACTTTTCAAGGGTCTCAGACTTACGTCGCATTAGGTACGGATATTCGTACCTTGAATGGTCATCCATGAAAGTCACAAAGTAGGATGAGAAAGAGGTCTACAAATATCCATTTGTATCAAATCCAACACACTTTCAGTTCTTCCACTCTTGCCTTTAAAAGGAATTTTGGTCATTTTGCCCTGTAGACATGATTCACAAGTTGGAAAGGGTTCCACTTGAATGGAATCTAATGGACCATCTTTCACTAACCTTGTGATCCGCTCTAGGTCAATATAACCTAATCGAAGATGCCAAAGTTGAGTTGGAATGACCATGTCCCTTGCCCTTTTGACGTTCGTAACATCAACGCTTGGAATACTCTCAATGTTACTCGGATTCTCTTTGGCATTAATTAGATACAAACCATCTACTAATGCACCTTCCACAATAATAGAATTTTCCCTTTTATTAAAAACTGAACTTTTATTGAAATCTACTAAATATCCATCTGAAATAAGTTTAGTGACAAAAATCAAATTCCTTCTTATAGAAGGTACATAAAGATAATTTTTAAATAGTAAATATCCCCTAGAAAAGGCCAAATAGTAATCTCCCAGAGCCTGAACTGCAACAATTGCATCAATTCCAACCTGTAGGTTGAGTTCTCCATCAGTCAGCCTTCTGCTAATCTTTAACCCTTGCGAAGCATTGCATATGTGTGAGGTCGCACCAGTATCTACACACCAGGAAAATGCAGGACCAATCATATTGGTTTCAGCAACAAAAACTTACGACATACCTTGAGAAGGCTCGTCGCCCTGCTTGCTAGCTAAGTGGCTCCTGTAGTTCCGCTTCCAATGTCTAGGCTTGCCATAATGAAAGCATGTATCGTTGCTCTTGTTTGACATTCTCTTGAAACTTTTCTTGTTCTTAACCACTGGAGCCTTTTTCTTGGAGGCTTAGCCTTTTCCCTTTCTTTTCACCTTACCTTTCGGTTTGGAGACTAAAGGTACATTATCCTCAGCTAAGAAAACACTTTTCTTATTTAGCTTCAACAGATCTTCAGTTGACTGGAGTTAGTTTAATAGCTCAGTCAAGGTCATCGTTAACTTGTTCATATGATAGCTCATCACAAACTCTTTGAATGACCCTGGTAGGTGATGGGACACAAATACGGCGTCGTTCTCAGATATCGCCACATGTCGCCCATGCACAAGGAGAACCTAGCCATAATGAAGAAAGACATTGGAAAATGATAAAGACCATGCAAACATGACATGTGTCACCGTCCAGGCCTCATTATCACAAACTATGGAAAGAAATGGCCGGCGAAGCCACGCGCGCCGGCAAGGCAGGAGACGGCCCAATCCGGCCAAGGAAGGCTTTCTCTCCATAATAATGAGAGGGGCCGCGCACCTCTCTTTAAAAAGGAGGGAAAGAAAGAAGAGAAAGGATCCGCATTTTTTTAGAAAGGACTTCTCCCATTCTAAGCTCCACAAAAACAACCGGAAAAAGAGGCGAGGCAACGACAGAGGAGATTAGGAACTTGATCCTACTCTCCCTGCTAGTCCCCTCCAACCCACTCATTCACACACCCAGAAAGGAGCCCGCGCATTGGCCCTGGTAACCCTGATCAAAACCCCTTCCCCTTCTCGCTGTTCTTTATATTGATTGGTCGAAGGATCTGACTTGGGTGTCGAAGTGGTCGTCCGAGACCCACCTCGGACCCCCTGACCCCCTTTGTTTGTGATTGCAGACCCCGCGGAGGCCCTCTACTGACCGCGCGATCGCAGACCCGGATTCAGACGCCATCATATTGGCGCCATCCGTGCGAGTCGTGGAGTACCGAACGCTTTATGGTGATGAGAAACCACACCCAACAGCAAGAAACGGGGGTAATAACCAGGAGTCAGGGCCAGCGCGCACAAACCAACAGCTCAAGCTCCCGAGAACCCAACTCACCACCTCTCGGGTCGACACGAGCCCTCCTCTAGCACACTGCAGATGGTCCCCACCATGGAGATGTTCAACGAACTCCGCCGAGAACTACTCCTACGCTTGCCTCCGGCCCCGGGGAGGCCCCTGACAACGCAGGACCAGGCAGAAGCCTATGACGAAGGCAACGAAGACCAACCAGGGGAGCGTCATCCCCGGCGAAAGCGAGCACCGACTCGCCGAACGCCATCCCCATCAACGAATAGCCCTTTGCCCCCCGCAGCTAGGGGACGCCAGCGAGACAGCGGGAAGCAGGCTACGCTAAGCCGCGCTCCCCCTGTCCAAGCTGCCCGTCTCCACGAACCGCCCCTGGCTCGGACGGAAGAAGTAGCAACCTCAGCGCAGCCGCCCAGCGTGGATCCAATAGCCGACCTGCAGAGGCAGATTCAAGAGGTAAAACTAGAAATGAAGAAGCCCTACACCCATGGCATCCTCGACGAATGGGAGAGGAAAATGGCATCCCCATTCACTTCGGATGTTTTAAAGACCCCCGCAGAAGCAGGCATAGACCTCTCCCGTTTCGGCCTGTACGACGGAAGCACTGACCCCCTCGAGTTCCTCCAGACCTTCAAAAGGGTAATGACGCTCCGAGGCGCATCGGACGGATTCATGTGCAGAGCCTTCGCCTCCCTGTTAAGAAAGACCGCTAACGACTGGTACATGAGATTGGAGGCCGACTCCATCGCATCCTTCCACGAGTTCGGGAGGAAGTTCAGCGCAAGATTCGCCAACAACCGTCTCCGCCATGATCCGGCGGACGCCCTCTTAGTCCTCCGGCAGGGAAGAAACGAGACCCTGTGTGACCCGATCCCGCGAGAGGGGTGGGGCGCGAGGCGCCACACTCTCTCTTGGTCTCTCGTACCCACACGAATGGCGTGTGCTTTTTATTATTGATTTTAATTACCCAACCAAGCAGGCAGCAATCAAGCCATAGGGTGCAAACAAATGTGCAACCCAGTACCCATAGGGATCACTAAGGCAATCCGAATTCCACGCAAAAGAGAGTGACAGAGTCGCCACCTAGATGAGAGATCCAGGACCCATAATTAACCAGAAATCTAGACTCGTTATCTGGTTACGAGAATAGAAGGTATGGAGAGTTACCACCACATGCACCATTCCTGCCCGATAATCGGTCTTCAATTCCAAAAGTTAACTCTTTTGAATTTCTTTTAAATGGCTCATTTAACTCTATATTAATGTGCGAACTATGTGACATGCATCCTAAGATCTAATTTCAATGTAATTCCTAAATGTGTATCTTAATTTTCTTAATTTGTTTGAATTCAATCTAAGTGAAAGTTCTCCTAAAATTCTAATTTCATGAAAAGTCCTAAGTGATTTAATTACTTTTAATTTAAGGATTAATGTACAAAACCATACTTATGTGTGGAACCGACTCGTGATTGGTATGCCATCAAGCATCCAAGCTGCCTACGTACCCAAGCCTCACTGGGATCAGAGTCGACGTAGTTCGGTGCACCTAAGCTAAGCTACTTATGCCTAACTCATCTAAGACACCGATCTAGACTGGATTGACTGTTTCAACAGTTTTAAGAGAAGTTATTTAATTCAAGTTGAAGATTTTATTATCCTAGGACTTCATCTAAGATGCTATATGATCCTATCTAAGTGCAAGTTGTCCCTTAGACTAATGCAGGTTAACCTACATCCTAGGTAACTAGGCTTGTCCTAGGAAAAAACTAGATCTATTGCACGGTTGCTATCCATAGCAAACGGCTGTGATGAGGCTGGACTCCTAACTCTAGGACTCCCTAAAACCTAGGACACAACGTGACGTAAGTATTCCTAAAGGGGCTCTAAAGGTTCCTACGATGGAGACTGCAATCCAACGGTTCCGAAAGATATGGGGTAAATCAATTCAATTTGTTAAAGATAATGATTTCAGATTTTTTAAAGGTTTCCAACTCCTAAAATCTAAGGAATACCAAAGGCTCTAATATTAGCAAGCTTCAGCCTTGAGTTGCATCCACGGAAAGGCATCGTGCTCTCAACCCTTGTATAATTTAACACGTAAGTTATAGTATATTATTGCCTGGCATGTTTCTTAGGATTTCCAGGGACAGTGGACCTCGGAGCCAACAACATACTATAATTTACATGTTCAAATTATGTAGAATCAATCACAAATAGTATACGATTATGAATGCGATCTCGGCGGTTAAACTATCGTAGTATAGCGAATTTACAAAGGAAATCAATGATTCCTAAGGTTTCTATGGGCAACTAAGGGATTCCGAATCGAAAGCTCTCAGGAATTTTGAGTTCTTTTTGGGTTTACTGAGTCTTTTAGAGTTTCCTTGAAGCTTTTAATTATTTGGGAGTTTTTATATGTGTTTAGTTTCTTTTAGGTTGTTTATTTATAAGGCTTTAGTTTCACTTGCAACTTTTAATGGTCTTTTGGTTGATGACTTTTAACGGATTTAGATTAGTGGTTTTTTAAATAGGTAAATCTTAGATTTGTGACTTTTAGGTTGGGTGTATTTTAAATTAGTGTATTTTAATTTTGCTTTAGAGAATAATATTAACACAACCATGTTTTGACAATTGCACAAATTCGACAAAACCTTAACCATTTAAAGATTTAGCAAATGCAGCCCACCAAAACTGTCATAACTCTTTAACCACTTAGCCAAATTTAACGTACGAATATGCGTTGGAAAGATATTTCAAAGGGCTTCAACTTTATAGTTTATCATTTTCTGTGAATTTGTGGCTTAGTAGTTCGAAATTGTGCTGCAAGCAAAAGGACAGCAACATTAAATTGAAAATGCCTAAAGATGTGCTGCAACCATTGTGGCCGTAACTTTTTAACCGCTCATCCTCTGATCAAGCAAGAATACTCGTTGGAAACGGTACAAAAATATCTACAACTTTATAGTTGACCATTTTCAACGATTCTGCTGTTTAGAGTTTGAAAAATCTGTTTAAAGACAAGCAGATAGCGCTATGACTAGAATGATATTGGCACTACCATGTTTTGTATTATACTTTTTGTCTTTTAATGATTCATTGGCTGTGATTATTTCATTTTAATGAGCTGTTTGGGAATGGATTTTGGGTTCCAAGCGGGTTGTTTGGGGATTGATTTTGCTTTCCAAACAAGGTGCTTGGGACTGGATTTTACTTTCCAAACAGGGTGTTTGGGACTGGATTTTGCTTTCCAAACAGGGTGTTTGGGACTGGATTTTACTTTCCGAACAGGGTCAAGTGGGTTGCAAAAATAGACTTTTAGGATCACTGAGTGGGTTGAAAAATTATGACGGATGCAAAGGTTGAGTGGGTTTAGTGGCTACAAAATTGGATTTTTGGGTTTAAGTTCTTGGGTTGTATTTATTTTTAGTTTTTTTGTTTTAAATAAAAAAATATTGGTTTCGCCCAAAGAGTTTGGAAAATCCTTAGAGCTTTGAATCCAAAATCCCTAAAAGAAGCCTAGATTTCTAGTTAATAATCCTAATTATATTCAAAATATAAAATTATTCAGAAAAAAACTATAACTAGAGCATGCCTAAAATCTCAATTAGAATATGTAATTATACAATTAAAACATGACATGAATCGTTCGAGACGTTAGCATGTAAATTTTTTACAGAATATGCAAACATACGTATGCAAGACATGAACTGAAGCGTAGCAACTATAATGGGAATATGCAAAGGAAGTAATTGTAAACTAAAAAAAACTGAATTATACAAATTTGCTAGAACTAAAAACATGGAACTAAGAATGCTAGAAATCTGCAACCTTGACTTGAACTAAAGCATGCAATTCGAAACATATAAAAATACAAAATAAACACTTTGAATATGCAATTATAAAACAGCAAAGTAGAATATGTAAATGACATACCTTTGTATGTAGAATTCAACCTAAGATTTAGATTAAAACCACTGAAGAATTTGTCCACCAAGGTGCTTAGAATGAAATCTACTAATACACTTTTAAACCTCGACGAAGCAATTGATCCGGACTTCGGATGAAATCCAAAGATCTCAGCCCCAAAAAGGTGCAAATTTCAAAAGAATTTTAAACCCAAAAGACTTCGCTCAAAGTGATCTCGATAACAAAAATTCTACCCAAGAGATTCAAAGAATTCTCTTCTTGAATTGGGACTGGATCTTTTTTCATAAGGGAGGATGTGAGGGGGTATCCAAAGTGATCAGAGAGAGCTTTCGTACATCTGAAAGAGAGTTCCGTCTAAGAGAGAGGGTTACCAATATTAGTATGAGAGAGAGAGACAATGGAGGCTGTTGTGGAAGAGAAGAACATGCGAATGGGGAAGAGGGCTGCTGTTATGGAAGATTGTGGGAACCGCAAGAGTAGAGAGCTGATGTGGTTTATGTAGGTGATGGCTTGCACAAGTTACTAAATTAAAGAGATTTCAATTGCTCAGCCAAGAGATTGATTTCATATCTTTGGCCATGCCATAATGGAGACTTGTTATCAAACGTATGTAATAGGAATAGAGTAACAACGACATTCCTTGGCAACATCCTTTTTTTTCTTTTGTTTTTTCTTTTTTTGAAATTAGAAACAAGCCAAAAACGCGTAAGTAGGTTGGCAATTTTAAATTTTAGAGAGTCTTGAACAAGAACTCTAATAAAGTAACATATGCACCTTTTTAGAAATTAAATCTATGGTAAACATTTGGCACATGGTAATCACAAGGATGGTTTTGGAAAATAAGATGGGATAGAAATATATGCACTGTCACACTTCCCATGTTGGAAAACTTGAGTGCTACACATGGAAAAGAGAGAAAGCAACTTGCCAAGATTAAGAAGATTGCTCACAACCTTATAACCAAGATGAGGGTAAGAAGATTGGACGGTTGGGACTTTTTCCCATTCATTAGATGGTTAGGATCATGCCTTGGTGTGGCAGTACACTCTTTTAATATATATATATATATATATATATATATATATATAAGTACTTGTATGCCCATTTCGTTGGGTGATCAAGACCATCCCATGGGCTGATCCGATCCATGCAAATGCCGAGATAGATTATGCTTAGAAAGTCATTTCCATGGGCTAATCCGAGCCATACAATTTAGTTCAACTCTAACTTGGTCAATACTTCATGCCCATCACATACTATTTAAGGAGAATATGAATAAGATAAATTGGGAACAAGTTAGTGAACCCCACTTAGAACCAAAATTTATCCTTTTTCTATTGATAATAGCACTCCTTACCCCTCTTGATTTTAGGCAACTTTATAGAAACAGCATGTTGTAGACACCCTCATTTTGCTACACTTTAACCAACAATAGCATAATATATTGATCTGTGGAATTTCATTGGTAAAGTATGCATCCTCAAATTGTCTAAAAACCGAAATGATAAAGAGATGTACCTGGTGAGATGATTAGATCCGAAAAATTGAAAAATATCCTGATTGGTGAATTTAGTGTGTTAAATCCATGTGAGAGCCCCTCTATCATTGATTTATTTGTTTTAGGTCATTAATATCTCGATCTGACTTTACGGATCATCAATCGGGACAAAATAAGCTAGGGTCACTTCACAGCCCGGGACCTGATTCCATTCCGAGACCCGATTTCCGTAAATCGTTAGATCAAGGGCAGATCTTAACCTGGGTGTCTTTCCTTACTAAGAATTTGTGATCATTTAGTCAAAATAGGATCGATCAAGGTTAATCTCAAATTCAGATTAAACATTGTGTCACTTAATTGAGCAAAAACCCAGTGAAAAGTCACGGATCAAGGCGGGATAAGAGAGATCCGTCGAAATTGTCCCGTTAAATCATCAATATCAAAACTTTCTAATGTCTCAACTATTTTCAATATCATGGTTTAATAGTTTTAACCGTTGGCCCAAAGTTGATCGAATCAGTTGGTTCGTTCGGACCACCAATTTGCTCGATCTTTGAAAAAATGATCTACCGACGGAGATCGAAGGCTCGCATTGGTCGAAAATTCTGAAAACAGTTTTCTATGGCAATATTTGGCTTAAATGAACGAGAAAAAATCAGGGATTCCAAAGGCGAAAGAATTATCGGAGTCGGATGCCAAAATCTCCGGAAAACGACATTTTTCCGTTTTCGAGAGAGTTCTCTTTCCTCACGCTCTCTCTCCTCTCACCACATGTTTTCCCAAGCTTTGGAAAACATGGCTTGTTTCCTCCTCCCCTATTGCTTAGAGATTTGAAATGATTTTGGGCTAATTTTACAAACTTTGGAAAAGAGGCATGTGTTTCAAGCTTATTGGTCAAAAGGATTGCCTAAAACTAAAAGAGGCAAGTGTCATATTCTAATTGAGTAGGGAATCATGACAAATTTCCAGCATGCACTCCTCTTTTGGACGTTTCTAATTGTTCTTGATTTAATTCTTTATTTGCAAAATTTTGTTGGGACACTTGGCCTCATCTTATTTACTTCCCTTTGCTTCCTAATTTGTGCAAACAATCTCCACCACACAAGCTCCTTCTATTATAGAAGGGGATGTATTTTGGGCATCTAACCCATACATTTCACAAGTTTGGGAAAGGAATTCTCTAGATACTTTGATCTCATCCCTTTAATCCTTTCTAAATTGCCATCTTTTTAATCTCAACCATTGCTCCAACATAGCAACTCAAGGTAACCTTCACCTATAAATACCCCATTTATTGCTCCATCTAAAGGGAGAAAAGGAGAGAAAAAAAAAGAAAAACATTCGTTCACCCTCTCCATTGCCTAAACCCATCAGCCTGAAACCCATCAGCCTTCTCCATTCTTCAATTGCTCGATACTTCGTTTTGGCCATTTCGATTATTATCTCAAATTGGAAATCAATATCAACGAAGGAATCTACTCATTATTGGTGGGATATCATTAAAGGGATCCAAGGCAACAAAGGTTCGACATCAACCTCCGGAAAGAGGTAGGCCAATTTACATGTATTTTTCAAGTTATCATACTGAAATTTACATTTTTTCTTTTTCTTTGCATATCTTTTCTTTTCTCTTGTTGTTCCCGATCCCTCTCTACTCTAAATCCGCATTCGGATATCCCTAAGCTGCACCATAAAGCCGCACTCCAATCCATGCCCTAAGCCACACCATAAAGCCGCACTCCAATCCATGCCCTAAGCCACACCCCTAAGCCGCACCCCTAACCTAACCTAAGCCACACCCTTAAGCCGCACCCCAACCCATGTCCTAAGCCGTACTCAAAACCTGCGGCCTGCTTGGCCTTGACCCAAAACCCCGGCTCATTCGGCAACCTAACTCAAGCCTACCCATGTCCAACCCGAGTCAAACCGGATCCAACCCGGACCTAACCCATGTCCAACCCGAGTCAAACCGGATCCAACCTAACTAAACCCGAACCCGAATCATGACCACACCCCATACCACTCAGCCATAAACCAACCCAAAACAGCCCCTCCCTTGTTTTACCGACCAAAACAGCCTCTCTTGTCCCTTGTTTTATCAGCCCAAACAGCTCACTGGATTTTGGATTCCATCCCCAAACAGCCCACTGGATTTTAGAATCCATCTCCCAAACAGCCCTCTGGATTTTGGAATCCATCCCCAAACAGCCCACTGGATTTTAGAATCCATCTCCCAAACAGCCCACTGGATTTTGGAATCCATCTCCTAAACAGCCTATTGGATTTTAAGATCCATCCCCAAACAACTACTAGAATATAAAATCCAACCAAAACTTACCCTCACCTCCAGTCTAATCTGACCCCAAGCCATATCCGATTCCAAACCCCACCCAACCTAACCAAACCCAACCCAACCGACCCCTAACCCAAATCCAACCCGCCTTACCCAAGTTCAACCCGAGTCGATCCGAGTCAAACCGAGTCAGTCCAGTCCAAAAGCCGAGTCAACTTGACCCAACCCGTGTCAACCCGGGTCCAGCCCAAGCTAACCCGAGCTCAATCCGAGTCGACCCGAATCAGCCCAAGCCAACCCAAGTCGACCCAGGTTCAACCCGAATCAAGCCAACCCGGACCAACCCGGTCCAGCTCAATCCGATCGGTCCACCCCGGACCTAACCCGAACCCAAGTTGACCCAAACCTCTCGGCCTACTTGGCTGTAACCCAAACTCGCAGCCTACATAACCTTAATCCAAACCCCCATCCCATTAGGCTCAATCCGATTAGACCTGAACCCATGGCCAAGTTGGCCTTGACCCAAACCCAAGCCCTTCTGGTTTTGACCCAAACTCGATGGCTCCCTTGGCCTTAACCCCACCCTATTCGGCCTTGCCCAATACCCTGAGCCCAACCCAAGCTGCGCCCAAGCCCAATGTAAGCCGCATCCCTAGCCGCACCCAAGCCCAACCCAAGCTAGTTGCACCTCTCCATGCTTCCCATCCCAAGCGTGTAACCCATTCGGCCACAATACCTCTCCTCCTCCTAATTCATTCATACCCCATCAGACCTCATAGTTATACCCTCTTGATGCCCATCACCATAGCCCATATCCATACCCCATATCACAATCCCTATACACTGTCTTATTGCAACAGCATACCCGAACCCATATTAGATCTCAACACCCATATATCTATCTAATCACCATACATCCCATGTTCAGATTACCCATCCATAACCCATACCCATCTGACCACTTACACAAATCCAATCACTTGCACACATTCGGCCGCCCGTAGTCACCTAAACCAAGTTGACTCACCCTTATAAACCAAACCAAGTCTCACCGAGTCGCATCCCTACATCCAAAGAGCAGCTTACTCCCCACCCCCTGCATCCAAACCGTACCCATTTACCATCCCTGCAACCAAACAGCACTCAGGAACCATTTCCAGCAACCAAACAGCAGCTTACTCCCCACCCTGCATCCAAATAGTACCCAAATACCTTCCCTGCAACCAAACAGCACTCAGGAACCATTTCCAGCAACCAAACAGCACTCAGGAACCATTTCCAGCAACCAAACAGCACCTTTCTCCATCCTTCTCGTTCCCCTACACCCTTCTTCATCCCTTCCATTCCCCTATTCACCCTTTCATTTTCCTTAAACCCTTTTTGCATGTTAGATATTTTCTTTTACTTAGTTGCTTGATTAGTTGCATGTTTAGATCTCTTTAAATTATTCTTATCGTAAGCTTAGAATCACATGCTAGTTGTTTTGCTTTTTAATATGCTAGTTGCTTTCTTTGCATGATTAGTTGTGTTTGTTAAATTTGGAACTCAAAAGAATTCAAAAATCTTAAAAGAATCTAAGAACTTATAATCGTCTAAGATGAAAAATCCCAATCATAAAATTCTAGGCTCTAAACTTAGAGACCGCACTCTAGATTTTCAAAATAGAATTCTTAGAATCCAAAGTTCACAAATATACTAAGAATGTAACTTAGGTCCATTGCATTAAATCTAGGTTCATATAGCATAGGTCACTCCACTTCAAATCAACCAACCTAATTCAACTCAAATCAAATCTCATCAATCTTAAAACAATCACGTAGGCACATAGGCATGTAGTTGCATGTAGGATGCACTCCTGGCCCGCATGAGTCTAAACTGTGAACGGCTAAAAGAATTAGAATGCATTTAGGTTAATAAAGTTCACATTCACCCCATTTAGGAAATGCATTGAAATTAGATCTTAGGATGCATGTCACATAGTTCACACATTAACAAAGAGTTGAATGAGCCATTTAAAATAAATTTAAAAGAGTTAGCTTTTAGAATCGAAGACCGATTATCGGGCAGGAATGGTGCATGTGGTGGATAACTCCCCATACCTTCCATTCTTGTAACCAGGTAGCGAGTCTAGATTTCTGGTTAATTACGGGTCATAGATCTCACATCTAGGTGGCGATTCTGTCAGTCTCTTTTGTGTGGAATTCGGATTGTCTTAGCGATCCCAAGTTCACATAAAAGATGAATTAAAATCAACAATTAAAATGCACACGCCAATCGCGTGGGTACGAGAGACCAAGAGAGAGCGTGGCGGCTCGCGCCCCACCCCTCTCGCGGGATCGGGTCCCACACATGTGTAGTCGAACATATGGGATCCACATGGTTGATTCCAAAATTACACAACTTAATATTGGCACCACCCTCTTATATCTACACCACTTCCTATTGGATAATCTAGATCATCCAATTAGCTGCACTCCAAATATTAACATTTTTTTAGGTGATTCTCAAATCCTATCTACCAAACCCCTAATGTGAAGCAAATCCCATTCTTCCAGTCACTAGTGGGCCCAATTTCCTTTTTATACTTATGGCAAACCAAATCATTTTCCATAAATAAACATGGCACCCATAAAACCATTTTTATTGAGTGATCCAAACCGTTCATTATATAGGCCACGGCACAAATTGGCTTTGCCTTCCTAATTATTTTCATAGGATGATCCTTACTGTCCATCTAATGAGCCTCAATGTATTGGATCCAAGTAAGCCAAAACTCATTTCTTCCCCAAAACACTGCGTGGGCCCATTCGATTGACTCTGACCGAAGCCAATTATCAGAAAGCTCTCTCTCTTATTTAGATTTTTGTGCAAAACCCTTCTCAACACTTAGCAAGACAACGCGAAACATAACGGAAAATGACCGAAAAAGATTTAAAAATGTAAGAGAAGGACGCGGAAAGGAGAGACACTAGAAAACCAATAGAAAAAACACTAACTTCTTTGTTGATTAAAGCGGAGGAAAATGGGGGTGTCTACAGATGCCCCTCTTTGGTAGAGATGATGTAGTCATTGAATACCAAAGCAAAACTGACAACACCATTTTGCGCAGCGTTTTGCCAATAAAGGACTCTCTAGACAAAATGCAACCTAAATGTGAATGCATGCAACCTAACATAATGCAACACCCTAGTTGAAATCCTAGAATTTGAACATCTATCAAAAAATCATTTACTCTAAACACCATGAGATGGCAGTTTAGAATAACGGAAAATCGGATTTACTCTCGGTGCAAAAAAATCTTGCAATCCAGAACAAAAGATGATTATGATGCGGCGCCGTTTTCGAACGGGCAATGAAGGAATGGGATACCATTTTCAAACGGATTTTCGGAGGGAAAAGAATACCGTTTTTGAACGGTTTCAAAGGAAATGAGATGCCATTTTCAAATGGTCTCAGAGAGAATAATGGATGACTTTCGAAAGATTTTTAAAGAAAACGAAGCATCACGGGCTCAGATAAAATGTGATACCATATTTGTATGGGTTCAAAGGACATGAGATATCATTTCGAATGGATTCAAAAAGAATGAGACCTCGTATTTGTACGGGTTCGAAGGGCTAAGAGACTGTATCTGTACGGACTCAAAAAGAATGAGACACCATAGTTGTACGGGCCTAAAGGGAATGAGATATCAGAATGAGACACCGTCTTTGTACGGTTTCCCAAACAAATGAGCAACCATATCTGTATGGATCTCAAAGAGGAATAAGAGACCATTTTTCTTAATTGACTCGGACAAAATGGAACACCGTATTTATACGGATTCCAAGGAAATGAGGCATCAGATTCGTATGATGTTCAACGAGAAAAGACCATTTTTAAATGGACTCGGAGAGAATGAAATACCATATTTATACGGATTTCAAGGAAACGAGACATCATGTTGATATGATGCTCAAAGAGAAGAATTAAGAGACCATTTTTAATGGACTCAGAGAGAATGAAATACCGTATTTTTACGGATTCCAAGGAAATGAGACATCACATTTGTATGATGCTCGAAGAAAATAAGAGACATGATAATTTGAGTTTTGACAGAGATTATCAGAAAAAGGGAATCGCAATCTCGGAAGCAAAGGATTTAATTACACCATATAATAAAGGACTTTCAAGGCCCGAATTTGGGATGCCACTTCCTTAGCAACCTGCCCTAGTTTGAGGCATTCTAACCTTCTTCTATTCATTGACCAGAGATCATTCTTCAAAGATTTTTCGTCATTCATGACAGTCTCGCCTCTTCCAAGTTTCTCAGAACCTGTTAATGAACCTGCCTTCAGAGTGATTGCACCCTACAACAATTCTTAAAATAGAATTCGTAAAAAAAAATTTCTAAAAATAGGACCATAGACATTTGTAATAAAAAGACAAAATAAGAAAGATTACTCAAGTAATCTCGTGATGCTTCTGACTTATCAGTATTTTCTTTTTGGGTTAGGCTGGTCTCTTTTAAAGAATATTTCTCCATTGATAAACATCTTCACTTATTTTTAAGACAGTAATACTGCATTTATTTTTCTATCAACTTTCTGCTTGCTATAAATTAATGCCCCTAGTTTCAGGAATCGTTGTTATTTTTTGCCTGACCTACCATGATTTCAGAGATCGATGTAATTCTTCTGGGGTGAACCCAATCTTACCATGACCAAGTCTCCCTTTTTGGATTTTCAACTTGGCGGACCGCTCGGCCTTAACTTTTGCCTGAATTGCCTTTTCAAGTTTCCGACTCAGCAAGCCACCCCCTTAACTTTTGCCTAAGCCGCCCTTTCAGGTTTTCAACTTAGCAGGGGAATGATCCTAACTTTTGCCTAGATCGCCTTTTCAGGTTTTCAATCTAGCGGATCTTCAAGCTCCATTTCTTTTTTTTTCTTCTTTTTTTTTTTTTTTTTACTTGAATACCAAAAGGACTTTATAGGTGAGGTAGGGCTTTTCAAAGAATGGCTTAAGGTTTTGCAAAATTTTCGACCGAACCTGTGAACAGGTTGCCTACGTATTCCAATGTAGGAATCAGGTCATGCGTAGTTCAGGACAAATGCCCCTAGTTTGAAGGTATTTTAATTTTTCTTCTCTTTTCTTTTTGCATGAATTTTTTTTTTTCAACTTCTTTTTGGAATGATTGAATTTCTTCTTTTGAGACAACTGAACTCGGTTTGACCGAGCTGCCTACGTTCCCCAGTGTCGGGATCAGGTCATGCGTAGTTCAGGGCGAATGCCCCTAGTATATTGGGTTTTTGAAGGAAAATATTATTTAGGCTCAAAAGGGTTCGCAAAAGGTTATATATTTTTTAATTTTGGGTTATGAATTTGGGATTTATTCGGCCAAAAGACGGCCTTCTGGCGTTCACGCATAGAACCTCTTGAGTTGATCAAGATTTGTTGGTTCTGGCAATATTTCTCCATTTAAATTACGGAGCTTGACAGCTTTTCCGGGTAAGATTTGATCCACAATGTATGGTCCTGATCAATTTGGTTTGAACTTGCCTCTTGGGTCAAACACTGGTGCTCGATTCTCTTTCAGAACAAGATTGCCTTCTTCTAAATCTCTGACCTTAACCTTTTTATTAAAAGCCCGGGCTATTCTGCGCTGGTAACTCTGTACATGGTAAAGCGCCTTTAACCTCTTCTCATCTAGCATGTTCAACTCTTTATATCTGGCATCTGCCCATTCATTTTCTGGCAACTTGGCTTCAGTTAATATTCGGAGCGAAGGTACACGGATCTCAACAGGTAGCACTGCTTCCATCCCGTAAACAAGAGAGTAAGGGGTTGCTCCAGTTGAACTTCTAACTGATGTTCTGTAAGCCCACAAGGCGTACGGTAACTTATTCGACCAATCCTTATAAGTTTCTGACATTTTACTAATGATAGTCTGACATTCTTGTTTGCAGCTTCCACCGCTCCATTCGTCTGCGGCCGATAAGGTGAGGATTTGTGATGCTTAATCTCTTGGCAAAGAGTGATTACTTCCTTCTTGAAATGAGATCCGTTATCTGAGATAAGTTAATGGGAAATTCCATATCTGCATATGATGTTGGTGCTTACGAATTTAGCAATTGATGCGGATGTAAGGTTTGCGTAAGAAGCGGCCTCAACCCACTTGGTGAAGTAGTCAATTGCAACGAGTATGTACTCGTGACCATTAGACGACCTAGGAGAAATCTTGCCAATGATGTCAATTCCCAAATCGAAAATGGCCAAGGAGAGGTAAGAGAATGCAATTCGGTGGGTGGTACATGGATGAGATTCGCATGTATCTGATATTTATAGCATTTCTTCACAAATGTGTGACAATCTGCTTCCAATGTTGGCCAATAGTACCCCAGACGTAGGATCTTCCTTGCCAACATCTTCCCATTCATGTGAGGCCCACACACCCCTTTATGAATATTTGTGAGAATTTCTTCTGCCTGATCTTCAGTGACACATAAGACTTGAATTCCATCGAAAGACCGTCGATACAACTCCCCTCCACAAATGACAAAATTAGCTGCCAATCTCTGCAAAGTCCTTATTTCTTTATTCGACGCCTCATTGGGATGCCCCTGGCCTCAGATGTAGTTCTTTATGTCCGTATACCATGGCTAACCATCGGGACATCTTGCAGCTATTTCTATAGCATCAACATATGCAGGAGCCCATTGCTCCTGAACCGTGATGGGCCTCATCTTCATATTGTGAGGTATGTCAATCATAGAAGCTAACGTTGCTAAGGCATCGGCGAATCTATTCTTCAACCTTGGTAAATAACTGAAAGTGATGCACCGAAATTGTTGAGCAAGAACGTCCAAGTATTCATGATATGGATGTAGCTTTTCTTCTTTGGTTCTCCATTCTCCTTGAGTTTGACAAATGATTAACTTCGAATCTCCATATACGTCAAGATTCTCTATGCCTAAGGCCAATGCGGCCTCAAGCCCAACAATGCATGCTTCATATTCTGCCATATTGTTGGTGCAATTAAACTGCAACTTAACGGCAAGGGGAACATGCTCATTTTGAGGTGACACGAGCAATGCCCCTACTCCTTGCCCTGCTTGGTTTGCTGCTCCATCAAAGTAGAGGGTCCAACCAGTTTTTGGATATTCATCTTCTACCATCATGATCTCTTCATCTGGGAACATCGGCTTGAAAGGCTGGCTTTCTTCTCGGGGTGCTTCTGCCAATTGTTCAACAATGGCTCGGCCCTTTACTGATTTTTGGGTTACATGGCTGATGTCAAACTCAGATAACAACAATAACCATCTGGCGGTCCTACCTGTCAAGGCTGGTTTTTCAAAGAGATACTTCAGAGGATCCATCATTGACAAAAGCAGGACCTTATGTGATAAAAGGTAATGCCTGAGTCGCTGAGTAGCCCAAACCAAGGCTAAGCAGGTTTTTTCTAGGACAGTGTATTTCTGTTCATATTCCAACATCTTCTTACTAAGATAATATATAGCCTTTTCATGTTTGGTTTCTGGATCTTGCTGTGCTAACATACAACCCATTGTGGTTTCTGTTACTGACAAGTAAAGCAACAATGGATGCCCCGGTATTACTGGTGCTACTATCGGTGGTTCAGACAAACTTTGCTTTATCTTCTCAAAGGCCTGTTGACATTCCTCCGTCCATTCTTTGGAAGTATTTTTATTTAAGAGCTTAAAGATAGGTTCGCAAGTTGATGTAAGATGAGCAATGAATCGTCTTAGGAACTGTATCCTTCCTAGGAATCCTTGAATTTCCTTCTCAGTTTTAGGTGGCAGCATCTCCTGGATAGCCTTAATCTTCTGAGGATCTACCTCTATACCCCTTTGGCTCACCATGAACCCTAACAACTTACCAGAGGTAACCCCGAATACACACTTGCTAGGATTCAGGGGAAGCTGGTATTTGAGTATTCTTTCAAAGAACTTCTTAAGGTTCGGGATATGATCTCTCCTTTCCTTGGCTTTTACAATCATATCATTGACATAAACTTCGACTTCTCTATGTATCATGTCATGGAGTAAGGCTGTAGCTGCTCTTTGGTATGTCGCAAGGGCATTCTTGAGACCAAATGGCATTACCCGATAGCAAAAGGTCCCCCATTGTGTAATGAACGAGGTCTTAGTCATGTCCTCGGGTGCCATCTTAATTTGATTGTAGCCCGAGAAACCATCCATGAAGGATAGTAATTCATGCCCGGCCGTATTGTCTACCAGGATATCGATATGTGGTAGAGGGAAATCATCTTTTGGACTTGCCTTGTTCAAATCCCTGAAATCTACACACATTCTCACCTTTTCATCTTTCTTTGGTACAGGTACTATATTTGCGAGCCATTCTGGATATTCCACTACTTGCAGAAACCCAGCATTCAACTGCTTGGTAACCTCTTCCTCTACTTTCAAGACCCACTCGGGCTTCATTCTCCTTAGCTTCTGCTTTTTAGGTTTAATTCCCGGTAACAAAGGTAGCTTGTCCTGAACAATGTCTTCGCTCAACCCAGGCATATCTTTGTAGGACCAGGCAAAAATTTCTTTATATTCCCTAAGCAGGTTTATTAATTCATTGCGCTCTTCAGACGATAAAGTATTTCCAATTCGTACTTCCTGTATTAAATCTTCTGTTCCGATGTTTATAATTTCAATTTCATCTTTAAGAGGCTTAGCTCGGCGCTCCTCCTCTTGTTTGAGCATATGCTGCAATTCAAGGGGAGTTTCATCGATCCCCTCTTCCTCATCTGAGGAGGGAGTGTTATCATTATTAAAGTCAGAAGCAAACACAGAGACATACTGAGAATCAGATTTCATTGAATTGAAAGAAATTACATCATTATCATTGGACTCATCCTGAACAGGCTCAGGATTCACATTATAAATAAAATCAGAAAATGACTCGCCTGGACTAGGCACTGACACGGATTTAATCGACTCGACTGGACTCGACTTAGCAATAAAATAAGTAGGAAAAACATTAGAACTCCAGTTTGAAAGATTTTCTGTTGCAGGTGCAATCTAACTCTGAGGTTCAGTAAAGGTATCATCGCTCTGAACAACTGCTACTAGCACATCTTCACAGTCTGTCTCTTCTTGTTCTTCAGAATAGTCTAAAACTGGCAACTCCTGCCAAGCAACATCAGGCTCATCTTCTTGAAACAAGGATCCCAACACATCTTGCTCAAGGTAGACTAACCAGTCCTCAACAGTTTTCTCAACATAATATACCTGCGGTTCTGTTTCTAGGAGAGCAAGGCCACTAAATATTTCAAAACCAGGTATCATGATTCCTGTCACCGAGTCATACCATGGTTCGGAGAACCCATAGTATGGAGAAGTCTCGCCTTCTTTGATAAAGTGACCGTTCATCGATAAGGAGTATGGAGCCATTGGGAATACCCCTCCGGTGCGGCGGATTTCTTCCTTCAGTTTCAACAATTCTGCCATGGCTTCTTCCTCTTCCTCAGTAGGTATATACCCGAGACCGAAAGTTCCATGGTTTGCTTTGATTGGGCGCCAGTGAGACGCTTTGCTTGGATCACGGCCCAAATTCATGCCAGGGAAGTAATTCATTTTTCTCATCATCTTGGCAACCACAGGACTGATGGCAAAAGGTAAACACAATTCCTCCCGAGAAGCCTCTTCATAGGAAATAGCAACAACGTCGAACGCGAAACCATTCAAGTTGTATTCTTCTGCTTTTGCAAATGGAAGGATCAGAGTTTCTCCTGTTATTTGTCCTATTTCTGGCTCTTCATCACCTCTGACAGTGATCAACTTTCCATCTTTGATGAACTTCAATTTTTGATGAAGGGTTGAAGCAATAGCACCTTCCTTATGCGACCAGGGACATCCCAGGAGCATATTAAACGAGGCCTTGATATCAATAACCTGAAACTCAACCTCAAATTCTTGACCACCTACAACAATATTGGTGGTAAGGACCCCAACCACATTTCTGCGGGTGTTGTCATATGCGAGGATTCCAAGGGTTGATTCGACAAAATCAGTAGGGCCAAAACCCAAGGTAATGGCAGTTCTCAACGGACACACATTCAACGCAGATTCGTTATCCACTAACACAGATGGCACTTTCTTGCCTTCACAGATAATGGTGACATGAAGAGCTTTAGCATGATTCTGACCTTGAGGAGGCAGCTCCTGATCTGAGAAACTAATGACTCTGGTGGCCTGGGTCAGAGCGACAACTTCAGCCAGTTGCTCTGGAGATATTTCTGAGGACACCTGTGTTGTATTCAATTCTTTTAACACAGCTTCTCTGTGTTTCTTTGAGGCTATCAACAATCCCCAAACAGATATAACACCCTGAGTTTTCTTCAATTGCTGCACAACCTCATCATCTGGGTCTTTCACATATTGCGGCTCTTCTCCTTGAGCCAATGCCCCTGGATTTTCGACTCTCAATTCAGCAGGTTTGAAAATTCTTCCGCCCCTTGTAACATGTCTAACTTCATCCAATTCTGGCTCATCATAAGTAATAACTTGAGGGACTTGTGGCTCATAGGTGATCACTAAGGGAGATGCAGACTCTCTTAGATATGACTCATCACAGAAGATGATTTGGGGTTCAGAAATGGGTTCTAAGGCACATATGAGGGTGAGAGGGTCAAACTCAGAATCTCCTATGGTTATGGCATTAACGGCAGCAAGAGGATTAGCATGACCAGGTAGCGGGTTTTGGGTAACATTGGGTCTTGGCTGGAATGCAATGACTTTCTCATCAATGAGTTTCTGGATTCTAAATTTCAAGCCAATGCAGTTGTCAGTAAGATGACCAGGACCCCTGTGATACTCACAGTGTAGGTCAGCTCGCCAATTTGCAGGTAGAGAATTGGGGGCAGGCCGGATGGCAGGTAGGGTTATGCGACCTGAAGCAAGACACTGCTTAAGCACTTCTGAAGATGGAATAGGAAGAGGGGTGAATTCTACCTGGGTTCGTTGCCGAGGTGCGGTCGCGGGTTGGGCATAGTCCATTACTAGAGGTTCCTGGGACTTGGAGGACTGAGCATTGGAATAAGAAATACTACTGACTTGGGCTGGAAGGGACTTTTTGAAATCTCTAGTGTTTGGGTTACTACGGTTGAATACACCTTGAGCCATAGCCTCCTTTATCTGGGTGCCTGCCACGATGAAGTGTTTGAAGTCTGGATAATATTACAATGACATGTGATACTGGAGTTGGGGGGAAATATTTTTCATGATTATTTGAACCTTCTCTTCTTGAATTGGGACTGGATCTTTTTTCATAAGGGAGGATGTGAGGGGGTATCCAAAGTGATCAGAGAGAGCTTTCGTACATCTGAAAGAGAGTTCCGTCTAAGAGAGAGGGTTACCAATATTAGTATGAGAGAGAGAGACAATGGAGGCTGTTGTGGAAGAGAAGAACATGCGAATGGGGAAGAGGGCTGCTGTTATGGAAGATTGTGGGAACCGCAAGAGTAGAGAGCTGATGTGGTTTATGTAGGTGATGGCTTGCACAAGTTACTAAATTAAAGAGATTTCAATTGCTCAGCCAAGAGATTGATTTCATATCTTTGGGCATGCCATAATGGAGACTTGTTACCAAACTTATGTAATAGGAATAGAGTAACAACGACATTCCTTGGCAACATCCTTTTTTTTCTTTTTTCTTTTTTTTTTTTGAAATTAGAAACAAGCCAAAAACGCGTAAGTAGGTTGGCAATTTTAAATTTTAGAGAGTCTTGAAGAAGAACTCTAATAAAGTAACATATGCACCTTTTTAGAAATTAAATCTATGGTAAACATTTGGCACATGGTAATCACAAGGATGGTTTTGGAAAATAATATGGGATAGAAATATATGCACTGTCACACTTTCCCATGTTGGGAAACTTGAGTGCTACACATGGAAAAGAGAGAAAGCAACTTGCCAAGATTAAGAAGATTGCTCACGACCTTATAACCAAGATGAGGGTAAGAAGATTGGACGGTTGGGACTTTTTCCCATTCATTAGATGGTTAGGATCATGCCTTGGTGTGGCAGTACACTCTTTTAATATATATATATATATATATAAGTACTTGTATGCCCATTTCGTTGGGTGATCAAGACCATCCCATGGGCTGATCCGAGCCATGCAAATGCCGAGATAGATTATGCTTAGAAAGTCATTTCCATGGGCTAATCCGAGCCATACAATTTAGTTCAACTCTAACTTGGTCAATACTTCATGCCCATCACATACTATTTAAGGAGAATATGAATAAGATAAATTAGGAACAAGTTAGTGAACCCCACTTAGAACCAAAATTTATCCTTTTTCTATTGATAATAGCACTCCTTACCCCTCTTGATTTTAGGCAACTTTATAGAAACAACATGTGTAGTCGAACATATGGGATCCACATGGTTGATTCCAAAATTACACAACTTAATATTGGCACCACCCTCTTATATCTACACCACTTCCTATTGGATAATCTAGATCATCCAATTAGCTGCACTCCAAATATTAGCATTTTTTTAGGTGATTCTCAAATCCTATCTACCAAACCCCTAATGTGAAGCAAATCCGATTCTTCCAGTCACTAGTGGGCCCAATTTCCTTTTTATACTTATGGCAAACCAAATCATTTTCCATAAATAAACATGGCACCCATAAAACCATTTTTATTGAGTGATCCAAACCGTTCATTATATAGGCCAAGGCACATTGGCTTTGCCTTCCTAATTATTTCCATAGGATGATCCTTACTGTCCATCTAATGAGCCCCAATGTATTGGATCCAAGTAAGGCAAAACTCATTTCTTCCCCAAAACACTGCGTGGGCCCATTCAATTGACTCTGACCGAAGCCAATTATCATAAAGCTCTCTCTTATTTAGATTTTTGTGCAAAACCCTTCTCAACACTTAGCAAGACAACGTGAAACTGTAGACACCCCATTTTGACCGGACCCAGGTTCGCGAGTGGTTGCGCGCAACCTTATCAAACCAGTGAGTTAGGGTCTCAAATTGCACCCTAAGCTAGGTTAGGGTCCCCCATAGGTCCCTGTAAAATTTTGTCAAAATCCAAGCATGTTTGATCAGTGAACGGATCGAAGTAGTGAGCGTAGTGCAAATCTGTAAGGGGGGTGGATTATCTGCAGAGGGGGTGCGCCTTTGAGGTGCAAAATTTCGATTTTGTCTTCTCGATAATAGGACAAAGCGGCGGGGGTGCGCTTAGCGAACCGCGCGCTTTATCCGTATTTGGAGTGCCAATATCAGCCTTTTTTCTATATATATAAAAAAAAATGAAAAAAATCAAGGGGACTGTTCATTTCTTTGGAAAAATCCGAGAGAGAGAGATCGCGGTGAGAGAGAGAGATTTGGGTTTTTCATCTTCTCCGGCAAGAATCCGGTTGGATTCCGGCCAATTCCTCCTCCGGCAACTCCATTTTCTCCGATCCTCTTCTCCGGTATCTCCACCACCGATCCTCCTCCTCTGCAAATCCACCGGCTCCACCACCAATCCTCCTCCTCTGCAAATCCACCGGATCCACCATCCAATCCTTCTTCTCCGGCCAGATCCGTAAGATTCCGGCCAATCCTTCTTCTTCCGGCCGCATCCATTGCTCCGGTAATCTTCAACATCTCCGGCAAGTTCCGATTGAGCTCCGGCCGGCCTCATTTTCTTCCTTGATCCATCTTATTCCTCTTCTTAGCCAGCTTTGAGCCATAAATCCAGATTTCTTAAACCCTAATTCTAGATCCAAGAGCTTCTAACCCTAGCCTAGAAATTTCAAACCTTAGTTCTACTCACCTCAGAAATTATAGATCCAAAATTTTGAAACCCCAACCCTAACCTTTTGATCTCTGTCAAAGCTTCGGCTAATTTGTTATTCTCAATTCCTTCCTCATTCTTCATTCTAGCATATAAATTCCCTTGTTAAATCTCGAGATCTTTGTAGATTTGTTCGTTTTTTTTTTTTCAATTGACTTGGGTTACTGAGCTTAAGATCAAAGTTTTGGAGCCCCTCAATCAAGCTTGGATTGGTTTGATCAATTGCCGGTTGAGGCAGCCGGGTAGCAGCAAAGGTAAAATGTGTAGTTAATTTACTTAAGAGCAAATTTTCTTATACTATGTTGAGACTTACACAGATCTATAGTTTCTCATGGTTAATTTTTGTGGTGATTCAAATTTTCTTACCGTTTCGATTTCTAATGAAAGAAAGTAATGGATGTCTGCTATACCATGCTCTGTAATTGCATAAAAAATTGCTAGTCTTCATTGTTTTAGCTAGTTTCTCATTATTCTTTGGTAACTGCGATAAACTGTTGGTGTTTGATGAGTGTAAGGATTATAAGTTTTTGATAATTAAACATGGTTATCTTCTAGCGTATTAAGCATACCCATGTCTCATTAAAAATGCAGAGTTAGATTCTCTATACTAGCGTCATTGACTTGATAGGTTTTGTGCCATTCCCAGAGATGAGAATATCCAGACTAGTGCTTGTTCTTATTCATTGTCAAGACCTCAGTCAATTTACCTATGTTTGGATGCAAACAGTAGAATCTCAACCATGTTGAGGTTAATTTGAACATGTAAAGGAGATGGTTTCATGCCTATTAAGTGAGCAGGTTTGATGTTCTTTGGAGTTGCTTCCTAATTTTGAGAAAAGGATATAATATAGTTCTTTGTGTAGGATAATGGTGGTTTTGTTGGATTCAGATGAGCCTCATAATTCATTTATTTGATTAAGAATAAGACTAACAAGACCATGTCTTTATGATGAAATAATTCCCGACTCTTTCTTTCTCTTTTCTCATTTTATGATTTTTATTGGGATTAAGTGATTTTAATCATTGTTGAATAGTTGTACTCCCTTCAAGTTTTGTTATTCTTTTAGGGAATATTGATTATAACTGATTGTCATTTAGAAGCTATTGCAGTCCATTTCTTAAGCTTTATGTTCGGTTGTGTTTAAATTTAGATGATGTTGAATACATATAGATAATGTATAGTGTAACCAAGTATTAAGTTTCTTTGAAATCGTAGTTGTAACTTGGACAGTTGTATTGGCACAAGGATATAATAGTGCTAAATCATGCAAGTCAGGTCTCAAAGATGACATGGTTTTGGTCTGTATTCTTCTCTTGTACTAAGCTTTGAGTTAGGGTTTGAAGACGGTAATAAATGGTGTTCAGGTGAGATTATCTCAAAGCTTATTATATTCATTCCTTTTTATTTTAAATAAATTGTTTAATTGAAGAAGGAAATCAGATGATTTGCACTATTCGATGTCCTTGACACGAATATCGGCTGATTTCAAGGCGGTTTGTAGAAATATTATATGTGTAGGAAATCAAATGATTACTTTGGCATCATCTGATTTCATTGGAGTCCCCGTATTGGGGTTTGTGGTTGGTTTTGAAGTGTTTGATATTGTTTTTACTTCATTAGGCTACCTAGCGGTTGGTCTGGGCTAATTAATGTTGTTTATCATGCTATTTGAATTTGAATTTGAATTTGAGATTGCCTAGTAGTTCTTTTCTGCTCTCTTGGTGGAGACTAGCGCAGTCTTCTAGACTTCTTTAGATAATAGAACCTATACTAAGAGATATACTTTGTCTCGTTAGGCAATCCTCCTTTGGAGGCAAGCCTCTTTTTTTAGCTTAACCTCGAGGAGGTTGCTTTGATTTTGATAAATGGTGTACCCATAGGAGGCATGCCTTGCTTCATTTAGAGAGCCTTTGAATCATTCGTTTCTATGGTAATGTTATCGGGGGAGTCTTTGACTCATTTGATCTTTTTTGTTATTATTAGGGAGTCATCTGTCTTGGCTTTATAAGTAATTAGCCTTTAGAAGGTCTGCTTTGCCTCATTTGTAGAATCCTCTCTGAGGTTGCACCTCAATTTGTGCCTCTGTTAATTAGAGACCAATTTGGTCAATTAGTTGTCTTAGCCTTGTTTCCCCCTTGCAAGGGCAATGATAAGGTTGCTTAGAGCCCATCTTTGTGTGTGTTTGGGAGACCCGCCCGGTCTCATTCTCTCGCTAGTTCTCCTCTTTGTGCTTCGTTTGGTTTTGGAAGAACACCCTACTCGGCTTGGCTTCATACCCTTACCCTTATGGGTATTGGGTTGCACATTTGTTGCACCCTAGGGCTAGGTAGTTGTCCGGCCCAGCTGGGTGTTTTACCTTTGCCAAATATGCACAAGGTCTCTTATTCCTTTTGCTTGTAAGCTTCTCCTTAGTCGATAGTCCATTCGCATAGGAGTCAGCCTTGATTAGAGAGTCTTTGACTCATTCATCCTTTAGATAGTGTTATTAGAGAGTCTTTGACTCATTTGCCTTTTAGGTGGTGTTATAGGAGAGTCTTTGACTCATTTGCCTTTTCAGTGGTGTTATAGGAGAGTCTTTGACTCATTTGTCTTTCAGGTGGTGTTATTAAAGAGTTCTGACTCAATCTTTCTCTTATTGGTTTTTTCTAGAGTCTTTGACTCATCTATCCTTTAGTTGGTGTTAGTGGAGTCTTTGACTCGTGTTTCCTTTTCTTTTAGAGAGTCTTTGATTCATCTATCCTTTAGTTGGTGTTAGTGGAGTCTTTGACTCATGTTTCCTTCTCTTTTAGAGAGTCTTTGACTCATCTATCTTTTAGTTGGTGTTAGTGGAGTCTTTGACTCGTGTTTCATTCTCTTTTAGAGAGTCTTTGACTCATTTATCCTTTAGTTGGTATTATTGGAGTCTTTGACTCATATTTCTATTTCTTTTAGAGAGTCTTTGACTCACTTCGTTTTCTTAGTTGGTATTATTAGAGAGTCTTTGACTCATTCGTTCTTTTGTGGTATTACTAGGGAGTCTTTGACCCGTTGGTTCTTTCGTTGGTGTTATTTGAGAGTCTTTGACTCATTCCTCCTTTAAATTGTAGTGTTAGAGAGCCTTTGGCTCATTTGTCCTCTTTGGTGCTGTTAATAAGGAGTTTCTCCTTAGTTTTGTTGTCATTTCTTCTTCTTTGGAGACTAGCCCAGTCTCATTAGGGCTTTGCCTTTTGGGATCGTAAATCATTTTGTTGTCCTCAATAGTTTAGTTTGCCTTGTTTAGGGGTTTTCCCTATTTGCCCTAGGGTTTGGCTCTAGGGTTTTGCTTTGCATATTCCCTTAGGTCTTTGACCGAAAGGGTGAAAACTCTTTAAAACTTCAAAAACATTGGAAAAAGTTTTTAAATCCAAAAACATTAAATATTTTAAAACTCAAAAACATTAGAAATTAAATCAAAAACATTTGAAAAACCTTAAAAAGCCTAAAGTGTGGAGTCTTTTAGAAGTAGTATTAGGAGAGTTCGTTTCGAACTACGTTGGCTTGATCCTCTTCCGAGGTACGTAGTGCAGCTTGGAATTTATATCCCAAGTCCAGCCAAACTTTTGTAAATAGCGTTTTAAACCTTTTTGAATAAACAACATTTGATTTCGAGAAGCTCTTCCTTTAGAGTTAGGACTTTGTCCTAGATAGAGAGTTTAGAGTTAGGTTTTGATCTTTGTTTTGTTGTGTGCTTGTTGGTGATTGTTTTAGAGTTAGGGGTTTGTCCTAGAGTTATAGGAGCGCCTCCGTCCGATCAGTCGACGATCCATATCGCCGAGTGATGACTAGAGCAGGATACGTTAATCCACCCTTTGTTTTCCTTAGGAAGCACAGCCTACTTATACATAGGTTGTAGGAACCACCTGCATTAGCTTAGGGCTAATCTGCATTTAGTTAGGGCATATAGAGTGTCCTAAAATTCACAATTCACTGGAATTTAAATAATCGTACAAGAAACTTTAATAACTGGTCCGGTCTTTTAGATCGAGTCTAGGATAGAGGGTTAGGTGTCTTAGGCATCATAGCTTAGAATAGGCGCGAAGAACTACGTTGCCTTGATTCTCGTGGAGGCGGGGATACGTAGGCTTCTTTGGATGAATACCAGACCATCTGAAGACTCGGGCTAATAATTTAGAGTCTTAGGATTTGTTGTATAGTTATTGTATGATTTGATATGTTTTCTTACTTTATCGTACTGATCCTATACCTTTAGCTATAGCTTGCATGTGTTTGCACATCAGAATTTAGACACCCATTAGGCATGTCACTCATAACCTAGCTATGCTTAGGTGACACATCTTTCATTTTATTTTATGTGTGCTTATTATTTTATCCTCAGGAAATGCATGCTTAGGTAGACGACTCCTGAAGATTGTTCCCATTTCACATGATTTTTACCCTAACTTCTTTGGAGTTAATAATAAATGGCATAAGAGACTAAGTGCTTGCACTCGGACGAATTGGGGGTGCTCTCAGACCTTCCCCATTCGTAACCAGGCACGAACCCATATATATTTCTGGTTATCCATTGCACAGAGGATTTGATTTTAGGGTTCCATGGCATATCCATGGATGGCGACTCTGAGTTTATTTTAGGTATGTCTCGGTTTTGAATCTCGGTTCCGGATCAAGACATATCTCTTTCTTTTTACATCGCCACTCGTGCTATGCTATGAGGGTGGCATCCGTTTCGAGAGTTCCCTGGTAGAGCTCTCCTTCACTCGTGGATGATCCAGAGGATGGTGTTAGGGACCCGTTCCCCCGCCGTCCTATCTCGGATCGGGGTCCACAGAAACATGACGGAAATGACCGAAAAAGATTTAAAAATGTAAGAGAAGGACGCGGAAAGGAGAGACACTAGAAAACCGATAGAAAAAACACTAACTTCTTTGTTAAAGCGGAGGAAAATGGGGGTGTCTACAGACCCTAAGAGACTTCATGTTAAAATTCAACGCCGAATTGGCCCAACTTTCTAACATGGTGTAGACACCCCCATTTTGCTTTACTTTAATCAACAAAGAAGTTAGTGTTCTTGTTATCAGTTCTTCGGTGTTTTCCATTCCCGTGTCCGTCCCTTATGATTTCTCAATCTTTTCAATCATTTCCGCCATGTTTCGCATTTTTCCGCTAAGTGTTGAGAGGGGTTATTCACGAGAATCCAAGCAAGAGAGAATTCGGATCCGTTTGGGTGGGCCCGTATTGAGCATTTGTTTAGATTTTGATCAAGCAGGGGGGCCCGCGCATTGTTTTAATGAAAAATGAGTGTTGAGCCTACTTCAATCTAATGTATAAAGATGTCCATCAGGAGAACGGTCAAGATCTCAGAGAAGTCATTTTAACAACCATTTTTGTTGCGAACCGTCAGCTTGAGCAATTTAGATCATCCAATGGGAGTGGCTTAGGGGGGCCCACATTATGAGTGATCCAAGCCAATCACTTGATAGCCAGTTATTTGAACGGCTCGGATCAGCCCATTAAATTGATTGAGGAAGGCACATCATCCTAGCTTCAGAGTCAAAAATTTGGCAGCCTTATTTCTATAAGAAGGATATTCTGACACATGGGAAAGGGATCAAGCTGGCTTAATTTAATTACCTCCCGTGGGTCCCAGGTAGACTAATTCAAAATCCCTTTCATTTTATGTTATTCGGATTCTATAAATACTGGTGATACTTTATGGGAATGGGACATGAGAATTTAGTCTTCCTAAGTATAGATTCTCGGCATTTTCTTTAGGGAGTAACTTTCTAACCTAGGGATATAGGTAAAGAAGGAAAGGTTGTAAAAAAGAAAGAAAAAAGCAAGCTAATGGTGGGGAAGGATTCTAAAAAAGAAAGAAAGGAAGCCATTTACGTTTGGGGAAAGGTTGAGCAAAAGGGGGGGTCTGCAGATTCTAAAAAAAAGGAGGAGAAACCCTTTTGCCGGAGCTCTCTCTAGTTCTCTGGGGGAGAAGAACAAAAAAAAGAGGAGGAGGCCATGAAAAAGATAGAAGAAACAGAGGGTTGAAAAAAAAGAAAGAAAAAAGACAGAGAACAGAACAGCAGCTCTGGTCTCTGGTCGAAACGGCAGCTCTCATTTCCTTCTTCAAAGAGCAGCTATCATCTCCCTCCTCCAAACGGCAGTTCTCCTCAAAACAGAGGCTCCTAAAAACTGCAGCTCTGGCTCTCGACAGCCCTCGGGAGAACCCTCACTCGGATTACTCTATGCACACTCGGTCTTCTCTATTCCTCTCATCTCTCCTCCGTTGAAAGAGCCTATCTCACCCTCACTCGCTACCTCTTATCTCCTCTCTGGGAACAGCACTCCCTCTCTACAGCCTTCTTTCACTCTTCACAGCACTCTCTATCTCTCATTCTCACCCTCTCTACATCACCCTCTATCTCTCAGCCCTTTCATATACCTCTCTACAACCCTCACCCATCTGCCATCTTCCCTCAACAGCAGCTCTGTTTTTTTTTTTTTTTTAAAGAAGAAAAACAGAGTATATCTCTCGGTCTCTCTTAATTCTCAATCCCTCTCTGTCCCTCTCAATCTCTCAATCTCTCTCTCTCTCTCTATACACTCCTCATCTCCCTCTCTACTCTCTCACCTCTCTCACCCATACTCTCTCTAATGAAATAAAAGAAAAAAAACAGAGTCTGTGTTTACATAGACTAGTCATCTCACGGCCTCTCTCTCCCTCTGTTTTTTCGGCCATTCCCACTCTCCCTCTGTTACTCCCCATTAACCCCTCTGCTATCCCTCACCTACCCTCAACCACTCTCTCTCACTCTCCCTCAATCTCTCGGCCTCTCTCCCATTCTCTCAGCCTCTCTCTACCGCTCTGTTCTTCTCCCCATTCCCTCTCTGATATTCCCTATCTCTCTCACTCACCCACCAACTCTCAATATCTCTCACTCACTCTCGAACACTCAACTATCCCTATCTTACTCTCTCTATCTCTCTGTCATCTCTCATCCCTCTCACCCTATCTCTCTCCATCTCTCTTTGTTAGCCACCTTTCTATTCTCTCCCTCACTCTCTCTCACTCTCCCTCAATCTCTCGGCCTCTCTCCCATTCACTCGGCCTCTCTCTACCACTCTCTTACTCCCACATTCCCTCTCCCTATCTCCCTTTCCATCAAAACAGTAGTTTTTTTTTTTTTTTTTAAATAAAGCGGGCATTAGATTACGAAAGAAAGCGGGCATTGGATTATGCGTCGGCAATATTTTTCGGGTTCTCCGGCTCTCGGATTCTGCGGGGATCTCCACCATAGGTAGGTACACTGTTCTCGATTTTTTTCGAAATTATTTGGTATTTTTTTAGATTTTTGCATGATTTTTAAGCATTTAAATGATTTTAATTCAATATTAAATGTGTGTGTTTAAAATCATGATCTGCATGAGTGTTTCAATTCCGTTTCGTCTCGAAATTTAATACAAGGATCTCTTTAAATAGAGTAAAATAACTATCGGATCGGATCGGACATTGGATCAAAGGTTTTTTAGAATTTGAGTGAAGAGTGGAATTTTATTTAAAATAATGGCTGAGAAATTACGAAATTTGAAAAAATAGCCATCTCAGGATGATCTATTTTTTAGAATTTTAAATTTTTCTTGTGTTCATCACATCAGAACAAGGTTGGAGGACATTTTGCGGAGTCGTAATTTTCTCGAGAATCGTGTTTTAAAAATAGAAAACTCTTCAAAAATTTCTTTTTGACGAAGAAAAATAAATTATATACTAAAAGGATTCCAAAATTAATGATATTTTGTGGGAAACTAATATGATATTGGTACATTCTACCATGAATTTTTGAGAATTTTTGGATTTGGTTTGGTATATTATTTTATGCTTTCTTTGAAACTTATCTGATTTTGGGAGAATTTTTACAGACACCAGATCACAGATAAAATTCCCAAAATTTTTACAGTAGTCTTATATTCTATATATCTAGTTTCTGTAAAAAGTTTAATATATTTGGATCTTTTTTCCTATGGGATGTAGTGTTAATTCATAATCTGCTCTGAAAATTGAAAAATCCGAAATTGATAGTAAATAGTTTCTACAATTCATGAAAATATCACAGCAAGCTATTTTTACTTATATATTAGTACTGTAGAAATTTCATTGAATTTAGATTTCTATTTCTAGTAGTTTCTGTGTTATTTTTGTAATCTGGTCAATTAATTGTTAAATCAAAATTAAATATGAGCTTAATGTAAAAATCTATAAAAATCTTCCAGTAAGCTACATCTCATCATATCTTGCTGCTGTAGAAGTTTAAAATTATTTCGAATTTGTTTGCAATAGTTTTACTTGCAAAATCACTCATATGGTTTAAAATTGATAAAACCCATTAAAATATTGAGATTAATTGAAATTCATCTGAAAATCTTTAAAGAATCTTAAATCTCTGTCACATATTAATTCCTTAATCCATCGAAACAAAAATTTTAGGATTTCTAGATTTTCCTCAAAAAATGGCCAGCGCATCCATAATCATATCCCTATTGCACTCAATGTTTGACAATTTGAATATTTAAGCTATAGCACGTTGTTGGCTCCGAGGTTACTGTCCACGGAAATCCTGAGATATGCCAGGCAATAAGATGCTATAACTTAAGTATTAAATTACACAAGGAAAGAGCGCACGATTCCCTTCCTTGGATGCTATTCTGGGCCGAAATTGGTGAACCCTAGAGCCATTGGTAATCCTTAAGTGTCCAGAAACTGAAAATCCTTGAAATCTAAAATTCATTAACTTCAAGAACTTGAATCGATTTATCTCGAGTCTTTTGGAACCATTGGATTATGGTTTCCGACATAAGAACCATTAGAGCCCAACTTAGGAACACTTGTGTCAGGTCGTGTCCTAGGTTTTAGGGAGTCTTAGGTTTTAAGGAGTCCTAGAGTTAGGAGTCCAGCCTCATCACGGACGTTTGCTATGAATAGCAACCTTGCCATAGGTCTAGTTACACTAGTCACCCAATCTTTTCCCTATGACAAGCCTAGTAAACTAGGATGTAGGCTAACCTGCATTAGTCTAAGGAACCACTTGCATTTAGATAAGAATCATATAGCATCTTAGATGAAATCCTAGGATAATAAAATCCTCAACTTGAATTAAATAACTTCTCCTAAAACTGTTGAAACAGTCCATCCCGTCTAGGTCGGTGTCTTAGTTGAGTTAGGCATAAGTAGCTTAGCTTAGGTGCACCGAACTACATCACTCTGATCCCAGTGAGGCTTGGGTACGTAGGCAGCTTGGATGTCTGATGGCATATCAACCGCGAGTCGGCACTACAACAAATCATGGTGTTTTGTATATTAATTTTCTTGTAAATGCTTAATCAAATCACTTAGGATTTTCCATGAAATTAGAATTTTAGGAGAACTTTCACTTAGATTGAATCCAGACAAATTAAGAAATCAAGATACACATTTAGGATTCACATTGAAATTAGATCATAGGATGCATGTCCCGTAGTTAGCACATTAACAGAGAGTTGAATGAGCCATTTAAAATAAATTTAAAAGAGTTAGCTTTTGGAATCGAAGACCGATTATCGGGCAGGAATGGTGCATGTGGTGGATAAATTCCCATACCTTCCATTCTTGTAACCAGGTAGCGAGTCTAGATTTCTGGTTAATTTTGGGTCCTAGATCCCACATCTAGGTGGCGACTCTGTCAGTCTCTTTTGTGTGGAATTCGGATTGCCTTAGTGATCCCAAGTTCACATAAAAGATGAATTAAAATCAATAATTAAAATGCACACGCCAATCGCGTGGGTACGAGAGACCAAGAGAGATCGTGGCGGCTCGCGCTCCACCCCTCTCGCGGGATCGGGTCCCACACATGGACGTCCAAATAGCGGTCGCCACACTAAAGCGTGCCACCACCGATCTAAATCTCAAGCTGCATCTCACCCTCAAGCCGCCACGGGACCTACAGGAACTCGAATCCAAGGCTGACAAGTTCGTGCGGGCAGAAGAAGCCTGCGCCCGAGAACGGCACCAGCCCGGCCCCGATGAAAGAAAAAACAATGACGGCAGAAGGATCCTGAGGCCAAGGGCCGAGGAGAAACAGGCGAGCCAGAACCCCATCCCCGTCTTCGAAAGACTGGGCAGCGCCCCGCTAAAGGTTCCCCTCTCCAATGTCCTGCTAGCCATCAGAGATCAGGGTCTCCTGACCCCCCCCAAGCGAATGGCCACAGACCCAAAGAAGCGATCCGCCAAAAAGTTCTGTGAATTCCACGGGGATCACGGCCACGAGACTAACCATTGCTTCCACCTCCGCCTCCAGTTGGAAAAGCTGGCCGAGGAGGGCCACCTGAATCAATATCTTAGGGGCGATGGCGAAAGTTCGCGCGAGGACCAGCATCCACCCGACGAGCCCGGAAGCAGACGTCGGTCACCAGATAGGCGCCGGTCCAGCAGCCGCCGCCGATCCACTAACCGGCACCTATCCTCGAGCAGGCATCGCTCCAGAAGCAGACGTTAATCCCGCAGCAGGCACGATGTACACCTCCACCAGCGCCCCCGGAAAGACGAGCCCCCCGAACAACCGCAGGCCCGCAAACAGCCGCCTACCATCATAGGGAAAATCAATATCATTGCGGGAGGACCGGCAGCGGGAGGGCCGACAACAGCCGGTCGACGGGCCTATGCAGAGCGGGTGTTCTCCATGGATATGCCCTCCAAAAAGGCCTGAACGGATCCGCCCCGACAAGATCAGATCATTACTTTTTCCAACGAAGACCTCGACGGGCTACAGGTCCCGCACGACGACGCACTGGTGGTCAGACTAGTCGTCGCCAACTTCGACATAGGAAAGATTCTGGTCGACACAGGAAACTCCGTCAACGTATTGCACCTCGGAACTTTTGAAGAGATGAAACTAGACAAAGAGAGGCTGGGACCCGCAGAGTATTCCATCTACGGGTTCTTTGGTGTGTCCGTACGGGTCGACGACAAGATCGACTTACCCGTGACCTTTGGGACGTACCCCCTCCAAAAAACCATTCTGACCACCTTCATGGTCGTAGATATACCGTTCACTTACAGCGCCAACATTGGGCGCCCTGCTCTAAGAGATTTGGGGGCAGTGGTCTCCACCCCCACCTCAAGATGAAATTCGCCACTCCAACCGGAGTAGGAGAGGTCCGGGGACAGCAGATGATAGCACGACACTGCTACGCAGCGAGCCTAAGAGGAACCAATGCTCCGGCCGAAAATTTCACAATCGGTAGTGAAGACCCCCGGCAGCGGGCCCGCACAATCAGAGGAGAACCCGCCGAGGAGCTAGACTCCATCCCCATAGCCGAAGATCAGCCGGAGAGACAAGTCCGGATAAGTTCCCTACTGAAAGGCCCCCTGCGAGACCAGATGATCGCCTTCCTCAGAGCAAACAAAGACATGTTCACATGGTCCGCCAAGGACATGCCCGGGATCCCCAAGGAGTTGGCCGTTCACAAGTTAAACGTGAACCCAGCCCTTAAACCCGTCCGGCAGAAAAAGAGGAACTTCGCGGTAGAACGTCAAACTCACATAAAGGCCAAAGTGGAGAAGCTGCTACAAGCCGGGTTCATCAGAGAAATCCGATACCCCGAATGGCTGTCTAACGTCGTCATGGTCAAAAAAGCTAGCGGAGGTTGGCGGGCCTGTATAGACTTCACAGACCTAAACCGGGCCTGCCCGAAGGACCCCTACCCCCTCCCGCGCATAGACCAACTCATCGACGCCACATCCGGACACGAACTCCTCACCTTCTTGGATGCTTTCTCAGGTTATAATCAGGTGAAAATGCACGAGCCCGACATCCCAAAAACAACGTTCAGTACCGATCAGGGCGTCTACTGTTACACCGTTATGCCCTTCGGGTTAAAAAACACGAGCGCCACCTACCAGCGGCTCGTAAACAAGCTATTCCGAGCGCAAATCGGAAGGAACGTAGAAGTGTATGTAGACGACATGCTGGTGCAAAGTCTGGAAGCCTCGAAACACATCTCCCACCTTCGGGAAACTTTCAACACTCTACGGCGAGCCCGGATGAAGCTGAACCCCGTCAAATGCGCCTTCGGAGTAACTTTCGGAAAGTTCTTAGGGTTCATGGTTAGCCAGAGAGGGATCGAGGCCAACCCTGAAAAGATCCAGGCCATCCTAGACATGGAGCCCTCGACAACAGCGGTAGAAGTACAAAGGCTCGCGGGTCGAATCACAGCCCTCGGCCGATTCATGCCAAAGTCAGCAGAGAAATGCCAACCCTTCTTCAAACAACTGAAAAATATACAAGAATTCGAATGGACCCCAGCCTGCTAAGAAGCATTCGACGCCCTGAAGCAATACCTTCAGACACCACCCATACTCGCCAAACCCGAGCCGGGGGAGGACTATTTCTGTACCTGGCCATCAGCCCCACGGCGGTGAGTGCGGTATTGGCCAAGCAAAGCGACAAGAGGGAGCATCCGGTGTACTACGTGAGCAAGACTCTCCACGGTGCAGAGGTCCGGTACCTAAACATAGAGAAATTCGCCCTCGCAGTCGTCAGCGCTGTCCGGAAGCTCCGCCCCTACTTCCAAGCCCACCCCATTGTGCTACTAACCGACCAACCCCTGAGGAAAATTCTCTAAAAACCAGAGACCTCGGGCAGGATGGTAAGTTGGGCCGTCGAGCTGGGAGAATTCGACATACAGGTCCGACCGAGGCCAGCTATCAAATCCCAAGCCCTCGCTGACTTTATAGTGGAATCCATGGCCCTGGCCGCGGAACTAGCAACACTGGAGAATGGCGAGGGCTCCACCGAACAGACGGCTCGCGAAGACGTGGCGCCAGACTCAACGGAACAAAGCAACGAGATTCATTGGACCCTGCACGTTGACGGCTCAGCAGGCAAAAAAGGGCACGGGGCGGGAGTGGTCCTCCACGGCCTAGAAGGATTTACACTAGAATACGCCCTCAGGCTAGATTTCAAAGCCTCCAACAATGAGGCTGAATACGAAGCCTTGCTAGCAGGACTAAGCCTAGCCGCAGAGCTCGGTGCGAAAAAGTTAAAAGTCCACAGCGACTCCCAACTCGTCGTCAACCAGGTGAACGGAACATACGAAGCCAAGGGCTTCAGAATGAAGAGATACCTCCAGAAGGTAAAAGAAAAACTGCAGGGAATGGGAGAGGTGGAAATCCTCCAGGTACCGCGAGACATGAACAATCGAGCGGATACATTGTCAAAAATGGCCGCCGAAGAGACCCATGACTTCGGCACCGTGCTTACAGAAATACTGCCCCACCCCAGCATCGACGAGGTGCAAGTTTTGGAGATTCCACCTGGACCAAACTGGATGGACCCCATCATGCGATACCTGAAAGACGGGATACTGCCTGCTGATAAGTCGGAAGCCCGACGCCTGACCGCAAGAGCCGCCCACTACGTGGTCCACGGGCCCAGGCTCTACAAACGGTCATATACATGGCCGTATCTCTGATGCCTGGTGCCCTCCGAATCAAAGTACGCGCTACGAGAAGTACATGAAGGGATCTGCGGAGACCACGGAGGCGAAAGGACTCTGGCTCAAAAAATCGTGAGGCACGGCTACTTCTGGCCTACGATCCTCAGGGACGCCAAGGCCACCTCGCCAAAGATACACGACCACCCCCCGTCAACTGGCCACACCATACACCGCGATGGCAGGACCCCTGCCTTTCGCCATGTGGGGCATGGATCTACTCCCCAAAAGCCTCCGGGGGGCGTACAATGCTATACGTCGCCATCGACTACTTCACCAAATGGGTCGAGGTTAAAGCCGTAGCAAAGCCCAACTAAAAAGCAACGGAGAACTTCTTTTATCACGACGTGGTCTGCCGTTTCGGCATCCCAAAGACACTTGTAACGGACAACGGTCCCCAGTTCGCAAGTGCTGAATTCGGCAGATTCTTTATTAGCCTGAGCATCGAGCATCGTTTCGCCTCCGTAGCACATCCACAGGCCAACGGCCAGGTAGAGGTAACTAACAGGATCTTGCTTCAGAGCCTCAAGAAGTGATTGGGAGAAGCCGGAAAAAACTGGGCGGAGGCGCTCCCTAGCATCCTCTGGGCCTATCGAACGACGCCGCGGACCGCGACTAGAGAGTCCCCTTTTAGCTTAACCTTCGGGACCTAAGCGGTCATTCCGCTAGAAATCAGCCTTTCCTGCTTCCTCACGGAGAATTACGACGAAAAGGGAAACTCTGAACTCCTACGGAACACCCTTGACCTCGTGCTCGAAAAGAGAGAGCAGGCCCTCCTCCGAATCGCCTACTACCAGCAGAGGGTGGCACGGTACTACAACGCCCGAGTAAAAAAGCGCTCGGTAAAGCCCGGAGACCTGGTACTAAGGCGAGCAGAGGTATCCGACCCCCGCAACACCGGGAAACTCGCACCTAAATGGGAAGGACCGTACAGGGTCGTTCGAGCACTCCACCCCGGGGCCTACCAACTACGGGACCCCAGTCCCTCGAAGTTGGAGCATGGACAACCTCCGAGAGTTTTACCAGTAAAAAGATAGGGTAAGTCCTGTGTTTTCCTTTAAAAGTATGACGAGTGTTTTGTTTGTTTCCTTTTTTGTGTTTCTAGAAGCAAAGATGTATTTTCCTCCTTAACAAATCAATGGAATAGTGTTTCTACCCGAGCCATATGCATCTCCACTTTCCGGCCCATGATAAATAAGGGACCCGAAAGAAGACAGGGAGTGAGACAGAGGTATCACCGGGGCCACCCCCCCCCCCCCAAAGATACCCTAAAACGCTCCCCATGAAAGACAAGGAGTGAGACAGAGGTAGCATCGGGACCGATCCCCTCGAGAATACCCTAAAATGCCCCCCATGAAAAAAAGACCTCCCCTTTAAGGGGAGGCGGGACCCATTAACCCCGAACTGATCACTCGAGGGGAAGATATTCCTTCCATAAAAAAGACGCCCTACGAGGTGCACTGGGAGTACCCTCGCCAACAGAGATCGCAACTTAAAAAAAAAGGGGGAGGGCCCGAAGTGCAATACCAAAAGCTCGAAGAGCTCGCGGCACATCATATATAAAAGGAAAGAAAGATAGTTCAAATGTTATTACAGACCAAATACGTCAATAAGACCAAAAAGAGAGAGCAAACTTCCCGAGGCATCCGAACATTACTGGGCCCCCTCAGAAGCCTCGGCAACTACAGGATCTACCAAGGCAGCCACCTCCTCCTCGGCCGACCCCAGTACTTCCACCGGTACCGGCAAAAGACCCTCCGGAGCGCCTCCCTCAGCCTCATGCATCAGCTTGTCAAGAGGGAAGGAAGGATCGACCTCGCGGACACGCCGCCGGCATTCAGCGAATGCATCTATCTCAACGTCCACGCTGAACGCAGCCGCGGCCTTGAGGAACTCCTCGGAGTCGCGCCAGTTCCCTGGCATGCGTCCATCGAGCCACCGCCAATTTGTCCGCCGCACGGCTCCTCCCTTCCATGGTTGTCCGGAGGTCTTCCCGAAGTCGACCGACAGTATCATCAAAGGCCGCTTTCTCCGCCCGGGCTTTGTCTAAGTCCTCGCTCAACTGCCGAACTCGCTCCTCAAAAGCGCCTATCTCAGCCTCATCCTCGAGCAGGCACTGCACCATCCTCCTGGCATAGATTTGGGACTACAAAAGCAAGCCATCAGAAAATTCTCAACGTACAATCTCAAAAACAACAAAGAGAGAAAAGTACAATCAGAAAAATGGGCCACCCGGTACTTACGCAAGATGTTGATTGAAAATACTGATCCCCCAGGGCCCTACGATCAAAGCCCTCCAACTCAGCCTCGTCGCCAGGAAGAGCAGTGGTCACTCCTAGCTCCACCCCAACCCGGGGATTCGCGAGAACGATATCATCAACGCCAATCTTCCAGTCAAGTCTAAACAGCTCTCCTCGCACCTGGAAAGACTGTGACGGAAGCTCCACCCGCTCCAGAAGAAGCTTGGTCATCACCGCCCCCTCCATCCGGCTTGGCGCGTCCTCCGAAAAGGCAGGAGGATGCGCCGCACGATTAGCTTCCCCCTGTCAAGCGCCGCAAGGGGCAGCCCTCTTAGCGGAAGACTCCGACTCCGGAGGAGAAGACCTAGCCGCCTCCTTTTCTCCGACCACACGACCAGAGGGGCTGGAAGGCACGGATGCTGGCAGCCTCGCTTGCGACCGACCCAGCCTGGCCGCGGCCATAAAATCAGAAGGGATCTTCTTGCGGCTCGCCAGACCCTTCGTCGCCGCCGCAACCCCTTTCCCCTTACCAGCATCACCAGAAGAAGACATACCTCCTGCCAAAAACAGGAGAACAACAACCGCTCAAAACAAAGGAAAGCAACACCAAAAAAAATAAAAATGTTGAAGGCACATGATGACAAAAAAAATGGGGGGGAAGGGGGGCTCACCACGATAGCTGGCGGAACTCTCCCCCGTTCCCTAGCCCATACAGTGGGCCCTCCTCTCCACAGCTTTAAGCAAACCGAGCCTCTTCAGGCCCCTCTCCCATCTGAACTCAGAAACGTCAATAGCCTCCCCAGAGGCGAGCTTCCCCAAGTCAAACTTGTTGTAATCAGACTCGTCGGGCAGGGACTTCCTTCGCCACTCAACGGAGCGCCTCCAAGAGCGAGGAAAGTCCCAGCCAACGTCCGGTGGAGGAGTGATGAACACATACTCCTCCTTCCACTTTTTGATGGGAGAAGGCAAGTTCGCCGCAATTTTCACCTGAGGACGATGGGTCAGATATAACCAACTGTCCTCCCCCTTCACCAACGGGGTAAGGGCAACGCAGGCCCGGAGCAGCGGAAGGGTAGGCTGAACCTTGTGAAGACCCGCCTTCGTCACAAAGGCCAGGAGAGTGCGCCAACTATTAGGCGCCAGTTGGGAAGAGGCCACCCGGTAAAACTCAAGGGCCTCCACTATGATACCTAAGAGCGGGAACCTGACCCCCGCCCGAAAAGCTTCGACATAAAAGACCATCTCTTCCTCCGTGGCACCCTCGCACACCCCTGTGGGACCCGATCCCTCGAGATGGGTGGGGCGCGAGCCGCCACGCTCTCTCTTGGTCTCTCGTACCCACGCGATTGGCGTGTGCTCTTTTATTATTGATTTTAATTCATCTTCTATGTGAACTTGGGATCACTAAGGCAATCCGAATTCCACACAAAAGAGAGTGACAGAGTCGCCACCTAGATGTGGGATCTAGGACCCATAATTAACCAGAAATCTAGACTCATTACCTGGTTACAAGAATGGAAGGTATGGGGAGTTATCCACCACATACACCATTCCTGCCTGATAATCGGTCTTCAATTCCAAAAGTTAACTCTTTTAAATTTATTTTAAATGGCTCATTCAACTCTTAGTTAATGTGCTATCTATGTCACATGCATCCTATGATCTAATTTCATTATGGATCCTAAATGTGTATCTTGATTTCTTAATTTGTCTGGATTCAATATAAGTGAAAGTTTTCCTAAAATTCTAATTTCATTGAAAATCCTAAGTGATTTAATTAAGAATTTACAAGAAAATTAATATACAAAACCCCACAATTTGTTGTTGAGCCGACTCACGGTTGGTATGCCATCAGACATCCAAGCTGCCTACGTACCCAAGCCTCACTAGGATCAGAGTCGACGTAGTTCGGTGCACCTAAGCTAAGCTACTTATGCCTAATTGAACTAAGACACCGACGTAGACTGATTTGACTGTTTCAACAGTTTTAAGAGGAGTTATTTAATTCAAGTTGAGGATTTTATTATCCTAGGATTTCATCTAAGATTCTATAGGATTCTTATCTAAATGCAAGTTGTTCCTTAGACTAATGCAGGTTAGCCTACATCCTAGTTTACTAGGCTTGTCCTTGTGAAAGATTGGGTGACTAGTGCAACTAGACCTATGGTTCGGTTGCTATCCATAGCAAGCGTCCGTGATGAGGCTGGACTCCTAACTCTAGGACTCCCTAAAACCTAAGACTCCCTAAAACCTAAGACACGACCTGACACCAATGTTCCTAAATTGGGCTCTAATGGTTCTTATATCGAAAACCATAATCCAATGGTTCCGAAAGACTCGAGACAAATCGATTCAAGTTCTTGAAGTTAATGAATTTCAGATTTCAAGGATTTTCAGTTTCTAGACATTTAAGGATTAGCAATGGCTCTAGGGTTCACCAATTTCGGCCTAGAATAACATCCAAGTAAGGGAATCTTGTTTCCTTGTGCAATTTAATACTTAAGTTATAGCATCTTATTGCCTGGCATATCTCAGGATTTCCGTGGACAGTAACCTCGGAGCCAACAACATGCTATAGCTTAAATGTTCAAATTGTCAAAGATCGAGTGCAATAGGGATACGATTATGGATGCACTGGCCATTTTTCCAGGGAAATCTAAAGATCCTAAAATTTCTGTTTCAATGGATTTAGGAATTAATATCTGACAAAAATTCAAGGTTCTTTAGAAAATTTATGATGATTTTTAATTAATTTCGAATTTTCAATAGATTTTATCAATTTTAAACCATATGAGTGATTTTACAAGTGAAATTATTGCAAATGAATTCGAAATGAACTGAAACTTCTACAGAAGCAAGACATGATGGGATGTAGCTTACTGGAAGATTTTTGCAGATTTTTACATTCAACTCATATTTAATTTTGATTTAACAATAACGAGACCAGATTGCAAAAATAACACAGAAACTACTAGAAATATAAATCTAAATTCATTGAAATTTCTACAGTAGTAATATATAAGTAAAAATAGAATGCTATGATATTTTTATGAATTTTAAAAACTATTTACTATCAATTTCGGATTTTTCAATTTTCAGACCAGATTATGAATTAACACTACATCCCATAGGAAACAAGATCCAAATAAATTGAAACTTTTACAGCAGCAAGAAATATAAAATATAAGACTACTATAAAAATTTTGTGAATTTTAATGGTGATATGATCTCAGTAAAAAGTCTCACAAAATCTGATAATTTTCAAAGACAACATAAAATAATATACCAAAAAAAATCCAAAACTTCTCAAAAATTCAAGGTAGAATGTATCAGCATCATATTATTTTCCCACAAAATTGCATTATTTGTGGAATCTGTTTAGTATATATTTTATTTTTCTTCGTCGAAATGATATTTTTGAAGAGTTTTCCATTTTTAAAACACGATTTTCGAGGAAATTACGACTCCGGAAAACATCCTTTAATCTTGTTCTGATATGATGAACACAAGAAAATTTTAAAATTCTAAAAAATAGATCATCCTGAGATGGCTATTTTTTCAAATTTTGTAATTTCTCAGCCATTATTTTAAATAAAATTCCACTCATCACTCAAATTTTTGAAATCCTTTGATTCAATCTTCGATCCAATCTAATGGTTATTTTAGACTATTTAAATAGATCAGTGTATTAAATTTCGGGACGAATCGGAATTGAAACACTCATGTAGATCGTGATTTTGAGCACACACATATAATATTGAATTAAATTCAATTAAATGCTAAAAATCGTGCAAAAATACATTAAAAAAATATCAAATAATCCTGGAAAAATTTGAGAATAGTGCACCTACCTGTGATGGAGATTTTGGGTATCCTTTGAATAGGACAAGATTTGAAGGCGGGGATATGGAGGATTTCTCTAGTAGTTTTCTTTGAGTCTTCTTCCTCTTTTTTTCTCCTTTTTTGAAAGAAGAGAGCATGGGTATTTATAGGTGAGGGATGAGCCAGGTTGCCATCTTTAGGGCCTAGAGGTGTAGGGTGGAGATTGAGTGATGGAAAAAGGAAGGGGGAAGAATGGCCAAGATCGGATTTTTCTAGAATATTCTCCCTCTTCTTTGGCATCTTCCATTTAAGCCATGGCTATGTTAAAAATGGCAGGCACTTATGCGGCCAGGATCAAGTACTAAAGATTTAGGAACAATTCAAGGTCCAAGATGATGCCATTTGTCCTTGGAATCTTTGTAGATTTTGGAAGCAAATTTCAAGGTAAGGGAAATGTCCAATTTGGTTGCCTTTGTAGAGAATGGCAACGATTTGGATGGTTGCGATTAACTGCAATCTCCATGTGATCGAAAGAACGGGCGAGATCGGGTCTCCAAATATCCTGAAATCTTTGCAATGATATGGAATAAGATTGGGTGGTTGAGATCAATTTCGATCGAAAGAATGGACGAGATGATGCCTCCAAATCTCCTAGAATCTTGTAAAAGATTTTTCAAATATTTTGAATGTAAAAATCAAAAAACGCAGTTTTCAGGAGATTTTGAAGTCCGATTTCGATAATTCTTTCGCCATTAAAATCGTTGATTTTTCCTCTTTCATTTAAGCCCAATGTTGCCATAGAAATATTATTTTCAGAATTTTTGACCAATGCGAGCCGTCAGTTTTTAACAGCGAATCGTTTTTCCAACCGTTGATCAAATTGACGATTCGATTGATCCAACCAACTTAATCAATTTTTGATGAATGATCCTAACCTTTGAAATATGAATTTTGACAACAATTAAAGTACTGAAAGCACTGTTGTTGATAATTTGGGTAAATTATTTCGACGGCTCTCGTTCACCCACATTGATCCGTGATTTTTCACTGGGTTTTTGCTCAATTAAGTGACACAATGTTTAATCTGAATTTGAGATTAACCTTGATCGATCCTATTTTGACTAAATGATCACAAATTCTTAGTAAGGAAATACACCCAGGTTAAGATCTGCTCTTGATCTAATGATTTACGGAAATCGGGTCTCGGAATGGAATAAGGTCACGGGCTCTGAAGTGACCCTAGCTTATTTTGTCCCGATTGATGATCCGTAAAGTCAGATCGAGATATTAATGACCTAAAACATATAAATCCATGATAGAGGGGCTCTCACATGGATTTAACACACTAAATTCACCAATCAGGGTATTTTTTAATTTTTCGGATCTAATCATCTCACCAGGTACATCTCTTTATCATTTCGGTTTTCAGAAAATTTGAGAATGCATACTTTACCAATGAAATTCCACGGATCAATATATTAGGTTATTGTTGGTTAAAGTGTAGCAAAATGAGGGTGTCTACAACCCCCCTAGAAGAGGGAACCCTAATCTTGTATTCATCGGGAATGTGAAACTCTCTCCTGACCTTCTCCGCCGCCCCTTCTCCCAAGGTGTTCATGAAACACGTCACCCGACTGGGACGAATAACGGCACCAGACCGGATGTCCCTAATCTCCTCCTCACGAGCGGAAGAAACTCGAGCAGGAGACTCCAGAGGAGCGGCCTCCACCGATGACCCAGAAGCCCCGGAGCTATCTTTCAACTCCGTAGGCTGCTGTACGTCTCGAGAGTCGCCGCCCCCTCCCTCCACAAACAACCGCCTCCTTTTTCTTGGCAGAACCCTCTCTACTACTTCTACCGACTCAGAAGAGGGACTCTGAGGAACAGTCGCAACAGACATCGTAAACTATCAAATGTCGGATGAAATAAAAGACACAGGACTCACCGGAAGAAGGTTAGTGAAGAGCAATACGTAGAAAAACCGCCGCGGAAGAAAACCCGTTTCACCCGAGGAAGACGAAGAAATAAGATAAAGAATGAAAACCCCAAAAAGGCTTTAAAAGGGGCTAGGGTTTCGACACGCATCGATTGATCTCCCTTCCTTTCTAATCCGATGGGACGCGCACACGTGGCGCCGATTGGGAAACTCAAGGGAACCGCCAAAAGTCGAAGCGCCATACTGAAAAGACGTCGCTACCCCTACCGCTAAGTGACTTCCCGAGCAAGCCATCCCTAAATCCTCCTCACGTATGGTGGCAAAAGGCTCGGAACCCTTCACAAGGGCCCGACATACAAATCCACAAGATGGAAAAGGTCATGTACCGTGGCCAAAGGCTCGGAACCCTTCACAAGAGCCCGGCATACCAATCCACAAGATGGAAAAGGTCACGTACGGTGGCAAAAGGCTCGGAACCCTTCACAAGGGCCCGGCATACAAATCCACAAGATGGAAAAGGCCACGTATGATGGCAAAGGACTCGGGACCCTCGACAAGGGTCCGACATATGATTCCACAAGATGGAAAATACTGCATACGGCAACACCACCAAACAAAAAAAACAGGTATTAAGCACAGCGGAAAAGGCTCAGGTCGCGCGGGAAGGTAAACAGGCAAAAGGAAAGCAAACACAAGATACAAGTCATAAAGAAAAAAAAAACCGAAAAAGAGCCATTCATAAACTACTTCCTTCTGGCCCACGGGCCTACAAAAGGGGGGGAGTAAAAACAAAAAGGCACGCAGGCCCGGGCCCCCAAGGCCCCCAACAAAAAGAAATTTAACCCCAAAATCCTGCTTATCCCGCCACCTCCCGCTCAGAGCGACTGGCCGCTGAAAGAATTTTCCGCATAGGAAAGTTCCTTATCACACTACTCCTCCTCCGAAGCGCTCCCCCAACGCCAACTCCCAGCAAATCGGGTCTGCTCATTCAGCCACCGCACCCTATTCCTCAACAAATCATTCTCCGCCCGCAAGGCCGCAATCTCCCGATCCATGTCGATCATCCGGCTACAAACCGCCATTTTCCTACGATGGACATGAGAGAAGAACGACCGGTGGCGATGAACAAAAGCTTCATGGGACTCCCTCTCATAAACGGGAGGAAGGGGAGAGTGCGGGGAAAGCCCCGGAGGCGGGCTCCCCTCGGGAATTGTTTGCTGGGGCCCCAACCCGTCGGGGTTAATCTCGGGAATGCTAGGAGGTCTCCCCTCGGTAGCAACTCTCCCCCCCCCCCCCACTTATAGAGAGACCTTGGAAAGACGACGACATCTCCGACGAGCCCGAAGCAAGGCTGAAAGAAAGCAAAGAAAGGGAAAGAATCGGAAGGGTGATCTGCATACAAAGCAAAGGAACTCGCTCCTTATAAACCCTGGGGGAGACCCTTGGGTAGGAAATCAAAGCGACTCGCCCACGCGTGCCTGTCGCCCATTGGATGGCCAACCGGCACCGCATAATGACACCGCAGTTCCTCGGGAAGGAGCCGCCGGACGAGACGGCACGTCCCCTCGTACCCCAAGGCTCCCATAAATGCTTTCGTCACAATATTCCTTAAGCCAAGTAAACAGGCCTGCTCCCTTGGATCAGTCAAGGGACCAAAGGTAGTATTATGATAAGACATAAAAAACGGCGCCGCTCTCAGCCTTCGCCACGTGTCGCCACACACCCATACAGCCAAACCTTCGTAAAGGGAGCCGATGGGAAACGGCAAGGCCGTATGAATTCGACACGTGTCACTCCCTCACCGCTCAAACCTCACCATCACAAAGCACTTCCGACTCCTCCCCACCGAAGGAGATGGAGGGGCTCGGAGGCAGAAAACCAAGCAGAGGGGCCAGACCCCAGTCCCACCAAAGAGAAACGCGCGCCCAGGCCTAGGACCCGGCGCGAGGCCACGGCGCACGAACACAACAGGCGAAGGAAATTAAAAACACCGGGAAAAGGCTCGGAATCCCTCGCAGGTTCGGACAGAACGGCAGAAGTTCTCACAACCAAGATAATTTATATCAAACAGATGGAAAAAGCAACACGAAGAGACACAGCGCGAATTCATAAAGATTACCCATTCACATCATCCTGGCCCACAGGCCTACAAAAAAGAAAGGGAAACAAGAAACAAAGCGCAGGGCACGCAGGCCCCAAAATCCCCGATAAGAAGAGAGAAAGGCGTGCAGAAAAACAGGAAAAACCAGAGACTAATCAGAGGAAGACTCCTCTCCCGAAGGGTTCCTCTCCTCTTCCCAGGAGCTCTCCAGCAGAGGGTCCACCTCATATTCAAACAGTTGCTCGTTGAGAAAGTGAACCTTTTTCTGTAAGGCCTCGTTCTCCCGCTTCAGGTTCTCGATCTCCTTGCCCATCTTCAAAATACGGCCACGCAATTCTGTTCCCTGGTGATAGGCTCGGATGAAAAAAAGACCACTCCCTGGCGACACAGGATCGAGACGATTTGTCTTCCCTAGGCAAGGAGGAAAGGCGAAGGGGGGGGAACCCGGAGGAAGAACCCGGGTTCCTCCTAGCCTTCTTCCGACGAGCCGCAAGATCCTCCTCCGGATCAGAAGACAAGTCAGGGTCTGTAGACACCCCATTTTGCTCTACCTTAATCGATAAAGAAATTAGGGTTTGTTTTCCGTCGGTTTTCCAATGTCTTTCTTTCCCGCATCCGTTTGTTACATTTCTAAATATTTTTGGTCGTTTCCGTCGTGTTTCGTATTTTCCCGCTAAATGTTGAGAAGGATTATTCAGAAAAATCTAAACCAGAGAGAATTGGGACCCGTTTGGTGGGCCCGCATTGGGTGCTTCGATTAAATTTGGATCGAGAAAGTTGGACCCATTTGGTGGGGCCGCATGATGCATTTTGATTAAATTTGGACTCGTTTGGTGGGCCCGCATTGAACATTTGTTTAAAATCGAATCAACCGAGGGCCCACATTGTGGGGCTCGCGTTGTGGGGCCTCAGTGGGGCCTCTTGTGAGGCCTCTTATGAAGAGCAATGATGGTAGCTTTCCACTAAGACAACATGATGGGCCCTCCACTAAGAGCAATAATGATGGTAGCTCTCCACTAAGACAACATGATGGGCCCTCCACTAAGAGCAATAATGATGGACTCTCCACTAAGAAACATGATGGGCCCTCCACTAAGAGCAATAATGATGGACTCTCCACTAAGAAACATGATGGGCCCTCCACTAAGAGCAATAATGATGGACTCTCCACTAAGAAACATGATGGGCCCTCCACTAAGAACAATAATGATGGATTCTCCACTAAGAGGGACAACATGATGAGCTCTCCACCAACATATCTCTCTCTCTCTCTTTCTCTCCCTATATATATCTCCCTTCCCATCCATAAGAGAAAAAAAAAAAAAATTTATCTTCCATTATCTCTTTCTCTTCCATTATCTCTTCTAATCACTCCCTCCAATCCCTTTCCTCAATATATTCTTCCATCCATCTCCCTAATATTCTTCTTCCATTATCTCTTCACTCCCTCAATCACTCCCTCTAAACACTCCAGAGAAAGCGAAAGACGGCGGAGCGGATCGGCGGCGGCAGGATTTTTTATATTTTTTTGGATTGGGCGGAGATCTTCACCACAGGTAGGTGCATTGTTCTCAAAATATTTCTGTATTTTTCCGAATTTTTCTGATTTTTTCCGCAAATTGTGTTTTAAAAATGGAAAACTCTTCAAAAAACATCTTTTGACGAAGAAAAATTAAATTATATACCAAACAGATTCTAAAATTAATGAAATTTCGTGAGAAAATAATATGTTACTGATTCATTTTACCATGAATTTGTAAAGATTTTTGGAGTTTATTTGGTATATTATTTAATATTTTCTTTAAAACTTATCAGATTTTAGGAGAATTTTTACTAACATCAGATCATCATTAAAATTCATATAATTTTTACAGTAGTCTTATCTTCCATATTACTTGTTACTGTAAAATTTTCGTGTGATTTGGATCTGTTTTAATATGGGATGTAGTGTTAATTTATAATCTGGTCTGGAAATTGTAAAATCCGAAATTGGTAGTAAATAATTTCTAAAATTCATGAAAATCTCACTGCATGCTATTTTGATTCATATAGTATTTCTGTAGAAATTTCATAGAATTTAGAGTTATATTTCTACTAGTTTATGTCTTAATTGTGCAATCTGGACATTTAATGGTTTAATCAAGATTAAATGTGAATTTAATGTAAAAATATGCAAAACTCATCCTGTAAGCTACATACATTTTCATCTTGCTGCTGTAGAAATTTCAAATCATTTCGAATTTATTTGCAACAATTTCACTTGTAAAACCGCTCATATGCTTAAAATTGATAAAATCCATGGAAAATTCGAAATTAATTGAAAATCATATAAAAATTCCTAAAGAACTTTAAAATTCTGTCACATGTTCACTCCTTAATCCATTGAAACAGAAATTTTAGGATCTTTAGATTTTCCTGGAAAAATGGCCCGTGCATCCATAATCGTATCCCAATTGCAACTTGATCTTTGACAATTTGAATATTTAAGTTATAGCATGTTGTTGGCTCCGAGGTTAGTGTCCACGGAAATCCTGAGATTCTGCCAGGCAATAAGATGCTATAACCTAAGTATTAAATTGCACAAGGAAAGAGCGCACGATTCCCTCCTTTGGATGCCATTCAAGGCCGAAATTGGTGAACCCTAGAACCATTGGTAATCCTTAAATGTCTAGAAACTGAAAATCTTCGAAATCTGAAACTCATTAACCTCGAGAACTTAAATCGATTTATCTTGTGTCTTTCGGAACCATTAGATTATGGTTTCCAATCTAAGAACCATTAGAGCCCAATTTAGGAACACTGGTGTCGTGCCGTGTCCTAGGTTTTAGGGAGTCCTAGAGTTAGGAGTCCAGCCTCATCACGGACGCTTGCTATGAATAGCAACCGTACCATAGGTCTAGTTACACTAGTCACCCGATCTTTCCCTAGGACAAGCCTAGTAAACTAGGATGTAGGCAAAACCTGCATTAGTCTAAGGGACAACTTGCATTCAGATAAGAATCATATAGCATCTTAGATGAAATCCTAAGATAATAAAATCCTCAACTTGAATTAAATAATTCCTCTTAAAACTGTTGAAACAGTCAAATCCGTCTAAGTCGGTGTCCTAGTTGAGTTAGGCATATGTAGCTTAGCTTAGGTGCACCGAACTACGTCGACTCTGATCCCAGTGAGGCTTGGGTACGTAGGCAGCTTGGATGTCTGACGGCATACCACCCGCGAGTCGGCACCACAACAAATTGTGGTGTTTTGTATATTAATTTTCTTGTAAATACTTAATCAAATCAGTTAGGGTTTTCCATGAAATTAGAATTCTATGAGAACTTTCACGTAGAATGAATCCAGACAAATTAATAAATCAAGATACACATCTAGGATTCACATTGAAATTAGATTCTAGGATGCATGTCACTTAGTTCGCACATTAACATAGAGTTGAATGAGCCATTTAAAATAAATTTAAAAGAGTTAGCTTTTGGAATCGAAGACCGATTATCGGACAAGAATGGTGCATGTGGTGGATAACTCCCCATACCTTCCATTCTCGTAACCAGGTAGCGAGTCTAGATTTCTGGTTAATTATGGGTCCTAGATCCCACATCTAGGTGGCGACTCTGTCAATCTCTTTCGTGTGGAATTCGGATTGCCTTAGTGATCCCAAGTCCACAGGAAAGACGAATTCAAATCAATATTAAAATGCACACGCCAATCGCGTGGGAACGAGAGACCAAAAGAGAGAGCGCGCGGCGGCTCGCGCCCCACGCACCTCTCGCGGGATCATGTCCCACAGTCTGGCGACTCTGCTGGGGACCACCTAACTTCATTAAAATTTCAAAAGATAATTCATTTGAATTTAATTTAACTGGCTCATAAAAACTCTATACTTGTTAGATTAGTTTGTCTCGTTTTATTTTCTCATCACATTTTACTCGAACTTAATTTAACAAAACCTGAAGGCATCATAGATTGCGCGAACTTATTGCACACACTTACATCACTTGCATCTAAACCCTTGCATTTCACATGCACACACGTCCTATTTTAGGAACCCGGAGTGTTATCTAGCATGGTTGACTGGGATTTCATCACCTGGTGCCTCTGTGCTAGAGAAGCATTCCACCCTTAGCCTAGTACCTTTATGGTGCGTAAACGGATCTCTTGTTCACGTACTGATACGCCGGACACTGGTACAGTATATCGAACATGGATTCGCGCTAAGGGGACTCTTGGCCTTACCCCTAGATTAACCCACACATGCATGCAGTATACGAACACATGTGCACCACATGTGTGAGCCTAGTTTAGGATATCTTACCCATTTGTGTCTAGATTAGGCCGTAGTCCATCTTCCAATGGCTACGATCGGTCCTAGGTACACAAACAAAGTCATGAGTCGAGATCCTCTCTCCACTCCGCTAGATTAGGATTAGGGTTGATGCCTTCAGGTAACACTGTTAAAATGTGCGAAGACTAAAAACTTTTCCTTTGGGGTTAGGATATAAATCCCATCATTTCCAAAGATCTCATAGGATTAGTTATTCTTGATCTACCCGTTGAAAGTAATCCTATGCAATCTCACATTTTGATCATGTGTCTATCATTCGTCTCTTGTGGGATTCGATTGTGTCTTCATTGGCGGAAATTGTGTCTCAATCATTTGATCGTGCAATCTTGATGATCCAATCTTGCCTGTACCCTTGATCTCTTCCTCCTCTAGGGGCTACCTTTTTCAAGAATATTTCTGCTAAATCCTTCAGAGTTTACTCTCATAATCCTTGAACTAAGGGCATTCCCCTCATCATTTGGATTCATTCTATTGTCCTAATTACTTGCTTAAATGTGTAATATTTTTCAGTCATTGAGAAGAAACACTCCATGAATGCCAAGCTCATATACCTCGTGTTCATTATTTCCATGACAGGGCACTAAACACCATAGCTAACCCTACTATTCCTTGGGTTCGGATCTCTTCTCGATTGCAGAGGAAATCTGTCTCCCCGCCACCTTCTCTGAGGACCCCAGCATCTCCTTCTTTCCCATCCTCATCCTCCCCAATGGCAGAAAACCAGAACAGTAGTCTTCCACCCGCTGCTATTACCGATACTCTCACCTTGATTCTCCGGCAGCTTCAAGAACTCAAAGAAGAGAACCAAGTTATTAAGGCCCAGCTTTCTGAAAAGTTGGGGCCATCGTTGTCCAAAGATAAAGGGTCCATGCACCATACAGTTACTTCAGCCGCACCTGCCCAGCCAGTGTTCATTCCTATCCCTGACAAAACTGAAGAAGATTTTGAAAAAGAGCAGTACAGCGAAGATCGCAGCAGGCCTTCTCAGTCCATGGTTGATAAAGTAGTTATGGAGAAATTAGAAAGTCTTACCAGGAAGGTTCAGGACATTCAGTTTCAGGACCAGGGTGGTTTCAATCCAAGTGACCTCACACTGTTCCCAGAAATCCGTCTCCCAGCCAATTTTCAAATGCCGGACTTTGATAAATATGATGGTGTGGGTTGTCCAATCACACATTTGCAAATGTTCACCATCATGTGTCAACCTCAAGGCTTATCTTCTGAGCAAATGGCTCAATTGTTCCCGGTTTCCCTAACCAAGGTTGCCAGGAGGTGGTTCATGGTCTTGGACAAGACTCGTTACAGGACATGGAAGGATATCGGCGAGCAGTTCATCAGGCAATTCAAATATGATGACGGGACAGAAATCACCAGAAAGGATTTGGAAAGGACAAAGCAAGACTTGAGGGAATCCTTTCTGACCTTTGTGAAAAGATGGAGGAGAATAGCAGCTCAGATGATGGAGCGCCCTTCTGAGGAAGAGCAGGTCCAAATAATCATGAAAAATATTTCCCCCCAGCTCCAGTATCACATGTCGTTGCAGTATTATCCGGACTTCAAACACTTTATCGTGGCAGGCACCCAAATAGAGGAGGCTATGGCTCAAGGTGTGTTCAACCGAAGTAACCCGAATACCAAAGAATTCAGGAAGCCTCCATCAGCTGAAATTAATAACCTTTCCCGCTCCAAGCCTCAGCCTTCAAAACCTCAGAACCCCATGGTGATGGATTATACCCAACCTGCTGTCGCACCTCGGCCACAGGCCCAGACAGAATTTACCCCTCTCCCTCTTCCACCATCTGTGATACTCAAGGAGTGTCTAGCCTCAGGTCGCATAATCCTGCCCGACATTAGAGCTCTTCCTAATCCTTTACCAACAAATTGGCGAACAGATCAACACTGCGAATACCATAGAAATTCTGGCCATCTCACTGATAATTGCATTGCCCTAAAATTCAGAATCCAGAGGTTGCTCGACAATAAAAGCCTTGTGTTTGAGCCAAGTCCCGTTGCTACCAATAACCCATTATCAAATCATGCAGTACTGCCGCCAGCCGTTCGCAATGCTTAAATAACTGAAGGTTCAAAGGGGCACAGGTCCGGTTGCAATGAAAAGAATCAGAAGTTGAAAGTACCATTTATGAGCCAGCTTTCGCCGAGCCTCCGAAGCTAGACAGTTGCAGCAGTTAAAGTTTTAGTCGTTTATTATTTTATTTTGAGTCAGCCATCATGGTCAGTACAATTGTTGAGTCCGGTTCTACAGTTCAAGGTTAATGCCTAGTCCAGGCAAGTTATCTTTTGCTTTTCTTTTAGAGTTGTGAATCATGAACATGTTCAGGATAGGTTGTGAGATGTAGTATCTTTTTCTTTAAATAAAATTTCAGTTCCAAGAGTTCACTTGTGTCTATTTCTTAAGTGTGCTTCTGATCTTAAAATAAGACTCCCTCATCAAATGAGGACAAAATTGACGAAACTCCACTTGAGTCACAACGATTACTTGAACAAGAGGAGGAGCGCCAATCTCAGCTTCTAAAAGATGAAATTGAAGTGGTAAACACTGGCACTGAAACTTTGATTCAGTGGATGCTGATTGAAAATACATTACCCTCTGAAGAGTGTGAAGAATTGATAAAATTATTTCAAGAATAAGAAGATTGTCTAGAAAAGCTACAACCGATACCAGGGGCAAGACATGGATGGAAAGCTCAAAGAAAATGAAGAAAGTGAGAAGATATATGATGTACAAGGGGCATAGAGTGGAAACAACTTTCATATTTCCAATCAATGACCTTGGTTCTCAAATTCATAACATAAAGCCAACAAATTCAAGATAAGAAGTTCAAGAGCAAGCATTGAAAAGTGATCATCAGATATCAAGAGTACGAATCCATAGATGGAGGATGTCAAAGAACAAGTTTCGCTCTATGAAAGTCTAAAGCACGCATTAGAATCTTGAAAGAAGAAGATCCATTATCTTACCTGGAAATGCCGTCAAGCTCCGTGAAAAAAAAATAAATAAATAAATAATCAGTACCAGAGGGACTCTAGTAAACTAGATCGACTCCCAATCTGAACATCGGAAGGCCTCCTTTGGCCGAATAAATCCCAAAATCAGAACCCAACGTCAAAAGAATACTGGTTTGCAAACCCTTCGAGCCTAAATGAAATTTTCTTGAAAACCCATCAAACTAGGGGCATTCGCCCCGAACTACGCGAGACCTGATCCCTACACTGGGGTACGTAGGCAGCTCGGTTAAACTGAGTTCGGTCAATTCAAAAAAGAAAAGCAATTCAATCAATCCAAAAAAAAAAAGAAATTCAATCCTTTCAGAAAAAAAAAGGGGACAAGTTCCTAAAGAAGAGAAGTCAATTATTCCAGAAAGAAGAAAAAAAAAAGAAAAATCAATAAACTTTCGAACAATTTATCTTCAAACTAGGGGCATTCGCCCTGAACTATACACGACCTGATTCCTACCTTGGGATATGTAGGCAACCTATTCACAGGTTCGGTCGAAATCTTTGTTGAACCTTAAGCCATTCTTTGAAAAGCCCTATCCTACCTATAAAGTCCTTCCGGTGTTCAGAACTAATGATCTAGGTCCCGAAACAAAAAAAAAATGATGATGAATAAAAAAAAATGGAGTTTGAAGATCTGCTAGACTGAAAACCTGAAAGGGCGGTTTAGGCAAAATTTAAGATCATTCCCCTGTTAAGTTGAAAACCCGAAAGGGCGGCTTAGGCAAAAGCTAAGGGGATAGCCTGCTGAATCGAAAACCTAGAAAGACGGTTCAGGCAAAAGTTAAGGCTACCACGGTCCGCCAAGTTAAAAACCCTGAAGAGGTGACTTGGTCACGGTAAGAGAATCATTATAAGAAGGCTACAGCCAGTATCAAGACTGAAGATCAACTGAAGTTCAAGCAAATTTATAAGAAGGTTACAGCCGGTATCAGGACTGAAGATCAATTGAAGTTCAAACAAATTCAAGTGACATCCTCAAAACTGGGGGCATTGGAGCTAAGCAATCCTAGGAGTTGTAATTAAATCATTGAGGCATTACTGTTTTAAGGAAAAAGTCCAGTGTTTACCAATTGAAAAAAATATTCCTTGAAAGGATAGACTTACCAAATAAAACGTTAACTAAGTCAGAAGCATTACTGTGTCTGTCAGTGTAGTTAATCAATCGTTGTTATTCTATGTTCACTCCTTTAGAGCTCCTCAATCCTTTGAGTAGTGCCTTTTATCTAAGTTTTCTATTTAAAAAGAGTCAATCGTCATCCATATGTCCAAATGATGCAACTGTCTCGGTGAAGGAGGCCCGGCCTCGTCAGCTCCCTGCGATTGTACCTGAAAAAGTTCGAGAATCCAGTCAAACAGCTTCATTTCAAAGATGATCAACTCAGAAGAGTTCAGAAGTAGAAACATCAGAAAGCCCAGCTTCCGTAAAAAGATCATGCCTCAAAAAGGCATCTTAAGCTTGGAAGAGCCTCAGATGCAATGATGGTCGAGCCAATTTCTCAGAAAGATGAACCGTTAAAATTCAGAATTTCCTTCCAGTTAGTTAAATACTATCCTGGTCAAGAAATGTTTATCTAAACACCTATCAAGAGGCAAGTCCCACTTTTCCATGCTTATATCCAAGAGAGCCGTTGTTCTAGATTACCAATTTTAAGTGTCTTGTTCAAGGTTTCAGTTATCCAAATCCCCAAAGACAAGACCAGCAGTCTCTTTGAGAAAAATCTTGTTGAAGTTTAATAAAAGTGTTTCTAATCCATTCTTGTTAGTAATGGTTCTTCGGTTTGCCGTTTCATCATTCGTCACGGTTTGCCGTTTCATCATTCGTCAAAGTCCTAGTTTCCGATATCTTTGTCAAGCACGATCTGTAACATCCCCGATTTCATTAAGTTCAAAAAATCAAAAATTCATCAAATCCAATCCTATGTCAAATTCAAGTTCATGAAAAATCTCTAAATTCTTCATTGTTGAATTCATCAATCAAAGCTATCTTGTTTCCTTGAGCCCGTTTGTGAACGGTGCCTCATTTTCTGAGTCCATTTGTGAATGGTCTCGTGTTCTCCTTGAGCCCGTTTGTGAACGGCGCCTCATTTCTGAAGTTCATTTGTAAATGGTCTCATGTTCCCCTTCATCCCGTTTGTGAACGGTGTCTCATTTTCTGAAGTTCATTTGTAAATTGTCTCATATCCTCTTCAAGCCCGTTTGTGAACGGTGCCTCATTTTCTGAGTCCATTTGTTTATGGTCTCATGTCCTCCTTGAGCCCGTTTGTGGACGGTGCCTTATTTCTGAAAAATCAAAAATTCATCAAATCCAATCCTATGTCAAATTCAAGTTCATGAAAAATCTCTAAATTCTTCGTTATTGAATTCATCAATCAAAGCTATCTTGTTTCTTTGAGCCTGTTTGTGAACGGTGCCTCTTTTCTCGAGTCCATTTGTAAATGGTCTCGTCTTCTCCTTGAACCCGTTTGTGAACGGTGTCTCATTTTTCTGAGTCCATTTACGGTCTCATGTCCTCCTTCAGCCCGTTTGTGGACGGTGCCTTATTTCTGAAAAATCAAAAATTCATCAAATCCAATCCTATGTCAAATTCAAGTTCATGAAAAAACTCTAAATTCTTCGTTGTTGAGTTCATCAATCAAAGCTATCTTGTTTCTTTGAGCCCGTTTGTGAACGGTGCCTCATTTCTCGAGTCCATTTGTAAATGATCCCGTCTTCTCCTTAAGCCCGTTTGTGAACGGTACTTCATTTTCTGAGTCTTTTTGTGAATGGTCTCATGTCCTCCTTGAGCCCGTTTGTGGACGCTGCCTTATTTCTGAAAAATCAAAAATTCATCAAATCCAATCCTACGTCAAATTCAAGTTTATGAAAAATCTCTAAATTCTTCGTGGTTGAAGCTATCTTGTTTCTTTGAGCCCATTTGTGAACGGTGCCTCATTTCTCGAGTCCATTTATGAATGGTCTCATGTTCTCCTAGAGCCCGTTTGTGAACGGTGCCTCGTTTCTCGAATCCATTTGTGAATGGTCTCGTCTTCTCCTTAAGCCCGTTTGTGAACGGTACCTCATTTTCTGAGTCTATTTGTGAATGGTCTCATGTTTTCCTTGAGCCCGTTTGTGAACGGTGCCTCGTTTCTCGAATCCATTTGTGAATGGTCTCGTCTTCTCCTTGAGCCCGTTGGTGAACGGTACCTCATTTTCTGAGCCCATTTGTGAATGGTCTTTTTATTCTCCTTGAGCCCGTTTGTGAACGGTAACTCATTTTCTGAGTCTATTTGTGAATGGTCTCATGTTTTCCTTGAGCCCGTTTGTGAACGGTGCCTCGTTTCTCGAATCCATTTGTGAATGGTCTCGTCTTCTCCTTGAGCCCGTTGGTGAACGGTACCTCATTTTCTGAGCCCATTTGTGAATGGTCTTTTATTCTCCTTGAGCCCGTTTGTGAATGGTACCTCATTTTCTGAGTCCATTTGTGAATGGTCTCATGTTCTCCTTGAGCCCGTTTGTGAACGGTGCCTCGTTTCTCGAGTCCATTTGTGAATGGTCATGTGTTCTCTTTAAGCCCGTTTGTAAACGGTACCTCATTTTCGAGTCCATTTGTGAATGGTCTCGTCTTCTCCTTGAGCCCGTTTGTGAACGGTACCTCATTTTCTGAATCCATTTGTGAATGGTCTCTTATCCTCCTTGAGCCCGCTTGTGAAAGATGTCTCATTTTCTTTTCTTTTTTTAAAAAAAAAAAAAAAAACCGCTTGAGAACGATCTTTGTTCTTTCTGTTCGGAATCCATTCGAAAGTGGTATCTCATTCTCTCGTTGCCCGTTTGTGAACGGCACCGCATCAGGATTTCTTATTATGTTCTAATTCTAGGATTTCATTTAGGGCCTTGCATTAGGTAGTAAATGTTTGCGTCTAAGTTCCGTTTGTGTAGAGTCTTTTGTCGATTAAAGCTACGCAAAATGGCTCTGTCATTTTGACTTTGGTATTCGATGACTACGTCATCTCTACCAAAGAGGGGCATCTGTAGACACCCCATTTTGCTCTACCTTAATCGATAAAGAAATTAGGGTTTGTTTTCCGTCGGTTTTCCAATGTCTTTCTTTCCCGCATCCGTTTGTTACATTTCTAAATATTTTTGGTCGTTTCCGTCGTGTTTCGTATTTTCCCGCTAAATGTTGAGAAGGATTATTCAGAAAAATCTAAACCAGAGAGAATTGGGACCCGTTTGGTGGGCCCGCATTGGGTGCTTCGATTAAATTTGGATCGAGAAAGTTGGACCCATTTGGTGGGGCCGCATGATGCATTTTGATTAAATTTGGACTCGTTTGGTGGGCCCGCATTGAACATTTGTTTAAAATCGAATCAACCGAGGGCCCACATTGTGGGGCTCGCGTTGTGGGGCCTCAGTGGGGCCTCTTGTGAGGCCTCTTATGAAGAGCAATGATGGTAGCTTTCCACTAAGACAACATGATGGGCCCTCCACTAAGAGCAATAATGATGGTAGCTCTCCACTAAGACAACATGATGGGCCCTCCACTAAGAGCAATAATGATGGACTCTCCACTAAGAAACATGATGGGCCCTCCACTAAGAGCAATAATGATGGACTCTCCACTAAGAAACATGATGGGCCCTCCACTAAGAGCAATAATGATGGACTCTCCACTAAGAAACATGATGGGCCCTCCACTAAGAACAATAATGATGGATTCTCCACTAAGAGGGACAACATGATGAGCTCTCCACCAACATATCTCTCTCTCTCTCTTTCTCTCCCTATATATATCTCCCTTCCCATCCATAAGAGAAAAAAAAAAAAAATTTATCTTCCATTATCTCTTTCTCTTCCATTATCTCTTCTAATCACTCCCTCCAATCCCTTTCCTCAATATATTCTTCCATCCATCTCCCTAATATTCTTCTTCCATTATCTCTTCACTCCCTCAATCACTCCCTCTAAACACTCCAGAGAAAGCGAAAGACGGCGGAGCGGATCGGCGGCGGCAGGATTTTTTATATTTTTTTGGATTGGGCGGAGATCTTCACCACAGGTAGGTGCATTGTTCTCAAAATATTTCTGTATTTTTCCGAATTTTTCTGATTTTTTCCGCAAATTGTGTTTTAAAAATGGAAAACTCTTCAAAAAACATCTTTTGACGAAGAAAAATTAAATTATATACCAAACAGATTCTAAAATTAATGAAATTTCGTGAGAAAATAATATGTTACTGATTCATTTTACCATGAATTTGTAAAGATTTTTGGAGTTTATTTGGTATATTATTTAATATTTTCTTTAAAACTTATCAGATTTTAGGAGAATTTTTACTAACATCAGATCATCATTAAAATTCATATAATTTTTACAGTAGTCTTATCTTCCATATTACTTGTTACTGTAAAATTTTCGTGTGATTTGGATCTGTTTTAATATGGGATGTAGTGTTAATTTATAATCTGGTCTGGAAATTGTAAAATCCGAAATTGGTAGTAAATAATTTCTAAAATTCATGAAAATCTCACTGCATGCTATTTTGATTCATATAGTATTTCTGTAGAAATTTCATAGAATTTAGAGTTATATTTCTACTAGTTTATGTCTTAATTGTGCAATCTGGACATTTAATGGTTTAATCAAGATTAAATGTGAATTTAATGTAAAAATATGCAAAACTCATCCTGTAAGCTACATACATTTTCATCTTGCTGCTGTAGAAATTTCAAATCATTTCGAATTTATTTGCAACAATTTCACTTGTAAAACCGCTCATATGCTTAAAATTGATAAAATCCATGGAAAATTCGAAATTAATTGAAAATCATATAAAAATTCCTAAAGAACTTTAAAATTCTGTCACATGTTCACTCCTTAATCCATTGAAACAGAAATTTTAGGATCTTTAGATTTTCCTGGAAAAATGGCCCGTGCATCCATAATCGTATCCCAATTGCAACTTGATCTTTGACAATTTGAATATTTAAGTTATAGCATGTTGTTGGCTCCGAGGTTAGTGTCCACGGAAATCCTGAGATTCTGCCAGGCAATAAGATGCTATAACCTAAGTATTAAATTGCACAAGGAAAGAGCGCACGATTCCCTCCTTTGGATGCCATTCAAGGCCGAAATTGGTGAACCCTAGAACCATTGGTAATCCTTAAATGTCTAGAAACTGAAAATCTTCGAAATCTGAAACTCATTAACCTCGAGAACTTAAATCGATTTATCTTGTGTCTTTCGGAACCATTAGATTATGGTTTCCAATCTAAGAACCATTAGAGCCCAATTTAGGAACACTGGTGTCGTGCCGTGTCCTAGGTTTTAGGGAGTCCTAGAGTTAGGAGTCCAGCCTCATCACGGACGCTTGCTATGAATAGCAACCGTACCATAGGTCTAGTTACACTAGTCACCCGATCTTTCCCTAGGACAAGCCTAGTAAACTAGGATGTAGGCAAAACCTGCATTAGTCTAAGGGACAACTTGCATTCAGATAAGAATCATATAGCATCTTAGATGAAATCCTAAGATAATAAAATCCTCAACTTGAATTAAATAATTCCTCTTAAAACTGTTGAAACAGTCAAATCCGTCTAAGTCGGTGTCCTAGTTGAGTTAGGCATATGTAGCTTAGCTTAGGTGCACCGAACTACGTCGACTCTGATCCCAGTGAGGCTTGGGTACGTAGGCAGCTTGGATGTCTGACGGCATACCACCCGCGAGTCGGCACCACAACAAATTGTGGTGTTTTGTATATTAATTTTCTTGTAAATACTTAATCAAATCAGTTAGGGTTTTCCATGAAATTAGAATTCTATGAGAACTTTCACGTAGAATGAATCCAGACAAATTAATAAATCAAGATACACATCTAGGATTCACATTGAAATTAGATTCTAGGATGCATGTCACTTAGTTCGCACATTAACATAGAGTTGAATGAGCCATTTAAAATAAATTTAAAAGAGTTAGCTTTTGGAATCGAAGACCGATTATCGGACAAGAATGGTGCATGTGGTGGATAACTCCCCATACCTTCCATTCTCGTAACCAGGTAGCGAGTCTAGATTTCTGGTTAATTATGGGTCCTAGATCCCACATCTAGGTGGCGACTCTGTCAATCTCTTTCGTGTGGAATTCGGATTGCCTTAGTGATCCCAAGTCCACAGGAAAGACGAATTCAAATCAATATTAAAATGCACACGCCAATCGCGTGGGAACGAGAGACCAAAAGAGAGAGCGCGCGGCGGCTCGCGCCCCACGCACCTCTCGCGGGATCATGTCCCACAGGGTCACTCGACGATTCTTGGAAGAGGCGGGCCTTGCCCCTAACTCGCGAAGGAAAACCGGACATATTGTTGAAGAAGGCACGGAAGAACACCTACGACAAAGCCCCAGGGTAATCCCCCTTTTAAACTCAAGGAGGGAATCCTGGTGCCTCGAAACAAAGGCAACCCACCTAACGACGCTACCGTTTCCCGGGGACGGCCGCCGGATAAAACAGCACGCCTCCTCGTACCCCGAAGTCCTCGTAAATGCCCTCATCATGACGTCGCTCGAACAAAACGTTACTCCCTTGGCCCATTCAATGGACCAAAGGAGTAAGGGGGAGTTATGATGGGACACAAATACGGCGTCGTTCTCAGATATCGCCACATGTCGCCCATGCACAAGGAGAACCTAGCCATAATGAAGAAAGACGTTGGAAAATGATAAAGACCATGCAAACATGACACGTGTCACCGTCCAGGCCTCATTATCACAAACTATGGAAGGAAATGGCCGGCAAAGCCACGCGCGCTGGCAAGGCAGGGGATGGCCCAATCCTGCCAAGGAAGGCTTTCTCTCCATAATAATGAGAGGGGCCGCGCTCCTCTCTTTAAAAAGGAGGGAAAGAAAGAAGAGAAAGGATCCACATTTTTTTAGAAAGGACTTCCTCCATTCTTAGCTCCACAAAAACAACCGGAAAAAGAGGCGAGGCAACGACAGAGGAGATTAGGAACTTGATCCTACTCTCCCTGCTAGTCCCCTCCGACCCACTCATTCACACACCCAGAAAGAGCCCGTGCATTGGCCTTGGTAACCCTGATCAAAACCCCTTCCCCTTCTCGCTGTTCTTTATATTGATTGGTCGAAGGATCTGACTTGGGTGTCGAAGTGGTCGTCCGGGACCCACCCCGGACCCCCTGACCCCCTTTGTTTCTGATTGCAGACCCCACGGAGGCCCTCTACCGACTGCGCGATCGCAGACCCGGATTCAGACGCCATCAGTAGGGAAGTAAGAAGAATGTCTATCTGCATTTCTGCATCCATGATGGCCCCCAAGATGTCAAGTTCATTAAGGAAACCCATCATCTTTAACATATGGTCCCTGACCGGGTTTCCATCTACCATCTTCGTGCATACAAGGCCCTTTATCACAATCAGTCTAGCTGTGCGATTCTGCACTCCAAATAATTCTTTTACATTAAGCATTATTTCCGCGGTTGTAGCCATTCTAACATGTTGGTGTTGCAGCACATTGGACATGGAGCCAAGGATATAACACTTAGCCATTTCATTATCATCAGTCCATTTCTGCTTCCTGTCCCTTTCAGCCTGTGGGGCATCGATAGTAGGCTCTTCAGGTTCAGCAGTGGTAAGAACCCAGTAAACTTTCACAGCTGTTAAAACTAGCATCAAATTCCTTTTCCAGTCAATGTAATTAGGGATGATTAACTTATTGTCTTCTAGGATTCTAGCTAGTGGGTTGAAGGAAGCCATTGATATACATTCAATGAAAAAGAAGAGGCACACATTAGCAAGGCTGCCAAATTTAAGTTCATAAATTTCATGACATATTTCCATCGGATCTGAGTTTTTCAATCTACGATGGTACCACCCATTGTACGTCTCATTCACGGGCCCCTCAACCATGTGAATAAAAAGAAATTTATAATTTCTCCAATGGGTATCAGAAACCCATTCATAACTTTCAACAAGCGGATTCTTCTAACCCATTATGTCTCAATAATATTCGATTTTCATTTTTGGCCTCCAAGCATCGCGGTGTGTTTATCCTTTGGGCTTCAATACCCTTTACTTGGTTAAGTTAGACCCATTGCATCAAAAAATAATGTAAATTTACAAAAGCTTCTGCTTTGGCATGTGACATTTGCATTGTTGCATGTTTCCCTTATCTCCATGGGAATCTAATGGTTACTCTAGGCAAGGGAATGGGATCGGCTTCTGCTTTGGCATGTGACCATTCTATTCTCTTGACTATCCAACCACTAGATGGCTATGGCAGGCCATGGAGTTTAATTCTTTCAATTTGAACTCCATTTATCAACTTAATATTATAATGAGGGTATTTTTATAGTGGGAGTGTGAATATAACATTAATTGCATGTTTTAAGCAAACAACCATCCAATAGAATAAAACATACATAACATAAGTATAAAGCAATCATAAGGCATCCATCACATGAACACATCCATACAAACCATAGGCTCAATTTGGTATTTGGGTTGTAGGGAACTCCCACTAACCTTAATATAATAAAGGTATCCCCACGAATCCACATTACCAAACCGAAGGTGAATTTTAGGCAAGTGCTTTCGCACTAGGAAAATTCGCCAACCGCAAGGCGAATCATCCAAAGGGTTAAATCTTAGGTATATGCCTCATCAAATAATTCTAAATATATCAGAAACATCAGTGTGCATGCTGGTCCTTAGTCGAGTAGAAAACCGCCATCATCTGCCGGACTATCTGAAGCATCTCCATGCCATGTTGATTCGGACCGTTCGTTGGCCTCCAAGTCAATGATTCAATCATCAATTGAGCTCATTTGAACATGGAATAAACTACTTTACTTTCCTGCATTAGCTTAAATAATCTATACATCATGATCAAATCTCCATGGGAAACCAGTTGTCCGTGCAACTGCCCAAAGGGAGTGTAAAAATTAAACCAAATTATACATAATCCATTCTGCCCAATATTCACCAATAATGAATATTTTATTCAATTAATAAGTTAATTAATTTTTAAACAACCAACCAAGCATCTGATCTCTTTCGAAAAATGTTTGAGAATATTTTCAACATCAGAGCGATCACCGTAAAAAATTTCATGCGAATCGGAATTCGTTTGGTTGAGAAAAACACAAAATATTCTTTTTTCGGAAACATTGTCCAATAGCATGACCATCCAAGCGAATCTTAGTGGGATTCAATTGCTCGGACGAATTTTGAAAATTCTGATCATGCTAAGATCTACCCAAAACAATGTTTGAAGGGTATACCTAGGTTATAGACTTTCAAACTTGTTTTGGGTCCCAAGGGAAAAACCCGTTACAAAACGTACTAAAATTCCCGCAATTCTAGCAAATTACATGCAACTTTGAAAAATCATATCTCCCCATTCCGCCTATCAGATTTAGATGATTCTTGATGCGTTGGACTCATATTCGAGTGTACTATCCAACTATGTAAAGCGATCATCCAGAAAAATCAAACAAGCAGATAAGATCCGCTATTTTCTAAAAATAGTCCTATGTCTATTAAAATCACACATAAAGACTAGGAACCTCAGATAGCCGAGATAAACGTCCCGACTCACCGCAGGTAATTGCATGATCTATCTTCGGTTTGTCAGCCTCCTAATCTATTCACTAGTTTGCTCTGATACCACTTATTAGAAGGGTCGTATAACCCCCGGGCAAAATCGCGATGCGCAGCGGAATAAAATCGCATAGTATAAAAATTATTCTTCAATTTTGCCCTTAGCCCAGGATTTCTAGGAATTAGCTTATATTTTGGTGATAAAATAAATAGATAAAAAACATAACTTTGTAGAAATTACCACGAAGAAGATCGTCTGCTTGATCTACTTCCTGAATCGTCAAGAACGAATTTGTCATCACGGACGCCGCAAGTTGATCCGATGGGATCCTTTGATCTTTACACAAAGGGATAGAACAACTCTTGTTCTATTTACGGATCTGATCTAAATCAGATCTAATGGATGGGATTATCTCAATTGTAGATGGAGCTTTAATGGTGAAGAAATATAAGTAATGGAGAGAGAGAGAGAGGACATTTCTCACTTATGGGAGGTATTCCAAAAGCAATATTATTTTTAAAAAATAAACGCCCATCCCTTTTTATATATTTAGTGTTTGTGTTTGTTTTGCCTTTTGGAAACCTATAATATCTCACTTAGATATTATCTAAAATTAGTTTTCTTCTTTTTCAAATCAGAAGCCAATAAAGTAGGGATTCCATTTTAAAGAAAACTTGGACGTTATAGCTTGCCCAAGCTTTGGAAATTGTGGGTTTCTTTTGGTTGGTTGTAAAAAGATCTCCACTTTATTCTCTTTCTCTCTTTCTAGGAAACTTCTTTCTTTTTATTCTCCAAAAAAAAGATATGGACCATGATATTATTTTATTTAAATAATAAGATATTAATAACAATAATATCTTCCAAATCTACCCTCAAGTGTTTGATGAAATTCCATTTTAGTGCACCTCGACTAGCATGATATGCATATGGATAATATTTGAGGATGTTTGTTGTTTATTTTCATGGTTTAATATTGCTGGAATGTAGTGTAGACACCCCATTTTTGCTCCGCTTTAATCAACAAAGAAGTTAGTGTTCTGATTATCATTCTTTCTCAGTGTTTTCCATTCACATGTCCGTCCCTTACGCTTTCTCAATCTTTCCGATCATTTCCGCAATGTTCCGCATTTTCCTTTTCGCTAAGTATTGAGAGGGGTTATTCAGAAGAATCCAAACCAGAGAGCATTTGGACCCGGTTGGTGGGCCTGCATTGAACATTTCCTTAAATTTAGGCCAACCAGGGGGCCCGCATATGGTTTTAATGAAAAATGAGTGTTGAACCTACTTCGATCTAATGCATAAAGGTGTCCATCAAGGGGGCGGCTAAGATCATCCTTTGGAAACAGTTTGAGGGGCGTAACCAAGTTACATAGTGGCCCAATAAAGTGAACAGTTTGGATTATGCAAAGATGCATAATTTTTTTTTTTAAAAGTGGAGTTCGGCCAAGATTGAAAGAAGGGGTCCTCTTTTTGCCGAGGGGTGTCCATAGTGATCAAAAGCCAATGTAGAACGATTTCAACCATCTGTTTCTCACACCCAAAATCTCAATCCCACTGACTCCACACTCTTTAAAGTCGTTCATCAAGTGGGACCCATTTGAGATTTGTGTTGAAGGATAGAAATGCAGTGCGGCAAGTATAGTGGGTCCACCCCTAATAAAAGGCTTGAATTTTAAATAATTATGGGCGCATAAATCCGTTGAGAGGGTCTGTTCACGTGGGGAATTACCATTTAGGAAGGAAAATATTAGAAGGATGGCCAAAATTGTTTCCAACGTGTAAAGATTTTTGTATCTTTCAAAATAGAAGCATGGGGAGATATATTAGAAAGAGAAAGATTGTTTCTCTTTTTTTTTAAAATGTGTTGAAAGCTGGTAATGAATAGAGATGGCAAGAGGCTATTTTAAAGACAAGAAAAAGAAGAAAGAAGGCCCGGACGAAAAGAGGAAAGATCGGTGATAAAAGAAAAAAAAAAAAGAAGATTCAGGGCAGAGAAGAGACTGGATGGTTGCCTCTCTCCCTTTAGAGAATTTCGGTTTTTGATATCTTTTTCTCACGACGCTTAGCCTCGGATAGGGAGGGACAACCATCTGTTTCTAAGGTTTCTTCCACCTCCCACAGCGCTCGGCATTCTCGATCTCCCTCAATCTCTCTCCCTGGTTCTATTGTTTTCTAAAAACAAAAAAAACAAAAAAAAAAAGAGAAAAACGTGAAGAAGAAAAAAATAGAGTATCTAATACTCTGTTTTTTCCTCCTTTCACGATCTCTCTCTTTCTCTCTCTCTCTCTCTCTTTCTCTCTCTCTCCCTCTCTCTCTGTTCTCTCCCTCTCCCTCACTCTATTCTTCCCTTAATCCCTCTATCTCCCTCTGTATCCCTCTCTATGTCTCTATCTCTCCCTCCCTATCTCCGTACACCTCTCATTATCCAACTCTCGGTTTCTATAAAAAAAAAAACAGAGCATTCTTCATCTAACTCTCTCTCACTCTATACCTGCAACTCTCGCCCTCACTACATCTCTCTCGGCCTCACTCTCACGCCCTCTGTCAACCTCTCTCTCGGTTTCACTCTCACGCCCTCTGTCAACTTCTCTCTCGGCCTCACTCTCACTCTCTCTCTCTCGGCTTCTGTCCCATTCTCTCGGCCTCTCCCTCTCTCTCTCTCCATCTCTCTCCAGCCACCCCCATTCACAGCGGGAAAAGCAAAGAAAAGAAAAAAACAAAAAAAAAAAGAGAAAGAAAGAAAGCGAGCGGATTGCCCGTCGGCGTGATTTTCAGAGTTTTTGGCATTTGGATGCGGCGAGGAACTCGATCACATGTTAGTACACTATTCTCAGATTTTTCTCGGATGATTTGGTATATTTTCGGATTTTTGCATGATTTTTAAGCATTTAAATGAATTTAATGTAATATTAAATGTGTATGCTCAAAATCATGATCTGCATGAGTGTTTCAAATCTGTTTCGTCCCAAAATTTAATACGATGTTCTACTTAAATAGAGTAAAATAACTATCGGATCGGATCGGACATTGGATCAACGGTTTTTTAGAATTTGAGTGAAGAGTGGATTTTATTTAAAATATTGGCTGAGTAATTACGAAATTCGAAAAAATAACCATCTCAGGATGATCTATTTTTTGGAATTTTAAATTTTTCTTGTGTTCATCACATCAGAACAAGGTTGGAGGACGTTTTCCGGAGTCGTAATTTTCTCGAAAATCGTGTTTTAAAAATAGAAAACTCTTCAAAACTATCTTTTCGACGAAGAAAAATAAAATATATACTAAAAGAATTCCAAAATTAATGAAATTTCGTAGGAAAATAATATAATGCTGATACATTTTATCATGAATTTTTGAGAATTTTTGGAATTGGTATGGTATATTATTTTATGCTTTCTTTGAAAATTATCAGATTTTGGAAGAATTTTTACAGACATCAGATCACAGATAAAATTCCCAAACTTTTTACAGTAGTTTTATATTCCATATTTCTAGTTTCTGTAAAAGTTTCAAGTGATTTAGATCTTGTTTCATATGGGATGTATTGTTAATTCATAATCTTGCCTGAAAATTAACAAATTCGAAACTGATAGTAAATGGTTTCCAAAATTCATGAAAATCTCACAGCATGCCATTTTTACTTATATCTTGTTACTGTAGAAATTTCATTGAATTTAGATTCCTATTTCTAGTAGTTTCTCCGTTATTTTTGCAATCTGATCAATTAATTGTTAAATCAAAATTAAATATGAGCTTAATGTAAAAATCTGTAAAAATCTTCCAATAAGCTACATCTCATCATATCTTGCTGCTGTAGAAGTTTCAACTCATTTCGAATTCGTTTGCAACAGTTTCACTTCTAAAATCACTCATATGTTTAAAATTGATAAAATTCATTGAAAATCCGAAATTAATTGAAAATCATCTGAAAATCTCTAAAGAACCTTAAAACTTTGTCACATATTAACTCCTTAATCCATTGAAACAGAAATCTTAGGATCTTTATATTTCCCTGGAAAAATGACCAGTGCATCCATAATCGTATCTCAATTGCAACCGATCTTTGACAATTTGAATATTTAAGCTATAGCACGTTGTTGGCTCCGAGGTTACTGTCCACGGAAATCCTGAGATATGCCAGGCAATAAGGTGCTATAACCTAAGTATTAAATTGCGCAAGGAAAGAGCGCACGATTCCCTTCCTTGGATGTTATTCTGGGCCGAAATTGGTGAACCCTAGAGCCATTGGTAATCCTTAAATGTCAAGAAACTGAAAATCCTTAAAATCTGAAATTCATTAACTTCAAGAACTGAAGTCGATTCATCTCGTGTCTTTCGGAACCGTTGGATCACGGTTTCCGTCGTAAGAACCATTAAATCCCAATTTAGGAACACTGGTGTCGTGTCGTGTCCTAAGTTCTAGGGAGTCTTAGGTTTTAGGGAGTCCTAGAGTTAGGAGTCCAGCCTCATCACGGACGCTTGCTATGAATAGCAACCGTGCCATAGATCTAGTTACACTAGTCACCCAATCTTCCCTTACGACAAGCCTAGTAAACTAGGATGTAGGTTAACCTGCATTAGTCTAAGGAACAACTTGCATTTAGATAAGAATCATATAGCATCTTAGATGAAATCCTAAGATAATAAAATCCTCAACTTGAATTAAATAACTTCTCCTAAAACTGTTGAAACAGTCAGTCCCGTCTAGGTCGGTGTCTTAGTTGAGTTAGGCATGAGTAGCTTAGCTTAGGTGCACCGAACTACGTCGACTCTGATCCCAGTGAGGCTTGGGTACGTAGGCAGCTTGGATGTCTGATGGCATACCAACAGCGAGTCGGCTCCACAACAAATTGTGGGGTTTTGTATATTAATTTTCTTGTAAATTCTTAATTAAATCACTTAGGACTTTCCATGAAATTAGAATTTTAGGAAAACTTTCACTTAGATTGAATCCAGACAAATTAAGAAATCAAGATACACATTTAGGATTCATATTGAAATTAGATTTTAGGATGCATGTCACTTAGTTCGCACATTAACATAGAGTTGAGTGAGCCATTTAAAATAAATTTAAAAGAGTTAGCTTTTGGAATCGAAGACCGATTATCGGGCAGGAATGGTGCATGTGGCGGATAACTCCACATACCTTCCATTCTCGTAACCAGGTAGCGAGTCTAGATTTCTGGTTAATCATGGGTCCTAGATCCCACATCTAGGTGGCGACTCTGTCAGTCTCTTTTGTGTGGAATTTGGATTGCCTTAGTGATCCCAACTTCACATAAAAGATGAATTAAAATCAATATTAAAAGGCACACGCCAATCGCGTGGGTACGAGAGACCAAGAGAGAGCGTGGCGGCTCGCGCCCCACCCCCTCTCACGGGATCGGGTCTGACAGTTTGGCGACTCTGCATTAGGTAGTAAATGTTTGCGTCTAGGTTCCATTTTGTGTAGAGTCGTTTGTCGATTAAAGCTACGCAAAATGGTTCCGTCATTTTGACTTTGGTATTCGATGACTTCGTCATCTCTACCAAAGAGGGGTATCTGTAGACACCCCTATTTTGCTCTGCTTTAATCAACAAAGAAGTTAGTGTTCTTGTTATCAGTCTTTTTTAGTGTTTTCCATTCCCGTGTCCGCTCCTCTTGTTTTCTTGATCTTTTCGGTTATTTCTGTCATGTTTCGCATTATCCCGCTAAGTGTTGAGAAAGGTTATTCCCAAGAATCCGAGCAAGAGAGAATTTGGACCCATTCGGTGGGCCCGCATTGAGCATTTATTAAAATTTGGACCGGTTTGGGGGGGGGCCCGGATCGAGCATTTGTTTAAATTTGGATCAACCAGGGGGCCCGCATCGTTTTAATGAAAAATGAGTTTTTAACCTACTTCGATCCAATACATAGAGATACCCATCAAGGGAACAGTCAAGATCTCAGGAAGGTTATTTTAACAACCAATGTTGTTATGATCATCAAGTTAAGTTATTCGGATAAGCCTACAGAAATGATTTAGAGGGGCGCAGCCAATCCACATTATGTTGCATCAAATGAACAGTTCAGACCATTCTATGGAAGTGATTTGGGGCGCGCAATCTATTTGGGCCGTGACCCATAAATCGGACGGCTGAGATCATCCAATGGAAATATTTTGGGATGCAATTTCTGTGGGCCCATGAAATGAACGGTTTTGATCATCTAACTGAAATGGGTATGTAAATTGGAATGGGCGCGCGTGGGAGAAAAGGTGGGCCCAATAATGTTTAAAATCGCAATTTTGGAAGAGAGACATGTTCGACCAGCTTTAAGTGGGGCCTATCATTGTGTTTCATTCAAGATAATGTAGCTTATTAAATGGACGATCCAGATCATCTTACACCAATGAGTTTGGAGGCGCAACCTCATTTGCATTGTAGCCCAACAGTCAGGGGTTCGGATTATCCTATGGAGTGGGCCCCACCATTTTCTTAAAATAATAGTATTAGCAAGGCAAGACGTAGAATTTAGCCAGGTTGGAATGGGGCCCATCAAGTTAATATGGAAAGAGTACTACTAATTGGAAGGATACTAAAGTTAGTTAGAATCGGCCATTATTGAAGAAGAGTAATAGGCAATTCTGCAAAAGGAAGAAATTCGTTAATACAGTCCATATTAGTAAGCCATACGTAAAGGGTAGGAGGAGATCTTTGTTGCTAATACGGGGGCATGCAGGATGGCTTGATTTTTGGATCTATGATTCGGCAGTAGGGGGAGATCTGAAGAAGGACATCCATATTGCTATTCCGGGGAAGGGAAAAAAAGGGGGCTATAGGGTGAAAGAAAGAAAAAGGAGAGGAGATACCTCGAGAGAACCTCGGTTTTTTTGGGCGAGAGAAGAAAAAGAAGAACAGAGGCTCTCTCAACTTCGCTCTGATCTCACACAGCCGACCCCACTCTCTCACTCGGTTTCTCGGTTTCCCTCACCCTCTCGCTCTGTCTGCTTCTCCCTCACCATCTCTCTCGCTCTGGTTCTTCGAAAAAAAAAAGAGAGAGAAAGAAGTCACGTTAAAAGGAAAAGAACAGAGGAGGAACGGATGGCTCGGCTCTCTCGGATCCCTCTCTAGCTCTCATGTCGCCTCCTCCACCGGGCACTCTCACCTCTCCCCTCTCCCAAAACAGACCGCTCATCTCCCACACCCTTTCTCTCACTCTCTATCTCTCTATCCCTCTCATATTCTCTCTCTATCCCTCTCATAATCTCACCCTCACCATCTCATACTCTCCCTCTCTATCTTTCTTCCCATTCACACTTTTTTTTTAAAAAAAAAATAAAAAGAAAAAAAACACACGTGAAAAAAAAACAAAGCATCACACATGCTCTGTTTTTTTTTTTTTTTTTTTTCGTTCTCTCTCTCTCTCTCTCTCTCTCTCTCTCACCCTATCTTTCTCTACTTTCTCTCCTTATCTGTCTCCCCCCATCTCTCTCCCTCGTTCCCCATAAAAAATATATATATAAAAGAAAATAAAACAAAGAAAAAGAGAAAGAAAGCGAAAGCGAGCGGATTGCCCGTCGACGTGATTTTCAGAGTTTTCAGCATTTGGATGCGGCGAGGAACTCGATCACAGGTTAGTACACTATTCTCAGATTTTTTTTCTCGGATGATTTGGTATATTTTCGGATTTTTGCATGATTTTTAAGCATTTAAATGAATTTAATGTAATATTAAATGTGTATGCTCAAAATCATGATCTGCATGACTGTTTCAAATCCGTTTTGTCCCAAAATTTAATACGATGTTCTACTTAAATAGAGTAAAATAACTATCGGATCGGATCGGACATTGGATCAACGGTTTTTTAGAATTTGAGTGAAGAGTGGTATTTTATTTAAAATATTGGCTGAGTAATTACGAAATTCGAAAAAATAGCCATCTCAGAATGATCCATTTTTTGGAATTTTAAATTTTTCTTGTGTTCATCACATCAGAATAAGGTTGGAGGACGTTTTCCGGAGTCATAATTTTCTCGAAAATCATGTTTTAAAAATAGAAAACTCTTCAAAAATAGCTTTTCGACGAAGAAAAATAAAATATATACTAAAAGAATTCTAAAATTAATGAAATTTCGTAGGAAAATAATATAATGCTGATACATATTACCATGAATTTTTGAGAATTTTTGGAATTGGTTTGGCATATTATTTTATGCTTTCTTTGAAAATTATCAGATTTTAGAAGAATTTTTACAGACATCAGATCACAGATAAAATTCCCAAACTTTTTACAGTAGTTTTATATTCCATATTTCTAGTTTCTGTAAAAGTTTCAAGTGATTTAGATCTTGTTTCTTATGGGATGTATTGTTAATTCATAATCTTGCCTGAAAATTAACAAATTCGAAACTGATAGTAAATGGTTTCCAAAATTGATGAAAATCTCACAGCATGCTATTTTTACTTACATCTGTTACTGTAGAAATTTCAATGAATTTAGATTCCTATTTCTAGTAGTTTCTGTTTTTTTTTTTGCAATCTGATCAATTAATTGTTAAATCAAAATTAAATATGAGCTTAATGTAAAAATCTGTAAAAATCTTCCAGTAAGCTACATCTCATCATATCTTGCTGCTGTAGAAGTTTCAACTCATTTCGAATTCGTTTGCAACAGTTTCACTTGTAAAATCACTCATATGTTTAAAATTGATAAAATTCATTGAAAATCTGAAATTAATTAAAAATCATATGAAAATCATTAAAGAACCTTAAAACTCTGTCATATATTAACTCCTTAATCCATTGAAACAGAAATCTTAGGATCTTTAGATTTCCCTGGAAAAATGGCCAGTGCATCCATAATCGTATCTCAATTGCAACCAATCTTTGACAATTTGAATATTTAAGCTATAGCACGTTGTTGGCTCCCCGAGGTTACTGTCCACGGAAATCCTGAGATATGCCAGGCAATAAGGTGCTATAACCTAAGTATTAAATTGCGCAAGGAAAGAGCGCACGATTCCCTTCCTTGGATGTTATTCTGGGCCGAAATTGGTGAACCCTAGAGCCATTGGTAATCCTTAAATGTCAAGAAACTGAAAATCCTTAAAATCTGAAATTCATTTAACTTCAAGAACTGAAGTCGATTCATCTCGTGTCTTTCGGAACCGTTGGATCACGGTTTCCGTCGTAAGAACCATTAGAGCCCAATTTAGGAACACTGGTGTCGTGTCGTGTCCTAAGTTCTAGGGAGTCTTAGGTTTTAGGGAGTCCTAGAGTTAGGAGTCCAGCCTCATCACGGACGCTTGCTATGAATAGCAACCGTGCCATAGGTCTAGTTACACTAGTGACCCAATCTTCCCTTAGGACAAGCCTAGTAAACTAGGATGTAGGTTAACCTGTATTAGTCTAAGGAACAACTTGCATTTAGATAAGAATCATATAGCATCTTAGATGAAATCCTAAGATAATAAAATCCTCAACTTGAATTAAATAACTTCTCATAAAACTGTTGAAGCAGTGAGTCTCGTCTAGGTCGGTGTCTTAGTTGAGTTAGGCATAAGTAGCTTAGCTTAGGTGCACCGAACTACGTCGACTCTGATCCCAGTGAGGCTTGGGTACGTAGGCAGCTTGGATGTCTGATGGCATACCAACCGCGAGTCGGCTCCACAACAAATTGTGGGGTTTTGTATATTAATTTTCTTGTAAATGCTTAATTAAATCACTTAGGATTTTCCATGAAATTAGAATTTTAGGAGAACTTTCACTTATATTGAATTCAAACAAATTAAGAAATCAAGATACACATTTAGGATTTACATTGAAATTAGATCATAGGATGCATGTCACATAGTTCGCACACTAACATAGAGTTAAATGAGCCATTTAAAAGAAATTCAAAAGAGTTAACTATTGGAATTGAAGACCGATTATCTGGCAGGAATGGTGCATGTGGCAGATAACTCCCTAAACCTTCCATTTTTGTAACCAGGTAGTGAGTCTAGATTTCTGGTTAATTATAGGTCCTAGATCCCACATCTAGGTGGCGACTCTGTCAGTCTCTTTTGTGTGGAATTCAGATTGCCTTAGTGATCCCAAGTTCACATAAAAGACGAATTAAAATCAATAATAAAATGCACACGCCAATCGCGTGGGTACGAGAGACCAAGAGAAGGCGTGGCGGCTCGCGCCCCACCCCTCTCGCGGGATCGGGTCACACAGTTTGGCGACTCTGCTGGGGATCACCTAACTTCATTAAAATTTCAAAAAATAACTCATTTGAATTTAATTTAACTGGCTCATAAAAACTCTATCTTTTTATGATTGTTAGATTAGTTTGTGTGCTTTATTTTCTCATCACATCATACTCAAACTTAATCTAACAAATCCTGAAGGCATCATAGATTGCGCGAACTTATTGCACACACTTACATCACTTGCATCTAAACCCTGCATTTCACATGCACACACGTCCTATTTTAGGAACCCGGAGTGTTATCTAGCATGGTTGACTGGGATTTCATCACCTGGTGCCTCTGTGCTAGAGAAGCATTCCACCCTTAGCCTAGCACCTTATGGTGCGTAAACGGATCTCTTGTTCATGTACTGATACGCCGGACACTGGTACAATATATCGAACATGGATTCGCGCTAAGGGAACTCTTGGCCTTACCCCTAGATTAACCCACACATGCATGTAGTATACGAACACATGTGCATCACGTGTGTGAGCCTAGTTTAGGATATCCTACCCATTTGTATCTAGATTAGGCCGTAGTCCATCTTCCAATGGCTACGATCGGTCCCTAAGTACACAAACAAAGTCATGAGTCGAGATCTTCTCTCCACTCCGATAGATTAGGATTAGGGTTGATGCCTTCAGGTAACACTGTTAAAATGTGCGAAGATTAAAAACTTTCCCTTTGGGGTTAGGATATAAATCCCATCATTTCCAAAGATCTTATAGGATTAGTCATTCATGATCTATCCGTTGAAAGCAATCCTACGCTATCTCATCTCATCTCTTGATCGTACGATTTTCAATCTTCTATTATGTGATTCGATCATGTATCCATACTTTCTTTATACTGGCAGGAACTTATCCCAATCTCGTGTTCATGTAATCCTCATCATTCTTGTATCCTTTCTCTTGGCTTACAGGCACCATGTCTACTCGTACAATTCTTGATTGGATCCGTGGTACATTAAGAGAATCTCACATCTATGCCATAAGTGAGCAAGAGAAGAATCTCTTCGGCTACGTGGAAACCATCAAGCTCGATTGGGGATTACTCTATGCCGCATCAGAGTGTTGGGATCCCGATCATCATGTCTTCTGTTTTGGCAACCAAGAAACGTGTCCCATCTTTGAAGAATGGTGTGCCTTATTGGAATATCCTGTGGATGGCCCTCTAGTGAAGCCATCCTGTGTTCCAAATTATCGTCCTTTGTTCCTTCGCTTAATGAATAATCCAGATGAATCCATGAACTCTTTCATGAAAGGCCAAGAAGTGTCCATGCAACATCTGATTGTGTAAGCCCAAGGGTCTACTCTCCTATCTTGTTTTGATGATTCTAAACATAATTGATTGTGTTTTTGAATACTAATCAATTTGCTTCGAAGTGTTGTGTTTGAGATAGGGTTGATCATTGAAGAAACCAACACACAACATGGTCATGCTTGGAGATATCCCATACAAGAGTCAAAGGAGCTAAGTGAAGCTCACCTCATCTCTCAAGCAAGCATATACAAGATGGAAGATCAATTGAAGACCAAGACTAAAGAGAAGTTGAAGATTGCATAGGTATCATTGTACATCCTTTCTCTTTAGATTTCCAAGTCAAGGCAAAGTGTTTTCAACTTGGTTTTCAAAGAACACTTAAGAACTTAAAATGCATTAGTGAATGGTTATGTGGTGGACCAACATGTTGGGACCCTCATAAACATTCCAAAATAACCATAGGAGTTGAGTTCCAAAAGCTAAAAATCAAATTTGCAATAAAAATCAAAAACTGCGGATTTTTAGGCTTCTCGGAACTCCGAGAATTTTTCTCGGAGCTCCGAGCTCGGAACTCCGAGAGTTCCCTCGGAACTCCGAGAAAAGGTCCAGTAGCATCTGGACACTTTCTCGGAACTCCGAGACAATTTCTCGGAACTCCGAGAAATGGTCCAGTAGAAATTTTATTTCTTCTGGCCGTTGTCTCGGAACTCCGAGAATATTTCTCGGAACTCCGAGAATATTTCTCGGAACTCCGAGAATGGTTCTCGGAACTCCGAGAACCTCGCGACAGACTAAAAAATAGCCGTTGGGATTCAAATTAATTGTTGGTTTTTGATATGTCCACCCCCAAACGGTCATATTCTTTGGTGTGGTTATATATACAACATGTAGAGAAGTTTTTCACTCTCTCTTGATCTTTGAAAAACATCCTTAAGCATCAAAAACATTTGCAATCCATTTTAGCTTGAGTTTTTGTTTTTTCATCCCAAACTTGCCTTTCACTTGTGAATCTTTTGAGTTTGGATATAGTAGTGCTTTCACTTGCAAATCACCATCTTTGAAGAGCAATCAAGGGTCTACAAAGAGCATCAAGCTTTCAAGAAGAAGCCAAGCTATTCTCTTTCAAATCTTGTATAGGTGGCTAGGGCATTCCTTTTTTAATTCCCTAGAGAGCAACCGCTTAGAACTCGGCGGAGAAGGAGAGTCTTTGTAAAGGTGTAAGGGCATCCTTGTTTAATATCCCTTGGAATTGTAACCGCCTCGGAGCCGGGCATCGTGGAGGTCTCCAATAGTGGAATCCCTCAAGTGCGACCTTGAGTAGAGTGGAGTAGGCCGTTGGCCGAACCACTATATATCGGTGTGTCATTTCTCACTCTTGCATTTCCATTATTGTTTTGGTTTGGCATTTCACTTTGTTCTTTCAATTATATTTGCACTAACCAAATATTTAATTAAGTGAAGAAAAATTCCAATTAGGGTTTATAGATAATTCTCAAAAGGCCTAATATTGAGTTAAATTCAATTCACCCCCCCTCTTGAGTATTTCAATTGGTATCAGAGCCTCGTCTCTATTTTTTTGAAAACCCTAACCGGTTTAGAGTAAAGATTCAAAAATGGCAAACTACCCTCAACATCATGAAGGTTATTCAAACACTAGGCCACCCTATTTTGATGGTACAAATTATGGTTTTTGGAAAACTAAAATGAAAATCTTTTTAACTCAAGACTATCAAATGTGGAGAGCAATTAATAATGAATATATCCTACCCACAAGAAATTTGAATGATTGGACCGAAGCCGAACAACAAGCTTCGAATTATAATGCCAAAGCCATGAATTCTCTCATTTGTGCTCTATCTCCCGGAGAATTCAATAGAGTATCAAATTTGAATTCGGCTAAGGAAATTTGGGACACTCTAGAAGTCACCCATGAAGGAACCAATCAAGTTAAAGAATCTAAAATGAACCATCTTTTTCGGCAATACGAACTTTTTCAAATGACACCCGATGAAACAATTGCCGACATGTACACTAGATTCACCAATCTTGTAAATGGATTAAGGGGACTTGGAAAACAATTTTCCAATAGAGATTTAGTAACTAAAATTCTTAGGTCCCTACCTTTGTCTTGGGAATCCAAAACCTCCGCAATCACCGAAGCCAAGGACATGAACACTTTGAACCTAGATGAACTTATAGGATCCTTGATCACACATGAAATGATTTTCAAAACAAAAGCACCCGAAATCGAAACTAAAATCGAAAAAGGAAAAGGAATTGCTTTTGCTTGTAATGTAGGTGAAAGTGAAGATGCAAAGGAAGACATCGAGGATGAAGTAGCTCTCCTAACAAGAAGGATCAAATTCTTGCAAAGAAACATGGGAGGCATGAGAAATAGAAGGACCAATCCTCCATTCAAGAAGAAAGAAGAAGTTGGTGATGGATCTTCTCAACCCCGATGTTACGGTTGCAAGAAGCTTGGACACATTCGCCCGGATTGTCCACTCAACAATGAACCTACTTCAAACAACCGCTTCAAGAGAAGAGAAGGCAAGAGAGGAATGTCCGCCACATGGGATGAGGAGATTGAAAGCGAAGGCGAACAAAATGATGGGGAAGATTGCCTATTAGCAAGAAATGTGTGCTTCATGGCCTCAACAAACGACAACAATGAGGTAAACACTTTAAATGATGTCATTATCTTACAAGAAGTTTTAGATTCCTTACAAAGTGCAAATGATGAACTTGAAATTCAATTTGATAAAATTGCATCACTTGAAAATTCTCTTGCTAACATGACAAAAGAATTTGGTTGGTTAAAAAGGGATCATGAATTCTTAGATGATGAAAATGAAAAATGCAAAGTAGAGATTCATGAGCTAAATGCTACCATTAAGAATTTGAATGAAAATCAACAAAATCTTTCTATTGAAAATAACAAACTAAAGCATGAAAACGGTAAACTATCTTTTGAATATGATGAACTCAAGAAACTCTTTAAAAAATTTGAAAATAGTTCATTAAAATTGGATAAACTTGTAAATCTTCAAAGAATGTCAAGTGACAAAAGTGGACTTGGACATAGATGGAATACCACAATATCTAACTATAAAAACAAACTTGAAAAGACTTCCTCTAGTAGTACCAAAATTTGCTTTTATTGTGGATTGTTAGGTCATTATAAAGTTGCTTGCTTGCATGCTAAACAAGATAAGATCAAATTGAACTCTAAAGTGAAAACAAATGAACATAGCAAGATTAGGAAGATTTGGGTACCTAAGGGATCTCACTTGCCTATTCCTATGTAGGTATGCCTTAAAAGCCACAACAAGAGGAACACATGGTACCTTGATAGTGGATGCTCTAGACACATGACCGGAGATCTCACTCAATTCGCATCCCTATCACTCAAGGATGGTGGAGAAGTTACCTTTGGAGATGACAAGAAAGGAAAAGTCAAAGGTGAAGGCACCATAGGTAACTCTACCTCTCCCATACATGATGTACTCTTTGTTGATGGCTTGTCCCATAATCTTATTAGCATTAGTCAATTATGTGATAATGGTTTTGAAGTTGTCTTCAATCCCGACAAATGCATTGTTAAAAATAAGATAAATGGAGAAGTAAAATTCATAGGGTCTAGAGACAATAACATTTATACAATTGGACTAGATGATCTTAGACTCCAAAAAGTGACTTGTCTAAATGCCATTAGTGAGGATTCTTGGCTATGGCATAGGAGGTTGGGTCATGCCGGAATGGATCTCATTTCGACCCTCTCCTCAAAAGAAAGTGTTAGAGGATTGCCTAAGTTCAAATTCATCAAGGATCACATTTGTAGAACTTGTCAATTAGGAAAACAATTGAAAAGCTCTTTTGCACCTAAAAATATGATTTCAACTTCCTACCCCTTGGAGCTACTTCATATGGATCTTTTTGGACCAATGAAGACTAGTAGCCTAGGTGGAAAGAGGTACGTGTTTGTAGTTGTTGATGACTACTCACGATTCACATGGGTCATATTTCTAGGACACAAAGATGAAACTTATGAAAACTTCCTAACATTATGCAATCAAATTCAAAATGAAAAAGGTGTTGCCATCTCCCACATTAGAAGTGATCATGGAACGGAATTTGAAAATGTACACTTTGACACTTACTGTAATGAACATGGCATTAAACATAATTTTTCCGCACCTAGAACACCTCAACAAAATGGAGTAGTAGAAAGAAAGAATCGAACTCTCCAAGAAATGGCTAGAACAATGTTGCATGAAAATGATCTCCCTAGATATTTTTGGGCGGAAGCGGTTAGCACCGCTTGCTATATCATAAACAGGGTATACTTAAGGCCAATCTCTAAGAAAACACCTTATGAGCTTTGGAAAAACTTGAAACCAAATATAAGCTATTTTAGAGTGTTTGGATGTAAATGCTTTATTTTAAATATCAAAGATAATCTACACAAATTTGATAGGAAATCGGATGATGGAATATTCTTAGGGTATTCTTCTCATAGCAAAGCATATAGAGTATTTAATAGGAGAACCCTAGTAGTAGAAGAATCCATGCATGTGACATTTGATGAAAGAGAGCCAACACCACAAGAAATGCCACATGATGAGGATGAACCCATTGAACATCTTTTTCCAAAATTGAGTGCTCCTCCTCATGCATCAACAAGTCATACATTACCTAGTGAGGAAGTAGAAAATGAAAATGATGACTCATTGCCTAGGGATAGGAGAACATTGGTAGATCATCCTGAATCCCAAATTTTAGGTGATGCCACATTGCCAGTAAGAACTAGATCATACTATCGTAGTGTGAGCAATAATTTGGCATTCCTATCCGAATTGGAACCAAAATCCATCAAGGAAGCAGAAAAGGATGAATATTGGTTGATGGCCATGCAAGAAGAGTTGAGTCAATTCGAAAGGAACAAGGTATGGAGGCTAGTACCTAGACCTAGTGATCATCCAGTCATTGGCACGAGATGGGTGTATAGAAATAAATTGGATGAAAATGGAATTATCACTAGGAATAAAGCTAGGCTTGTAGCCCAAGGGTACAATCAGGAGGAAGGGATAGATTATGATGAGACATTTGCTCCTGTTGCCCGTATGGAGGCTATTAGGATACTTTTGGCATATGCATCTCATAAAGGATTTAAACTATATCAAATGGATGTCAAAAGTGCCTTCCTGAATGGCTATATCCAAGAGGAAGTGTATGTTGAGCAACCTCCAGGTTTTGAAGACTTCAAACATCCAAATCATGTCTTCAGGCTTGATAAAGCTTTATATGGATTAAAGCAAGCTCCTAGAGCTTGGTATGAGAGGCTTTGCACTTTCTTAGTTGAAAAGGGATTCGAGATGGGAAAGGTGGATAAAACCTTATTTATCAAAAGAGAAAATCATGATATCCTCCTTGTCCAAATCTATGTGGATGATACCATCTGTGGCTCAACTAATCAAAAATTGTGTGATGAATTTGCAACCTTAATGAAAAATGAATTTGAAATGAGCATGATGGGAGAGTTAACCTACTTCTTAGGACTCCAAATTAAACAATACAAAAATGAAATATTTTTAAATCAAGAAAAATATACAAAGGAGTTATTAAAGAAGTATGGCATGGATAGCAGTAAGACATCAAGAATTCCCATGAGTACTACTGCTAAGCTAGAAAAAGATGAATTTGGCAAATCTGTGGATCAGAAATTGTATAGGGGTATGATAGGTAGTTTGCTCTATTTGACAGCCAGCAGACCAGACATTATGTTTACTGTCTGTCTCTGTGCTCGTTTTCAATCGGATCCTAAAGAATCTCACCTATCGGCAGTTAAGAAGATCTTCAAGTACTTAAAAGGAACCCAAAGTCTAGGACTGTGGTATGAAAGATCATCTTCCTTCACTCTCATCGGATATTCAGATGCAGACTTTGCTGGATGTAGAGTAGATAGGAAAAGCACTAGTGGGACTTGCCAATTCTTGGGTAAATCACTTGTTTCATGGTTTAGCAAGAAGCAAAATTCAGTAGCTCTGTCCACAACAGAAGCAGAATATGTGGCAGCTGGAGCTTGCTGTGCTCAAGTCCTATGGATGAAAAGCACATTGATGGACTATGCAATCAAAATGGAAAATATTCTCATCCAATGTGACAATACTAGTGCTATAAGCTTAACAAAGAACCCCATACAACACTCAAGAACAAAACACATTGAGATTAGGCACCACTTCATCAGAGATCACTCACAAAAAGGGGATATTTGCTTAAAATATATCAACACTGAAGAACAGTTAGCGGATATCTTTACAAAACCCCTTAGTGATGATAGAATTTGCTATATCCGAAGTGCCTTAAACATATGGAGTGCGGATCAAATCAAAGAAATTGCCAAATAAATACTTTGTGCCTTTAACCAGCTTATCTATATAGTATTTATATATATAATCTTTGTTTGGTAGTATCTGCATGAATGAGATGTCAAATTTTTAATCTTAAAAATCACTCAATTGATATTCTTAGCCTTCTTAGTTTTTCTAAGTTGGAGAGGTATCTTCACTTTAATTAAAATACCTAACATCTTGACATATGTCAACATCTCGATCATGAACAGGTATATGTGCATTACTTGGTTATATAATTTTATACCATAAGCATTGATTCAGGGGGAGTTATCCACTCCTATTTTTTTTACACCCTTTCTGTCGATGACAAAAGGGGGAGAAGTTTGAAATTGATTATCTATTCAATTGACTATATGCACCACTTGCTTATAACTTGTATCATTTATATGTGTGCATATATTGAGGGGGAGTTCTAGTATTCACTTGCCTACTATGTCACTCCACACACACCTCATAATCAATTTTGTTTGTCATCATAAAAAAGGGGGAGATTGTAAGCCCAAGGGTCTACTCTCCTATCTTGTTTTGATGATTCTAAACATAATTGATTGTGTTTTTGAATACTAATCAATTTGCTTCGAAGTGTTGTGTTTGAGATAGGGTTGATCATTGAAGAAACCAACACACAACATGGTCATGCTTGGAGATATCCCATACAAGAGTCAAAGGAGCTAAGTGAAGCTCACCTCATCTCTCAAGCAAGCATACACAAGATGGAAGATCAATTGAAGACCAAGACTAAAGAGAAGTTGAAGATTGCATAGGTATCATTGTACATCCTTTCTCTTTAGATTTCCAAGTCAAGGCAAAGTGTTTTTAACTTGGTTTTCAAAGAACACTTAAGAACTTAAAATGCATTAGTGAATGGTTATGTGGTGGACCAACATGTTGGGACCCTCATAAACATTCCAAAATAACCATAGGAGTTGAGTTCCAAAAGCTAAAAATCAAATTTGCAATAAAAATCAAAAACTGCGGATTTTTAGGCTTCTCGGAACTCCGAGAATTTTTCTCGGAGCTCCGAGCTCGGAACTCCGAGAGTTCCCTCGGAACTCCGAGAAAAGGTCCAGTAGCATCTGGACACTTTCTCGGAACTCCGAGACAATTTCTCGGAACTCTGAGAAATGGTCCAGTAGAAATTTTATTTCTTCTGGCCGTTGTCTCGGAACTCCGAGAATATTTCTCGGAACTCCGAGAATTCTCGGAACTCCGAGAATGGTTCTCGGAACTCCGAGAACCTCGCGACAGACTAAAAAATAGCCGTTGGGATTCAAATTAATTGTTAGTTTTTGATATGTCCACCCCCAAACGGTCATATTCTTTGGTGTGGTTATATATACAACATGTAGAGAAGTTTTTCACTCTCTCTTGATCTTTGAAAAACATCCTTAAGCATCAAAAACATTTGCAATCCATTTTAGCTTGAGTTTTTGTTTTTTCATCCCAAACTTGCCTTTCACTTGTGAATCTTTTGAGTTTGGATATAGTAGTGCTTTCACTTGCAAATCACCATCTTTGAAGAGCAATCAAGGGTCTACAAAGAGCATCAAGCTTTCAAGAAGAAGCCAAGCTATTCTCTTTCAAATCTTGTATAGGTGGCTAGGGCATTCCTTTTTTAATTCCCTAGAGAGCAACCGCTTAGAACTCGGCGGAGAAGGAGAGTCTTTGTAAAGGTGTAAGGGCATCCTTGTTTAATATCCCTTGGAATTGTAACCGCCTCGGAGCCGGGCATCGTGGAGGTCTCCAATAGTGGAATCCCTCAAGTGCGACCTTGAGTAGAGTGGAGTAGGCCGTTGGCCGAACCACTATATATCGGTGTGTCATTTCTCACTCTTGCATTTCCATTATTGTTTTGGTTTGGCATTTCACTTTGTTCTTTCAATTATATTTGCACTAACCAAATATTTAATTAAGTGAAGAAAAATTCCAATTAGGGTTTATAGATAATTCTCAAAAGGCCTAATATTGAGTTAAATTCAATTCACCCCCCCTCTTGAGTATTTCAGATTGACATTTACCCTCCTATTGGACACATTGGTGCTGTTGATATTCAAAAAGCCCGACGGCGCGCTTTGAGATTCTGCTCATTTGCTAGGTTCCTCACTGTCCAGCCTTCTCGCTTTGCGTCAGCTGTTCTTCTGGACCTCGTTGATCAAATGGATCGTGGCGCCAATCCAATTCCTACTATCCTTGCAAAAACCTTCAATGGATTGGATGATATGGCTCGTCTTCGTGCCAGCTCAGGTCCAGGCTCTTATGTTCGCTCCTTCGTTGGTTCTTTCTCAGGACGTCCTGCTTTACTTCAGGTGTGGTTGTGCCACAAGCTAAAAATCGCAGCTCCTGTGCATTTCGATCATACGTTATACACCTTCAGCGAATGGCGCCATGATGTTTCTTTCGATCACAAAAACGATTGGGTTGAATGGTTAAATTCTCGCCAAGAAGATCAGATTTATTGGCAAATCCCTAGAATCCAAGAAGCCGTCTTCAACACTGGAGAAGCTAACTACGTTCACCTTCTTGGTCTAAAAAAGACTTCCTTTTATGTTCCTGCCAGGATCCTGCGTCAGTATGGAAGGGAGCAATTTATTGTGCCTCCCCTTCGTCATTTTTATCTGCCTGAGGATCTCAAGCCCAAGATTGTCAAAGCCGTTTCATCTGCTTGGGATGTCAGGATCATCAAACCTCTAAAAGAGTCAGCTGAACATGATTGTCGTCCAAAGAAGAAGTCTAAAAAGAATGCTTAGTTCCATGTTTAATCTTATCCGTTTATCTTTGAAAGATTGAACCATGTACTCAAATTTTAACGATTGATCAATAAAGTTCATCTTTCTCTCTCATTATCCTAGTCTATGCATGCGTCATTGTTTACTTTTTCCGTGATTTTAAAATGTGTCTTTCAAATATTACAGGGCAGTAAACACCATAGCTAACCCCATTGCTCCTTGGGTTCGGGTCTCTTCACGATTGGAGAGGAATTCTGTCTCTCCACCACCCTCTCTGAGAACCCCAGCATCTCCTTCTTTCTCATCCTCACCAATGGCAGATAACCAAGATGACCTTCCACCTACTGCTATTACCGATACTCTTACCTTGATTCTCCAACAGCTTCAAGAACTCAAAGAAGAGAACCGAGTTATCAAGGCTCAGCTTTCTGAAAAGTTGGGACCATCATTGTCCAAGGATAAAGGGCCTATGCACCAAGCAGCTACTTCAGCAGTACCTGCCCAACCAGTGTTCATCAATATCCCCGATAAAGCCGAAGAAGACTTAGAAAAAGAACAGTACAGCGAGGATCGCAGTAGGCCTTCTCAGTTCATGGTTGATAAATCTGTTATGGAGAAATTAGAGACTCTTACCAGGAAAGTTCAAGACATTCAGTTTCAAGACCAGGGTGGTTTCAATCCCAGTGATCTTACTCTATTTCCCGAAATCCGCCTTCCTGCTAATTTTCAAATGCCCGATTTCGACAAATATGATGGTGTGGGTTGTCCAATCACACATTTGCAAATGTTCACCATCATGTGTCAGCCTCAAGGCTTATCTCCTGAGCAAATGGCTCAATTGTTCACAGTTTCCCTAACCAAGGTTCCTAGGAGATGGTTCATGGTCTTGGACAAGACTCGTTACAGGACATGGAAGAATATCGGCGAGTAATTCATCAGGCAGTTCAAATATGATGATGGGACAGAAATCACCAGAAAGGATTTAGAGAGAACAAAGCAAGACTCGAGGGAATCCTTTCTGATTTTTGTGAAAAGATGGAGGAGAATAGCAGCTCAGATGATGGAGCGCCCGTCTGAAGAAGAGCAGGTTCAAATAATCATGAAAAACATTTCCCCCCAACTCCAGTATCACATGTCATTACAATATTATCCAGACTTCAAGCACTTCATTGTGGCAGGCACCCAGATAGAGGAGGCTATGGCTCAAGGTGTATTTAACCGTAGCAACCCAAACCCCAGAGACTTCAAAAAGTCCCCTCCAGCCCAAGTCAGTAGCATCTCTCGTTCCAATGCTCAGTCCTCCAAATCCCAAGAACCTCTCGTAATGGACTATGCTCAACCCGCGACCGCACCTCAGCAACAAACCCGGGTAGAATTTACCCCTCTTCCCATTCCATCTTCAGAGGTGCTTAAGCAGTGTCTTGCTACAGGTCGCATAACCCTACCTGCCATCCGGCCTCCACCCAATCCCCTACCTGCAAATTGGCGAGCTGACCTACACTGTGAGTACCACAGAGGTCCTGGTCATCTTACTGACAACTGCATTGCCTTGAAATATAGAATCCAGAAACTCATTGATGAGAAATTCATTGCATTCCAGCCAAGACCCAATGTCACCCAAAACCCGTTACCTGGTCATGCAAATCCTCCTGCTGCCGTTAATGCCATAACCATAGGAGATCTTGAGTTTGACCCTCTCACCCTCATATGTGCCTTAGAACCCATTTCTGAACCCCAAATCATATTCTGTGATGAATCATACCCAAGAGAGTCAGTACCTCCCTTGGTAATCATCTATGAGCCACAAGTCCCTCAAATTATCACTTATGATGAGCCAGAATTAGATGAAGTCAGACATGTTACAAGGGGCGGAAGAATTTTCAAACCTGCTGAATTGAGAGTCGAAAATCCAGGGGCATTGGCTCGAGGAGAGGAGCCGCAATATGTGAAAGATCCAGATGATGAAGTTGTGCAGCAGTTAAAGAAAACTCAGGCTGTTATATCTGTATGGGGATTGTTGATAGCATCAAAGAAACACAGAGAAGCCGTGTTAAAAGAATTGAATACCACAGAGGTATCCTCAGAGATATCTCTGGAGCAACTGGCTGAAGTTGTTGCTCTAACCCAGGCCACCAGGGCCATTAGTTTCTCAGATCAGGAGCTGCCTCCTCAAGGTCGGAATCATGCTAGAGCTCTTCATGTCACTATTGTCTGTGGAGGCAAGAAAGTACCATCTGTGTTGGTAGATAACGGATCCGCCTTGAATGTGTGTCCATTGAGAACTGCCATTACCTTGGGTTTCGGTCCCACTGATTTTGCCGAATCAACCCTTGGTATCCTCGCATATGACAACACCCGCAGAAATGTGGTCGGAGTCCTCACCACCAAGATCGTTATAGGCGGTCAAGAACTTGAGGTTGAGTTTCAAGTTATTGATATCAAAGCCTCGTTCAATATGCTTCTAGGACGTCCCTCGTTGCATAAGGAAGGTGCTGTTGCTTCAACCCTTCACCAAAAGCTGAAGTTCATCAAAGATGGGAAGTTGTTCACTGTCAGAGGTAACGAAGAGCCAGAAATAGGGCAGATAACAGGAGAAACCTTGATCCTTCCAGTTGCAAAAGCAGATGACTACAACTTGAATGGTTTCGCATTCGACGTTGCTGTTATTTCTTATGAGGACGCCTCTCGGGAGTTGTATTTGCCTTTTGCCATCAGTCCTATGGTGGCCAAGATGATGAGAAAAATGAATTACTTCCCTGGTATGAATTTGGGCCGTGATCCAAGCAAGGCATCTCACTGGCGCCCAATCAAAGCAAACCATGGAATTTTCGGTCTTGGATATGTACCTACTGAGGAGGAGGAAGAAGCCATGGAAGAATTGTTGAAATTGAAGGAAGAAGTCCGCCGCATCGGAAGGGTACTCCCAATGGCTCCATATTCCTTATCGATGAATGGTCATTTTATCAAAGAAGGTGAGACCTCTACATAATATGGGTTTTCTGAACCATGGTATGACTCAGTGACAGGGATCATGATACCCGGTTTTGAAATATTCAGTGGCCTTGCTCTCCCAGAAACAGAACCGCCGATATATTATGTTGAGAAAGCTGTTGAGGACTGGTTAGTCTACCTTGAGCCAGATGTGCTGGGATCTTTGTTTGAAGAAAATGTGCCAGATGTTGATTACTATTCTGAAGAACAAGAAGAGACCGATTGTGAAGATGTGCTGGTGGCAGTTATTCAGAGTAATGATACCTTTACTGAACCTCAGAATCAGATTGCACCTGCAATAGAAAATCTTTCAAACTAGAGTTCTGATGTTTTTCCATCTTATTTTATTGCTAAGTCAAGTCTAGTCAAGTCGATTGAATCAGTGTCAGTGCCTAGTCCAGGCGAGTCATTTTCTGAGTTTATTTACTATGTGAATCCTGAGCCTGTTCAGGATGAGTCCGATAATAATGATGTAATTTCTTTCAATTCAATGAAATCTGATTCTCAGTATGTCTCTGTGTTCGCTTCTGACTTTAATAAAAATGATAACACTCCCTCCTCAGACGAGGAAGAGGGGATCGACGAAACACCCCTTGAATTGCAGCATATACTCAAACAAGAGGAGGAGCACCGAGCCCAGCCTCTTAAAGATGAAATCAAAATTATAAACATCGGAACAGAAGATTTAATACAGGAAATACGAATTGGAAATACTCTATCCTCTGAAGAGCGCGATGAATTAATAAACCTACTTAAGGAATATAAAGAAGTTTTTGCCTGGTCCTACAAAGATATGCCCGGGTTGAGCGAAGACATTGTTCAGCACAAGCTACCTTTGTTACATGGGATTAAACCTAAAAAGCAGAAGCTAAGGAGAATGAAGCCCGAGTGGGTCTTGAAAGTAGAAGAAGAGGTTACTAAGCAGTTGAATGCTGGATTTCTGCAAGTGGTGGAATATCCAGAATGGCTCGCAAATATAGTACCTGTACCGAAGAAAGATGGAAAGGTGAGAATGTGTGTAGATTTCAGGGATTTGAACAAGGCAAGTCCAAAAGATGATTTCCCTCTACCACATATCGATATCCTGGTAGACAATACGGCCGGGCATGAATTACTATCGTTCATGGATGGTTTCTCGGGCTACAATCAAATTAAGATGGCACCCGAGGACATGGCTAAGACCTCGTTCATTACACAATGGGGGACATATTGCTATCGGGTAATGCCATTTGGTCTTAAGAATGCTGGTGCGACATATCAAAGAGCAGCTACAGCCCTACTCCATGACATGATACATAGAGAAGTCGAAGTTTATGTCGATGATATGATTGTAAAAGCCAAGGAAAGGAGAGATCAAATCCCGAACCTTAAGAAGTTCTTTGAAAGAATACTCAAATACCGTCTTCGCTTGAATCCCAGCAAGTTTGTATTCGGGGTTACCTCTGGTAAGTTGCTTGGATTTATGGTGAGTCAAAGGGGCATAGAGGTAGATCCTCAGAAGATTAAGGCTATCCAGGAGATGCCGCCACCTAAAACCGAGAAGGAAATTCGGGGATTCCTAGGAAGGATACAGTTCCTGAGACGATTCATCGCTCATCTGACATCAACTTGTGAACCCATCTTTAAGCTCCTAAAGAAAAATACTTCCAAGGAATGGACAGAGGAATGTCAACAGGCCTTCGAGAAGATAAAGCGAAGTTTGTCTGAACCGCCAATAGTAGCACCAGTAATACCGGGGTATCCATTGCTGCTTTACTTGTCAGTAACAGAAACCACAATGGGTTGTATGTTAGCACAGCAAGATCCAGAAACCAAGCATGAAAAGGCTGTGTATTATCTTAGTAAGAAAATGTTGGAGTATGAACAGAAGTACACTGTCCTAGAAAAAACCTGCTTAGCTCTGGTGTGGGCTACTCAGCGACTCAGGCATTATCTTTTATCGCATAAGGTCTTGCTCCTGTCAAGGATGGATCCTCTGAAATATCTCTTTGAAAAACCAGCCTTGACAGGAAGGACTGCCAGATGGTTATTGTTGTTGTCCGAGTTTGACATCACCCATGTAACCCAAAAATCAGTAAAGGGCCGAGTCATTGTTGAGCAATTGGCAGAAGCACCCCGAGAAGAAAATCAGCCTTTCAAACCAATGTTCCCAGATGAAGAGATCATGATGGTAGAAGATGAATATCCAGAAACTGGTTGGACCCTCTATTTTGATGGAGCAGCAAATCAAACAGGACAAGGAGTAGGGGCATTGCTTGTGTCACCTCGAAATGAGCATGTTCCCCTTGCCGTTAAGTTACAATTCAATTGCACCAACAATATGGCAGAGTATGAAGCATGCATTGTTGGGCTTGAGGCTGCATTGGCCTTAGGCTTAGAGAATCTTGATGTATATGGAGATTCGAAGCTAATCATTTGCCAAACTCAAGGAGAGTGGAGAACCAAAGAAGAAAAGCTATTGCCATATCATGAATACTTGGATGCTCTTGCTAAACAATTCCAGTGCATCACTTTCAGTTATCTGCCAAGGTTGAAGAATAGATTCGCCGATGCCTTAGCGACATTAGCTTCTATGATTGACATACCTCACAATATGAAGATGAGGCCCATCACGGTTCAGGAGCAATGGGCCCCTGCATATGTTGATGCTATAGAGATAGCTGCAAGATGTCCCGATGGTAAACCATGGTATACGGACATAAAGAACTACATCTCGGGCCAGGGCCATCCCAATGAAGTGTCAAGTAAAGAAATAAGGACTTTGCAGAGATTGACAACTATTTTGTCATTTGTGGAGGGGAGTTGTATCGACGGTCTTTCGATGGAATTCAACTCTTATGTGTCACTGTAGATCAGGCTGAAGAAATTCTCGCAGATATTCATGAAGGGGTGTGTGGGCCTCATATGAATGGAAAGATGCTGGCAAAGAAGATCCTACGTCAGTGGTACTATTGGCCAACATTGGAAGCAGATTGTCATACATTTGTGAAGAAATGCTATAAATGTCAAATACATGCGAATCTCATCCATGTACCACCCACCGAGTTGCATTCTCTTACTTCTCCTTGGCCGTTTTCGGTATGGGGAATTGACATTATTGGCAAGATTTCTCCTTAGTCGTCTAGTGGTCACGAGTACATACTCGTTGCAATTGACTACTTCACCAAGTGGGTTGAGGCCGCTTCTTATGCAAAGCTTACATCCGCATCAGTTGCTAAATTCATACGCACCAACATCATATGCAGATATGGGATTCCCCATGAACTTATATCAGATAACGGATCTCATTTCAAGAAAGAAGTAATCACTCTTTGCGAAGAATTCAAGATTAAGCATCATAAATCCTCACCTTATCCTCCGCAGACAAATGGAGCGGTAGAAGCTGCAAACAAAAATGTCAAGACTATCATTAGCAAAATGTCAGAAACTTATAAGGATTGGTCGAACAAGTTGCCGTACGCCTTGTGGGCTTACAGATAATCAATTAGATCTTCAACTGGGGCAACCCCTTACTCTCTTGTTTATGGGATGGAAGCAGTACTACCTGTTGAGATCCGTGTACCTTCGCTTCAAGTATTGACTGAGGCTAAGTTGCCAGAAAATGAATGGGCAGATGCCAGATATAAAGAGTTGAACGTGCTAGATGAGAAGAGGTTAAAGGCACTTTACCATGTGCAAGGTTACCAGCGCAGAATAGCCCGGGCTTTTAATAAAAAGGTTAAGGTCAGAGATTTAGAAGAAGGCAATCTTGTTCTGAAAGAGAATCGAGCACCAGTATTTGACCCAAGAGGCAAATTCAAACCAAATTGGTCAGGACCATACATTGTGGACCAAATCTTACCCGGAAAAGCCGTCAAGCTCTGTAATTTAAATGGAGAAATATTACCAGAACCAACAAATCTAGATCAACTCAAGAGGTTCTATGCTTGAACACCAGAAGGCCGTCCTTTGGCCGAATAAATCCCAAATTCATAACCCAAAATTAAAAAATATATAACCTTTTACAAACCCTTTTGAGCCTAAATAAAATTTTCCTTCAAAACCTAATATACTAGGGGCATTCGCCCTGAACTACGCATGACCTGATCCCTACACCGGGGTACGTAGGCAGCTCGGTCAAACCGAGTTTGGTCGTTTCAAAAGAAGAAAATCGATCATTCCAAAAAGAAGAAAAGAAGAAAAGAAAAAAGAAAAATCAATCATTCCAAAAAGAAGTTGAAAAGAAAAAGAAAAAATCCATACAAAAAGAAAAGAAAAATTGAAATACCTTCAAACTAGGAGCATTCACCCTGAACTACGCATGACCTGATTCCTACACTGGGATACGTAGGCAACCTGTTCACAGGTTCGGTCGAAACTCTTGCAAAACCTTAAGCCATTCTTTGAAAAGCCCTACCTCACCTATAAAGTCCTTTTGGTGTTCAAGTAAAAAGAAAAAGAAAATGAAAAAATAAAGAAAAAGAAAAAAAGAAATGGAGCTTGAAGATCCTCTAGATTGAAAACCTGAAAAGGCGATCTAGGCAAAATTTAGGATCATTCCCCTGCTAAGTGGAAAACCTGAAAGGGCGACTTAGGCAAAAGTTAAGTGGGTGGCCTGCTGAGTCGAAAACCTGAAAAGGCGATTCAGGCAAAAGTTAAGGCCGAGCGGTCCGCCAAGTTGAAAATCCGAAAAGGGGAACTTGGTCGTGGTAAGATGGGATTCACGCCAGAAGAATTACCTCGATCTCTGAAGTTGCAGTAGGTCAGGCAAAGCTAATAACAATGATTCCCGAAACTAGGGGCATTAATTTCAAAGCAATCCGAAAGCTGATAGAAAGATATATGAAGTATCACTGTATTAAAAATAAGTGAAGATGTTTATCAATGGAGAAACGTTCTTTAAAAGAGGCTAGTCTAACCCAAAAGAAAATACTGATAAGTCAGAAGCATCACGAGATTAGTCGAGTAATCTTTCTTATTTTATCTTTTATTATAAATGTCTGTGGTCCTATTTTTTTAGAAAATTTTACGAACTCTATTTTTAGAATTGTTGTAGGGTGCAATCACTCTGAAGGCAGGTTCATTAACAGGTTCTGCGAAACTTGGAAAAAGTGACACTGTCATGAATGGCGAAAAATCTTTGAAGAATTATCTCTAGTCAATGAGTAGAAGAAGGTTAAGATACCTCAAACTGGGGCAGGTTGCTAATGAAGTGGCATCTCATATTCGAGCCTTGAAAGTCCTTTGCCGCATGGTGGAATTAAATCCTTTGCTTCCAAAATTGTTAATTGGAGATTTCGATTTCCTTTTTCTGGTAATCTCTGTCAAAACCCAAATTATCATATCTCTCTGAATCCAGTTGAAAATAATATTTTCTCTTCGAGCATCATACAAATGTGATGTCTCATTTCCTTGGAATCTGTACAAATACGGTATTTCATTCTCTTCGAGTCCATACAACTATGGTCTCTTATTCCCTTTGAACATCATACAACTATGATGTCTCATTTCCTTGGAATTCGTACAAATACGGTATTTCATTCTCTTCGAGTCCATACAACTATGGTCTCTTATTCCCTTTGAACATCATACAACTATGATGTCTCATTTCTTTGGAATCCGTACAAATACGGTATTTCATTCTCTTTGAGTCCATACAACTATGGTCTTTTTTTTCCCTTTGAACATCATACAACTATGATGTTTCATTTCCTTGGAATCCGTACAAATACGGTATTTCATTATCTTTGAGTCCATACAACTATGGTCTCTTATTCCCTTGGAACATCACACAAATGTGATGTCTCATTTCCTTGGAATCCGTACAAATACGGTATTTCATTCTCTCCGAGTCCATACAACTATGGTCTCTTATTCTCTTTGAGCATCACACAAATGTGATGTCTCATTTCCTTGGAATCCGTACAAATACGGTATTTCATTCTTTCCGAGTCCATACGACTATGGTCTCTTATTCTCTTTGAGCATCACATAAATGTGATATCTCATTTCCCTTCGAATATCCATTCTAAAATGGTATCTCATGCTCTCGTTGCCCGTTTGTGAACGGCACCGCAGCGGGATTTTTTTTATTGCATTTCAATTCTAGGATTTCATTTAGGGTCTTGTATTATACTAAGTTGCATTGTGTCTAGAGAGTCCTTTGTCGATTAAAGCTACGCAAAATGGCTCTGTCACTTTTTGCTTTGATATTCGGTGACTACGTCATCTCTACCAAAGAGGGGCATTTGTAGACACCCCATTTTTGCTCTGCTTTAATCAACAAAGAAGTTAGTGTTCTTGTTATCATTCTTTCTCAGTGTTTTCCATTCACATGTCCGTCCCTTACGCTTTCTCAATCTTTCCGATCATTTCCGCAATGTTCCGCATTTTCCTTTTCGCTAAGTATTGAGAGGGGTTATTCAGAAGAATCCAAACCAGAGAGCATTTGGACCCGGTTGGTGGGCCCGCATTGAACATTTCCTTAAATTTAGGCCAACCAGAGGGCCCCGCATATGGTTTTAATGAAAAATGAGTGTTGAACCTACTTCGATCTAATGCATAAAGGTGTCCATCAAGGAGGTGGCTAAGATCATCCTTTGGAAACAGTTTGAGGGGCGTAACCAAGTTACATAGTGGCCCAATAAAGTGAACGGTTTGGATTATGCCAAGATGCATAATTTTTTTTAAAAAAAGTGGAGTTCGGCCCCTCTTTTTGCCGAGGGGTGTCCATAATGATCAAAAGCCAATGTAGAACGATTTCAACCATCTGTTTCTCACACCCAAAATCTCAATCCCGCTGACTCCACACTCTTTAAAGTCGTTCATCAAGTGGGACCCATTTGAGATTTGTGTTGAAGGATAGAAATGCAGTGCGGCAAGCATAGTGGGTCCACCCCTAATAAAAGGCTTGAATTTTAAATAATTATGGGCGCAAAAATCCGTTTAGAGGGTCTGTTCACGTGGGGAATTACCATTTAGGAAGGAAAATATTAGAAGGATGGCCAAAATTGTTTCCAACGTGTAAAGATTTTTGTATCTTTCAAAATAGAAGCATGGGGAGCTATATTAGAAAGAGAAAGATTGTTTCTCTTTTTTAAAAAAATGTGTTGAAAGCTGGTAATGAATAGAGATGGCAAGTGGCTATTTTAAAGACAAGAAAAAGAAGAAAGAAGGCCCGGACGAAAAGAGGAAAGATCGGTGATAAAAAAAAAAAAAAAAAGAAGATTCGGGGCAGAGAAGAGACTGGATGGTTGCCCCTCTCCCTTTAGAGAATTTCGGTTTTTGATATCTTTTTCTCACGACGCTCGGCCTCGGATAGGGAGGGACAACCATCTGTTTCTAGGGTTTCTTCCACCTCCCACAGCGCTCGGTATTCTCGATCTCCCTCAAGCTCTCTCCCTGGTTCTATTGTTTTCTAAAACAAAAAAACAAAAAAAAAGAAGAGAAAAACGTGAAGAAGAAAAAAATAGAGTATCTAATACTCTGTTTTTTCCTCCTCTCACGATCTCTCTCTCTCTCTCTCTCTCTCTCTCTCTCTCTCTCTCCCTCTCTCTCTGTTCTCTCCCTCTCCCTCACTCTGTTCTTCCCTTAATCCCTCTATCTCCCTCTGTATCCCTCTGTATCTCTCTATCTCTCCCTCCCTATCTTCGTACACCTCTCATTATCCAACTCTCGGTTTCTAAAAAAAAAAAAAACAGAGCATTCTTCATCTAATTCTCTCTCACTCTATACCTGCAACTCTCGCCCTCACTACATCTCTCTCGGCCTCACTCTCACGCCCTCTGTCAACTTCTCTCTCGGTTTCACTCTCACGCCCTCTGTCAACTTCTCTCTCGGCCTCACTCTCACTCTCTCTCTCGGCTTCTGTCCCATTCTCTCGGCCTCTCTCTCTCTCTCTCTCTCTCTCTCTCTCTCCATCTCTCTCCAGCCACCCCCATTCACAGCAGGAAAAGCAAAGAAAAGAAAAAACAAAAAAAAAAGAAAAAATGGAAAGAAAGAAAGCGAGCGGATTGCCCGTCGGCGTGATTTTCAGAGTTTTCGGTATTTGGATGCGGCGAGGAACTCGATCACAGGTTAGTACACTATTCTTAGATTTTTTTCTCGGATGATTTGGTATATTTTCGGATTTTTGCATGATTTTTAAGCATTTAAATGAATTTAATGTAATATTAAATGTGTATGCTCAAAATCATGATCTGCATGAGTGTTTCAAATCCGTTTCGTCCCAAAATTTAATACGATGTTCTATTTAAATAGAGTACAATAACTATCGGATCGGATCGGACATTGGATCAACGGTTTTTTAGAATTTGAGTGAAGAGTGGTATTTTATTTAAAATATTGGCTGAGTAATTACGAAATTCGAAAAAATAGCCATCTCAGGATGATCTATTTTTTGGAATTTTAAATTTTTCTTGTGTTCATCACATCATAACAAGGTTGGAGGACGTTTTTCAGAGTCGTAATTTTCTCGAAAATCGGGATTTAAAAATAGAAAACTCTTCAAAAATATCTTTTCGACGAAGAAAACTAAAATATATACTAAACGAATTCCAAAATTAATTACATTTTGTAGGAAAATAATATAATGCGGATACATTTTACCATGAATTTTTGAGAATTTTTGGAATTGGTTTGGTATATTATTTTATGCTTTCTTTGAAAATTATCAGATTTTGGAAGAATTTTTACAGACATCAGATCAATAATTAAATTCCCAAAATTTTTACAGTAGTTTTATATTCCATATTTCTAGTTTCTGTAAATGTTTCAAGTGATTTAGATCTTGTTTCATATGGGATGTATTGTTAATTCATAATCTTGCTTGAAAATTAAAAAATTCGAAACTGATAGTAAATCGTTTCCAAAATTCATGAAAATCTCACAGCATGCCATTTTTACTTATATCTTGTTACTGTATAAATTTCAATGAATTTAGATTCCTATTTCTAGTAGTTTCTGTGTTATTTTTGCAATCTGATTAATTAATTGTTAAATCAAAATTAAATATGAGCTTAATGTAAAAATCTGTAAAAATCTTCCAGTAAGCTACATCTCATCATATCTTGCTGCTGTAGAAGTTTCAACTCATTTCGAATTCGTTTACAACAATTTCACTTCTAAAATCACTTATATGTTTAAAATTGATAAAATTCATTGGAAATCCGAAATTAATTGAAAATCATCTGAAAATCTCTAAAGAACCTTAAAACTCTGTCACATATTAACTCCTTAATCCATTGAAACAGAAATCTTAGGATCTTTAGATTTCCCTGGAAAAATGACCAGTGCATCCATAATCGTATCTCAATTGCAACCGATCTTTGACAATTTGAATATTTAAGCTATAGCACGTTGTTGGCTCCGAGGTTACTGTCCACGGAAATCCTGAGATATGCCAGGCAATAAGGTGCTATAACCTAAGTATTAAATTGCGCAAGGAAAGAGCGCACGATTCCCTTCCTTGGATGTTATTCTGCGCCGAAATTGGTGAACCCTAGAGCCATTGGTAATCCTTAAATGTCAAGAAACTGAAAATCCTTAAAATCTGAAATTCATTAACTTCAAGAACTGAAGTCGATTCATCTCGTGTCTTTCAGAACCGTTGGATCACGGTTTCCGTCGTAAGAACCATTAGAGCCCAATTTAGGAACACCGGTGTCGTGTCGTGTCCTAAGTTCTAGGGAGTCTTAGGTTTTAGGGAGTCCTAGAGTTAGGAGTCCAGCCTCATCACGGACGCTTGCTATGAATAGCAACCGTGCCATAGGTCTAGTTACACTAGTCACCCAATCTTTCCTTAGGACAAGCCTAGTAAACTAGGATGTAGGTTAACGTGTATTAGTCTAAGGAACAACTTGCATTTAGATAAGAATCATATAGCATCTTAGATGAAATCCTAAGATAATAAAATCCTCAACTTGAATTAAATAACTTCTCCTAAAACTGTTGAAATAGTCAGTCCCGTCTAGGTCGGTGTCTTAATTGAGTTAGGCATTAGTAGCTTAGCTTAGGTGCACCGAACTACGTCGACTCTAATCCCAGTGAGGCTTGGGTACGTAGGCAGCTTGGATGTCTGATGGCATACCAACCGCGAGTCGGCTCCACAACAAATTGTGGGGTTTTGTATATTAATTTTCTTGTAAATGCTTAATTAAATCACTTAGGATTTTCCATGAAATTAGAATTTTAGGAGAACTTTCACTTAGATTGAATTCAAACAAATTAAGAAATCAAGATACACATTTAGGATTCACATTGAAATTAGATCATAGGATGCATGTCACATAGTTCGCACACTAACATAGAGTTAAATGAGCCATTTAAAAGAAATTCAAAAGAGTTAACTATTGGAATTGAAGACCGATTATCGGGCAGGAATGGTGCATGTGGCGGATAACTCCCCATACCTTCCATTTTTGTAACCAGGTAGCGAGTCTAGATTTCTGGTTAATTATAGGTCCTAGATCCCACATCTAGGTGGCGACTCTGTCAGTCTCTTTTGTGTGGAATTCGGATTGCCTTAGTGATCCCAAGTTCACATAAAAGACGAATTAAAATCAATAATAAAATGCACACGCCAATCGCGTGGGTACGAGAGACCAAGAGAAGGCGTGGCGGCTCGCGCCCCACCCCCCTCGCGGGATCGGGTCCCACATGTAGCAATTAAAAATCATCAATGTATTAATTAATGGTTTTCTTGGTTTATTTACACTCCCTCTGGGCAGTTGTACGGACAACTGGTTTTCCACGGAGAATTTCTTTTGATGCATATATTATTTAGACTAGTATAGGATACTAGGGTAGTTTACTTTCGTAGAACATCATAAGTAATGAAGAAAGTAAATCTATAAGCCCAATGGTTCCCACCTTGGCATTACCTTCTTGTTTTGATGATTCCATACATAAGTGATTTTATATCACTAATGTGTTTTTGGTTGTCTAATTTGTAGATCTCATTAATGTGCATTCAAGGAAGCTTCGATCGAGGCCTAGAAGCTTAATTGGAAAGCATTTGAAGTGCCAAAGCTAGGAAGATCCAAGAAGTTAAGTTGTCTTGAAGCCTTGAAGTTCAAGAGAAGAATGAAGTGTTTTTCAAGTCAATTTAGTTTGTACTCCTCTCCTTTGTTTTTAGAGATATCAAAGACACTTAACAAAGGTTTAAAACAAACTTGAAAATGTAATTGAAAATGTAGGACTAAAGCCCATAGACCATGGCCCAAAAGCCCCTGATCATTTAAAGTAAAAATGAAATTTTATGCAGCGCCGGTCGACCAGGGTGTCCCGGGCGACGGCAGAAGCAGTGCTGGAAATCCAGCACTTGGCTTTCAATAGCGGGGCGGTCGACCGGGGTTTTTCGAGCGACCGCGGATAGGTTTCTGTTTCATAGAAATAAATCCGGCATGGTTTGGGTGGGCGACCGCCATGGGTCGGTCGATCGCGGAAAGGTTTTGAGCTTAATTTTTTATCAAACAGGTAGTCCACGCCGGGTGACCGCCATAGGGTCGGTCAACCGCGAAGGTTTGAAATTTGAATTTATAAAAGAGAGCCCGATAAGGGTGGGTGACCGCCGTGACTCTGTCAGCCGTGGCCTGGAAAAAGAGCCGTTGGGGCTTTCACAGGTTGACTTTTTCAACCCATTTTTTTACAGTTTTACACCCAGACGATCATATTTTCAAATGGGCTATATATACACTATTTAAACCATTCTAAACCACTCTTTTGCATCATCTTGAACATCTTAAAAGAGAAAATCAAAGTGTTTTAGTGCCTCTATCATCTCTAAGCAAGGAAGTGGATTAGGCTTATATTTGTACATCTTTTATCCATCCTTTGTAACCCTCTTGAAGGAATTTTAGTTTTCTTTCTTTAAAAGATCATTGTATATTCGGCAAGTGCGAAGAGACGTGGAGCCATTCTGAAAGCGAGTGTTGGAGACGAGGAGCTTTCTCCGGTTCGTTGCGAGTCTTGTGAGGCATAGCCGAACCATCTTTGCAATTGGGTTGATTCCCCGCCATTAAGGAAATCCGTAGTGAAATCATCAAGAAGTCTTGGTAGAGTGGAGTAGGTCCTTGGTAGTGACCGAACCACTATAAATGTCGAGTGCACTCTTTCTATCTCTCTTTATCTCTTTGTGCATTTGTAATTTGTTTTTTTTTGTGTGCTTAAAGGTTTTAATTTGCCATTATTTTTAATTTTCGCATTTTATTTGGCAAAAGTTTTTAAACCCAATTCACCCCCTCCTCTTGGGTGGCCATCACTCCTGGGATTTCAAAATCGCTCTTGAGGTGGTCAATTGAAGAATAAAAGAGAACTTGGACATGGTGATGCTTCAAGAAGGCTTTAGATGGTGGCGCACCTCAATTTTATTGATTCAATGGAGGGCGGACACATTTTCCATGATTTTTTCAGATCTAAAATACTTCATATGATAAAGTATATCAGTACTAATACCTTTGGAAAATTGCCTTGAGGTCGAGGAGTTTTTCTTGTGAATAGTGAATAGTTGCCCAAATTCCAGCCTTAATTTTGGTAATATAGAATTATGGGGATTAACTAACTCTAAAATTGTTTGATAATTCTTAAATGGTTACTGGGAGAATCCCTATAAATCCAAGATGCCAAAATTAAGCTTGTGGATGTGGTTGTTTTATTTTTCGTGGTTTGAATGTGTGATGGATGATTGCATCTATCTTTCCTTATGTATGTATTTCCATTAGATGGTTTGGTTTATATGCATGCATAGGAATCAAATTTTTCCACTTAAAATATTCCCTCTTTATAAAATATTAAGTTGTAAATGGGGATTTAAATCGAAATGATTAATCTCCACGGCCTTCCATAGCCATCTATTGGTTGACTAGTTTAGAGAACAAGACGGTCATATGCCAAAGCAGAAGCCGATCTTGATTTTCTATCTAGAGTAACTAATAAATTCCTATAAGGATAAGAGATATTTGTAAAATACATTAGTCATATGCCAGAGCAGAAGCTAGTATGTTTATTAAAATGATTCCGAGGCGGTGGGTGTTAACTCAACCAGGCAAAGAGTGTTGATGCCCAAAGGATAGACACACTGCGATGCTTGGAGGCCAAAATAAAATTGGAAATCATAATTATAATATGATGGACTAGATAAATCCACTCATACTCAACAAAGTTACTATTGATGAGCATCCGATGCCCATTGGAGAAATCATGTTATTTCTCTTGGTTTATGTCTTTAAGGGGCACATAAAAGAGACAAATAATGGGCAATAACATTATAGATAAAAAAACTCAGATCCAATGGTTAGATGTTATGATAAAATCTAAAATGGTTAGTCTTGCTTATTTTATGCCTCCTTTCATTGGCATTAGATATGGCATCCTTCAATCCATTAGCTAGGATCCTTGAAGACAACAAACTTACTGGTCCAAACTATGTGGACTGAAAGAGGAACTTAATTCTAGTTCTCACTGCGGCGAAAGATTATTGGGTCTTGGCTACTGAGGCACCTGAGTTGCCTGGTCCCGATGTCCCCCATGATGTCAGGGACAGAGCCACAAAATGGCATGAAGATAATGAACTAGCTAAGTGTTATATATTCTTGGGTCGATGTCAAATGTGTTGCAACAATAACATGTCAGAATGGCTTCGTGCATGGATATTATGTACAATCTTAGGGAGATGTTTGGAGAACAAAATCGCAGTGCCAGACAAATAGTGATTAAGGGCTTGGTTTCCACTAAAATGGTGGAAGGTACCCCAGTTAGAGATCACATGTTGAAGATGATCGGCGATCTAAATGAGGTCGAAGTTTTAGGAGCCATGTTAGATGGAGAGTTGCAAGTCGACATCGTGTTAGCATCCCTACCACCATCATTCAATTACTTCGTCATGAATTACCACATGAACAAATTATCAATGACGTTGACAGAATTGTTGAATCATCTTCAATCTACTAAGGATCTTCAGAAAAAGAATAAGACATCCTCTTTCTTAGTTGAAGATAATGTATTCTCAACCCCCAAACCGAAAGGCGAGGAAAAAAGAAAGGATAAAGGCCAGGATTCTAAGAAAAATATTTCCAAAATCAAGAACAAGAAAACTTTCAAGAAGAAGTTAATCAAATCCAATGATGCATGCTTCCATTGTGGAAAACTTAGTCACTGGAAGCGTAATTGCAAGGATTACTTAGCAAGTAAAAAGAGCAACAAGACCTCTCAAAGTATGTTGCAAATCTTTGTTGCAGAAACTAATTTGATTGGTCTTGCTTATTCCTGGTGTGTGGATACTGAGGTGACCTCATGTGTATGCAACTTTTCGCAGGGGTTCAGGAAAAGTAGAAGGTTGACTGAGGGCGAACTCTACCTACAGGTTGGAATGGATGCAACGGTTGTAGTCCAAGTTGTGGGTGATCTACTACTAGCTTTTTTAGGAGGATATTTACGTTTAAATAATTGTCTATATTTACCTTCCATTAGAAGGAATTTAATTTCATTTTCCAAACTATTGATTGATGGTTATTCAACAATTTTTAATAAAAGTAAAATTTTTATAAAACACGGTAATTCCTTGGTTACAAAAGTTACATTAGTTGATGGATAATTTATAGTAAATGTCTTAGAAAAAGTAAGTAACATTGAGGATATTCCTATTCAAAGTATCCCAAACCTCAAAAGGGCAAGGAACACTACTAATCCCACACATCTATGGCATCTTCGATTAGGACATATTAACCTAAATGGGATTACAAGATTGGTAAAAGATGGTCCATTGGATTCTATCCAAGTGGAACCTTTTCCAACTTATGAACCATTTCTGGAAGGTAAAATGACCAAAATTCCCTTCAAGAGCAAGAGTGGAAAATCCCAAGATTTGTTGGAGATTGTAAATAGTGACGTATGTGGACCCATTTCTCATTTTGCAAGAGGACAGCTGATATACTTCATGATTTTTACGGATGACCATTCAAGGTACGGATATTTGTACCTTATGCGACGTAAGTTTGAGACCTTTGAAAAGTTCAAAGAGTTCAAGAATGAAGTAGAAAATTAGTTAAACAAAAGAATAAAGACTCTTCACTCTGATAGAGTTGGAGAGTATCTCACGGATGAGTTTAGTAATTACTTATGGAAAAATGAAAGTATCTCTCAATGGACCCCACCTGCAACACCAGAATTGAATGATGTTTAAGAATGTAGAAATAGGACTTTGTTGGACATGGTCCGGTCTATGATGAGTTTCGCACAAGCACCTCTGTTTCTATGGGGATATGCCCTATAAAAAGCCCTCTGTCTTAAACCATGTCCCAACTAAATCAGTACCATCTACTCCATATGAGATATGGACTGGCAGAAAACCCTCATTGAATCATATGAGGATATGTGGGTGTCCCGCACATGTTAAAAAGATAAGTACTGATAAGTTGGAGACAATAACTGAAATGTGTATTTTCATTGGATATCCCAAGGAAACAAAGGGTTATATATTCTATAACCCAAGCGAGCAAAACCGTTGTGTAAGCTGGAATGCAGTATTTTTAGAAGAAGAGTTCACCTAAAATACTGTCAAAGGGGATAGGATTGCCTTGGAAGAGCAACCTAAGATTCCAATGGAGAAAGAGGAAGACACTGAGCAAGAACCTATAATACCTATACAAACACTTCGTAGTAGTAGTAGTAGGGTGATCAAACAACCCGATACACATGTCTACTTTGGTGAGACATATGATATGATCTCGGATAAAAATAATAATGATCCCCTCAACTACAAAGAAGCAATGTTAGACATCGATACGAGAAAATGGATGGAAGCAATGAAATTCGAAATGGATTCCATGTAAACTAACGGGGACTGGATAGCGTAAAATACAATGGGGGCCACGTTTGGGTGATCCAAACCATTCATTTGATGGGCCCTCACATAGATAGGGTGTGCCCAAAAAATCAGCTCCATAGGATCATCCCAACCATTCGAACCGTGGAGGCAAAAAATGGACAGATTTGTGAAGGGTTATACACATCCATTTTAGCTCCACAAATCGTAGGGTTGGGATGATACTATGGAGCTGTTTTTTTGGGCACACCCTATCTATGTGAGGGCCAATCAAATGAAAGCTTTGGATCACCCAAAAAATGTGTCCCCCACTATATTTTAAGCTAGTGTGTAGATAACTTATCTACACTAGTGTGTAGAAACTCTTCTCTCTCTCTCTCTCTCTCTATATATATATATATATATATATATATATATATATATATATATATATATGAGGAAACTGTTGGTGCGCTTAAGCTCACCAAACTTATGGTGAGCTTAAGCGCCCAATCACATGGTGGCCCACTTTGTTAGGATGATCCAAAGCATTCATTTGAAAGTCCCCTACATAGACGGGGGGTGTACCAAAAATCAGCTCCATAGGATCATCCTAACCCCTCCATTTGTGAAGGACAAAAATGGACAGACACAAATCTGCCCATTTTTTGTCCTCCACAAATGGAGGGGTTAGGATGAACCTATGGAGCTGATTTTTGGTACACCCCCTATCTATCATAAGGCCTTGCAAATGAATGGTTTGGATCACCACAGAAAAGTGGGCCCCCATGTGATTGGGGAGCTTAAGCACACCATAAGTTTTGTGCGCTTAAGCTCACCAACAGTTTCCTCTATATATATATATATATATATATATATATATATATATATATATATATATATGAGAAAATGGTTTATGAGCAGCTGCTCAGATAGTTATCTAAGCATGGTTTTTTAAAAGACCTGTAAAATCTAAATTTCATCTCTAAAATCATTTCGGGACCCACTTCACAGACCAATAGGGTGTCTTTTAAAAAACATGCTCCGATAACTATCAGAGCAGCTGCTCATAAACCATTCTCTCTCTCTCCCTCTCTTTCTCTCTCTCTCTCTCTCTCTCTCTCTCTCTATATATATATATATATATATATATATATATATATATATATGAGAAAACGGTTCCTATACATATGTGTAGAGATTTCTCTACACACTAGCTTAAAATACAGTGGGGGCCCACATTGTTTGGGTGATCCAAGCCATCCATTTTAAAGGCCCTCACATAGATAGGGTGTCTACAAAAAATAAGATCCATAGGATCATCCCAACCCTACGATTTGTGGAGGTAAAATGGATGTCTTTAAACCTTCACAAATTAGTCAATTTTTTGCCTCCACAGTTCGAATGGTTAGGATGATCCTATGGATCTGATTTTTTGTACCTACACATATGTGTAGATAAATTATCTACACACTAGCTTAAAACACAGTGGAGGCCCACATTGTTTGGGTGATCCAAGCCATCCATTTTAAAGGCCCTCACATAGATAGGGTGTCTACAAAAAATCAGATCCATAGGATCATCCTAACCCTACGATTTGTGGAGGTAAAATGGATGTCTTTAAACCTTAACAAATTAGTCCATTTTTTGCCTCTACAGTTCAAATGGTTAGGATGATCCTATGGATCTGATTTTTTGTAGACATCCTATCTATGTGAGGGCCTTAAAAATGAATGGTTTGGATCACCCAAATAATGTGCCCCCCACTGTATTTTAAGCTAGTGTGTAGATGACTTATCTACACATGTGTAGGAACCGTTTTCTCTATATATATATAGGGCTTACTGTTCTTGCGCTCGAGGAAACAGGGTGGTCCCACATTTTTGGGAGGATCCAAGAGGATCCAAAGTGTTCATTTGATGGGCCCTATCATATATAGGGTGTCCACAAAATATCAGCTCCATTGGATCATCCTAACCCTTCCATTTGTGGAGGGAAAAAATGGGCAGAATTGTGGACAAACAGTATCTGTCCATTTTTCCTTCCACATATGGACACTCTTAGATGATCCAATGGAGCTTATTTTTTGTATACACCCTATCTATGATAGGGTCCATCAAATGAATGCTTTGGATCTCCCAAAAAATGTGGGCCCACCTCTGTTTTCTGCTCTCGAGAGCAGATAAGCTATTGTTCATAAATGAAAGAAAGACACCACTACTTTGCATCTTTATTGGATCGCCAGCATGAACACAGTGGTCCCTGACCAGGTCAAGGAACCGATTCGAATTTGGATCATGATGTATGCCACAGGTAGAGCCACATGAATCAGAACACCTAAAGAGGAGATCAAGGGCCTTCTACACAAAATTGATTAGTTTTGGACTCAAAATCAATTCCCAAAATTCAAAGCAAACTGGCCTAAATAGAACAAGAATCTGAAATGTATTAATACCAGAGCTAGCATGCCAACTAGAATAGAAGGAACACAACACATTAGCAATAAATCTTATGCGACAAAATACATGTTTCAAAGATGTAACAATAATATTTACCAATCGCAATCCATGACAAATGAATCTATATTTCTTCTCTCAATCATTAGGATTCTCCTATGTCATTTTTCACCCAATGAATCTACCATGTTCATTAAAAGCAAAGAAATTATCTTCAAGCAAGCCTAACTTGAAACTTTTGAGACACCTTGATTAATGAATTTTCAAACTGTGATATTAATCAAAACTAATCCTAGAGAGCAGCCATCAACTTTTTGCATAATAAATTTTATCCATAAGCAGCAAAAAGATTAACAGAAAGTATGTCTAATTATTTAACATATCCCATAAATACAGTTCCAAACATATGTAGAGGAGATCTAAAATTAGGATTAACTGTCCATGTTAGCCCATATTACTGTCCTAACAGGTGCAATACAACAAATCAAGAGCACATGCAGATTCATTCAACAGAACCCCATATGTTCACACAAAAATTCAGCTTATCTACTATGAACATGTTTCATTTAGGCCCTGTTTGGATTTCAGGAATTTCGTGGAAAAGTTTGGAAAGGAAAAAAATATTCTAAAAGTTTGTACTTTTTTATAGGTGAAATATGACTTGAACTAACCCTATTAAATTTTTACTTAGAGGGGTCTTCAATGTATGATAATATCCCTTTAAATTTAGTATAATCATATCATTTCCCTCTAAATCGTGGAAAGAAAAAAAATTCGCAAGAAATTTTTTTTCTATCAGAAATGTTTTTCTTGCAATCTAACAGGGCCTGAGATCACGAGGTAAATATGCTTCTCACGTAAACAACCTAAGCATGCAGATTTGCAAAGCAATTCAAATTTTCATGATAACAGATTATTTTTTTAATGAGACTCCCAGATCCTTATTAAATGACATTTCAAATCATGTAGATAACAAGATAATGCAAATACAACCCAATCACTAAGATCTCAACCACATCCAGAAATTGAAAAACACAATTAACAGCTACAGCTAAATCCCCGAAACCGCATGCAATTAAAAAGAAAAATAACTTCAAAAATCTATTAAATTCATGCATCAGACAACTAATTTCATTCAAAATAAAGGAATCGAGGAAACACAATAAAAAACCAACGAACGGAACCCCATGGGCCACTGTCAATTCACATCAACACAATCCTCACGAAAGTCATGAGTATTAGAATTTTAAGTTGCCTCGTACCCAAAGATAAATCATTCATATCCTTTCTCGCATACAGTTGGACTCAGACATGGTAAGTTATACTATCCAATTCAATTGCCTTCTTTGTTAAACAGATCTAGATGGCCCATCTATCTTTTTGATAACTCTTTTAAGTAGTACTTCTTAATTCAATTCTCATGAAAGTATTTATCAAATACTTGTTCTGGATTAGAGCTAAGAGTAGCTTAGATCAACTTGTAGCCCTTTGTGCTAAATCCCTGCGGTTCATGGACTTATCAAGGAGCTAATTTCTCTCACCAAGCACATGGACGTTGATTTAGTAGTCCTTTACACAACTGTTTAGGCAGCAAGAGTACCTACTGCAAGGCGTAAAGCTTGGAATGGTCCATATTGATGTGCAGCAATTAAAACAAAAAGCAAATGAAAAAAAAATACCCTCATAATTCTTTTGTTACTGATGAATGGAACAGTGGGGGTTCTGTCCTTCTGTCAAACCTGAACTTAATTACCCATAGAAAAGTTTTGGATGAGATCAGATCCTAAAATTTTGCTGCTGGTCAGTTTGGGTTTGCAATCCACTTGCAATTCAACTGCAATTCATTTCTTATGTGCATTAGTTTGGTCAGTTTTGTTCCTTCATCTATCCTTCATTGCTGCTTGTGAATTTTATTCTATGCTTGTTCTATTATTTGCCTTGTTACATCTTGCATCTTCATTGCTTTTGCTACTGCATTAATTTCTCTGTGTTTTAGACTTCCTCTGCCATTCGATAGAAATGCAAAATGGGAAGGTTTAATTTTTTTCATTTGCATTAGGAAATTAGACTATGCTGCATTTTGGTCAGGTGGCTATTCTTGTAGTTTGATAATTTAGAATGTACCTTTTGGTGACACCCGATCAGGATGGGCTATTTATTTGAACGTTAGATCGCACCCAATCCTGATTCTACGGTCCAAATTGATCCTGGAGTGACTGTTAGTTTGGGTAAAACCTCCATCCTCCCCCGTAGGCATTAGATCGTGACCTATAAAATCACAAAAAAGTAAAATAAATAATAAGCGCTCGAATAGCTCGCCACAACGATGTGTCGTACGAAGTGCAGAGTGCACCACTAGCACCCTACAGCCCATTGCCACGCAACACATGCACCCGCAGGTCCACCACTTGCCAAGACCCATTTTGCAGCAAAGCAAGAGAAAGAAGTAGGAGAGCTTTATTTACTCCTTTCCATATTCTTTACTTTCCAATGTGGTACTATTCCCAAAAAGCACTTTTCACCTCTTTTCAAAAGCACCCAAATTTACAAACAACATGCACTTTTCTTTCCTAAAACCTTTTCAAAATACCTTTATTCTGAAAATACTTTAACAATACCAGTCCTAGATTTTGATGTAAAGTATCAGGGGACACTAGATGTTCTTTTTTATGGGTTTTCACACTAAAGATTGACGAGGAGACCATAATGCTCACTGGTTTTTCATACTTAAGCTTGAGAAGGAGACAAAATGGAAATCCCGCATAAATTTTATGTAGAATCTTGATAAGAAACAGAATTTTCACAGCCAATTGATAATATGGTCACTTCTACATATGTATGACATATAGAATTTGGACAGGTTCCCCTGCCACTGCAGACAATATCCTCTTCATCTAAGTTGTAGAACAACTCTCTCCTCATCACAAATGTGTCTCCTAGGGTCCAGAATTTCTTTGCCCCTGCTTGTTTTGGATCTTGAGAACCAATTGTGAGTTCAAACTGATTGTTGGACTCAATATTAAATAAAATTTGAGTCAAATAATTAGTTTTGGAGTTACATTCGATTCTCAAAATCCAAAGCAAATAGGGCCTAAAAAATCTACAAGGCATCAACAAATACAAATAGGCACCCAAAAAAAAAAAACTACACATTTCCAGAAAAAACAAAGAAAACACAGTTATTTATAGTCTTTACTTTGTCCTCATTACATGTGTATTTTATCTATTCATACAAAGATAACATGTTATTGCGTATGTTGAACCTGTCAACGATATAATTGTTGCCATGATAATTTCTATATTCATATTGTCATTGTCATCAAATTAAAAAAACCAGTAGCACCGGTAACAATAATAATGAAAAAATGGGATGAAAATGACGGAAATAAAGAGACGATTTTCAGCCCAAATTTCCAATTGAATGGAATAATACATAATTCCTCTTAAACTTCTTCAATGAACTTAAAATCACATGCACTCAAAACCTTGTCTAAAGCAACATTCATGTCGACTATTGGCCAAAGTCTATGGAAAAGGAAATATGCAGAAAATGCGGAGGTTTTGAAATTAGTTCTCATGATTCTCTATCTGAAATCAAATTTAGTTATTAAAAATGAAACAAAGTCCAGATGAAAGTCTCAAAGAATCACAACTTCCTCAATTGCTTCTTAGATCAGGAAATGACTGAGCATTCTAGGTTTCAAGAGACAAAATTCAGCTTATCTACGATGAACATGTTTCATTTAGGCCCTGTTTGGATTTCAGGAATTTCGTGGAAAAGTTTGGAAAGGAAAAAAATATTCTAAAAGTTTGTACTTTTTTACAGGTGAAATATGACTTGAACTAACCCTATTAAATTTTTACTTAGTGGGGTCTTCAATGTATGATAATATCCCTTTAAATTTAGTATAATCATATCATTTTCCTCTAAATCGTGGAAAGAAAAAAAATTCGCAAGAAATTTTTTTTCTATCAGAAATGTTTTTCTTGCAATCTAACAGGGCCTTAGATCACGAGGTAAATATGCTTCTCACGTAAACAATCTAAGCAAGCAGATTTGCAAAGCAATTCAAATTTTCATGATAACAGATTATTTTTTTAATGAAACTCCCAGATCCTTATTAAATGACATTTCAAATCATGTAGATAACAAGATAATGCAAATACAACCCAATCACCAAGAAATTGAAAAACACAATTAACAGCTACAGCTAAATCCCCGCAACCGCATGCAATTAAAAAGAAAAATAACTTCAAAAATCTTATTAAATTCATGCATCAGACAACTAATTTCATTCAAAATAAAGGAATCGAGGAAACACAATAAAAAACTGATGGGGTGTATAAGCACAGCAGCCTATCAGCTTCCGACACGTGGCTAGAGGGGGGCCACCGCAGACCAGCCTATCAGCTGCCGACACGTGTCTCGAGGGGGGAGGCCCACTACTGACCCCGCGTCAGCAGGGGTAGTTCGGTAATTACCACAGAGTAGGTCAGCCTGAACCTATAGCTTGTGGACACCTGCCTTGGAGCATTAACTCCCCACCTACCCCAAATTCCCCCTATAAAAGGGCTTCCAGAGCTCATAAATCAGGGTATTGAATTCTCACCCACCACTCTTAAAACTCCCTCTTCACTCCGGCTCATACTGACTTGAGTGTCGAAGGGCCTGTCCGGAGTACACTCCGGGTCGGTCATTCTGACCTCGTTTGCTTTTGTGCAGAGCACAGTTCATTCGGACTCTATTTCCGTCACTTCGGCTCCTCGGGCCCTCCAGCTCGGCTCTTACGTCACTGTCATATCTGTTAACCGATTTCGGGCCTAACAGATTGGCGCCATCCGTGGGACCCAGAACTAAAAGCTGTTCCCAGATATCTCACAAAAATGACAGGGCGCAAGGTTGCGCGGGTGCCAACCGCGCGGGCTACCCGAGCCGTCCTGCCCCGCAGGACCCGGAGTGAGCGAATCGCCTCCCTGGTGGTGGCAGCTTCTGCTACGGCCGAACAGAGCCAACCTCGTTCGGAGCACCTGAACCCCATGCCCACTCCAGAGCAAGTCCAAGCTCTCTTTCAGCAAATGACAACTCTCATTGGTCAGTACCAGCAGTTACTCCAGGCACCTCCCCAACCTCCTCCGGAGGCTCCACGACCTGTCCAAGAGAGGCCAGATGTCCACAGGGGAGAGTCATCGCGCCATGGTGAGGACCGAACTCACCATTCCCCCGGGAAAGTCCGTCACCCCACAGCCAGGCATGCACAGACAGAGCCGCACCGCCGTCGGAGGTTGCGGTCTTGCTCTGTGCAAAGCCACCAGCTCATGAAGAACGCGCACCACAGGCAAAATCCCGGTCCCGTCGTAGGAGTCCGGAGAGCCACTTTGGCTCCGCGGCGAGCCAATCTGTGGAAAGAAACAGGTCACCAGACCGTAGAGCTGACCCGATGCTGTGGAGAATCGAAGAGATGGGCCACAGAATTGAAGAGCTGGCTAAGGATCAAAGCCGGCTTGTGTCTAGGGCGTTCTCAAGCAGGACGCCGTTCACCAACGACGTGATGGGTGCCCCAGCACCCAGGGGATTTAAAATGCCAACTATCCTGCAGTATGATGGGACCACTGACCCCGTGGACCACTTGAAGATGTTCCGGACAATGATGCTCCTCCACGGTGCGTCAGACGGTTTCCTCTGCAGAGCATTCCCGACGACCCTGACAGGTGCAGCAAGGGACTGGTACTCAAGGATCAGACCGAACTCCATCAGCAACTTTGATGACTTCGGGGAAGACTTGGTCCGCCACTTCATGAGCAGCCGCAGGCCAAGGAAAACAACAGCATCCCTGATGACCTTGCGGCAGGAGGATAATGAACCTCTCAAAGCCTTCGTTAGCCGCTTCAACAGGGAGGCACTCCAAGTGCCAAATTTAGACCCCTAGGCGGCTACGAACGCGCTTCTCGCAGGTGCTAGATCAAATGATTTTCGCCGAGCAGTGGCCCGCCGGAATCGTCACTCCCTAGCAGACCTAATGGCCGGGGCAGAGGAATACATATCAGTGGAAGAAACACTGGCTGCTCTGGACTCGAGTCGGAGGAGAACCTCTGATGACAACCACCAAGACAAGTACCCAGCTAAGCAGCGCAGGGATGACAAGGTTCTCAGAAGAGACAAATCCTCCCAGAGGAGGGAGGAGAACTTCACCCCTCTCAACACCTCCCGAAGACATATACTGGCCGCCATCAGCGGAGAAGAGTTCATAAAGTGGCCAACCCCAATGATCTCCAAGGGAAACAGGAGAGACAAGTCGAAGTACTGCCGGTTCCACAGGGACCATGGCCACGATACGGACGACTGCTGGCAGCTGAAGGAGGAGATCGAGCAGTTGATCAGCAGGGGCTACTTGAAAAAATATGTCCGAAGTGACACCCACAGAAGTGACCCCAAGGAGAAAGGTCCCCGGGGCCGAAGCCCTCGGTGGTCTCAACCGCCCCCAGCTCGAAGACAATCTCCTCCGCCGCCTAGTCCGCAGCCAGAGGCACACTGCTCCCAACCGAGGGGAGTCATTGGCACAATCATGGGTGGTCCTGCTGCTGGAGGCACCTCATCCGCTGCTTGGAAAGCATACGCACGCCGAGTCAATGTCGTGCACGCCTGCAGCAAGAAGATGAAGACGGAGAACGATATCTCCTTCTCAGATGCGGGCCTCGACGGCCTGATATTACCACATGACAACCCCCTAGTCCTAACCATGCTCGTCGCAAACTGGGAGTTAAAGAAAATCCTGGTAGACAATGGGAGTTCAGCCGACATTCTGTACTATCACGCCTTCGAGAGAATGATGATAGGTGACGACCGCTTAAGGCCGGCAAACTCAGATCTCTTCGGCTTCTCAGAAGAGGTAGTCAAGGTTGAGGGACAAATCGAGCTTCCTGTCCTCGTCGGAGAGCCACCCTGCCAAGCCTTTGCCATGGTCAACTTCCTAGTAGTGAGGGCCACTTCGGTCTATAACGCTATTTTAGGACGGCCTGGCCAGAACCTGATCCGCGCCGTCGCGTCTGCTTATCACCAGAAGATGAAGTTTATTACTCCAAACGGCGTTGGAGAGGTAAAGGGGGACCAGCCGCAATCTAGGGAGTGTTATGCAATGGCACTCAAGGCAAAAATTCGACGGAGTCATTGCCGATCGAGCTACTGGACCTGAGGGATGAAGCTCAGGGAACTCAGCCCGCCTAAGACCTTATTTCCATCCCCTGTGCGAGAATGATGATGAGAAGGTCATTCAGATCGGCTCTTACCTAGACAACCGCACTCGGCGCAGCCTCACCCAGTTTCTTCAGGACAACGCAGATGTCTTCGCATGGGCCCCCTCGGATATGCCCGGTATTAACCCGGAGGTCAGCAAGCACAGACTAGGTGTTGACCCGACCTGCAGGGCAGTAAAGCAGAAAAGAAGACACTTCGCCCTTGAAAGGCGGCAGGCGATCAGAGAAGAAGTGGAGAGGCTCCTAAGAGCTGACTTCATTCGATAAATCCAATACCCGGACTGGTTGGCAAACGTAGTCCTGGTGAAAAAGGCAAGTGTGAAATGGAGAACCTGTGTCGACTTCACCGATCTGAATAAAGCATGTCCCAAGGATAGCTATCCGCTCCCAAAGATCGATCAACTCATTGACGCCACTGCAGGTCACGAATTATTGAGCTTCATGGACGCCTTCTCCGGATATAATCAGATCAGAATGTATGAGTCAGATATCCCGAAGACCTCCTTTGTAACGGACCAGGGGACCTACTGCTACCGCGTCATGCCCTTCGGCCTGAAAAATGCCGGGGCCACGTATCAAAGGCTCGTAAACAAGCTCTTCCGGAGTCAGATCGGCCGTAACATGGAAGTCTATGTTGACGACATGCTGGTCAAAAGCCGAAGCGTGCAGGATCATGTCTCCGATCTGGAAGAGACATTTCAAGTCCTGAGAGACAGTAAGATGAAGCTCAATCCCACCAAGTGCACCTTCGGCGTTAGCTCCGGAAAATTCTTAGGGTTTATGGTTAGCCAAAGAGGCATAGAGGCCAATCCGGAAAAAATCAAGGCCGTGGTGGAGCTCAATCCGTCGAAAACCATCAGAGAAGTGCATCGACTGGCAGGGATGATAGCCGCGCTGGGGCGCTTCGTCTCAAAATCTGCAGAGAAGTGTCTCCCTTTCTTCAACGCAGTCAAAGGACTCAAGACCGCGCCCTGGACAGAGGAATGCCAGGCCACCTTCGAGGAGTTAAAACAATATTTGTCCTCTCCACCGCTATTGACCAAACCGGAGCCTGGTGAGGAGCTACTCTTGTATCTATCTATAAGCCCCCTGGCTCTAGCAGCAGTCCTAGTTCGTGAAGAGCACAGCCAACAAAAGCCGGTCTACTACGTTAGTAAAGTCCTGCATGACGCTGAAATAAGGTACCAGCAGGTCGAGAAATTGGCTTACGCGCTGGTGATGGCAGCCAGGAAGTTGAGACCGTATTTTCAAGCTCACACGATAAAGGTCCTAACTGACCAGCCGCTCAGGCAAGTTCTCCATAAGCCGGACACCTCGGGACGACTCGTTAAATGGGCCGTGGAACTGAGTGAATTTGACATCCGGTACATGCCCAGGCCCGCGATCAAGGCTCAAGTATTGGCAGATTTCGTAGCTGAATGCTCCATCCCCCAGCAGATCACCGAACCAGAAGTCGCCCAAGCCCCAGCAGGGAAAAGTGCAATCGCAGCTGGGGAGCCAGCAGAAGATGGAGCCGGAACAAGAATCATCCCCGTACCACCAGCTGAACAGGGTCCTTCAACCGCCGAACCACTCTAGGAAGTGCACGTGGACGGATCTTCAAACAAGGCTGGTTGCGGAGCCGGTCTGGTTTTAACCGGGCCGGACAGTTTCGCCCTAGACTACGCCTTGATGTTCGGATTTCGCGCATCTAACAATGAGGCTGAGTATGAAGCACTCCTCTCCAGAATGAATCTTGCAGTCCAGACTGGCGCCTAGAGATTGAGAGCCTACTGTGACTCCCAGTTGGTCGCCAACCAGATCCGAGGGATATACGAAGCCCGCGACGAGCGTATGATTAAATACCTCTCCCAGGTCCGACAGCTATCCTCCAAGTTCAAAAGTTTTGAGGTCGTCAAAATCCCTAGAACGGAAAACACAAAGGCAGATGTACTGTCTAAGCTGGCCGCATCCGGATACACGACTCTCGGGAATATATGCATGGAGTTCTTACAGACATCCAGCATCGAAAGAAAGGCTGCTGAGATAATGCAGGTGGAACACGAGTCCTGCTGGATGGACGAGATCGTCGACTACCTGCGTAGTGGGAGACTACCCGAGGCCAAGAGAGAAGTTCGCAAGGTGATCCAAAGAGCAGCCTGTTTTTCACTCGATGGCGAGAACTTGTTCAAAAGATCCTACACCCTCCCCTACTTAAAATGTCTCCGGCCCAGCGACGCCGCGTACGCCCTGCAAGAGACACACGAAGGTATCTGCGGAGAGCATCTAGGGGGCAAGGCCCTGGCGATCAAAGTTCTGCTGAGAGGTCTGTACTGGTCGACATTGAGACAAGACGCACTGACCCTAGTCAAGAGGTGTGAGAAATGCCAAAAGTTCTCCCCCACCATTCATCAGCCCGCTGTATCTATGGCTCCAATCATCAGCCCGCTACCCTTCGCGATTTGGGGGATGGATATCTTGGGCCCCTTTCCACGGGCCTCCGAAAGGCGCACCTTCGTAGTGGTGGCCATTGATTATTTTACCAAATGGGTGGAGGCTGAACCTCTAGCCCAGATCACCGAGCAGAATGTGCAGAACTTCTTTTGGAAATCAGTGGTCTACAGATTCGAGATCCCTCGCGCCTTGATAACAGATAATGGCAAACAGTTCGACTGCCGAAACTTTTGGAAGTTCTGCTCCGACCTGAAAATTGAGCAGAGGTTCACCTCAGTAGTGTACCCACAGACCAACGGGCAGACAGAAGTCACAAACCGAATCCTACTGCAGGGTATAAAGAAAAGACTGGACGAAAAAGCTGGCCGATGGGCAGACGAGCTCTATCATGTCCTATGGGCGTATCGCACCACCCCACGCACACCAACGGGTGAGTCACCATTCAACCTGTCCTTTGGAACAGAGGTGGTAATACCTGTCGATGTAGGCACCCCGTCCGCCAGGATCACTAGCTTCAACGAACAGCTCAACGGTGACGGGCTCCGCACGAATCTCGACTTATTGGAAGAGGCCAGAGAAGAATCCCGAATAAGAGTCGCCGCCTACAAGCAGAAAGTATCTCGCTATCATGACTCCAAGATTCGTCCCAGAGAGTTTCGAGTTGGAGATCTGGTCTTAAGGAAAGCTGCCATCTCCCAACCCAAGAAGGTCGGAAAACTTTCCCCAACCTGGGAGGGGCCATACCAAGTAAAAGAGGTGGTTCGTCCGGAAAGTTATAGGGTGGAAACACTCGAGGAACAGCCGCTACCCCACGCCTGGAACTCAAAGAACCTTCGCAAATACCATCAGTAGCGAGCTAACCGGTGCAAAAATGACTTTGTAAATATATTCTGAATATGAATGAAAGAAACTCTTTTACAAATCTCTTCGTACTCGTCCATTCGGAAACCCAGTTCACTAAAACTAGGGTACTAGACGCTTGATTCGCCACGGCTTGTCTCCGCAAAGACCGGGAGCCCACTCTTGGTCCGGAACCAGCCCGGATGCAAAAACCAAAGCTCCTTGGAAACCCAGTTCACTAAAACTAGGGTACTCGACGCTTGGTTCACCACGACTCGTCTCCGCAAAGACTGGGAGCCAACTCCTGGTCCGGAACCAGCCCGAATGCAAAAACCAAAGCTCCTTGGAAACCCAGTTCACTAAAACTAGGGTACTCGACGCTTGGTTCACCACGGCTTGTCTCCGCAAAGACCGGGAGCCCACTCCTGGTCCGGAACCAACCCGGATGCAAAAACCAAAGCTCCTTGGAAACCCAGTTCACTAAAACTAGGGTACTCGACGCTTGGTTCGCCACGGCTTCTCTCCGCAAAGACCGGGAGCCCACTCCTGGTCCGGAACCAGCCCGGATGCAAAAACCAAAGCTCCTTGGAAAGCCAGTTCACTAAAACTAGGGTACTCGACGCTTGGTTCGCCACGGGTCGTCTCCGCAAAGACTGGGAGCCCACTCCTGGTCCCGAACCAGCCCGGATGCAAAAACCAAAGCTCCTTGGAAATCCAGTTCACTAAAACTAGGGTACTCGACGCTTGGTTTGCCACGGCTCGTCTCCGCAAAGACTGGGAGCCCACTCCTGGTCCGGAACCAGCCCGAAGGCAAAGACCCAGTATCCTCAGAAACCAAGCACATTAGGGTCAACTTCAGCCCATGACGACCGCCTAGAGCAATCGCTACACAGTATACGGCCAAGCAGTATAAACTAGAGACGGACAAGCGGAGAAGAAGTAGACAGTAAAAATTTGCTTTTCATTCATATCTGAGGGCCTCAGAGGACCATTACAAAAACAACGCCTCAACGGGCTGTTACAAAAAGTTGGGCCTCCAAAGGGCCATTACAAAAAGAAGTCAAAAAGTCACCAAAAGGGTAGAAGGAGAGCTCAAGACGCCTCGTTGCCATCATCCCGTGCTGGATCTGATCCCGGGGGCAGCAGTGTGTCCGCTGTGGCCGGCTCATCGCCGGTAATCGTCGGTGGGTCAGGCATAACCACCCTGGACAAATCAACACCCGGGTCGGATTCCTTGACCTGCTCGAGGTAGTCATAGAACCCAATTTTGTACCCCTCGCTAGATAGGGCGACGAGTTCATCCTCCTTTCTTTGAACGGCCACTTCTTGCCTCTCTCGGGCTCTCTCCCTCTGGACGTTGAGGGCTTCCACTGCTTTCTCCTTCTCCGCAGTCAGCTGAGCGGCGAAGTCTTCTTTGAGCCGCTTGTTTTTCTCAGCCGATTTTTCAATGGTCTTCTGAAGCTCTTTCGCCTCTTGGATCAGCTTGCCGTTCTCCTCCTCGGATTTTGTTATCGCCTCAGCGAACTTCTGACTCTTTTGATTGAGATCATTAAAGTACAACAAAATCTGCAAGCAGATAGACCAGTGTACAGAAGAGTGAAGGATTGAGCAAAACTCAATAAACACTTAAAAGCCACTTCACCTGGTAAGTTGACGAAAAAATGGCCTCTTCAGCCACGGCAGGAGGTTCGTGGAGAACCTGCTGCTTGTCACTACTAAGGAGGACTTTGCTAAGAAGCTCCTTAGCCACCCCGGTCTCACCCAGGCTGGTGTCGTTCTTCTGGACTGCCCAGTTCAGCCGAAAAACATTGTCCCCAGTCCTGGATGCGGGAGGACGGGCTCCCTCTGATGCTCCTCCTGACTTGGAAGATTCCAGGCCACGGCTATGAGCGCCCACCAACTTGACCACTGTCTTGGCCTTGGCAAGCGGTGCCTTAGCGGGCAGTGCCGTGGCCTGGGATGGCGCCGGACTCGCCATTTCTACGGTCTTCCTTTTCTGGCCCTGTTAGGCCTTCCCAAACGCTCCCTTCCTCATTTTGTCTACCAAAGACTGTTGCTGCATCTCTGAAAATCGACACACAAACGAAACCATTCATAAGCAAGGAAAAAGAGGAAAGATAAGTTTTAAACGAGACTAGCCACGTACGTGCCCGGGTCGCAGTACTAAGGCCCAACCCAACCAGAACCTCTTCCCCTTGGAAGTCCGAACAATCGGTAGGTCCCTCGCGGTCCAGCACCTCTCGAAGCAAAGCAAGCGTCCTCGCATCTTCACCCTCGAGAAGCGGCTTGCGACTCATCGTGGCTGTATCCGGGGTGCCCCATTTCAAAGGAACCGGCCAGGGCTCGCTGGACTCCCTGTCCTCCACATAAAAGAATCTGTTCCTCCACAAGTGTATCGAGGAGGGAATGACTGATCATTTTCACCTCTGGGCGCTTGCTAATGTAAATCCAACCCCCGCCCTTGTGCCTTTTCAATTGCGCACACACACGGAACAACGGCAATGACAAGTTCCTCTGGAGCCGGCCCTGAACGAGGTATACGAACCATGTCAGTAACCTCCATGAGTTCGGCGCTACCTGAGCAGGGGCCAGCCCGTAGTATTGAAGCACCGAGGCAAAGAATGGGTGCATAGGAAATCTGAGTCCTGCCCTCAACGACTCATCGTATATGCAAACGTCAGAGCTTTCGTTACAAGCCCTATCTCCCTCCGTTGCCTCCCTCATCCGGAACCTGGACGGGATACAGTATCTATCCCTAATCACCGCCAACGCGGACTCATCCAGGTGATTCTCTTCGTTGAGAGCCTGTATGTTATATTTGGGATTGGCATCCATCCGGGCCCTCGCCACGACCTCAACGGCCCGGCCAGGGACTAACGTTGTGGACGCCTCGCCGGCGTCACTACCAACACTCCCCTCCAGTGGGACATAACTATCTGTCAGAAGCGAAACGGTGTTCAAGTCCCCCGAACTGGACTCAGAACTAGAGCTACTAGACATGAAAGCAGGAAAAGAAACGAATGAGACGCGCTCAAGAAAATTACCGGTCCGAACTGAAACCTCCGGGTATCGAGCTGGAAGCTCCCAAATCCACCGTCGTTCACAACCACAGAAATACACAAGCCGAACTGGCCTTCGCCGAACTAGCAGAGAAAGGAAGAGGAGGAGAAGTAAAAAGTGAAAAATGAGAAGGTAAAAACCTCCTTTTATAAGTTTTACCTGAGGCGGTGTGCATTTAATGAGGGGCACGCATTTCGAGGGCTTTTCACTGGTACCACGTGTCCTATCATTTATGATGGACACACGCATCGAGGCAAAGGCGCGAATGAAGACGCGCGTATCCCCAAGGAATTAAGGGCATCCGTCAAGTCCTCGTGCATCAGTCCGGTCCGGTCCGTACTTGTAAACAGACCGGCCCAAGCCGGACTAAATAGCTAGAAGACAAAAAACAGTCCGGCCCAAGCCGGACTGGATATGACGCGTCTCGCAAAACGACAAAAAGCAGTCCGGCCCAAGCCGGACTAAATAGCTAGACGACAAAAAACAGTCCGGCCCAAGCCGGACTGGATATGACGCATCTCGCAAAACGACAAAAAGCAGTCCGGCCCAAGCCGGACTAAATAGCTAGACGACAAAAAACAGTCCGGCCCAAGCCGGACTGGATATGACGCGTCTCGCAAAACGACAAAAAGAAGTCCGGCCCAAGCCGGACTAAACAGCTAGACGACAAAAAACAATCCGGCCCAAGCCGGATTGGATATGACGCTTCTCGCAAAACGACAAAAAGCAGTCCGGCCCAAGCCGGACTGGATATGACGCGTCTCGCAAAACGACAAAAAGCAGTCCGGCCCAAGCCGGACTGGATAGCTAAACGACAAAAAACAGTCAGGCCTAAGCCGGTCTGGGTATGACGCGTCTCGTTAAACGTCGAGCCGGACTGGTAAATTCCGGACTGCTCTAAAATCCGGACTGCTCCAAAATCCGGATTGCTCCAAGATCCGGACTGCTCCAAGATCCGGACTGCTCCAGTCTCCGGACTGCTCCACTCTCCGGATTGCTCCAAAATCCGGACTGGTAAACTCCGGACTGCTCCTGTCTCCGGACTGCTCCAAAATCCGGACTGGTAAATTCCGGACTGTTCCAAAATCCGGACTGCTCCTGTCTCCGGACGGCTCCAAGATCAGGACTGCTCCAGTCTCCGGACTGCTCCACTCTCCGGATTGCTCCAAAATCCAGACTGGTAAACTCCGGACTACTCCAAAATCCGGACTGCTCCGAGATCCGGACTGCTTCGCAGGCCCCTCGACCACCATCAATCAGAGATGTACTCTACCACATTTCCCCAAGTCACCATAATAACTTAGAGAACTGGGGGGCAACTTATGGGGTGTAAAAGCGCAACAGCCTATCAGCTTCCGACACGTGGCTAGAGGGGGCCCACCGCAGACCAGCCTATCAGCTGCCGACACATGTCTCGAGAGGGGAGGCCCACTACAGACCCCGCGTCAGCAGGGGTAGTTCGGTAATTACCACAGAGTAGGTGAGCCTGAACCTATAGCTGGTGGACACCTGCCTTGGAGCATTAACTCCCCACCTACCCCAAATTCCCCCTATAAAAGGGCTTCCAGAGCTCATAAATCAGGGTATTGAATTCTCACCCACCACTCTTAAAACTCCCTCTTCACTCCGGCTTATACTGACTTGAGTGTCGAAGGGCCTGTCCGGAGTACACTCCGGGTCGGTCATTCTGACCTCGTTTGCTTCTGTGCAGAGCACAGTTCATTCGGACTCTATTTCTATCACTTCGGCTCCTCGGGCCCTCCAGCTCGGCTCTTACGTCACTGTCATATCTGTTAACCGATTTCGGGCCTAACAAAAATCAATGAACGGAACCCCATGGGCCACTGTCAATTCACATCAACACAATCCTCACGAAAGTCATGAGTATTAGAATTTTAAGTTGCCTCGTACCCAAAGATTAATCATTCATATCATTTCTCGCATACAGTTGGACTCAGACACGGTAGGTTATATTATCCAATTCAATTGCCTTCTTTGTTAAACAGATCTAGATGGCCCATCTATCTTTTTGATAACTCTTTTAAGTAGTACTTCTTAATTCAATTCTCAAGAAAGTATTTATCAAATACTTCTTCTGGATTAGAGCTAAGAGTAGCTTAGATCAACTTGTAGCCCTCTGTGCTAAATCCCTTCGGTTCATGGACTTATCAAGGAGCTAATTTCTCTCACCAAGCACATGGACGTTGATTTAGTAGTCCTTTACACAACTGTTTAGGCAGCAAGAGTATTTACTGCAAGGCGTAAAGCTTGGAATGGTCCATATTGACGTGCAGCAATTAAAAAAAAAGCAAATGAAAAAAAAAACCCTCATAATTCTTTTGTTACTGATGAATGGAACAGTGGGGGTTCTGTCCTTCTGTTGAACCTCAACTTAATTACCCATAGAAAATTTTGGATGAGATCAGATCCTAAAATTTTGCTGCTGGTCAGTTTGGGTTTGCAATCCACTTGCAATTCAACTGCAATTCATTTCTTATGTGCATTAGTTTGGTCAGTTTGGTCCTCCATCTATCCTTCATTGCTGCTTGTGAATTTTATTCTATGGCTGTTCTATTATTTGCCTTGTTACATCTTGCATCTTCATTGCTTTTGCTACTGCATTAATTTCTCTGTGTTTTAGACTTCCTCTGCCATCCGATAGAAATGCAAAATGGGAAGGTTTAATTTTTTTCATTTGCATTAGGAAATTAGACTATGCTGCATTTTGGTCAGGTGGTTATTCTTGTAGTTTGATAATTTAGAATGCACCTTTTGGTGACACCCGATCAGGATGGACTATTTATTTGAACGTTAGATCGCACCCAATCCTGATTCTACGGTCCAAATTGATCCTGGAGTGACGGTTGGTTTGGGTAAAACCTCCATCCTCCCCCGTATACATTAGATCGTGACCTATAAAATCACAAAAAAGTAAAATAAATAATAAGCGCTCGAATAGCTCCCCACAACGATGTGTCGTATGAAGTGCAGAGTGCACCACTAGCACCCTACAGCCCATTGCCACGCAACACATGCACCCGCAGGTCCACCACTTGCCAAGACCCATTTTGCAACAAAGCAAGAGAAAGAAGTAGGAGAAGCTTTATATACTCCTTTCCAACTTCTTTACTTTCCAATGTGGTACTATTCCCAAAAAGCACTTTTCACCTCTTTTCAAAAGCACCCAAATTTACAAACAACATGCACTTTTCTTTCGTAAAACCTTTTCAAAGTACCTTTATTCTGAAAATACTTTAACAATACCAGTCGTAGATTTTCTTTTTTTATGGGTTTTCACACTAAAGATTGACGAGGAGACCATAATGCTCACTGGTTTTTCATACTTAAGCTTGAGAGGGAGACAAAATGGAAATCCCGCATAAATTTTATGTAGAATCTTGATAAGAAGCAGATTTTTCACAGCCAATTGATAATATGGTCACTTCTACATATGTATGACATATATAATTTGGACAGGTTCCCCTGCCACTGCAGACAATATCCTCTTCGTCTAAGTTGTAGAACAACTCTCTCCTCATCACAAATGTGTCTCCTAGGGTCTAGAATTACTTTGCCCCTGCTTGTTTTGGATCTTGAGAACCAATTGTGAGTTCAAACTGATTGTTGGACTCATTATTAAATAAAATTTGAGTCAAATAATTAGTTTTGGAGTTACATTCGATTCTCAAAATCCAAAGCAAATAGGGCCTAAAAAAACTACAAGGCATCAACAAATAGGCACCCAAAAAAAAAAACTACACATTTCCAGAAAAAACAAAGAAAACACAGTTATTTATAGTCTTTACTTTGTCCTCATTACATGTGTATTTTATCTATTCATACAAAGATAACATGTTATTGCGTATGTTGAACCTGTCAACGATATAATTGTTGCCATGATAATTTCTATGTTCATATTGTCATTGTCATCAAATTAAAAAAACCAGTAGCACCGGTAACAATAATAATGAAAAAATGGGATGAAAATGACGGAAATAAAGAGACGATTTTCAGCCCAAATTTCCAATTGAATGGAATAATACATAATTCCTCTTAAACTTCTTCAATGAACTTAAAATCACATGCACTCAAAACCTTGTCTAAAGCAACATTCATGTCGACTATTGGCCAAAGTCTATGGAAAAGGAAATATGCAGAAAATGCCGAGGTTTTGAAATTAGTTCTCATGATTCTCTATCTGAAATCAAATTTGGTTATTAAAAATGAAACGAAGTCCAGATGAAAGTCTCAAAGAATCACAACTTCCTCAATTGCTTCTTAGACCAGGAAATGACTGAGCATTCTAGGTTTCAAGAGACGAAATTGAGCATGTCGTCAAGCTTATTTGCTCAACAATTTCAATAGGAGAAAATGCACATTGAAAAGATTAATCTTATTAGAATGATCTCAAACAAGCCTTGGGAGTATCAATTCTCTCCTCAATATTTTACTCCAGTGGAGATTCACACGAATTCAGCAAAAGACTAAGACCTACTTACCTGGCATACAGCGACAATGGGGAATTCACATTCAACGAGTCATGGAAAAAAGACCAAAAGAAGAAGGAAAACTAACTTCCCTCTTCTTCCTATCTACGTCGACAAGTGGGCTATCTTCCATCCCAATGAAATTAACGCGTCAACCCCCAATGGTTCAGGAGTTTAGGAAAAGCCAGAGAATAAGGAAGTATAGCCTGAAGATGCTAGATCTCGTGGATCATAGTAAACAGGCTTCACCTAAGTATGAGGTTCTGCTCTAGGGATTAGGTGTCTCCTAAGCCCTCAAATTGCGCAAATCCAGCTCATGTATTTTTTTTCTCTTGCTTGTTTTGAGTTTGTCTTCAAAGGCATCATGACCCTAGATATTCTGCCCTTCTCCTTAGACATTGTTCTAACGATTGGGCAGTGGTCTTGTTCCTTCTTTTGTATCATCTTTCTTTATTAAATATACTGGTAAAAGTCCGCCTAACCCTTGCTTATCCCTAAAAAAATTCACAAGCAACATAATGGATTCATAGAATCGTGACAAATTTGCTCAAATTTCCCTTAATTACTGAGATCGGATTCTAATTTCCTCTTGCATGTCGATCAAAGAAGTTCTTTTCACCATGGATATTGAAGTAGTTTAGTAGATCTAGAGCTCAGTCGTAAGATCCAAAAGAATTCTGCAAATTTTTGCCTTACGATTGTAGAAATTAAGAAATTTCTACGATCCACCTTGGATAGCACTTTGGTGCAGCATAGTCGATCTGATTGTTGTAGATTTTGCTTTTTTAGATTTTATTTAAAAAATTGGATGTAGATTCAACGATGGGATGTCGAATCGATGACTCTTGATGCCAATCCTTGGAAACAAGGAAGAAGAGGTTGGGATTTGAGAAGAAAAGCTGAAAATTCAGCTTGTAATCTTTCAAATTCCAAAGATTACGTTGCAAAATTCCTCTTCTAGCAAAGAAGAGGAAATCCCATCCAAAACTTAGATCTAAGATCAAAGTCATATTCAAATTCAATTTCAAAATCCAGTTTCGAATGAGAGGAAAATGGGCTTATATAGGCTGCCCTTACATGGTAAAAAGAAAAAAATACCCCTACAAGTGTTTAAATGGCTAGAAAGGACAAGAAAAGTGCAAAATAACTAAACTATGTTGCATGCCGGGAATGTAGAAAACTAGTTAATCCTAGACCAATGAGCAATCTAGGGCTTATGTGAAGTGTCCAAGAGATGCTCCTGCATCACAACATAACCCTTCGATTTGAAGAATGCTAGAGCTGCCCTACTGCATGACATGAAGCACAATGAGGTAATGATGTATGTCGATGCATGATTGTGAAGTTAAAAAATAGAGCCAGTCATACAACAGCTCTATGAAGGTACTTCAAAAGAATCTGGAAATATCAACATCTACTGAATCCTCAAAATTGCATCTTTGGTGTAACATTGGACAAGCTCCTAGAATTCATGGTCAGTGAGTGATATTGTGGCCAGCCCATCTACAATCAAGGCTATTCAAGAAATTGCCCCCACCTCCGAGAGAAAAGGAAATAAGAAGATTCTTGAGACAAGTTCAGTACGTGAGACGTTTTATCGCAAACTTCACGTACTACTATTGGCAAACCTATCTTCAAGCTATTAAAGAAGAGGCATATGTAAAATTTGAGAGAATTATATTAATCTTGGATGATTTACAATAGAGCTCAAGGTGTGCTTATATTGAGCACATACATGATAGACATAGAAAGAGATCAAGCAGACTGTGGAAAGAGATAATGATGGAATATTCTAATCTAATCTACTTACTAATTAAATCTAGCTGCCTATTCTAGTGGGTTGCCTCATTAACCAACTTGGCTAATCTCCCACAAGAAGATCTAACGGTGAGACCTACACCTAATCCAACGGTGGATCTCACATATTCTAACATGCCCCCTCAAACGTATATGGATTGAAAATTGATATAGGTTTGACTACAATAAAAATCCCCAATATGAAAAATAAAAACCTCAACTTGAAATTCCCATAGGAAAATAGAATCCTATGATTTGAGCACGCTGACGAATTTTGATGATGAATATCCCTTGATGTTATAAGGTCCTGATGTTGTTGATGAAACGCCGCTTGTTGATATGCCGCAAAGAAGGCTTATAAAAGCCAATGGATCATAAATCCTAGAGAAGACTCAAGCCTCGATGGGGCGAGTAATAATGAGTCACTACGGACCAATGCCGGAATGGGCAAGAAATGGTGGGTCACTATGGACCGATGTCTGAATGGGCAAGAAAAGGGTCACTATGGACCGATGCCGGAATGGGCAAGAAATGAGTCACTATGGACCGATGTAAGAATGGGCAAGAAATATGTCACGATGGACCAATGCCGGAATGGGCAAGAAATATGTCATGATGGACCAATGCTGGAATGGGCAACAAAGATGAGGGAAAAAAAACAAAGGGATGGGCATCAATTAGTGGCAAAAACGATGAAGCAAATATCGGCCAAAAAAAATGGACATGGCATTAAAAAAAGCGTGGGGCTAGATCTAAGAAAACATGGGTAGAAATTCAACTAGGAATTAAAAAGGAACAAACAGAGGCTAGACTTATGGTTTGACAAGTGGAACTATTAAGAGAGAGCGGAAGAAGACGAGGAGATTTGGGCCGGGCGGACGGCTACATCGGCCGTCCGCCGGAGGAAGACAATACTCTTTGTTGTGCTAGGACAGAGGATCGTTATGCTTTGATACCATGTAAAATTTGAGACATGTAAAATTAGGAGAAGATTTCACTAATTCTTGGATGCATTTACTAGAGGATCAATGTGTGCTTATATAGAGCACTTACATGATAAACATAGAAAGATATTGCGGCCGACCCATCTAAAATCAAGGCTATTCAAGAAATTGCCCCCCACCTCCGAGAGAAAAGGAAATAAGAAGATTCTTGAGACAAGTTCAGTACGTGAGTCGTTTGATCTCAAACTTCACTACTATTGGCAAACCTATCTTCAAACTATTAAAGAAGAGGCATACAGAATGGGACAAAAGATGGAAGACAGTTGAGAAGAAAACAATGCCTATCAATCCTTCAATCTTTGTACCTCCCTCTTCAGGCAAGCCCCTGCTTGTGTACCTTTTAGTGACCGAGTCTACCACCAGAGCTATGCTACCTAGCATGATGAGACTGGAAAGAAAGAGAGATCCATCCATTGGATTGGACAGTGAGCAACTCTTGTCTAGGCAACCCAACTGTTGGGGCATTAGTTGCTCTTCAGATCAGTAACACTTTATCTCTCAAATGGATCCTCTAAATTGCCTATTCGAGTTGGCCATGATAGGGAGAACCACCTAATTAACATGAGGGCCGTCATTTTGGTGGGTCCCACCGTTTTACATGTCATGTTTTGACATGGTAGGGCCCACCATCTTCATCCAAACCCATGCATAGGTTTGGCCCAGATTTCACCCCATCCATGGGCCCACCCTTGTAGCTCATTGTTTTGATGGGGTGGGTCCCACGATACCCAAGCCCATCAAAGATGTACAGCCACTGCCAGGGTTCCAACATGTGCGTATTAAGAGGGATTTGCTATGGGAATTGTCGAAAAGCATTTCACGGCTGACTTTTGCACGAAAGAACAGCCACCTCAAATGAATTAAATCAATAAGACAAACTCTGTAGAAAATTGTTTTCCTTATTTCCTATCGTATCCTTTTATATGCTACTTTTCTTTCTAAACTTGAAATACCGACCATTGGAGGTTAGGGAGGAACAAAAAAGGAAACAAGAGAAGCTATAAATAGAGAAGAAGAGAGTAACCATACAATACAAATCAACGAAAAAAAAGAGAAAATTCAACAGATCGAGAAGAGAAGAGAAGAAGAAAACTGAGAATAGAAGTAGAGAAGTTCATTACTCTAACTGTAAATCTCTTTCCCTCTTCCTCTCTCTCCCTCTATTTTTTTTCTTTTTTCAGTTTTAATGATTCTTCTGCAAGTTTTTAGTGATCAACCCATTAATTTTAATTATCATTTAATATTTCCGTTCTATTTAAACCACCCAACTTTTACCCTAAACCCCTCTTTGGACTGTGGCTTATCTCTGACTCTGGGTATATTTTATTGTAGTCTTTGGACTGTGGCTAAGCTCTAATTGTAATCTTTGGACCCTTTATATGTTTTAAATTTGGAAATTTTAGTGTTTTAATTGTGGGTTTTTCTTGTTAATCGCAAATCTCTGATCCCAAAAACACCAACATTTCTGATCTGTGATTGCTATGACTCCTGCAATTAATTTATTTATTTTTTTGCGGGATTTCATTGTTGAGAGGCTTTGCCTGTCTTTTATATTTCAGGGGGGATTTTTCTCAAAATTGTTTTTTTCCTACTCATATTTCATTTCTCTTCAGATTGCAATGGCTGAACAAATACTCCCAGTGCTGTTACAAAAGGTTGCCGAACTCCATACCACTGAGAGCCGTTTCATTTTGGAATTTCAAGGAGAGCTAGATAGAGTATGTATAAAACTTCAATTTATATATTGGTTATTATCGGCTGTGGAAGAATCAGAGGTAGAGAGCCATATGGTGATGCTTTTCTTAGAGAGGCTTCTGTATCTCTATGAAGAATTGCTAGACATATGCGCAGCTCACGCCAAGAGACAATTTATTACAGGATTTTGTTCTCTTCCATTTGAACGTGGATTCAAGTATCGGACGAGGAGAAGGTTACATGACGTCTGTAAGAGACTTGATGAGGATCAAGATGACATGATGACTTTCCTCGTACGAATGATTATGTTGAGAAAGTTCCCAAAGGTTTGCAGTGGGCATGATGGTATTAAGAATGACGTGACCAAGTTCCTTGTACCAGTGATCATGTTAAGAAGCATTAAGTGAAGTGTTGTTCTGTTCAGAAACTGTTCTGTATATGGTGTTTTTGTTTCTTTCCTTTGTCATGTGTTTTCTTTACGATGGGAATTTTTATTGTAAAACTTTTTGTAAGTAACAATTTTATTTGAATTAAACTTTTTCTGGATACTAAGTGCTCTGTATACCAAGTTCCTCGTACCACTACCATGTTTTTAATGATTGCACTAACACACCTTGTCTTTTCTTTTCAAATTTGGCTTCTGAGAGCTTTTTGGGAATTGTAAAAACCTTTTACAGCTGGTTAACTAATATCATACAGAGCAAGTTAGTGAATTTCTGTATCCTATACTTATAGCCACAGAAAAATTAAAATTTATAAGGCTGCCAATACAAGGGCCTAAGGTTCATTTACCTTTGCTCAATGCCGAAATGTTGAAATCCTGCCTCTTTTCTTGCACCGTGAAGGACCTCTTCTTGTACCATTCATAAATCTTTGGTTGCCAGTATAAGGGCCTAAGCCAGACATGCACAAACTGCTCAACTTTGCATTTATTGCACCATTTAGGAAAATCCACATGTATTAATGCCTACTCCTGGGATTTCTCCCTTACCTTAGATCAATGTCATAGCAGATAATAGTTATGAATCAATAACCCCTTGCTGTTTACATAAAACATGTGGGATTTTGCTTCTCAACAAAAAATGTAACATAGACAAAAACCTTGTTTACATTAGTGCACGTGGTTTTTCCATTGATGAAATCTATGGTCTCTTTGTATATCCATATACAACACAAGAAGCAAAAAAGAAATCTAGTTTAAGATCAAACAACATATAGCTCAGCCTTGCTGAAGATGAAAAGACTCATGAATTCTTCCCCGCCTACGCTTTCCTCTTCTATGAGGAGCTGAGAGAGCTTGTGGAGGATGTCAATACATGCCGTGATGATCTGTTCATCTCTCACATACGCCTTTTCCACCATCTCTCTCACTTGTACATCAACCAGATCTATAGTTGCCATTGTATAATCCTTGCTTACCTCAAAAAATTTAACTATGTAAAAAGCAACTGCAGAAATTGCAATTACAATCCAATGGTAAACACTACCAGACATTAAATAAAAAACATGGGCACATTTCCACACTAGAAAGAACTATCTGGTCAATAAATCAATTAATGGATTCAATGCAACCTTGCTTAGAAGCCTCCTCTCTAACTAAGCATGTTGTAGCACATTTGATGATCTGCCATGGGGTTGCTGCCATAATTTTTTTCAAACAAGTTCTTGTGGATGACTCATATTGTTATCACTTAATCATGATCTCTTTATTTATGCTGGAGCAAAAGCCTTAAAATGAAATTGTAAACAAGACTACTGAGACCAGGATGGATCATAAGCTATTTGAAAACTAAACATTAGCACCCATTTAATGGCTAAGTAGGCTTCCTTCCTGTTTGTAATATTGAAACTAGGTCATTTTGAAGTAGCTTGGTCTTTCCTTCACTCATTACTTTAGTAATGATGTTTTAAGTAGGTGATATTAACTCTTCCTATTTTGATTTCTCTTGTAGTGCCAACATGGCAGCCATGTCATGCCTAGGTGGTTTTGGTGGAGTTCCAATGTGCATTCTCGCATTAATGTTGCTAGCCCGTTGTGTACCTGATTATTGGTCTTTTAAAAGGCAGAATCATGGAATGTGGAAAACTACAAAGTTGTAGGTTTTTTTGTAATCTTTCCAACAAGTATTTGTGCTCGAAAATTGGACAAATGGTTAGAAAGTTATGGCAGTTTTAGTGGACTGTGTCTGTGGGTTCCAAAACCAGTCACAGTTAGTAAGTTCCAATGCAATTAATGTTATGTTAGTCCCTAAGTTAGCTAGTGGAGGAGGTTGAACTAATTTTCTCTTATTTTCTTTTATTTAAAGGGTTAGAAACCATCTTTAGAGGGGATTTTGGATTTTGATAAACTTATGTAATTGATGGAATATCAATTGGGTTGAGCTTTGCTCCCATTTTCTTCTTCTTCTCTTGTTGTGTTCTTGAGTTCTATTTTTCTTCTTCTCCCCTCTTAAGCACCCGCATTATTTTCCATACAGAGACTACCCGCAGTCTTATTGTGTCTGAATCAAACTTCTTTCTCCGCAGATTGTGGGGTAAGCCCAGTGAGGTGTGTTTTCTACTGTAAGACATATAACTATGAATTTGCTGTATCTTTTAATGCTTCTAAATTTTGTTGTGCGTGGACAATGCACACCTTTATGTGCACTTCCAGTGACTGACTGAATATACTAACTAGCATGAAATCTTGACATGTGCATCCATACCTACTGATTTGTGAAAATTATGCAAACATTTAAACAAATTGTAGTAATCTTTAAGAGTAATTTTTTATTTACGAAAACAAGGATTCTTAACAAACTCGATTTTGCAATTCTGTAATACACAACCTAATATGAAAGCAATAATGAATAAATAGGGCATACTTTCTCATTCCAAATTGGTAAGTGATCTGTCATTCTCATGATGAGTTATGTCTTCCATTTCATGTAATAATGCTCTCTCTCTCTCTCTCTCTCTCTCTCTCTCTCTCTCTCTCTCTCTCTCTCTCTCTCTCTCTCTCTCTCTCACACACACACACACACACACACACACACACACGATAGAACGATCGAACGAACAGTAAATGTTTCTAAAATCTGTGGGCAAAGTATGTTATCATGCAGCAGTATCTTGGAATCTGAATTTGACTTCTCTTGAATTTCGTAGGAATAATAGTCTTTTATGTAAGCCAATATATGGAATGCCCAACGTACATTATTATTGGTGAAGTCCTCTATGGGTTTAGTAAGGATCATTATTCGCATCTAATTTTAAAGTTTTCTTAAATATTATATGATGATCTTTTTAGGCATAATTGTCAACCTGTGACTGGATTTCTTAATTTTATGACTCGTGACTCAACTCGACTCGTGACTCATAAGAGTTTTTGACAAGAAAAGGAATTTAGTTGAAAAAAATATAATTATATATCAAAAGATTAAGCATGTAAAAAATATAACCCAATAGCACATAGATAAAGCACTAAGCCAAAAATATAAATAACTATATGCTTGTAACTTGCATGCATAAAAATAATTAAGTTCTGGTTGGAACTTAATCATGGGAGAAAACCCTTCCTTTCTTAAGATTTGTATCCGCCCATGATTTATGGTATGGTTGGAAGGTGAGTTTTGGTGGTTCAGGCAAAGAACCCAAGATTGTCCAAGACTAGGAACCTCCCTCTCACGGGTTTTTTGAAGCTAAACTTTGATGGGTCTAGAATGGGGAACCATGGTCTTGCCAAAATTGGGGGAGTCTTGAGGGATGAATTTGGAGCTATGAAATGGCTTTTACGGGTCCCATTGGATTCGCAGACGCTAATGAAGCTGAAGTGCGTACTATCTGCTAAGGAATAAGGTATCATGAGAATGAAGATTTGAGTAAGGTAGTGGTAGAAGGAGACTCGCTCAATGTGATAAGTTGGCTTAGAGGCTCTCATTCCTTCCCTTGGAGATTTGCCTCATTCTTCGATGAGATCCAAGACAAGGTGGGGATGCATCGATTTCTTTCCATTATGTTAGACGGTCAGCTAATGCGGTTGCAAACAATTTAGCTAGAGATGGTGTTTGTAGGGAGAGAGTTGAGATATTTGACACCGTTCATCCTTGACCCTTGCAGTGGGGCTTGTTCTTGTCTTTCTTTTCCTGTCTCTTATCCGTATATACCTCCTCAGTCTTTTTTTGCATTTAATGTAATTGCCTACCATTCAAAAAAATAATAATTAAGTTTTAAGTTCCAACTTTCAAGTTTTCAACCATAAAAACAAAGAAGCACAGGCCCAGCAACTCGACTAGTAAGAGTCTTAGTTTTTCGACTCGACTCGCAGCGACTCGTAAGAGTCGCCAAACGACTCATAAGAATCTTCAACAGAGGCGAGTCACCCATGTGACTCAACTCGAAAGCCCAACGAGTCGACTCGTACGACTCATAAGAGTTTGACAAATATGTTTTTAGGGCATCTTCTGTTGCATGAGTATGAAAGAATCTTAGTCCAATGAATTTACGTTCAAATTTCAATGATTTAGGAGCTCATTGAGGTTCATGTTGAACTCCTCCCCCCCTCTCCTCCCCTTGACCTCTAACTGAAGGGGGACCTCTTTTTCTGTTCCCTTTGACCTCTAACTAAAGGGTTAGGTTTCCCTTCCCCATTGTTATAGAAGGGATTTGTATTACAAACACATTTTGAAAATATAAGGTGTACCAAATAATGGTCCATGGTATTTTTTATTGACATGACATTTCTCTGGGACCTAATTATGTTCCGGAGCATTGGGAATCAAAATGCTAAGTAACTAGAACACTATACTGCGTGAGAGCAATTTTACCGGGTCTTGGTTTTGGTGATAAGGTGGCATTTAGAAGTCTATTACTCTATTTCTTCTCTTTAATTTTTTTTTTATTTCGGATGTTTTCATTAGAACAAATCTTGCTTCTTTCAGCAGAGTCTTTTCTCAAATTTTGACTCAGAAGACTAATTCTGCAAGATCATTTGACTTGGATCCGAAGCTGAATGGAGTTCGCTCAGGTAGGCCATTGGAGGTGCTTGCTTAGGATAGCTCCAAATGGACTCCCTAATTTCTAGACATTGAAGTCAATCACCTTCATGGGTTTGGTCAATATTCATGTAGGTCGCTTGGATACATGGATTTTATAATCCTAGATGTTTTAAGCTAAAACCTAGAAGGGGCCGTTTGGGTACATGGATTTTATAATCTATTACTATAAAATCCTAGATTTCATAAGCTAAAAACTCGATTTTAAATCCTAGAACCTGGATTTTGAATGCGTAAATAAGGTGTGTACTACTCAATTTGGTAAAATCCAAGATTTTACAATCATGGATTATAAAATCTATGTATTTGTTCAAGTATAAAAGATTAATGCCATCTTCATCAGCTTAAGCTTTTGGAGTGATTGGTAGTTTCACATGGTATCAAAGCCAAAGATCCTGCGTTCAAACCTCCTTGATAGCAAAAATCCACATGCAATGGCCAAACCTAAAAGAGGGACCACATGTGCCACATGTATGCCAATCCTAGAAAGATGGACCACGCGTGAGGGGGAGTGTTAAAGTATATATAAGAGATTAAATAATGCCATCTCCATCAGCTTAAGCTTTTGGAGTGATTGGTAGTTTCACAGTATCCAAACGGCCCATACTGTTGACATCATTTATTATCAGAAGATGTGTTTTGTAGTTCATCTAATTTCTTAACATTGGGTTATATGTATTGTTGGTATACATTGCTTGTGCAATACCTGAATGGATATCCTTGGTAGGGGTTGACTGTAAGGAATTCCTCCCAGCCGACAGTATCTTTATGGAAATTCTATGCTCTAAACTATTTGATAGTTTGTTGAAGAATCACTCTTATAAATGTGCCCCTATCAAACTTGATGATATATTATATATCACTATATCAAATATCTTCAAAGGTAAAAAAAGAAGGTGGAGAAATTTCAAAGGGTTTTTCTATGGAAGGGCAAAGAGGAGAACAAAAGGCCTAAACATCTCATGAGCTGGAAAAATGGTTTGCAAGCCAAAAACTAGAGGAGTACTTGGAATTGATAACCTCCAGACGAGGAACAAAGCATTATTGGGAAAATCGATATGGAGGTTTGGAGAAGAAAAAGATGCCTTATGACACAAAATCATTTGGAAAAAATATATGTAGGATTGGGGGGGGGGGGGATTCGAAGTGTAGAGAGACCCACTGTCGAGCAAAGGTTCGGGAGCATGGTGTTCTATTTTTAAGTGTCGGGGGTGGGGCGCGGGGGTATTAGGTTCTGGGAAGATCATTGGATAGGTTAGTCTCCTTTCTGTCATGCTTATCCGTACCTTTATCTTTTAGTCACATATAGAGGGGTGGGAATCAAAGACGTGTATAGGAGAGAGAAGGGGGGAGGGGGAGGGATGGGAATACTATTTGGGACATTAGATTTAGGCGAGACCTTAGACAAAGTGAAATTGATAACTTCATTTTGCTATTTGGGCTTCTTGGGTAGATATACTTATCTAATGAAGAAGTGCATAGTAGAATTTGGATCCTTGACCCTAAAAGCATCTTATTAGTCAAATCCTTATTCTCCATCCACTTGGATGTCCATCATTCCTATTACAGCTAGCTCAAAATGTGATCATCTCGAGCCCCTCAAAAAAAGAAAAACTAACTCTTGCGATCATCTCATGAGATTGAATGTTCACATCGTTAGTAGATGCAACCTTTGCCTAAAGACAGAATAGACCATTTAGCACCTATTCATCCACTGCCCCATCTATTTTCAAATATGGGAAGGAATTCTCTTGTTCAATGATATGGCTTGGTCTTTCCAAAACTCCTTAAGGTGGTTATTTTAGGATGGGATTTTGTGGCTCATTTGGGTGGAAGAAAACAATCACATATTCAATAATAAAAGTAAATCTCTTGGAAAGATCATATCGGAAATCAAGCATGACTCAGTTGTAAGGACAAATGAAAAGATGTCAATTGGTGATTTTCCTTCTAGTATTGTCTTCAAGAATTGGAAAGTGGTCATTTGGGAGGAAAAAAAAAAGCAAAACTAAAATCATGTATACAATGGTGTCCGCTGCCTCATCAGATAATGTCAACATTGGTGGCAGCTCTAATGGAAATCCTGGTCCCGCAGGCGGTGGGAGTATCTTTAGGGATTGGAAGGTTCATGTTCTTAAATGTTTTCCTGGCCCATGTGGCAGTTTACCTAAACAAGGAGTTGACAGGAGCGTTCTCATTCTCATCGGTTTGTTGGTTTTTTTTTACTGTTTTCTGTTCTCTGGACAACTCGTTCTCATATACTTGGTTTTATTTGCATGTAGTTTCCTTATTCAAAAAAAAAAAAAAAAAACTAGATAGTTTGTGGAATACGCAAATGTAACCTTGCTAGGGGTAGACTGTTAGGAACTCCTCCCAATCTATACAAACTTGCTGAAGACTCCTGAACATATAAAACTTTGAAAACTAGTAACTCAATTGTAAAATGGTAGGTTGTTAGGCTTTCCATGAACATCAAGAAGTCCTTCCCATACATGATGTAAAAAATTATTATTTGCAGAGTTATGACCTATGTGTACTAACCAGAGAAAAAAAATGAGCATGTTTTATCTGTGCGACCATGTTTTGATTGTGGGATAAACTCACATTGTTTTACATATTTTAACCTGCTGTCAAAGGCTATTTCAAGTCCCAAAAAGCTCTCAGCAGCCAATCAAAGAACATAAAACAAGCTGAGTTTGTCCCAATATCAAAACATGGTCGCTCGGATACTGAGAGCCTTATTTTAGTGTTGGACATTCTCTAACAGTTCTATTTATCTGGATTAATTAAAAATTCTGAGTTTCCAATTTTTTTATGTTAATATACCAGTGATGAAATACTTTTGGTCTTGATAATTCTTGACCTTAGGGTATGGTTATTTTCTTCATTCATTTAAACGTGTGTGGTTGATTGAGATATGCAGGACCTAGGCATTCAGTAGAAGTATCTTGTAACATTCACTGTTGGATTTGATCGAAAAAAAAAATATCGACGCAGCCGTCAAAAAGGTTATCAGGAAAATTGGAATCTATTTCATCACTGCCTTTTATTTTGCAATCACATGACTATGGTGTGACTGCTCTTACAATTCTCAGAAAATTTCACTAGTGAAATTCCAAGGGTGGTCCCGAGTACGGCAACTATGAGGAGTGAAAATTAATTAGGTTTCTAGCAAGTTTTAATCCTTTTAAAAACTCAAACCCAAAATGGAAATTAAGAGATCAACAATGAAATTCAAGCACACAAGTTAAATCTAGAGGTGCAATGCAAAATAAAGAGCTAGAGTTCAAGAGAGAGTGCACCCGAGATTTAAAGTGGTTGGGTCCTCAAAATGCGAGGCCTACTCCACTCCACTAACCAAACCCGTTGATGGCTTCACTATGTGATCTTCTTAACTTCGGCGAAGATCGGTGCCGATTATAATTCCGATTACCTTTAACCTTGGTGGCAATCTTCACCACGGAGAGTGGGCTACGCTTCTCCGAACACTCGCCCAATACAAGTTCTTTGAGTAAGAAAGAAAGAACAAAAAAATCCCTCACAAGCGTTTACAAGAATTGTAGAAGATGTACAAATTGAGCCTATGATCCAAATCCTAATCTTTAGAGGATGAGAGGTATAATCAAGTTTGATTCACTCTTTGGATGTTCAAATGAAGTTTTAGAGTGTTAGGATTGATGGTCTTGAAGTTTAGAATGCCCATATATATAGGAAAACCAAAATATGACCGTTCAGTGGCATTGTGGTAATTCCTGGAAAATTCCCAACGGCTAAAAATCCGACCGTTATAGTGTTCTCGGAGTAGTGTTCTCGGAGTTCCGAGAAAAAATCTCGGAGTTCCGGGAATACAAACAGAAGTGAGAAAAACGTTACTGGACCATTTCTCGGAGCTCCGAGGAATCTCTCGGAGTTCCGAGCTCGGAGCTCCGAGAATTCTCTCAGAGTTCCGAGAAGCCTATGTCAAGCAGATTTTCACTTCTTGTTTTTTGGCTTCCAACTTTACACCAAGTTAGGATTGTTATGAGGGTTCCACATTGTTGGAACACCACAAGGACAATCTTTTATACATTTAGGGTGTGTGAGATTAACTTGATTATGCCTCTTAAAATCTAAAACTAAGATTGGATCTTATACATTCAAATATGACTTTGATCTTCAATGGATTCTTCAAGTCTTCATTTGTTTTGGACTTCGATGTCTTTAGCCTTCATGATGTGGTCCAATGAGCTCTTCTTGGCCTCAATCCAAGCAATGTTGTCTTAGCACCAATGTGATCTACAACTTAGACAATCAAACACATTAGTGATCATAAATCACTTGTGTATTGGAATCATCAAAATAAGATGGGAATGCCAAGGTGGAAACCATTGGGCTTACAATCTCCCCCTTTTTTATGATGACAAGCACAAGAGATTTCCCAATAAAAGCATACATATTTTCCTTACACTAGAATTCTCTCCCCCTTTGGCATCAATCAAAAAGATTGGGGTAGAAGAGAAACAAAGGGATGAAATATTCAATTTAAGGCCCCCCCTTTTACAAGGAAAAAGACAAACCTAGAACTCCCCCTATTTAGAATTTTTATTCAACATAAGAGGGGATATTTTAATTATCCATAGAAAGATATTCAATTTTAGAGCAAGCCCCTAATCTAAGCACATATGATGAAAATCATATGGGCATTTTGGGAACCCAAGCTTTCTTGGATTCACCGCTATCCCTAATCTTAGATGCACATTGGAATTGGCAATGACCATTTATTCCACAATAATGGCATCTAACATGAGGGTTAGATATGATAGTCCTATCATAACATGCATGTTTAGTCTTTGACTAGTCTTCTTTAAGATTATGTCAATAATTTTGTCACCATTTAAGAATCCATAGAGACATAATCTTAACCTTTCATTTTCATTATGAAGATGGGTTATTTGATTTAGAAAATCATTAAATTCATCTTCATAAGATTTGGAAGAGCTTGCCACATTTTGAAGTTGTGTTAATTGGCAAGTTTTCTCATCCAAACAACCCTTAAGGGTTTCAATCTCAAGTTTTAAATTTTCAAGTTGTGCTTGAGATTTGGAAGAAGATTCATTTTTCAAAAAATTAAGTTCATTTTCTAATTTTGAAATGGATTTCTTTTGAACTTTATTTTTAGAAATTTGAGAGTGCAAGGTTGAGCACAATTCATCATATGATATTTTTTCACTATCACTACTAGATGAATGACAAGAGGGGTTAGAATATACCTCAACTTCATGGGAGAGTGCCATGAGGCAAAGATCATCCTTCTTTTCTTCCTCTTCACTTGAGCTTTGTCCCGAGGTGCTCAAAGCATCCCAACCGGCGGCAAGAGCCTTGTGCTTCTTCCAATCCTTCTTTCCCTTGTACTTTGAGGAAGACGATTTGAGAAGTGGACAATCCGGTCTTTTGTGTCCAATCTTCTTGCAATTGTAGCATCTTAAAGGTCCCTCAACTTCACTTTCTTCTTTCTTCTTATTTTTATCCTTTTTATGCTTTTTTCTCCATAAGCTTTTAAATTTCCTTAAAGCTTCTTCTTCATCACTATCCGCCTCGCTTGAGGATGATGAGTCCGCTTTCACCTTGAGTGCTAAGGATCTACCCTTTTTTTCTTTCTCTTTTGGCTTCTTCTCCTCTTGTCGGCTAGGGAGGAGCATCTCATGAGTGATAAGAGATCCTACAAGCTCCTCCATGGTTAGTGTCTTGAGATTCTTTGATTCTTGGATGGCTGTGACTTTTGGGTCCCAATAAGGAGGAAGTGACCTAAGCAATTTACTTACAAGCTCATCAGTAGGATAAGATTTACCAAGATTTGCTAATTCATTAGAAATTTTAGAAAATCGAGTATACATTTCGGAAATACTTTCATGTTGATCCATTCTAAACATTTCATATTTGCTCTTTAACAAGTTTATTTTGGAATCTTTAACTTGTGATGTTCCCTCATGGGTAACCGCAAGTGTATCCCAAATAATCTTGGCGGAATAAAAAAGAGCAACTCGATTAAACTCCTCCGTAGATAAGGCGCAAAACAAGGAATTTATAGCTTTGTAATTTAAATTTGCATGCCTTTTTCTACCGTATTCCATTCTTCAAATGGTGTGGAAGGCAAAATGTATCCATTTTCAACAATATGCCAAAGTTCCACATCTATCGAAAGTAGATAGATGCGCATCCTTGTCTTCCAATGTCCATAGTTGGACCCATTAAAGAAGGGAGGTCTAGTTGTGGAATGGCCCTCCGGAAGTCCGGTTCCATTTCTATCCGCCATTTCACAATTAGAAAGTTGCCAAAGATCTTATGATCTTTCCCTTGTTGAATTATTTAAAGAAAATTTACCAAAGATTTTAAGAAATGAAAATCTTTTAAGAGCCAAGGCTCTGGTACCAAGTGAAATTCCAAGGGTGGTCCCGAGTACGGCAACTATGAGGAGTGAAAATTAATTAGGTTTCTAGCGTTTTAAACCTTTTAAAAACTCAAATCCAAAATGGAAATTAAGAGATCAACAATGAAATTCAAGCACACAAGTTAAATCTAGAGGTGCAATGCAAAATAAAGAGCTAGAGTTCACGAGAGAGTGCACCCGAGATTTAAAGTGGTTCGGTCCTCAAAACGTGAGGCCTACTCCACGCCACCAACCAAACCCGTTGATGACTTCACTATGTGATCTTCTTAACTTCGGCGAAGATCGGTGCCGATTACAATTCCGATTACCTTTAACCTTGGTGGCAATCTTCACCACGGAGAGTGGGCTACGCTTCTCCGAACACTCGCCCAATACAAGTTCTTTGAGTAAGAAAGAAAGAACAAAAAAATCTCTCACAAGGGTTTACAAGAATTGTAGAAGATGTACAAATTGAGCCTATGATCCAAATCCTAATCTTTAGAGGATGAGAGGCATAATCAAGTTTGATTCACTCTTTGGATGTTCAAATGAAGTTTTAGAGTGTTAGGATTGATGGTCTTGAAGTTTAGAATGCCCATATATATATAGGAAAACCAAAATATGACCGTTCAGTGGCATTGTGGTAATTCCTGGAAAATTTCCAACGGCTAAAAATCCGACCGTTATAGTGTTCTCGGAGTTCCGAGAATATTTCTCGGAGTTCCAAGAAATTCTCGGAGTTCCGAGAAAAAATCTCGGAGTTCCGGGAATAAAAACAGAAGTGAGAAAAATGTCACTGGACCATTTGTCGGAGTTCCGAGCTCGGAGCTCCGAGAATTCTCTCGGAGTTCCGAGAAGCCTATGTCAAGCAGATTTTCACTTCTTGTTTTTGGGCTTCCAACTTTATACCAAGTTAGGATTGTTATGAGGGTTCCACATTGTTGGAACACCACAAGGACAATCTTTTATACATTTAGGGTGTGTGAGATTAACTTAATTATGCCTCTTAAAATCTAAAACTAAGATTGGATCTTATACATTCAAATATGACTTTGATCTTCAATGGATTCTTCAAGTCTTCATTTGTCTTGGACTTCGATGTCTTTGGCCTTCATGATGTGGTCCAATGAGATCTTCTTGGCCTCAATCCAAACAATGTTGTCTTAGCACCAATGTGATCTACAACTTAGACAATCAAACACATTAGTGATCATAAATCACTTGTGTATTGGAATCATCAAAATAAGATGGGAATGCCAAGGTGGAAACCATTGGGCTTACACTATCCTACTATTTCATTATGATTGCCGAACTAGTGAATGGGATGAGTTTGAGTGGTCAAAGCTGTCTATTCATGTGAGCGCTATGAAACAAACGAAATGGTCAGGAAATAATGCTTGACGACGTTTTTTTTTTTTAATGGTTGCATTCTTGAAGATGTTGAGCTAATTACCTTAATCTTTTTAGCAATGTGGTACGCTAAAAGATTTTTACACCCTGACATTGTAGCACAATACGAGTAAATATTTATCTGGGATGAAAATCTAGGAGTTGAGCATTTTAATGTAGAAGAGAAGGCATTGTCCTTATTAAACAATGTCTAGTTTATTTAGTGAATTTTTTTTATTGAAGTATAAACTAATTTTTCCTTCAATTAGATACATTAAACTGGTGAAGAATGGGGGTTGGAGATTTTCAGAGTCTGGTTTGGAACCAAACAGACGTTTAACATGGCACATGACGAAAAGGAGAGGTGACCATGAAGTCCACAAGTAAGTTTTGTGGAAGCTGTTCTATTTCAGCTAAAATTTGTTTTGCATGAATATTATTTTTCTCACATGGGCACAAAGCTGCGAATATATTTCTGTTTATAGAAAGATCTTGTAATGGATAGAATTTTGTTATGTTTATTGTGAGATCATATGAATGACTTGCTTTACTAGAGCAACAGAGGAGAGACCTGGTTGGTGCAGGGACCTGCATTTGCCACCTCGTGCTGCGTATGAGCTGAGTTATTTATGTTATGGATCTACTTCTCTTGGTTTTGAATTTTGGCCAAAATTTTAGAAATTTTGGTAATTTTGGCTGAAAGTTTGGTACATTAATGGAATTCACTTTTCTTTTTACCAAATTTCAGCCGAAATTTGGGTTTCGGCTATGTCCAAAACTGAAACTGAAATTTAAATCCTTGCTACTTCTTGAACTATTCTCGTGGCAAAATTTCATTGTTCTTTACCATCTACAGATTTGTCGAGATAATGGCAACCGTATTTTCTCGAGATGCGTGGCGATGCGTATGGCACATGATTTAGGCATGGAGATTATCTAATTTTCAACCAAGGTCTTTCGGTCCATGTAATCTTTGAATGTTTTCTGAAAACAATATCTTGTCACTGTAGAATGATTTAGTCCATGGACGGGGTCTTGATTTTGCTCTTAGAAGATGTGTAGAGGTAAGTGATTCTGGATCAGTGGTCCACGAGGGGTCGCGAGGAACCCCCCCCTTCGGGCCGCCCCACGTGGTCGTGCGTTGGTGCGCGGTGTCCGTGTCGCTCTTCGTTTGCGAGATTCGCGGGTATGTGTGTATAAATGAGATCTAGACTCGAGTATAGTTCGCTTTCAACCCGTTTTGGGCCGAGAAACGAATTTAACCCATTTTCCCCTACTCGAAACGACGAGTGGAAATGTGCTCGCCCTTTGTGTGAAGTTGGGATAAGAATTCGAATTCCACAGGAAAGCAAATTTCAGAGTCGCCACCTAGGTTATGGCATAGGACCAATAATTAACTCTGTTTTAAGCATGGTTTTGATAGAAATCTGAGTAAGGGATGTGGTTGTATTCCGATGTAGGGAATTTAACTGGGTAGAACCCACGCCTAAAAGCTAGCCGTTAGAGGGAGGGTGCCCATTCCCTTATAACCCATCCCCATCCATTTCACTTATCCGATGTGGGACTATTTGCTTTTGCGGGAACCCCAACAATCTCCCCCTCCACACGGAAGCAATGTGGACAATCTCGCCCCTCCACACAGCGGAAACATGAGAACCACAAGATAGTACACCGGGGTTTCCAAGATCTTCCCCGAGGGACATTCCCGCCCTCGGAGGCAAACTGGAGTTACCATGCCTTGAGCTCTGATACCATTTGTTAGGAAATTTAATCGGGTAGAACTCCCCTAAAAGCTAGCCGTTAGAGCCCCTAAAAGCTAGCGTTAGAGGGGGGGTGCCCATTCCTTTGTAACCCATCCCCATCCATTTCACTTATCTGAAGTGGGACTGTTTGCTTTTGCATGGAACCCCAACATTGGGGAAGGTGTTAGGCACCCCTCATGCCTGCGTAAACCCTGTCTCTTGACTTGACTTGGCAAATATAGGAAAACTTTAGCAAAATTGGTTTTAAAAACACTTGTTACGATCGAGCTTATTATCAGGTTAGGGTTTTAAACAGAAAATTAAAGAGAGTAAAGAGAAAGGAAAGTGGTTTTTTGCTACAAAGGGGAAGAGGATTTCTGCTATGTGACCCGGGGCTATTGGATCCCCGAATCTCATAACTATCGTCGCCCGAAAAATATAATGTAGAAAGCAAGAAAGAGAGCAGTAATGAAATACTTATAAATTGAGAGCTTATATATGACCTGGGACCACGAGTCCCTAAATCTTATAACTATATTCAATCTAGGTGATACGGAATGTAAATGACGGAATTTAAATGATAGAAAGTAAAGAAATGGGTTCAGTTCTCTTCGTTTGTCCAACACCACTGGAGTGTAAACTCACTTCTCTACCTCTCCTGACGTATAGTGGGGCTTGAGATAGAGTGGCGGGACCAGCAGAGAGAGAAGAACTTTTTTTATGAAAAAAGGAGGGGATTTAGGCTATAGGGTTTGGGGTCAAAAGGATCTCCAAACCCCGTAGCAACCCGCTTCCAATTTTGTATTTGAAGTACGGACAACTGTAAGGAAAACATTAAATCTAACCTAGTGCCTCCCGATTTGTGATTGGGTGTCACTCCAATTCCTCAGAAATTCGGCAGAGTGCCAACGTCCCGTGGCTTTGGAAGAGATTTTGAAAGAGATCGGGTAGTCAAAGTGTGATCATTCCCGATTTTGGCATAACCTTGACTAGTTTCTCTAGTTTTTCTCTCAAGGATTTCTCTCTCTATCTCTCTAGGGTTTCACAACTTAAAACCTAGAAAAACTAAGTGAAAGGGTAAAGGACATGAAATAGAGCAAAAGTGGGGTGTAATAACCAAATAGTGGGAGAGAGGGAGAGAACTTGAGAAATAGAGGAGGGGGTGGTCCCCTTGTATAGACTTTGGGAGCCAAAATCACAGGCTGTGATTTTGGGCTCCCAAAATCTCACCCTGCGATTTTGGGAGGTCCCCAAAAATGCAGGTTGGGGTTTTTTGTTCCAATTTTGGGTTCCGAGTCTCCAGTTCAGGGTTTTGAATTCCCGGGAATGGGTTTTGGGTTCTAGAAGTGGTAATGGGTTACCGATTGTGGTTCCCAATTCCCAAATGTGGTTTTCGGTTTCCAAAAACTGGTTTCTGATAGCCAAAAGTGGTTTTCAGTGGACCTTTTCCAACTTTGGGAGTTTGATCTTCGGGATCTGGGGTTGTCGTAAGAGGCGGGGTGCCGTGTGCTAATGGCCTAAGGGATTTGATCTCCAGGATCTCAGTTTGACCAACTCAAGACTCGGTCGAAAGGTTTCGGAGAATTCAGCGGGGTAATGTGGGATTGGTTGCGGGGGCTACTGGTTTTATCGTAGTTTTGTAAACCTAGAGAGACATCGAGAGAAAAATCGAGAGAGAGACCAGAGAAGCTATGGGACTCATCATAGGAGTCATCATCGCGACAACCTATCATTAGTCTGGTCTTGACAAAATGAGGTGTCTACAGATGCCCCACTTTGGTAGAGGGTGGTTGGCATGCGAATATCAAAGCCAGAGAGACGAGAACATTCTGTCAATGAGAACTAATGATAGGTGCACAAGCCTTTATTGGATTCCTAGGTGCACGGGCCTTCACCAAGAGGTCAGGTCGTCGAGTGGAAATCTCTCGCTTCAGTTTTGAGTTGTTGAAAACATACACTGATAGGCAGGTCCTTGAGGGAAGTCTCGCCGCATTAACTTCAGAGAGGGGCAATTGAGGGGGTCAAGCTATTGGCTGAAGATAATTTGGGTTGTGACAGTGTTTCCTATTTGAGCACTCGATCCGTAGATTGAATTGATATCTTGGGGGATCCCTTTCTGACATCCAGTGCAAGATTTGATTTTGGAAAGGATGCTTTGTTAGCATCCAATACAAGATTTGATTTGGAAAGGATGCTTTGTTAGCATCCAATACAAGATTTTGATTGAAAAGGATCTCTTGTTTGCATCCAATACAAGATTTTGATTGGAAAGGATGTGTTGTTGGCATTCAATAGAAGATTTGGATTGGAAAGGATGCGTTGTTGGCATCCGATACAGATTTCAAAATGGAAAGGATGCATTGTTGGCATCCGATACAGAGTTCGAAGCAGAGTTGGAATTGGGGAGGATGCATTGTTGGCATCTGATACTAGATTTGGATTGGAAAGGATGCATTGTTGGCATCTGATACTACATTTGAATCAGAAAGGATGCGTTGTTGGCACCGAATACCAGATTTGTATTGCAAAGGATGCATTGTTGGCATCTGATACCATGTTTGAATCGGAAAGGATGCGTTGTTGTCATACGATACCAGGCATCCAATACAAGGTTTGAATTGGAAATGATGTGTTTTGGCACCCAATACTAGATTCGGATTTGAGTTGAAAGAATATTTTGAGTGATCATTTGGAGCTTGGCCTGAACGACCAATTTGCTGAAAAAGGATTGATTTGATTGAGGTTTGCTCGGGATCATCCGATGCATTGGATTGATTGAATTGATCGAGGTTACTCGGCTAAGAACGGCCGAATCCAGAGGATTGGTTGGTAGAACATCCCGTGGGGCGATTGGTAGATGTTTAGGATCCAATGAAGATGAAGACGCCTCTGGGCATAGAAATGCCCGAGGGTGATTGATAAATGCTTTAGGTCCGCTAGGTATGAAGGTGCCTAAGGGCATAGAAATGTCCGAGGGCAATTGAGGAATTGGGTTGAGGTTTAGGAGCTTTGTGGGTTGACCGTGGAGGCTCCTGGGAGTAAACAGATTTGATATTGGAGATTTGAACTGACCATCCCAAGGAAATTCCTTTGGTAGGCCTTGATGATGCTTGGATTGATCATTTGCAAAATGAATTGGATGATTGGTGGAGAATTGAAAGCGAAATGAAAGTTTAACCAATACTTTTAATCAACCATTTCGAGTTTTGGGAAGTTTTGGTCGAGACTCGAGAGTGGAGAATTGACCGATTTTGCCCGATATGGTCTGAAACCTGAGTGGTAACTAACAAGAATGCACAAAGTAGCATAAAAGAATGAAAATTAGTGAAAATCGGGGCATCCTTCGATTTTTTTGGGAGGGGATCCAAAATCTCAGGGTCTCCCCAAAATAGCAGGAGGGGGGAGGCTATAGTTCTACGTTTTTTCTCGATCCTGGCTCTCTTGCATTTGCCGATTGCTGATCTATCTGGTTCTAGTGATGGATCAATGACACGTGAGAGGAAGCTGAGAGGTAATTCAGGACTGTACTGGTCTGCGCATTGAGGATGTGAGTGCCATGCCTTGGTACCATGGTACGCTTCTCTTCTGCACTCGGCACCACTTATCAGGCTACTCTCACACTGGTGTGGTGAGTTCTTATATTTTGTATTTTTCTTTGAGAGTTTCTTCGTTATTATTTTGAGGAGTTCTCTGAGGGAGTCTATCCCTGAACAAGACTCAGAGGGAGTGTTATTGGGGCACTGTGTTGTCCCTTGGAGTAGATCAGGCAAATGATTTCATTGGGGCCATAATGTGTATTTTTTTACTCTATGAATCATCCTTAGATCATCTAGACCCAAGGATCCTGGTTAACTGGCAAAGTTGATGGAAAATTTTTATTCTATGCGATTTCTACTTGCGCCGTGCATAGCGATTTTGCCTGGGGTGAAAACCCTTCTAACAGGATGTACATACTATGAGCTCTTTATTTTCTCTTGGTTTTTGGCCTCCAATGATCTTCTTTTGTGTAGTGACTTGCTTGGGATTCTTGTGATTGAGCTCCACGTTGATTGAACCTTCAAGGGACGATGGATCCAGGTATGTTTCTGCACCTTTGTCTTCTGGTCAGTTCATCCTCAACCTTTGACCATGTATTGTGATTGTGGTATCATGAATCAACTTGTGAATAACAAGTCTATAGCAAAACACTCAAGGCAACTTATTAGTCCTTAAAACTTGATCAATTTGTGTTTGGTAATCATCAAAACAAGCAATAGTTGAACCCTCGGTGACCCTTAGGCTAACATTAATCCAATCTCTAAAAGATTAAATCACGATCAAGGCACAAGAGATGGAGAGAGGTGTGCAAGATAAAAGTGGGTTGCGACTATTTGTAGAGGCCTTAGGTGGGTTGGAAAACCTTTTCATCAAGTTTAAATACAAGTTCAAACACATATAGATTAGGTTTAACCCAAAACTAGCCGTTGAAGGGCATTTTCGTAGAAACTAGGTCAATTTGGAAACTAGCTGTTATGCCCCAACGACTATATTTTTTCAGCCAGACCCGGTCAACTAAGGAGGGAAGTTAACTGCCGAATGCGTACTGGTCATTTATTTAAAAAATAGAACACTTACTAGGCCAATCTGAGATGGGGTCCATTAGACGTTTGGTCGACCAGGATCCTAGTTCTATTTCACTTTGTTTTTCTTCGGCTGGTTCGTTTTTCTTCTGTTTCCAAGGCCAGTCGATCGGGTTGCAAAGAAAACTGATTCTTCATTTCAAAAACCAATTTGATTTCTTTGGTTTTGAAACATTTTTTCATAACTTTATATGGTATTTTTTAGTCTGCCTTGATCAATAACAAGTCCTCGAGAGGACATACAAACTAAACTTCAAATTCATTCTCTTGGGCTTCTCTTTGACTTGATATTCAAATTTGTTCCTCTTGATGCTTGGTTTGCTTGGGATGGTTGAAATGGAGCTTCTCCTTGTAAGGTCTTCTAAAGAACAAAATTTCAAACTAGTTTCCAATGTGTTGTAGCTGCTTTGACAGTTGAATGGTTCATCGTCAAGTTTTGACCATAGTATGGTGGTTTGTTAGCATGGATTGGCCATTGAATAACTTGTCTATAGCACAACACTCCAAGGTAAGTCATTATTCCTTAAAACGTAATTAATTTGAGTTTGTTAATCATTAAAACAAGGTGATTAGTTAAACCCATGGTGCAACAAGAGGATTATCATCGATAAGGCTGCCATAGTATACATTTAAATTCATTCCAAGGATATTTATTTTATTTGTTATTTGATTATGAACAAGTGCTTGTTGCTCATGGATTTGTAGAAATTTAATAATTCTTTTGGTTGTTTATGGAATAATTAATCTTTTCCTTTTAGCTACTTCGTATATATGTTAAATAGGTGTATGCTGATGTTTTTGGCCTTGAATGCCCACGAGGTTCACGTGTGGGCGCGCAGCATTGTCACAGACCCTTGGGTTGGAGCTTGACAATTTGACTTTCAATGACAAGGCCTCCCTTCTAGGGGGCAATTTATTATGATTCGATCCAATCCGAACCCGTCCTCCGTCCTCTAATTTTAACTTGATTTTCTTTGAGTTGTTTTATTTTTTTTGTTTGGCCCAAGGTGAACCTGAACCAACCTCTACTCAACCCGACCCGATTTCAGGATAGATGGGATGTGTTAGTGTTGAGAGATTTTGAGCTGGGCTGGGTTAGGGTTGACCATCCTCAACCTGAGGCTCCGGTTGGGTTGGTTTAGGGTTGAGTGAATGCTATCTCCGGTTGGGTTAGGGTTGGCCTCAACCCAATCCAACCCTACCCAAGTTTCACCCCTATTTCATAGGAGAACTGTTCCCATTTAATCTTGTAGTTTCACTACTCAAAGGATGGTAATTCTTAGGCCATATTCGTTTGAGATTGTGACAACCGATTGGGAGCCCCAAACCTATATTTTGAGTTCAATAATCAGTTTGGGGCTCAAAATCGGTTGTTACAATCTCAAATGAACGGGGCCTTATTAGACCACCAATTGTTTAGCGAATGATCTATAGACAGAACCTTAATTCTATCAGCTATGTTATGGAGCTTGTAAGACTTTTATGGACTGGCATAAAACATGTTTTCCTTTTGTAAAACTGAATTGTAGAGACTGTTTGATTATTGGAAATAGTAATCCAGATCAGCTCATATACTGTTAATGATGAATAAGGTTTTGATCCGGGAACACCTTATCCACGTGTGTTCATGTTGGAAGGGGTATGGTAATGGGTTAATAATGTATGGGCCCGTTGCCCAATAAGGTTTGTGGGCTTATTCATGAGGAACGAGGGTCTGTAATGGGTGGACTCTAGGGTTTCATTTAACTTATTATGAATACGGGATTGGTCCCTACACTCACACATAAGGTTATTATTTCTCCGATTGGAATACATATAAGGTCGTGATATTATTTCAATGGCTAAGTAGGATTCCTTCCTGTTTGTATATTGAAACTATGTCATTTTGATGTAGCTTGGTCTTTTCTTCACTCATTACTTTAGTAATGATGTTTTAAGTAGGTGATATTAACTCTTCCTATTTTGATTTCCATACAGATATATGTTCCAACAAATCTGCGAAGTGTAGAGAGACTACCCCAAGGCATTATTATGTCTGAATCAGACTTCTATCTCTGCAGATTGTGGGTAAGCCCAGTGAGGTGTGTTTTCTACTCTAATACAGATATAACGATGGATTTGCTGTATCTTTTAGTGCTTCTAAATTTTGATGTGCATGGACAATGCGCACCTTTATGTGCACTTCCAGTGACTGAATATACTAACTAGCATGAAATCTTGCCATGTGCATCCATAACTACTGATTTGTGAAAATTATGCAAGCATTTAACCAAATTGTAGTAATCTTTAAGAGATAATTTTTTTATTTACGAAAACAAGGATTCTTAACAAACTCGATTTTGCAATTCTGGAATACACAACTTAATATGAAAGAAATAACGAATAAATAGGGCATACTTTCTCATTCCAAATTGTAAGTGGTCTGTCATTCTCATGATGAGTTATGTTTGCCATTTCAGTAATAATGTTCTCTCTCTCTCTCTCTCTCTCTCTCTCTCTCTCTCTCTCTCTCTCTCTCTCTCACGAACGAACGAACGAACAGTAAATGTTTGTAAAATGCGTAGGCAAAGTATGTTATCGTGCAGAAGTATCTTGGAATCTAAATTTGACTTGTCTTGAATTTCTTAGGAATAATAGTCTTTTCTTTTAGCTAATATGGAATGCCCAACGTACATAATATTGGTGAAGTCCTCTCTATGGGTTTAGTAAGGATCATTATTCTCATCTAATTTTAAAGTTTTCTTAAATATTATATGATAATCTTTTTAGGCATAGTTGTCAACTCGTAACTCGATTTCTTAATATTATGACTTGTGACTCGACTCGACTCGTGACTCAAAAGAGTTTTTGACAAGAACAAAAATTTAGTTGAAAAAATATAATTATATATATCAAAAGTTAAAGCATGTAAAAAATATAACCCAATAGCAATTAGATAAAACACTATGCCAAAAATATAAATAGCAATATGCTTGTAACTTTCATGCACAAAAATAATTAAGTTCTGGTTGGAACTTAATCATGGGAGAAAACCCTTCCTTGCTTTATATTTGAATCTGCCCATGATTTATGATATGGTTGGAAGGTGAATTTTTGTTATTTAGGCCAAGAACCCAAGATTGTCCAAGATTGGGAACCTCCCGCACATGGTTTTTTGAAGCTAAACTTTGACGGGTCTCGCATGGGAAAACCTGGTCTTGCCAGACTTGGGGGAGTCTTGAGGGATGAATTTGGAGCTATGAAATGGGCTTTTACGGGTCCCATTGGAGTAGTAGACGCTAATGAAGCTGAAGTGCATACTATCTACCAAGGAATAAGGTATCTTGAGAATGAAGATTTGAATAAGGTAGTGGTAGAAGGAGACCCGCTCAGTTTGATAAGGTGGCTTAGTGGCTCTCATTCCTTCCCTTGGAGATTTGCCTCTTTCTTCGATGAGATCCAAAATAGGGTGGGGATGCATCGATTTCTTTCCATTATGTTAGGTGGTCGACTAATGGGGTTGCAGACAATTTAGCTAGAGATGGTGTCTTTAGGGAGAGAGTTGAGCTATTTGACTCTGTTCCTCCTTGACCCTTGCAGTGGGGCTTGTTCTTGTCTTTATTTTGTTGTCTCTTTATTTGTATATACCTCCAAGTCTTTTTTCGCATTAAATGCAATTGGCTACCATTCAAAAAAATAATAATTAAGTTTTAAGTTCCAACTTCAAAGTTTTCAACCAAAAAAACAAGAAAGCCCAGGCCAGTGACTCGACTCGTAAGAGTCTTAGTTTTTCGACTGGACTCGCAACGACTCGTAAGAGTCACCAGACGACTCGTAAGAGTCTTCAACAGAGGTGAGTCGCCCATGTGAATCGACTCGAAAGCTCAACAATTCGACTCGATTCGAGAGTTGATTCGTACGACTTGTAAGAGTTTAACAACTATGTTTTAGGGCATCTTTTGTTGCATAAGTATCAAAGAATCTTAGTTCAATGAATTTATGTTCAAATTTTAATTATTTAGTAGCTCATTGAAGTTCATGTTGAACTCCCCCCTTCCTTTTGACCTCTAACTGAAGGGAAACCTCTTTTTCTGTACCCTTTGACCTCTAAATAAAGGGTTAAGTTTCCTTTCCCCATTGTTATAGAAGGGATTTGTATTACAAACCCATCCATGGTATTTTTTTATTGACATGACATTTCTCTGGGCCCTAATTATTTCTGGAGCATTGGGAATCTCAAGCTAAGTAACTAGAACACTATATTGCGTGAGAGCCATTTTACAGAGCTTGATTTTGGTGATAAGGTGGCATTCAGAAGTCTATTACTCTAATTTTTCTATTTTTTTTATTTTTTTTGGATGTTTTCATTAGACAAATCTTGCTTCTTTCAGCAGAGTTTTTTCTCAAATTTTGACCCAAAAGACTAATTCTGCAAGATCATTTGACTTGGATCCGAAGCTGAATGGAGTTCGCTTAGATAAGCCATTGGAGGTGTTTGCTTAGGATAGCTCCAAATTGACCCTAATTTCTAGACATTGAAGTTAATCACCTTCATGGGTTTGATCAATATTCATGTAGATGATTTAGATACATGGATTTTATAATCCAATATTGTAAAATCCTGGATGTTATAAGCTAAAACCTAGAAGGGGCCATTTGGGAACATGGATTTTATAATCCAATACAAAATCCTGGATTTTATAAGCTAAAACCTAGATTTTAAATCATAGAACCTGGATTTTGAATGAGTAAATAAGTTCTGTGACCACTCAATTTGGTAAAATCCAGGTTTCAGGTTAAAAACCTAGGTTTTAGCCTGTAAAATCCAAGATTTTACAATCATGGATTATAAAATCTATGTATCTGTTAAAGTATTGAAGATTAAATAATGCCATCTCCATCAGCTTAAGCTTTTGGAGTGATTGGTAGTTTCACATGTTACAGAGCCAAAGATCCTCCATTCAAACCTCCTTGATAGCAAAAATCCACATGCAATGGCCAAACCTAAAAGAGGAACCACATGTGACACGTGTAGGCCAACCCTACAATGATGGGTCACACTTGAGGGGGAGTGTTAAAGTATAAGGGATTAAATAACGCCATCTGTTGAGTGTTTCCTAATAGACTATTAGATCTTCTTGTGGCTTGGTCGGAAAATCCTTGGAAGTCGAAAGGCAAAATTCTTTAGAAAGTTTCCTTCCTTGCTACCATATGGGTTCTTTGGAAGGAGAGGAATGCTAGAGTTTTTTACGGACTGTCCAAGAGCTCTGACTTAGTGTACATCAAAGTTATTGAATTGACGATAACGTGGGTGAGAAAGCCCTTCCGAGATTTAAATTTGTTTCTGCTTATGACTTATGGGACAGGCGGAGCGAAGTTTATTGTAGCGTGGAATCTAAACAAAAAGTCGTGGAAGAATGGTCTCCTCCTGCCATTGGATTCTTGAAGCTTAATTTTGACGGTTCCACCTTTGGAAACCCCAGCCCAGCCGGTTTTGGGGGGGTCTTGGAAAATGATCATGGGGAGGTGTTATGGCCATTAAAAGGCCGTATAGGGGTGGCGGACGCTTCTGAAGCCGAGGTGACTGCAGTTCATCAGGGAATGAAGTTGTTGGTGAGGAATGATCTTAACAATGCGGTGATAGAAGGGGATTCTTCAAATGTCATCCGTTGGCTCAAGGGACCTCAAAGCCACCTTGGAAATTTAATAGATTAATTGATGAGATGTCAGATTGGGGGCACCCTTTGTCTCTTGAGTTAAGACATGTTCAACGCTCGGCAAACAAGGAGGCGGACCGGCTTGCCCAAGAAGGAGTTTGTAGAGTCTCCTTAATCCTCTAGGATGCTCTTCCTCGAGTGTTTCTTATGTTGTACTTTTTTTTTCTTTGCCCATTGCATTTGACCATCTCGGTCTTTTTGTCTTCCTTTAATAAAGTTGGCGATCATTTTCAAAAAAAAAATAGTAATAATAATGCCATCTCCATCAGCTTAAACTTTTGGAGTGATTGGTAGTTTCACAATATCCAAACGGCCCATACTGTTGACATCATTTATTTTCAGAATATGTGTTTGGTAGTTCATCTAATTTCTTATCATTGGGTTATATCTATTGTTTGAATCCATTGCTTGTGGAATACCTGAATGAATATCCTTGTTAGGGATTGACTATAAGGAATTCCTCCCAGCCGACAGTATCTTTAAGGAAACTCTATTCTCTAAACTATTAGATAGTTTGTTGAAGAATCACTCTTATAAATGTGCCCCTCTCAAACTTGATGATATATTATATGCCACTATATCAAATATCTTCAAAAGTAAAAAAAGGTGGAGAAATTTTGAAGGGTTTTTCTATGGAAGGGCAAAGAGGAGAACAAAAGGCTTAAACATCTCATGAGCTGGAAAAATTGTTTGCAAGCCAAAAACTAGAATACTTGGAATTGATAACCATCTGATGAGGAACAAGGCATTATTAGGAAAATGGATATGGAGGTTTGGAGAAGAAAAAGATGCCTTATGACATAAAATCATTTGGAAAAAATATCTGTCGGAGGCGGGGGGGGGGGAGGATTCGGAGTGTAGAGACCTACCGTCAAGCAAAGGTTCGGGAGCATGGTGTTCTATTTTCTAGTGTTGGGGTAGGGGAGGGTATTAGGTTCTGGAAAGATCTTTGGGTACATTAGTCTCCTTTGTGTCATGCTTATCCATACCTTTATCTTAGTCACATATAGAAGGGTGAGAATCAAAGACGTGTATAAGAGAGAGAAAGGGGGAGGGATGAGAATACTGTTCGGGACATTAGACTTAGGCGAGACCTTAGACAAAGTGAAATTGATAACTTCATTTTGCTATTTGGGCTTCTTGAGTAGATATACTTATCTAATCAAGAGGCGGAAAGTAAAATTTGGATCCTTGACCCTAAAAGCATCTTATCAGTCAAATCCTTATTCTCCATTCACTTGGACGTCCATCATTCCTATTACAGCTAGCTCAAAATGTGATCATCTCGAGCCCCTCCAAAAAAGAAAACTAACTGTTGCAATCATCTCATGAGATTGAATGTTCACATTGTTAGTAGATGCATCCTTTGCCTAAAGACAAAACGTACCATTTAGCACCTATTCATCCACTGGCACATCTCTTTTCAAATGTGGGAAGGAATTCTCTTGTTCAATGACATGGCTTGGTCTTTCCAAAACTCCTTAAGGTGGTTATTTTCAGATGGGATAAGGCCATAAGGGGCCATTTGGAGATAATGAAAAACAATTCCGTTAGCTTGTTCCATTCATGGTTTTGTGGCTCATTTGGGAGGAAGAAAACATTCACATATTCAATAATAAAAGTAAATATCTTGGAAAGATCATATCGTAAATCAAGCGGGACTCAGCTGTAAGGACAAATGAAAAGATGTCAATTGGTGATTTTCCTTCTAGTATTGTCTTCAAGAATTGGAAAGTGATCATTTGGGAGGGAAAAAAAACCAAAACTAAAATCCTCTCTACAATGGTGTCCGCCTCCTCATCAGATAATGTCAACATTGATGGCAGCTCTAAAGGAAACCCTAGCCCCATAGGCGGTGGGAGTATCTTTAGGGATTGGAAGGGTCATGTTCTCAAATGTTTTCCGGGCCCATGTGGAAAAGTGGACTCTAATGAGGCGGGGGCTAGAGCATTACTCCTCGGTTTTCGCTTTTTTAGAGACTGTTTTGATGGTTGATGTATTTTTGTAGGGCATTCAAAAGTATTCATTGCATGTGCCAAAGGGGTGGTGGTAGGTCCGTGGAAGTTAGCACCCATAATTTTCGTGATTTTTTATCTATGTAAGCAACTCAGTCCACTTCTACGTCATCATTGGAGATCATCCAATTCGGAAGCAGTTTAGCTAAACAAGGAGTTGATAGGAGCATTCTCAATCTCATCAGTTTGTTGTTTGTTTTTACTATTTTCTGTTCCTGAGACAACTCGTTCTCATGTACTTGGTTTTATTTGCAATGTTGTTTCCTTATTCAAAAATTTAAAAAAAAAAAAAAATAGTTTGTGGAATACGCAAATGCAACCTTGCTAGGGGTAGACTGTTAGGAACTCCTCCCAATCTGTACTAACTTGCTAAAGACTCCTGAGCATATAAAACTTTGTAAACTAGTAACTCAATTGTAAAATGGTAGGTTGTTAGGATTTCCTTGAACGTCAAGAAGTCCTTCCCATACATGACGTAAAAAATTATTATTAGCAGAGTTATGACCTATGAGTACTAACCAGAGAAAAAAAAGAGCATGCTTTTGTTAGAATATGTGTGTGAGATCCAACGGTTGGATTGGGTTAAGATCTCACCGTTGGATCATCTTAGAGGTAGATTGGGTAAGTTGGCTAAATGAAGCAACTAGATAAATTAGCCAAGTGGATTAGAAGAGGCAAGCAAGAGAGATTAGGAAAGTAGATTTGATTAGGTAGATTTGATTAGGATTATTTCCTTCTATAATTATCTTAATTCCATTCTATGTTTATCATGTAAGTGCTCTATATAAGCACACCTTGAGATTATTGTAAAGCATCCAAGAAATTCAAGAATAATAGAAATTCTCTAAAACTCTTCATGGTATCAGAGCCTACGATTCTGGTTTGACCTTAACAAGTGCTTCCGTTCTCCGGCGGATGGCTGATCTAGCCATCCGCCCGGTAACCATCCATTCCCTCTGCTGCAAATCCAACCCATGTTTCAGTATCTCTCTTTGACCTACTCACAAACAGCTTGTGGGCATTTGGCACCCATCTCTTTCTGTGCTCTTCCACTTCTATTGGACTTTCGGCCTCTTCATCTCCATTGGTTAATGAGGAAAGAAAAGGCTGAAAGTGCAACCTTCTATTTTGATGCATGCACACCTAATCTTTTCTCTTATTTCCCTTGCATTTATTTAACCCACTATCTTGCAAGTCAGCCTTCCTCTGTTTTTAATCAAAATAGGATCCTGTCTAGATCTCTACGTCTGCTTTCTATTCCATTTTCCCTTTGGATTAGATCATCTATTCTAAACCTACATCCCTGGTTTTATCCTTTGAAATAAGCCCACCTCTTCTGTTGATAATAGCACACCTTGCCTTTTTTATTCATTTTGATATTTACACCCCTCTTTCTACGCATAGTCCAATTTCTTCATATGACTTTGATGTTTGCCAATAATTGTTTCCTTAAGCCGCTTACCGTTCCTTTTTTTTTACCTCTTTTTTTCTTCTAATTCTTCATTCTCCAAACTATTTCAGTTGAGGTGCTTTAGTCCATTGAGGTATATGCCTCGGACCCTTGGGGTGCGTGCCTGAAATAGTGCTCTACTCGGCTGAGGTGCCTCGGTTTGAGGTGCGTGCCCGAGAGTAGTTTCGAATTCCCATGAGGATCGGTATTCTAAAACCGACCCATGTTGTCTTGCCCATTGGGGCTCTTTCTTGCCCATTCCGTCATCGGTCCATAGTGACCCATATCTGCTCGCCCACCAAGGCTTGAGTATCCTCTAGCCCCATCGAGGCTATGATCTAATGGCTTTTAAGCCCTCTTCGTGACAAAATGTCAAGCGGCATCTTCTTTGGCAACCATCATCAATAATAATTGGCAGCAATATCAATCTTTATCAGAGGATCTTCGTCATCGACTTCTGGAAGTGTGCATCAAATCGGTTGATTTTGATTAAATTTGTAAATTGAGGAATTCTATTGTATTGGGATTTTTTATTATTATTATTGTCAAACGTATATCGATTTTCAATCCATATACGTTTGAGGGGGCATGTTAGAATATGTGTGTGAGATCCAACGGTTGGATTGGGTTAAGATCTCACCGTTGGATCATCTTAGAGGTAGATTGGGTAAGTTGGCTAAATGAAGCAACTAGATAAAGCCAAGTGGATTAGAAGAGGCAAGCAAGAGAGATTAGGAAAGTACATTTGATTGAGTAGATTTGATTAGGATTATTTCCTTCTATAATTATCTTAATTCCATTCTATGTTTATCATGTAAGTGCTCTATATAAGCACACCTTGAGATTATTGTAAAGCATCCAAGAAATTCAAGAATAATAGAAATTCTCTAAAACTCTTCAGCTTTATCTATGCAACCATGTTTTGATATTGGGATGAACTCACCTTGTTTTACATGTTTTGACCAGCTGCCAAAGGCTATTTCAAGTCCCAAAAAGCTCTCAGCAGCGAATCAGAGAACATAAAACAAGCTGAATTTGTCCTAATATCAGAACATGTCACACGGATACTGAGATCCTTATTTTAGTGTTGGACATTCTCTAACAGTTTCATTTATCTGGATTAATTAAAAATTCTGAGTTTCTAAGTTTTTAATGTTTACATACCAGTGATAAAATACTTTTGGTCTTGATAATTCTTGATCTTAGGGTATGGGTTGTTTTTCATTCATTTAAACGTGTGTGGTTGGTTGAGATATGCAGGCCCTAGGCATTCAGCAGAAGTATTTTGTAACATTCACTATTGGATTTGATCAGAAAAAAAATATCGACGCAGCTGTTAAAAAGGTTAGCAAGAAAATTGAAATCTATTTTATCACTGCCTTTTATTCTGCACTCGCATGAATATGGTGTGACTGCTTTTACAGTTCTCAGAAAATTTCACTATCCTACTATTTCACTATGATTACCGGACTAGTGAATGGGATGAGCTTGAGTGGTCAAAGCTGGATATTCATGTGTGTGCTATGAAACAAACGAAATGGTGACGAAATAACGGTTTTCTGTTGTTTACTGTTCTTAAAACATGCTTGATGATGTTTTTAATTTTTAATTTTTTGAATGGTTACATTCTTGACGATGTTGACCTAATTACCTTACTCAATCTTGATGCAAGGTGGTACGCTAAAAGATTTTTACACCTTGACATTGTGGTACAATACGAGTATATATTTATCTAGGATGAAAATCTAGGAGTTGAGCATTTTAATGTAGAAGAGAAGGCATTGTCCTTATTAAACAATGTCTAGTTTATTTAGTGAATATTTTTTTATTTAAGTAAAAACTAATTTTTCCTTCAATTCTAGATACATTAAACTAATTTTTTTATTTAAGTAGTAACTAATTTTTCCTTCAATTCTAGTTCTTAAAACAAGCTTGAAGAATGCGGGTTGGAGATTTTCGAACCTAGTTTGGAACCAAACAGAGGTTTAACATGGCAGATGACCAAAAGGAGAGGTGATCAAGAAGTCCACAAGTAAGTTTTGTGGAAGCCCTTCTATCTCAGCTAAAGTTTGTTTTGCATGAATATTATTTTTCTCGCATGGGCACAAAGCTGCGAATATATTTATTTTCATAGAAAGATCATGAAATTGATAGAATTTTGTTATGTTTATTGGGAGATCAAATGAATGGCTTCCTTTACCAAAGCAGTAGAGGAGAGACCTCGTTGGTGCAGCGACGCTGCATTTGCCAGCATATGCAGCGTATGAGCTGAATTATTTATGTTATGGATCTACTTCTCATGGTTTTCACTTTCAGCCTGAATTTTGAAAATTTTGGCCAAAATTTCTGTACATTAATGTAATTTGGTTTTTTTAACGAATTTCGGCCGAAAATTCGGTTTTGGCCATGTCCAAAACCAAAATCGAAACCAAAATTTAAATCCTTGCTACTTCTTGAACTGTTCTCGAGGCAAAATTTTGTTCTTCTTTCCCATCAACAGATTTGTCGAGATAATAGAAGCCGTATTTTCTCGAGATGTGTGGCAATGCGTATGGCACACGATTCAGGCATGGAGATTATCTAGTTTTCAACCAAGGTCTTTCGGTCCTCATAATCTTTGAATATTTTCTTAAAACATTATCTTGTCCCTGCAGAATGATTTGGTCCGTGGACGGGGTCTTGTTTTTGCTCTTACAAGATGGGTAGAGGTAAGTGATTGTGGATCCGTTGTCCGGGATGGGTCGCAAGGACCCCCCCCCCCCCCCCCCCCTCCCCCAACCTTTCGGGCCGCCCCATGTGGTTGTGCATCGATGCGTGGTGTCCATGTAGCTCTTCGGTTACGAGATTCGCAGGTCTGACTGTATAAATGAGATCTGAACTCGAGTACAATTCGCTTTAAACCCATTTTAGGCCATTAAGCGAATTGTACCCAATTTTCCCTACTTGAAACAACGAGTGGAAATGCGCTCGCCCTTCTTGTGAACTTGGGATAAGAATTCGAATTCCACAGGAAAGCGAATTGCAGAGTCACCACCTAGGTTAGGGCCTATGACCCATAATAAACTTTGTTTTAAGCATGGTCTTGACAGAAATTTGAGTAAGGTATATGGTTATATTCGGGGAAGCTGTTAGGCATCCCTCATGCCTGGGTAAACCTGGTCTCTTGACCTGACTTGGCGGATATAGGAAAACTTTAGCAAAATTGGTTTTAAAAAACACTTGTTACGATTGAGCTTATTACCAGGTTAGGGTTTTAAATAGAAAATGAAAGAGAGTAAGGCGAAAGGAAAGTGGTTTTTTTGCGGCAAAGGGGAAAAGGATTTCTGCTATGTGACCCGGGGCTATTGGATCCCCGAATCTCATAACTACTGTCGCCCGAAAAATGTAATGCATAAAGCAATAATGAAATACCTATAAATTGAGAGCTTAATATATGACTTGGAACACTAGTCCCTAAATCGCACAACTATCCTCAATGCCGGTGATACAGAATGTAAATGACAGAAAGTAAAGAAATGGGTTCAGTTCTCTCCGTATGTCCAACACCGCTGGAGTGTAAACTCACTTCTCTAGCTCTCCTGACCTATAGTGGGGCCGGAGATAGAGTGGCGGGACCAAGAGAGAGAAACAGAGCTTCTCCTTATAAGGTCTTCTAAAGAATAACATTTTAAACTTGCTTCCAATGTGTTGTAGCTGCTTTGACAGTTGAGTGGTTCATCCTCAAGTTTGGGCCATAGTATGGTGGTTTGCTAGCATGGATTGACCTGTGAATAACCTGTCTATAAAATAACACTCCAAGGTAACTCATTATTCCTTAAAACTTAATTAATTTGAGTTTCTTAATCATCAAAACAAGGTGATTAGTTGAACACATGGGGACCCTTGGTGTAACAAGAGGATTATCGCCGATAGGGCTGCCATAGTATACATTTAAATTCATTCCAAGGACATTTATTTGATTATGAACAAGTGCTTTTTGCTCGTGGATTTATAGAAATTTAATAATTCTTTTGGTTGTTTATGTAATAATTAATGTTTTCCTTTTAGCTACTCTGTATATCTGTTAAACAGGTGCTTGTTGATGTTTTTGGCCTTGCGTGCCCACGAGGTTGGCGTGTGGGTGCGCGGCGCTGTCACAGACCCTTGGGTTGGAGCTTGACAATTTGGCTTTCAATGACAAGGTCCTCCCTTCAGGGGGTCAATTATTTAGGATTTGATTCGATTTGATCCGAACCCGACCTCCATCCTCTAATTTTATCTTGATTTTCTTCGAAAAGTTGTATTTTTTTGTTTGGCCCGAGGTGAACCCGAACCAATCCGACTCAACTCGACCCGATTTCAGGTTAGATGGGATGGGTGAGGGTTGAGAGATTTAGAGGTGGGTTGGGTTAGGGTTGACCATACTCAACCTGAGGCTCCGGTTGGGTTGGGTTAGGGTTGAGTGAATGCTATCTCGGGTTGGGTTAGGGTTTGCCTCAATCCAATCCAACCCGACCCAAGTTGCAATCCTATTTCACAGGGGAACTATTCCCATGGAATCTTGTAGTTTGACTACTCAGAGGATGGTAATGCTTAGGCCATGTTCGTTTGGGATTGTGACAACCGATTGTAAGCCCCCAACCGACATTTTGAGTTCAATAATCGGTTTGGGGCTGAAAATCTGTTTTTACAATCTCAAATAAAAGAGGCCTTATTAGACCACTATTTTTTGAGCGAATGATCTGTATACAAAACCTTTATTCTATCAGTAGTGATGATTATTGTGTCCCTATTTAAAGCTCAAATTTAAGTTTTTTGCATGTACCACCATTCCCATTTAAAACAATAACTACTCAAAACGCACCATTCCCATTTATTCCCAAACCGCCTACTCTTATTTCATTTCCTATTACCAATTTATTTCAAAAAATATTAAAACCGTCAAATTCCTTTCCTATTCGTCGCTTTATTTCCAAAAGCATAACGTATAAAACCTTTCCTATTCTAATTTGGTTTCTAATTCCGAGTTCACTTCCTATTTAAGGATTTGGATCTACCATTTTTCAATCATTGAATCTACCATGTTCATTAAAAGCAAAGAAATTATCATCAAGCAAGCCTAACTTGAAACTTTTGAGACACCCAGATTAATCAATTTTCAAACTGTAATATTAATCAACACTAATCCTAGAGAGCAGCCATCAACTTTTCACATAATAAATTTTATCCATAAGCAGCAAAAAGATTAAGAGAAAATATATCTAATTATTTGACGTATGAGTTCCCAACAAATGTAGAGGAGATCTAAAATTAGGATTAACTGCCCATGTTAGCTCATATAACTGTCCAACGGGTGCAATACAACAAATCAAGAGCACATGCAGATTCATTCAAAAAAACCCAATATGTTCACACAAATATTCAGCTTATCTAGATGAACAAGTTTCATTCAGGCCCTGTTTAGATTGCAGGAATTTCGTTGAAAAGTTTGGAACGGAAAAAATATTCTAAAAGTTTGCAATTTTTTACCCATGAAATATGACTTGAACTAACCCTATTAAATTTTTACTTAGAGGGGTCTTCAATGTATGATAATATCCCTTTAAATTTAGTATAATCATATCATTTCCCTCTAAATCGTGGAAAGAAAAAAAAATTGCATGAAAAAAATTTCTATCAGAAATGTTTTTCTTGCAATCTAACAGGGCCTTAGATCACGAGGTAAATATACTTCTCACGTAAACAATCTAGGCATGCAGGTTTCCAAAGCAATTCAAATTTTCATGATAACAGATTATTTTGTTAATGAGACTAGCAGATCCATTATTAAATGACATTACAAATCATGTAGATAACAACATATTGCAAATACAACCCAATCACCAAGATCCAAACCACATCCAAAAATTGAAAAACACAATTAACAGCTACAACTAAATCCCCGAAACCTCATCCAAATAAAAAGAAAAATATCTTAAAAATCATATTAAATTCATGCATCAGACAACTAATTTCATTCAAAATAAAGGAATCGAAGGAACACAATAAAAAACCAACGAACAGAACCCCATGGGCCATTGTCAGTTCACATACTCACAATCCTCACGAAAGGCATGAGTATTCGAATTTGAAGTTGCCTCGTACGCAAAGATTAATCATTTATATCGTTTCTTACATACAGTTGGATTCAGACAAGGTGGGCTATATTGTCCAAGTCAATTGCCCTCTTATTCAAACAGATCTAGATGGCCCATCTATCTTTTTGATAACTCTTTTAAGCAGTAGTTCTTAATTCAATTCTCAAGAAAGCATTTATCAAATATTTCTTCTGGTTTAGAGCTAAGAGTAGCTTAGATCAACTTGTTGCCCTTTGTGTGAAATCCCTTTGATTCATGGACTTATCAAGGAGCTAATCCCTCTCACCAAGCACATGGATGTTGATTTAGTAGTCATGTACACAACCGTTTAGGCAGCAAGAGTACTTACTGCAAGGCCTAAAGCTTGGAATGGTCCATATTGCTGGGCAGCAATTAAAAAACAAGAGGAAATGAAAAAAAAAAAACCCTCGTAATTCTTTTGATACTGACGAATGGAACAGTGGGGCTTCTTCTGTCCTTCTGTCAAACCTCAACTTAATTACCCATAGAAAAGATTTGGATGAGATCAGATCATAAAATTTTCTTGCTGGTTAGTTTGGGTTTGCAATCCACATGCAATTCAACTGCAATTCATATCTGATGTGCACTAGTGTGGTTAGTTTTGTTCCTCCATCTTTCCTTCATTGCTACTTGTGAATTTTATTCTTTGGCTGTTGTATTATTTGCCTGTTACATCTTCTTGGATCTTCCTTGCTTTTGCTACTGCATTAATTTCTCTGTGTTTTAGGCTTCCTCTGCATTTCGATAGAATTGCAAAATGGGGAGGTTTAATTTTGTCATTTGCATTATGAAATTAGACTATGCTGCATTTTGGTCAGGTGGCTATTCTTGTAGTTTGATAATTTAGAATCCAGAACTAGAAATGACATTTCGTGCTGTGATAAGAGAGAGGTTTGGGGCATAAAATCGAAAGGGAGACAGGAGCTTACTCTGGTCATCTCAATACGAAGGAGATTGCTTAGGATCTTGTTTTATTTATTTATTACTAATGAGAAATAAATACTACCTTCAAGTCTGTATTCTAACCTGAGCAGGGAGCAATGAAGTTTGAATCCTTGCAAATAACATGAATCATGCATTTGGCATATAAAGGCGGCGTGGTCATTCTGCACATTCTTCCCCCATGATAATCATATATGTCCCTTATGTATGCTTGTAGATGCGGAGAGGTAATGATGAGGTTTTAGGGTCATATTTAGCACTCATCAAGGATGAATTATGGCCATGAAAGTTAAGTAAAACATGAGATGTACACTGTACCACCTGATGTTTCAAAGTTTTGAATCAGATCTTAACGTGCTTCAGTCATACATTTACCATTTAATTTTGGAAAATGATGAAAAAAAGAGAGCAAATAATTACTAAATGCTACCAACGGATTGCAAGAGAAGATGACAATTTAAACACCTTTTTGAGCATAAAACATTGTCGACAGCCCAAACCCTATAAGCAATCAAACAACTGTAGTCTTATGTGCTACAAAAGAAATTCAGATTAGCTTGTCCGAGTCTCTCACTCTTTGAAAACTCAACAGTTTATTGGTTTTACGTAGAGACAAATCCACGACAAATCTGAATCTTTCAACATATAAAAAAATATGAAATTTGGGCATCTTATTAGCTGTAAGGAAAGTGATCTTACTCTTATTTTTTCTAAGTTCATGCATTTCAAGGTCAAAAAGATACAAAAGATATGGGCGATCAGAGTTATCTTAAAATTGTAACGGTCACGTGCATAGCTCGTGGGAGAGCAATATGGGTAGGAGACCCAAAAAAAATATTTATATTTTTCTAGACATGGTTGGATTTTGTGGTGTTTAGATGAGGTGACAACACAACCTCTCTTCTCTCACCTCATTGCTTTTTTTCTTTTCTTCTCTTCTCTTCTCACCAATAAAATAAAGCATTCTCGTCACCTGCAATTTAGTTATGATTCATAAGGTATGGGACTGATATAAACACCCTTAAAATTAGGCATGACGTCCATCTTAGCTTGTCCGAGTCTCTCACTCTTTTGTCCAATGTTACAAAACAAAACCAATTCCTTGTAAGCCAATAGCTTTCCCTATGAAGCTAAACAATTTGCACATGGACACAAAATCTGTAGTCTTATGTGCTACAGATGTTCAGATGAGGGCAGCCATCATTCAACCAGGGGGGAGTGGATAACGTTACCCTACAATTAACTCCCAAAATAATAGCTAAAAAGACAATTTTGGCATTCAGCATGTGCTACAGATCCTGCCAAATTGTGTCACGTCCCAGAGATGTTACTTTCATAGGTTGGGATGTCAAGTCAAACTGGGCAAGTAATGTTTCCAGATGTGCATGAGTAGAATCTCCTATACAAAAACTAAAACTACTTACCTGTTAGAGAATGAGATGATGGAAATAAAAATAGAGGTTGAGATGCTTCCAGCCGAGTTGTCGCTTTCCTTACGACGATATTCGCCCCCACCAATTGTGTGCAAGGGAAACCACGAATTTGCCTCCAAGATACAATGAAGCCCGGTCACCAATTGTCTGATGACGTTTTGCACTAAACGTCAACAAACCTCGAATCACCCTTGGATTAACAAGTATGCAAGATAATAGTGATTGTATCTTGAGAATAGCAGTACGCTTGAGAGAAAACTTGAAAAATGGGTAAAACCGAATTTTAGAAAGGCTTCAAGAGGATGAAAGGTGCTTTGGAATTTCTAAAATCAGAGTTCTCCCTCGTATTCTTGGATTCCATGTAAATGGTGAGTTTATGGTCATTTTATAGACCTTTTGGTGACTTTTCACATTGAATTGCACCTTTTGCTGACATCCAATCATGATGGGCTACTACTTATTTGAACTTTAGATCTCACCCAATAGCGATTCTATGGTCTAGAATGATCCTGGAGTGACTGTTGGTTTGGGTAAGACCTCCATCCTCCCCTGTAGCCCTTAGATTGTGACCGATAAAATCACAAAAATAAAATAAAATAAATAAGCGCTCCAATCGCTCCACACAATGATGTGTCGTACGAAGTCCATAGTGCACCAAAAAGCGCCGGCAGCCCTACAACGCACTGCCAACACCACGCTTGCGTCCGCAGGTCCAGCACTTGCCAAAACCCATTGAGCAACAAAGCAAGAGGAAGAAGTAGGAGAAGCTTTATATACTCCTCTCCAACTTCTTTAGTTTCCAATGTGGGCTATTCCCACAAAGCACTTTTCACCTCCTTTCAAAAGCACCCAACTTTACAAACAAAATGCACTTTTCTTCTGTAAAACCTTTTCAAAATACTTTTATTCTGAAAATACTCTACAATAACAGCCCTAGATTTTGATCTAAAGTTTTCATACTTATGCTTGAAAGGGAGACAAATTGGAAATCCTACTTAAATTTTATGTAGAATCTTGTTAAGAAATAGATTTGTCACAGCCATTTGATAATATGGTCACTTCTACATATGTATGACATATAGAATTTGGACAGATTCCCCTGCCACTGCAGAAAAAATCCTCTTCATCCAAGTTGTAGAACAACTCTCTCCTCATGACAAATGTCTCTACTAAGGTCTAGAATTGCTTCGCCCCTGCTTGTTTTGGATCTTGAGAACCAATTATGAGTTCAAACTGATTGTTGGACTCAATATAAAATAAAATTTGAGTCAAATAATTAGTTTTGGACTTACATTTGATTCTCAAAATCCAAAGCAAATAGGGCCTAAAAAAACTACAAGGCATCAACAAATAGGCACCCAAAAAAAAACTACACATTTCCAGAAAAAACAAAGAAAACACAGTTACTTATAATCTTTACTTTGTCCTCATTACATGTGTTTTATCTATTCATACAAAGATAACATGTTATTGTGTATGTTGAACCTGTCAGTGATATAATTGTTGCCAAGATAACTTCTATGTTCATAATGTCAATGTCATCAAATTAAAAAAACCAGTAGCAGCAGTAACAATAATAATGAAAAAATAGGATGAAAACGACGGAAATAAAGAGAGGATTTTCAGCCCAAATTCCCAATTGAAAGGAATAATACGCAATTCCTCTTAAACTTCTTCAATGAACTTAAAATCACATGGACTCAAAACCTTGTCGGAAGCAACATTCATGTAGACTATTGGCCAAAGTCTATGGAAGAGGAAACATGCAGAAAATGCTGAGGTTCTGAAATTAGTTCTCACGATTCTCTATCTGAAATCAAATTTGGTTATGAAAAATTAAACGAAGTGCAGATGAAAGTCTTAAAGAATTACAACTTCCTCAATTGCTTCTTAGATCTGGAAATGACCGAGCATTTTAGGTTTCAAGAGACGAAATTCATCAAGTCGTCAAGCTTATTGGCTCAACAATTTCAACACGAGAAAATGCACATTGAAAAGATTAATCTTATTAGAATGATCTCAAATGAGTCTTGGGAATATCAATTCTCTTCTCAATATTTCACTCCAGTGGAGATTCATAAAAATTCAGCAAAAGACTAAGAACTACTTACGAGCATGCAACAGCAATGGGGAATTCACATGCAATGAGTCATGGGAAAAGTCCAAAAGAAAAAAAAAGAGAGGAAAACTTACTTCCCTCTTCTTCCTATCTTTGCCGACAAGAGGGCTATCTTCCTTCCCAATGAAATTAACGAGTCAACCCCCAATGGTTCAGGAGTTGAGGAAAAGCCAGAGAATAAGGAAGTATAGCCAGAAGATGCTAGATCTCATGGATCAAACTAAACAAGGCTTCACCCGAGTAAGAGGTCTTGCTCTAGGGATTAGGTGTCTCCTAAGTCCCTCAAATTGCACAAATCCAGCTCATGTATTTTTTTTCTCTTCCTTGTTTCGAGTTTGTCTTCAAAGGCATCATGACCCTAGATATTCTGCCCTTCTCCTTAGACATTGTTCTAAAGATTGGGCAGTGGTCTTGTTCCTTCTATTGTATCATCTTTCTTTATTAAATATACAGGTAGGAGTCCGCCTAACCCCCGCTTATCCCTAAAAAAATTCACAAGCAACATATTGGATTCATAGAATCGTGACAGCATTTGCTCAAATTTCCCTTAATTACTGATTCTAATTTCCTCTTGCATGTCGATCAAAGAAGTTCTTTTCACCATGCATTTGCTCAAATTTCCCTTAATTACTGATTCTAATTTCCTCTTGCATGTCGATCAAAGAAGTTCTTTTCACCATGGATATTGAAGTAGTTTAGTAGATCTAGAGCTCAGTCGTAAGATCCGAAAGAATTCTGCAAATTTTTGCCTAACGATTGTAGAAATTAAGAAATTTCTACGATCCACCTTTGATAGCACTTTGGTGCAGCAGAGCCGATCTGATTGTTGTAGATTTTGCTTTTTTAGATTTTATTTAAAAAATTGGATGTAGATTCAACGAAGGGATGTCGAATCGATGAATCTTGATGCCAATCCTTGCAAACAAGGAAGAAGAGGTTGGGATTTGAGAAGAAAAGCTGAAAATTCAGCTTGTAATCTTTCAAATTCCAAAGATTAAGTTGCAAAATTCTTCTTCTAGCAAAGGAGAGGAAATCCCATCCAAAACTTAGAACTAGGATCAAAGTCATATTCAAATTCAATTTCAAAAACCAGTTTCGAATGAGAGGAAAATGGGCTTATATAGGCTGCCCTTACAAGGTAAAAACAAAAAATACCCCTACTAGTGTTTAAATGGCTAGAAAGGACAAGAAAAGTGCAAAATAACTAAACTATGTTGCATGCCGGGAATGTAGAAAACTAGTTAATCCTAGACCAATGAGCAATCTAGGGCTGATGTGAAGTGCCCAGGAGATGCTCCTGCATCACAACATAACCCTTCGATTTGAAGAATGCTAGAGCTGCCCTACTGCATGACATGAAGCACAATGAGGTAATGATGTATGTCGATGCATGATTGTGAAGGTACTTCAAAAGAATCTGGAAATATCAACATCTACTGAATCCTCAAAATTGCATCTTTGGTGTAACATTGGACAAGCTCCTAGAATTCATGGTCAGTGAGTGATATTGCAGCCGACCCATCTAAAATCAAGGCTATTCAAGAAATTGCCCCCCACCTCCGAGAGAAAAGGAAATAAGAAGATTCTTGAGACAAGTTCAGTACGTGAGTCGTTTGATCGCAAACTTCACTACTATTGGCAAACCTATCTTCAAACTATTAAAGAAGAGGCATACAGAATGGGACAAAAGATGGAAGACATTTGAGAAGAAAACAATGCCTATCAATCCTTCAATCTTTGTACCTCCCTCTTCAGGCAACCCCCTGCTTGTGTACCTTTTAGTGACCGAGTCTACCACCGGAGCTATGCTACCTAGCATGATGAGACTGGAAAGAAAGAGAGATCCATCCATTGGATTGGACAGTGAGCAACTCTTGTCTAGGCAACCCAACTGTTGGGGCATTAGTTGCTCTTCAGATCAGTAACACTTTATCTCTCAAATGGATCCTCTAAATTGCCTATTCGAGCAGACCATGATAGAGAGAACCACCTAATTAACATGAGGGCCGTCATTTTGGTGGGTCCCACTGTTTTACATGTCATGTTTTGACATGGTAGGGCCCACCATCTTCATCCAAACCCATGCATAGGTTTGGCCCAGATTTCACCCCATCCGTGGGGCCACCATGTCGCATCATTTTACACCATGTTTTGTTATGGTTGGGTCCGAGCAAATCCACTCAAACTCTAGACATCACAACTCGTGACCAGAAGGGCCCACCCTTGTAGCTCATTGTTTTGATGGGGTGGTTCCCACGATACCGAAGCCCATCAAAGAGTGGCCCAGTATTTTCAATAAGAGTCGGACTCGGACTAGATGTACAGCCAGGGTCCCAACATGTGCGTATTAAGAGGGATTTGCTATGGGAATTGTCGAAAAGCATTTCACGGCTGACTTTTGCACGAGAGAACAGCCACCTCAGATGAATTAAATCAATAAGACAAACTCTGCAGAAAAGTGACCCGCAAAATTGTTTTCCTTATTTCGTATCCTTTTATAAGCTACTTTTCTTTCTAAAATTGAAATACAGACCGTTGGAGGTTAGGGAGGAACAGAAAAGGAAACAAGTGAAGCTATAAATACAGAAGAAGAAGAGAGTAACCATACAATACAAATCGACGAAAAAAAAAGAGAAAATTCAACAGAGAAGAGAAGAGAAGAGAAGAGAAGAAGAAAACTGAGAATAGAAGTAGAGAAGTTCATTACTTTAACTGTAAATCTCTCTCCCTCTCCCTCTCTCTCCCTCTGTTTTTTTTTTCTTTTTTCAGTTTTAATGTTTTAAGGATTCTTCTGCAAGTTTTAGTGATCAACCCATTAATTTTAATTATCATTTAATATTGCCGTTCTGTTTAAACCACCCAACTTTTACCCTAAACCCCTCTTTGGACTGTGGCTTATCTCTGATTCTGGGTATTTTTTATTGTAGTCTTTGGACTGTGGCTAAGCTCTAATTGTAATCTTTGGACCCTTTTTACGTTTTAAATTTGGAAATTTTAGTGTTTTAACTGTGGGTTTTTCTTGTTAATCTCAAATTTCTGATCTGGGATTGCTCGGACTCCTGCAAGTAATTTATTTATTTTTTTGCTGGATTTCATTGTTGAGAGGCTTTGCCTGTCTTTTATATTTCAAGGGGGATTTTTCTCAAAATCATTTTTTCCTACTCATATTTTCATTTCTCTTCTTTTCTCTTTAGATTGCAATGGCTGAACAAATACTCCCAGTGCTGTTACAAAAGGTTGCCGAACTCCGTACCACTGAGAGCCGTTTCATTTTGGGATTTCAAGGAGAGCTAGATAGAGTACGTATAAAGCTTCAATTTATATATTTTTTATTATCGGCTGTTGAAGAATTTGAGCTAGAGAGCCATATGGTGATGCTTTTCTTGGAGAGGCTTCTGTATCTCTATGAAGAACTGCTAGACATATGCACAACTCGCGCCAAGCGTCAGTTTATTACAGGATTTTGTTCTCTTCCATTTGAACTTGGATTCAAGTATCGGACAAGAAGAAGGTTACATGAGCTCTGTAAGAGACTTGATGAGGATCAGGATAACATGATGACTTTCCTCCTACGAATGATTATGTTGAGAAAGTTACCAAAGGTTTGCAGTGGGCATGATGGTATTCAGAATGACGTGACCAAGTTCCTTGTACCAGTGATCATGTTAAGACTTAAGAAGCATTAAGTGAAGTGTTGTTCTGTTCAGAAACTATTCTGTATATGGTGTTTTTGTTTCTTTCCTTTGTCATGTGTTTTCTTTACACGGGGAATTTTTATTGTAAAACTTTTTGCAAGGAACAATTTTATTGGAATTAAACTTTTTCTGGATACTAAAAGTGTTCTGTGAGCCTAAAGTGTTCTGTATACCAAGTTCCTCATACCACTACCATGTTTTTGATGATTGCGCTAACACATCTTGTCTTCTCTTTTCAAATTTGGCTTCTGAGAGCTTTTTGGGAATTGTAAAAACCTTTTATAGCTGGTTAACTAATAACATACAGAGCATGTTAGTGAATTTCAGTAGCCTATATTTATAGCCACAGAAAAATTAAAATTTATAAGGTTGCCAATACAAGGGCCTTAGGTTGATTTACCTTTGCTCAATGCCGAAATGTTGAAATCCTGCCTCTTTTCTTGCACCGTGAAGGACCTCTTCTTGTACCATTCATAAATCTTTGGTTGCCAGTATAAGGGCCTAAGCCAGACATGCACAAACAGCTCAACTTTGCATTTATTGCACCATTTAGGAAAATCCACATGTATTAATGCCTACTCCTGGGATTTCTCCATTGCCTTAGATCAATGCCATAGCAAATAATAGTTATGAATCAATAACCCCTTGCTGTTTACATAAAACATGTGGGATTTTGCTTCTCAACAAAAAATGTAACATAGACAAAAACCTTGTTTACATTAGTGCCCGTGGTTTTTCCATTGATGAAATCTATGGTCTCTTGGTATATCCATATACAACGCAAGAAGCACAAAGGAAATCTAGTTTAAGAACAAACAACATATAGCTCAGCCTTGGTGAAGGTGAAAAGGCTCATGAATTCTTCCCCGCCTACGCTTTCCTCTTCTATGAGGAGCTGAGCAAGCTTGTGGAGGATGTCAATACATGCCGTGATGATCTGTTCATCTCTCACATAAGCCTTTTCCACCATCTCTCTCAGTTGTACTTCAACCAGATCTATAGTTGCCATTGTATAATCCTTGCTTACCTCCAAAAATTTAACTATATAAAAAGCAACTGCAGAAATTGCAATTACAATCCAATGGTAAACACTACCAGACATTAAATAAAAAACATGGGCACATTTCCACGCTAGAAAGAACTATCTGGTCAATAAATCAATAAATGGATTCAATGTTGGAGTTTGTTATTTTTGATTAAAAAGAGTACCCAATTTTCAACCATGCTTAGAAGCCTCCTCTCTAACTAAGCATGTTCTAGCACATTTGATGATCTGCCATGTGGTTGCTGCCATAATTTCGTTCGAACAAGTTCTTGTGGATGACTCATATTGTTAGCACTTAATCATGATCTCTTTATTTATGTTGGCGCCGAAGTCTTAAAATGAAATTGTAAACAAGACTACTGGGACCAGGATGGATCATAAGGTATTTGAAAACTATGCAGAATAAAAAAAATATTTAGCACTCATTCAATGGCTAAGTAGGATTCCTTCCTGTTTGTATATCGAAACTATGTCATTTCGAAGTAGCTTGGTCTTTTCTTCACTCATTACTTCAGTAATGATGTTTTAAGTAGATGATATTAACTCTTCCTATTTTGATTTCCATACAGATATATGTTCCAACAAATCCGCGAAGTGCAGAGAGACTACCCCCAGGCATTATTATGTCTGAATCAGACTTCGATCTCCGCAGATTGTGGGGTAAGCCCAGTGAGGTATGTTTTCTACTCTAATACAGATATAACTATAGATTTGCTGTATCTTTTAGTGCTTCTAAATTTTGATGTGCGTGGACAATGCGCACCTTTATGTGCACTTCCAGTGACTGAATATACTAACTAGCATGAAATCTTGCCATGTGCATCCATAACTACTGATTTGTGAAAATTATGCAAGCATTTAAACGAATTGTAGTAATCTTTAAGAGATAATTTTTTTATTTATGAAAACAAGGATTCTTAACAAACTCGATTTTGCAATTCTGGAATACACAACTTAATAAGAAAGAAATAACGAATAAATAGGGCATACTTTCTCATTCCAAATTGTAAGTGGTCTGTCATTCTCATGATGAGTTATGTCTGCCATTTCATGTAATAATGCTCTCTCTCTCTCTCTCTCTCTCTCTCTCTCTCTCTAACGAATGAATAGTAAATGTTTCTTAAATGCATAGGCAAAGTATGTTATCATGCAGAAGTATCTTGGAATCTGAATTTGACTTGTCTTGAATTTCTTAGGAATAATAGTCTTTTCTTTTAGCTAATATGGAATGCCCAACGTACATTAATATTGGTGAAGTACTCTCTATGGGTTTAGTAAGGATCATTATTCTCATCTAATTTTAAAGTTTTCTTAAATATTATATGATAATCTTTTTAGGCATAGTTGTCAACTCGTAACTCGATTTCTTAATTTTATGATTCGTGAATCGACTCGACTCGTGACTCAAAAGAGTTTTTGACAAGAACAAAAATTTATTTGAAAAAATATAATTATATATATCAAAAGTTAAAGCACATAGAGAAAACACTATGCCAAAAATATAAATAGCTATATGCTTGTAACTTTCATGCACAAAAATAATTAAGTTCTGGTTGGAACTTAATCATGGGAGAAAACTCTTTCTTGCTTTAGATTTGTATCCGCCCATGATTTATGGTATGGTTGGAAGGTGATTTTTTTTTTGTTTAGGCCAAGAACCCAAGATTGTCCAAGATTGGGAACCTCCCACACATGGTTTTTTGAAGCTAAACTTTGACGGGTCTAGCATGGGAAAACCTGGTCTTGCCAGACTTGGGGGAGTCTTGAGGGATGAATTTGGAGCTATGAAATGGGCTTTTGCAGGTCCCATTGGAGTCGTAGACGCTAATGAAGCTGAAGTGCGCACTATCTACCAAGGATAAGGTATCTTGAGAATGAAGATTTGAATAAGGTAGTGGTAGAAGGAGACCCGCTCAATTTGATAAGGTGGCTTAGTGGCTCTCATTCCTTCCCTTGGAGATTTGCCTCTTTCTTCGATGAGATCCAAAATAGGGTGGGGATGCATTGATTTCTTTCTATTATGTTAGGTGGTCAACTAATGGGGTTGCAGACAATTTAGCTAGAGAGTGTCTTTAGGGAGAGAGTTGAGCTATTTGACTCTGTTCCTCCTTGACCCTTGTAGTGGGGCTTGTTCTTGTCTTTGTTTTGCTGTCTCTTTATTTGTATATAACTCCTAGTCTTTTTCGCATTTAATGCAATTGCCTACCATTCAAAAAAATAATAATTAAGTTTTAAGTTCCAACTTCCAAGTTTTCAACCATAAAAACAAGAAAGCCCGGGCCCAGAGAAATGTCATGTCAATAAAAAAAATACCATGGATGGGTTTGTAATACAAATCCTTTCTATAACAATGGGGAAAGGAAACCTAACCCTTTATTTAGAGGTCAAAGGGAAAGGAAAAAGAGGTTTCCCTTCAGTTAGAGGTCAAAAGGAAGGGGGGGGGGGGGGGGGAGTTCAACGTGAACCTCAATGTGCTCCTAAATCTTAAAATTTGAACATAAATTCATTGAACTAATATTCTTTGATACTTATGCAACAAATGATGCCCTAAAACATAGTTGTCGTGTACATCAAAGTTATTGCATTGACGATAACGTGGGTGAGAAAGCCCTTCCGAGATTTAAATTTATATTTGCTTATGACTTATGGGATAGGTGGAACGAAGTTTGTTGTAGTGTGGAATCTAAACAAAAAGTGGTGGAAGAATGGTCTCCTCCTGCCTTTGGATTCTTCAAGCTTAATTTTGATGGTTCCAGCTTTGGAAACCCCAGCCTAGCCGGTTTTGGGGGGTTCCTGTGAAATGATTATGGGGAGCTGTTATGGGCATTCGCAGGCCGTATAGGGGTGGCGGAAGCTTCTGAAGCCGACGTGGGTGCAGTTCATCAGGGAATGAAGTTGTTGGTGAGGAATGATCTTAACAATGCGGTGATAGAAGGGAATTCTTCAAATGTCATCCGTTGGCTCAAGGGAACTCAAAAGCCACCTTGGAGATTTAATAGAATATTTGATGAGATGTCAGATTGGAGGCACTCTTTGTCTCTTGAGTTCAGACATGTTCGACGCTCGGCAAACAAGGAGGCAGACCGGCTTGCCCGTGAAGGAGTTTGTAGAGTCTCCTTAATCCTCTATGATGCTCTTCCTCCTTGAGTTTTTCTTATGTTGTACTTTTCTCTTTTCTTTGCCCATTGCATTTGACCATCTTGGTCTTTTTCTCTTCCTTTAATAAAGTTGGCGATCATTTTCAATCAAAAATAGTAATAATAATGCCATCTCCATCAGCATAAACTTTTGGAGTTATTGGAAGTTTCACAGTATCCAAACGGCCCATACTGTTGACATCTTTTATTTTCAGAATATGTGTTTGGTAGTTCATCTAATTTCTTATCATTGGGTTATATCTATTGTTTATTGTTTGTATGCATTGCTTGTGGAATACCTGAATGCATATCCTTGTTAGGGATTGACTATAAGGAAATCCTCCTAGCCGACAGTATCTTTAAGGAAATTCTATTCTCTAAACTATTAGATAGTTTGTTGAAGAATCACTCTTATAAATGTGCCCCTATCAAACTTGATGATATATTATATGCCACTATATCAAATATCTTCAAAGGTAAAAAAAGAAGGTGGAGAAATTTCAAAGGGTTTTTCTATGGAAGGGCAAAGAGGAGAACAAGAGGCTTAAACATCTCTTGAGCTGGAAAAATGGTTTGCAAGCCAAAAACTAGAATACTTGGAATTGATAACCTCCTGACAAGGAACGAGGCATTATTAGGAAAATGGATGTGGAGGTTTAGAGAAGAAAAAGATGCCTTATGACAAAAAATCATTTAGAAAAAATATATGTCGGAAGGGGGGTTCGGGAGCATGGTGTTCTATTTTTTAGTGTTGAGGGGAGGGGAGGGTATTACGTTCTGGAAAGATCTTGGGTACATTAGTCTCCTTTGTGTCATGCTTATCCATACCTTTATCTTAGTCACATATAGAAGGGTGAGAATCAAAGACATGTATAAGAGAGAGAAAGGGGGAGGGGGAGGCATGAGAATACTTATCGGGACATTAGATTTAGGCGAGACCTTAGACAAAGTGAAATTGATAACTTCATTTTGCTATTTGGGCTTCTTGAGTAGATATAGTTATCTAATCAAGAAGCGGATAGTAGAATCTGGATCCTTGACCCTAAAAGCATCTTATCAGTCAAATCCTTATTCTCCATCCACTTGGATGTCCATCATTCCTATTACAGCTAGCTCAAAATGTGATCATCTTGGGACCCTCCAAAAAAGAAAACTAATTCTTCCCATCATCTCATGAGATTGAATGTTCACATTGTTAGTGATGCATCCTTTGCCTAAAGACAAAACAGACCATTTAGCACCTATTCATCCACTGGCACATCTCTTTTCAAATGTGGGAAGGAATTCTCTTCTTCAATGATATGGCTTGGTCTTTCCAAAACTCCTTAAGGTGGTTATTTTCAGATGGGATAAGGCCATAAGGGGCCATTTGGAGATAATGAAAAACAATTCCGTTAGCTTGTTCCATTCATGGTTTTGTGGCTCATTTGGGAGGAAGAAAACATTCACATATTCAATAATAAAAGTAAATCTCTTGGAAAGATCATATCGTAAATCAAGCGGGACTCAGCTGTAAGGACAAATGAAAATCTGTCAATTGGTGATTTTCCTTCTAGTATTGTCTTCAAGAATTGGAAAGTGATCATTTGGGAGGAAAAAAAAAACCAAAACTAAAATCCTCTCTACAATGGTGTCCGCCTCCTCATCAGATAATGTCAACATTGATGGCAGCTCTAAAGGAAACCCTAGCCCCATAGGCGGTGGGAGTATCTTTAGGGATTGGAAGGGTCATGTTCTCAAATGTTTTCCGGGCCCATGTGGAAAAGTGGACTCTAATGAGGCGGGGGCTAGAGCATTACTCCTCGGTTTTCGCTTTTTTAGAGACTGTTTTGATGGTTGATGTATTTTTGTAGGGCATTCAAAAGTATTCATTGCATGTGCCAAAGGGGTGGTGGTAGGTCCGTGGAAGTTAGCACCCATAATTTTCGTGATTTTTTATCTATGTAAGCAACTCAGTCCACTTCTACGTCATCATTGGAGATCATCCAATTCGGAAGCAGTTTAGCTAAACAAGGAGTTGATAGGAGCATTCTCAATCTCATCAGTTTGTTGTTTGTTTTTACTATTTTCTGTTCCTGAGACAACTCGTTCTCATGTACTTGGTTTTATTTGCAATGTTGTTTCCTTATTCAAAAATTTAAAAAAAAAAAGATAGTTCTTGGAATACGCAAATGTAACCTTGCTACGGGTAGACTGTTAGGAACTCCTCCCAATCTGTACTAACTTGCTGAAGACTCCTGAGCATATAAAACTTTGTAAACTACTAACTCAATTGTAAAATGGTAGGTTGTTAGGCTTTCCTTGAATGTCAAGAAGTCCTTCCCATACATGATGTAAAAAATGATTATTAGCAGAGAAAAAAAAAGAGCATGCTTTATCTGTGCAACCATGTTTTGATATTGGGATGAACTCACCTTGTTTTATATGTTTTAACCAGCTGTCAAAGGCTATTTCAAGTCCCAAAATGCTCCCAGCAGCGAATCAGAGAACATAAAACAAGCTGAATGTGTCCCAATATCAGAACATGGTCACACGGATAGTAAGAGCCTTATTTTAGTGCTGGACATTCTCTAACAGTTCCATTTATCTGGATTGCTTAAAAGTTCCGAGTTTCCAATTTTTTTATGTTTACATACCAGTGATAAAATACTTTTGGTCTTGATAATTCTTGATCTTAGGGTATGGTTTTTTTTTTCATTCATTTAAACGTGTGTGGTTGGTTGAGATATGCAGGCCCTAGGCATTCAGCAGAAGTATTTTGTAACATTCACTATTGGATTTGATCAGAAAAAAAATATCGACGCAGCTGTTAAAAAGGTTAGCAAGAAAATTGAAATCTATTTTATCACTGCCTTTTATTCTGCACTCGCATGAATATGGTGTGACTGCTTTTACAGTTCTCAGAAAATTTCACTCTATTTCACTATGATTACCGGACTAGTGAATGGGATGTGTTAGGTCTAAAATTGGTAACATGTTATGGTAGGACCGGAAGGGCTGATCTGGCAGGCCACAGCTGAAGGGCTAATGGAGTCATGCGCTGCACAAGGGCACAGATAAGAAAACAAAGGGTCAGAGGACCAACCCGGAGTGGTGCTCCGGACGGGCGCTTCGACACTCAAGTCAGTATGAGCAGGAGTGCAGAGCAATGTCAGAGCAAAAGCATAGGGTTTTGATTTTCAGATCCCTCACCTTAGCACAAGTGAAGGCTATTTATAGTGATTCTGAGCCACCTGTCCAGGACAGGTGGTGGCCTCTGTATGGACCAGGTCTCATACCTAGGAGGGGCAGGTGGAAGTCCCTGGTTGGTCCAGGTGTCACACCTAGCAGGGACAGGTGTTGGCTTTGCAGCGGTCCCTGTGAGGGCCACGCGTCAACAGCCAATTGGTTCCTGAGTTCGGACCCATCAGTGCTGAGTTCGGACCCCATCAGTCCTGAGTTCGGACCCATCATTGCTGAGTTCGGACCCCATCAGTTGCCCCCTGGTTCTCCGAGTCGTGATAGCGGCTAGGGGAAGCAAAAAGAGGGTTAAAACAGCATCTGGCCGGCCTTAAGGCCTCTGGGCAGCTGAGGCCGGCCTCAGGCAGGGGCCAGAAAAAACCGCGGCGGCCAGGGGCCTCTGGGCGGCCTGGTCTGGCCTTGAAACTTGGCCTGAAGGAGCACGGCCGGGCAGGAGCCCCTGTGCAATCCAGTCCGGTCGAAATTTGAACCAGAAGTCTGGCCGGCCAAACCTCCTGGGCGTCGTGGCCGGGCAGATCTCCTGGACGGGGCGGCTAGGCCGGACAGGTCCCCTGTCGCCTAGTGAGTGCGCTGTATCCTGTCCGGCTCTGGCTAAGGCGCTGAAGGGCCAGGCCGGGCAGGTGTTTTGGCGTTTAGCGAACGCATCATATCCTGTCCGGCTAGGCCTTCTAGGCGGCCAGGCCGGGCAAGTCTTTGTCGCGTAGCGATTGCGCCATATCCTGTCCGGCTAAGCCTTCTGGGCGGCAAGGCCGGGCAGGTCTTTTGTCGTGTAGCGAACGCGTCATATCCTGTCCGGCTAAGCCTTCTGGGCGGCTACGCCAGGCAGGTCTTTTGTCGCGTAGCGAACGCGTCATATCCTGTCCGGCTAAGCCTTCTGGGCGGCTAGGCCGGGCAGGTCTTTTGTCGCGTAGCGATTGCACCATATCCTGTCCGGCTAAGCTTTCTGGGCGGCTAGGCCGGGCAGGTCTTTTGTCAGGTAGCGAACGCGTCATATCCTGTCCGGCTAGGCCTTCTGGGCCGGGCAGGTCTTTGTCGCGTAGCGATTGCGCCATATCCTGTCCGGCTAAGCCTTCTGAGCGGCTAGGCCGGGCAGGTCTTTTGTCGCGTAGCGATTGCGCCATATCCTGTCCGGCTCCGGCTAAGGCGCTGGACGGCCAGGCCGGGCAAGTCTTTTGTCGCGTAGCGATTGCGCCATATCCTGTCCGGCTAAGCCTTCTGGGCGGCTAGGCCGGGCAGGTCTTTTGTCGCGTAGCGATTGCGCCATATCCTGTCCGGCTCCGGCTAAGGCGCTGGACGGCCAGGCCGGAGAGGTCTTTTGGCGTTATCGCTTTGGAACTTGTACCTCGCATTTAATGCGAGCGGCGCATTTAATGCGATAGGTGACGTGGCGCACTCCGGCTGGTGGGAAAAGGGCGGGATTTTTCCCGCTCTTCCCAAGCCTATATATACCAGAGCTTTTACTCTTCATTTTTCACTTTTTACATTCTTCTCTCCTTCTCTGCTGCTTGGCTAGTCAAATTTCTGCCCACCTCGGATCAGTGAGCCCGGAGATCTTCAGTCAGCACCTCAGTTCGGTAATTTCTTTTAGCTTTTCTTTTCTTCCCTTTTAATGTCTAGCACTAGTTCCGAGTCGGACTCTGGCTCAAAGGAGTCCAGTTCGACTAGTAGTACGGGGTCCGGGGCGTCGGAGAGGACGAGGCCGGCCTCTCCTGCGGAGGCCGGTGTTGAGGACGAGGAGATAATAATCGTAGTAGACGAGGAGAGCGGAGAGGAAGTGATTGTGGACTTAGACACAATCCCGATCCGTGGGGACGGACCGCACCGGGTAGAAACCAGTGACGACGAAGGAGACGTTGAAGCAGTAGTTCCTCGCTTGCCGCGCGCGCCCGTTGAGGTGATAGCGGGGGCACGGATGGAGGCCAACCCACAGTACAACGTCGGGGCCCTGTACGAGGTGAATCATCTGGGGCCGGGCAAACTTCAGGCCGTCAAGGATAAATACTGCATCCCTGATCGGTACATTTTGAGGGCGGCCGTTGAGGGGGACCGGGCCAGCAACGATAGTGCAGATCTCTGCCTCTACGAAGAAGCCTTACGGGCCGGGCTCAGGCTTCCCTTGCATCCATTTTTTGTCGATGTGCTGAATTATTACGGGCTGGCGGTTACACAGGTCGTGCCGAACTCTTGGAGGACGCTGGTCGGCTTCCTGCACCTTTTGGGAGTTCGGCTCCGTAGGAATCCCACCCTGCCCGTCTTCAGGATGTGTGTGCACCTGAAGAGGCACAAGGACGGCGGCTGGATCTACATCAGCCAACGGCCCGAAGTGAAAATGATCACTGGCATACCTACTTCCATTCACACATGGAAGAACAGGTTTTTCTACGCTAGGGACACCGAGCAGGGCTCCCACTGGCCGTTCTCATTGGAATGGAGAACGCCGGACACCCAGAACCTTAGTCGGAAGCCAGCCCTTAAGGGCTATGACTACATGACCTTCGCTTTGATCAAAGAAGAGCTGAAGCGCGGTCAAATAAACTGCTCGGAGTTCTCCGAGGAGGCCGTCCTGGTAGAGCTCGGAATCAGCCGTGCGACGCCGGCACGTACGTAGACTCTTTTAGGCCAGCTTTTATTTTTTGAACTGTTTCTTTCTCTTTTTTTTTTATAGTTCTAACTCTGTTCTGTTTTCACGTTCAGAAATGGTGAAGCAGATGTCCATGCTGGACAAAATCAGGCAGACCTCCCAGGCGTCCCCAACGCATGAGCAGCCCCAACCCAAGGGCAAGAAAAGAAAGGTGCCGGAGTCAACTCCGGCAATGGTCGCACTGGCTGAGCCTCTCAAAAGCAGCCGGGCGACACATAAGCTTGCAGTTAAGCCGAGCCGGCCAAATCTCGTCGGGCAGAGCTCCGGGTCTGCACGGGTGACAGAGCCCCAACACAGCGGGCCCGTCCTGGGCATCCCTGCCGCCACGGCGGCGAGAGGCGACAACGTCTTCCGCCCAAACTGGGCGGTGCAGAAAATGGACACCGGCCTAGGGGACAGCCGGGTGGCCACAGAATTGATGTACCAGGGCGTCCTCCCACGCGACCGACGGGAAGTCGAGAAAGAGGCGCCGGAGACCTATGCAGAGGCAATTGCCTCCGCCCTCTATCAGCTCCAGGTGTACTCTAGGGATAAGGCGAAGAAGAGTTATCTCTTCTATGAGACGCTCACACAGATAGAGTCCGAGAAGGGCCAGCTCCAAAAAGACAAGGACGGGCTTAGCGAAGCCGTCCAGGTCAAAGAGGCCGAATGCAACAGCTTGAAGGACGAGGTGCAGAGGGTCAAGAACCAGGCCGTGCAGGATCTCCTAACTGCGAGGGAGAGAGCCGATCAGAGGGAGAAGGCGGCTATCGAGGCGGCCGTGAAAGCGGCAGTACGGGAGGCCGTGAAGAAAACCGAAGAGAGGAAGGACACACAGTTCTTCAACCTGGGCCTCCAGGCCTATAAGGCGGGGTTCCTTCTCTGCTCCGAGCAGGTGAAGAAGGCTCACCCCGACATTTCTCTGGACGGACTGACCGTCCCGTATGCACCTCCAGAGGAGGAAGAGGACGAGGAGGAAGAAGGCGAACTGGACTCCTCCCAACCCATCGAGGTAGAACAGGAAGTCGTTCTGGCTTCCGAGGTCGCCCCTCCAACTGCCGAGGCCGGCCAGGTTGCAGCCCTTACTGCAGAGGCAGTCACCGACGAGGTGGTCGACGGGGAGGCCTGAGTGGCCGCCCTCTTGCTCCTATCCTTAATTTTTGTTTGTAAATTTTTGTAATGGCCCACGAGGCTCATTCTTTGTAAGCCAGCTCGGCGAAAAGAGCACTTTTGTGATATGAATACAAATTCAATTTTGTCTAACCGTCTGTACGGCTGCCTTGTTTTTTGTATTTATGACGTCTGTGCTTCTTCCTTATCTTTCTGCCGAGCCGGAGTGGTTAACCGGATGTCATTGGCCGGAGTGAACCACTTCTGTCTCCAAGTTTGCAAACACTTAGAGTATTTGAGGTGGTTTTCCACTTGGGCGGGTCCGTGGTTGGAACTGATCTCCACACCAAATTGGACGCGCCGGAGTGCACCACTGCCGTCTGCAAACACTTAGTCTTTTTGGCGTCTAGCGATTGCGCCATATCCTGTCCGGCTTAGGCTGTGGACGGCCAAGCCGGGCAGGTCTTTGAGGTGGTTTCCACTAGGGCGGGTCCATGTGGTCGGAACTGATCTTCACACTAAATTGGACGCGCCGGAGTGCACCATTGCCGTTCTCTAAGTCTGCAAACACTTAGAATGAGAGCTAAGTCTGCAAACACTTAGAGTCTTTTTGGCGTCTAGAGATTACGCCATATCCTGTCCGGCTAAGGCTCTGGGCGGCCAGGCCGGGCAGGTCTTTGAGGTGGTTTCCACTAGGGCGGGTCCATGTGGTCGGAACTGATCTTCACACCAAATTGGACGCGCCGGAGTGCACCATTGCCGGTCTCTAAGTCTGCAAACACTTAGAATGAGAGCTAAGTCTGCAAACACTTAGAGTCTTTTTGGCGTCTAGCGATTGCGCCATATCCTGTCCGGCTTAGGCTGTGGACGGCCAAGCCGGGCAGGTCTTTTGGCGTTTAGCGATTGCGCCATATCCTGTCCGGCTAAGGCTTTGGGCGGCCAGGCCGGGCAGGTCTTTGAGGTGGTTTCCACTAGGGCGGGTCCATGTGGTCGGAACTGATCTTCATACCAAATTGGACGCATCGGAGTGCACCATTGCCGTTCTCTAAGTCTGCAAACACTTAGAATGAGAGCTAGGTCTGCAAACACTTAGAGTCTTTTTATGGGGGAGCTGGCATATACTAGTGACTCAAAAGTGAGGGACACAGTTCAGAGACAACTCCACTTTATTTCTCTTTGAAATTTAATTACAGAGATTCTTTACAGGCCTTCAAAGGCAAAAGAAAAGGCTATTGATAGTATATTCGAAGATTTCTGGAATTCCAGGCGTGCGGCAGCAGCTGCTCGTCAAGTGCCTCTAGGCGGTAGCTTCTTGGACGGATGACCTCTTTGACTCGGTACGGCCCTTCCCAAGTCGGGGAGAGTTTGCCCACCCTTCTTGGCTGGGAGACGGCCGCTTTCCTCAAAACTAGGTCGCCTGTGCGGAACTCCCTTGGTCGGATCTTCGTGTCATGGTATCTAGACACCTTCTGCTTATACGATGCGGCTCTGATCTGTGACTCCTCACGGACTTCCTCAAGCAAGTCGAGGTTGACACGGAGCCCGTCCCCATTCAGCTGTTCATTGAAGTTAACAATTCTTGGGGAAGGAATGCCGATGTCAACCGGAATCACAGCCTCTGTTCCGAATGAGAGATTGAAAGGCGACTCACCCGTTGCAGTGCGTGGGGTAGTCCGATACGCCCAGAGCACATGGTACAGCTCGTCAGCCCAGCATCCGGCCTTATCATCCAGTCTCTTCTTTATCCCCTGCAGCAGAGTCCTGTTCGTCACTTCGGTCTGTCCATTCGTCTGAGGGTGTGCCACGGAAGTGAACCTTTGCTCAATCTTCAGATCTGCACAAAACTTTCTGAAGTTCCTTGAGTCGAACTGTTTGCCATTGTCTGTGAAAATCCGATATAGGGGGTCCCAAGTTATAATAGAAATGGCAACTATGAGGAGGGAGAATGCGGTTGTTTAAGAAAACTAGAATTTACCAATTTGAAAAACTTAAACCGATTAAGGGATCAAAAACAATATTTTAAGCATACAAGTTAAATCTAATGGTGCAATGCAAATGAAAGAGCAAAGAGATAGAAAGAGTGCACCCGAGATTTAAAGTGGTTCGGTCCTCAAACCCGAGGCCTACTCCACTCCACCAACCAAACCCGTTGATGGCTTCACTATTTGATCTTCTTAACCTTGGCGAAGATCGGTGCCAATTACAATTGCTTTAACCTTGGTGGAAATCCTCACCACGGAGAAAAAGGGCTCCGCTTCTCCGAATACTCGCCCGAATACAAATCTTGAAAGATGAAAGAGAGAACAAAAAAATCCCTTCACAAGGGTTACAAAAGATGTACAATTGAGAGCCTATGATCCAAATCCTAGAGTTGGTGATGAGAGGCACAATTGAAGCTTGATTCACTCTTGGGTATTAAAATGAGGTTTAAGAGTGTTAGGATTGATCGTTTGTATGTTTAGAACACCCATATTTATAGGAAAACCAAAATATGACCGTTCAGTGGCATTACGGTAATTCCAGCAAAATTCCAAACGGCTCTTTTTCAGACCGTTGGAGTGTTCTCGGAGTTCCGAGAATAATTCTCGGAGTTCCGAGAATTCTCGGAGTTCCGAGAAGCCACACAGAAATTGGAAAAAGTCTACTGGACCATTTCTCGGAGTTCCGAGAATAATTCTCGGAGTTCCGAGAATTCTCGGAGTTCCGAGAAAAACTCTCGGAGTTCCGAGAAGCCTATGCAGAGCAGATTTTCAATTCTGTTTTGGGCTTCCAATTCTCAACCAAGATGGGATTGCTATGAGGGTTCCAAGGTGTTGGAACTCCACAAATACAATCACTTGTTTATTTAGGGTGTGTGAGATTAACTTAATTATGCCTCTAAAAACCTAATCTAGGTTTGGATCAAATACATTCTAAAAGACAAAAAATGGTCTTCAATATGAATTTCTTCATGTCTTCAAGTTTTCATGACTTCTTGCTTGATGACTTAGGCCTTCCAATTAGTGGTCCAATGTGGGCTTCTTGGCCTTCAATCCAAGTATCCTTGATCTTACTTTATCAAGATCTACAACTTAGACAAACAAACACATTAGTGATAAATGATCACTTGTGTATTGGAATCATCAAAACAAGATGGGAATGCCAAGGTAAAAACCATTGGGCTTACAGTCTGTTATGAGGACCCGGGGTATCCCGAACCTGCACACCACTGATTTCCAGAAAAAGTTCTGGACGTTCTGCTCGGTGATCTTGGCCAGAGGTTCAGCTTCTACCCACTTAGTAAAGTAGTCGATGGCGACAACGACGAACTCGCGGCCTCCGGAGGCCGGCGGAAAAGGACCTAAGATGTCCATTCCCCAGACAGCAAAAGGGAGAGGGCTGATGATCAGAGCCATTGGCACGGCAGACTGGTGAACGGCGGGGGAGAATTTCTGACACTTCTGACACTTCTTCACAAGGCTCAGTGCATCCTGTCTCAATGTAGGCCAGTACAGGCCTCTTAGAAGGACTTTGATGGCGAGGGCCTTGCCCCCAAGATGCTCTCCACAAATCCCTTCATGGGTCTCTCGCAGGGCATACAGGGCATCAGTTGGCCGGAGACACTTCAAGTACGGGAGGGTGTAAGATCTCTTGTACAGAGTCTCGCCGTCAAGTGAAAACCTTGCTGCCTGCTGTACGACTTTACGGGCCTCTTTTTTCTCTCCGGGGAGCTCTCCGCTGCGCAGATATCTGCTGATCTCATCCATCCAGCACGGCTCATCGTCGATCTGCATTACTACGACGGGCTGGTCATCAATACTTGAGGTCTTTAGGAACTCCATACGAATTTCTCTGAGAGCAGTGTAGCCTGATGTCGCTAGCTTTGAGAGCACATTAGCCTTTGTATTTTCAGTCCGGGGGACTCTGATGACCTCAAAACTTCCAAACTTACTGGCCAGGCTACGGACCCTTTGCAGATATTTTATCATTCGCTCTTCTCGGGCCTCATATACTCCTTGGATCTGACATACGACTAACTGTGAATCGCAGTACGCCTTCAGTCTCTGAGCGCGGGCCTGAATGGCGAGGTTCATTCCGGCGATGAGCGCTTCGTACTCTGCCTCATTGTTTGACGCACGGAATCCAAACCTCAGGGCATAATTCAGGACAAAGTCATCTGGTCCTGTAAGAACTAGTCCGGCACCGTTGCCACTTTTATTTGAAGATCCGTCCACATATACCTCCCAGAGCGGCTCTTCAGAACATGGAAGCGGGCTCGTCGTAGGAGCTGCACTCTCAAGCCCGGGAAGCGGAACCGCTTCGGCTTCGATCTGCTGCTCGGATATAACCGGTTCTGCTTCTGAAGGAAGCGCTGCTTCTGACCCGGGGTCTGAATCTGGCATGGTACATTCAGCTATGAAGTCTGCAAGGACCTGAGCTTTGATTGCTGGCCTGGGCAGATATTTGATGTCAAACTCGCTGAGCTCCACGGCCCACTTCACAAGTCGGCCTGAAGTGTCTGGACGGACGGTGGAGGATCTGCCTGAGGGGCTGTCCCGTGAGGACCTTGATCGTATGCGCCTGGAAATACGGCCTTAATTTTCTGGCCGCCATAACGAGGGCATATACGAGCTTCTCGACTCGCTGATATCTTGTCTCTGCATCATGGAGGACCTTACTGACATAGTAGATCGGCTTTTGCTAGTGGTACTCCTCTCTGATCAGTACTGCTGCAACTGCCAAAGGTCCCGCTGAGAGATACAGAATCAGCTCTTCTCCTGGCTCTGGCTTCGACAGCAACGGTGGAGAGGATAAGTACTGCTTCAGCTCTTCAAATGCCACTTGGCACTCCGAAGTCCAGGGCGCGGTTTTTATAACCTTGACTGCGTTGAAGAACGGAAGACATCTTTTTGCGGACTTAGAGATGAACCGCCCCAGGGCAGCTACTAATCCGGTCAGGCGCTGTACTTCTCTGATAGTTCGGGGCGGAGTCAGCTCCATCACCGCCTTGATTTTCTCAGGATTTGCCTCTATCCCTCTCTGGCTTACCATGAAGCCCAGAAACTTGCCTGCTCCGACGCCGAACGTACACTTGGTCGGATTGAGCTTCATGTTGTGCTCCCTCAAGACTTGAAACACTTCTTTGAGGTCGGCAACATGATTGCAGGCAGCTCTGCTCTTGACCAGCATATCGTCCACATATACTTCCATATTGCGGCCGATCTGCTCTTTGAACAGCCTGTTGACGAGCCGCTGGTAGGTGGCTCCTGCGTTCTTCAGTCCAAAAGGCATAACTCGATAGCAATAAGTCCCCTGATCGGTTACAAAGGATGTCTTCGGAATGTCGGACTCATGCATTCTGATCTGATTGTATCCTGAGAAGGCGTCCATGAAACTTAGCAGCTCGTGACCTGCAGTAGCGTCGATGAGCTGATCGATCTTTGGGAGCGGGTAGCTGTCCTTCGGGCAGGCCTTATTCAGGTATGTAAAATCTATGCAGGTCCTCCACTTCCCATTAGACTTCTTAACCATTACAACATTCGCGAGCCAGTCCGGGTACTGGATCTCGCGGATGAAGTCGGCCTTCAGAAGCCTTTCCACCTCTTCTCTAATGGCCCTTCGCCTCTCCGGTGCAAAGTGCCTCCTCTTCTGCTTCACGGGCTTGCAGGTCTGATCAACCCCGAGCTCATGGGTGCTGATTGCAGGGTCGATGCCGGGCATGTCTGAAGGAGCCCAGGCAAAGACATCTGCATTGGCTCTGAGGAACTGAGCAAGATCCTGCTGCGCGGCCTCTGGCAGGGCAGAGCCGATCTGAACAACCCTCTGGTCGTCACCGCTATACAACGGGATAGATATAAGGTCCTCGGCCGGCTCGTTTACTGTGATCTGGGCTTCGTCCCTTAGATCAAACAGCTCGATCGGCAGAGACTCGGACGCATTCTTCCCTTTCAGTGCCGCTGCATAGCACTGCCTCGACTGGGGCTGGTCCCCTCTGACTTCCCCTACGCCCCCTGGTGTACTGAACTTCATCTTCTGATGGTAGGCGGAGGGAACGGCTCGGAGGAGATTCTGGCCGGGGCGGCCCAGGATAGCATTGTAGGCCGACTTGGCCCTTACCACCAAGAAGTTCACCATGGCGACGGACTGGCGGGGCGGCTCCCCGATAAGAACTGGAAGCTCGATTTGCCCTTCAACTTTGACAACTTCTCCGGAGAACCCGAACAGATCAGAGTTGGCCGGCTTCAGACGGTCGGTTCCGATCAGCATCCGCTCGAAGGCGTGGTAATAGAGGATGTCTGCGGAGCTTCCGTTGTCGACCAAGATCTTCTTCATTTCCCAGTTCGCCACCAGCATGGTGATGACCAGGGCATCATCATGCGGGAGGATCAGGCCGTCGAGATCTGCATCTGAAAAGGATATCTCGTTCTCTAGCCTGGCCTTCTTGCTGCAGGTATGGACGGCGTTGGCCTGCCGGGCATAAGTCCTGCGGGCTGATGAAGAGGTTCCTCCTTCGGTCGGCCCTCCTGAAATGGTACCAATAACACCATGAGGTTGAGGTTGAGGTACCTGAGGAGGGGGGCTGGCCGGGGCCGGAGCTTGAATGCGGTCGCCTAGAGGTTGAGCGCCCCGGGGGCTTCTGCCTCTGGGCTTCGGCTTGTCCTTGCGCTCTCTTTTGTTGTCATCATTTTTCAAGTACCTTCCGAGGTACCCTCGGCTGATCAACTTCTCGATCTCCTCCTTCAGATGAAGGCACGCGTTGGTGTCGTGGCCGTGGTCCTTGTGGAACCTGCAGTACTGGGACATGTTTCTTTTTGCCGACGAGGTCTGCCTCTCCGGCCACCGGATGAAGTCCTCTTCCCGAATGGCTGCCAGGATCTGCTCTCTGGACGCGGTCAGCCGCGTGTAATGCTCTCTCGGGTGGGGGCTGCTCCCCTTTCGAGAAGGGCTTCTCTCCCTGCGGGAAGGGCTTCTATCCTTCTTCTGAGACTTATCATCCCTACGCTGCTTGGTAGGGTTCTTCTCCTCAGGCCTTCTCTTGCTAGCAGAGTCCAGGGCGGCGAGAGTTTCCTCCACCGAGATGTACTCCTCCGCTCCGGCCATCAGGTCTGCGAGGGACTGCGGATTGCGCCGGGCCACTGCTCGCCTGAAGTCAGTTGATCGGGCGCCGGCCAGAAGGGCGTTCGTGGCCGCGGAGGGATCCAGGTTGGGAACCTGAAGAGCTTCCCTATTAAAGCGACCAACGAACACTTTCAAGGCCTCATCATCTCCCTGCCTGAGGGCCATCAGCGAAGCCGTCGTCTTCCTGGGTCTTCTGCTGCTCATGAAATGATGGGCCAGGTCATCCCCAAAATCATCAAAATTATCCACGGACCTGGGTTTGAGCCGCGAGTGCCAGTCCCGTGCTGCTCCAGTCAACGTGGTGGGGAATGCTCAGCAAAGGAATCCATCCGACGCCCCGTGGAGGAGCATTGTGGTCCTGAAAGTCTCCAAGTGGTCCACGGGGTCGGTGGTCCCGTCATACTGCGAAATCTGCGGCATCTTCCAGCCCGCGGGGGCCTCCGCGCTGAGCACTTTCTCCGAAAATGGTTGAGCGCTTGTGAAGATCCGGGAGGCAGGCCGGCCCTGCTCTCTGGCGAGCTCTTCGATCCGGTGGTCGATCTGCTGGATCCTTCGCAACACCGGGTCCTCTCTTTCCTCAGCCCGGTGGACGGGCCTCTCTCTCCTTGCTGGCGGGCTCATAGCCGATCCGGACTGACTGGCCGGACTCCTTCGCCGGTGCCGCGATCCCTCTCCGTGCGTGGCGTCTCTCTTGCTGCCATGCCTTTGTACGGAGGGAGATCGTGACCGGTGATGTAGGCGAGGCTCGGGGCGCACATGCTTGTCCCGGGAGAGGTGATCTCGTCTTGTAGAGTGACGAGTCTGCTCCCGGGGCGGGGGCGTGTGCTCTCTGCGGGAGCTTCCCCTCCTCTGGGCGGGCTGAGAGGCCTCGGCTGGGTGCTGCTGGAGTGCGGTGGCCGGATTCCTGAACTGCGCAATCACAACAGTCATTTCTTGGAAAAGGGCCCGCATCTCCCTCGGGGTCGGGGTAGGGTCTGAATGGTCCGAGCGAGTCGGACTGCGCTCCCCTGCCGCCCCGACCTCTATCTGCGAGGCCAATCGCTCGCTTCTTCCTTCGCGGGGGGCTGTAGCCCGGGTCGTCCGGGAGGTTGGCACATGCTTTCCGTTTTTCTCTACCATTGCTTAAGTGAGGTTCCGAACAGCTTTTTGTTGCGGGGTCCCACGGATGGCGCCAAATCTGTTAGGTCTAAAATTGGTAACAGGTTATGGTAGGACCGGAAGGGCTGATCTGGCAGGCCACAGCTGAAGGGCTAATGGAGTCCTGCGCTGCACAAGGGCACAGATAAGAAAACAAAGGGTCAGAGGACCAACCCGGAGTGGTGCTCCGGACGGGCGCTTCGACACTCAAGTCAGTATGAGCAGGAGTGCAGAGCAATGTCAGAGCAAAAGCTTAGGGTTTTGATTTTCAGATCCCTCACCTTAGCACAAGTGATGGCTATTTATAGTGATTCTGAGCCACCTGTCCAGGACAGGTGGTAGTTCTGAGCCACCTGTCCAGGACAGGTGGTGGCCTCTGTATGGACCAGGTCTCATACCTAGGAGGGGCAGGTGGAAGTCCCTGGTTGGTCCAGGTGTCACACCTAGCAGGGACAGGTGTTGGCTTTGCAGCGGTCCCTGTGAGGGCCACGTGTCAACAGCCAATTGGTTCCTGAGTTCGGACCCATCAGTGCTGAGTTCGGACCCCATCAGTCCTGAGTTCGGACCCATCATTGCAGAGTTCGGACCCCATCAGGATGAGCTTGAGTGGTCAAAGCTGGATATTCATGTGTGTGCTATGAAACAAACGAAATGGTGAGGAAATAACGGTTTTCTGTTGTTTACTGTTCTTAAAACATGCTTGACGAAGTTTTTTATTTTTTATTTTTTGAATGGTTACATTCTTGACGATGTTGACCTAATTACCTTACTCAATCTTGATGCAAGGTGGTACGCTAAAAGATTTTTACACCTTGACATTGTGGCACAATACGAGTATATATTTATCTAGGATGAAAATCTAGGAGTTGAGCATTTTAATGTAGAAGAGAAGGCATTGTCCTTATTAAACAATTTCTAGTTTATTTAGTGAATATTTTTTTATTTAAGTATAAACTAATTTTTCCTTCAATTCTAGATACATTAAACTAATTTTTCCTTCAATTCTAGTTCTTAAAACAAGCTTGAAGAATGCGGGTTGGAGATTTCCGAACCTAGTTTGGAACCAAACAGAGGTTTAACATGGCAGATGACCAAAAGGAGAGGTGATCAAGAAGTCCACAAGTAAGTTTTGTGGAAGCCCTTCTATTTCAGCTAAAATTTGTTTTGCATGACTATTATTTTTCTCGCATGGGCACAAAGCTGCGAATATATTTCTTTTCGTAGAAAGATCTTGTAATTGATAGAATTTTGTTATGTTTATTGGGAGATCAAATGAATGGCTTGCTTTACCAAAGCAGCAGAGGAGAGACCTCGTTGGTGCAGCGACGCTGCATTTGCCAGCATATGCAGCGTATGAGCTGAATTATTTATGTTATGGATCTACTTCTCATGGTTTTAACTTTCAGCCTGAATTTTGAAAATTTTGGCCAAAATTTCTGTACATTAATGTAATTTGGTTTTTTTAACGAATTTCGGCTGAAAATTCTGTTTTGGCTATGTCCAAAACCAAAATCGAAACCAAAATTTAAATCCTTGCTACTTCTTGAACTGTTCTCGAGGCAAAATTTTGTTGTTCTTTCCCATCAACAGATTTGTCGAGAAAATAGAAGCCGTATTTTCTCGAGATGTGTGGCGATGCGTATGGCACACGATTCAGGCATGGAGATTATCTAGTTTTCAACCAAGGTCTTTCGGTCCTCATAATCTTTGAATATTTTCTTAAAACATTATCTTGTCACTGCAGAATGATTTAGTCCGTGGAAGGGGTCTTGTTTTTACTCTTAGAAGATGGGTAGAGGTAAGTGATTGTGGATCCGTTGTCAGGGATGGGTCGCAAGGACCCCCCCCCCCCCCCCCCCCAACCTTTCGGGCCGCCCCATGTGGTTGTGCATCGATGCGTGGTGTCCATGTCGCTCTTCGGTTACGAGATTCGCAGGTCTGATTGTATAAATGAGATCTGAACTCGAGTACAATTCGTTTTAAACCCATTTTAGGCCATTAAGCGAATTGTACCCAATTTTCCCTACTTGAAACAACGAGTGGAAATGCGCTCGCCCTTCTCGTGAACTGGGGATAAGAATTCGAATTCCACAGGAAAGCGAATTGCAGAGTCGCCACCTAGGTTAGGGCCTATGACCCATAATTAACTTTGTTTTAAGCATGGTGTTGACAGAAATTTGAGTAAGGTATATGGTTATATTCGGGGAAGCTGTTAGGCACCCCTCATGCCTGGGTAAACCTGGTCTCTTGACCTGACGTGGCGGATATAGGAAAACTTTAGTAAAATTGGTTTTAAAAAACACTTGTTACGATTGAGCTTATTACCAGGTTAGGGTTTTAAATAGAGAATGAAAGAGCGTAAAGCGAAAGGAAAGTGGTTTTTTGCGGCAAAGGGGAAGAGGATTTCTGCTATGTGACCTGGGGCTATTGGATCCCCGAATCTCATAACTACTGTCGCCTGAAAAATGTAATGCATAATGCAATAATGAAATACCTATAAATTGAGAGCTTAATATATGACTTGGAACACCAGTACCTAAATCGTACAACTATCCTCAATGCCGGTGATACAGAATGTAAATGACAGAAAGTAAAGAAATGGGTTCAGTTCTCTCCGTATGTCCAACACCGCTGGAGTGTAAACTCACTTCTCTAGCTCTCCTGACCTATAGTGGGGCCGAAGATAGAGTGGCGGGACCAACAGAGAGAAACAGAGCTTCTCCTTATAAGGTCTTCTAAAGAATAACATTTCAAACTTGCTTCCAATGTGTTGTAGCTGCTTTGACAGTTGAGTGGTTCATCCTCAAGTTTGGGCCATAGTATGGTGGTTTGCTAGCATGGATTGACCTGTGAATAACCTGTCTATAGAATAACACTCCAAGGTAACTCATTATTCCTTAAAACTTAATTAATTTGAGTTCTTAATCATCAAAACAAGGTGATTAGTTGAACACATGGGGACCCTTGGTGTAACAAGAGGATTATCGCCTATAGGGCTGCCATAGTATACATTTAAATTCATTCCAAGGACATTTATATGATTATGAACAAGTGCTTTTTGCTCGTGGATTTATAGAAATTTAATAATTGTTTTGGTTGTTTATGGAATAATTAATGTTTTCCATTTAGCTGCTCTGTGTATCTGTTAAATAGGTGCTTGTTGATGTTTCTGGCCTTGCGTGTCCACGAGGTTGGCGTGTGGGTGCGCGGCGCTGTCACAGACCCTTGGGTTGGAGCTTGACAATTTGGCTTTCAATGACAAGGTCCTCCCTTCAGGGGGTCAATTATTTAGGATTCGATTCGTTTGATCCTAACCCGACCTACATCCTCTAATTTTATCTTGATTTTCTTCGAAATGTTGTATTTTTTTGTTTGGCCCGAGGTGAACCCGAACCAATCCGACTCAACTCGACCCGATTTCAGGTTAGATGGGATGGGTGAGGGTTGAGAGATTTAGAGGTGGGTTGGGTTAGGATTGACCATACTCAACCTGAGGCTCCGGTTGGGTTGGGTTAGGGTTGAGTGAATGCTATCTCGGGTTGGGTTAGGGTTTGCCTCAACCCAATCCAACCCGATCCAAGTTGCAATCCTATTTCACAGGGGAACTATTCCCATTGAATCTTGTAGTTTGACTACTCAGAGGATGGTAATGCTTAGGCCATGTTCGTTTGGGATTGTGACAACCGATTGTAAGCCCCCAACCGACATTTTGAGTTCAATAATCGGTTTGGGGCTGAAAATCTGTTTTTACAATCTCAAATAAAAGAGGCCTTATTAGACCACTATTTTTTGAGCGAATGATCTGTATACAAAACCTTTATTCTATCAGTAGTGATGATTATTGTGTCCCTATTTAAAGCTCAAATTTAAGTTTTTTGCATGTACCACCATTCCCATTTAAAACAATAACTACTCAAAACGCACCATTCCCATTTATTCCCAAACCGCCTACTCTTATTTCATTTCCTATTACCAATTTATTTCAAAAAATATTAAAACCGTCAAATTCCTTTCCTATTCGTCGCTTTATTTCCAAAAGCATAACGTATAAAACCTTTCCTATTCTAATTTGGTTTCTAATTTGGTTTCTAATTCTAATTTGGTTTCTAATTTGCTATGACACAATTCATAGATCCTCCACCTCTATTTCCTTCATTGTCTCCAAGAATGCCATCGTATATATTGGCTCTTCGAGAAATGAATCTGAGCCAAACCCTGATTTTTGGTGGGGTCGAGGTGGAAGATTTGAAGGGTCTGGGAGCAGCAGGGATTTTGGTCGGTTTGGATCTACCATTTTTCACTCATTGAATCTACCATGTTCATTAAAATCAAAGAAATTATCATCAAGCAAGCCTAACTTGAAACTTTTGAGACACCCAGATTAATCAATTTTCAAACTGTAATATTAATCAACACTAATCCTAGAGAGCAGCCATCAACTTTTCACATAATAAATTTTATCCATAAGCAGCAAAAAGATTAAGAGAAAATATATCTAATTTTTTAACGTATGAGTTCCCAACAAATGTAGAGGAGATCTAAAATTAGGATTAACTGCCCATGTTAGCTCATATAACTGTCCAACGGGTGCAATACAACAAATCAAGAGCACATGCAGATTCATTCAACAAAAACCAATATGTTCACACAAATATTCAGCTTATCTAGATGAACAAGTTTCATTCAGGCCCTGTTTGGATTGCAGGAATTTCGTTGAAAAGTTTGGAATGGAAAAAATATTCTAAAAGTTTCCAATTTTTTTACCCATGAAATATGACTTGAGCTAACCCTATTAAATTTTTACTTAGAGGGGTCTTCAATGTATGATAATATCCCTTTAAGCAGGTTTGCAAAGCAATTCATTTCATGATAACAGATTATTTTGTTAATGAGACTAGCAGAACCATTATTTAATGACATTACAAATCATGTAGATAACAACATATTGCAAATACAACCCAATCACCAAGATCTAAACCACATCCAAAAATTGAAAAACACAATTAACAGCTATGGGCCATTGTCAGTTCACATACACACAATCCTCACGAAAGGCATGAGTATTCGAATTTGAAGTTGCCTCGTACGCAAAGATTAATCATTTATATCGTTTCTCACATACAGTTGGATTCAGACAAGGTGGGCTATATTGTCCAAGTCAATTGCCCTCTTATTCAAACAGATCTAGATGGCCCATCTATCTTTTTGATAACTCTTTTAAGCAGTAGTTCTTAATTCAATTCTCAAGAAAGCATTTATCAAATATTTCTTCTGGTTTAGAGCTAAGAGTAGCTTAGATCAACTTGTTGCCCTTTGTGTGAAATCCCTTTGATTCATGGACTTATCAAGGAGCTAATCCCTCTCACCAAGCACATGGATGTTGATTTAGTAGTCATGTACACAACCGTTTAGGCAGCAAGAGTACTTACTGCAAGGCCTAAAGCTTGGAATGGTCCATATTGCTGGGCAGCAATTAAAAAACAAGAGGAAATGAAAAAAAAAAAAAAAACCCTCGTAATTCTTTTGATACTGACGAATGGAACAGTGGGACTTCTTCTGTCCTTCTGTCAAACCTCAACTTAATTACCCATAGAAAAGATTTGGATGAGATCAGATCATAAAATTTTCTTGCTGGTCAGTTTGGGTTTGCAATCCACATGCAATTCAACTGCAATTCATATCTGATGTGCAGTAGTGTGGTTAGTTTTGTTCCTCCATCTTTCCTTCATTGCTACTTGTGAATTTTATTCTTTGGCTGTTGTATTATTTGCCTTGTTACATCTTCTTGGATCTTCCTTGCTTTTGCTACGGCATTAATTTCTCTGTGTTTTAGGTTTCCTCTGCATTTCGATAGAATTGCAAAATGGGGAGGTTTAATTTTGTCATTTGCATTATGAAATTAGACTATGCTACATTTTGGTCAGGTGGCTAGCTATTCATGTAGTTTGATAATTTAGAATCCAGAACAATAAATGACATTTCGTGTTGTGTTAAGAGAGAGGTTTGGGGCATAAAACCGAAAGGGAGACAGGAGTTTGCTCTGGTCATCTCAATACGAAGGAGATTGCTTAGGATCTTGTTTTTATTTATTTATTACTAATGAGAAATAAATACTACCTTCAAGTCTGTATTCTAACCTGAGCAGGGACCCAATGAAGTTTGAAATCCTTGCAAATAACATGAATCATGCATTTGGCATATAAAGGCAGGGTGGTAATTCTGCATATTCTTCCTCCATGATATTCATATATGTCCCTTATGTATGCTTGTAGATGTGGCGCGCTAATGGTGAACCTTTTGGGTCATATTTAGACTCATCAAGGATGAATTATGGCCATGAAAGTTAAGTAAAACATGAGATGTACACGGTACCACCTGATGTTTCAAAGTTTTGAATCAGATCTTAACCTGCTTCACTCATACATTTACTATTTAATTTTGGAAAATGATGAAAAGAGAGAATAAATAAATAACTAAATGCTACCAACAGATTACAAGAGAAGATGACAATTTAAACACCTTTTTGAGCATATATTTATTGACAATTCTAACTTCAAGATAAAACATTAACGACAGCCCAAACCCTATAAGCAATCAAAAGAAAACCAATTCCTTGTAAGCCAAGAGCTTTCCCTATGAAGCTAAACAATTTGCACATGGACACAAAATCTGTAGTCTTATGTGCTACAGATGTTCAGATGAGAGCATCCATCATTAAACCTGGGGAGGGGATAACATTACCCTACAATTAACTGTTGAGAGTCATTGCTGACTTTTCTACACACGTGCCGGAGGGCTCGGGCTGGCACGGACGTTACAGGCCCACATGGGTAGTAGAGTCCTATCCAAACTAGGAATTTTTATTAGTTTTAATTAAAGAAGTGGTTGTTAGAGTTATCTGATAGAAGTATAATTATATGGGAATCTTGTTTGAGTTAGAATAGGTGTGTGACTCACAGTTGAAGTTTTCTTGGTCTCTTGGAAGTTGTATTAGAGTTAGAGTGGGAGGTTGTATTAGAGTAGGACTCTTTTTCTCTTATCTATAAACCAGGCACAAGTGCCTAAACGTAGTAGAGAGAGTGCAAAGCATACAGATTGCAGAGAGTTGGAGAAAACGTAACAGTACGTGCTTGCTTGTGTACAATTTGAGTTCTTGGAATAATATATTGTTTAGAAATCTCTCTCTCTCTCTCTCCTCTTCCTTTGTGGCTTGTATTTTTGGTGGGTTTCCTTCTTGCTTTTGATCTTCTTATACAAGTGGGTACCAAAGCCTTGGTGTCTTTGATCCTTATTTTTCTACAAGTGGTATCAGAGCCACCGGTCTGGGATAGGTGTACGGACGTCGAATTCATCCGTCAAGGACGGTGAACGGTCATAGAAGAAGCCACTAGTCTAGGACTAGTGAACGGAAGCCAAAGGAAGAAGATCAAGCCTCTAGGGACGAGATCTGATACGTCTACGCTTAGGGATCAGACGTAGAAGTTGTAGATCTGGGATCTGACTTCAAGTTTGTCACTCGTCAAAAGCTTTGATCAAAGAAATGGATTTCGCTAATTCCGTCAACGGAATTGAGAAGTTGAATAATACGAATTATTCATATCGGAAATCTTGCATAGAGTCGTATCTCCAAGGGCAAGATTTATGGGAGATAGTGAATGGTGCATAAATCACTTCTCCCAATGGAGGTGTAGAAACCTCAGATGCTTTGAGAAAGTGGAAGATCAAAGCCGGTAAAGCTATGTTCGTGTTGAAGGCAACCATCCAAAGGGATTTTCTCGATTATATTCAAGATGCCAAGACTCCGAAGGAAGCATGGGATGTCTTTGCTACTTTGTTTTCAAAGACAAACGATGCTAGACTCCATATGCTTGAGAAAGAGATAGGCTCCTTATGTCAAAGGAATATGATGATTCCCGAGTATTTCATGAAAGTGAAGAAAATCTGTCATGAAATATCGCAACTCGATGAAGAGTGACAACTTGGCTCCTGAGCTGTTAGAATCCCTGTTCTTGAAAGATCTTCCAATCGTCGGCATAATCTAGGAATCCATTCAACCTTTTTTTCGCAAAGTATGATTACTGATACTAGCAATTCAGAACTCTCTAACTGGACGGATACTTTTGTCCCACTCCTTACTACAGTTTATCCCTTCGGATACAAACTTCTTATCCTCTGAGTCACACTCCTTTTCCGATTCTGACTCATCTTTGAAAGAGCGTCAAATGTAACTGTAGCCTGAATAAGGCGCGTCAGGCAGTTCTTCTTCTGATGTATCTGGCAAATCAATAAAAGAACTTTCTCTGTACTTGATTTTCTCTCTCGATTCTTCTTAAGCAAAATGCTTTGAAAAATAATGAACAAACTCTCCTCAGACGAGGATGCAGACGAATCTCTCCTCACGTATAAGTAATTAACGAACGATAGGAGGAACGTCGAGCAAGAACCTTTAGATGATGAGATTGAAACTATTAACATAGGTATTGAAATCCTGCTATAGGAGATTAAGATTAGCAAAACCTTATCCCTTGAAGAGCGTGCGGAATTAACTAAATTGTTAAAAGAATTCAAAGAGGTCTTCGTTTGGTCCTACAAAGATATGCCAGGATTAAGTGAGAAAATTGTCCAGCACCATATGCCTCTCTTCCCAGAAGCCAAGACAAAGAAGCAAAAGCTCAGAAGAATGAGACCAGAATGGTTTCTCGAAGATCAAAGATCAAGCAGCTAAAAGCAAGATTCCTAAAAAGTGTTCTGGTATCCTGAGTGTTTAGCAAACATCGTTCCAATACCCAAGAAAGATGGAAATGTTCGATGTTATGTCAATTTTAGGAATCTCAACAAACCCTGTCCGAAGGACGGCTATCCAAATAGTGAAACACAGAATATCAAGAAGCCTCCAAAGAAATCAAGGACTGTTTGTCATATCCCCTAATGTTGTCACCAGCTGTCGCCCAACAACCATTCGTCAAAATTCGATGTCATGAACATTTCTATAAAAAGTTTGTCAAAGACACATTCGTCACAGAACAGTTGAATGATACACCTATTGAAAATACAGAACTGAGCCATGAACCTCTAGAGAGAGGAATATGGTGCTTAGATAATACCGAACTCATGTCTTCAATCCTAAGGGAAAATTTTAGACTAATCTGGTCTGGCTCCTACATCGTTGATAAAATCATGTCCGGAAAAGCCGTCAGACTTTTTGACCAAAATGGAGATAGAATTTCCAACTTACTAACCTCGATCAAATCAAAAGTTATCAAAAGCCTCCATGTACCGAACAGAGCCTAAAATGACTCACCTACAAAAATTAGAAACCACTTTGAAGTTTCCTTCAAGCCACGAACTACGCGGATCTGATCCCAACCTCTTTGGGTACGTAGGCAGCCTGGCAAAACTTGGGTTCGATCACCCTTTTTGGCAAAGCCAATAGAAATCATCCCCCTTCGATCCTTTTCCCTAATGAAAAGCCTCGAACTACGCAGAGTTGATCTCAATCCTTCTTTGGGATACGTAGGCAGCCTGAGCAATTCAGGTTTGGTCACCATTTGGCAAAGCCAAACACCCAACTAGTTCCCCCGCAGAAAATCTCGAACTACGCGGACCTGATCCCAATCCTTCTTTGGGGTACGTAGGCAACCTGATTATCTCAGGCTCGGTCATAGTTGGTGAAACCAGCAAACCTTTTTCAAGATCCCCACAAGTCTTCCCAATGTTCAGAACAAGAAGATCTGAAGATCCTCTAAGTCGAAAACCTGAAAGGGCGGCTTAGGCAAAAATTAGGATCATCTCACCTGTAGAAACAAAACCAAAATCATGTTTCTAGCAAAAGTTAAGGTGCAAACAGTCCGTTAAGTTGAAAATCCGCAAAGGACAACTTAATTGTTGGCACGGCATACCCTTCGAAATGACCAGATTAAGAATTCTTTGGTCCAAAACAAAATGAGTTAATACTTCAAACAATCTAAAGGGTCTCTGGACCATGATTAAAAATTAGAGGTAGGGAACGCTGCCTATGCGTAAGAATATTTAAACTCATCTATCTAGGGTTCGACTTATCTAAATAAATCAAAAGCATTTGTTTCAGTAAAATCGAGTCTCCATCCTTTCCTCCCTACATGGGAATTCAGAAAAGAAAAGCTCATTTTCCTCAGCCAAGTCAGTTGCCTAGCTAAGGAATCATACTTCGGAGGAAAACACAGCAAATTCTCCTATCTCAGAAGGTCCAACTCAGTACTCCACTTACAGAAAATCAAGATCCAGCTTAGTCCTCCGTGCATAGGTCTCAGAAGGTCAAGATCCAGTTTGGTACTCCGTGTACATCAGAAGAATGTTCAGAAAGACATAACCTCGGGAGTGCTCGGAAAGAACCCTCTTGTCGTTCCACTCAAAATTGCTATCTCTTATTTGTTATCATGTATTAACTTTCTCTTGTCTATGGGAATAAATACACTAGGGGCATTTTGTATTATTAGTCATAGAAATATGGCTAATAACACAAAATGCATGATCAAAACATTAAAGAAACCATGCCAGGGGTAGTTTGCATTTTTAACATTCGCTAATAATGCAAAATGCTCAAAATCAAGATTACCCTTCGCTAATAATCCAAAATGCTTTCAAACCAAAGTTGTTTAAAAGAACTATACTAGGGGCTTTTTGTATAAATACCCATCTAAGAACAAATGTCTATTTATACAAAAATACTCTTTATTTCAATACAACAACACGAACAACTGCAGCTAAAAGCAAACAAATCGAAGCTGATTCATATATCAAATGTATGTCTGATCAATCCGGAAGATAAAATACATCTCATCCCCAATTGGGGGAATCAAGAATCATTGTTAATCAGTAGGATCTGTTCGACCCTGCCCCAAAGGATCCCGTACTACATCTGAGGTGGACGACAGGTCTACTCTCGGCTGAGAAACTGAAGACCCCCTGGCTCTCGGGATCCCTCAGCTGTCCTCTCTCCATGGTGGTGCTCTAGCAAGCTCACAATCAAATCAAGGAGTCCTAGAACTCCCGCCACTTTCAGCTCGTTTCACTGATGTTTCATCCGTGGATTCCTTGAATCTTTGGGCACTCTTTGAGTCTTCCAAGCACATTTATTCGATGTCCTCCTAGCAGAGTTGAGTTGTTTTTGCTTTTGAATAACCAATGATTCATACATCTTTCCCCCACAGGGTCTGTATAAAGCATGATCAAGGCAATCAATGACCCCCAAAGATCTTTTTTATCAGAATTCTGAGACCCTTGGAGACAATCCAATATATCTTACATTATCCGTGGCAGAGTCCACTCACGCCAAAGGAGTCTCAAACCATGTCAAAATCTAATCCAAGGCGTGAAATCGTCTTGATTTCTTCCCAGCTGAGTGTATCAGCATTCACTCCCCGTTGGCAATATTCCAACGCAATTGTTTGCCATCTGAAACCTCTCCAAACAAAGCCTGGTTTACCCTCCAATGTCACTCAGAGACTCTCTTGAGAGTCCTCGTCATCGTGACACTTATCCAAAAGATTGGTAAACCCTGGCTTATCTCTCGCAACATCAAATACCAAAGCCCTTCTCCCAAGTAGAGTCAATATAAACAAACATTTGTCAGATGCTTCCTGAATGAGAACCCTTGCTCGGGCAATTCGTCTGTCAACGGATTCATCAAACCATGGTCAAACACGACCGATTCTGACACTGATTGATGGATGTTTACATCCCCTTCAGAATCAATTCTCCAAGCATCCGTTATAACATCGACTCCCTTAACATGGTCTGGATCACCATCATCAGAATCAACCCCCAACGGTATTTGCAACCAAATCCTCAGCGGACTTTGTACCCAAACCCCCAACGGCATTTGCAACCAAATCCCAATCAGACTTTATACCCAAACCCCCAAGCGGCGTTTGCAACCAAATCCCGAGCAGACTTTGTACCCAATTCCCCAGCGGTGTTTGCAACCAAATCCTCATCGGACTTTGTACCCAAATCCCTAGTGGCGTTTACCACCAAATCCCCAGAGGAGTTTGCAACCAAATCCCAAGCAAAGTTTGTACCCGCGTCCACAACAGAGTTTGTGACCAAACTAGGCATTCAAAACCAGCAAAAGCCCCATGAGGCATCATCCCCAGGGAGTCATTCGAATCCAATCATTAACAACAGGCATACGTTCCAAGCGTTTCTAGCCAAAATCCCCAGTGGTGTTTACAACCAAATCCTTATGGGACCCGATCCCGCGAGAGGGTCGCGAGGCGCGAGCCACCACCCTCTCTCTTGGTCTCTCGTACCCATGCGAATGGCGTGTGCTTTTTATTATTGATTTTAATTACCCAACCAAGCAGGCAGCAACCAAGCCTTAGGGTGCAAACAAACGTGCAACCCAGTACCCATAAGGGCAGGGGTAAGCCCCGAGCCTAGGAAGGTGTGATTTAATTCATAATTTCCGCGAACTTGGGATCACTAAGGCAATCCGAATTCCACGCAAAAGAGAGTGACAGAGTCGCCACCTAGATGAGGGATCTAGGACCCATAATTGACCAGAAATCTAGACTCGTTACCTGGTTACGAGAATGGAAGGTATGGGGAGTTACCACCACATGCACCATTCCTGCCCGATAATCGGTCTTCAATTCCAAAAGTTAACTCTTTTGAATTTCTTTTAAATGGCTCATTTAACTCTATATTAATGTGCGAACTACATGACATGCATCCTAAGATCTAATTTCAGTGTAATTCCTAAATATGTATCTTGATCTTCTTAATTTGTTTGAATCTAAGTGAAAGTTCTCCTAAAATTCTAATTTCATGGAAAGTCCTAAGTGATTTAATTATTTTTAATTTAAGGATTAATGTACAAAATCCCACCACTTATGTGTGGAGCCGACTCAGGATTGGTATGCCATTCAAGTATCCAAGTTGCCTACGTATCCCAGCCTCACTGGAATTAGAGTCGATCGTAGTTCGGTGCACCTAAACTAAGCTACTTATGCCTAATTCATCTATGACACCGATCTAGACTGGATTTACTATTTTAACAGTTTAAGAGAACTTATTTAGTTCAAGTTGAAGATTTTATTATCCTAGGACTTCATCTAAGATGCTATATGGTCCTATCTAAGTGCAAGACACCCCTTAGACTAATGCTGGTGAACCTACATCCTAGGTAACTAGGCTTGTCCAATGAGAAAAGAGGGTAACTAGTGTAACTAGATCTATGACACGGTTGCTATCCGTATCAAACGGCCGTGATGAGGCTGGACTCCTAACTTTAGGACTCCCTAAAACCTAGGACACGACATGACGTAAGTGTTCCTAAGGGGGCCGTAAAGGTTCCTACGATGGGAAGCCGTAATCCAACGGTTCCAAAGACATGGAGTGAGCTAGTTCAATTTGTTGAACTTGATGATTTTTTATTTCAAGGATTTTCGATTCCTAAACCTCTAAGGAATACCAAAGGCTCTATGGTTCGCAAGTTTCGGCCTTGAATCGCAACCATGGAAGGGAATCGTGCTCTCAACCCTTGTATAATTTAGCACGTAAGTTATAGTATCTTATTGCCTGGCATATTTCTCAAGATTTCCGTGGACAATGGACCTCAGAGCCAATAACATACTATAATTTACGCACTCCAATTATGCTGGATCGATCGCAATTAGTATACGATTATGGTTACGATCTCGGCATCTAAATTATCCTAGCATGTTATTTTACAAAGGAAATCTATTACTCCTAAGATATCTGCTTCAGATGGCTTAGTGATTGAATACATGATGAAAAGTTAGAGTTCTCTGAAAATTTTCAAGGTGCTTTGAATTAATTTGGATTTTTAAATGAATTTATCACAATTGGATCAGATTAATGAATTTACAAAGAAGCCTATAGTTAATTAACTTATCTGTTCCAGAAACTTTAGGATATGATGTGTTATTAAAACATATATTCTTCTTGAATTTTTCATGATTTTAAAGATTAAAATTTGATTTTTAATTGATTTTCCACTTTCGGGTTAGATTGATGACATTTCACTACAATATACAGCAAACGATTTGTAAATCCAACCAAATTTTTTCTAAAACATTCTCGGATGAATAAAAAATTATGAGAAAATTTTTAGACATTATTTCGATAATTTACTATTTTTAATAGATATATTTATGTTCTGGTTAGTGCAATTAAAAATCGATACAAAATATTAAAATATGTCCAAAATTCCCGAGCAATTTTTAATATGATTCTGACTGATCAGTTCATCTTACTACCAAATTTTAGCTTTTAAGGAGTTTGTTTAATGATATGTCCTTAATATAAAAATCAGTGGTTTATCAAAATAATTCCAGTAAAAATAATAAATAAACTCCAAATCTTTTAAAAATTTTTGTATGATATTTAAACATTGAAAATCTACTGAGGACCAAATTTCAATCAGTTTTGAATGGTTTTGTTATATGAACGATTTTTAGAACCATCAAAATCCTATTTCCGGGTATTATTTAAACGAATTTTTGAGCCATCAAAATAAATGAAATCTACAGGAATTTTTAGATTTTTGGTACTATTTTAACCACATTAAGACTCAGAAAATATAGCTTCACGAAAAACCCTTGGTTTTAAAACACTCACTTTGTAAAAAACGATTCAAAAGCAACTAGATATCCCAATCGGTTAAACGGCCCAATTTTCTCATATAACGATTCCTTTTTTTACCAAAATTGATAATCAAATAAACTGACCTACGAAAATTATATTAGATCATGCATGATAGCTTTTACGAAAATCATGAAGAAAACAAAGAAGAAACGGCCCTAAGCATGCTTTTCTACCTTTGATATTATAAAAATGGAGGAACATACCGTTGATCGCGCTCCTTGTCTCTAGGGTGAGTAAATCCGAGGTATACACTTTGTCGCACACTTTTATACGCTAGAAAATCCCCGAAGATTGCGCAATATCGACTTCTATTGAAGAAGAGATGAAGAACTCTGATTGTTCTTCAATGGAGAACCCTTAAGAGAGATGGCCCACTCCTCCAAAAGGGATGGACGGAATTTCTTTGTGTTGGAGAGTGCTACTAAGAGGGAACGAAGGTTGAGAGTCCAAGAAAAATCATTAGGAGAGTGCTATCAAGAGGCCTTAAGAGAACCAAAAATTGAAGGAGACTTAAAAGGGCCTAGAGAAAGTAACCGGGGAATCAAAATTTACGAAGGTTAGATTTACCCCCCTCAAAAAGCCAAGTTTCCTTCTTCTATAAGTGATGCTTTACCGAAATAACATCTCCCCTTCTTTTTTTATTATTAGTAGATTGAACTTGCCCTATAAAACACTCAACTATTTAGAAAGATATTGCTTCTAAGGAAGTTGTCACATATTTCAAGGGATCATCGAGTTTCCAAATACACCTCACTTCCTTACCCAAAATCATGAATATGGAATATAGCTGAGTAGTTTGCATTCCCACGATTTCACGTGTCCAAGAAGTATATAGGGAAATATAGAAAATCTTTAAATAAAGAAAATCAACCTTGCAGGTGTAGCAAGTGGCCGAATATAATACCTTCCTCCCTTAACTCTTTCCACCTTTCATGAGAGTCAACATGCCAAAAAAAATAAATTATGCCACGAGTATAACTGGAAAATGGTAATTTCCCAAAATAATACAGCAACTACACTCTCACTGGATAGTCTATTTAGCATTCATTGTAATGTCAAATTCCTCTCTTGGTATAATTAGTGGGCTCCACCTAATTTCTATAAAAGTCAAGTTTCTAGAAAAACCCTTGTTGCCACCTTTCCATGCATGTACATATGCCTTTTTATCATCTTTTTGCACAGGAAACATTATTATACGTGGCCTTATAAGTTCCATGGGGGTTGTCCTTGTAATCATCTTTTGCATGCATGTATGCATGCATATGTCTCAACAGATGGTGTCATCATGCATGGGTATTGTTTTTACAATATAGAACACGAAATGATCCAACCGTCCACTTGATGAGCTGCAAAATAAATGGGCCATGCCCCTTAGTTCAATTTCGTGAGTTGATGTAAACTGTTTATTTAGTGGGCTGCAGCACAAGTTGGGCGTGCCCTCCTCTGCACCATTTCCAAAGTATGATCCAAACCGTCCAATTAGATGCTCCTTGTAAAGTGGTGATTACCTCCTAATGACGACCCTAACTATTCATTTGACGGATGACGGATCACCACATAAGTTGGGCGTGCCCCGCTGAACCATTTCCAAATGATAAGTTATGCCTAAAAAATCATTGCCAAGGATTATCCGAATTCTTTAACTTGACGGTCACAACAGAAATTGATTGTCTTCCCAAAAGCTACTCATGGACTGATCCAAACCATCCATTCGATGGGCTAAAACGTAAACCAGTTGCGCCCCCCGCATTGCTTTAGAATTGTCCAAACCGTCCATCTCATGAACTTCTTTGTGGAAATAATGAGCCTCACTTGAGTGACCGAATCCCTCTAGAATAATTTTCAGAATTTATTGTTGGTGGGCCCAAACAAGACTAAAACTCCCTTGAAATTTGAACTTTTTCCAATCGAAAATTATGTTGGCTCGCTTGTTCAACCCAAATCACAATTGTAGGACCACGAAATTCGCACAAACTCCTCTTATTTGGAACTTCATGAACACTCTTTCTCAACACTTGCTGGAAAAGATGGAAAACACGGTGGAAATGATCGAAAAGATCGAGATAATGTAAGAAACGGACACGGAAATAGAAAATACTGGAAAACCGATAGAAAAACACTAACTTCTTTGTTGATTAAAGCGGAGCAAAATGGGGGTGTCTACAATCCCCGACGGAATTTGTACCCAATCACTAATCGACACAAGCTCACTCGCTCGCCTAGTCGATGGTGTGGCTTTGGCTCGTTCGTTCGTCAGACCAATCCCTGATCGACACAAGCTCACTCACTCGCTTGGTCGATTCCATTGGCCCTAGCTCACTCGCTCGCCTGGTCGATGTGGTGTGGCCTTGGCTTGTTCGTTCGCTAGACCAATCCCTGATCGACACAAGCTCACTCGCTCACCTAGTCGATTCCATTGGCCCTGGTTCACTAGCTCGCCTGGTCGATGGTGTGGCCTTGGCTCGTTTATTCGCCAGACCAATCCCAGATCGACACAATCTCACTCGCTCGCCTGGTCGATTCCATTGGCCCTGGCTCGCTCACTTGCCTGGTCGATGGTGTGGCCTTGGCTCATTCGCTCGCCAGACCAATCCCTGATCGACACAAGCTCACTCGCTCGCCTGGTCGATTCCATTGGCCCTGGCTCACTCGCTCGCCTGGTTGATAGTGTGGCCTTAGCTCATTCCCTCGCAAGACCAATCCCTGATTGACACAAGCTCACTCGCTCGCTTAGTCACTTCCATTAGCCCTGGCTCACTCGCTCATCAACACAACTGCTGACTTTTAAGTTCATCCGCAAATGCTCATGTAGCCCTTCCAAACCAAAGCAAACCCATTCCGACGCGTTAGCTCTCCAGGGTAAGTCTGTTTCACCACGGTAAACCTCCAAATCAAGATAAATCAAATCCATGCAGTGATCCTGCAAATCAAATTAAAGCCCGAGCCAGTCCGTTTGTACACGGGATCTCGTCAAAATCAAGCACTGTTTAAAACACAGTATCAAATCAAGATCATGCGTATGATCTATCACTTCAATCACCAGGTGCCAAGTTGGCATTCCTGTGATCATTGTCCGCACTGGATGTCAAAATGACATCCCCCGAGGTCTCTCCCCAAATCAGGTGTCCTTAACCTAACCTAGAGGTCCCTCCCCAAGTCAGATGTCCTAAATCTGACTTCCGATGACCCTCCTGGCTGTTAGTAATGATGTCCATCCCAGGGCTCAATGTAACAGTCATATTTCCAAAAAACCGTCGGCGAGAGGTTTCCACTCAATGACCTGACAGCAAGGTTCCTCGGTGAGGGATGTACGCCTCAGGATCCGATGTGAGTCTTGCAAGCCTATCATGTCTCCATTGACAAAATTTTGTTGTCTCCTTACTTTGGCATTCAGGTGCCTTGCACCCTCTACCAAAGAGGGGCATCTGTAGACACCCAATTTTGTCAAGGGAGTATTAGTGATAGGTGACGCGAGGAAGAACCTTATGACGAGTTCCAGAGCACCAGTTATGTTTCTCTCAATCTCTCTTTAGGGTACCAAACGATTTTCGAAAGCCGTTTTCAACCACCAAAAGCCTATTTTAGCATAGTAGCCACTTTTTTCGGTTAACCCAAAGCCTGTTCACATGGCACCGCCATTTACGGCATCTGTCGGTAAACCCATCTACACACGACATTCTAAATCGGTAGGTCAATTTTGGGTCTGAAACTCTCTTTTGGCATCTAAAGGGCACCCTGCTTCTCAAAAACATCCGATCTCTAGTCCGTTGGAAAGCCCTGGACAAAAGGAATCCAACGGACCTGACCACGTGCGAATCGGAGTCCAATCGGAAGAGATGTGGACGACCGAAGACAAAAATCACTACAGGACGAAAAAACCATTCCCGAATTACCAGAAAGCCTGTTTTGACGCAGTAAACGACTTTTTTGTCAAACCAAAAGGCTGTCTACTCAGCACCAACCATTTACGGCACAAACTGATAAGCCCGTCTGCACACGAGATTCCCAATCGGTAGGTTAACTTTGGGTCTGAAACTCTCTTTTTACATCCAAACGATACCCGACTTCCCAAAAGCACCCGATTTTTGGTTCATTAGAAAGCCCTGGAGACAAGGAATCCAACGGACTTCACCACATGCGAATCAGAGTCAAATCGGAAGAGATATAAACGACTCACGAAAATCACTACAGGACAAAAAAGTCATTCCGGAATTACTGGAAAGCCTGTTTTCACGCAACAAACGACTTTTTCGTTAAACTAGAAGCCTGTCTACTCAGCACCCACCATTTACGGCACAAACTGATAAGCCCCTCTGCACACGAGATTCCCAATCGGAAGGTTAACTTTGGGTCCGAAATTCTTTTTTTGCATTCAAACGACACCCGACTTCCCGAAAGTGCCCGATTTATGGTTCATTAGAAAGCGCTGGAGACAAGGATCTAACGGACATCGGAGTCCAATCAGGAGAGATATGGACGACCTAAAATAAAAACACTACGGGACGAAACCAAGAGAGGATGAACTAAGGGGGGGTGTGGTGTGACATCACCCACCTTTTTGGTGATGTCAACCCCCACAATAACCGAAATACCCCCCTCTCCACTATAAATAGAGGAGAGGGGGTAAGGGATTTTTCATTCCTTCTCCTCCCTCTCGCTCATTCTCCTCTCTCTCACTCTCCCTCTCTAGTGTATGCACCTTGTTTCGGTGTATTGCTCCCCCTTTCCAGCCTCAAACCCCTACAGAAAATCAGAAAAACCCTAGTTAGCTTGTTTTAGTAGAGAGAAAGTAGAGAAATACTAGGTAGCTCTTTTCGAACGTCGGCATTCCGCCGAATTTCAGAAGGTTCAGTGCGTCTTTTCCTTTTTGCGCCGTTGTTCTGCCGAATTTCGCAGAACTACGAGCTACTTTTCAATAGTAGCACCGTTGTTCTGCTGAAATCTCGACAAGCTCGGAGGCGATTTGGCAACACAGCGTCGTTACACAGCCGATTTCTCCGTAGCCTCGGAGGTTCTTCTCAAACAAGCGCGATTATGATGCCCAATTTTCACTGGTAAGATGTAATTTATTTATTTTCCAGTTGTGTGTTTACAAAGCGGGGTTGTAAAGTAAGTTGCGAAATCAGGCTCTGCCGCAAGCAACTTATGATACAAACCTAAAACAAGGGTAATCCATTTACTTTTTCTGTTGTAATGTAAGTTGCGAAATCAGGTTCTGCCGCAAACAACTTACGATACAAATCTAAAACAAGGGTAATTCAGTTAATTTTCTGGTGTAAAGTAAGTAGCGAAATCAGGCTCTGCCGCAAGCAACATATGATACAAACCTAAAAAAATGTAATCCCTTTACTTTACAGTTGTGTATTTAAGAAACTTATAGGGTGGTTTTCATCATATAACCTTCGGCTCATTTAGCCCCCAGGTTTTTGGTGTTAAACCCTCTACATGCCTTTTACCAATTCCAGTACTTTACAGCTTTCTGAACACAAAAGGTGCGATGTGGTGTCGTCATAAAATCCACAGGGTTTAACTAAGGAAATTATGATGTAAATCCCTCCGCCTTCTCTACTTTCTACTATTTATAGCTTTCTGCACACAGAGGGTGCGAGGTGGTGTAGTCATAAAATCCACAGGGTTTAACCCAGGAAATTATGATGTAAATCCCTTCACCTTCTCTACTTTCTGTACAGTCATTTTCCGTTTGATTTAAGCTAACCTGATCGTGAGTAGTTGCGAGTTCCTTTCGGAGTCGTAAACAACTTACAACACCGATCAAGTTAATCATCGCTTATTTTCATTTTCTTTTGTAAATTCACTCTATTTACATTCGGAATTAAGCATAATCTAACAAGGGAAATAAAAATCAAATCATTTTATTTTAAATCCTTCCAAAATGCCAATCTAAGTTAAGAGACCGGATTAAGCCGGGCAAGAGGGGTGCCTAAGACCTTCCCCAATTGTTACCATAACCCTTACCCAGATATCTGTAAGGACCATGCCTTAATCGAACAGAGTAAAATACAAGGTTCTAGGCCCAGAGCAAAGGAACCACTGATTACTATCCTTCCAATGAAATTTGAGTCGTTACTCATTTCCTTGGAAGAATAGACACGGGTCTGAGGCCCTAACCTAGGTGGCGACTCTGAATTTCTCTATCTTACGAAGTTAGGACTACAGTCCCGAGTCCGCAAGTAGCGCAGATCAAATAACACCCCTATGTAAAACCTGATTGTGGTGATTCCTTGTCGTCCTGCGCAACGAGGGAAAAAATTGGCTCCCACAATGACCCATGAGTTCATCATACGATTAAGACCCTGTTACGCATTCTAATACTCTTGGGGGCACATAAAGAGTATTGGAGTTGTGGACAGGTTAATAAGAGTAACAGAGTAGAGCTCCATGTGAGGCTTTTATTGTATTTTGTGTTGAATGTTTTGATAATATATTATATTCTAATTAAAGTTTTGTATTGTCTATAGAATGGCACCGCATGGATCACGAACTTATCGCACTCGAGGAACCCGCTCCCAGCCGCTTCCCTAGTTAGCAGAATAAGAGCAATTCGTGGCTCCAATTGAGGAAGTCCAGGAAGAACCTCAGAATGACCATCAGTAACAGAACAGGCCTCAGAATTTGGAAGATCAGAACCCTCAACAGGGCACTCAGCAAGGACCACTTGTTGTGAATCAGCCTGTCAATCCTCAGCCTGGGGTCATAAATGTGGAGCAAGGAGAAGTATGTGATTTGATGAGGGCTATAGTTGGATTGATAAATCACCAGGGACAACAATCACCAGCACCAGTTCAGCCACAACTAGTGGTGGATCGCCATCATCCTGCCCATACAGTCACAAAATTTATGAGGTTGGCCCCTAGAGTTTTCAGAGGTACCACCAATGTTGAAAGTGCGGAAACCTAGATTGTTGGAGCGGAAAAAGCATTTAAAGCCATTTGCGAGCTATATGCTAGAAGATAATGCCCTTCACTGGTTGGAGGGGATTGAAAAATTAAACGTAGTAATTGAAGAGCCCTACACTTGGGAAGATTTTAAGGATGACTTTTTGCCAAGCTACTTCCCTCAAAGTACGATAACTAAGATCCAGCGATACTTCATCAAGTTGACACACAGAGATAGGACGGTGGAAGAATATGAAATCGAATTGGATAAGTTGTCTCGGCATGTGCTAGCATTAGTGCCTACTGAGGCCATCAAAATGGACAAGTTTGAACAAGGGTTATCATTGTATATCCGAAAGGAAATTGGAGGAACAACCTCTGTTGAACCGAGCAAGGAAGATGGAGTTGCTCCAGATTGAATCTAAGGAAACGTATGCCAAAAAGCAGAAAATGAGAGGAAGAGAAAATAATCAAAATGTACAGAAGTCTGGGATTACATCAAATCAACCTTCTGGAAAGCAATATGCGCCATCTGGATCAGGTGCCAGAAATAAGAATCAAGGAAACTGTGGTGGTCGGAAGACAAATTCAGAGACAGTTCAGAACGGCAAGCTGAGGTGTTTTCACTGTGATGGCTTCCACGTAGAAGCTCAATGTAGATGGAACACTGAGTCTTGTTTTAAGTGTGGCGAGCAAGGTCACAAGATTGCTGAGTGTCCATTGATGATGGAAGGATCATAGAAACCTCAGTCTGTTCGGGCATAGACTCGCGCAGACTGTACAAAGTCGGATTGCACCAACACCACCTTCATGACAGCAGAGGGCAGATAAGCAACGAGCTCCAGCGCGACTCTTCACTCTTATGCAGAAGGATGCTCAGATAACATGCACCGTGGTTGCAGGTACCTTACATGTCACCTTTTCATCTGCATATGTTTTGTTTGATTCGGGTGCCACCCATTCTTTGTTTCATTTGATTATGCTATTGCCCATTCTATGTTATATGTGCGTATGGAGTCTGATCTGCTTGTTAGTACACCTGTTGGAGGGGTGATGGTATCAGACATAATATGTAAACTGTGATAGGTGATAGAGAATTGTTGGCTTTAGATCAACCCCTAAATTTGTGTTAGTGCTTCAAATTAGTCGATTGTTGAGATAAGGAAATGAGGCTTACCTGGCAGCTATGGCTGAAGCTCCACGTTCAGATTTAAGGATTGAAGGCATATCCGTAGTCAGAGAATTTTCTAATGTGTTTCCTGAAGAACTTGTTTGTCTACCACCTGATAGGGAGTTAGAAATCTCTATTGATTTGGTACCGAGTACTACTCATATATGTAAGGCTCCTTACCGTATGGCCCCAACTAAAATGAAAGAACTGAAAGAGCAGTTAGAAGAGTTGCTTGAAAAGGATTTATCCGACCTAGTGTGTCTCCATGGGGAGCGCCTGTATTGTTCATAAAGAAGAAGGATGGGAATTTGAGACTTTGCATCGATTATCGAGAATTGAACCGGGTCACTGTGAAAAACAAGTACCCTTTGCCTAGAATAGATGACCTCTTTGATCAGCTTCAGAGAGCTTGTGTCTTCTCCAAAATTGATTTGAGATCAGGATACCACCAGCTGAAAATTAAATCTGATGATGTGCCGAAAACAACATTCCATACTAGATATGGACATTACGAGTTTCTTGTGATGCCTTTTGGATTGACTAATGCCCCTGCAGAATTCATGGACCTTATTAACCGGGTCTTTCGACCCTTTTTGGACAAATTTGTAGTGGTATTCATCAATGACATTTTGATATATTCCAAAAGTCAGGAGGAACACGAGCATCATTTGAGAACTATCTTGCAAGTGTTGAGACAGGAAAAACTGTTTGGCAAATTGAATAAGTGTGAATTCTGGTTAGACAGTATATCCTTCCTTGTCCACATAGTGTCTAAGGATGGTATTTTAGTGGATCCGAAAAAGATTGAAGCCGTAGTCCAATGGTACAGGCCTAAGAATGTAGTAGAAGTTAGAAGCTTCTTGGGGTTAGCAGGATACTACAGAAGGTTTGTTGAGAACTTCTCTCTTTTGGCCGCTCGTCTAACCCGTTTGACCTGAAAGAAAGTCCGTTTTGTGTGGTCAGATGATTGTGAAAAGACCTTCCAAGAGTTGAAGCATCGACTAGTTTCTGTACCTATTCTAACCCTCCCTGTTAGTGGTAAAGGATTTGTGGTGTATAGTGACGCTTCTAAGAAAGGATTGGGATGTGTATTGATGCAAGAGGGTAAGGTAGTTGCTTACGTGTCGCGTCAGCTCAAACCTTATGAGGAAAACTACCCTGCCCATGATTTAGAATTGGCGACCGTAGGCTTTGCATTGGAAATTTGGAGGCATTATCTTTATGGGGAAACTTGTGGAATTTTCACAATAAAAGTTTGAAATATTTGTTTACTCAGAAAGAACTGAACATGAGACAGCACAGATGGTTGGAACTTTTGAAAGATTATGCTTTGACCATTAGCTATCACCCTGGAAAGGCTAATGTTGTCGCAGATGCTTTAAGCAGAAAGTCATCTGGAAACTTAGCTACCTTGATTACTTCTCATGCTCACATTCTAGAAGACTTAATGTCAATAATTAGAGAAAGTAGAGTATAAACTCTTACTATCATATACACGGTCAATTGGTGAAGAAGTGAGAAAGGGCATAAATAACACTTTCTTGTTTAGAATTAAGATTCTTGTTAAGAGGAAAATTTATGTGAAGATATATTTAAGGCATATAAGAATAATTACTTTTAATTCACCTTTAAATTTAAAATGTCATTTAAGACATGGAAGTTATAATTGAGAAAAGAGAATGGAATTTGAATTCAAGATAAAATTCGTGTATGATATAGACATAATTGGCAACTTTTTATTCCTTGGTTTGAAAATCGAAAGTTAGAAAAACATCCAAGTGTTCTTGATAAGAACAACTATGGCTTGGTTTTCCTTGTGGCTCAAGTTGGCCTAAGTTGGTGCATACTTCTTGGAAGAAGTTAGATGCACAAGATAATAAAGGAATTTTGAAGCCATGATATTTGAGGATATATCCTCGTAGATGAAAATGTTTGATATTTGACTTGGTTGTGATAAGTAATGTCTATATAAGACAATGGCCTGTTTTGATTTAAGAATCAAATTAAGAATGAAAGCATTCTCTTCAAAGGCAATCGTCACTAATGAAGTCAAACGATAAGGAATGTTGGAATAGATTTATTCTAAAAAATTCCTTGGTATTTCTGATATAAGTTGTTTGTTTGAAACTAAAGATATTGTAGTCTTTAGTGATACTTTTGATAAAGTTGATATAAACTTGTTTTAAATAAAACAAGTAATATCTTCCAAGGATAGTTTGGAATTAATAAGTTGCATAATGTTGATGTCTTTCAAGTTATTCGCATTCTTGTTAGTATGTGTCAATCTCATGTTAAGAATGATATCTTGAATAATTACATGTTTAAACTCGATAGTGTTTGAAAACTTTAAGTATGATATCACATAATGAAACATGGTTATCATAAGAAAATGCATATTGTTATACTTTCTAAAGTATGAATTATTTTATATGTTATACTTTAAGTATGACCCCCTGTGGTTTCTGACACATTCAACTTAACCCGTAATGTTTAAAAAGTTACAAGTAGACCCCCGTGGTTTCAATTTGTACAAGGTAGGACCCCTCAGTTGACGGTCCGTCCATAGATTGAAGGGTTAGGATGATTTGATGGAGCTGATTTTTTGGGCACACCCTATCTATGTCAGGGCCCATCAAATGAACGCTTTGGATCATCCAAACAATCTGGGCCCATACCCGAATCCAAACACTACCAAAAACACAGTGGGCCCACATTGTTTGGTGATCCAAAGCGTTCATTTGATGGGCCCTGACATAGATAGGGTGTGCCTAAAAAATCAACTCCATCTGATCATCCTAACCCTTCAATCTGTGGACGAACTGTCAACTGAGGGGGTCTACCTTACACAAATTGAAACCACAGGGGGTCTACTTGTAACTTTTTAAACATTAGGGGTTAAGTTGAATGTGTCAGAAACCACAGACGGTCTAAGTGTATTTTTCCCTAATTTTTTTTGAGAAAGGTAAAACTTTTGACATAAGATTAGAAAATCAAGATGAAACTAAGATTGAGTATCTTAGATATCATAATAAGTGAAAAATATCACTTTCTTGATTTTGTGAAAATGTAAAAGAAAAGATGTGAAATAGTTTTTGCTTATATACTTAGAAAAAGTAGTAAAGCAAAACTAATGAATTGCATATTAACAAATATCCTAGTTAGTGGGTACGTTTTACTAACCACTAAACTCATCTTGTATACCATTATAAAATCTGGAAGAAAGCAAAACCTCTCTTAGGTGATCTCAAAAGAAGAAATTATAAGAAGATTAATTTCAAGTACCCAAATACAAGAACAAGTTAAAGTAAAGTTTACATGCTTTAAGAGAAAAAACATAATGTTCTATGTAAGGTCAAGCAAGTGGCTGACCTTTGGGTTGTAATCTTTTGAGATAAAGTTCTCCCCTATCCAAAGTTAAAAGATTCTAGTCCATTTTAGAATCTTTATAACAGCCTAAAGAGGAAACACCCAATGAATAAGAATAAGAAAAAGTGAAATAAAAGAGAATGTGATATGGTTTTCATAATTTATTTAGTAGGAGAAACTAAATAATATCTTAAACTTCCATCATGATAAATCTAAGAGTAGAGTCTGATCCTTAAGATTATAAAGAAGAATTAATGGCTCTAGATTCTTTGTAGAATGGAGATAGTAATGAAGTAGACTATGTTGTGGAAGTTCTTTTGGTATAAGTGGATCTTTAAAAAGGATCAAGACCAAGATCAAGAGATAAAGGTCAGTAAAATAATCCGAAGCAAGATGGTTGCAAAAGATTTATCAAGTAAGCCAAGATAAATTACTTTGACAATTAGGCTTTGAATGCTAAGATTGAAAACCATGTTCTTAATCTCTAAGATTCATGAGTATTAAATGGATGGTCGAGATTGTATCTTGGCAGTAATCTTGATGGAAAAGTATATACATATATATATATATATATATATATATATATATTGAATGACTTCAAGTTTTCAGTTATTTCTAGTTTGGAAATAAGATATGCAAGTCATTGTATGTTTTGCTCAAGTATCCAAATTGAATAAGTAATATTTGATAAAGTTATAATATCAAATGATTTGAAGATTCATAACGAAATAAGTATGCGTATAGCAAATCTGAAATGCTAAAATTGTTATCGTATTTGGATGACATGTGATTTTGATGTTGACATTGGTATTATAGATGTTGGGTATTAAAAATTGTGAGAAAGAGTAATGGTCGTGTTATGTCTCAATATAGAAACTATCCAAAGGTTCAATCATTTGAACGTACACCAAGGTATATATTTTTTGTTCAAACCCAAAATTGGAAAGTAGAAGAACTGTTTTTCAGTCTTTCTGTACCAATTTTATTGGTAGTTTAATGTATGCCTTGATAGGGTGGTTATGTAAGGAAGCTACTCACAGATGGTGTGGTAACAGTTGATTATATAAGTTTAAACCAAAATTTGATTGAAAGATCTCGCGAGATGATTGGTGTTTAAACGCCATAAGGGGATGGGTTAAGGCCATTAACCAATAATCACCAATGATGGAACCTCGACTCAACACTTGAATAAACATCAACTCTTGAGTTCAATGAGCCCAAGTACATCATATGAAGTGGTTGCATGCACTACTATAATATAATTTTATTTGCCATCCCAAGGTAAAGTGCTTGGTATCTGTAATGTTTAAAAGGGAAAGGCTGAGCAATTGGGCTCTTAACAGACTTATAACATGGCGTTGGAGTGTTTTAATTACAGGGGCACTCTAATAAGTCTACCTATGTGAGTGTGGGAGTGGTGCCGCTTCCTATGAGACCTGGCTAGTCTCTACAGCACTTATGAAACCAACATATAGACACAAGGCCAATACATGTGTTAGCTCTTAGATTCTGCCTAATGAGATGAAAACTTATGTGTGAGATATGTTCGGTTAGTCGAATAGAATCGCTAGCTCAGAGATTAGTCTACTATGCAATTCTGGCTAACTTTGATGTGTTTTCACTAAGTGAAGGTTCAAATCGAGAGATACCTTTATTTAGGCATAAGATTTCCAAGCCTGATAAGAAAACTTTCTTTGATTTTGAAAATGGTGGGGGATTGTTAGAGATTTTTAAAATGTTTTGGGTCAAGTCAAATAGTTGAAAATATTTTATAAAAATATATTTTGAAAAAGAGAAATAAAACCGATTTTCAAATAGGGCCGGTCGACCGCGGATTGGAATCTGGAAATGTATACAATTTCCAGAATGGCATGGGCAGGTGACCGCGGTTCTTTGGATCATAAAAAATAAAGAGTTCTAGATGCTTAAAGGCGGTCGACCGACCCTAACCCGGTCGACTGTAGCTGTGAGAAAATCTATCCGTTGGGGCAAAAGTGGACACAACTTTTTACTTCCAAATTTGAATCTCTTCGTGTCCTTTTGCTTCCCAACAGTCATGGATGATTTAAAACTCAAGGTACACTTTATGAATGATCCAAATTGGTTATATCGCGACGAGGTGCGATCTAACTGCCATTATACAAACCAATCTAAAGGGTACTTTGAAGGGATGCTTTTCACATTGAAAAGACATCTATGGCTCTATATAAAGACAAGAAACCTATCATTTTCAATATATATAAATAGAATGTGAAAAAGAGTTAGCTATTGCTGTAGCATTATCTTTTTTTTTAATTCCCCACTCAATTGTTTTCAAGTTGGTTTTCATATAAATTGTGTTTTAAATACTGTTATACTGCAGAAACAGTATTTAGAAGTTTCTCTAAGGCTTGTAATTCTCAAAGGGCGTTTTGGGTTTTATTTCGCTTGTGCAAAGCTTTGTCAAACATTTGTAGGATCTTCCTACAAGGCTTCATTGTATCTTGGAGGCAATTCGTGGATCCCCTTTGCACACTACTTGTTGGGGCGAAATCTGTCTTAAGGAAAGCGATTACGCGCCTTGAAGCATAACTACTTGTTGATCTTAGATCTCCATCATCACCAAATCCCACCAACACAATTCTCATCAAAGGCGCTCTCTACTTTGTCAAGCACTTTTGTCATTAGATGCATGGTTTCAAATTTCGTTTTCGAAATGCGTTTCGGTCCACACTGAAACCGAGATTTTCGTCGAAATCCAACCAAATCAAATTAACGGCTATTTTATCTCGTATAGAATTTAGACTGAAATTTCGGTAATTTCTGCTGAACTTTCGTGATAATATTAAATAATTATCAAAAAATGAGATTTTTGGGTGAAATTCCTTAAATTTAGGACGAAATTTCGGTATAAACGAAATTTTGACCGAAATTTCAAAATTTCGGCTGAAATAAACAACCGTTTTGGGTATTGCCGACTTCGGTTTAGGTTGAAATTTAAAACCATGACCATGATTAGACGACGAGAGATAAATTGCAAGCCTTCAGTTGCACAAATTGAAGAGACTAGCTACACAGGTAGACCTTTCTTTGCTAAAATATTAGCTGAACAAAATTTGGGGAACAACGAACAAAATAATTTCAAGATAAACTTATCCAAGTAGAATAATCAAGTATCGGAACAGTTTAATCAAGGATCTCTATCCCCTTGGCGAACAACCCCAATATGTCCATGAAGCTGATGGATGCTTTTGGATCTCAATGGTCAAAAAATCGTGCTGATAGGACAATCCTACATTGGATCAGGAGAATTCAAATGAAAATTGTAAAGACTATAGGCTACCATTCAAAAAAAAAGTTACAAGGATTAGGCAGCGGTTATGTTGCATTAGTGTGGAGGTACGAGCATTGGAATCCAACACTAATTGACAAACCTAAAAATAGAAGATTAGTGGATTCACTAAAATATTTTAATTAATTATATGCTTATTATAAGCAATAAATTAAAATTTTTAAAACGTTGAGTAAATATAATATTTTATTTTCATATTAAAAACTTAAACTTTTTTTCAAGGGCTAGGCAAAACTAGAGAAACTGAATATTGTACCTAAAAAACATAAAACTTAAACAATTATGATGGATAAAACATAAAACATACATTAGCTGTAAAGTTGTGGCAGTAATAGTAAAAAATAGATAAAAAAGATCTAGAAGTATTGCATGCATCCATGGTGCTATTACAGTCACACAGTCCAATGATACTATAAGCGAAAAACAGGTCCGCATGCATGTAGAACTTTTCTTATCATGTTGCACACGCATGGTTTTAAATTTTGGTTTAGGACTAAATTTCGGTGTTGGCCGAAGTTTCAGCCGAAATCTCGTAATAATAAAAAGAGGAAAGAGTTCCTACACCCTAATGTAGATAACTTATCTACACCCTTGCTTAAAATACAGTGGGGGCCATATTGTTTGGGTGATCCAAAGCATTCATTTGCTCGGCCCTCACATAGAGAGGGTGTGCCCAAAAAATCAGCTCCATAGGAGCATCCTAACCCTTCAAATTATGGAGGCAAAAAATGGATTGATTTATGAAGGTTTATACACGTCCTTTTTTACCTCCACAAATCGTAGGGTTGGGATGATCTTATTGAGCTGATTTTTGGGCACACCCTATCTATGTGAGGGCCCATCAAATGAATGCTTTGGATCACCCAAACAATGCGGCCCCACTATATTTTAAGCCTAGGGAGTAGATAAGTTATCTACACTAGGGTGTAGGAACTCTTTTCTCTAATAAAAAAATAATATTTAATGACTTACCAAATTTCAGCAGAAATTTTGGTAATTTCAAAAAAATTCTATTTAAAAAAAAACAATTCAATTTCTCGAAATTTCAACCGAAATTTGGTAAAACCCAAAATTTTGGATTTCATCAAATTTCAGTTTCAGTCTCAACCGAAATCTGAAATTATGGATTTCAACCAAAATTTAAAACCATGGTCACAGTTAGGGGTGCAACTTGGGTTGGGCTCTACCCGAACCCGATAGGTTCAACCCAATTTTTGCTTGGGTTGGGTTGGCATTTCATCGGGTTGGGTTGGGAAAAGCCAACCCGATTTAATTTTGGGTTGGGTCAGGGTTGAGGCCACGATTGTCTGAGATACTCCTCCAAGGGCTACGATTGCCTGATCTACTCCTCCAACGACCATGATCATTCTAAATGCCACAGACCCACAAGTTGAGTCTCAGGAGGATCTCTCAGTTGACATCAATCAGGATAACAAAAATAAACGGAAAATGACAAGACATAAGGGAAATAAAATATTGGGTTTATGGTTCCCTCCGTTTGTCCAACACCGTGGAGAACCAGGGCTCTCGTCTCTATCTCTTTTGTCTATGGTAGGACCGGAGACAGAGTGGTAGGATATAAGGAGAGGGAACATAGCCCTTTTTTATAAAGAGAGGAGAGGGATTTACGTCACAGGATCTAGGGCAAAATGAAGCCCTAAATCCCATAACTACCCTGTACCGAGTTTTGTAACAGAAGTGCAGAAAGATGTCTTCAGAGAAATCGGCGGTGTAACGACGCTAGTTGGACGATGTAGCTTCGGGTTTGCCAAGAACAACGGCGCTATTTGGACGAAGGGGCTTCGAGTTTGCCGCGATTTCGAACAAAGAACAGCGCTATTCGGATGAAGGGGCTTCGGGTTCTTCCGAAAAACAACGCTATTCGGACGAAGGGGCTTCGGGTTCTCTGAAAATTCGATAGAACAACAACGCTATATGAACGAATGGGCTTTGGGTTCTCCCAAAATTCGGCAGAACAACGGCACTAGTTGAGAGATGTAGCTCCGAGTCTTCAAAAATTCGGCAGAGTGCCGACGCCTAGTGTAAGCTACCTAAGAATTTCTCTACTTTCTCTCTTCTAAAGCAAAGAAACTAGGGTTTTTTGGGTAGAACCTCCTTTCAGAAAGGGTTTGAAAAGCAGAAAACTACGGTTTCTATAATTGGAAACCTAATTTGAAACTAGAAAAACCAGAAAACTCTTAGAGAAAAATTCTTTCTGAGTTCAGTAACTTCTGAATTCTGATTTTTACTTCTACCCCCCTATATATAGGAATCGGGCAAAAATTTTGCAGACTGCGAAAATTTTCATACTCCACAACATTGGAAAAATCCAATTTCGCAGAGTGAGAAATTGGACTTGACACCTGGATGTCAGTGTCAGGTCGGCAACATTTCAAAAAATGTGATGTTTGTCTCTTTTGGGGGAGTTTCGGCGGGCCGTAACTCCTCCGTTTGGACTCCAAATCGCGCGGTCAGAATTGTTGGATTTCTCGTTTTGAGGAGATTCCAACGAGTCTAATATCGCTAACTTTCGGGACGTGAAGTGTTTTTGGGTAAAAACAGATGTTTTTTATTCAAAGTTAACTTCTTGGTTGGAATGTCGTGTGAAAACGGGCTCTTTGGCTGTGCTGTAAAAGGCGGGTGCCGTGTAAAGATGAGCTTTTGTTGCATCTCTGGGATAAAATTATTTTTGAGAAGTATTTGCCTACTTAAATAACCTAGAGAGAGAGAGAAAAGAATAGGGCTCTGGGACTCATCATGAGACTCTTCCTCTCGAGAACCTATAATTAGTTCTGCCTTGACAAAATTGGGTGTCTATAGATAGCCTTGAGTTCTCCGAAATTCGGTAGAACAACGACGCTAGTTGGAGGGTATCACTCCGAGTCTTCGAAAATTCGGTAGAATGACGATGCCCAGTATGAGCACCTTAAAAATTTCTCTACTTTCTCTCTCTTAGGTAAAGAAACTTGGGTTTCTGGACAGAGTTTACTTTGAAAAGGGTTGAAAAGGAAAGAGTCAGAGGTTTTTTTTTATCTAAAAACCAACTTCTAAACCAGTTAAATTCTGATTTTACTCTTATCCCCTATTTGTAAGGTTCGATGGCAATTTTGCAATTTATGAAATTGAATTTGCAAGGTCTGACAGCCGGGTCAGGTCGGTTGTCAGATATCAGGTCGGCAAGAATTTTGCAAATTGCAAAATTCCAAGGGAATTTCATAATTTGCGAAATTGCATGTTTGTTTTGGGGGTTATTTTTGGTCCAAAACTCGGTTTTTTGGGGTTTTTTGAAACTTCGAAAGACCATATTTTGTTTGTTTGGACTCCAAATCGCACACGGTCAGCTCCGTTGGATTGCTTGATGCAAGGATAATCCAACAATTCTGGTCTCACGAGTTGGTTTGGGTGTGTAGACACTCCCATTTTGCTACGCTTTAAAAAGCAAAAGATTCGGTAGTATCATCGAGTCTTGAATCCGTATTCAGCATTAGATTAGGAATCCATGCATTTTAGGGTAGATTTCATTTCATTATGGGAGTTTTGAAGTGAATTCGCGATCCTGAAGGTCTCTAGGGGGTTCCTTTGGCCTCTAGAAGATGAAAGTTCAAGTTTCCGAGCAAATGAAAAAAACCTACTATTTTTAGAATTTTCAGGGTTTCCCTCATTTTTGCCTATTTTAAACTGCAAGGGTATTTTGGTCATTCCTGATGTGTCTCATTTGACCCCCGAGTTATATTTGAGAAATCTTGAGTGATTTTACAAAATTTGAAAAAGCTGCTATTTTTAGAAACTCATGGGGCGTCCACATTTTCATCATCTTATGGATATTTCAATCATTTGTCATATGTCCAAAACCATCTCGAGGGTACGGCTGATGGATTAAGAGTAATTTCATAAGATTTGGAAAACCTGCTAAATTTAGATCTCTCAAGTTTTTCTCTTAGTCTTGCACTTCGGGGGTATTTTAAATATTTCCAAACATATCATATTTGGTCCCTAAGTTGTGTCTAAGAAATCTTGAGTCCGTTCATAAATTTTTGAAAATCTGCTATTTTTAAAATTTCTCAGGGTTTTCCCTAGTCTCGCCAAATTCTAGCACCTCGGGGTAATTTGGTCTTGTCCTGTGTAATTCTTTTGATCCCCGAAATATGTCTGAGAGATTATGAATGATTTCCTGACTTTTGAAAAACCTGCTAAATTTAGAATTTCTCAGGTGTTTCTAAGCGTTGAGGGCATTTTGGGTATTTTCAGGGGGTACCAAATGACTCTGCTTGATATTGCTCATCAAAAGGACCCAACTTTAAAAGTTTCTATTTTTGAAGTTTGATCAGAAAGACTTTCCATTTTTAACTTTTCTCTTTAGGGGTGAACCAATTTAAGGTTATTTTGGTCACATTTGGATGTGTAATTGTCAAATAGGGGCATTTTGGTCCGAAAAATTATTTTCCCAAAAAAGATGGTTCGTTCATGTGTGAGGGATGCACCATAAATGTCAAATGGGTTGGGTCCATATATAGAATGTTGAATTTAGAAAGATTTTATTTAATTTTTACGGAAAAACCCGAAACCTGTGTGAAATGGCCCATTGGGCTAAAGCCCGCAAAGATGGAGCTCATGTGGGTTCACCCATATGGGTCAACCACCATGGTGGGCGGCCCACATGGTTGACCCACATGAGTTGAACACCCAACCTTTGTGACATCATATTTGTTAAAAGAAAAATAAAAAGAAGGAAAGAAGGAAAAGATGAATGATTGCTTAAAAAATGTTTTCTTCCAAAGAAGCAATGTGGAATAAAGAATAGTATGTCTTGATTGACAAGAAATTAAGATTGGAATCAAATCCAATTTGGAAACAAGAAAGAAAGAAAGCAATAGGGGAAAATTGGAAACAAGCCAAAAAGAGAGCTCTCACATTGAAAACTACTATTTCTCTCTTAACCCTAGCTTTTTTATATAAAAATCAAAGCAAACAATCCAAGAAAAGAATTGGAAAAAATCAAAATTCGTCATTTTTCTCTCTCCTCCCAAGAAATTTTTTTTATCTCTCTTTAAGTGTGATCTCTCTCTCAAGTGTTCTTCACAAAAAGGAATTCTTGAATTCCTTCTTCTTCTCCAAGGCATCACACAATCAAGAATTATTGGAGTGTTCTTTCTACCTTTTTTTAGCGTATAAAAGGGTTGGACAAAGCGTATATCTTGGATCACCAACCCTAGAGACAAGGATCGCGATCAACGGTAAGGATTCCTCATCTTTGTGAAGTAGAAAAAGCATGCTAGGGTTTTAATTTTAATGGATCAAATCAACGAGTTTTTCTTTGAAATTCCAGTATGTTATAATATAGATTATGAGTTTTCAAAATCCAAAATTTGATCCAAAAATTAATTTTCCTCCATTTAAAAATGGTTTTTTTTTGTTTTTATTCAATATGGATTTAAATTAGATTATCAAAGCAAGTGTTTGAAAACATGGTTCTTTTTAAAAAACAATATTTTCTGGGTTTTATATAAAATACAAAACTATTGGAAACTTAATTTCTAACCGCGGTTCAGCCGTTTTATTTTTCATTCTATTTTTCAAAGAATAACCCCGAAAAGGGTTATTTCTTGATGAATTGAGCCAAAAGTATATCAAATCATGTCCAAATTTAGTGAAAGTTTTTTTCCAGTAGTTTTACAAGGTTTTTATATCACCCAAAATTTTTCATATTTTTTGGAGTTTATTTAATCGGATTATTAATTATTTTAAATTTTGGGTATTTTTAATAAATACCAAATCATTTTAAAAATTGATGAAACTTTCCAGAATTAAAGCCTAATAATAAATGGAAGTTTCCATTGAAAATTATTTTGAAACAAATATGGTTTTTACTGTTTTCTAATCGCTTCCCTGTTTTACATGCCATAATTCTTTTTCTTATTAAATTAATATATTTTTAAAATTTTTCTTTACAAACCAGTAACTTTGGTTACTGGAATGTTAGAGAAATATTTTCAATTAATTTTGCATAGATTTGATAAGGTTTTACAATTTATTTTAATAAACGGGTTTTAACGCCTAGGAAACAAATTGATCTCTTATATTTAAAAACCAATTTTATGGAGGAGATTTGAGTTTTAAGATTTGAAATTTTGATAATAATTCTATAATCTATTATATATCTACTGGAATTTTTAATTTGATTTTATGATACCATTAGGTTTGCTTTTTAAGTAATTCTTTGGTTTCATCTGATTTTTGTGTGAATTTAAATGGGCATCAAATCTTCATAAAAATCCATGAACGTTATACAGTAGTCTAATTTCATGATTATCTTTATACTGTAGGAGTTTAAGTTGATTTGAAATTGATATGCTATAGGTTACTGTGTTAATCTATAATCTGATTTGAATTTTGAAATATCGGACATTGATATCTAATCTTACTGATAATTCATGCAAATTTTTCAGTAAGATTTAATCATTTATATCTTTATTCTATAAAAGTTTGGAGTAATTTAAAAGTGATATGATATAGGTTGCTGTGTTAATCTATAATCTAATTTGGATTTTAAAAAATTAGGAATTGATATTAAATCTTAATGGTAATTCATGAAATGTTTCCAGTAAGCCACAATCATCCATATCTTGTTACTGGAAAAGTTTCAACTGATTTGGAATTTGATTGCTTAGGGTTACTGTTTATTCCTAGCAATATGGTCTTAATGATATTAAATCACAATTTAATAGCAAATCAATACAAAAGTCAGTAAAAATATCCAAAAAACCTTAAGTTTTCATCATAAATGTAATCCCTAACTTTTTTGAAACAGAAACCTTAGGGTTCATAGATTGCCTTTGTAAATTGGCTATTCTGTGACAATTTAACTGCAGAGATCGCAACCGTAATCGTATACTAATTGCGATTAATCCTGCATAATTGGAGTGCGTAAATTATAGTATGATATTGGCTCTGAGGTCCACTGTCCACGGAAATCCTGAGAAATATGCCAGGCAATAAGATACTATAATTTACGTGCTAAATTATACAAGTGTTGAGAGCACAATTCCCTTCCATAGTTGCGATCCGAGGCTGAAACTTGCGAACCATAGAGCCTTTGGTATTCCTTAGATGTTTAGGAATAAAAAATTATCAAAAATTAAAAATCATTAAGTTCAACAAATCGAATTAACTCGATCCGTGTCTTAGGAGCCGTTGGATTACGGTCTCCTATCGTAAGAACCATTAGAACCCTATTTAGGAACATGTACGTCATGTCGTGTCCTAGGTTTTAGGGAGTCCTAGAGTTAGGAGTCCAGCCTCATCACGGGCGTTTGCTATGGATAGCAACTGTGTCATAGATCTAGTTACACTAGTCACCTAATTTTTTCCTAGGACAAGCCTAGTTACTTAGGATATAGGTTAACCTGCATTAGTCTAAGGGACACCTTGCACTTAGATAGGATCATATAGCATCTTAGATGAAGTCCTAGGATAATAAAATCCTCAACTTGAACTAAATATTTCTCTTAAGCTGTTAAAACAGTCAATCCAGTCTAGATTGGTGTCTTAGATGAGTTAGGCATAAGTAGCTTAGCTTAGGTGCCCCGAACTTCTCGACTCTGATCCCAATGAGGCTTGGGTACGTGGGCAGCTTGGATGCTTGATGGCATACCAATCACGAGTCGGCTCCAGACATAAGTGGGGTTTTGTCATTAATCCTTAAATTAAAAGTAATTAAATCACTTAGGACTTTCCATGAAATTAGAATTTTAGGAGAACTTTCACTTAGATTGAATTCAAACAAATTAAAAAAATCAAGATACACATTTAGGAATTACATTGAAATTAGATCTTAGGATGCATGTCACATAGTTCGCACATTAATATAGAGTTAAATGAGCCATTTAAAAGAAATTCAAAAGAGTTAACTTTTGGAATTGAAGACCGATTATCGAGCAGGAATGGTGCATGTGGTGGTAACTCCCCATACCTTCCATTCTCGTAACCAGGTAACGAGTCTAGATTTCTGGTCAATTATGGGTCCTAGATCCCTCATCTAGGTGGCGACTCTGTCACTCTCTTTTGCGTGGAATTCGGATTGCCTTAGTGATCCTAAGTTCACGGAAAAGATGAATTAAATCATACCTTGCTAGGCTCGGCGGCTTACCCCTGCCCTTATGGGTACTGGGTTGCACGTTTGTTTTCACCCTATGACTTGGTTGCTGCCTGCTTGGTTGGGTAATTAAAATCAATAATAAAAAGCACACGCCATTCGCGTGGGTACGAGAGACCAAGAGAGAGCGTAGAGCCTCGTGCACTCGCGACCCTCTCTCGGGATCGGGTCCCACAGGGTGCGAAGTGTTTTTGGGTAAAAATGTACGTTTTTTACTCAAAGTTAACTACTTTTGGCTGAAATGCCGTGTGAAAACGGGCTTTCTGACTGTGCCAGAAAAGGCGGGTGCCGTGTAAAGACGGGCTTTTTGTTGTAACTCTGGGAAAAATTCAATTTGTAGAAATCATTCCCATTTCATGAACCAGAGAGAGAGACTAAGAGAAAGAGAACAGGTGATCTGGGCTCGTCATGAGACTCTTCCTCGTGACAACCTATCATTAGTACCACCTTGATAAAATTGGGTGTCTATACTAGGCACTACCTGTTATCGCAGAAGATTCTTCTCATATCTCGAATGAATCTGTTGAAGTACCTGTTCGAAAAACCAGCTCAAGTTGGAAGAATTGCTCGCTGGCTCTTGTTGTTGTCAGACTTCGACATTACATGTCACCCAGAAATCCGTTAAAGGCAGAGTCATCGCAGAACTGTTAGCTGGGGCACCTACTGAAGGGATGCGTCAAACACTACATGGACCATGTACTTCGACGATGAGTCAAACACCAGAGGAAGGGGGTTGGCATTATGCTTGTTTTACCTTGGGACGAACACATACCAATTTTCATCAAGTTATAATTTGAATGCACCAACAATGTGGCTGAGTTCGAAGCTTGCATAGTTGGTCTCGAAGCGGCCCTATCATTAGAAGTACAAGACCTCGAGGTATACAGAGACTCCTTGTTGATCATTTGTCAGACAAATGGGAAGTAACAGAATAAAGAAGATTGATTCTGTACCACATGTACGTCACAAACCTGGTTAAGAGCCTCAGCAATATCAACTTTACCTTCATCTCTAGACTGAGAAACAGGTTTGCTGATGCCTTAGACACACTCACATCCATGGTCGATATTCCTGTAGGAGTAAAGGTCCGACCTTTGGTCATAAAACGACATGTGTTTCCAACCCACGTACACATGATTGAGATAGCAGCTAGATGTCTAGATGGAAAACCCTGGTATTTTGATGTAAAAAATCTTATCTCCGGTAGGGGGCATCCCCCAGAAACCTCATCCAAGGAGAAAAGAGCTTTGCAGAAACTGGCATCCCGCTATGTCATTTGTGGAGGAGAGCTCTACCACAGGTCCTTCGATGGAGTTCAGCTCCTTTGTGTTGATGAAGACAAAGCAGCGAAAATCCTAGAAGATGTTCACTCAGGGGTCTGTGGTCCTCATATGAATGGCAAGATGTTAGTTTGAATGATCCGTCGTCTTGGTTACTTCTGGACTACGCTTGAAGCAGATTGTTTCTCGTTCTTCAAGAGGTGTCACCCGTGCCAGATCCATACGAACCTGATACATGTACCGCCATCAGAACTTCACTCTCACTCCATGGCCATTATCAGTATGGGGTATCGACATCATTGGCAAGATCTCCCCTAAGTCATCCAGCGGACATGAGTATATACTGGTGGCAATTGATTACTTCACTAAATGGATTGAAGCTCAGTCATATGCTTCGATATCATCAACATCAGTTTCCAAGTTCATCAAGGGCAACATCATTTGTCGATATGGTATCCCACACGAGTTGATACCGGACAACGGTTCCCATTTCAAGAAAGAGGTAGCCTCGTTATGCGAAGAATTCAAGATCAAGCACTATAAGTCGTTGCCAAATTGACCACAGACTAATGGCACTGTTGAAGCAACTAACAAGAATATCAAGACGATCCTTCATAAAATGACTAAATCCTACCACGACTGGTCAAACAAACTTCCAGTTGAACTATGGGCATACAGAACATCAGTCCGTACATTTACAGGAGCTACTCTGTACTCGCGGACATATGGTATGAAAGTGGTACTACCAATCAAGTTGAAAATCCCTTCACCCAGAATTCAGATGGAAAGTAATCTACCTGAATCTGAATGGGGTCGTATCCGTCATCAAGAGTTGTGTATGATGGATAAGAAAAGACTAAGAGCATCATATCACGTACAAGTTAGCCAGCGTAGAATAAAGAGAGCTTTCAACAAGAGGGTCCGAGTCAAAGATTTCAGAGAGGGGGATATGGTGCCTAGAGAATGCCGAGCTCCTGTCTTCAATCTTAGAGGAAAATTTAGACCTAACTGTTCTGGCCCCTACACAGTTGACGAAATCCTATCTGGAAAAGCCGTCAGACTTCTTGACCAAAATAGAGATAAAATGTCAGAACCTACCAACCTCGATCAACTCAAAAGATATTACACATGAATATCAAAGGCCCCCATGTGGTGATCAGAGCCTAAAATGACTCACCCAAACTTTAAAACCCTTCCTCGAACTAAGCGGACCTGATCCCAACCTCTTTGGGGTACGTAGGCAGCCTGACAAATTCAGGTTTAGTCACCTTCGACGAAGCCAACAAAATCCTTCGCTTTATCTCTTTTACTTCATTTCCCCACAAAGTAGCCTCGAACTACGCGGACCTGATCCCAATCTCTTTGGGGTACGTAGGCAGCCTGACAAATTCAGGTTTGGTCACCTTCTGCAAAACTAACAAACCCTTTTTCTTCAAATTCCCCAAAAAGCCTTGAACTACGCTGGCCTGATCCCAACCTTTTTTGGGGAACGTAGGCAGCCTGACAAATCCATGTTCGGCCACATTTTGCAAAACTACCCAAAATCCTCAAGACTTCCCCAGCAAGTCCTCCCAATATTCAAGGTAAGAGGATGGTAGGACAAAAGAAAAATAAAGAAAAACAAGAATGTCTGAAGACCTGTTAGGTCGAAAACCTGAGAAGGCGACTTAGACAAAATTTAGGGTCATCACGCCCATAGGAACAAAAACCTGAGAAAATGTTTCTGGCAAAACTTATGGCACAAACGGTCTACTAAGTCGAAAACCTGTAAAGGGAGCCTTATTCATTGGCAAGGTATGTGTCACGCCTCCGACCCGGATCCACGGAGCACATGGTAGGCCGCACGCTAGCTAAGCAAACCCGACAAGCGTGCAAGGCCTTTGAACACATAATCATCCAAATAAGCATGGTAGAAACATAATATCCACAGTAACTAAGAGACAGGAAATAAAAGAAACTCTTTTATTTACACAACCTCTGAGGATCTCTACATAAATAGAAAATAAATACAATATACAAGCCCATACTCACTCTAGTATGGTCACACTCTCACTACATCAGCAAAGCTCACAAATGGGAAACTACTCTAGATCTGAAATGTGCAACATTGAGCACATTAGCAAATAGCCAATAAGCAAAATAATAATCTAGTAGTGTATCATAATTTTTTACTAGTTTGTATCATATACATATTATCTGTAATCATTTTCTATTATACTTTCAAAGATTCATATCCAATGTTCAATTTTCTACTAAGTTAAACATAATAAACAATGGTTCAAAGTTCAGATTCATTATTCATATTTATTTACCAATACTTAAAGGTTCATATCTAATATCCAAAGAGTCATTCTAAATGAGCAAATCACAAGTCACGTGTCACATAAACTAGATTGCTGAAAACCCATTACAAATGCACTTTCTCTAAGTTTTCATAGGAAACACATGGCAAATCAAAGACATTTACATAGAAAATCTTATCCGACTTATTCACATATAGAATCAATATTCAAGATATGTCTTGTGTTTTATATTCAAAGTCAATAGGCACACATAGTTATATAACTAGAACATCGAATACATAAACATAAAGTTTGTAGGTAATACGTACAGAAAATACCATCTGAGACACTCATATAACAAATCAATCATTAATATTCAAGAGTCTTATCGTACATAAAACTACATTCGAAATAAGTTATGTATCACATATACTAGCTAGTTGACTTTAATCACACCATCATATAATTTTCCCCAAAAAAGTGAGTAGCACATGAAAAATAGGCACATATAGATAATCTCATTAGACTCTTTCACATAGAGAATCATCATTAATATTCATAAATCACATCAAACACATCACCACATTACCATATTACCACATCGAAATATGTTATGTATCACATATAATAGTATGCATTAAACACATTATAACATGATTCTTCTCAAAGAGTTAGTCACATAAAGAATCAATCATTGATAATCAAAGATCATATCTTACATACAACCACATCTTAATGGGTCTACAAATAATAACAAAAGACTTGCACAAGCCACGATACCCAATGCCCTTATGGCGAGGATAATCAGATGACACCTTACTGGAAGACCCAGTCAAGGTGACCAATAATCAAATGACACCTTAGTGGAGGACCCAGTTAAGGCGACCAATAATCAGATGACACCTTACTGGATGACCCATTCAAGGCGACCAATAATCAGATGACACCTTACTGGAAGACCCAGCCAAGGCGTCCAATAATCAAATCATTGACAATATTCCACATTGCATTTGCAAGAATTGCATTCTCAATATAATCAATAATAGAATTTCTAATTGTCAATGAATCATGTAATGTCTAAGTACTTGTAACATGCTATTTGCAATATGCATCACAGAAGAAAGCATAAGTTTTTAATCCATAGAAGTTTATTTGGATTTACCAATATAAATAGACATGCTTTACTATTTTAATTTTACCTCTCAAATTACTACAAATTTCAGAGTACGAAAAGTTACTAAGTCACTTATTGGAATACATATATAACTTTTCTTCTCAATCAAGTCTTTTTTTTACTTGGTTTGTATAACAAAATATGCTCACGGAAAGGTACTGAGTTACTTAATGGAATACATACATAACTTTCTTATCAACTATGTCTTTTATTCACTTGGTTTGCATAACAAAATATGCACACGGAAAGGTCCCGAATCACTTAGTGGAATACATTTATAACTTTCTTATCAATCATGTATTTTATTCACCTAATTTGCATAACAAAATATGCACACTGAATGGTATTGAATCGCTTACTAGAATACATTTAGAACTTTCTTCTCAATTATATCTTTTATTCATATGGTTTGCATAACAAAATATGCACATTGAAAGCTACCGAGTTACTTACTAGAATACATATATAACTTTCTTATCAATCATATCTTTTATTCATATGGTTTGCATAACAAAATATTCACACTAAAAGCTACCGGGCTAGTTACTGGAATACATATATAACTTTCTTATCAATCATATCTTTTATTCATGTGGTCTGCATAACAAAATAAGCACAGGGAAAGTTACGGAGTTACTTACGTGAAAATACTTCGCTTTTTCCTTTTCTGCCACTTTATCCTCTTTCTTTCTCCTCTTATTGCCACCCTACATATTAGGGGTCTTACATAAATGCCAATTCCATTTCATATGTATCATGCACAACCTACTCGAGGCGAAAAACCATAGTTCGAAACCCAAAACATAACTTAAGTGTGGATTTTACTAATACTTTTATACATCCTAAATGTCAAAATCAAAAAATCTCTTAAACATAAAAATTATTACATGTGAAGTAAGGAACAACTTTTCAGTTATCAGATATGGCCAATTACCACCGGAGATGGCCGAAAAACACAAAATTCCTATCAGGCAATAAACTGCCCTTATTACCTAAAATCTGAAATCTTAAAATACACATAACTCAAATTCCTTTTTGAACTGACCTTATAACTAAACAGAAAAGTTATTATATATAAATTAAAAAACAACTTTTCAGTTATCTACTCTGGCCAACTCCTACCGGAGTTGGTCGGAAAACTCAAATCTCCGATAGACATGAGGGATACAGATTTTTATGAAAACTGAAATCTTTAAGCTTGAATAACTCTTTATACACTTAGAACTGGACATTTTATAAATCATAAGAGTTGTTTGGTAAAATATTTACACCAACTTTCACTTTTACACAGGGGCAGAGCCAGGAATTTACACTTGGGGGGGTCGGACCAATTTACACTTTGTATGCATTGGTCATTTGGGCGGGGGGGGGGGGGGGGGGGCGCTAAAAAATTTCATGGGAAAAAAATTATTAACTATTTTTCCATGGGAAAAAATTTCATGCTGCCAAACATGGTGTTAATGGTCCAGAGTCCAAACCCCTCTAACTTCAATCGGCCCTCTCAAGTCTCAAATCTCTCTCCTTCTCCCTCTCTAAAAAAAAAAGGAAATCAGAAAACGAAAGAACACTAGAAAAGACATAAGCATAAACTGATAAATCCTAGAAAAAAATGAAATAAAAAGAACATAAAAGAATAAGAAACCTTATAAATACAGGGAAGAAGAATAGAACTAACCTTTTCTCCTTCTTCTTCCACGATGGAGATTGAAGCAAGTCAACCAACTCAAGCAATTTTTTCGCAGAAAGTCAGAAACCGTTCTTGAGTGCTCAAGGAAAGGGGAGTGAAGCGTTAAAAAAATCTACTGAGAAACCTTAAAAACACCAATTCAATTAGCAAAAGAAAATAGAAGTAATTTTTGGGACTGAATGATCCTAACCCTCTATAGTTCGGAGGGTTAGAATCAACCCATGGAAATTATTTTTGGGGCACAACCTATTTATGGTGTGGCCGATATAATGGACGGTTTGGATCATCCTATGGTGTGGGCCATACCGTACTTTTAATAGATTGAGGATTGAGATCATCAAAATACAGTAGTGTTGATCAAAATACAGTAGTGCTGATAACATTTGCCTTTAATAAAGGGAAATAATGATATTCCCCCATCCGACGGATGAAATTCCCCTTAACTTTATTGGTTAAGTTTGGGGTGAATTTATCCTGGAGCGGTTAGGGGATTTTATTGGTTAAGGGGGAGTAGAGTATCACTTCCCTTTAGTAAAATCCAAACGTTGTTCATTAAGTTTTAAAGGCTATGTAAAGCGTTAAAGGGGGGGTGAATTTATCCTCGAGCATTTAACTATTAATGGGGGTTTTATCGGTTTAGGGGGGAAATCACTTCCTTTGATAATATCCCTATTTTATAGGGATGAATTCTCGACAAAATTGGGATTTTTTTAAATCCTAGTGGAAATTAAGAAGTAATTACTTAAAATAAAAGTTAACGATTTTTGCAAATCTTTGGGGGGGCCGTGGGCCCTCTCACGCTATACGTAGTTTCACCCCTGCTTTTACACCTCTGGCCAAATCTTGCTGGAGATGGCCAAAAAACTCACTTTTTCGAACTGATTCTTCAAAAGATGGTTTCATGGTAAACTGAAATTTATGACTTAGCGCATCTCTTTATACACTTAAAACTGGGACAATTCAATAACATAAACGTTATTCCTAATATTAATACCAACAATTCTTATGTTTAGACCGCAGGCCAAATCTCATCCGAGATGGCCATAAAACATGGAAATTACCATTTTAATTCCATTTTAAAACTAAAAACTTATAAGTAACATAACTTATTCAATAATTCACCAAATTCCACATTCCGTATATGAATTTAGATAAGCAAAAAAAGATCTACAACTTTTATGTTGAATATTTTGGCCAATTCTTGCCTGAAAATCTCAGAACATCCAAATCAGTTACGAATAATAGCGAATTTCTGGATTTTAATCTTTTACCTTGGAATTTCTTCACCTTCTGTTCTCCAATTCAATCCTTTCACCAAGCTTTTCTCCTATTTCTTTTTCTGTCATTTTTTCTTTGATTTTCTAATATTTAAATGAATTTCTCCTCTCATTTGCTTTAGATAAAGCTAGCATGAAAGAGAAGTGACACTTGGATTTCCATGTGTCACTCTCACAACAATCCCTGCCATACATTTAGCTAATGACCAAAATACCATTCCATTTCTCTCCTTGACTTGTTTTAATTACCCTTGTATTCAATAACAGAAATTACCAAACTACCCTTGTTCATCTATAGTAATGACACTCATGTTCTTTGATGAAATTACCAAAATATCACCCACACTTCATTAGTTCTTAAGTTGTACTTTAATCATATTTAATTTACTTAATCACTTTGGGTTAAGGGAAACTCAAGATTTGGTTATTTCATTGTCAATATGTTTGAGTTCCCAAGCTATTTAAACACAGCTATTTAAACACATATTTAAACTATTAAATGTGCATAATAATAAGGGGAGAGATATGGGACTCCGATTCTTTGCAGACCTTAGTAGTTCCTAGTTGGGATTGAGGTTGGACACCTCCTCCTGTAAACAACTAGCATCTATATTGCCTACATGCACGAGATGTGGAGTGACTTATCTTAATCACTTGGGTAGTGGACCCTAAGCAAGGTAGAATGGGTACGACAATAAGATTGTGTACTGAACATGATCACATCAGAATAGCTTGTGGACAGGAGAACGTTAAGCTATTCTACTGGACATGACCCTTTACATGTCCTTTGACCTAAGGGGTCATATTAGTCTGTTGGCGAGTCTCTCATTTTTGATCTATCTAAACTTGATTCTCTTGGAGTCACCAGACGGTAGTACTGGAGTGTTGGACAAACCTTACCTGGCCGGGTGGATTTGATAAGATGTTTATCAAAAAGGATTTCTCAAAATAAGTTTTGAAATGGTTTTAGCAAATGCATTTGCGGGCCGACGCTGCTTTACTGAAAGGTATACCATGAGTAAGCCCAGGGGGTAGTTGATGTCTACCTCCCGTAGGAATCAACTAGGTAGATGTGGACTTGGAGAAAGGACTTGCACATTTGATGTGATTACGTGAATGATGATTTGACTGTTATCTTTAGGGTTACGTCTCGATGGAGGCCAATGACTCAATGCGATTGTAGTATTAGCTACGAAGCAATAATCGCAGTGGGGCCCACTTGTGGGTTTTACAGGATCTACCGTTAAATCCCCGCTACGATCCCACTCACTAATTGATTGACCTATTATAATCTATTGGATAGAGGTCCCGTATTTATTTAGTTGCTTACACGAACTAGTTTCGTGGCATTGGATGCATTGAAAGGATATACACAATGTATATAGTGTATATGCACTATGGGATACATTGGGAATACCAAAATGGTTAAGTATTAACCATAAGGGTATTTTAGGAATATCATAAATTATATTGGATCCTTAATCCTATTGGATAGGATTGGATTGCATTAATTTAATTAGGAATTAAATGTGACATGCAATGGGAGTTTGAATTGGATAAGTGGACCAACATAGGACGAATTTGGGTGGGACCCATGCCCACACGCCCCATGTGGTGTGCCATTATCAATTTGGAATTCAAATAATATTTAGAATATTATTGCTAGATTTGTTTTTCAAATTAAAGCAACACATGTGATGAAATTGGAAAGAGAGAGAGAGAAAGAAAGAAAGAACAAACAAAATTAGAAACATGGGAACCACATGGGGCAACCAAGGATTGCTTGGGCAGAAAGCAAGCCACCCTTGGTCGTCCCATATGGGTTTCCAATTGTGGGGTTGCTTGCTTTCCCAATAGAAGCTTCCAATTGTGGCTAGTTTTCTTATATTTTGGGATTTCTTTAAAAACTTTGGATTGTGCATATGGAAATTGAAAACTCTATAAATACAAGAAATATTGTTGGAGTTTTCAACAGCTCTTCCATAATTCCATGTGTTGGAAATTGGTAGAGACACCCCGAAGTATTTCTCTTCTTCTTCTCTCTCAATTCCATCAACTAGTTTTGTCTTTGGAAGGTCAAAGACAATCATCCAACTAAGCTCCATTGATCTAAAGACATATTCTCATATTATAATCGATTTAGATCAGATTATAAAGTGAACAAAGAGTTATACACAAGATCCTTTGTGGGACAAAAGAAATCCATCGATCCAACTTGCGGTTTCGCGTCGATTAGATCGCCTGCGAATTTTTTAGTAGATCAAGCAGACAAGTTCTTTTCTACAGCAACTAAAGGCATTTATATTTGAGTTTATTAAATCACAATAAAATCAATTAGTCCCTAGGAATCCTGGGTTAGAGGAAAAAATTTGTTCTACACGGTTTATTCTTCCGCTATGTGTAGTGATTTTGTTCGGGGTTTTTACAACCTTTATAATAATATTTTCTGGAGTTTTAAAAAGATTTGAATAGTATTTTAAAATGATATGTGACTTTTGCTTCAAATAAGGATTAATTAAATCATCATTAGATTAAATTTCTATTTAATTAAATCAACATTAAGCTTAAAATGATATAGCAGATGCAAGCATAGAAGTCCTTTTTTGTCATATTAAGATTCCACTCCAGGCTAAGAATACTCAATGATTTATTTATTGGGAAGTACTACTAATCTCACCCTTCTTCTCAATATCTCTGAAGGGAAAAGATATCCTCGGTCCCTTGCTTTGATAATGGCATTTCTCACCTTTTCAAATCCTCATACCATTTTGTTGGCTTATGTTAGTTTTTTCAGAATTATATCAGCCTTAAACAATTAGCTAACCATCACAAAATCTGGGTCTAATCTGATTTACCAACACTAGCTATTTGCAACAGAACAACTTATGTAGCAAAAAAGATATAACGACGAATTTTGTGACTTTGGCAACGGATTTGTTCGTCACCAATGAGTGTATTTCTTGTAGTGATTTAGACATTGAAAAAGGCACGCGACAATGCACACACATGAGAGAGAGAGAGAGACAGAGAGAGACTCTAGAATTTTATTAGGACTTGAGAGTATCCCTTTTACCTCTTACTTAGGAAATTGATTTTATCAGAGCTTGAGAGGGTCACTGTTCTATAGCAGCATTTCCACTATGTCTAGAGTCTGTGGATGCTTTAGCCAAAGGTACAGGAGCACTATTAGCACTAATCAAACAAAAAAAATGTGTAGCCATGTGTATAACCAAAATATAATCCACCAGAAGAGGATCAACCAATATATATACCCAAAAAGAATAAAGAAAGAATCTGCCACATCATCAAGAAAATAAATAAAAGAATAAACATGTATGTAATCATAGGGAATGAGAATATTCTGTAGAGTCCCCTCCATCATAGGCTATCAGTGCAGCAAGAGAATCAGTCTGTGGAGGTGCAGATGGAGTAGCAGCAACCAGTGGATCATCAACAGAGGATGGTGGCACACTCCCTGGAGGGACGGTATCAGATGATGAAGAAATCTGGGTGGGACCGTCAAAGGGTGGACTCATCTGGACCAACAAGGAATCAACAAAAGCTCGGTCTGCATCCGACAAGTTGTCTAGAGTCATGGGGGACTCAATAATCATCGGCACAGTACCGTCTGTAGAGGGGATAATGGTCGGAGCAGGCTCCTCAATGGTAGAAGCAGGAATGCTCTCACCCGGAAGCTCAGACTCTATAGTGCCCAAAGTCTCGCCGCCTCTCAATCTCCAGGAAGGGTCGATCTCTAGATCCTCAATAGTCAAAATCTTCCTCTTCTTCCTCGGAGGAAATCCATCAAGATTTGTACCCTCCTCTGTCGGCGCTGGGGTAATAGCATGATTGTCGTTCTGATCATCATCGGATTGTGCCAGCTCGTCATTCTGTATCTGCTCATTAGCCAGTACTTGATCATCATCGCACACCTGCTCATTTGGAGGAAACTGATCCTCGGCTTGCATTTGATCACCAATTGGGACCTGGTCGTCAACATGTGTCTGCTCATCAGCCTGGACCTGGTCATCATTGAGGAGCTGCTCATTCGTGTCAGCTGGGATGTCTCTTTGAGCTTGGGTGTTGCTATAACCAAGACGTGGAACGTCTAGCTCAAGCCCGTCATGTCTTGTTGATATTGTGGCCTCACTATCGAACTCCTCTCTGCCCACGTTGTAGTCTTTATCGCGAAGCTGCTGTTGCTGAAAAAGAGAGGAATCAAATAAAACAAAGGACAAAATCTACAAAGAAGAATGCAAGAAAATAGAGAAAGTGTACCAGCTCTCGAATGCGAAGCTCTTGAAGCGTGATCGTCTCATCCCTCTGAGACACTGCCTCCTTCAAGTCCTGAGCCTCATCCTCTACCACCTTGGCTCTTGCCTCGACCTCTGCAAGATGAGCCACTGCCGTGTCTCTCTCTGCCTTCGCTCTCTCTCCCTGTAGATGAAAGGAATTTTGGACAGGAAGGAAGCAATATATGTATGCATAGAAGCAGAAATGCAAACATTATATCATACCTCCACGAGGAGCTCACATATCTTGGCCTTCAGGCCTTCAACTATCAAGAGAAGCTCATTCCCCTGCCTAAGGGGAAGCTGCATCTGCAAGAGGAAGATATCAGAACGATAAAGTCGTATATCTAATGAAAAAGAAAAGGATCAAGAGTGAAGAAGCTTACCCCTGGTGAAGACTTTAGGACTGGAGATCCTAGAGCTGGGTCTGGAAGGAGGACCGGCACCTCCATCAAATTTCCCTCTCGGACAAGAGAAACACGGTGGTCGGGCATGGGCTGGTGTGGTGGAATGGAAGAAGAAGAGCGGCATCCTGTACCCGAAGGCATATGGATCGAGATACCCCAGTGTGTGGGAGCTGTAGTCACAGGCCTTGTAGAAGGTGGAGGAACAGAAGTCCTACGTGGAGCAACGGTGTCGTAGATCCTGAACGGACCCTCGTGAAGAGGAGGGAAGCTCTCCACTGGTGCTGGCTCAACAAATGGCCTCTTCCCTCTCTCTCTCATGGTGGATCTACTCCGCCCTCTCCCAGCAAGAGATGCAGATCTCCCTCTCCCGACTACCTCAGCTCGAGGTTGTAGGCGGCCATCATCTGGAACCAGCTCCTCAGCCGGTGGTGCATCTCTATCAACATCGGCAGTTGGAGCCTATCAAGAAGGAATTGCAATTAAAAGGGCAGAAGCAATCAAGTGGAATTGAATGGACAGAGAAAAATGATAGAACATACCTGCCGAAGAGTGAGTCTGGGCAACAACTCCCGCTGTGCCCATGCAGCGTAGTCTCCCTCAGCAAGGAACCTCTCTACCGGGAAGGCCCTGTTATTTTTTGGATTTTGAGCCCCAAACTGATTAGTGAACTCAATAAGATTCTTAAGATGAAAAAGCTAAGTTAACCATAATTTTAATTAAATATGAAAATTATCGAAAAAAATTGTCAAAAATCATCATCCATAAGCAAATAATAGTTATGTCCATGAGCTCCAAATTTCCAAGCATTGTAAATCCAATGGTGAATTAAAGGGAAGAGCTAGTAATGTTTGCCCGCTAAACAATCGGGGTACACATTTTCTTTAGAGGAAAAGCTACTGACAAATACTTTATTTGTGGCCACCTGTTGGGAGAGAATGGTGTTAGCCAAATGTCTCCATTGGATAACAAAGGAAACATGATTCAACCCTTCAAGGATCCAGCCAGAATTTGAAACTCTAACGAGGAGGAGGCCAAATGTCTATTGTGTAGACTAAAATGGTTCGCTCAATCTAGATCCTGGCCTTTAATCATTAATCATTTTAGTCGACTCTAGAAATGCATTGACATGGCTGCGTGGACCATGGACCTTGGAGATTCGCAATTTATGTGGGGTCAATGACCTGGAATTCAATCTCATAACTAATGCTATGGCAGATAAGTTGGCTAAGGGAGATGACTTCTGTTTGTTTTTGGGTCTCTTCAGTGGTGTAACATGTTGTGTTTCTTAGCAGGGAGGGTAAACATTTAGTGGAATGTCTTGTCCCCTCCTATTGTATCCATTTTTGCTTGCTTTCATGAAATCAGTCATTCCAAAAAAAACCCTTAAATACATCGTGTTTGCATGAGAATTTATCTAAAGATAGGAGATTTTATATGGTGAATGCGCATGTAGATCGGTGTAGGCGTGTACCACCCTTGATATTTGATCCAACAGCAACAAAGTTTTTAAGGTGAGCATTCACCATATAATTTCTCCTAAAGATATAACCCAAATAGGGAAAGAGTTGGTGTCAATACGAACTCTGAAAAATGAAAGTGTGACCCAACTCTAACTTGGAACCACAATTATCTTCTAACAGGAGAAATAAAAGGCACGTTTTTGGTCCCATCACAACGAACATCCTATGCATGAGATACTGATTGATCAGGTAAAAGAGCCAGAAGTAGAACTCAATTAATTGCAAAGGAGAATCACAACCTTTCTTTTTAGCATTGGCCTTTCAGCAAAAACCAAAAAGTCTCGTTTTAAGCACCAAATCCTTTTTTCCCATAAAAAACAAAATAAATAAATAAAAACAAGTTTGTTATTACCAAAAAAACAGTTTTGCAATGGGAAAAGGTCCAAATAAACCCAACAATATCATTCAACTAATAATAAAAATAATAAACCCTACAGTACACCATAGAGAAGAAAAGTCTGAAATTATTATGTTTTATGGAGAATTCAAATGCGATCCAAGGCTTTCAGTTCCCATTATACCTTGTATATGGAACGTACCTTAGAGAGTTGGTTCGCTGGTATTTTTTCATAACAATGGCATGAAGGATGCCATCAACATAGATGTCTACATTGAAAAGCCTAGGATCTACCGGTCCTGGCAGGTTGAAAGAAACTTTGAATGGGCCAGACTCGCAGAGATGCTGTGTTTTCATCTCAAACACTTGGGTCTCTCCAGAAACATCTCTACGAAGGACCCTTTCGCCAGTTGGGGTCCACCCCCGAAGTTCGACCTTTCCATCACTCCGGACCTCACAACTGAACTGACCTGCTTAGATGAAGAGTGATGCAGTATATTGGTTAAGGGGGCAGATGAAAATCAACCGAAATTTGGAATATTAGAAAGAAGGAACTTGCTAAGCAATTTCGCAAAAAGCCACTTCACGGCTCACATTTTCAGGAGAGAACAGACACCTAGTGGCAGATTTTGTCTTATTCATTTAATTCATCTGAGGTGGCTGTTCTCCATAAAAATGAGCTGCAAAATGGTTTCTGTGAAATTTCGTGGCAAGTCCATAGAATTAACAGCAAATCTAGGCTATTCGGGTTATGTTTTTCAAACTTATATTTTCTAAAAGCAAGGTGGAGTAAATGTATTGAAGTGAAAATATAATGTACATATAAACTTACATGCATATTAGCAAAAATAAAGATGAGCATAAAAAGGAGGGAAAACCAACTTACTGTGATCTTTGGAAATGCCAGGTAAAGCAACCTGAAAAAGATAGGCATATTTACCGATTCCTATGTTCACCAATCCGATTGGTGGTCCAGGTCTCCCCATTTTCGCTGTCCCAGTTAACACAACAGAGGGCATAGGGTCCCACTGCTCTAATTGGATGGTAGAAGAAAGCACGGTGGCGGGTCCAAGTGGGGGTGGCATTGAAAGTGGGGGTGGCATTGTTGCAAGTGACATTACCGCAAGTGGGGGTGGCATTGGCGTCTCTTCGGGGCACCTTCTTTTAGAGGAATTTATGCTCCGGGCGGATGCAAGAGCATTTCCACTATGAATAAAGTTGGTTGATGGTTCAACCAAAGGTGTATGAGCAATATTGGATGAATCCCTACGGATTGATGGTTCAGCATTTGTGAATGCTTCAACTAAAATTCTAGCAGCAATTATAGTTGAATCGATATTGGTTGATGGTTCAACAGAAGATCTAGCATCATTATTACTCGAATCCATATTATCCACTTAGATGCTTTCACATAAACTTTCTGAACTCTGTATCAAGAAGTAAAAAACCAGTCTTGCATCAGTTTGAGCAATTGCACATATGTATATGTAGGTGTATATGTATATGTATATGTGTATGTGTATATAAAGAGATTATTAGAACTTACGGCACGAACATTGAGCAACATTGTCGAGAAAATAAAAATTCATTGCCAACTCCCCAAGCTTTGAATAACTAAATTTAAGTAATTTCTTTGCAACATTAAAATGATTTTCTTTGTAAAAAAAGAAAAATATATACAAGAAAAGAAAGTTAGCAGACTTGCAAAACAATGCAACAATTGCAATCCAAAATGGATCAAGGAGGAGAGGTAACTGGTAGCATTTCAATTTATGAATAGAATCTATCGACAAGTCAAACCTAAGTATACGTTAGAGAATACCATCAATGGTGTATAGCCATTATCATTAAAACAAATCAACTATAATCTGACTCGAACCGACGCAATCAAAACCAAAAGGATGCTTTCTTCCTAAAATTAGAAAACTCACAGCTTCTCTTTACTAGATGAAAGGTTAGTAAAACGGAAATAAAAGATAATGAAGATTACAGTTCAATGAGAATAAACAATTCTACAACTCAGCGGGAATAAATAATTCCTCGCATGTCTATCAAATATCCCATCTATGAATAAACTAGAAAGACCTTCAAACATCATATAATATATATGTAAAACAGAATCCTGGACGACGTGGGTGCGCCGTGTGGCACTCCTTCTATACCCAGTTTCCTTTCTCCACAGGATTCACGATTAGAAAGAGTAGCTATTTATTTCCTCCTCTCTCCAACGAATTATTAAAAGTAGCTATTTTTTTGCTCCTATCTCCAACAATTCACGATTAAAAAAACTAGCAATTTTTTTGCTCCTTTCTCCACAGGATTCACGATTAGAAAATGTAGCATTTTTGCCTAAATACTCTACGGGTTTAAATATATGCAAATTGGTACGGTTTAAGAAAATAGAAACAAAAGGCAAAATGGAGATTACATAAACAATTCCTCATATGTCTATCAAATACACCATCTATGAATGGTGTAAACTAGGAAGACCTTCAAAACACAGTGCTATAATAAGTCATGCAGACACGAACAAGAATCCAAACAAGAAAAAAAAATAAGAAAAATGGAAAAAACACACACAAGGCATTGATTCAAAGGAAAGGAAAAACAAACATTAGATCATTCTTTCTAACCCAATCACTTGTCAAGAAAAGTAATCAAATAGAGTATGAGATAGTATTTGTTTACTATTCTTGACAAGTGAATGCGTTAGAAAGAATGATTGAGGCTTTATATCTCAACCTTGAGGTCGCAGGTTTGATCCTAGCTTACCAACCACCAAAAAAAAAAGAATAGTACTCAAATAACCCATGCAATCACGTACTCAAATAAACCATGCAATCACGAACACGCATCCAAAGTCTAAACAAAATAAAGAAATGATAATTAAATAAGGAGAGTGAAAAATTACGCCCATATATCTTAAATCGACCCCCTATGTGTCTGTGTGTCTAAATCAAAGGAGAGAGAAAGACAAATAGGGGGTCGATTTATCACTGCCCTTGAATAAAGGGAAATGTTATCAGCACTACTGTATTTTGATGATCACACTCCTCACTTTATTAAAAGTACGGTACGGACCGCACCATAGGATGATCCAAATAGTCCATTAGATGGGCCACAACCTAAATAGGTAGTGCCACAAAAATCATTTCCATAGGTTGATCCAAACCCTCCGATCTAAATGTCAGAGGATTGATCCTAATCCTCTATAGATCGGAGGGTTAGGATCAATCTATGGAAATAATTTTTTTGGGCACAACCTATTGAGGTTGTAGCCCATCTAATGGACGGTTTGGATCATCCTATGGTGCGGGCCATACTGTACTTTTAATAAAGTGAGGAGTGGAATCATCAAAATACAGTAGTGCTGATAATAATAAAAAAATGAAGATTTTGAAATGCTTGATCCTTATTTCTAACCCATTCAAACATGCCATGCAAACTCGAACCAACATAAAAAATAAAAAAAACAGCAACAACAAAAAAGAAAACAAATCCTAATAAAATGCAACGGCTAGATTTTGAAATCAAACTAATCAAGACTTCGAGAAACAAGATGACATGCTAGTAAGAAACTGATCTCGATATTTTCTCCCAACAATCTCGAACCAACATCAAAATATTAAAAAAAAAACAAAGAAAACAAATCCGAGTAAACATGCAACAGCTACAAACCTTATATTTTTAAATAAAACTAATCAAGACTTCTAAAAAAGCATGACATAGTAATAACAAACTGAACTAGAGATTTTCTCGATAAAAACAAAAATGAAGATTTCTCAGCTCTCATAACATAAAACCCAAAGCATTATTCTCATCCCAAGAATATTCGAAACCAAAACCTATTAGAGAGAGTAAAAATACATAAAAACGAGACATGCAGAATGGTAAGAAGAGTTAAAAGGACAAAAGGAACAACAAGTATACCTGCACGAAAATTACCAATTTCTCACCGAAATCTGTTGATCGGACGGGAACTATGAAATAAATTCAGAAGACAAAGCTCAAACACTCTCTCAAACAAAGCTCTCTCGCACTTTTTCAGTGTCTGATTATGTTTTTTGGTTCGCTATTTATAGGCCCAAAGAGTTGTGTTTTTCTCTCTTGCAAATCTTTCAAGATTTGCTATACTATGAAAAAGTACCAAAATGCACCTGATGTATGTTAGGTGGCGCATGCTGATTACTAAAATGCCCTTCATATAGGGAGGGAGTTACTATAACATTACCTATGCCTTATTATAGTGAAGTTGATTATAATATTTTTATTAGTTATAAGGGATTTGCTAGCATCCATCCCAAAAGGCATTTCGCGGATGGCATGTTGCATGTGAGAGCAGCCACACTGGCTTGCTTTTCAGCAGATTTTGTCTTCATTCACACAGGCTCACTTTTCACCAGATTTTGTCTTCATTCACGAGGTGGCTGCTCTCACATGCAACAGGCCATCCACGAAATGCCTTTTGCGATGGACGCTAGCAAATCCCTAGTTACAAAATTTTGACATATTTCTGTTTATCTAAATATGTTTCGATATAAGTTTATTATGAACTAATAATTATACAACATATTTTTTTAAATACAAAATTTTATGGTGATGGCTAGGAGTATTAGTGAATTGATCAATATGCCTCTCTTTGAAGTGTGAATGTTGATTAGATGTATTGTGGAACTTTAATTAGTGATTATGTTAATACAATATTTTATAGATGAGACGATGTTATTTTGGTTATGTGGGGACTATTTATGTTTGTCGAAGAAGATAGGAGTTTAGGTTAGTTTACTAATTTTCAAGGGCATTTTTGGGACGAGGCGGTGTTATTTTGGTTGCGTGCATGGGTTGTTTACACCAATCCACGAAGTTCAGAGACTTCTATTAGTTCGTTAACAAGTGTGTGCACGTGTGCGTGTGTGTGTTCGGCGGAGGGGGTCTCCAGTTGTCATTATAGATGCTAGTATGAATCGCACTTTATTAAAGTGATTTACCGTATTTTTTGACACGATAGGAGCTCCGATTTGTATGCGATTCTAGATTTACATGTAAGTTTGGAGGTTTTATCCTTTCGAATCTTCGTCAATGATTGTCAATCAATTCAGTTTATAAGTGAGTCAATTTATCACTTCGAATCTTTGTCGTGACAATTATGAACAAATTTTCATTGCAAGGGAGTTTTGAGAGTATGCTTCAAAATCTTCACCGAATCTTTGTCAAACTCCATAATGCTACGACTTAATGACGCAATTTTACGCATAATGGATGCTCTCATATTATTAACTTGTGATCATTGCTTTATAGTTTTAACAAACTAATCGAATTGATAATCAATATTTTATCTTTTGCAGTGAATAAAAACTGAATTAATTGTAAACCCTAATCAACAACCTTTGGCTTAAATTTGGATAAAATATAGTTGTAGGTTACCTCTTCTTAATCTCCCAACTTTAGATTAAAATTTTGATTTGCCAACTAGGTTAAGGGACATATGACCCTATACTCTAAAACGCTAGGTATATGTTCCCATGATCAGAATTATTCTCTGGTATTTTAATAAAAAAGATTTGAATGATATTTTAAAATGATATCTGACTTTTGCTTCAAATAGGGATTAATAAATCATCTTTAAGCTTAAATTTCTATTTAAGTAAATCATCATTAAGCTTAAAATGATATATAGCACATGCAAGTATGACAACCCTTTTTGCCATATTAAGATTCCACTCTAGCCACTAAGAATAACCCAATGATTTATTTATCAGGAAGTACTACTACTCTCGACCTTTTTCTCAATATCTCAAGGGGAAATGACATCCACGATCCCCTGCTTTGATAGTGGGATTTCTCACTTTTTCAACTGGCTCTTCATACCCTTTTTGTTAGCTTGTGATAGCTTTCTGGGAATTACATCAACCTTTAATAATTAGTTAACCATCACAAAATCTGTCACTTAATTAATTTAGCAACACCAACTAACGCTAAAAAAAATATAGCCACAGATTTTGTTACTTTGGCAATGGATTTTGTCCGTCGCCAATGAGTGTATTTCTTGTCGTGATCGATTCAAATATTGGAAAAGGCATGCCACAATGTGCACGAGAGAGAGAGAGAGAGAGAGAGAGAGAGAGAGAGAGAGAGAGAGAGAGAGATTTCAGTATTTTATTATGTTAAAATATTTTGAAATAAATAAGGCTTAGACACACTTGTTGGTGGACAAGGGAAATATAGATGTGGAAGGAGTTGTTGGTAACTTTGTATATAAATTTGGCATTAGAAATAGTATATAAAAATATTGATAGCCAAATATCATTTCCCTTATCACAAATGTCAGTATCAAAAGTTATTTCTGCCAACTACAAGGTAAAAATTATTCTACTTTTTAGCTTGGGTTAAGTCCTGAGTGAGTGCCCAACATTTTGTAGTGGCAAAACTGTAATAAACAAGACCAAGAGCACCAATTTTGGAGCAGGAGAGCAAGTATGGCAATTCATCTCATTTTGGTATGGTGTCAAATGATTTTGCCCCTAAACAGATACATTGCATACTATGTATCACGCGTGCAAACCATTTAATTGAGTCAGATTTCATTTCAGATTTGAAATCTAAATTTACTATTTTGGAAAGAACTATGGCTGGCATAGGATAGACCTGAATCTTTAGCCCAGTATTGACGTGTATATCAAAAGGGAAATGGTATTGGCACCCCTTGTTTTAATATGGCATTTTTTCATAAGAGAAATGTTATCAGCACAACCTTTTTTTATATTGGCACAACTTCCAAAAGAGAAAGATAAACAACAGAAAGTCACTTTTACAATCAATGGTAAAGGGCAATTTGTGGATTCTATAGGGAGGCATAGTGGCATATATACATATATAATCAAGATCGTTGATCTTGTGGAACATCATGAGGCAACTCACAAGGTCTTGGTCGCATCCCGAATGGACATCCTATGCATAAGCTATAGAACTACAAAAATAAATTGTAGTCTTCGCTTAGCAAAACCCTAAATGAGGCTTTTTTTTAATCAAGGGTCTAGGATCATTTGATCAAGATGTTCTCAAATAGTATCCTGTGAGACTTATGATTGCCTTTGGATCAATGTATCCAATGAGGTGGGTATAGTCGTGCGGGATTATAAATCTCTAATGAACTTCACCAGATTGTCCATGACACTTTGGGGACTTGGACTTTATCGTGACAGCTCTTCCAATCCTATTCAGTCTGATTAGATATATCAAAGAAAGAATGTGATTATGTTCTGTCTCTGTTTTCATTTTGGATTCTGAGGATGTGCCGGCCGATCCTAACATCATTTATGAGGAGCCAGATGACAAAGCCTCGAATTTGCAGACACTTGGGATTCTCAGTACTTGAAGGGACTTTAGCGAGGACTTTTAGTGTCACACAGACATTAAAATCGCATGTTAGTCATCAACAACTACATGACTTTGAAGTCCTAGAGGTTTAACATTCGAATTTACCATTACTCTGTGGGTTATTTGGCCTAACTAATGGATCTAAATAATAGTGTGCATTTGTGAGCCCTACAAATGTCACCAAAGAAAAGAGGATTTTAGGCCTAAAAAGCAAGAAATCTCATCACTAATAACTCCAAAATACATCAAAGGACGTAGACAAATGTAGTTCAATCTCCCACAGACCAACCACACGCATAGCCCGCAATGACGCCGGAGCTACTTCAGAAGGATCCTCAAACCGAGCCCACTAGGCCCACCATGCTAGGCCCCAAACTTAAAAGGTCCAAAAACAGAGTCGCAGTCTAAGATTTTGGGGTATCTTGTGGGTCAAAACTGAATTTACTCACAACTTTAAAAATAACAAGCCATACATGGTTGGAAAGGTCTACGAGTCTAATTTCCAACGCTTCGAACGGTTGGCAAATCAGAGTTCTATGGAGAGAGTTATGGCCATTTTTCTTAGAAGTGTTGAAGCTGCCTGCACCATACGAATTTCAACAGATTTGGGTTTCTTTTTTCTTGTTGTCCAGGCCATTTCTAAACGTTTTTTGCTATGGTTTAAGTTAATTTTGAAGTTATATTTATGCTCTCTCAAGTCCCAAAGACTAGGGGTGCAACTCGGGTCGGGTTGGGCCGGGTTGAGGCCAACCCGAACCTGACCCGAGGAACCATTTGCTCAACTCAAACCCGACCCGACCCGAGGTCCAACCAGACGAGGTTCAACCTGACCCGACCCGACCCGAGAAACCCTTTTTGCCAACCCGAACCCGAAAAATATAAAAAATTATTAAAAATTTCAGGTTCACTTGGGTCGGGTTGCCAATGCCCTCAACCCGAACCCGAACCCGAACTCAACCCAAACCCAAACCCGACTTGAACTCAACCCAACCTGACTTTTTTCTGGGTTGAATCCGTCGGGTTTGGGTTGAGCCCGCCCAAGTACCAACCCTACCAAAGACCCCCATTAAGTTTAGTTAAATAGCCTTAAAATGTAGTCAAAGTAATGTTAGTTTTCCTCTCTCTTTTCTCTTGGAACTTGTGTTGTCAAGCTAGAAAATAATGTTCAAACCTTTGGAAATGTACCTATGGCTGGAGGGTTGTTCCATGCCTACTTAAATGATTATTTGGACTGTAAAGGGAGGACTTTTGCAAAGAATTTGAATCAAGTTTAGCCTTTGGCTTTTGAAGAAGGAGTTCTTCTTGTCTATTTTGCTCTTATCCCCTGGGTGGATTCCTTTGTGTGGTGAGCTGTGTCATCTCAGTTTTTCGCTTGTGTTTCCTCCTTTCTTCTCCATTTGTTTGGTGTCACACAACGTATGACCCATAATTCTAACCTTCCTATAGTCATCAAATAAACAAATGAATGACTCTAAAATATACATGATACCTGCAACAACCAAAGTAAGAATTCATGTCATACATTCATGTTATGCAAATAAAAAACTGAATCAACTTGTATATAAAGAAATAAATAAACCAGGAAAGAGAAAAATCTTAAGAATAAGGTATCTTTTAGCACAGATAGCAATATGGCAAATTGAAGTCAGTAATTTATTTTCCCAAATCATAATATCCAACAAACAAAAGAAATCTTCACAATACTACAAATTCACAAAAATATATCTCAAAAAATTTTGACGAGTCTAAAAAATAAATTGATCCTTATGCTCTCAGCTACAATATTTGTTTTCATACATGTATCTCAAAAAATCCCTATGACTCTCTACATCCATTCCAATAAAATGTTTTTTCGCTTATGGTGTGTTTAAGAACTCTTGAGCCCGTACCATAGATCATGTTCTAAGTTTGAGATCCCATTCAAAGCATTTAGCCAATTAGCATGAGTAGCATTCTTCAGATTAACGTCCTTTATTTTACCAACTAGGATAGCAAACGAGTCCACAAGCTTGTCATTGATTTTCATAGTGGGTCGTACCATTTGGCGATATGAAGTACTCTACTCATATCTTTGCTTTCACTACATTTATGATGTTGTAGAATAGGTAGCAGGTGCCTGTGAAGGTGCATGCTACCCATGCTATCCCTTACGTTGTGTACTAGATCTACATTTACCAATTCTTGTATAAATGTTTTAGTTTGTACATTGTCTGGGATAAAGTTTTATATGTGCCAACTCTTGTTTTAGTGTAAAAATAAATGATTATTTGTATTGTTAGTATTTAGTTAGTTATGGATGGTTTTGTTAGCAATGTAATCTACAAAAACTTCTTTGGGGAAACACACTGGACTTAGTCACATGCATTTACTAATTTTCAATGTTAAAAGTTGCATAATATTGATATTAATTTCAAAAGATAAAAAAAAAACATACTAAAAAAATTTGCAAACTAAAAAATGTCAAAACATAAAAACAAATGACTATTGAAATACTTAATACAAAAGAGCTATGTGAAGAATTATATGTGATCTACAAAGATATTCCATGGAGCAAAACTCAAAATTGTCCTGTGTTCAAAGGTAGCAACAATGTTCAATTATGTAGGTTTTAAATAGTCAAAGTTTTCACCTCTATAAGAGCATGAATTTCAACCGAACGTGTGGAGAAGCCTTCCCTAACAATAAAAACTCATTCTGAAGAACATGGCAGCATCAAAGATGTTGGGAAAGTTGCCTTATTTCCCCCCACCACTAGGTTGCTTGGGTGGGAAGGCAAGAAGGCAAAAATATAAACTAACTTTTTAGGTTTTAGGAAACATGAGATATAAGAGAGGTCTTTTCTCTTATGTAGAGTAGTGAGAACGTGCAAAAGTGGAGTGAGAGAGAGAAAGAGAGAAAAAGAGAAAGTGAGGAGAAAAGAGAGGAGAGAAGAGAGAGAAAGAGAGTTTTTTCTTATGTTCTTCTTGTGGGGTATCTTCTTGTGGGTTTCTCTTGGGTTTTTCTCTTGGCGATTCTCTTAGGGTTTTCTCTCAAATTAGTCTTGGGTAGGGGCTTGTGTTGAGAAGCAATGAAAGGGTCGCAGGTTTGTGGGTTTGTGATTAATCCATTGTAATCCTTGTATTTTGTTTTTCTCATTGTGGAAGATCGTGTTTCTCGTCTGTGGAGTAAGCTTGGCCGAACCACGTAAAATCTTGGTGTTCATCTTGTGGCTTGCTTGGTTTATTTTACTTTTCAGTTAAATTTGTACACAATCACATTGTTTTGCCCAACAGATTTTTCTCAACAAGTGGTATTAGAGCCGTGGTTAGAGTGATCGTCGAGGCCAGGCGGAGTGATCATGGGTTTTGTGGTTAGATCACAACCATGGTTTGAAATTTCGGCTTCGGCATATATTTCGGACCTAGCCGAAACCAAAATTTCAGCCGAAATCCCAAAATTTCGGCCGAAATTCAGTAAAGACAAGAAATGTCGATTTTTTGGGTCAAACTTTCGGTCGAAATTTTCGGCTGAAATTTGGGAATGGAATAAAAAAATTAATATATTTTTCAAATTTCACCAAAATTGACGAAATTTCTGAAATTTCGACCGAAATTTGGTACGTTTCGCGAATTTCGGTTTCGGTCTTGACCGTAATTTGAAATTCCGGACTTCAGACGAAATTTAAAACCATGATCTCAACTAGAGCGATCTTTGAGGGTAGAAAGATTGTCCAAGAAAGATTTTCATTCGAGGTGGAGCACAACACCGAGAAGTGCGAAGTAATCTAAGATGTCTGTAAAATCAAGTTCTACTCAATTCAACATCGACAGATTTGATGGAAAGGGAAGTTTCACCTATGACAGATGAGGGTCAAGGACATCATTGTTCAACAGGGCTTGGCTAAGGCGTTGAAGGGAAAGGATGCGAAGCCGGAGAAGATGGGGGATGTCGAGTGGGAAGACATTGAGTCGAAGGTGGTCAGCAAGATTCGACTATGTCTGGCAGATAGTGTTATGTTTAATGTTATGGAAGAAGAAGAAGTGCCTAAATTAAGGAAGAAGTTGGAAAAGCTTTCATGTCAAAGATCCAGGGTCGTTTGACAAGGGATCAGGAGAAGGCAGGTCTAGATCCAGGATCGGCGGAAAGGGCATGCATTGTTACCGCTGCAAGGAATATGGCCACATCAAGCGGGATTGTCCAAAGTGATTTGACCAGGCGGACAATGATGCTACGAATATGGCAGTGGTGGTAATGGATGAGCAGGGTGAAAATTTTGGAGACGTTCTCACAATCTCCATAGGTAATCACACTTCTCCTCATGATGACTGGATTTTAGATTCAGGGTGCTCTGTTCATGTATACACCAGGAGGGAATATTTTAATACGTTTCAAAAGACAAGGGCAGGTGTAGTTTCCTTGGGTGACGGGTCTACATGTGACGTCACGAGAGTTGGGATGGTAAAGATCAAGATGTTTGATGGAGTGGTTTGCACTTTGGGTGGTGTGGCGTATGTCCCAAAGATACGAAAGAATCTAGTGTCAACTGGTCGATTGGAATCCAGAGGTTGTAGGATTTCAGCTGCAGGTGGAGCCATGAAAATCACATGCGTTTGTATGGTTCTGATGAAAGGAGAGGAGTGTAGCAGATTTTATCGTCTAGGAGGGGACATGGTGACTAGTGTTCCTAAGATCTCGATGGCTAGTAGGAAACAGGATAATTGTGTGCGCACATGTAGGGTCTCTTTCGTAGTTGGTGTAGAGATATGTTTCCAGGTTGTAGACGATGGTGAGAGGATGACAATACCTGTATTGGGGAGGATGGATCGAGATACCTCTCCAAGGTTGACTAGGTGAGTCAACGGATTGTTAGCTACACATGTGCATTGGCCGTGTTGATCGAATTGGGAGGAGTCAGAACCAAGGTGATTCGAGGGTGTGTAGCTGGTACTTTGGAAGGCCAATAGTGGTTTGCGGCAATAGCGGACCTGTAGTGACATCAATTAAAATGTTCATGGGGCTGGGAGATAAGCCAATGTGGAGACTGTTGGGAAAATTGCCTTATTCCCCCCCACCACTAGGTTGCTTGGGTTCTAAGGCAAGAAGGCAAAAATAAAAATTAACTTTTTAGGTTTTAGGAAACCTAGAATATAAGAGAGGTCTTTTCTCTTATGTGGAGCAGTGAGAACGTGTGAAAGTGGAGTGAAAGAGAGGAGAGAAAAATGGAAGATGAGAAGAGAAAAGAGAGGAGAGAAGAGCAGAAAGAGAGAAGAGAGAGAAAGAGAGTTTTTTCTTGTGTTCTTCTTATTGGTCTCTCTTGGGTATTCTGTTCGGGTTTTCTATTAGATTACTCTTAGGTACGGTCTTGGGTTGAGAATCAAGGAAAGGGTTGCAGGTTTCGGGTTTGTGATTAATCCATTGTAATCCTTGTATTTTGTTTTTCTCATAGTGGAAGATCGTGTTTCTCGCCTGTGGAGTAGGCTTGGCCGAACCATGTAAAATCTTGGTGTTCATCTTGTGGCTTGTTTGGTTTATTTTACTTTTCCGTTAAATTTGTGCACGATCAGATTGTTTTGTCGGGCAGATTTTTCTCAACAAAAGAAAATTAAAAAATACATCAGGACAGATAGACTGAAAGATCCTTGGGAAAAATCATGGAAGAAAGTGATGGAGAAGGAAGAAATCTATGGTTTAGGTAGATTAAAACCAAGAGAAAGTGATAGGGAGGTAGCAACAGCCAAAAATGATAGTTGCAAGGGCTTGATGGCGAACTATAGTGTTTTGGTCGATTCAAACACTAGAGAAAGAGGTAAGGGTGTAGAAAATGACAAAAACAAAAGTAAGTCTCTGGTAGATCTTACTCATGTTCGATTACAAAAGAATGTCATAAAATCTCTTCTCTGTAACCTTTCTATAACTCCTCCAAAGAACTTTGGTGATGCCGAAAATGGCAACAGGTAGGTCTTGATGATGAAGGAAATAAAAGAGAGAGGGGGAGGAGGGGGGGGGAGAGAGAGAGAGAGAGAGAGAGAGAGAGAGAGAGAGAGGAGCAAACCATACATGTCGTATGTTTCACTGCCCTTGTGAGATTTTGAGGATTTTTAGTTTCACTTGTTTAAGGTGAACATTAGTTGTGGGCATGGTTTAAATTTCGATTTCAGTACTGATGATGCCAAAATCTGCTCGTACGATCTAGCAGTGGTAAAGATGGCTCTGTGAGAACACTGCACCCACAGAAAAAGTTTTAGCGGCCCGGAGTTGTGGCTCCGGGTCCAGGCGGCCACTTCGATACTCAAGTTAGAAATCAGTATCAATGATTACCTCCTTTCTCAAGGATTCTTCCTTGGATACGGTTTCCATTTTGGAGACGTTACTATTTTTAAGGAATAGAGAAAGATCT